>NC_140594.1:836217396-837573426 GCF_964204655.1 Triturus cristatus
CGGCTGAGACAGCCTCGCGGGCTGGCGTCCGTCTAATTGCAGCCGCACCAGAGTACTTCACGGGTCTTTAAAAGACCATTTACTCGTTAATGAGGCTTTTGTTGTGTTTTTGCCCTTTCTTACAGCCACTCTGCCTATGGCCGGAAGACTTAGCCCCCCCCGAAATCTTTTTCAGCCCCCCCCCCCCCCCGAAATTTGGCTCTAGTTGCCCGCCTGGTGAGTATACATCGTTCAGGGAAACCAATATCATTTGCCCTGGAGCACCAGCGCCTGTCTGCTTGCCAAGACCCGTGTGCCCTGTGAGGAAGAGGAGAGCGTTGAAGGGAGCGAGGTCCAGTGGGGAGCCCTACCGTGAGCACTCCCTGTTCGATGTGAGGATTCGACTGAGCACCAATCAGGTTGTAGCCCATGTAAAGGATTGTTTTTGGCAACCTCTGTATGCCAGGAGATGGCAGCCATAGACTGAGCGTTGAGCATCACAAGGGTCTCGCTAAGCCTGTACCGTTGTGCTGCGAGTTTCTATCTCCATCCCTGCCTGTGCAATATGGGGTCCCACAGGGGTCAGCTCATAGTCCGACCCTCTTTAATATCTATGTGGCCCCACTTTCCAGGTTAATAAGATCTTACGGGATGGAGGTGGTCTCCTACGCCGATGACACCCAGATTATGGTGTCCCTCTCCCAGGCGGGAAATACCTCTGCTCTCAGCTTCAGGAACTACATGGAGGCAGTTTCTCAGTGGATGATTTACAATTCACTGAAGCTGAATGGGGAAAAAACTGAGGTTCTCGTTTTTGGTGGGAAGAGGGACATCTGGTCCTCTGAGTGGTGGCCCCCTGTTCTGGGTGTATGTCCCACTCCCACAGACTCAGCTCGTAACCTGGGAGTTCTGATTGATCCCTCTCTTTCCATGGCACAGCAGGTAAATAGGACGGTTGGTACCTGTTGGGGCATCATTCAGATCCTTAGAAAAATAAAACACTATTTAGCTCCACAGGCTCGCAAACAAATTGTGGTTGCACTGGTCGCCTCACGGCTTGATTACTGTAATGCCCTTTACGCTGGTATTGATAAAGGTTCTTTGCAATGTTTGCAAACCGCCCAGAATGCGGCAGCTAAGTTCGTGCTTGATGCCCCCAGGCTTTCCTCTGCTACAGCTGCCAGAAAGAGTCTGCATTGGCTTCCGATTCAAGCCAGGATTACTTTTAAGACCCTCTGCCTGACCTATGGAACGCTTTCTGGCTCTGGGGCTGGGGGGGGTCAGGGATTTGCTGAGGCCTTACGCCCCCTGTA
This sequence comes from Triturus cristatus, assembly GCF_964204655.1. NCBI lineage: Eukaryota > Metazoa > Chordata > Amphibia > Caudata > Salamandridae > Triturus > Triturus cristatus. The sequence goes on from NC_140594.1 coordinate 836,218,689, forward strand.
GAAACCTTCGCTCTTCTAGAAAGAGCCTGCTATCAGTGCCCCGTTTTCGGAGAGCCAAATGGGGAGGTAGAGCCTTTTCGTCTTTAGCCCCCAAATTGTGGAATACCCTTCCCATTGAAATTAAATCTCAACACACTGTTTCGTTGTTTAGGAAGGCATTAAAGACTTGGCTTTTTGCAGGAGCCTATCCGTGATTTTGGTTTATGGGTCCATTTTGATTTTCTTTTGTTAGGCGCCTTGATGCCTTTGGGCTTAGTTGCGCGTTATAAGTTTTCCTTCATTCATTCATTCACCTCACATGCCAGAGGGGGTAAAGTTACTACTTCGAGGAGTGCCAAGACTTGTGACTGTCTTTGCCCGGGCGCTTTGCTGGAAGAGCCTTCACCATTATTACCACGTACCATGGCTGGCAACCCCGTATGCCAGGTGGGGCTGCCTCTACCAACATTGCCACAGGATTTGGGTAGCCTCCCGAAGATAGACTGAGGCTACGATCAGCAGGTTGGACCTGCACTGCAATGAAACTGCCCCAGACTCATCACTGAGGACTGCTGGACATCACACCCTCGCTGGCTCAAGCCAGGAGCTGAAGAAAGGATTCTCCTGTACCCCCATACCCCAAAGCCCCACTGTAAAATCCAACTTACTATGTCTGCATGAGCTGGGTGCTTCTCCGACAACTGAGAGACCTTCGGCAGTGCCGCTCATGAGATTAAGCCTGCGCCACTGGGAGCTACCACGTGGGCTGCGAGCAGCCAGACTTCTTCAAACTGAGCAGGACTCGCAGGTGCACGGTGAAGGCACCTGCTGCACTCTTCCGCGCTGCAAGAGAAGTTAAGACGTGAATTGGGCCAGTTGGGCCCTGGGGAACTTGCTGCTAAGGGTCGTGCAGCACCGTAGACATTTTTGACTAAAATCCAGAAAAGTCAAAGGGCACCCTCTGAGTACGGCCTAATAGTGAGCATTTCCTGGATCTGACCACCGGTGTATGGTGAATGGCGCACATGTTACATGAAAGAGGGTGGGATGTGGATCTGCCTGACAATTACTAGACTAGAGCCTCAACTTCAGGGGAAATGTTATTGCTTGTGAATGTTATTAATTTGCCTGTGTAGACTTAGAAATAAAATACTACCTTTTCTTATAAAAGTAAGTATTTGGCTGGACACTTATTTGTTGTTCGTAATGTTTGCAATTTGAATTAGGAGTCGTGTTCACTGACCTATATCTATATCAAACCTCCCCTCCTCTCCTCCCAGGAAAACTGGCTGTTCGGCCATAGCTACCATAGAGAGTCAAGTGCAGAAAGAGTACTTGGCCCAGTTGAGCAGGATCCATATAGGTTGGGCCCCAGGGCATCAGGAGTAAAAGTCCTCAACCGTACGGAGCGGCTCTGAGAGGGGTTCTAACAGTAAAAAATGTACCTTTGTGTATATGGCCCATAATGTTCAGATCTAAATGTTGAGTTAGCGTACATCTTGACCCAAGCCCACTGGAAACCCATCTTTCACATATTTTAATTGTCTATGTGACTTGCTGAGAAACAACGAAAATGGACTAAGGGGGAAAGAAAATTCTAAACTTTTCTGGTACATTTGTCACCAAGTTAAAAGAAACAAAATGGATAATTGGGACCCTTCATATCTTCGTGAATGACACGTTTCTAACCTATCAATGAGGGGTTAGAGGCATTCATCAAGATATGGGTTCTGTTGGGTACCACTACCTTTCTCTATTGTGCAGTTGTAAACCAGAATCATTCACCTGAGGCAAAAGGTAATGGCTGTCCTTCAGGGTCTTGCTTCCAGGAGTCAGCGGATTGGGTACGACATCTCACGTTCTTTTGTCTTAGCTGTCTTGCCATCCTTAGGTAATCAAAGAAATTATCAGAAATAACATATCACTGAAAAAAACCATAGGTTTCAGGCACGTTATAGTTAGGAATTAGCATTTAAAAAACCTTAGAAATTCACTGAAAAAACCATAGGTTTCAGGAGCGTTATAGTTAGCTGGACATTTCACTCGTACAAAACCATTGAAATTCCCCCGTTATAGTTAGTTCAGCTAACTATAACTCGCGCGCCCGCAATGCACTGCTGATGACATGACAAATTACATCACTCATGACATGGTCAGTGACATCACTGATGACATCTCAAATGACATCACTGATGACATCATCCAGTGAATGAGTGTTTTTCTGAAAATTAAATATGTTTTATATATGTATATCTCAAGGTCGATGGAAGAATAAATGGGTATATAAGTGTCTAAATGGATGATTTGTTTTTGAAAAATTGATTGTATAACTGACTGATTAAGTGTATCTTAGTGATTACATGGCTTAGTGAGTAATGTTTAAATATGTAAATATCTGTATCAGTCTCTCACTTCGTGTATAAGTGGCTGCATGGGTTGGTGACTAGCTACATGAGTGTCTAAATAGGTTATTAGTTGTTTTTTTGAGTATCAGTATGAGTGTCTGTATCGTTCGGTGGGGGGTATTACGTAGTGCATAGGTGCATGAATGAGAGACTCACTGTTTGTATGTGTTGAAGACAGCATGTGTGCAGGACTGTGTGGGTGGATGAGTGTGTGCATGGGTGTGTTAGTGAGTGAATGACTGTCTCAATAGTGTCTTTATGAGTAACTATATATGTTTTAAACTAGTATATGTGACTATTGGTGTATATAAGTGAGTATATGTGAGAGTGAGAGATTGGAAGAGTTCCTGTTTGAATAAGTATGTGTTTCTATAAGTGATTGTTTAAAAGACTAAGTATGTGTCAGTTTCTGTAGAAGTAAGTGTGGTGGTGTGTGTTTAACTGTATATGCAAGTAAATGGATGTTTGATTTTTTATTAGCATGAGTGACTATGTGTGTGATTAACTCTATGGATGAGTGGCGTTGTGTAACAGGATGTATAGGTGTATGAGTAAATATGATGAGTGAGTACATGTATGAGTGACTGTATATGACGGTTGGTGAATGAGTGGATGTGTATGTGGATCTTAGAATTACTGAATAGGTTGTTGTAACTGGTATTGGTATGTCCATTGTTTTGAAAATGTTAGTTTCTATTTTTGAATTTGTGTATGAAAGGTTATATTAGGGTGAGAGGAGGTCTACCACTCTATCACAAGGATGATGTCATCAGTGATGTCATCAGTGATGTCACTGACCATGTCATGAGGGATGTAATATGTGACGTCATCAGCAATGCATTGCAGGCGCGCGAGTTATAGTTAGCTGAACTAACTATAACGGGGGAATTTCAATGGTTTTGTACGAGTGAAAAGTCCAGCTAACTATAACGCACCTGAAACCTATGTTTTTTTCAGTGAATTTCAAAGGTTTTTTAAATGCTAATTTCTAACTATGCCTACAGAGATAGGACATGTGAAGAAAGAAGAAAAAACGCACAGAAAGAAAAAAAAGAAATGCAGAAAGAAGCAACTGAAGTCCTCAAAGACTATGAAAAGTGCAGGAAGAAGGATAACGTGCAGAAAGAACAAACAGAAGAGCAGAAAGAAACCTTGTTGCAAAATCATCCTGTACCCTCAACTTTTTCAGACGGATACTGGTGGTAACTGAGTCTGACTAACCAGTCCTAGAGTCAGTGCTATGTTAAAAGACACTCAGAATACAGTGAAAACACCTACATCCACTAGGGAACACTATGCGTTGGGGTCCCCCTGTGATTAGCATGACCTCCTCTGTAAGCCCCTAGTATATAAAAGGGCAGGGGATTAAAACTACCTCTTAAAACGTGCCACAGGAAGTGTTTGCACACGTCACCTAAGGCCCCGTCCCTTCCCTTTCCCACTGTGTAAACACGCCCTGTGGCCGTTTTTAGTTGGGAGATTAAGTTCATTTGAATCCTGAGTGTCCCTAGGGTCCAACTAGCCCACTAGGTACGTCCAGTAAGCGCCATTGCAGAGAGGTGTAAAAAGGGGCACGGCCTGCACCACCTCTCTGCAACGCAGAGCAGTGGCGCTTACTGGAAGTACCTGGTGGGCTAGTTGGCCCCCAGGGTCCCTCAGGATTGAAAGGGAATTATTTCCCCAACTTAAAATGCGCCACAGGGCGTGTTTGCACACGTCACCTCAGGCCCCATCCCCTCCCTTCACTACTGTGTAAACGCGCTCTGTGGCCGTTCTAAGTTGAGAGATTAAGACCCCTTGAATCCTAAGGGTCCCTATGGTCAAACTAGCCCACTAGGTACCTCCAGTAAGCACCACAGAGCTGCGTTGCAGAGAGGTGTAATAAGGGGCGTGGCCTCAGAACACCTGTCTGCAATGCAGCTCCCTGGTGCATACCGAAGATACCTGTTGGGCTATTTGGCCCTCAGGGACCCTCAGTATTGAAGGGGAATTAATTCCCCAACTTACAACTGGCCAGGGGGCGCGTTTGCAGAGTGCTGCAAGGAGGGGGCGAGGCCTCCGGCACAATGCCAATCTTTTATATATATATATATTTTTTTTTAAGAAGGAGGGCTGTGTGGCCCCCCTTCTTTTTCTAATTTATTGGCCCTGGGGACCCCATCCCCCAGGGCCTGCCCTCTAATTTTTCTTTTTGCAAAAAAAAAAAAATTGGAAGGCGCCGCGCGGCCCCCCTTCCAAGGCCTTAATCGGCCCCAGGGACCCCATCCCCCGGGGCTGGCCTTTGTTTTTTATAAATTAAAAAAAATATACGTTTATAGAAACACCTAAGACATGCTGGACAAACCGTAGACACCTATCACCATGACGATTTGCGTGATATTTATTAAAAGGCGACTATGCATACAATGAATCCACGTGGAATGTATTTACACCGCTAGTGAAGCTTTGACGTGTCTGACGCCCTACCGTGCCTAATGCCGGCGCCCCCGCCGGTGGGTACTCTCCAAATAGACACCCTTGTCGTTTATTTATACAAACATGGGTAGCTATTGATGGGCACATTTAATATACACGCACACCAAGCCATTCAAAGGGGTTTCCACAAAAATTCGACCAAAACTATGCAAGAAACCCCCTTCACGGTTAATAAAACACACATCCACCGCCGGATGTGTAATACTTTTTATTTTACTCTCTGGAAAGGAGACGAACCGCACTTCAGTCACAGCACGCTCCTGGCTGAGCCCAATGCTGTGTTACACCCACCAGTGCCCGCCGAGTGCCACACACCTCTGTGTTGTATTCCACCAGCTAGTGCGTATGCTATGACACTCTCTAGCCCATGTGCACTGTAACACCACCCCGTGAATATGTCATGCCACACTTGCCTTTGCACGGGTTATATTGCCCCATCTAACGTGTCTTCCTCGATGCCTATGTTATAACATACAGCGCTATGCCATACATATTACAATCTGGGATCCATATCTTTGTCACAGTGCATATGCAACGTTACACTCCCCAGCACATATTTTATATTACAACTTTAGAGACTAGTTAGGTTATGTAACACTGCCCTGTGCATATTACACTCCAAGGCGCATATCGCATAGCACGCGCTAGTGCCTGTGCTATCTCGCGCTCTCCAATGAATCAGTCATTGCGCACAATGTATTGCATATTATATTTCACGCTCCGGTTCATCTTATATCAGACTTTTTGGTGCATAGTTTATACCATACACTATATCTAGTTTTCATTTTCAATCGTGCTCTCAGGACTATGTTCTATATAACACTGCGTTCACCTACCCTTTTCACGGGCATTGCATTTTGCGATGGGGGTGGAGTGTCGGGGGTGTTTTTGCCAAGTGAGCCCGGAGTCACAGTCACAAACGTCCTCTTCTTCCTGAATAAAAGTGAGATTAAGCTGCATACTTGTTCATTTTTAAGTAGTTCGCACAGACACACATTTTAAAAACAATAAAGTTCCTAATACCCACCTTCTCTGAACAGTTAGCTTGCTGCCCCATCCACCTCCTCCCTATCCTCTGTTGTCTGAATCCATGGACTAGCCTCCTCCCTCCTGCCATGCATGGTCTGATGTGCTGCCACTGCCCTCCATTTAGCATGATGTACCAGTCCACTCCTCCTTCCCTCCATTGCCCAATTCTATGCCCCATCATTGACCTCCCGCTTAGCCTCTGTGCTTAGCTTGCTGCCCCTATTCTCCTTCCCCCTGCCCTCTGATGTCTTTGTGCATGCCCCTGCTCCATCCTTTTTGCCACCATGTTTCATGAACCTGCCACTCCTATCTACTCTGAGTGTTCTGTTGAGCTGCCACTCCCCTCCCATCTGCCTAGCATTGTCAGATGACAGTAACCTGTCCCTGCCACCTCCACCCTGCCTGTCCACATTCCATGCCCCTATCCCCTTCCTCCTGTCCTCCATGGTCCATTTTACTGCCACACCCTTCTGCCCTCCCTGGTCTGTTGTGCTGCAACTGCTCCTCCTGCCTGCCCCGCATGGTTTGTTGTGATGCCCCTTCCCCTGAACTCTCTTGTCTGTGCCCAGGTCCGAACCGTCCCTTCTATCCTCCATGGTCCGTTGTGCATGCCCCTGCACCCTCCTTCTTGCCCATCATAGCCATTGTGCTGCCACTAACCCTCCCTCTTGCCATGCATGGTCTTCTGTGCTGCCACGGCCCCTCCCACCTTCCCTGTGTTGTCAGCTAGCTATCCCTGACCCCCTCCCACCTTCCTTCATTGGTCTGTGTGTATGCCATCATAGTCTCACTGTTGCTCTCCATGGTGTGTCTTGTTTCTAGTGCCCATCCTGCCTGACATCCATGGTCATCTTGCTGCTCCTGCCCTGCCCCCTTGCCCCCAGCCCTCTGTTTCAATGCGCAGACCCCTATTCCCTCCCTCCTGGCTGGTCTGTTCCATTGTAATGCCCTTGATGGTCTGTTATGCTGCAGCTTTCTCTCCTGTCTGTCCATTATGGTCAGCTAGCTACCATTGCCTCTTTCCCCTCTGTTCTCTGTTGTCCATGTGCATGGTCCTGTCCCCTCCCTATTGCTTTCTATGGATTGTTGTGCTGCACTCCCGTCCCGCATCCCTGTGTGGTGTATTGTGCTGCTGCAAACCCAGATGCCTGCCCTGTAGGGTCAGTTTGGTGCACCTCTCCATGTCCCTCCTGTCCTCTGTTATCCAAGTCCATGTCCCTACCCCAATTCCTCCTACCTTCCATGATCCAATGTACCATACTTGCGAACATTTTGAACTTGGTAAGAGGGAGATTTTGAAAAAAAACTGGGGTATTGATTTTCCCCTTTGAGTTACATTGAAAAAGAGGAGATTGTAGACAGGAGACAGATCAAATAAAGACCATTTGAGCTTAAAGACATTGGACGTTTCCTGGCTGAATCAGGTCTGTTGACATGTATGGTTGTACTACCACTGCCTCTTCCTTCTGCCCACAATGGTCTATTATATTGCCACAGCCTCTCTTGCCAGTCCTGTATTGTTGGTGTGTTGCCCCTGCCCCCCTTCCTGCCTGCCCTCCATAGTCTGTTGTGCTGCCACTGCCCTTCCTGCCTGCCCAGTGTGGTCAAATTGTTGCCTCTGCACCCTTCTACCTGCCTTCAATTTTCAGAGTCCGTGCCCCTGGCCTCTGCCTCTCAACAGTATCCTAATGAACAACTAGATTGCTAACATTCTATATTTATTACAAAAGTGTGGAACGCCTGACGTCATCTTGATGTAATCAAAACTGTAATACCTAGAGCATTTCCTTTAGAAATTACATATATGAGAGGGTCTTATTTGCATCAAAAGTATGGTTAGTGCTCTAAAAAACTAAAATGAGGACATATTTTCCGAGTTTTCAAATAGCGACAAAGCACTTTTAAATCATTTGTTATCTTTATATTTTTTTATCCAGTTGACCACTTGATTAAATGTTGCACTTAGGGTAGAGGATGTGGTGTTACTTCCAGAGCTGCAGACTTTGCAACTGGGGAACCAGGTTGGAGTTTCTGCTTCAGCTCAACATTCTGTGATTCTGGACAAATCACTTAATCTCCCCATGTCTACAACCAAAATAATTTTGATCTTGTGTGATGTAACCAATGCTCATGTAAAGCACTCCAATATCTGACAAATTTGCACTATATAAAACTACAAAAACACAGAAAATAAGTGTTTTGCACACTTCTGTCATTGGGCTACATGGGGGCTACATCTGGGTGATATTTGTGCTGCATTTGGGCTCTTTTGTCTCTGGTGGCCATTTTAGGATATTTATTTGTTATGAAGTTTCCTAATTTCCTCATTTACTGCAGTTTCCCAAGTAGGAAATGCTTTCAGTTTTTTACTTTGATTCCATCAAGAAGGTATTCAGATATGTCACACATTTGCCATAAATTCTGAATGTTAGCACTCTAGTTGCTCATTAGATCACTGTAGTAAAGCTGCTGCTCACCACGGAAGTCTGCTGCTGGTACTAAAAGTGCATTTTTCAGTCTGCATGTCAGAAGTTTTTAATGAAATAGAAGAGGATTTGAGAAGTCACTCAAAATGTGCCCTAATTTTTCTTTCTTCAGCACTAATCATAATTTCTATGGTAAAACGAACCCCCTCATTGTGTTACGTTTTAAATTAAATGGCTTCAGGTTTGCCATAAGTTTGTCATAAGTAAGACAGTAAGCGCTCTAGTTGTTCTTTAGAACACTCTGGGAAGCTGCAGTAGAACACAAAGGAATCAACTGACAGTCTCTGGCCTTGTTGGATGTACATGTTTTACTGAGAATTTCAGACTTCATTCTCACATGACTGAGAAAGATAATGTGAATTTACAGAAAATATGCTCTCAGTTTAGCTTATAGATGACCTTCCAAACCACTGTGGGAAAGCATGACAAAATAGTTTTCTCTCAAACATGATTCATGATATCACAGCAGAAGGCTTTTTCACATGGTAAAATCACCTTAGAACACACCACAATTACTAACATAATGAGTATGGTACCATCAACAAATGATTTATAATGTAACTAAAGTCTTAAAACCTTCTATTAACTGCAATGCTTTTTAATGAGGTGCTATCATGTATATTGGTCCCAAGATGGCTCCCAACACTTCTTGGATGAAGTACTGACAGCCAATCAGATCTCACGATGAAATGTGTGGTTAGGCTCCGCCCAGATATATATGTGACTTAGATTTTCTTAGGAACTACTGAACGGATTTACACCATTTAAGCAAAAGGCACGACTCTGAACCAAGGTCTATCTTTCTGCCAAATTTGGTGTAATTCCGTTCAGCAGTTCGAGCTGTAGCTGCGGCTAAAGGTCCTATGGGAAATTGCATGGGGAAAACGCATTTTGGGTACCTCCCTTTATTCTCAGCCCCCACTACATGAATCATCCCGAGACTTTCAGGATAGGAGCGGACCGGAGCTGGCCAAAAGTTTTGAACATTTCGCGAAGATTCGTCAACTGGCGCAAAAGTTATTCCAAATAGAATGCTACAGATATCCTATGGAAAATAGGTCCTAACTATAACTACCTACTGGTGATCGCCAGTAGGTAATATATATATATATATATATATATATATATATATATATATATATTTGAGATCGGCTTAGAGTTATCCCTCTTCCTCCGTTAATCTGTCCACCTGAGACTTTGATAAAGGCTGGGACCACCCGAAACGTGTCAGGGCGCACATGGTGATGGAGATTTAAAGAAATAAAGTGAGTTTTTACTTGCCTGGAGTCCACACCTTTTGCTCTTTTGTATGAGAGTGTTCCAAGTATATATAAATATTTATATATACTTAGAGTTAGCCCTCTTCCTTCATTGATCTGTCCACCTGACATTCACATTATGCTTCTGCTCCCCAAATCCCCCGGACCCCCTCCCGGCGTACTGCTTTGGACAATGGGACAGCCCACTTCCCTTACACTTCGCAAATGTTTTCTTCTTTTCCATTCTTTTTTCTATTTCTATTTTTGTTCATCTTTGTGTTTTTAAACTATCTCTTAAGGCTATAGTAAATTTAAGCCAATAGTACGTTTGTTTACTTGGCACCACAAAGATTAATCATTTTCCTGTGATGTACCTTAAAATTATAAACATTCTCTATATCTTTTCTACATACACCTGCCTTCTAGGAAGCACATGCTGTTCTGTTAGAACTATATTCAATGGTTAATTTGTTTAAAAAATGCAATTTTATTTATTGCAAGTATATGGCTTTCCATTTTGGAGGTGGCATGATTTTTTTTTGTGGCATACACTTACATTAAAAAAGATGAACTATCGCACTAGTGTCAAAGCCAGACCTAATAACTTTGTGTAGAAGCATACAGTGCTTGCTGAGAATTTTGGAATGTCGGAATTTGCCCTGGCCAGACTTTTGAGCTTACTGAAACTCTCTACCTGGGCTATGATGCAAGCTGGTCCTCACAGCCGCACTTTCCCGTCCTCTGCATCACTCACTTAATCAGCATCCCACTAATCTTCTCAGTTAATCACAATTCATTCCATCATTCACACATCGCTTATCACCAGACCATAGCACAATCTCACCCATGAGTTACAGAAGTTTGCATGCATGCATACTGGACAGGGCCAAACAAAAAGAGACATAACCGGTGTTGGACGTAGCACTTTCTGCAGGGTCAATCCCAGACTTTTTGCCTTCCTCCTATTTTTTTGCTGATTTTGTTGGCCTTAGGAATCTGTGCGCTTTACCGCTGCCAACCAGTGCAAAAGTGCTTGTGCCCTCCCCCTATAACATGGTCACATTGCCTAATATCCAATTGGCATATATAATTGACTTGTGTGTCCCGAGTGAAGTGGCACTAAATGTGCCCAGGGCCTGTAAATGAAATGCTAACAATGTACCTGCAGCAATGGTTGTGCCACTCACTTAAGTAGCCTTGTAAACATGTTTCATGCCTGACACTGCAGAGCTGGTGTGTGCAGTTTAAACTGTCATTTCTACCTGACAAATTAAATATTTTGCCAGGCCCAAACCTTCCTTTTTAATACATAGGAGTCACCCCTAAGGTGCGCCCTGGACAGCCCCAAGGCCAGGGTGCAGTGTATTTAAAATTTGGGCATGTACTTTTAAGTTTAGCATGTACTGCTAGTGAAAAACTCATTTAGTGGCTCTGGAATCACAATTTAGAATCCTAACTTACTGTGAGGTCGCATTTTAAATGGCAATTCTGAAAATGTGACTTTTAAAAAGTTGGCGTTCTCTTGCCAAAGCCACTTGGTATCTACTGCCTGTCTCTGGTCACATGACTGGGTGTAACTGACAGTTGGGCTTTGTGCATTCCTCTTAGACAGCCACACACTATAGGAGCTTTGGTGTGAGAGAGAGAGAGAGAGAAACTTGTTTATTTAGACCATAGTCTTTAAACAATACACAAAGCGCAATAAGGATCCAACTACTGGTAACAATACAAGTTCTATAGCAAAATAAGTTACCATTAAAATACATTTAAAAACAAGGTAACACCCTTATACAATCATAATTCATTAAATGAAATTTGTAAAAACACTAAATCCCTAGAACTCTTCAGTGGGAGAACACTAAAATATGTTTAGAATCAATGTCCCTCCTTTAATTTCTCCCTTACGAAATCTTTTGTTGCTTTCAAAAATGTTCCCATTGCAATTGCAATGTCTAAGGATGGTATTTCCGTAAGTAGACTAACAGCTTGGGCGAGAGAGCTTACCTCGTGTTTCAAGAGTAAGGGGCGTAAAAACAATTTCCGTATAACTAAAACCCAGGTACAATCAAGCAATATGTGCAAAATGTCATTTCTTATTCCTAACCCACATTTACAAATACCATCTGATTGAATCAATGCTGCCTTTATTTTTTCTTCCGTCTTCCAGGGATTAATACTAACTCTGACCCTTATTTCATATCTTAACCCTTGATTGGGCAAGATATCCAAGTACGGGAACCAAGCTTCATTTACCCATGAGCTTTTTAGCCACTGAACTGATTTTTTCGCTTCCATGTATTCAAAGTCCAACGACTTTGAATATATCTGCCCTTGCTCTCTAAGCATTCTCTTTGTGAAATCAACTTCCAGGGCTTGCAGCGAAAGGCTCACCTTAAGGCGCCCTGCTATTTTCTGGAGATTGCTTCTTACATCCTTTGCCCATTTAAGGCTACTTGATTGAATCTCCTCTCTGCACCATTGTGAGTCCTTTTGCACACCGCCTGGATCCTGGCGTTTCCAGAATCTTACCAAAGACATTTGGATTTGAACGCTCCATGCTGTCCCATTTCTACACCATATTCCTCCTGGGTTCCCCATTGCATATATACATTTAAAAGCAACATATTTTCATAATTTGTATCAGTAACCATTAGGGCTATCCTACAGCCGAGCAACCATGTACATGTTACAGTGAGTTGAAGTACATTCTTCACTAATTTTGTGGATAGTAATGTCATTAAGCCACTCGCTGGACGACCAGACCTTGGTTTTGTTGCTGGGCAGTGGAATAGGCGAAAGCCATCATCAACTACGGGAGGATTACCGCATAGCCAGGTCTCCTGGATAAAGATGATCTCGTTATTTCTTGCCAGGTCTTTTACAAGATCTTGCTTTATTTGATTTCCTAATCCATTTATATTCCAAGAGACCAGTTTTATGCCATGCGGCAACCCAGTTACCTATTCTACATCACTAAGGTACCCGTTTTCATCAATTTCCTCTAGATATCGCTGGGAAGGGCCTGCGAGGCTTGTACTATTACTCCAATTCTTCCAGGATTCTTCTATATCTGAATTGTTTATCACTATATTATGGTTTCCCGGACCTAATCCTACATCTCTTTCTAATAATCTCACTTGCCTCTTTCCTAAACCTGCATGATACTTTAAAAAAACTTTCTTTTGCAAAACATTATGTTCTGTCTCTACTTCTTGTTTGGGTACTAACCTAATCTCTTCTTTTAAAATCTCTCTCTCTGCCTTCTCTATGGCTATCTTTACCAAGTCAGAATAAACTTGTACCCTGTGCCTCATGGGAACAAGGACTGTTCCCATGAGGCACCTGGTCAGACTGATTTGCATATGGCCATGTCTGAACTGGGGTGGCAGAGTGGGCTAAAGAACGGTGATGGATTAAACCCAGATCAGTTGACAGGGGGTGAGTGCTTGCAATGTTCAACACTCCGTCCATCATTTCCTTTTGTTTTGCTTTAAACTTGTACCCTGGTCAGCTCTTTTCCATCGGTGGTTGAATGAAAGCCCACCTGTCGGAGGTCTTTAGATCCTATTCCTTTCAAACTAGGGCAAAGGGTGAATGAATTAAGGAGATGGGACCTATTTAAAAACAACCTTGTTTTCGTTTTTTTACCCCCCTTCCCATTTTCACCTATTCGAAATATAGCCACCTATTCCCTTTGCCTTCCAATCCTACCAGTATGGGCGCCCTGAGAGGCTGTCGGGTATTATTTCTAACCCCTTCCTCTAATTTGTTTCCCAAATAAGACCTCTCTTTGAGGGTTGTAGTAATGCCAGGTTTTCTAACTGTATTAGATGCTATATGCTTTATATACTTTGACTTCTCCTGGTAAATTTGTTTACTACTATGAATCCCCTTTGTTACTGGTTTCTTTACTGGATTCTCTGAACTCTCCGTTCGTACTTTTCTCACTCTTTCTCTCAGGGTTTTAAAAGGTTTTAGTTTTTGCTTTTGTTTGGCTAGTCCTAATAGTTTCTCCATTTCCCTCCTTTTTTTCGCAACTCTTCCATTACCCTTTTCTTGATCACCTCTTCCTACTGGTCTCCCCCATTTTAATAAAGTCTCCCCTTCTTTTTACCAACATCGGCCATCTCGAAATATAAACTTCGTTGTTGGCAATTAGGGGTTCTACGTTCCCAATCTCCTCCCCCACCACAACCGGGGCAGGAGGCTGGGGGTCAGGGACTGGTCTTAACATTAAAGGCATTTGGCCCCTGATACCTTGTAACTTCCCCTCAATCTTAAAGAGATGCAATTTCTGTGTTTTTAAAATGTCATGGTTTAGCATTGTGACTTCTAGGAGCCCCTGAAGCGATTTTTGCAGCATTATCATTAGTTCCAACATTGAGGAGGCCGGTGTTGCTGAGGATTCCAAATTGAGCTCAGAAGAATGATTACAGCCTTTACTGCCCTTGAGCACTGGATTCTGGTCACCATACAGTCCTTTTCTTTCCATTCCCTTTGGACTTGCATCCGAGTCCGGGATTTCTTCCTCATCTTGCCTTAGGTCCCCGCTATTTGTTCCCTGGGTGGCCTGGAAAACACACCGTGATGACAATCTCGGAGATTAAGATAATCGTGGTGACATTATTAGTCCCATATGACCTGATAAGGACTGTAGGGATTTGTTAGCCAAGTTGGCAGAAGCCATCATATGAACATCAAAAATTAAGGAGGAATCCCCTTTCCATGATTCCTCCCCTACTATTTCTACATCAGCAGCTGAAGACTTTGCCGGTGAAAAGACCCTTTTAAAATGCTTCCCCACAAAGTCATTCAGGGAGTTTGATGCTGTGTCCCCCTTGTGACCCACTTGCGATGGCACCTTAGAAATGTTCTCTTTTTTCTTCTGCACTTGCTTTGGTTTAGGTTTTGTCCCTGGGCACAAACTTTCTCCTGAGGCATTTTGATCTATGGAGGGCTCTTTTAACTTCTGGATATGTCCCAGTGTGCTTTTATTCTTCCTGGAGGCCATCTTACGACTCTTCAAATTATAACACAACTTCTCTCTAACCAGATTCCTGTGCCAATCCTGGCGCTACCCCCTAATTCCAAACTCAGTCCTTAGGACAGGGGTAGCGACCAAAATATGCTTATTAAAAAAACAAGGCTTTTTCACTTACCTCTGTTGTGCGGTACGCGTAAACCCGTGATCGTGCCCTTCCCCTCTTGCACATGGGGGACCCTTCTTGAAGGCAGATTACTTCTCCCTGCCAGATTCACTTTATCTCACTTGTGAAATCACCAATGACTTGCGCTCTTTAAACACTGCATGGCAACTCCACGCTGCTCCGCTTCATTCACCACCATCAAAGAAGAGATAGAAGAGATAGACGTCCTCCTCGACGTCCCCTATGCCTCCCGTGCCCTTCCGCACCGCCTCGCTAGAGGCCGGACACACCGGGCAATGTAACCACTCCAGGCACCCTGGCCTTCGTGTCTACCCGGTTTCAGCCCGGATTCAGCGCTTCGGCGTTTCGGCGCCCCCAGCAAAAACAACGTTGGATCGTTAGATAGGTGTAATTAATAGTTGATACGACATCTCTTCCGGGCTCTTCCGAGCTCCTGATTTGATTCGATTCGCCTCCTCGCGTACTTCCGGGTCAGGGTCACGGGATCGCGTTGCTAACGCACGCACAACAGAGACGAAAATCTCCTGAGCTTTGGTGTGACTTGATGGCCCATTACTGTTCAGATGGGAGGGAGGAGCCGAGTTAGGCCTCACTGGTACCTGCTTAGGATGTATCCTATCTCCACACAAAGGGCTGTATACCCCCTGTAATTAGTCTGGAGCCAGAGCCAGGAAGGCAGGGCTATGTGCACTTAGAAGCTTCTCCCCACTTCAAAGGCAAAACTCTGTATCAAACAGGGACCTCAGACACCAACACTTCAGTTCACTTCTAGACCTGTTTGTACTCTGCCAGGAAAGAGGACTGCAGTGCTGCTATAAGGACTGCTACTCTGCAAGACTGCTGCTCTAAAGTAACTGCCACCCTGCTGTGCCAATCTGTTGCCTTCTTGCCTGGGGTGAGAGGGTCTGAACCCGCAACTTTTGAACCCAGAATTCAGAACGACTCAAAGGGCTAGTTTGCTGGTCCCCTGAACTAAAGTCTCAGTGACATAACGGGCTTCCAACAACCTTGCATCTTCACCTGGACTCTGCCACCTGCGAGTCTTTCCTGCCAAGTGGAGTCATTGCAGGCCTGGACCCTTGGAAGTGGGGCAAGGTTCTCTCTCAGCCTTTGTGGATCCAGCAGATCAGACTTCTCTGCTGTGTGCAGCAAATCCGAGCAGAACCAACGATCACTGCACTCGCACAAAAGACCCACATCGCAACCCAATGCCACATCGGAACTGCCACTGCATGATGCATCTTCGGCGCAGGCCCTCGTATTGCTCAGCGGCAGAAGCCTCGATGACTATGGTGGACTCCGCATCGCAGATCCTCAGCTCCTCTGAACCAACACATTGGCCCAACAGCGCAATACATCCCAGACTTCGGACTTTGCATCGCAAGCCCTCTGTGACGGGATTCTCAATGTCGACGAAACAGGACCTCGCACCACAGCCTCACCACAACATGGGACTGACGCATTGCTTCAGCTGCACAAAACATCTTCAATGTGGATCTACGCAATGCTCCACAACCCAGGATTAAAGGTAATTTTGCTCAGCGGGCCTAACTGGGTCCTTGTAGCTGGCCCGCGCTCCATCACAGTCAGTCCGAACTTTTGACTTTGACCTGGTCCAGTGCAATCGGATAACCTAGGTTGGCACTTAATACTTTTAAGCGCTATATTGCAGTTTATTCTTTAAAAATGTATAACGCCTGTTTTGTGGATCGGAGTTTTGTAGTTTTGGTCCCGTTTTATTTATTAAATTAAGCTCTATCTTTCTAACCTGGTGTCTAATCTTTTTGTGAGCTGTTTTCACTCTTTTACGGTTTGAAGTGTTGCACAAATACTTCACACATTGAATCCAAGTTAAACCGGATTGCTCTGTGCCAAGCTACCAGCGGGGTGAGCACAGGTTAATTTGGGGTTTTCTTGCGCCTTACCCTCACTAGGATTTTGGTTGCTGTCTGACTAGGGCTCATACCCCAGTCAACCAGTAACGCAATTTATAACAGACAGTATATTTTTCATTTGGCCTGTTACATATGGAGACTCACAGTGAATAGGGGCTGGATGCAAGGAACAGAGGTGGCTGCAGCTCTCCCTTTCCATTCAGGAGAGCCGTCTCTTTCATTTATACCTCTATCAGAAGCCTAGAAGTCTTTGACTCCTCTCACTTATCAGTGTCATGTGTTTTGCATTATTTGATAAGGTCCCCATCATATCGTCCATCTCACCACCATTCCTTTATGGCCAACGGCCTCCATATTTTGTTTGCTTCTGTTAATTACTTGTCAAAAGTAAGCTTATTATTGTAAGACTGTATATGTTGCATTTATTCTGATTTAGGATAAGAGTAATATAGAAAGGGGTTCCTCTGCATGCATGGCTACACAGCAACATGAAACACGATCACAAAAAAAAGATAGACTATGTAGGAAAACATTAACCTGTCTACCCTAAGCACCTTTATGTGGTATGACGAACTCGTTTGTTTGCTTTTAAGGCATCCGTCACTTGGCACCCTGGAATGTATACAGAGACAAAAAAGCACCTCAGGCAGGGCCACTGGAATGACGCGGCAGGTGAGGGCCAAATTATGTGGCAGGGTAGGGTAAATTATGTGGCATGAAAAGGTTGATTAGCAGCATAATAAGGCACAATGTGTGGCAGCATTATTTTATTATTTTGACATTGTTAGGTCTCGCTGAGCCAGCGCATGCGCTGCTCTGCGAGACATTTAGTGTGTGGGTTTTCAAAGTACTGCCACAGGCTTTTGGTGGCCTCAAGCTTGCGTGCACGCGAGCGTGCACGTGCGCAGCCGCCATCTGTCTTTCCTCCGTCACACAACTCCCGCTTCTCCCCCTCCCCACCACAGATCGCTTGGCTCGCCGTGCTTGATCTCGATAATTTTTAACGTTCGCAGGGCCGTGTTACTTTCACTGCTGTGCGGCCAATGCTTGGTTTCTCTTCTGCTTCGTAAACTAAGTTTGTCATTCGCTTGCTCTCTACCAAATATCTCCTTATCTCCACTCCCTGTGAACACTCGCTATTCAAATAAACTGAACAACTCGTCACTGAAAAAGGCAATCTTTTAGCCCATTTGTAGAAATGTGTCACCATTGCTATGTCAAATGGTGTTACTTTGCCTTACCTAACTGCCTACCTAGCCTTTCTACCTAGCTTGTAGACGCTTCTGCCCACATCTTATACAACATTCAGAAGGTTATTGTTTGATGGTTTCAGAATACGATGTGCGTGCTTGGGCAGCTTGTGCGTTGTACCATATTTGCTCAATACGGCCGCCCGCGCGCTTGTTCCGTTACCTCGAAACACATAATAGAAGGAGCGCCGTTTGTTTGAAAGCAACCACAGTGGTTTTTCCAGTTCAACCACCAGGCTGTGGCCTAGATGCCGCTTCTTTGTACACAGCAACACAATGGTTTTCCTCTAAGTATAGATGGCCACAAAGCAGCTGCTTGAAGGGGTGAGCTAAGCTGCTCCGAGGCGCTTGTGCGGCCGGCAGCGCTGTGGGTGTAGAGTATAGCTCTTGTGGTTAATGGGACTCTCGCTTCTGTCTGAGGGGGAATTACTTCGCGGTCGTCTGTTTGCATGATGTGGTGTAGTATGGATGCTGTCAGGTGTTTCACATTTTAGCTGTTTGAGGGAGTTGTGTGACACACAAAGTTTTTTTTAACACCGTTTTTGTTGCTGGAGATTTAGCTTCAAGGGTTTAGTGTGCTTTATGCATTGATTGTTTTAATGGAGTTTAAGCAATTTACATTTGGAAGATGCGTACTGTAAATAGAATGTTGTGTTTACTGTACCACCTGGGGGAAATTCCATGTCTTTCAGTTAATTAATTTCAATTTGTGTAGGAGGTGTTGTAAATGAGTATTTAAATGGATTGTGCAAGTTCTAGATTTTTTCAATGTACAATGAAACAGCAGGATGTGATATTTAGTCGATCCTTTTCTGCGTGTGTAAACAACCATTTTCTTCTTTTTGCCATGTGGAACAGCATAGGCAAATAATCATTAGCAAGGCCAATACATCTGCATTGCTTTTAAAAGGTGAGACCCACTGGATTTGCCCATGGTTGTTCTAATATGTTTTCAAGGCTCTCAATCGCTAGAAGTGTCTGAGCAAGGGCTGTCCTACATTGGTCCACTGATGCCAGATTTTACAGATGACCACCATGTAAATTGTTCTCATTTACCATAACTTGCACAAATGGATTTCGTGAATATCCTGCAAATCTTGGATGTGTCTGGCACTTACTGACCGTTGTTTGACACCAATAGCTTAAGCACTGACCAGACAAATAAGTACGATACACATTTCAATCAATCAACAAGCATTTGTAAAGTACAACACTGTCCCCTCTAGGGGTACCTGGGCGCTCTGTCTCCGTCAAAGAGCCAGGTATTGAGTCTCTTTCTGAAGTCTGCCAGCTAGGGGGCTGTACGAACCTGACTGGGATGGTCTTGTCATCATTGTGGTCCCTGACCTGTTCAAGGAAAAGGGGGTCTTTTTGTAGTGGGTGCCCTCATTGGCTACTTAGTGCATCTCAAAGTTGGCACGTTCACAGTGCATCATGAAATTTCAATGTCATCAAGACACCATGTTTCCAGTCTTGAAAGATTTTCTGTTGCAGAGGATTTATTAGGTGTTTTAGTCCAAATGGTTAATTCGAAGACAAGCAGCACTACAATTCCCACAATGCATTAAGTGGTCAAGTGAAAGCCTCGGATTGGAAATATGGCAACCACCTAACATCAGTTGAGTTGGGAACCCTCGTGGGCTTGATTCGGATGTTCACTTTGACAATGTGGACATATGTCGCGTAATGTCAGTGTCATGATCCGCGGAACGGCGCACCGCCGGCCTGGACTTACGGAGAGCCGCGGGTGGGTGTATCAAAAGACTACAGTTCCCGACGGGAGGCGCGAGAGACACAACATGTGACTCGTGCTACGCCCGCCGAGCGCGTAAAAGGGGAAAGGTCGACTCCTTCGGAGCCGATAATTCATCATAGCCGGAGAGCCACCCAGACGCGCGATATCGCTGCATCGCGGAAAAGGACTGAACCAGCCTGAACGGAGGAGGAGGAGGAAGCAGAACGCCGACCTTCCCCGGAGTCATCACTATCGAGGTAGGCGTGTGGGGTGCCGACTTCTTCTTCCGTGATCGGAAGAGAGAGAGACGTGGTCTCAGTGTCAGTACTACGTGAACGGGATACTATCCCGGTACTTTGTGCAAGTTGTTGACCCGCCCCTCTGTTGGAGAGACCAGCTGGTCTCATACAGATGATCCGTCACGCCGTAATTGCCTAACGATCGTGCATGAACCGCACGCAACTAACAAGTATATCTGTCGACATGAGAGAACAGCAGAAACTACATTAGTGCTGCCTGTATGTATACGGGCTTGTGTACCGAGCAGGTCGTACATTCTCAAGAGTGAGGTAACGAGTGAGAAGTACGGTTGTGAAGAGAGAGCATTACTGGCAGCGAGGTCAGAAGAGCCCCCACCACCGCCAGTCATCATTATTGTTTCTTTTCTATTTATATAGCCAGACCTACGAGAGAGCCTATTCCAGACGGGGTGGTGACAACGCCGGTGGCGTGGAATACAAAAGGGCTTTGCAAGTGGGTACATGCAAGAGCAGATTCTGCCGCGATATGATGTTCTCAGTGAGGGTGTGACCGTGAGATTCATGCATGTCCGATTTTCCTTTTGTATTTGTATTAGTTGCCTGAAACCACTGGCCACTGCCTCTAGCTCTCCCATATAGGTCTCGGACGCACCTTCTTTCCTTTACAGGTGAGGGGGCAATCTAGGTGGGAAAACATTGGTGTGTAAGGAGCCACAAGTGTTCAGTAGACCAGATCAGGGTCTCATAGTGTCTTGTGTTCTTTGCTTTTCAGATCTCCCTCCCTGCAGTCCCCATCCTTTCCTTCCCCCGCTCGATCACCCCAAAAGTCCGTGAACACTCACGCCGGATTTGGGGTCATCCAGAGGTGGGCCCCCCTAGAGCATCAACACAGCCCCGAGGACATCGGAACGGAGGAACCTGACAGTCAGAGACAATGTGCATTTTTCAGATTAAGTACATAAAACTTTCTTCAGTTATACGTGTTACATGTCTCTGCTGAGTGGCTGTTTCAACGATTTCAAATAATTGTGTTGCCAATGTTGAAAGACATACATTGCTCATCATTCCTTTTAACTAATAGTCGTCCATATGACTGATTTCCTTTCTCTGTTGCTATTTTTATTACTTCATTCAATCATTCAGATTATTTTTCATCTTTTCCATGTCTAGGCTTTTGTGCATCGTTCCCGCATGTGACTAATTTCCTCATTTTGCCCAGTCACCATGTTCTTCATTTTGCCCATGTTTGCACTTCCTTTTTAATGGGATATAAAGGCAGCCATTATCGGTGTATCAATTTAAACAACTAATTTACAAGATATTGATTTAAGTCAGCTGTCACACTTTTATTATATTTTCTCGCCTATCTCGATATCCGTGTCTTTTTACACTCGTAGAAAATGACATACTTCAATATATGGACAAAGCTTCAAGGTTTTATAGGCGCCTTACTCGTTCATACCACATCCTTTACCTCACCATGAAAGAGTGAAGTGTTGACCCCAGGGATTAGCTGCTAAATGAGGAGGGTGTGATGCATCAGCTTGTAATGTTGGCAGATAAGGAACCAGCTTTTCTTAGTGTGCAGAAGAGCAAGACAGGACATAGATAGTTTCCCAAACCTGCGATAAATTCTCGCAGTATCGTAGGCACAGAGAGCACAACACCAGTTTTAAAACAAGCATTGGCATAGCCAATAGGTCTCGCTTTTGGGACCTTATAAGTGTTTAGCCATGCATCAGTTAATGTTGTTGCACCAAGAATATTGTGCTGGATAACTAAACACTTATAAGGTTCCAAAGGCGAGACCTATTGGCTATGCCAATGCTTGTTACACTTGTTAACACTCTCTGGGAATATATCACACCTCATTGGTACCAGTGTAACACTGAAATATAGCAATAAGCAACAGAAAGGTGACCAGTCAACCTCCGCAAAGGTCCTTCCACTGTGCGGCAACATGTGTCACTGCATTTGAACTGTTTGCACTAGAAATAATTTATTTTTTGCTTAAATCTGTAGATTATGCAGCAAACGATGGATTGTGTAGCAAACATGGCAAATCCATAATTTTGCAGCAAAAAGGCACAGCCACACAATTTCAGTGCCCCAGGTCTCAGGATGTGCTATGGGGAACCGCTTATGCAGTAAGCTTTGGGTAGAATGGTGCGAATAGCCAATTACACAACTAAAATAGTAGTAGACTACAGGGTGGATGGGTGAGATGACCATGGTTTTTGATGGACAGTTTCATTGAGGAACATGGTCAAGTATTTATTTGCATTTGGTGACTGTCTAGAGCAGCAAATCGGGAAAAAAAACACAATGGGTTAGAATGCTACCCCAAGGGATTGCTATTGGTTAGACTGCTTTCAAGCATTCATCCCATCACTTTTTGGGTGCTTGATTGTCAGTAGTTGCCTGGAAACTTTAGGCTGGTGCAATATTTCAGACCTACTACTGCCAATGTTTGTGAAATCCTAAAAGTTGTACATTTGCACCCACTCAATAAGTACTTCAATGAGTGCAGATATACTACTTTTTTGGTAAATCGGCCACAATATATATTTAAGATCCTGATCCCCCAAAAAAAATGACCAAGTTAAAACCAAGTGAAATAAGCATGATGAGCAAAACGGACACGGATATAGCAGACCTGACTCAGGGCCCACGGACTCAACTACCAAACCAAGAATGCAATTGAGGGGAGTCACATCCCAAACACCCCAAGTGAAGCTACGGCCTGCTCGTCCACCGGGGCCTGGTAATTCTTTCTGGGAACTCAGGACTATGAGCACATACAAGACAAACCTGAGAGGTCCCTGTGATCTCTGCAGTGGTTAGCGGAGCTAGAGATGGGTATTATGAGAAGGTGAAATAGTAGCAGGTTTGAACGAATGAATTCAAGATGGAGTAATAAAGAAAACCTGGAGATTAAGTTTGAAATGAGACAGTAGCTCTAGATTTGTTGCAATGTAAGCATGCATTTCATAGATCTAAGGCAATGATTGATGGATGGGCAGGAGAGATGAGAACCGATGTGGATAGTGAAGCAACAAGACCAGAGTATAGAGTGGTACCTGTGAGGCCAGGTGTGATGAAAGGATATGGAACAAATCACAGGCGTCTTGAAAGCATGGAGTCGCAATAGTAGAATGTTAGAACTGAAGAGAACGCAACAAGAAATAGTAACAAAATAAATTGATTTGAAATGAACAACCAGGCGAGTTGAACCAAGCCCTCCAGGTTCATTCAGGTGATTAATGCCCTCTGCTGGGTCACTCTTAACTCGAGGCATCCAGCAAGAGGCATCTAGAATCGATAAGTTCAAGGCAACCAGAAGGGCTAGAGGCAGGTCGGAAAGCTGCAGAATTAAGCATGGAGTGGAGAGGAAGTTAGAAAAATTTGATTGTTGTGCCCCTGGAGATGGTAATCCATAGAACGTTGCACGTGCAGGCGAGCAAGACAGAAGAAGGAGAAAACATAAGATGAGGTACAAAAGAAATGGAAATCAGAAATATTGAAGCATGTACATTAGGAGTGAGTGATGAGGGAACAGACAACTGCAGGTAGGTGTTAAGGAAATAGCGGCAAGAGCAATATGAGAAGAGAATTAAAGTGACAAAACTTGCACTAAATTGGTAATGAGTCTAAAAGATGGTGGTTGATAAGCAAACTGAGGGAACGGAGAGAAGAGAACTAGGAGTTGAGGTAAGAAACGGAGAGAAGATGGACTTGAAGGTCTCAGAGGTCTTGTGATACAAGACTGCCATTGTAGTTAGCTGCTTTATGATACCAACTCAAGTGGGTGAAAATATGGCTTGTTGATATGGGAGTGTGATAAATAGTGCTCAAGTGGCAAACTGTCATCTTGCCTGAGGCTCAGGAAATTCTTGCATAGTAGCTGCGGAATAATGCCTTTTGTGGGTGTTTAAGTATGATGACAGTAAATGTCATGTGTGCAGCTCCTTAGGAGTGCAAGTGAGGAGAGAACAGAAGCTGAGAGAAGGCTAGGTTTACTGAGGCCGGTCATAGGTGCCTTAGAGGGGCTTCAAATGGCAGGAAGGAGTCTAGGTAACTTAGCTGGTGCTGAAGAAGCAATAATTGTTGCTTGGGGTCATAATTGGGGGGACAGACTTGAGAGGCTGACAGGGCATGCAAATGGAACTTAAAACGCATTACTGTAAGCAGAAGCATGATGCAGGAAAGGACAACTCAATGATTAGGACATCACAGAAGTTCTCATGACAGCTACAAATCTTGTACCCGATTTAATATTAGACCGTATGCAACTTTGCAAATTACACTTTTCATTGGTTACACAGAATTGGCCAAATTAAACCATTACTCCACATGAAGTAAATTTGCAATTTTTGTGGCAAAGACTTTCTGCTGAAGCACGTGAACAACGCCAACGACCAGAATGTGTGCAGCCGTTGTTTGCGCTCGGGTTTTTTCCCCGTTTTATTTTTTCTCTTTTGCATTCAAGATATAGAGCCAAATGCTGGCCTCGCATTTTGTGTAATTTCTTGTACGTTTTGCATAATTTTAAAAAGAAATGAATTACACACATTTCACAAAGCTCCATTTAAAATACATATTAGCAATGTTTACTATGTCTATTCGGGGTGTAATTGATTTAGAAGCAGATGTCTACGTTTGAAAAAAAACGATTTCAAAATGCACTGCTCTGCATCATTTTGAACATTTTTGCGGTCTCACCACAGACTGCTCCAGTAGTTCGTCGTCCAGGCAATGCTTCCTAATGATTGGATGTTTTTTTCTGTCAACATAAGTGCCCTACATTTTATTGGTGGCTTTCCTCCCTAATCTGTTTGTTCCTCCCCGAAGTACCGCTCTTTCACCTTAGTCAATGCTGTAGTCTTCCACTGCTGTACTGCATGGGAGCGCATGTCCTGCTTCTTGCTTCTTCCCCTCGTTGTCTCTACGGATAGAAAACGCTTGGGATTGGGGCACATTTCAATTGTTTCCCCCGGCCGGCAGCACATTAAAGGCAGTGCCATGGGCCCCCAATCACCTGGGGCGAGAAAGCACTCCATAAGCCATTCCAAGTGCCAAAAAAGGTGCACATTAGATTTTCTGGTGCTCTGGAGAGAGGGCAGATGCACCATCATTTAATTTGAATGTGCTCTTGGACTGCTAGGAGTGCAGTAGCCCCCAACAGAAACCTTTACTTTAAAGCATCGTTTGGCACCCTGGGACTCCCATAGCATTAGAGGTATAACCCTGGGAGGGGGTTCTCAAGTTTCAAGCATTTCTGAAGCCGAGGCATGTAGTCTTATAGCTCCAGGGTGCAGGGATCTTTGCTATTGGGTTCTGCAGCATACCAATGCACACAGTAGTTCAGTCCAAAATCTGCTCTTTTTACTAAGCAGACAACAGACGTTCTTGCAAAGTGGGAGGGATTGCATTGGAGCGGATACATGTCAGTTTCACTAACCAGACAACATATTTCCTAGTAAAAAGCTTGGGGTGGGGGTGTATTACAGTGAAACCCATAGGTTGCAGATGCGCCATTAGATAACGGACGTACTCACCAGAGACTCTCGGGGTCGAGATTACAGTGGAGCCCATAGGTTACAGTTGCACTCACAATACTACAGATGTCCGCACAAGAGGCTTCTATACAGACTATGCAGCAGTAGAGCTAACCACATGACTGATGTCCTTGCAGGGCCCTTTCAGAAAACTATACAGTGGAGACCAAATGCTACAGTTGTGTTTTTGGATGGGACACTACCTCAACTAGCAAGGAAAACTGGCAAAGCCAAAAGGTTTGGCAAATGCCTTTCAAAGGAAAGACCAGTTTACTTTTGAGTTGTTGAGCCCCATCCCGATGCACGTACATCCTTCTTTCTCAAGTGTGCAGTTCTTTCTTTACTATTTTTTATTATTTTGTTGATTTTTTGCTCAGTACTTATTCATTTTGTTGCTGTTCCACTGTTGACTTTAAAGTCTTTACTAACGAAATACAATTTGCACTGTTACTAATAAACACATAAAATAAGTTACTATATTCCCAAGCAAATCCTGCTATAGCCAAGTGAGATCGCCTGGCATTGCCAATGCTTGTTCAAATACTGTTCCTGTGTTCTTACGTTGAGTCTTTGGATTAGCCTTCTTCAGCCACTGTCGTCTTTGGCTCAGGACCCGCCAGTCTTTGGCTTGAGACATTGTCAATCACATCTCGGATCTGCCAACAGGAAGATTTTACACTTGCGGTCATTCTATTGGCTGTTTAAGTGTACCTTCCTGTTTCCACTGGAATGCATGAGTGATTATTTTACAATCCAGTGAGAGCAGCAGGAAGAAAAAAACTAAACATTGGCAAAGAATCATTTTCGCCCTTTAAAAGCAATGCATACCTACAGTCTGCGAATTCTTTTTGCCAATGCTGTTCCCACTGGCAAAAAACAAAAATAAAGAAAGGAAAAAAGTGCAAGGATGTGAATGCATATACGAGTCATCACGTATGCATGCACCATGATGCTGCAGCAGCCCATGTTTTCGTTCTGTTTTTTAATTTACCATTCCAATATGGCAGATGAGAGCATGTGCGTGTGTAAAATACCTACTAAAGGAGCCGCCCAAAGCATATTGCAGCTACTGGGCAGGACAAAAAGTCATGCTAAAAAACGAATGCAACTGGGTGGTGATAACTGAGAAGCAGTTGAAGCTGGAGGAGAATGTCAATGCTGTCAAGTGGTGTGAAAAACAAGGAGCATAAGAGTTACAGAGAAGCAGGGGTGGCGATTAAAAAAATGTTTAAGCAGCCAGAAGTGCAAGCAATAGAATGGATGTGTACCGAGCAACATGGCTTTGAGGGGGGATTTGTGAGGGGAAGCAACACACTAGCAGGAGACCAGAGCAAGAAAACACATGCACTCCCCAAAAAAGTGATACAAGAAAAAGTAAAAAGTAGCTCAATGAATGAAAGCAGCGGAAGGTCACAAGCTATCCAATCATAACTTAGTAACGAAAAAATTCACAATGGCGGGATAAAAACAGAATAGGGAGAAAAGCCAGCAAATAAGAAGCAGGGAGATGAGATTGACAAGCCCTCCACATGTACACATTTCAATTTATTAGGAACAATTGATCTTCGAGAATAGACTGAAAGCCGAGAATAGCTGAGACCTAATAACCTACATTTGTAGCCACTAAACACAGATCAAACTGACAGGATTAAACATGCCTTTTTCCAGCAATTCACAATGAAAATCATTTAAATGATAAAAGTTCCCATTAGAGAGCAGTAGTTATAAGTATAATCAGCATTACATTTAGGCTGTTGTTAAACAGGGTTTAGTGACATTCACTGCACAGTGTACTGAAAACCTTGGCAACTGTATATACTGTCAAATGGCATATGTCACAGAGGTGACAGGAAACAGGCGCAGCAGCCAACTACATTTAAACTATTCTTAGCAGCCTAGATTCCAACTTTTCTAGTAGTGGAAAAAAAATAAGCACAGGAAAGGCCAGTAGCTATGGCTTGCAAGTGGATGGCTGCTTCTGCATGCGTTACCCACTCACTATAAAGCCAAACCTGTTGGTTTAGCCAATGCTCAATATCACAGCTTCTCAGTGATAACAGATATAGTTCGGTAATCGTTTTACCTCACCACACAATGGCAGGGTGGGCCCTTTTAATTTTTAGGTCTTGCCTGACCCAGCGCATGCGCTGGTCTGGCGAGACTTTTTGAGAGGGCTCCAAAAAGTGCTACCAGGCCAGCCTAGAGCTACAGTGCATGTGCGCAAGCGCCGTGCTTGACCGAGATTACTTTCACTTTCGTGGCCGCTTTGATGTTTGATCGCGATCACTTTCGCGGCCACGAGGCAGAGCCAATAGATCTCGCTTTTGGGACCTAATAAGTATTTAGTTATGCAACTGTTGCATGGCTAAACACTTATAAGGTCCCAAAGCCGAGACCTATTGGCTATGCCAATGCTTGTTGTATTTGATTTCACTATACAGCCATGATTTGCTATACACATTTTTTAATCATGTTAAAAATTAAAGGTGACCAAGACCCAAAGACAGCACCTGCAAAACGTTGTCTAGTGGCCTATAGGTCGTTAGACTTTCTGATGTATTCTGAATTGTTCGAAGCCAGTGCTTGTAAGGCCCTACCTTAAGGCGAGCTTCTAGGTTGTTATTTTTCGAGTCACAAACTAGTTTTTTTTCTAATTTCTTAAGCATTTTATTTCAAAGCAGTTTTTTCTTCCATTTTTGTGCTCACCTCTTGGTCCACCGATATCATGTTTATATTTTCGATTTTATTTGTAGATGTGAACTTTTAAACTCTGCTCAGTGCCACTAGCCTGTTGAGTAATGAGCGGGCATTACAGAATATCTGAATTTAAAAATAATGTGAAAAAGAGATAAACGGAAAAAATACGCGAAAATGTTTAATTATTATTAGATACAATTAGACCTACGAGATCTAACCTATACAAAAGTGGTATACATAGTAAACAGAAAATAAAATGCCTGTTGCCGACAAATAAGTTGACTAAGGTCAATTAACGAGTGTAATAAGGATACTCATATTACAGAATTCTTTAGGTGGACAGCACAGCAGATTATATAGTCAGGCAAGTGCATTAACAACTGTACATAAGAAATCTTTCAGTAGAACTAAATAAAAATAATACAAATTTTAGGGGTCAGGAATGTCATTTAATAATAATCTTAATTTTATGACAACAATAAATTACACACAATAAAAGCAGTTTCATTTTAGTCGCAGTTCTTGTAGATTGACTGGAGTTTCTGTACAACACAATAGTGCTTATTATGCAATCCAAATGCACTAAGCGTTTTAACGTTTAATACTACCTGTATTGCACTGCAATCGGGCAGCTGCTCATATTGCACGGAAGAAATATATTCTTATGAACTGATCTGAGACACACTGTATACACTTCGGCTACGTAATTTGGATAAAACATTAAACTTCAGAAACAAAAAACACAAATATTTAACTTCTCGCAGCTACTGTTGACGGTTCTTCAGACTGTAACTGTTTTCCAAGATATTCCCTAAAATAAAACATAACATGTGTCAGCTATTTCAAATAAGCGATTACATTATTTCAAACTTACAAAACAGTAAACGAGATCAATAAAGTGTTAATTGGCCTTCTGCAAATAATAGATTACATATACCCTGCAAAAAAGCACAATCAAACCTGTGTAAAAATCTCATGAGCTCGAGCCTTGGCTGGCAATATGTTAGTAGGTTTAACTTTCCAAGAAAAGGAGCAAGTACGATTGTCAATTTTTTTACCAATACACAGCAGTGTAGAATCAAACTGTTTTTGGTAATGTAAAATTAGTAAGATACAGACAAATGAGCAGCGGTACCTAGAGCTGCCTACCACTAATCAATTAAAGTACCGTAGCGAAGAAAGACATTTTCAGTGCTAGGTCAAGCAATACAACACTAAACTAACTTAAAGTTCCTTTCTAAAGCGACGATGAGTAATAGGCATTTCTTTTCCATGGATAACGTTTCGGCCATCTGTAGAAATGTTACATCATGTGGGTGTTTTATCACAAAAGAAGTATTTGGTGAAATCTTATTTAAAACTTGCTTAGGACTTCAACAGGGCCAGCACAGGGCTGGGCCGGGACGGCAACAGGGCCAGGGCGGCAAGAGAACCGGGACGGCATGGCAAGAGGGCCAGGACGGCACGGCAAGAGGGCCGGGACGGCACGGCAAGAGGGCCGGGACGGCACGGCAAGAGGACCGGGACGGCACGGCAACAGGACCGGGACGGCACGGCAACAGGACCGGGACGGCACGGCAACAGGACCGGGACGGCACGGCAACAGGACCGGGACAACAGGGCCGGCACGGCACCAGGGCCTTCACAACACGGCACCAGGCCCTTCACAACACGGCACCAGGGCCTTCACTACACGGCACCAGGGCCTTCACTACACGGCACCAGGGCCTTCACTACACGGCACCAGGGCCTTCACTACACGGCACCAGGGCCGTCACTACACGGCACCAGGGCCTTCACGGCACTACACGGCATCAGGCATGGCAACAGGGCCAGCACGGCAACAGGTCCAGGACGGCACGACACAGCAACAGGGCCGGCACGGCAACAGGATCGGCACGGCAACAGGACCAGGGTCGAAACATGAACAGGGTCGGCACACGAACAGGGTCAGCAGAGTTCCAGGGCCTGCATGGCACCGCACTGCACCAGGGCCTTCACAACTCAGCACCAGGGCCTTCGCAACCCAACACCAGGGCCTTCACGGCACGTCATGGCAATAGGGCCGGCACGTCACAGCCCCAGGGCCGGCACGGCACAGCAACAGGGCCGGCACGGCTCAGCTACAGGGCCGGCACGGCTCAGCTACAGGGCCGGCACGGCTCAGCTACAGGGCCGGCAGCTACAGGGCCGGCACGGCTCAGCTACAGGGCCGGCACGGCTCAGCTACAGGGCCGGCAGCTACAGGGCCTGCACGGCTCAGCTACAGGGCCTGCACGGCTCAGCTACAGGGCCTGCACGGCTCAGCTACAGGGCCCTGCACGGCTCAGCAACAGGGCCCTGCACGGCTCAGCAACAGGGCCCTGCACGGCTCAGCAACAGGGCCCTGCACGGCTCAGCAACAGGGCCCTGCACGGCTCAGCAACAGGGCCCTGCACGGCTCAGCAACAGGGCCCTGCACGGCTCAGCAACAGGGCCCTGCACGGCTCAGCAACAGGGCCCTGCACGGCTCAGCAACAGGGCCCTGCACGGCTCAGCAACAGGGCCTGCACGGCTCAGCAACAGGGCCTGCACGGCTCAGCAACAGGGCCTGCACGGCTCAGCAACAGGGCCTGCACGGCTCAGCAACAGGGCCTGCACGGCTCAGCAACAGGGCCTGCACGGCTCAGCAACAGGGCCTGCACGGCTCAGCAACAGGGCCTGCACGGCTCAGCAACAGGGCCTGCACGGCACAGCAACAGGGCCTGCACGGCACAGCAACAGGGCCTGCACGGCACAGCAACAGGGCCTGCACGGCACAGCAACAGGGCCTGCACGGCACCGCACGCACCAGGGCCTGCACTGCACAAGGGCCTGCACTGCACCGCACAGCACCAGGGCCTACATAACACTGCAGGGAACCACACGGCACCAGGGCCTTCACAACACTGCATCAGAGCCTTCACAAAACGGCACCCCTTCACAACACAGCACCACGAAGTTCAGGAATATGGCACCATGGTGTACTGGGCTTGTTTAGAAGAATGGATGAGTTTTAACTGTTTTATGGAATTGAAGCTCATGGAGAATAAGCATGTGGAGAGGCAGAGAATTCCACAGCTTGAGAGGGAGGACGGGAAAGGAGTGATCATCACTCCAGGCACATTATGTTCAGTAGGGCCATAAAACATTTAGAATTACAGCAAGGGTTAGCACAGGAAGATTAAGAACTAAAGGGACAACTCACAAAAGTATTCATCAGTATGTGATTTCGTACTCCTGTAGTACTACTTCACATACTCCTAAAAGTGGTAGTGAATTTGCTTAAAAAACTTCTAAAACGAGAGCATTATATACGCAATTTATGCAAACTGAAAGCACTGTGTGCTCTTGGCACGTTTACAAGTAGCGAGTTCGGCATTTCAGGGCCAATTCAGAAAGCATCATGGGTTTTAATATTTCAAATACTCACAAAGGCAATCATGAGTATGTGTAGTAGTATTACAGGAGTTCCCACCAGAGGTAGTTAATTGCACTGACAAAGAAAGTATTACAGATTTCCCATCAGAGTCAGCTCCCCATTCTACCCTCTAATACAGGCATCTTGTTATCCTCTCCACTGACAGGCCCTTACACAGCTCAACCCTGCCCTCTCTACAACACCATCTGTCACTAAAAGCATCTACAACTGCCGGCCAGCTTCTTACACTGGCCAATGGAGCCAGATCACCACAATTCCCACTTAAGCAATGCCTTAGACTGTATGAGCGCTTGCTCCTCAAAATGCTTGTCAATGCTGCTCCTTACATTGCCTATCTGTGGGTCTGTTTGTTATTCTGCTCACTGGAGACAGCAACTCTCACTGCACAACAGTATCTGTTCCCCACAATGTTGACCAGCATCAGGTACTAACGCTGCCCAGAAAGGTTTACCCATCTCTCCTACCAGTGCCAGTTCCTCAGAACGCCAATAAGGTGCAGCTTCCTAAAGTGGCCGCCAGTGCATGCTGCTCAACAGTGCCAGGTTCTCACACAGGTCCCAACTGCATTAACCACTCATTTCCCTTACCATACGGCCCTCAGTGCCTGCTTCGCATTCTGTTGACCGGTGTCTGTTCCTCACTTCCCACTAGTGGCTGCTCCTCTTGTCTGCTCCTCACCCGGAGACCCAAGTATGCTTCTCATTGTCCGGAAGTAGCGCCAACTGCTCACTATACACACTGCCTACCAGTGCAAACTTCTCCTACTGTCCTACTCATCTTTCAGAAGTGCACTGCTCGCTAATGTGACCTTACAACAATCCCTGCACCAGATCCTCACACTAGTCACAAGGCCAGCTTCCGATACAGTTCATTTACTCTTCAAACTGCTCACCAGTGTCTACACATACCTACTGAATTGAACTTTTCCATCTACACACCAGTGGCAGTTTCTCACTACCAACCAAAGCTTATTCCACACCACGCCCAACAGTGCCAACTATTCAAGAAGTTAGGCAATACCAGCACACCACACTGCCCAACATAGCCCAGTAATGTAAGTAAGTAATAGTTTATTGTTTGGTTAATAAAAACATTTAACAATTTCCACATAAAAAAAAGATATAGTAGCAAAATTCATACTTTAAGAAAGACTGAAAAAGCATATTATAAAGCATTCATTCATTATGTTAAAATGAATAAAGCAGTGATCAGTAATTATTATCTAGTACCGTCAATTGGTAAAGTCTTTCGACCATTCAATATACAAACAGTTTACCAAGTGATTTACTGATACTGTCCCTTTAGGTGCCTAAAACTTTTGAGAGGGGGGTAGGGATCAAGGAAACTTAATAATTTAAAAAGTCAGTGTTCGGGTCTCTATAGGAGGGCAACTGTACGATGAACGGTTGGTTTATGAACAGCGTAAATGGTGTATTACTGTTGACGGTTATGCACAAGCATATATCATCTGGGTGGGGGGGGCGACCTGAATATATGAGCCCAGTAATGTGCCCCCCACTCGTTTTGCCCAGAAGCACCATTCCCACACACTGCCAACCACTGCAAGCTCCTAACACTCTACAAAGGTGCCAGATCCTCCCAGCCCACCAGTGCAGAACAGTACTCCCACTGCCAACCAAAGTCAGTTGCCACCACTGAGCCCCAAGACGTCTCTGCATTTGCACGCTCTACAAATCCATTACTTACTTACTTATATCGGCCTTCTATGCCTGTTCCTCTATCTCCTACTCATGTTTCAAACGGTCTACTATTGCCAGTTCCTTCCTTGTCCATCAATACCAGCTCCTTACAGCGCTCACCGGTTTCTGCTCCTCACATTGCCCAATCCTTACGCTGCCTACAACATTGTTCTCTTTACAAAGCCCACCAGTTCTAGCTCCTAAACCTTGCTATCACTGTCAGCACCAAACACTGCCCTGCTGTGTGCAGCCCACATGCAATAGAGGCCGGTGGACAGATTTACTTTCTATGTCCAGTCTGTACATGGCCGCTTTCCTAAAGTGGCAGCCAGTCTACAGACTGGGTGTTTCTTTTAAGCAGATGCTTACTAGTGTTTTTATCTGCGTTCATGTTTTTCTCATATGTCCCCATATTTGCTGGTGTTCTTCTGTTACTCCCATATTGATCTGCCGCTAACCTCCGAGTTGCCTCATAATATATTTTTTACAATAAAGAATCTATAAAAATGTTACAAATAAATTCTCATGTTCAAGCAAAACTAAATATAATTTACATAAAGAGAAACATTTTAAATGGAAAAGTTAATGTATTACCCAGAGTTATTAAGGAGAACAAAATACATCCACATAATACCAACAACTTAAGCATAGTACCTTCTCACAAATACGGAGGCTAGACCTTTAGGATCTTAAAAATGTAATACCTTTTTATACAAAAAAAGTTGACGATGCTGGTGGAAACCCCTAATCCGGATATCAAAATCAGGATCTGAGGATTTTCCGACCAGAAACTCCACTTACTACTGAGTAAAATCTGTAGGCAATGTGAATTTTCTGCATCATATTTATCAGTAAAGGCAATAAAAACAGAAGCCAGAGCATGGGGGTATACAAAATACTTGAAAAACAAACAAAGGCACATTCACAACATTTTGAATGTTCATATCCCCCCCGGAAGCACATGTAAATGCACACCGATAAAAAAGGTAGGGGAAGGTGTGTTTCCAAGGTGGATAAAATAGGATATAACATCCACATTACCCATGCAGTGGAGGGGACAGGTTTTCTCGACCATAAACTGATTTTCTAGGAGGATTTATTAACTTACATGTTCTAATGCACTTGTCGACTTGAACAATATAGTTGCTCAAGCATAAATGCCTAACCCATGGACAAGGTGCTTAGAAAGTATAAGGAAGAGGTGCATGCATGAAAATGTAGATTTTTCCACAGCCTGCTCTGGCTTCTGTTTTTATTGCCTCTACTGATAAATATGATGCAGAAAATTCACATTGCCTACAGATTTTCCTCAGTAGTAAGTGGAGTTTCTGGTCTCAGATCCCGATTTCAAAATTAGGATTAGGGGTTTTTACTTATGCTCCAGCAGTCAAGTACTAGTGTGGAGATTGTAAGATATATTTGCCCTATAAGAGTATCTTGAATGTGGTTGGTTTAGAAATTAAAGAATTTGTAGAAATCATTGTAATGAATTCATTTCTGTGTTAAAGTGAAACTTTGTATCCACACTCTCCTTACTCATATGTGCCTCCTCCACCAAATAAAAAAAAATATTGTCAGAGATATCCAAATGCCGATCTTGGCACATACGTAGACTCTTGTCTAACCATCTTCAGGGATCTCGTCCCCCTTTACCTGTAAAAGCCAAAGTTTTGAGATCCAACTCCGGGGTCAACATAACCTTATCCTCCAAAGAAGGTCTAGGACACCAATCTTAATCTGATCCTTACTTCTTTTGGCATCTGTTTCCCAGAGCCAGGTATGCACGTACTCTGCAAACATGCACCAGAGGCGGCCTCTCTAGAGACAGAGGGTGCCTAACCTTAAAAGGATCAAACATTGCATCCCCTGAAAGGTCCTTAATCTCAACATGATCCGATTACTTGATGCTCTTTTTTCTCTCTTTAAATTGTGCTACCTCATCACCTCCAGACTCATCCTACCCAAATTCTGATGAGCAACTTATCTCGACTTTGGCACTACCTGAAAACTAATCACAAAAGCACAATAGTGTGCTTACGTTTTTTTTATTTTTATATTCCTTATCTTGCCAACATAGCATACAACTTCTTATCCATTCTTGACCCTAAATCTACAGACATTTTCTCAACTGCCATTTTCAATTTCTCCTCAAACTGTGCCTCATCCAACTGAGACCTGTCCTTACTCATCTTTTAAATTTATTGATATAACCTCTATATAATAAGACCAATATGTAATAATACTGGTTTTGTTTTAAGAACCAAATCCTGCACCAAAAATAAACCGCTCAAAACTGTCCTTTCCAAAGACCTTCAATCCTAAAACTGAATCACCCCTCTTCGACTGACAGTACCTCAGCTGATTGACAAAGCGTCAGGTCAACAGTGGAAACGGTCAAAAATTGCCACATCGGTATGGCACACTATGCCATTTTCCAAACAGTCTGTTTCCTAATCCTGTAAGATGGCCGCAAAGTGCATTAACTAATAGAAAGCAACCTTCTTGGAAAGCTAGTCCTACCTCTCTATCCACAACAAATTGTCTGCGATGCACAGTACACAGCACACGATCTACCTAACACTCTGTAACCAAAAAGCACAGCCCACTGAAAACATTGAATGCGGGCGGCCTCTACAAATAGCTGATTGATCCAACCCCCACGCCACTGGTCCAGCGTGCGATTCAGTCAAGAGCTGCACACGCCCCATCACAGCGCAGCCAGCTCGAACTCCCAGTGCGCACAAAGGCCCACGAGTTCAACCGCCCCATCAACAGCCTCGGGCCCCCACAGTAAGAACATTTTTAACATTCTTTCATCAATAGAAACAATAAACCCCTGAACTTCAAAACAAACTCTTCATTCTTAAAATCATATTGTGACGGAGACTCCCTCCCTCAGGTCTTGCCACCCCTACTCACCCTGTCCGGGGTATCCCTTCCGCTCAATCCTCCCGGCCCGGGCGCTCCATCCAGGGTTTCAACCACAGCCTCGGTGACCCCAGGAACCCCGCCCCTCTCTCTATTACAGGAGCCTATCCCGAACGACGACCCACCGGAAGGACAACCCCTGGCTCCCGGAAGTCCCTCCTCCCCGTTCCCCGCCGGAGACAGAAAAGCCGGAAGACGGGAGGCAGAAGGCGTCGGAGGATCGTGGCAGGAGAGTTCGGCAGGAGATACGACGAAAGGAGAGGACGAGAGCGGCGAACCAGAAGAGTGGTCCGAAGACTGGTGGACTCCCCCGGAGGAGGCTGAAGAGCGGCCGTAACTTGGATGAGAGTTACGGCGGAGCCCGTGAGTACCAGCTTTCCTTCGGTATAGCACCCTGAGTGCCCGTATGTACCATAGTCTCTCTGTAGATAGATGTATATAGTCTTTCTCCTTTAGGCACCCCTGCACCCTGGTAGGACCTATCAGTATCCGTTGTACAGCATATCACACTTTGTAAATAATACCCCGCACAACCCTTTTTCGAACACCCCTCTTTTCTTCAACTTATCCCTCTTCTCCCTGTCCCTTTTCCTCACGCTCCCTTCCTCCTTTATCACTCCCGGTGACTGTTACGGCAGCGACATAGAGCGCCCGCAGGACTAACGGCTCCTTCTGTGTTTTGTCTCACTGCCCTCCGAGGTGCCCATCCACCCTCCTACCTGTGATCGACGTCGGCGGCCTGGACGGCAGAAGAACTTCGGTGACGACGACCGCAACCGACGGGCCCATCATCGTCTCTACGTTATCCTCCTGCTTAGACCTGTGTACTTTCCTATTGCACGACGTGCCTTGGGCACAATAAAGTAGACTATTGCACACTATATACGGCCTCCTTGCCTGCTTTTCCAGCACGCCGAATCCCCACGCTCACAGGTGGTGTCAGAAGTGGGATCAGCTGGAAGCATGGAGGCCGTAATAAAGAAAATGGCGGAGTCTCAGGAGCAGTTGGGTATACTGATGGAGCGGTTTTTGAAGACGGCCGAAGACGATCGAGGCCAACTCCACGATGTGTTACGGGGACAGGGGGACACCCATGAACAGGCTATGGGGAAACTGACCTCTGTGTTGGAGCACCAGAGGCCAACAACCTCCCTACCGTCAGTGGTACTTCAAAAGTACGTGCCCGGGGAGGACCCCGACTTTTTCTTTACCAATTTTGAGAGATTGGCACAGGCTGCATCGTGACCTGCCGACCGCTGGGGTCACTACCTGGGTCCCTTATTGACCGGTGAATTACAGGCGGCGAACCAACAGGCTAACGTACAGGGTACCACACCATATGGGTACATAAAGAAATGCATCCTTGAACGGTTGGGCATCGACGACGAAGCCTATCGCAGGAAACTACGCCAAATCAAGGAGGGGCCCCAGGAAACCCAGAGAACCCTATCATTCAGGCTTAAGGACCTGGCCAATAGGTGGTTGAGACCGGAATCCTCCACCATGGAAGAAGTCTTACAAAAAATATATTTGGAACAATTTCTGATGTCGTTGTTGCCCGGCACCCAAAGGTGGGTACGACAACATGCCCATCTTACCCTAGACACCGCGGTGGAAATCGCGAGTGCCTACAGTCGGGCACAGGAGACACAACGAAGTAAGGAGGATCCGCCCCACAAACTACATCCCTCCATTAACCTCCGACCCCCCCGTCCCTCTTTCCAGAGGCGACCGGAACCACTCCCCATGCTTCCATACCCCGTACCACCCCGGACCCCAGTGTTACAAATGTGGGGGTTTTGGTCATATTGCTCGGTTGTGCCCCCATAAGGAGGAACCCATGGAGGTGGGACTCGCCAGGAACTATGTGTGTTCGGTCCCAGGCATGTCACCTCCGTCGTTCCGCTGCCCTGTAAACATCGATGGACAACCACTTATGGCCTTGGCTGACTCGGGGTGTCGACAGAGCGTTCTCCGGCCCCAGCTCTTGTCTAAACCTGTGGGCCCTACGTCTGGTACGGTCGCCATTCAATGTGTCCATGGAGACA
Organism: Triturus cristatus; assembly: GCF_964204655.1. Lineage (NCBI taxonomy): Eukaryota > Metazoa > Chordata > Amphibia > Caudata > Salamandridae > Triturus > Triturus cristatus. Next base: position 836,257,021 of record NC_140594.1, read on the forward strand.
CAAAACAGTACCCCACTACCCAAGTACGAGTCCAACACCCCAAGGATCCCGGAACCACCCTCTCCGTTGGTCTTGTCCCTACTCTACCGGAACAGGCTATTCTGGGAAGTGACTATATGGGACTACCAGGACTTCTGCAAGAAACAACAGATTCCCTGACCCGTTGGTGGGGAGAAGCCCCATACCCTCAGGGACCTGCTTCCCCTAGGACTGAACTCAAACCACCGAAACCCAAGGCCCAGAAAAAGAAGGAGAGACGGGAGTACGCCGGGGTTTTCCCAGTGACCCTCGACGAACACCCATGGCAAACCGACAGAGAATTCAGGGGAGCCCAGCGAGAGGATCCGGTGCTGCAGGAAGCATGGGCCAAGGCAGTAGACCACAAGGATCCCCTTATAGTAGGTCCCTACTTCTTTAAGAAACATGGGTTGCTGTATCGGAAGGGAGGGACCCAACAAAAACCACAACTGCTCATACCCGGTCCCTTTCGAGAGAAGGTACTCTTTCTTGCCCACAGCCACCTCCTGGGTGGACATTTCGGAGACGAGAAAACCAGCCAAGCGATCTTAGATAGGTTCTATTGGCCAGGGGTACACCAAAACGTCAAAACCTATTGCAGAGAGTGCCCGGTCTGTCAAAAACACAGTAGGTACCAGCCTCCGAGGGTACCCCTGCAACCCCTTCCCCTCATTGACGTCCCTTTCAGCAGGGTAGGTATGGACATCATAGGGCCCTTGCTACCCTCCCGAAGTGGCTGCCGATACGCCCTCGTTATTGTGGACTACGCCACCCGCTTTCCCGAAGCCCTTCCCCTGCGACAACCCACCACCCAAAACGTTGCGAAAGCCCTCATCGCTGTGTTCTCAAGGGTAGGATTTCCCCGGGAGATCCTGACGGATCAGGGCACTCCCTTCGTCTCCACCCTTATGAAACAGGTCTGCTCCCAACTGGGGATTAAACAGATACGCACCTCGGCGTATCATCCACAAACCGATGGGTTGGTGGAGCGATACAATGCCACTTTAAAACAAACCCTAAAGAAACTATTAGGTCTGGAAGCGAAGAGGTGGGAGGACATGTTACCCCTTGCCTTATTTGCAATACGTTGTAAGACTCAGAGCAGCACAGGATATTCACCCTACGAACTGTTGTATGGCCGACACCCTCGTTCTCTGTTGGACATGGCCCAAGAAGCCTGGGAAGCAGAACCAGATCGCACCCGTCCCCTCCCAGAATATATGGAGAACCTCAAAACCCACTTTTCTCTAATAAGGGACATCGTACACCAGAATCTCACACAGGCACAAGAGAGACAGAAGGGTCATTACGATAGAGGCACAAAACCCCGGGTCTTCTCAGTGGGGGATCTGGTTCTCTTGATGATGCCCTCCTCCGACCAAAAACTCCTTGGACAATGGCAAGGCCCCTTTACCATCCTTCGACAAGTAACCCCTGTCACCTACGAAGTACAACTGGACCCCGCACGGGGTACCACCCAGATTTATCACGTCAACTTACTAAAAAAATGGGAAGGTCCTCGTCCCGTCCTAGCCTGCTCTATGGGTCTGGAACCCCTTTCTTTCTCCCCTTGCATAGACCCCGCCCTACCTACGCCCCTGAGTGTAGAACTCCAGCATCGTCTCTCTCCCTTACAACAGGTGTTTTCATCTTCGCCTGGTCATACCTCCATCACAGAACACGCCATACAAACGAGTCCGGGGAAGGTGGTCCGGCAAAGGCCTTATAGGGTCCCTGAAGCCCGTAGGGCGATCATACAACAAGAAATAGAACAGATGTTAAAAATGGGCATTATAGAACCCTCTGTAAGTGACTGGAATTCTCCAATAGTGCTTGTACCCAAACCCGATGGGTCTGTTAGATTTTGTATTGATTTCCGGGAAGTCAATAAGATATCATCCTTTGACACGTACCCGTTACCCCGCGTAGACGAGATGGTCGAGCGTATAGGGAAAGCCCAGTACATATCCACTCTGGACCTTTGTAAGGGGTACTGGCAGATACCCCTCAGAAAAGAAGATCGAAAGAAAACGGCATTTTCGACCCCTGAATGTTTATATCAGTTCCTCGTCCTCCCCTTTGGCCTCCATGGCGCACCCGCCACATTTCAACGGGCCATGAATCATATCTTACGACCTCACACTCAGTATGCAGGGGCATACCTCGATGATATAGTCACCTACAGCGACACCTGGCCACAACACTTGGAGCATCTCCACAACGTCATTTCCTCCTTGGGCTCCTACGGGTTCACGATTAACCCTGCCAAAACCACCCTAGCAGCCCAAACCATTAAATATCTAGGATACCTCCTGGGTGAGGGCCTCATCCGGCCCCAGAGAAGTAAAACAGAAGCAATCCATTCCCTCCCCTTTCCCCAGACCAGAAAAGACTTGCGTGCCTTTCTGGGCCTTCTTGGATACTATCGAAGGTTTGTGCCTAATTTTTCCCAAAGGGCCGCCCCGCTCACTGACCTATTGAAGAAAACCACAAAAACAGAGGCCATCCTGAAAAACCCGACGCCCTTATTGTGGCATGCTTTTACAGATCTGAAGAACGCCTTGACCTCCGATCCCGTACTAGTTAGTCCGGATTATACACAACCCTTCTTACTCCAGACAGACGCTTCAGAACAGGGTTTAGGGGCAGTACTGTCGCAGAAAGACCCCGAGGGGAACGAAAAACCCATTCTCTACCTCAGCAGGAAACTGTTCCCTCGAGAAAGGAATTACGCCGTCGTGGAGAAAGAAGCCTTGGCGATTAAATGGGCGGTGGACAGCCTCCGTTACTACCTAGAAGGGCGCGACTTTACCATCTTCACAGATCACGCCCCCCTTGAGTGGATGGCCCGGAACAAAGGGCACAATGACCGTGTCCTGCGGTGGTTCCTGGCCCTCCAACCATACCGCTTCAAAACGGTACATCGAAAAGGCATAGAACAGGGTAACGCGGACTTTCTCTCTCGCTATCCACTGTCCACACCAGATACAAGAAAGACAGCTAGGGAAAGGGAATGTGACGGAGACTCCCTCCCTCAGGTCTTGCCACCCCTACTCACCCTGTCCGGGGTATCCCTTCCGCTCAATCCTCCCGGCCCGGGCGCTCCATCCAGGGTTTCAACCACAGCCTCGGTGACCCCAGGAACCCCGCCCCTCTCTCTATTACAGGAGCCTATCCCGAACGACGACCCACCGGAAAGACAACCCCTGGCTCCCGGAAGTCCCTCCTCCCCGTTCCCCGCCGGAGACAGAAAAGCCGGAAGACGGGAGGCAGAAGGCATCGGAGGATCGTGGCAGGAGAGTTCGGCAGGAGATACGACGAAAGGAGAGGACGAGAGCGGCGAACCAGAAGAGTGGTCCGAAGACTGGTGGAGTCCCCCGGAGGAGGCTGAAGAGCGGCCGTAACTCGGATGAGAGTTACGGCGGAGCCCGTGAGTACCAGCTTTCATTCGGTATAGCACCCTGAGTGCCCGTATGTACCATAGTCTCTCTGTAGATAGATGTATATAGTCTTTCTCCTTTAGGCACCCCTGCACCCTGGTAGGACCTATCAGTATCCGTTGTACAGCATATCACACTTTGTAAATAATACCCCGCACAACCCTTTTTCGAACACCCCTCTTTTCTTCAACTTATCCCTCTTCCTCCCCGTCCCTTTTCCTCACGCTCCCTTCCTCCTTTATCACTCCCGGTGACGGTTACGGCAGCGACATAGAGCGCCCGCAGGACTAACGGCTCCTTCTGTGTTTTGTCTCACTGCCCTCCGAGGTGCCCATTCACCCTCGTACCTGTGATCGACGTCGGCGGCCTGGACGGCAGAAGAGCTTCGGTGACGACGACCGCAACCGACGGGCCCATCATCGTCTCTACGTTATCCTCCTGCTTAGACCTGTGTACTTTCCTATTGCACGACGTGCCTTGGGCACAATAAAGTAGACTATTGCACACTATATACGGCCTCCTTGCCTGCTTTTCCAGCCCGCCGAATCCCCACGCTCACACCTATTTTAAATGATTAAAAGCCCAATAAAGGCTAAACGAAGCTAAACACAAAACTCAACCATATGTAATACATGTCATACAAGACAAAGTTTCATTTTAACACAAAACTTAATACATTACAACGATTTATACAAATACTTTATATTTCTAAACAAATCACTTTCAACCTACTCTTCCAGTTAAAATATATCTCTCACACGCTCCACATCAGTACCCAACTGCAGGAGCAACAGCAAAAAAAAGCCTCAGGGTTGGGGGTTTTATTGTGTGAGAATTCCAAGTTCTGTGTTCTTTAAAGGAGCTGCTGTGGAGTTGTGGCACTAAAGGATTTTGCATAATTTTAACCTCTGGATCTTGCTATAAAATCTACAATATACCTTAATTTCCAAGCAAGCCCTGAAATCTCACAAAATTAGGAAATCACTGAAAAAACATGTAAAGCTTAGATGTCCAACTTTAACAGAAAAATCGCTGTATATGCAACAATGTACGTATGCAGATACAAAAGTGTAACCGGTCACATACCAGTTATGAACCATCAGTTTCTGTACCGCTAACAAGGCATTGTAGCGAACTTGCTGGTCTTCATGGTGCATATGGTTCATCACAAGTTGCTTGCCACCAAGCTGCTCAATCACGCTGAAAGAGGGGAAATATGCTTAAATTTAGATGATTGTTTGTTAGGAGAGACTTGAAATCACAAATTTTAACCCACTTTCAATCAAAGCAAACGGTGAATTTGTTATCTTTTTATCTTCATTAACATGAAAATATCTGTAAGGAAGAAGTTCCATAATTTGCAGTTAGCTTCAGCGTGATCCAAGCGTCGCAATCAAGTCACCTTGTAAACTATGAAGCACAGACACACATCCCATAAGTGAAAAATCCCTGGAAAATTGTCTTTCCTCACTAACGTTAGTTCTTTTAAGGAATTCAATTAATTAAATATTTACCAACACACGAGACCCACCAATGCTTCAAGGGCTAAATCGATGCTAGGATTCTAAAGCCATACGGGTTTTAGTGAATTGGTGTGAATCGCGATGCACTATAAACAATTGGCCAATCAGTACCTTTCCATCTTTCTTCAGATTAAGTGCATCAAAAGACCAATTGAGTGGTGAAGTTGAATTAGCAGAGTTTAATTTGTGTGGCTGCTTACCTAAACTAATTTTTTTGAACCAAGACTTACGTTTTTATCATCACAAACAAAACAAGAAAAAAAAGGCAGGAAATGGAGAAAGGAGGTGGAAGAGAACGACAAGAAAACAGTGACAAAGGGGAGAAGCTGGGGAGAAAAAAATCCTGGCAGTGTGAAATAGAAACAGGACGTGTCTGGTGGAGGAAGAAAGAGCTAGGAAATGCAAATTAAAAGGCATTCAGTAGCGACAAGAGCAGGCTACTAAGAACTACTTTGGGCACCTGCACTTATTTAACTTTACAAACTAGGCACTTCGAATGAGCATCCTCCTCTTTTCACAATCTACTATTCAAACAAATAGTATAGACAAATAGGTGGAGGAGTGGAGAATTATAGATTTCTAAATAAAGCCTTAACATACAGCTCTTCAGTGTGCAAGGGAAAAAAGGTCACCATCTTACAGATACAGCCATTTGAAACAATGGACAGTAGACCTGGAACAACAAGGAACCCACTCTGGCCTCTATGAAAAGGCTTAGAATGCAAAGAGAAAGGAGTCCAAGCAGGACAATTGGTCTGAAAAACTGTGCCATAATGAACTGAAATACTGTTAAGTCCCTTGTGTCCAGCATAGCTCACAAGTGCTTCGTTCTCTGAAGTGAAACAGACATTGACTTGCTGTGATATAGCTGGAGACCCAGATGTTGGAACTTTAAGCTCTTCCTGGTAGGATGTCAAACTAAAATGTCAGGTATGGTTAGACAAAGATCCCCATTTCCCAGAGACTGGCTGCTACCCCCAGCAAAGTACTAGGAGAAAGTACAGGTAGCAGAAATCAGGCCTAAAGGTAAATCTTTTCCGGTAGTTTCAAGTATGTCCAGTGATCTTGGCGAGGAGTACATGGACAAATGTCTCTTGAACATCAACACGGAGCACAACTAGTCTTTACTCAGCCTTGAAAATACCTAGAATAAGCTATGAACCTTTACATTGTCGGTCTTGTCTAAAGAAAGCAACTTGTGGCTTTGAATTAGGTGAATGATTTTAGAGATCTCAAAATAAGAAAAGGTGACGCAATCAACTGAAATCGCTAGCTTTGCAACTGGTGGAAAGAGGCTTGGAAACGTAGTTCTTTGGCAAGGGAGCACAACTCTCGAATCAGTATATCTGCGTGAGATGCACTGTTGGAAAACGCATCCCAACATAAAAAAAAAACATCCAAGGCCTGCAGTTGCTTTAACACTCTGTGTATAGTGAAGTAGCTGTTTCACTGCACTGCCTGGCCCAGGTTGATTCATTTGAAGCTGGTTTGGCATCAGCAGTCATTTAGCCGATTGTGCCTCAAGGCGGACCATGTACATGTATCCAGTAAATTATAAGCACTTCCCAATTAACAAGGATGCCTTTGAAGCTTTAATATTATGCTCGCTTAGTTGAACCCAACAATCACGTGACAAAATTGAAGGAAAATCAAAGTAATTGAAACTGTCAATGCCGTAAACAGAAGCATTGTTTATGTTGTAAATTAACTTCGTGTATGCAGACTGGGGGTGCAAGCAGGTTATTAACACCATGCTTTCTGTCCTGAACCTTCAATTAACAGTACTGTAGTATGTTGTTTTCTTTGAAACAAGAGGACGAACACTCCTGAGCCCAGAGCAAGGATACATAAGTTCCACAAACAAAGATCTGGCAATGCTATATTTGACAATTTTAATATAATTTTAACAATATCCTATATAAAAATTGCATCCAGCGGCCGGAAGCACACTTTACAGAGAACATAAAAGTACAATATAGTAGAGAGTTTAGCAGTTAAATCACATGGGTAGATTTAGAACATCACACAAATCAGTGGATTCATGTGGGGTTAAAAAGAGGAGTTAACCGTTTACCAAAGGGGAGAAGAAAGGCATTAATTATTGGTTGGGTAGGAAAAGAGTTCCATATAGTTGTCGCAGTGACTGTAAAAATCTGATTTAGAGCTTGGGAGGTTCTGAATCTCTGTAGTTCTAGGTGAAAGGGTGCTTTCTCTGGGATGTGCTTGCCCACTGGAGATGGTAAACAAGCTGGCTAGTATTAGGTGGCTTATTGAAGTGGCTGGTATCATATGTTGTTACTGTTTTGGTTATTTGACATTTGTAAAGTGTACAATCTGCCACTGGTTTGTTAAACATCGATTCCTAATTGGATAAAAAGCCACGTCTCTCGAGATGGAGGATGGATGGTAAAATGACAAGTCTTACTCTGGAAAGTAGTACAGTCTTGTGAGGAGCAAGAGACAAACGGGAGATACCACCTTGTGGGGTGGTACCCAAGTGCATACAAGAGATAACCATGGCGGGGGCTATTGCCCTAAGCTGGGCTTGAGTTAATAGTTGTTTGATTATCTTAAGTGAATAGCGACAGAAATTCAGGTTGAGCTTGATGTGCAGGATGAGTGAAGTCAAGTTTAAAACCCGGGTATTTTACTGTGAAGGGAACGGACCAGGAAATGCCTTAGAACCGGAGTTCACAAAAAAGCATTATTCAAATAAATTTTGTGGGTTGGGGGGGGGAATTCAATCTTCTGGGTTTCTGCATCAAACAATTTGTCGGACATCCAACTTTAGAGTTTTAGAAGACTGGATAGAATTGCAGACAATGTTTTTAGACAATAGTCGGTGGTCTACCTATTGGTGAAAGGAGCCTCACAACGACTTTAACTAGCTCAATGGCCAAGGTACAAATTAAACATTCCCTTCCTCTTTGTTGATATACAATTTTAAACATTCCCAGTGCTAGTAGAGAGGCCCAAGCAACACTGGACAATTATTCTTCCAAAGCGGTGCATACCAACTTTTACAACCTCCAGTACAAATAAGGTCTACAAGGAAACTCCAACAATTTGATGACGACGGACACCCTCCATCTTACACCTCATATGGGTTTTCCTTCACATGGTAGGTAAATAGTACATGGGCACAGAGGCTAGTTCTCTCTGACACCAATTAAGCATCCATCTGGTTCTCCATTTTGCCATTATCCCATTGCTGATGGGTGCGTGTGTGTTTTTAATGTGTTGTGCAGAGGGAATCTGGATGCCTGGAAGTGTTCTCCTTCTGCTCATTCATCAATCCAATCGACCATTCCTCGGTGCATGCATGTAGTCAAATGTTAGATGTGGGACTGCATGCATGTCAATCATTGAGTAATGTGTACACCTCCTGAACAATGATCTGCATGCATATGTACCGGTATGTCTGCTAGCTAGTGAGTGGTGCAGATTTTTCGCCTCTAGGTGTGTTCCTCCGTCTACATATGTGCATGTATCTGTTACAGGTGTCCGGGGTGGGGGGGGGGGGGGGGGGGGGGAAACAATTGAGCAAGCGAGTGTCATGTGTTTGAGCTCATGCACTATGGAAACATCGATGTATTTGTTCTATCAATGCTCATTTACTTATTTTTGGGCTCAGAACATACCCTTGTTATGGCCTGTTTGTTGCTATCAGGGGGTAGAGAGAAGCAGTGGGAGGGAACAGAGTACACCCCTTTAGATTTTAACATGGGAGTAGATATTTTTGCCTAGATCAAGTGCATCTCTAAAACCTGCAAGCACGTGTGGAGAGGCTTTGTCAGTGCCATTGCCAATTTGAGTGGAATAATTGCTAGATGCTATGTTTACTTGTCTACATGTACTCCCAACAGTGATGGACTGAGTTCTGCACCCAACATTACCAGTAGGGGATTTCAACCCTCTTCTATGTGTTGCGAAAAGACAAACACTGTGATAGAGGTTTCACAACCATTTTTCTTTTGATAAAGGGGCACATCTTTTAGTGCCTCACCATTCATCTTCATTTGCCTGAATTCATTATCAGCATGAAACTAGAATAACAAAGCACCTGAGACTGGATGTCATGTGTTTGAGCTCATGCACTATGGAAACATCGATGTATTTGTTCTATCAATGCTCATTTACTTATTTTTGGGCTCAGAACATACCCTTGTTATGGCCTGTTTGTTGCTATCAGGGGGTAGAGAGAAGCAGTGGGAGGGAACAGAGTACACCCCTTAAGATTTTAACATGGGAGTAGATATTTTTGCCTAGATCAAGTGCATCTCTAAAACCTGCAAGCACGTGTGGAGAGGCTTTGTCAGTGCCATTGCCAATTTGAGTGGAATAATTGCTAGATGCTATGTTTACTTGTCTACATGTACTCCCAACAGTGATGGACTGAGTTCTGCACCCAACATTACCAGTAGGGGATTTCAACCCTCTTCTATGTGTTGCGAAAAGACAAACACTGTGATAGAGGTTTCACAACCATTTTTCTTTTGATAAAGGGGCACATCTTTTAGTGCCTCACCATTCATCTTCATTTGCCTGAATTCATTATCAGCATGAAACTAGAATAACACAGCACCTGAGACTGGATGAACATTTTGTCTAGCATTCAATATAAGCCCTGTTAAATTCTCAACCAAGACAACCTTCTCATGGCGTGAGCATGGTAGTGTTCATTAGAGAATAAATCTACCTGTTCTTTTGTAACACTGAAGATTTGGCTCTAAACCGATCACTAGATCATCTTGTTTCTCCTTAGGCAGGTAGTCAAATAGAGGCTCTATGGGTTCTCACTGAGCACTCTTATAACACTTTTCCAGTCACAGAAACAGCTGATTTAATACAGCTTTTGTGCTCCATAGCAGCTACTGGTCTATTTTCCTATTCTGGGCAATACTTGGTGAGATAACCATGTCTGGAGCACTACATTTCTCTTATTTCCTTTCTTTGTGGTGCATCACAAATGCAGTGGCTATAAACATGTATGCTGAACTTGGCAGCAGTTTGAATCATCCTACCCCTAAATGTGGCTGGTCATATGGGGAAATAGTCCTGGAAGGAACTGATTCAGGAATTTGAAAAATAGGTGGTATTGTGAATTTTATTTAGCTTATGTAAGTATTCATTGCAGGGTTATGAATTCTTTAGAGTGAAGGCGATTTGTAGGACCCAGCAGGGCTGGAGCATCTTTGGAGAAATGGAAGATCATCTCCTTTATCTGTCATTGCTGCAAACCTTTAGAACTCCTCACCTTCTTCTCTACATTTGGACTCTGACAACCTTTCGATCAGCAAATAGCTGAAAATTAGATTTTCAGCATAACTATCTACTCCGACTCCTTCCAGTGCCAGGAGCCCACGTGGAGAAAACAAAGTGTTCTACAAATATCTGTCAAATCAAATCTTTAGATTGAAGCTTGAGGCCAGCTGGAAGTGATCTTTGGTTATGATCCTGACCAGGAGTAAAAACTATGCCCGTATCAATAATAATAATGATAGAGAGGAAAGCAATGATGAGTCCTTGTCAACCATTTTTGTGGTTTCTATCATTTACTGGTCCTCAACATAGAGGCCATTAAAATCCGAGCTCTTAGTGTTCTGTCTAGCTGTGGAAGACACTGTCAATGCAGAATGTGACAGCAAGTGGTCTATCAAAGCTTATTGCTGGCAAATTATCAACATTGAGCAATGACAGGGTCAATACCACCTGTAGTCTGAGTCCATTACCGGAACCCCCCCCCCCCCACGTCTTCCCTAGGGTGTCTAACTGAGTCCAGCAAGGTTTTAAATAGAGAAGTTGCCACCTCGACCTTTTGTCTCGCTGGGACACAGAATCAGAGTAAAATGATGCAGAGGAAAATAGGGTTTGCCCGAAACAAACGCAGAGCTTGGTTATAAGGCAGATTGGCTTTCTGTCCAACAATCTCCTCCAGAACGTTCTTGGTAAATTGGGTATTCACTTGCATGTTGGTGCATGGCAAACACACTGCATAAATGTTTCCCATTGCAGGCAAGACAATTGTCAAAAGGTGTTAGTTAACATTGTGACTGAAAAACTTGAGAGAAAAACTTCAAGGAAAACAATGTGTTAAAAAAACCTTACTTCCCAAAAAGATTGACTTCAAATGCTTTGCCAGACTGTTCTCTGGTTTTATTAAAACAAGTCCTAAGAAGATATTAAAGAAATAAGGCTCTGCTCTGATTACCGTTTCCCTCGAGGGTAATGCCGCACATACTCTCCAACATCATGAGCTGCAACAGCCAAAACTTGAGGATCATCAGACACTTCAAGCAGCTTTGTTAGAATTCTATGTAGAAATTAAAACAAAATCAGTACCCACTTTGAGAAACAACAAACATTTTTCATATTTAACAATACTTTTCACCTTCCTTATGTTGCCACAGGAGCTGTATCTTTCTCATTCTTTACCTTAAATGATACTCTTGGCGAGTAAACTAAACAAGACAACTTTTTTGTACTGTGATAAAACCTATGACTATGCTTCACAGAATCTTTCTGTAGATTATATATTCTTATTTTTATTTTAAACCTGTAGAACAAATTATTTACCTTCAGTAATGCCTTTTATGGTAGAGACTATCTAGCCGCAGATTCCTTACCTTAGAATTATCACCAGACGTCAGACTGGATTCGACAATTTTTGTGATCAGTACACCTGCATGGCGCCGTCCGCGCCAGAATGGATGCATGCGGTGCCTATATAGGCAACATTCCAACATGCTGACCCATTTCTTTTAATGTCTTTCCATGCCAGGAGTGCGGAGCCACGAAGAACATTGATCACTGGAGTGAAAAACTAGGGCTCTGGAAGGGAGAGGAACCTTGACTCTAGAAATCTGTTTGCAATCGAGGGAAGATGGGTTGGTCGGAAAGGAATCTGCAGCTAGATAGAGTCTCTACCAGATAAGGAGTTATCGAAGCAAAGCAACTTGTTCATCTGATATAGACTTCTAGCAACAGATTCAATACCTTAGGATAGATACCCAAGCAATACTTCCCCTGAGGTGGGTCTGCAAAACAGTTTCTCACTAAAAAGTCCTGCAGGATCGAACAAGCAAAGTGCCCGTCCCAACGTACCAGACTGTCCAGGCAGTAGTGTTTGGTGAACGTGTGCAGAGAAGGCCACATTGCTGCCTGGCAGATGCCCAGGACAGGGACTCCGAGTGCTAACGCAGTGGTCGCAGCCTTAGCTCTGGTGGAATGAGCACACAAACCCTTAAGGGGTTGCTTCTTGGCCACTGCATAGCAGATTTTAATGGAGAGGATGATACTTCGGGAAATGGTCTGCTTCTGAACAGCTTTTCTCTTCTTCACAAAGATTTGGTCATCCATCTGGAACTCTTTCATGCAGCCAAAGTAGAACAATGCTATTTTTGGGTCCAGTCAGTGGAGTCGCTCCTCTTCCTTAGAGGGATGTAGCAAGCATAAAAGGTAGGTTAAAAGTAGGTAGGGTGATGGACTAGCCTATATGAAACGGAGAAACAACTTTTAGCAGAAAGGAAGTATTAGTGCGAAGAACCAGATTGTCCGGGAAGATGTTGTGGTTCTGAGGCATAGATGACAAAGCTTGGAGCTCACTGATCCTCCAGGCAGATGTTATGGCCACTTGAAAGGCTGTCTTGATGATAAGCAGCCCGAGTGGACAGTTGGGAGTACTAGATTAAGGTCCCACTGAGGAATAATGAAGGGTGCAGGTGGAAACATATGTTGAAGACCTTTCAAAAACCTATTTACAATAGAGGATTTGAACAGGGGATGGCTGATATGGCAACCGCTGAAAGGCTGAGATGGCATAAGGATAGCTCTATAAGGTGCCCAAAGCAGAGCCCTGTCGGGTAAGAGAAATAATAAATAGAAGGACCTGAGAAAGGGGAGCAGAAATGGGGACAACTTGCTTTCTGTACACTATGCCACAAACTTGCCACAGCTGTCTTCGTGGAGGGACGAGTGGCTCAAAGATAACATTACAGACCTCAAGCAGAAGGTCGAAAGCTTTAAACTATTGCGGCTCAATTTCCACGGATGAAGGCGGATCTTTGACAGGTTTGGGTGGAGAACTCTATCCCAAGACAGGAGATCCTTCGAAAGGGGAAGCCTGATCGGAGAACCGATGGGCATGCTCAACAGCTCGGTATACCAATCTCTCCGAGCCCAAACTGAAGCCACAAGGATGACCTGGGCCTGGTTGTGCTTGATCTTCTTGAGCACTCTAGGCAGGAGTGGTATGGACGGAAAGGCATATAGGAATTCCTGAGCTCCTCTTAATATGAAAAGCATCTCCAAGCAAGAACTGCCTTGGAAAATCCAGTGCACAGAATTGCTGACATTGGGCGTGGAAGGGTGAGGCGAACAGACCTAACCAAGGCTCTCCCCACTGCTGGAAAAGACCTATCACCACCTCCAGATGGAGACACCATTCATGATCCACTAGGCATCTTCAGCTGAGTTTGTTCGCCCGACGTTCGGAGAGCACACCACGTCTTGAATCACCAAGGATATTCCATGATGTTCCAGACATGTCCAGAGGCGCAGGGCCTCTTGACAAAGAGCCCACGAATCCCACCCTGCCTTGTTTTTTGCAGCACCACATGGCGATTGTGTGGTCTGTTAACACCTGCCCTTGATGGAGGGTAGAAAGGCTTTCAGTGCCAGCCAGATCACCCACAACTCCAGTAGGCTGATGTGGAATCCGGATTCCGCCACAGACAGACGCCTCTGATCTCCACCTCTCCCAGATGGCCGCTCCATCCCAGGAGTGAAGCATCTGTCACCGCTGTCAGACAAGCTTGGGGAAGAGAGATGAGAATGCCGCTGTCCCAATCGCAGTTCATTAACCACCACTGCAGGTATTTTGCAGTTCCCTCACAGATCAGGACCATGTCGGAGAGATTCCCCTGATGCTGCGCTCAATGGAACTTCAGATCCCACTGCAGAGCCCACATATGCCAGAGGGCATTGGTCACAAGCAGGATGCAGGAGGCCATGAGTCCCAGCAGCCTCAGAGTAAGTTTCACCGAAACCCAGGATAGAGGCTGAAACATCGGTATTATAGCCTGAATATCCTCGATTTACCATTCAGGAGGAAACGCCCGAAACTGCACCGTGTCCAGAACAGCTCGATGAAAGTGAGCGTCTGAGAGGGACTCAGGTGTGACTTCGGCATGTTCATAGTGAGCCCCCGCCATAGTCTGGAGGTGGGAGATGACTGCCTACGGCGGGCCTACCTTCAACAGCCAGTCGATAACATAAGGAAAGACTGGAAGCCCCAATTTCCGTGGATGAGCAACGACCATCACCGTGAACACCTGATGGGCGTTGGTAAAGCTGTAAGGGAGCATGCTGAATTGAAAGTGCTCGTGGCCCACTATGAACCACAGGCAACGGCTGTGGGCAGGCAAGACGGGAATGTGGAAGCAGGCGTCCTGCAAGTCCAACACTACCAACCAGTGTCCAAGGTCGAGAACAGACAGGACTTGAGTGAGTGTGAGCATTTTGAATGTAATCTTTTTTCAGGAAGAAATTGAGAGGGTGCAGGTCTTAGATAGGACGGTGGCCTTTGTTCTTCTTGGGCACCAGAAAGTAGCAGGAATCGCAACCACCACCTACAGCTGATGCTGGCACCATCTTTTAATAAAATATTTTTTAATTATATAATTTGAATGTGGGAGTGTACAATCAACGATAGGATGGATGTTTGTGGTGTTTAATAAGTCTAACAGATGTATGGTAGTAGTTGATCAGTCAAAACACTGTGTTCAGTCAAGGGATAACTTTATTCTAACCATCTCTATTACTCCCTTGGCCAAGAGAGCTTTCATTTCCTCGAGGAGTAAGGAGAGATGGTCTTCCGTCAGCCTGTCATGAGTGGCTGACATGGCTGGAGGGATCATCACGAAGGGGAGAGTGTAGCACTCCGGACAATCTAGAGAACCCAGTGGTCTGATGTCACTGACCTCCAGTGGTGCAGGTGATAGGGTATCCTGCCACCCACTGGTTGCCGATGATGGCCAGAAGGCAAACTAAAGGGGGCTGCAGTTGCCTGAATGGTGGACTGGGCCAACCTCTGTATGTCTGACCCACAAGGTCAGTGGATGCGGCCACGCAGTGGCTGGGAATCTTACGTGACGTGGTGGCTGAGCAGTAAGAGGCACGGATGGTAGCCCCTTCCATGGCCACAAAAGCCAGACTGATGTAGACGGGGGGGGCAGGGAAAGACTCAAGGACCGAGCCGTAGCCCTGCTGTCCTTGACGCTCTCCAGCGCAGAGGTCATCTTGTTCCCAAAGAGATGGGAGCCATCAAAGGGCATATCCATAAGCGAAGCTTGTACATCCCTTGAAAAGCCAATTGTCCTCAGCCAGGTGGGGTGCCTTAAGGCCACCAACAAAGATTGTGTCCAGGCCACAGGTTGTGAACTTAGCTGCATCCCTCCCATCAGCCATAGCTTAAGGGAGTATGGTCCAGGCCTCCTCCGGGACCATAGGCAGCAATTGTGTGACCAAATCCCACAAAAAATGGGAGTATCGGCCTGTTAGAAGTGGGGGACTCTGGTTGGCACAGGTAAGTACTTGTGACAAGCAGGGACCCTCACCTCTAGTCAGGATAAGGGGATTACCCTCTTAAAATAACCCCTGCTCACCCTCTAGGTAGCTTGGCGCGAGCAGACAAGACTTATTTTCAGAGGCGTTATAGGTTAAGCATTTGTAAATACATACAGCAACTCAGTGACAACACCACACATGGACACCACACCAGGGTTTGTATAAAAATAAGTATTTCTTTATATAAAGGCTTAGCACAAGACCCAATAATGTACAAATAGGCCACAATACTGTTTAGGACTTAAGAGTTCTTTAAAAATGCGTAAATTTGGGGAAGATCGTATACAAAAAGAGTTAACTAAACGTTGCGGACTCTCTGGTCCGGTGCGCACACAGTCTCGGTGCGAATTTTACAGTACCTTTTAATGCGTCCTACGCAAACGAGGCGCTGGCAGGAGTGAAGGCAAACCAGGGACGTTGGCGGCTCCTCTGTGGTGCGTACCCCGGCTGGCTGTAGGAGTCTTGTGAGGCGTAGAGCGGGGGCCCCGAGGAGCGAGGCGGACGATGCTGGTTTTCCGGCGTTCACTGTGCGAGGCGGGATGCGCGTCGTGCCTCAGAGCAGGGATGCCTGTTCGATGCGAAGCAGCGCGGCACAAGGTGGCCGGTACGTGGTGAACGTCCGGCCCGTACTCTTCGAGTGCGGGGCTGCCGGGGAATCTCACTAGCGCAGTGCAAGGCGGCCGGTACGTTGAGAGCGTCCGGGCCATACTCAGCCTTGCGGGGCACTCCGATCCCTGAGTCCAGCGGCAGGAGTGCGGCTCGAAAGGGGGGGGGGGGGGGGGGGAAAGCGGGGTGCGGGCGGCCCTTCTTGGACGGTGCAAGCTACGGCTCGAATTTGGAGCGGAGTCACACGGTGCGGGGCGGCCGGGCACAGACTTCAAAGCGGACAGGGGGATACGAGTCGCACTCGGATCGCGGCTCCGGCAGCAGGGCAAATCTTGGCAATGTCCAGCGGCTCTGTCTGAGGCAGTAGGAGTCCAATATTCCTGGGATTCCGTTCAGGGGGCAAGCTCACCCACAAGCCCTTGGAGATTGTTGAAAGCACAAGTTGATAAAAGTTCCTTTAGTCTTTTCCTCTCCTCTTGCAGCAAGGAAACCACTGCAGGCCAGTCCCCCAGGTCAGGGACAGTACTCCTCCTTGCAGCTTCTCCAGTTCCTTCTCGCTGGGCAGAGGTTCTTCTTGGTTCAAGCAGGATCTGATTTCTTGGGAGCAGGGCCCCAATATTTATAGTGAAATTCTTTTGTTCTTGCAGGCCAGGGGACCTTTGGCCAGTTGAACCCAGTTCTGGAGTACTTGGTTTACCGGACTCTGGCTTCTCCTTTCAGTGTGCAGGGCAGAGACATCAGACGCTCCCCAGGGGGTGGAGCCAGCATTGTGGTGGAAAGGCACATCCCTATTCAGAGTGCAGGTGTATCCCTTCCACCCATCTGGATGTAATCTTCCTATTCACCACCTGGCTGCCCAGCCTGTCTCCTGGAATTCCCCAGCCCTGTCACTCACAGAAACCAGAAAGCAGATACACATCCTAGCAGAGGCGGGCTGAAATGGTTAGGTAAACAAATACTAACTTTCTAAAAGTGGTATTTGCAAACACAGGATATTAAAATAAACTTTACTAAAAAAAGTATTTTATTATTCTGAGTTCAGGCATACTAAACTTTAATTTCTACCATGTTCTCGGAGTCTGTTAGGATTATATAATGTAATAATTCCAGCAGCCCATTCTGGCCTATGGAGAACAGGTAGCCTTACAATAGTGAAAAACGAAAATGGCTGTAATTCACTATTAGGACATGCCACACACATCAGGGCTTGTCCTACCTTATGCTTACAATGCACCCTGCCCTTGGGCCTACCATAGGGGTGACTAATATGCAGTTAAGGTAAGGTTTAGGGACTGGCAAGTGGGTGCACTTGCCCAGTCAGCATGACAGTACCAGACTGCACGCAGGTTCTGCAATGGCAGACCTTAGACACATTTTACCAGGCCGCTTCTGTGGGTGGCACAACCAGTGCTGCAAGCCCACCAGCAGCATTTGTATTTACAAGCCCTGGGCACTCCTGGTGCACTGTACTAGGGACTGACAGTAAACCAAATAAGCCAAACACGGAATCCAATCAATATAGCAATTTACAATAGGGAGCACTTGCACTGTGGCACTGGATGGCAGTGGCACAGTGCTCTGAGCAGCTAACACCAGCAAAAACATGAGGCACAATGAAAAAAAGTGGAAGGGAGACCCACGCCAAGGTACCAGGTCCAACACACCCCAAATAGCATGCAGCGTTTACAGACCGCAATGCCAGGCTGATGAAAGAAAACATTTGGCTAAGGTGTCTGTCTCCTGAATTTCCAATCTGGGTGAGTGATAGGGAGTGCGCTAGGAGTTAAGCGGGAAGTGGAGACTTGGACCACCAAGCTCTCCGGGGTGGGGTGTTGGGTGATGAAAGAGGGGTTCTTCCTGGGTCAGGGGTATGGCAGCGGTCAATTATCCTGTTAACAGGAGACCCTGTGCAGGTCTTGGACCAGGCCACAAGCAGGATGTCCGTCAGGGCTTAATTAAATGGGAAAAGTGGTTCTGAAGGGGTGACTCCCGACTGAAGCATCTCCATCAAGACGTTAGTCTTGACAGCCACCGAGGGCAGCTGAAGGTCCAGGATCTTAGCCGCCCTTCTCACAACCATAGCAAATGTGGCACCCTCTTCCGTAGGCATGGTAGGAAGAGAGACCAAGCTAGTATCTGGAATGGTGTCCTGTCAAATGGCATCCGCCAATTCCTCACACTTGTCCATGTCACGGTCTAGGGGCTGGTATCGCCTCAGGGTACAGGAGCCCCTCCCAATCTTCCCCAAGTCTTAGGAATAGGGCTCAGGCTCAGGACTGGAGCGAATGGCTTCAGTCAGCTATGGAGTCAGCGTCAGTCGCCGCCCATTTGGCCCCATGTCAGTGATGAGAATGGGGGACGCGGAGGGCGCTGGAGGTGTCGACATCAGTACCGGTGGAGGGGAAGGATAAGGTGGTACGACCAGCCCCGGTCCGGATCAATCAGTGGATCCCAGGGGCCTGACTGGTGCAGAGGGTGGACCCCATTGGGGGGAAGGGGGGGGGGGGGAACCTGTGGGGACCCCTCCCAAACCCACAGTGCCCAAAAGTGTGCCATCGGGGACGGGCCACCCAAATATGAGGTGCATGGACTCATAAAATTAGTGGAGTTGGCCATCTGTCGTTCCGGCTCCCGGAAACAAGGGGAGGGCATTCAGGTAAGTCCCACAAGAAGTAATCTGACAAGATGAGGGAGCGTCGTCATTCGAGGCCTGGCTCCGCGGTCGAGCTTCGACTTCTTACTCTTTTTCTTCTTGTGGGACTTGCCTGGTAGACTGCAACAAAGATCGAAGCAGCTGATCCTGGGACCTTCATTTCAATGGGATCAAGATTGTCGCAGCTTTTCACATCGAGCGGCAAAGAGCTTGAGGAACCACTCCCTCAAGGCCGTAGGGTGCATGGTGTGGCAGCAGACGCAGGTCTTTACATCGTGGTCACGCCCAAGACACCAGAGGTAGACATGATGCGGGTCTCCCACGGACATCTGATGGTGACAGGTGCCACAGAGCTTGAAACCAGACTTTCTAGTGGACAACCCCCTACACACCAGGAGAATGACTTCAAAATATATATTTTTATTATTATTATTTCACAGAAAAAACCATAGGTTTCAGGGGTGTTCTAGTTAGCTGGACATTTCACTCGTACAAAACCATAGAAATTCCTCCGTTATAGTCAGTTCTGCTAACTATAACTCGCGCGCCCGCAATGCACTGCTGATGATGTCACATATCATCATTCATGACATGGTCAGTGACATCACTGATGACATCTCAAATGACATCACTGATGACAACATCCACATGAAAATCTGATACACCTCATCATACACTAGTATAACCTTTCAACACTTACTGTAAAATACAGAGTACCATATTTGAAACCATTGACACACCAATACCAGTTACTACGTACCCACTCACTGATTCCTAAGTCTACACACACAACTACCCGTTCAACAACAGAATCACTTCTACATGCAGTCACTAATTAATAGAACAGTATCAAATGCACTTGTACACATATATAGACCTTGACACATCAGCAGTCATCTTAGTCAGTTATGCAGTCATCCTACTCGCTCATGAAAAAAAAATAATCACACCTACATTTACTCACTTACACAATTATACACACAACACCTCATTTATTCAAACAAATAGTAACTCATAGTTAGTATGTTAAAAAATCACCATTACAATTACACACTCATTCATATAGTTACTCTCACAATCACTGAGTGTTATTTATACTTCTTTATATATGCACCAACTCTCGCATACAATGCCTTTTATTTTTTACTTTGTTGAATATGTACAACTAAAACATATTTGCTCACCAACACATAAATAAATACACTCAGTCACCCAAACAACTGTTTCCACATGCACTCTTAAACCTATACACCTAGTCAATCAACCATTCACACATCTATGCATAGAGTTACACACACCCCATCCAACCACACACAAACTCAGTGTCCCATACAAATACTCATCCAACTAAACATTAACTAATATACAACCTTATGTAGTTAGTGACCAACTGATGCAGCATGTTATACAACAGAGATAGTGAAGCACACATTCACATAGTTTAGTTACTAATCCATGTATTACGTGAGACACTTTTAATTACTCACTTAGACAGTCAGACAGCTACTAAATCCTCCATCCAGACAGTTATATATCCACTCAATCTTCAATACAGATTGGTATATATTGTAGGTAGTTCTAGTTAGGACCTATTTTCCATAGGAAATCCGCAACATACTATTTGGAATAACGTTGGCGCCGATTGACGAATCTTCGCGAAATTTTTCAAACTTTTGTCCAGCTCCGGTCCGCTCCTATCCTGAAAATTTCACGGTGATTCGTCAAGCGGGGGCCGAGAAAAAAGGGGGGACCCAAACCGCGCTTTAACCGTTCATTTTCACATAGGACCTGTTGACACAGCTACAGCCCGAACTGCTGAACGGAATTACACCAAATTTGGCAAAGAGGTAGTCCTTAGTTCAGACTCGTGCCTTTTGCTTAAATCGTGTAAATCCGTTCAGTAGTTCCTGAGAAAATTAGAGTTAAAAAGATAGATATATCTGGGCGGAGCCTAACCACACATCTCATCGTGAGATCGGATTGGCTGTCAGTACTTCATCCAAGAAGTGTTGGCAGCCATCTTGGGACCAATATACATGAAAGCACCTCATTAAAAAGCATTGCAGTTAATAGAAGGTTTTAAGACTTTACATTATAAATCATTTGTTGATGGTACCATACTCATTTTAGGAATTGTGGTGTGTTCTAAGGTGATTTTTCCATGTGAAAAAGCCTTCTGCTGTGATATCATGAATCATGTTTGAGAGAAAACAATTTTCTCATGCTTTTCCCACAGAGGTTTGGAAGGTGATCTATAAGCTAAACTGAGAGCATATTTTCTGTAAATTCACATTATCTTTCGCAGTCATGTGAGAATGAAGTCTGACATTCTCAGTAAAACATGTACATCCAACAAGGGCAGAGACTGTCAGTTGATTCCTTTGTGTTCTACTGCAGCTTCCCAGAGTGTTCTAAAGGACAACTAGAGCGCTAACAGTCCTACTTATGACAAACGTATTGCACACCTGAAGCCATCTTGATTGGAATAAAGTGGTAACTCTTAAAACATTTAATTTAAAAAGGAACAAAATGAGGGGGTTCATTTTGCCATAGAAAGTATGATTAGTACTGCAGAAAGAAAAATGAGGGCACATTTTGACTTCTCAAATCCTCTTCTATTTCATTAAAAAATTCTGACATGCAGACTGAAACATGCACTTTCAATACCAGCAGCAGACTTCCCTGGTGAGCAGTAGCTTTACTACAGTGATCTAATGAGCAACTAGAATGCTAACATTCTGAATTTATGGCAAATGTGTGACACATCTGAATGCCTTCTTGATGGAATCAAAGTAAAAAAACTGAAAGTATTTCCAACTGAGGAGACTGCAGTAAATGAGGACATTAGGAAACTTCATAACAAATAAATCTCCCAAGACGGCCACCAGAGACAAAAGAGCCCAAATGTAGCCCAAATATGACCCTGATGTAGCCCACATGTAGCCCAATGACAGATGTGTGCAAAACACTTATTTTTTGTGTATTTGCAGTTTTATATACTGCAGACTTGTCAGGTATCGGAGTGCTTTACATGATCATTGGTTACATCGCACAAGATCAAATTAATTTTGGTTGTAGACATGGGGAGATTAAGTGATTTGACCCCAATCACAGAATGTTGTGCTGAAGCAGAAACTCCAACCTGGTTCCCCAGTTGGAAAGTCTGCAGCTCTGGAAGTAACACCACATCCTCTCCCCTAAGTGCAACATTTAATCAAGTGGTCAACTGGATAAAAAAAACAAAGATTACAAATAATTTAAAAGTTCTTTGTCGCCATTTGAAAACTCAGAAAATATGTCCTCATTTGCTTTTTAGAACACGAACCATAATTTTGATGCAAATAAGACCCTCTAATATATGTAATTTCGAAAGGAAATGCTCTAGGTATTACAGTTTTGATTACATCAAGATGACAACAGGCGTTCCACACTTTTGTAATAAATATAGAATGTTAGCAATCTAGTTGTTCATTGGGATACTGTTGAGAGGCAGAGGCCAGGGGCACGGACTCTTAAAATTGAAGGCAGGTAGGATGGTGCAGAGGCAACAATTTGACCACACTGGGCAGGCAGGAAGGGCAGTGGCAGCACAACAGACTATGGAGGGCAGTGGAAAGGGGGGCAGGGGCAACAAACCAACAATACAGGACTGGCAAGAGAGGCTGTGGCAATATAATAGACCATTGTGGGCAGAAGGAAGAGGCAGTGGTAGTACAACCATACATGCCAACAGACCCGTTTCTGCCAGAAACGTCCAATGTTTTTAAGCTCAAATGGGGTTTTTTGATCTGTCACCTGTCTACAATCTCCTCTTTTTCAATGTAACTCAAAGGGGAAAATCAATACCCCAGTTTTTTTCAAAATCTCCCTCTTACCAAGTTCAAAATGTTCGCAAGTATGGTACATTGGATCATGGTAGGCAGGAGGAATTGGGGTGGGGACATGGACTCGGATAACAGAGGACAGGAGGGACATGGAGAGGTGCACCAAACTGACCCTACAGGGCAGGCATCAGGGTTTGCAGGAGCACAATACACCACAAAGGGCATGTGGGACGGGAGTGCAGCACAACAATCCATAGAAAGCAATAGGGAGGGGACAGGACCATGAACATTGATAACGGAGAACAGAGGGGAAAGAGGCAATGGTAGCTAGCTGACCATAATGGACAGACAGGAGAGAAAGCTGCAGCATAACAGACCATAAAGGGCAGGCAGAACGGATCAGGGGCATTACAATGGAACAGACAAGCCAGGAGGGAGGGAATAGGAGTCTGCACATGGAAACAGAGGGCTGGAGGCAAGGGGGCAGGGCAGGATCATCAAGATGACCATGGAGGTCAGGTAGGATGGGCACTAGAAACAAGACACCATGGAGAGCAACAATGAGACTATGATGGCATACACACAGACCATGGAGGGAAGGTGAGAGGGGGTCAGGGGCAGCTAGCTGACCACACAGGGAAGGTGGGAGGGGCCATGGCAGCACAGAAGACCATGCATGGCAAGCGGGAGGGTTAGTGGCAGCACAATGGCTATGATGGGCAAGAAGGAGGGTGCAGGGGCATGCACAAAGGACCATGGAGGATAGAAGGGAGGGTCAGGACCTGGGCACAGACAAGAGAGTTCAGGGGAAGGGGCCTCACAACAGACCGCGCGGGGAAGGCAGGAGGAGCAGTTGCAGCACAACAGACCAGGGAGGGCTGAAGGGTGTGGCAGTAAAATGGATCATGGAGGACAGGAGGAAGGGGATAGGGGCATGGCATGTGGACAGGCAGGGTGGAGGTGGCAGGGACAGGGACAGGTTACAGTCATCTGACAATGCTAGGTAGGTGGGAGGGGAGTGGCAGCTCAACAGAACACTCAGAGTAGATAGGAGTGGCAGGTCCATAGAACATGGTGGGCAAAAAGGATGGAGCAGGGGCATGCACAAAGACATCGGAGGCCAGGGGGAAGGAGAATAGGGGCAGCAAGCTAAGCACAGAGGCTAAGCAGGAGGTCAATGATGGGCCATAGAATTGGGCAATGGAGGGCAGGAGGAGTGGACTGGTACATCATGCTAAATGGAGGGCAGTGGCAGCACATCAGACCATGCATGGGAGGAGGCTAGTCCATGGATTCAGACAACAGAGGATAGGGAGGAGGTGGATGGGGCAGCAAGCTAACTGTTCAGAGAAGGTGGGTATTAGGAACTTTATTGTTTTTAAAATGTGTGTCTGACTACTTAAAATATGAACAAGTATGCAGCATAATCTCACTTTTA
This sequence comes from Triturus cristatus, assembly GCF_964204655.1. Lineage (NCBI taxonomy): Eukaryota > Metazoa > Chordata > Amphibia > Caudata > Salamandridae > Triturus > Triturus cristatus. The sequence continues at coordinate 836,281,149 of NC_140594.1, forward strand.
TTCAGGAAGAAGAGGACGTTTGTGACTGACTCCGGGCTCACTTGGCAGAAACACCCCCTGACCCTACACCTCCCATCGCAAAATGTAATGCCCGTGAAAAGGGTAGCTGGACGCAGTGTTAAATAGAACAAAGTCCTGAGAGCACGATTGAAAATGAAAACTAGATGTAGTATATGGTATAAACTATGCGCCAAAAAGTGTGATATGATGAACCGGGGCGTGAAATATAATATGCAATACATTGTGCGCAATGACAGATTCATTGGAGAGCGCGACATAGCACAGGCACTAGCGCGTGCTATGCGATATGCGCCTTGGAGTGTAATATGCACAGGGCAGTGTTGTGTAACCAAACTAGCCTCTAAAGTTGTAATATAAAATATGTGCTGGAGAGTGTAACGTTGCATATGCACTGTGACAAAGATATGGATCCCAGATTGTAATATGTATGGCATAGCGCTGTGCGTTATAACATACACATCGAGGAAGGCACATTAGATGGAGCAATATAACCCGTGTGAATACAAGTGTGGCATGACATTCACGGGGTGGTGTTACAGTGCACATGGGCTAGAGAGTGTCATAGCATACACACTAGCTGGTGGAATAAAACACAGAGGTGTGTGGCACTGGGCGGGCACTGGTGGGTGTAACACAGCATTGGCCTCAGCCAGGAGCACGCTGTGACTCTCAAGTGAGGTTCGTCTCCATCCAGAGAGTAAAATAAAAAGTATTACACATCCAGCGGTGGATGTGTGTTTTATTAACCGTGAGGGGGTTTCTTGCATAGTTTGGTCGAATTTTTGTCGAATCCCCTTTGAATGGCTTGGTGTGCGTGTGTATTAATTGTGCCCGTCAATAGCTACCCATGTTTGTATATATAAACAACAAGGGTGTCTACTTGGAGAGTACCCACCGGCGGGGGCGCCGGGATTAGGCACGGTAGGGCGTCAGACACGTCAGAGCTTCACTAGCGGTGTAAATACATTCCACGTGGATTCATTGTATGCAGAGTCGCCTTTTAATGAATATCACGCAAATCGTCATGGTGATAGGTACATACGGTTTTTCCAGCATGTCCTAGGTGTTTCTATAAATATTTTTTTTTTTATAAATAATAAAAAACAAAGGCCGGCCCCGGGGAATGGGGTCCCCGGGGCCATAAGAGGCCTGAGGAGGGGGGGCAACGCAGCCCCCCTACTAAAGAATTAAAAAAAAAAAAAAAGGCCTTGGGAGGGCCAAATTTACTTTTCTTTCCAACAAAAAAAAATTAGGGTGCAGGCCCTGGGGCATGGGGACCCCAGGGCCAATAAATTAGAAAAAGAAGGGGGCCACACAGCCCTCCATCTTAAAGAAATAAAATAAATAAATAAAAGACCGGCAATGCGCCGGAGGCCACGACCCCTCCTTGCAGCCCCCTGGCCAGTTGTAAGTTAGGGAATTAATTCCCCTTCAATACCGAGGGTCCCTGAGGGCCAACTAGCCCAACAGGTATCTCCAGTATGCGCCAGGGACCTGCGTTGCAGACAGGTGTTCTGAGGCCACGTCCCTTTTTACACCTCTATGTAACACAGCTCAGTGGCGCTTACTGGAGCTACCTAGTGGGCTAGTTGGACCCTAGGGACCCTCCGGATTCAAATGAACTTAATCTCCCAACTAAAAATGGCCACAGTGCGTGTTTACACAGTGGGGAAGGGAGGGGACGGGGCCTGAGGTGACTTGTGCAAACACGCCCTGTGACACGTTTTAAGAGGTAGTTTTAATCCCCTGCCCTAATATATACTAGGGGCTTAGAGAGGAGGTCATGCTAATCACAGGAGGACCCCAACGCATAGTGTTCCCTACTGTATGTAGGTGTTTTCACTGTATTCTGAGTGTCTTTCAACATAGCACTGGCTCTAGGACTGGTTAGTCAGACTCAGTTACCACCAGTATCCGTCTAAAAAAGTTGAGGGTACAGGATGATTTTGCAACAAGTCTTCTTTCTGCTCTTCTGTTTGTTCTTTCTGCACGTTATCCTTCTACCTGCACTTTTCTTCGTCTTTGAGGACTTCTGTTGCTTCTTTCTGCATTTCTTTTTTTTCTTTCTGTGCGTTTTTTCTTCTTTCTTCACATGTCCTATCTCTGTAGGCATAGTTAGAAATTAGCATTTAAAAAACCTTTGAAATTCACTGAAAAAACCATAGGTTTCAGTGGCGTTATAGTTAGCTGGACTTTTCACTCGTACAAAACCATTGAAATTCCCCCGTTATAGTTAGTTCAGCTAACTATAACTTGAGCGCCCGCAATGCACTGCTGATGACATCACATATTACATCACTCATGACATGGTCAGTGACATCACTCATGACATCACTGATGACATCATCCTTGTGATGGAGTGGCAGACCTCCTCTCCCCCTAATATAACCTTTGATACACACATTCAAAAATAGAAACAAAAATGTTCAAAACAATGGACATACAAATACCAGTTACAACAAACTATTCAGTAATTCTAAGATCCACATACACATCCACTCATTCACCAACAGTCCTATACAGTCACTCATACATGTACTCAATCATATGTACTCATACACCTATACATCCTGTTACACAAAGCCACTCATCCATAGAGTTACTCACACACATAGTCACTCATGCTAATAAAGAATCAAACATCCATTTACTTGCATATACAGTTATACCACAATTACTTCTACAGAAACTTACACATACTTAGTCTTTTAAACAATCACTTATAGAAACACATACTTATTCATACAGGAACTCTTCCAATTTCTCACTCTCACATATATTCACTTATATACACCAATAGTCACATATACTAGTTTAAAACATATGTAGTTACTCATAAAGACACTATTCAGACAGTCATTCACTCACTAACACACCCATGCACACACTCATCCACCCATACAGTCCTGCACACATGCTGTCTTCAACACATACAAACAGTAAGTCACTCATTCATGCACCTATGCACTACGTAATACCCCCCACCAAACCATACAGACACTCATACTGATACTCAAAAAACCAACTAATAACCTATATAGACACTCATGTAGCTACTCACCAACCCATGCAGCCACTTATACACAAAGTGAGAGACTGATACAGATATTTACATATTTAAACATTACTCACTAAGCCATGTATTCACTAAGATACACTTAATCAGTCAGTTATACAATCAATTTTTCAAAAACAAATCATCCATTTAGACACTTATATACCCATTTATTCTTCCATCGACCTTGAGATATACATATATAAAACATATTTAATTTTCAGAAAAACACACATTCACTGGATGATGTCATCAGTGATGTCATTTGAGATGTCATCAGTGATGTCATGAGTGATGTCACTGACCATGTCATGGTTGATGCAATATGTGACGTCATCAGCAGTGCATTGCGGGCGCGCGAGTTATAGTTAGCTGAACTAACTATAACGGGGGAATTTCAATGGTTTTGTACGAGTGAAAAGTCCAGCTATCTAGAACGCCCATGAAACCTATGTTTTTTTCAGGGAATATAAATAAAAATATAAATGCATGCATACATATGCATGTTATGTACATGAAAGTTTGTAAAACACTAATAAAAACAAAGCTAAAAAGCCACCTAATTACACACAGAATTGCTTTAACTTAAACGAGGGCGAGACCTATTGCATTTTCAAGGCTGGTTTACTTTGGTTCCATCAAGAAGGCATTCAGATGTGGCACACATTTGCCATAAATTCTGAATGTTAGCACTCTAGTTGCTCATTAGATCACTGTAGTAAAGCTATTGTTCAACAGGGAAGTCTGCTGCTGGTATTGAAAGTGCATGTTTCAGTCTGCATGTCAGAATTTTTTTATGAAATAGAAGAGGATTTGAGAAGTCAAAATGTGCCCTCATTTTTCTTTCTGCAGTACTAATCATACTTTCTATGGCAAAATGAACCCCCTCATTTTGTTCCTTTTTAAATTAAATGTTTTAAGAGTTACCACTTTATTCCAATCAAGATGGCTTCAAGTGTGCCATACTTATTCATAAGTAGGACTGTTGGCGCTCTAGTTGTTCTTTAGAACACTCTGGGAAGCTGCAGTAGACCACAAAGGAATCAACTGACGGTCTCTGCCCTTGTTGGATATACATGTTTTACTGAGAATGTCAGACTTCATTCTCACATGACTGAGAAAGACAATGTGAATTTCGTTTCGTTTAAACTTTATTTCGGCAATATAGCCTTAAAAGCAGAATACAGGAAATAAATAACAATCACATTTTTATATACATAACCATAATCCAGCATTTAATTGAGTTCCGTATAGCGGGGCGAGTAAATCATTAGAATATAACATATACAGAAGCTTTATCGCATTTAAGATCATAAATACAATTATTAATTTAGCTAAAATCCAGACACTAAAATATATTAAAATTATGAGGATCAATGCTACTGAATTTCTATACAGGATAAGGCTAGACGGCAGTATGCAGTCTAACATTCACAATTTATAACCAGACCGTTTCCTAAGAAGGTACACATTGAATAAAAAACTACTTGTACCAAATACCACAAGTTGCGAGGTATTAGACTTAATTATGCGCTCTGCCTCTTTATAGGATCTAACCCCCATATTTTTTACATAGAGGTTTGATCCAACGGTCTCTCGGTTTTTTATAGGCTGGGCAAAAGAAGAAGAGTAGATGGACATAGTCTTCTTTTGCCCCCAGAGCGCAGAGAGTGCATAAGTCAGTACCGTTTTTCGCTCCCCACCTACATGTGGTTGCAGAGGTCTGTAAGATCCCATATCTAAATTGCAAGTACAGTGTTTTTGCTAAAGGTGGGCCTATCTCATCCATAAATTGCTCAAAGGAAGGGATATCTTTTATGTTCAGAAATTTCTCGGTCATTGGGCCAATCGAAGAGCTATATAGTACGTCAAAATTGACATAAGACCAAAATGAGTCCTTTACTAGTTTTTTAGAGGAACAAGTCATATTTTGAGGAGCGTCCCATAGGTGTGAGAGCCCTAACTTTTCGTACCACTTAAAGATGTGTTTTAACCACGGTATTTTCATATATCCATCAAGCTGGAGTATTTCAATCAAACCACTCTTGTAGTCACCCAACTCCGAGGTTGTCCATAACCTAACCCAATCCAACATGGGTCTTAGTATGGCTTGATAATCAGTCCTCTTTAAATTAATATCAAGGAACACAGGTACTAAGGGGGTTCTGGTCGGAATTTTAAGCAGCCTACGTATAAAATGGTTTTCAACCTTATCAAAGTTGTTTTTACAGCTGCATCCCCAGAGCTCGGCTCCATAGAGGGCCGCCGATTGGGCCTTCGCTTTAAAAACCTCAATTGCCGGCGTAATTGCTTTAGAGTGGCTTGCACCGTGCACTTTTAGTATGGGCAATGAGTTCTGCTTAAAAGGTCAGATTGCTCTTTTCCAACTGGCCTTTCCATGTAAGATTATTGTCCACCATCAATCCCAAATAGTTAAAACTATCCACATGTTCCAATTTTTGCTTTTCTAAGAACAGATTTTTCCTAAATGACTTTTCGGGTTTGATGGACATATATTTAGTTTTAGTTGGGTTTATTTCAAGGCCCTTCTCCACACAATAGCTTTGGAAAGAATCCACCAGTTTTTGCAAACCCCTCGGAGTCTGTGAAATAAGAATGGTATCATCAGCGAACAAGAAGGATGTAATCGCCTCACCACCTAGCTTTGGGGAGTCGTGGTCACTATTACTTAAATAGCTGGGAATATCATTAACATACAGCGAGAAGAGTGTGGGTGCTAACACACACCCTTGTCGCACACCACGTTCCACAGATATGGGCCTTGAGATTTCTCCACCCTTTCCCCATCTAATATTTGCAAAATTCCCTGTGTGTAGTTTAATAAGTTCCTTGAGAAGCTCGCCCGGAACCGCCATATACTTAAGTGTGTTCCACAACAAATTGCGAGGGACAAGGTCGAAGGCGGCTCTCAAATCAACAAATGCTACATACAGGCTACCCTTCCTTATGTTTATGTATTTCCAACAGATGCACAAACCTAAACACCTGATCAACCGTACTCGTTTTAGATCTGAATCCTGCTTGGAATTTAGTTAAAACCTTCATGTCCTCAATCCAATCTAAAAGTCTATTTAAAATATGTCTGGCGAAACTTTTTTGTAAAATATCAATTAAACTTATTGGGCGATAATTGCTCGGATCATAGCGATCACCTTTTTTAAAAATAGTTATGATTTCCACCCCTTTCCAAGATTCGGGGATTGGAGTTCCTACCACTATTGAATTACATAGAAAGTTTATGTACGGCCCCCACACTTCTTCATCGTGCTTTAGAAGATCACCGGGAATCTTATCAAGACCAGGAGCTTTACCCATTTTAACAGCCTGTAATGCCTGAATGTTTACATCTAGACTAAATCGTAAGGGAACAGTACTCTGTTCTGGGGTAATCTCTGGATCCCCTGAGATTAATCCCTCCTTATCGTTAGAATAGAGCTTAGAAAAGTGATCACACCAAGTTTTCTCATCTAAGTAGATATCCTTTGGTGATCTGCCTTTTTTGTTTCCCTTTGCAATTAGATTCCAGAATGTACTCTGGTCTCTTGACTTGGCCGCACTTAGGAGATCATCCCAGAATCTACCATCCCAGTCTTTTTTTGCTTTAACCATGGTTTTATTGTATACCTGTCTACCATTTTTTATGTCCAGTTGATTTTTGGATTTTACTGCCTGTATCAACCTGGACTTTGCTATCCGACACTCTTTATTATACCATGGGTTCGTTTGTTCATGTTGGTTCCCTTTTAAGTTTGCACCCTTAATGTATAATTTACTTAAAAAGGGAGATAGCGCATCTACCAAATTGGTATGGAGATCTAGGACTTCCTTAGAGCCCATTGTGGGCTTCTGCGAGGCTTCAACAGTGTCAGAAAATGTGGTATAAATGTCTTGTAATGATTATTCTTTCCCCAGAATAAATGGCCATCTTAGAGCACGCCTATTATTCGCTATCTGCGGCTCCTCATCAATAGTATTTCATAATGCTTCTCCAGCTAGTCTAGATGAAAAGGGCTGGGGATCTAGCCATAATTGAAGTGGGAGATGGTCACTCTCTGACCTAAGATCTATCTTAAAATCAATAATTAAATACCATAAGCACATTGAGACCAAAACAAAATCTATGTGTGATCTACAATTGCCTTTCGAAAAGGTTGGGGCCGGAGGTCTGTCAGATCTAAAACGACCATTGCATGCCCTCAGATCATGAGACACAGTCAACTGTAGAATCTGGATAGCAGCTACAGTATTTTTGACTGACCCCATAGACTCTAAAGGCATAATTCCGTTGGCAACATCTTGTTCGCCAAATATAGTTTCCAACCCCAAAACAGGTTCGAACTTACAATTAAAATCCCCGCCAATAACTACATGGGCAGTAGTGCCCAGTGAGTCTAAAAAGGAATCCAGGAGTTCTACCACCTTGGATTCCTTATTTGCTGGGTACGGTCTATTATATATATTTATTGAATACATAATTACATTCCCCCTTGTCACAATTTTTAGGCCTAAAATATCCAGAGAGGGAATAGACAATCGGGTAACAACTCTATCCAAATTAATTTTCACCCATGTGACCAATCCCCCTGATGCTCTACCTCTTACTGAAGGAGTTGCGTTCAGGCTAAATGATTTATACCCTAACATATGGGGGGTTTCTGTAGCCCAAGTCTCCTGTAGAAGAATAAAATCATAATCTTCTATATAAGAGCACCATACCACGTCTTTTAAGTTCCTAGCTAACCCTGCAATATTCCAGGATATCAATCTTGTGCTTAGGTTATTTTCTACATTAGGTAGGGGTATAGCTGATAGTGTATCGACCATGGATGTAAATGGAGTATTTAATACTTCAATTTGAATATTCTCTTTCTTTTCCACTATATTCTTAATAAGACCTTGGTTAATTATAATTTCCCTACGTACTTCGACCACCCTGTCACCCTCTCCCAGATTGATCTTATATGATCCACCACTATATGGCAACTCATCTAGGACCATAATTTTAGAAGTTGAATCCTTTAAAAAGTTAAGAATAACTTCTTCATTATTCGATGATTGACCTTGTACCTGGGTTTCTAAGGATATCTCTGCAATTGAATTCCCATCCTGTGCGAGTCAGTCATTTTGGTCCAGTGTGCTCAGTGCCTGATATCTATTTTTAGTGGAGATTTGAAAAACTGGGCATCTAGTGGTGTTTTGATTCCCTTTCGTGATAGTCCTAAATTGACATGTTTTATCTAGGGGACTATAAAAATAACCCAGCGGGTGTACAGTCACATCATTTTCCCCTGGAACAAGGGAGGCTGCTCTAAGTAGAACAGTCATAACATGTTGAGGGTGTCTAAAGTTTATAATCACACAATCCCCCTTACATTTTTTCCTTGAATTACCAATCCAGGGAACCAGTCTGGTTGACAATATTTGATCAGAAAATTAGAAGGGAATCCACAATTTTTATTCAGCCACGCAATTGTTTTCCTTTTTAAAGAGTCGTGTGATTCCTCCCGGAAATTACATACCATGTGGTCTACTGGGGGCACATTTAAAAGAACAATAACGTAAGGTTCGCAGTCAGGAGGAAGGTCAGTGTGTCGTATACTTCCCTCTTCAACACTATGCCTCCCAGCTCTAGATGTATTTTCTTTTGTCTGAGTAACACCATTAACCATACAAGTTAACACCTTTAGCTCAGGGTTATGATTAAGGAATTTCTCTCCCCCTGGCGCATTAGCCGTTACAGTGGAACCTGAATGGACCAATGGCTCTAGTGATTTATTACTCTGTTCCTTATCTATTTTAAATTAGGAGGTCACTTAACCTTGAAACTTCAGCAGTTAGAAAATTAATTTTATCCACTAAAGGTTTAACAGTGTTGTTTAATTTTTCTTCAAACATCTTGGCTATTTGTTTAAAGAAACTAAGCTCATATCATCACTGTTCGACTGAATCTCCTTAGTTTTTTTGGTTCTTTTCTGTCCTACTTCCAGTGTTGACTTAAGATGTACATTCCCATCCTTATTCTGAGTGTTCCTGCATTTCCTTACTACTCTCTTAACAGGGGAATGTGGTTTTACTATCCCACCAGGGGCAATTAGTGGGTCCTGGCCGAAATCATTTTGTGTCACATCTACAGTTACTACACTCTCCTCCATTGAGGGATCAATACTAAAGGGTTCAACCATAGAAGCACTACTACTATCATCTGGAAATGGGAGTATGGATTCTGGGAGGGTTTCTCTACCCAGCGATTTCCTTCTGTCGTTATTAATCTTGCTCACCATTTTGACCAGATAATTATCCATGGTCGATTTGGTTTTGGCCAGAATAGACAAGGTAAATTATAATAAGGATAACCTTCTAAATGTGAGCAGAGGTGCCTGTGGATTTAGCAGACAGTAATGGCTAAATCTCTCTTGATATCTATACGAAATGTTACTTACACTATGCCTATCTTATAACACATTACAATAAGGCGCACTTACAATAATATTAAAAACACTAACAGGCAAACAGTGGTTTACGGCAGCGATATGATAGCCTTACAAACGGGCTTAGTGGGATGTCCCGACCCGACCTCTTCCGGCCCCCTAACGGCCACACAACGGCCCGCCCTTTGCCCGGGCTTAGCCCGGCGCCGCCCGCGCGCGTCCCGCGACGCGGAGGGAGCCGTTTGATTTTCGCGCCTCCGGGCGCGGAAGTGCTGCCGGATGGGGGCGGAGTCACTTAGAATCCTGGGAGCCGTGGTCCTGTACTCCCAACGTGTGACGGCAAGTCTGCAGCAGCAGCGGCGGTAAAATAAAACAGCGACCGCCCCAGCACAAGGAAGAGAGCGTCCGTCCCCTCAAACTCCCCAGCGGTATCCAGGTAAGGAGCCTGCCACTCGTGGAAATGTTCTCCAAAGTCTAAATGTGAATTTACAGAAAATATGCTCTCAGTTTAGCTTATAGATCACCTTCCAAACCTCTGTGGGAAAAGCATGAGAAAATAGTTCTCTCAAACATCATTATGATATCCCAGCAGAAGGCTTTTTCACATGGTAAAATCACCTTAGAACACACCACAATTCCTAAAATGAGTAAGGTACCATCAACAAATGATTTATATTGCAACTAAAGTCTTAAAACCTTCTATGGACTGCAATGCTTTTTAATGAGGTGCTATCACGTATATTGGTCCCAAGATGGCTGCCAACACCTCTTGGATGAAGTGCTGACAGCAAATCAGATCTCACTATGAGATGTGTGGTTAGGCTCCGCCCAGATATAACTATGATTTTACTTTTGATTCTCTCAGCAACTACTGAATGGATTTACACCATTTAATCAAAAGGCACGAGTGTGAACCAAGGGCTACCTCTTTGCCAAATTTGGTGTAATTCTGTTCAGCAGTTCGGGCTGCAGCTGCGATTAAAGGTTCCTATGGAAATTTGCATGAGGAAAACACGTTTTGGGACCCCCCCTTTTTTCTGGGCCCCCGCTTGATGAATCATCCCGAGACTTTCAGGATAGGAGCGGACCGGAGCGCCCCACCAGTTTTGAAAGTTTCCCGAAGATTCATCAACCGGCGCCAAAGTTATTCCAAATAGAATGTTGCGGATTTTCTAGGGATAATAGGTCCTAACTATAACTACCTACTGGCGCCTGCCATTAGGTAAAATATATATATATATATATATATATATATATATATTCTGTGGCTAGTAGTCCATCAAATAGAGTGTATACAATATATTCACAATATTCCAATATTGAAGGTTGGCTTATTAGCCATCATATGAATGTAAGAGTTAACCACCAGTTTCTAACTCTTACATTAATATTATGGCTAAAACCACAACTTTCATTGAACATACTCTCAGAACTTCACTACAGTTGATTTACAACCATGATTAGTAATTTTATCAGGCAGCAACTAATTATCCAGTGACCCTTTGGACGTCGCTTCCACAGAACATATTACTTGACCAAGCATCTTCCTTTTCAGTTAGGTAACGCTTAACAATAAGAATTTTTTCTATTTTATTTATCATAAACAAGCTTCCACAGAAGGCACTTAACATTTTTTTTATCAATGTATGGTTTTAACAATTATTAAACAGACATTGTATTACAAAAAAGAAACCAAAGAACTTCGACAGATGACAGTCAATCGCTGTGAAGGAATTAACAAAAGATAAAGTGCTTCTTCTGGCGTTGCTATGAAGTGTTTAGAAATAAATGGACAGATACATTTTCTCAGAAGACATAAAAAACCTGGGCCAAAAAATAAAACCGGATTCATATCTGGTTTCTTGGTACCACAACACTGACAACCGGGGTAAAGGATCGTCCCCTCCTTTTTAGTCCATGTATTATCGGCATTTGAACTCCACTTCATTCAAGAATCTCAGTACATAGGGACATAAATTAGCAAATATATTGTACTTGCGGGAACTCAGAGTAAATGTAGTTGAACCTACGTAGCAAAATGGGTCTCTCTCATGTTCTCTCAAATAGATCAAATGATCATCTTCAGCCCATAATTGAGTCGAACTCCAGAAGAAATTATTTTTACACCCCACCAAGCACTATTATTGGTTTAAATGTTGCGTCTGCCACAATGTGTAAGGAATATGCTACTTACCAGTATGCATCTGTTCTTGGCATGTAGAGCTGCAGAGTTGTACACTTAGCATAGGTCGCCATCTGGTGTTGGGCCCGGATGTTTGCAGTTTGTTTTTCTTCTTGGACAGTCTTTGGAAGTCACGAGTTTGGTGACTCCTCCTTCGGTCCGTACTGCGCATGGGCTTCGGCTCCATCCTCAGATTGTTTTTCGCCAACAGGGAAATGATGGAGCGTAGTAATAACAGTGAGAAACCCATGTGTTGTATCTAAATAAGATGTACTGGAACGGATACAGGTAGCCGGGGAGGCGGGTGGGCGTGTACAACTCTGCAGCTCTACATGCCAAGAACAGATGCATACTGGTAAGTAGCATATTCCGTTCGAGGCATATGAGCTGCAGATTGTACACTTAGCATAGATTACATAGCAGTACCCAACCTTAGCGGCGACCACCGGTATCCGTTGCAGCTGTTTGAAAAAGTGTCTTTAGTACAGCCTGGCCCACCCTAGCTTGCTGCTTGGAATGCACATCTACACAGTAGTGTTTTGTGAAGGTGTGCGGTGTAGACCATGTGGCTGCCTTGCAGATGTCATCTAAGGGTATATTCCCTAGAAAAGCCATAGAAGCCCCTAACTTTCTTGTAGAGTGGGCTTTAGGGGGAACAGATAATGTTCTCTTTGCCTTTTGATAGCAAATTTGTATGCATTTTACAATCCACCTAGCTATCCCTGATTTTGAAATGGGGTTGCCTTTATGTGGTGGAGAGAAGGAAACGAACAATTGTTTAGTCTTCCTGAAGGGTTGCGTTCTTTGTATGTAGTATAGTAACGCCCTTTTTACATCAAGCGTGTGTAAGGCCCTTTCTGCAACAGATTGGGGTTGCGAAAAGAAGACAGGTAATTCCACTGATTGATTGAGGTGGAAGGGGGAAATGACTTTGGGCAGAAACTTCGGATTTGTGCGAAGTATGACCTTGCTGTGATGCATTTGTATGTAGGGTTCCTGTATGGTGAACGCTTGTATTTCACCGACCCTTCTAAGGGAAGTGATAGCTACAAGGAAAGCTGTTTTCCAGGTGAGAAACTGTAGCTCCCATTTGTGCATTGGTTCGAAGGGCGGACCCATTAGACGTGTAAGAACTAAATTTAGATTCCATACAGGGGAAGGTGGTGCCCTGGGAGGAATTACTCGTTTAAGGCCTTCCATGAAGGCTTTAATAGCGGGCACTCTGAAGAGTGATAAATGCTGTCTGTTTTGTAGATAGGCAGCGATCGCTGCTAGGTGTAGGCGTATGGATGAATATGCCAGGTTACACCTGTGAAGATGGAGCAGATAGCATATGATGTGCTGTATGGATGCATCTAGAGGGTTGATTGTATTGTTACGGCAGTAAATTACAAATCTTTTCCACTTTGCGGCATAGCATGCTCTAGTGGTAGGACGTCTGGCTTCCATGATGATGTTCATGCAATCAGAGGGAAGGTTAAGGTATCCGAATTCTAGGATTTCAGGAGCCAGATCGCCAGGTTGAGCTGAGCTGGGTCCGGGTGCCTGATTTCTCCATGGTTCTGGGTTAGGAGGCATGGGGATAGATGCAGTTTTTGATGTGGTACCACTGACAGTTGTAGTAGCGTGGTGTACCACGGCTGCCTGGCCCACGTCGGAGCTACCAGAATGAGTGTGAGGGAGTGCTGTTGTAGCTTCCTGACCACTAATGGAATTAGTGGGAGAGGTGGAAAGGCGTATGCAAATTTGCCTGACCAGTTCATCCATATCGCATTGCCCTTGGACAATGGGTGTGGGTATCTGGCGGCGAAGCTTGGGCATTTTTTTGTTTTCGTGGGTGGCGAAGAGGTCTATCTGAGGATGCCCCCACTGTTGGAAGAATGGGTGAAGAACTTGTGGATGCAGTTCCCATTCGTGTAGTTGTTGTGTTTGTCTGCTGAGCAGATCTGCCATGGTGTTTTGTACGCCTGGAACGTGCTGTGCCAGGAGAAAGATGTTTTGGGGAATTGCCCATCTCCATATGCTCTGGGCTAAGCGGGAGAGCTGGGGAGAGTGTGTCCCCCCCTGTTTTTGTATATAATACATCGCAGTCATATTGTCTGTGCGAATGAGGACTGCTTTGCCCGAAATCTGTTTTTGGAAAGATTTTAGGGCTAGAAAGATCGCCAAGAGCTCCAGGTGGTTGATGTGGAGCGATTTTTGCTGTGGCGTCCATAGACCTTGCATGGTGAGGTGTAGGAGGTGCGCTCCCCAGCCGGAGAGCGATGCGTCCGCTGTTAGAATCACCTGAGGAACCGGGTCCAGGAACGGCCGCCCTTTGGAAAGGTTTGTGGTGTTCCACCACTGCAGAGAGTGATGTGTGCGGCCGTCCACCAACACCAGATCCGTCAGCTGACCCTGGGCCTGGTTCCACTGTTGTGCTAGGCACTCTTGAAGTGGACGCATGTGGAGTCTTGCATGGGGCACTATGAAGATGCAAGACGCCATCATTCCTATGAGCTTCATAAACACTCTTGCTGGAAGAGAGTGTTGAGGAAGGAATGTTTTGCGTAAGGCTTGAATGCTTGTGATTCTGGCTGAGTTTGGATAGGCAATACCCTTGGAGGTGTCTATAGTGGCCCCGAGATATTGCTTTGTGTGAGATGGTATGAGGTGGGACTTTTGGTAGTTCACCGTGAAGCCTAGCTGGTGGAGCAGTTGGATGGTGCTGTTTGTATGTTGCACACATTGGTCGTAGGACGCGGCTTTTATCAGCCAGTCGTCCAGGTAAGGGAAGACGTGAATGTGTTGACGTCTGAGGTGTGCTGCTACTACTGCTAGGCATTTGGTAAACACCCGTGGTGCGGTGGTGACCCCGAAGGGGAGAACCGTGAATTGGTAATGTTGCCCGTCCACCACGAACCTGAGGTATTTCCTGTGAGAGGGGTGTATTGGAATGTGAAAGTATGCGTCTTTCAGATCCAAGGTTGTGAGAAAGTCTCCCTGGCAGAGGAGTGGGAGGACTTGCTGTAGGGTGACCATGTGAAAATGGTCTGAATGTATGTAGGCATTTAGAGGCCGGAGGTCGAGAATGGGTCTGAGGGTCCCGTCTTTCTTTGGTATTAAGAAATATAGGGAGTAGACCCCTAGATTTTGTTGATTGACGGGGACCTGCTCTATAGCGTGTTTTTGGAGGAGTGAGAGTACCTCTTGTTTGAGCAGTGTGGAATGTTCTTGAGACATTGGACGGTGCCTTGGTGGGATATTGGGTGGGGTAGATGTTAGTTCGAGACAGTACCCTGACCGAATGATTTGGGTCACCCATTTGTCCGATGTTATGGACTCCCATACGTGGATAAAGTTTTGTAGTCTGCCCCCGACCGGAGTGGAATGGTCTGGGGGGAGCGGAGGGGAGTCATTGTGCGGGGGGGGTGGCAGAACGGGTGTTGTTGGTTTTGCCCCTGCCCTTATTGTTGTTACCCCTGTAACCACCTCTCGGATTGCCCTTTGAAAAGGTATTTTGAGGAGGGGACTTGTAGGAGGTAGAGGCGTTATCGGTGGAGGAGCCTCTGCCTGTGCCACGAAAGGACGAGCGTCGAAAGGAACGTTTGGAGGCTTGTGTTTGGAGTGCCCCCATAGACTTTGCTGTGTCTGTGTCTTTCTTCATCTTTTCGAGCGCTTCGTCTACCTTTGGCCCAAAGAGTGTTTCCTGGTCAAAGGGGTGATTGAGTATGGATGCCTGGACTTCAGGCTTGAACCCTGAGATCCTGAGCCAGGCGTGGCGGCGAAGCAGGACACTGGTATTTATGGCCCTAGAAGCAGTGTCGGCTGCATCGAGGGCACACTTAATGGAGGTGTTTGTAATTAGTTTACCCTCCTGTATCAGGTCATGAGCCTTGTGCTTGTATTTTTCTGGAAGGTGCTGCATAAGAGCCTCTAGTTCGTCATAGTGTGCTCTATCATATCGCGCAAGCAGTGCTTGTGTGTTTGCAATGCGCCACATGTTTGCAGCTTGGGAGGCGGTGCGTTTACCAGACGCGTCCAGAAGTTTAGATTCTTTGTCTGGCGGTGGGGCATCTCCTGAGGATTGGGAGTTAGCCCGCTTTCTAGCTGTGGAGACAACTAGGGAATCTAGGGGAGCAGGGCCCTTGATGTAAGCAGGGTCTGTGGGTGCCGCCTTATACTTCTTCTCTATTCTAGGGTTCAGTACTCTGGCTCTGACAGGGTCTTTGAACACCTCTGTAGCGTGCTTGGTGACACCCTTAAGCATGGGTAAAATGGAAGTGGATTTGTCTTGTATATCAAATGTATCCAGTAGGAAGTCTTCTTCTACTGGTTCACTGTGCATGTCCACCCCGTGGTAGTGTGCTGCTCTCTGCACTAAATGGTGAAACCCTAAGGAGTCCTCTGGAGGAGACGGTCTTGATGGGTATAGGTCGTCCTGAGGTACATTGGGTATATCAGGGTTATTGTAATCCTCCCATGGATCTGGGGTCCCTGGTGGAGTGGGATCCATTGGGGCGTCCGCCGGGTAATTGTCCGGATCCCCATCATCCGGATCTGGGGATGGGGTCGGATCGTAGTGAGGTACAGGTGGCGGAGACCTGTGAGGTGGAGGCGGTGGAGGAGGTGGAGGGGGTAGGGGAGGCGGTGGTGGGGAGGGCACTCTGAGGGGAGAAGTAGCAGAGTCCTTCCTTTTGGGTGGAGGAGGAGGAGCCGGAGCATCAAGGCGTCTTTTCTTGGTAGTTAAAGTCAAAAGCCCAGTCTTTGGATCTTTGGACAAAGTCTTTTGTAAAGGGTCTGGTGTAAACAGAGCCAATGGTGTCGAGTCGTCTGTCGGCACCGGTGATTTCGGAACCGGGGGTTTCGATGGTCTGTGTGCGCCATGCTTTTTTGAGGTCTCCGGGTGTTTCGGCGTCGAATGATGTTTCGGCGCCGGAGCGTCGGTGCCGACAGATTTGTGTTTGTGTTTGGTCGGCACCGAGTGTCCAGGCTTCGGCACCGGTGGTTTCGGAGTCGAGCTGGATTTTGCAGTCTTCGGTGCCGGATGCTGTTTTTCGGCACCGGGTGTTGGCTGGCTCGATCCCGAGCTGCCATGAGACTTTGGGAGCTTCGACACCGGGCCCGAAGGTGGGGTGATCGAAGTTTTGGTTTTGGTTTTGCCCAGGCCGGCAGGCGAGGGAGTAACCTGAGTCTCTTTGGTTTTCGGCGTGGGGGTGGGAGGGGGCATAGTACTCACGGCCCGCTGCGCTGGTGTAATGTCCTCCACGTCGGAGTCGTCGGCCTCGGAAGCGCTGACGACGTCTTCCTCCTGCTCGGTGTGTGTTTGCCCCGAAGCTTCGGCGTCGTCTCCGAAGATGTCCGGTGGAGCTGCAGAGGATGAGTGCGCTATGGTGCGTCGAGCTCTTCGATCTCGGATGGTCTTCTTCGATCGAAAAGACTTGCAGGCGGGGCAGTCTCTGGCCTCGTGTTCCGGAGAGAGGCAAAGGTTACACACCTGATGGAGGTCGGTGTGGGGAAATTTAGACCCACATTTTGGGCACTTTTTGAACGGAGTCCTTTCCATCGGCCGGGACCGGAGTCGCGGAGGGCCCGGAGGCCGGTGTCGATGTACGGGATGGAGAAAGTGCCGCTTCGAGAGATGAAGATGATGAAGGAACTCGAAGAATCGAGGATTTTCCGTCGAGGCTGGAACCGTAGAAGTTCGAAGCCGGAGCACGAAGTATCACATCCGAGCCCGATGGCGGAAAAAAACAATCTGAGGATGGAGCCGAAGCCCATGCGCAGTACGGACCGAAGGAGGAGTCACCAAACTCGTGACTTCCAAAGACTGTCCAAGAAGAAAAACAAACTGCAAACATCCGGGCCCAACACCAGATGGCGACCTATGCTAAGTGTACAATCTGCAGCTCATATGCCTCGAACATTCTATTATGAAATTAACACTGCATGATGTAACTGAAAATAGTACACACAGTCCCTCAATGAGTCTCAAATATAAAGTACAACTAATGCAAAAGAGTTTGCTTATGGTGTGTATTTTTGCTATAAAACTTCTTAAAGGATCTAGTGGTACTGACAGATGTGTAAGCCCATTTCATCCACAGTTAATAAGTATTTTAACAGTGAGGTAAAACAAAAATCCTAATTTTGTAGGCTCCAAGTAATGAAGCCAATCCTTAAAAGTTCATTAAAAAATTACTTACTTTAGAAGCTCGTAATTCTTTTCATTCAACCTTACAGCATTCTCTCGCCAAAATTTTTCTGATTTGTGCACCGGACTCCATTCTAACCTTCCAGACTTTAATTCAGAACTGTATTCATCAAATGAGCTAGGACGAAGAGCAGATGTGTTTCAATATACAAGTCAGAGTACAACAATAACAAATAAAAGGTAATAAAAAATATTCAGTACACAAGTTAGTTTCCTTTGGATACCCTAACTGCAGATTACTCACCTTTCAAATATGCCTAGGTGCCAGACTGGATTTAGGAGATTTTTCAGCACAACCCCAGCGTGCCTGTAGGTGGGGTAGTGAGGCCCACTGGGACGAGATTCCAAGAGTCGCATATTAGTGCCACCCATGCATGTTGACATCAGTTTCTTTCTTGACACAGTCTTCATCCTCAGATGCAAGCTCAAAGCAGCAATTATTTGTGTCAGTGTGCAGGTCTCTAATTTGGTTCCTTTTTAGATGGGGGAACAAAGGAGTCCATTAAGCAGAAAGGGAGGGTGCAAGGGTGTGAGGAAATTTGCAGTAAGATCCACCAGAAAGAAAATTACAGAAGGTAAGTAACTAGTTCTTCTGATTGATACTTCAAGCCGCATCCTTCCCACATTTAAAATACATACCAAACCAGGACTTACCCCGCTAGTGGGTATGTAAAATAATTCAGACCAGGAAATCCTGGAGTACAGATCGGGAAAAGTGCCCGTCTCGCTGGACCAGACTATACAGGAAGTAGTGCTTTATGAGCATGTGGAGAAACACCCACGTCACAGCCTTGCAAATTTCCATTACTGGCACATCGTGTGACAACATGGTGGTAGCTGCCTTTGATCTGGTGGAATGATCATGCAGGCCTTTTGGAGTTGCTTTTTGGCCAGCCCACAGCAGATCTTGATGCATAACAATCTATCGGGAGATGGTTCTCTTTTGTACCACTCTGCTTTCTTAGCTCCAGTGACACAGCCAAAATGCTGGTCATCCTGTCAGTATTCTCTGGTCTAATCAATATAGAAGCTGATGGTCCTCTTAGAGTCAAGATGATTGAGCCTCTCGTCCTCTTTGGAGAAATTGAGGCATAGCAATGAAGGTAGACAAGGTGATGAATTGCCTTATTTGGAAGGGCGTGACAACTTTGGAAAGGAACACCACTTTTGTCGGGAGGACTCATTTGTTCTGGAAGAAAGAGGTGTATGGTAGTACCACGAACAATGCCGGGAGTGGACTCACTCACCTTGCTGATGTTATGGCAATGAAGACTACCATCTTGATGTTTAGTTGGTGAAGAGGACAATTGCACATTTGTTCTTAGAGAGTTGCCATTAGGAAAGTTAGTAACAAATTAAGGTCCCACTGCAGCATCACAAATGGTGTTGGCGAAACCATGTGGATCAGCCGCTTCAATAAACGCATCACAACAGATGGCTTAAAGGATGGCTGATCAGGTATATGTAAGAAGGCCAAAAGGTAACCTTTCACCGTTGCCCCAGCAAGGCCTTACTGGGCTAAGGACTAATAAGACCGGAAAATATCACAAAATTGTGCATTCAGGGGCTGGATGTCTTGGAAGAAACACCAGACAAACTTCTCCTAGCGTTTTGAACAAACAGATGTAATAAATGGATGCGGACTGCTAGGGTGACACTGATCACTTCGGGGAGGGGTTGGGAGGGAAGACTAAAAGCCATGAACAGGTGCCGTACAATCACCATGTACGGAGGCACCGGTTATGCAGGCTCGGGTGTAAGACTCGGCCCTGCTCCTGAGATAGGTGGTCCTCTCAAACTGGCAGCAGTATGTGAATACAGGTGCCCTTGTCCAGAAGTTCCAGGTACCACATTCTCCTAGCTCACACCAAAGCCACTAGGATGACTTGGGCTCAGTCATCCACACCTTGGGCAGGAGGGAACTGCGGAAAGGCATACAGTAGTCGCAAACCCCAATGCTGGAGGAAGTGGTCTCCGAGGGCTGACTTCCCAGGGAACTCCAATGCACAAAGGTTTGGACACGGCACATTCTATGATGACACACAGATCGAGCTGGGGTTTTCCCTATTGCTGAAAGACACCCTATGCCACTTCTGAGTGTAATTGCCATTCGTCATCCACAAAGCAACAACAGTTGAGTTGGTCCGCCCTGCCTTTTAAAGATCCTGGGCAGTGCTGAGGAATAGAGGAGATGCCCTGAGGGTTCAGCCACTGCCAGGAGGTGCAGGACTGCCTGTCACAGGGCCCACACCACCCTGTATGTTGCAATACTACATGAATGTCACGTTGAGCATTAGAACCTGTACCTGTTCCCAGTTGATGGTCGGAAGGAACACCTTCAGTGCCCAGCTGATCTCTAGCAACTCCAGCAAATTGGAGGAGACCCTCGGCCAAAAAACAGAATCTTCTGATCTCGTCCTCTCCCAGATCTCCCAAATCCAGCAACAATGCATCCTTCACGACCATCAGCTCTGGGTGGGGTAGTGAAAGATATCTGCCTTCGGGCCAGTTGCAGTCGAGTAGACACCACTGCAGATCTTTTGTAGTCTCCTTTGACAGCTGGATGAAATCTGGCAAGTTGCCTTGGTGCTGAGCCCACTAAGACTTCATATCCAACTGCAGAGTCTGCATGTGCCACCTAGAGTGGTCCACTTGAAGGATGCAGTAGACCAAGAGACCTAGAAGCTTCAGAGCTGCGGTCACAGAGACCCGGTAAAGGGTTGAAGCATCAGGATTCTAGCCCGAATGTCCCAGACTTGTTGAGGCAGAGCTCAGAAGTGCACTATGTCCATGGTAACTCAAATGAAGGGGAGCCATTGTGAAGGCGTCAGGTGTGACACCGGCACATCGATGGAAATTCCAAACTATATCAACAGGTAAGTCTTCATCTGGAGGTGGTCCAAGACTGATTGTGGTGAGCCTGCATTGATCAGCCAATAGTCTAGGTAGGGGATGACCATACAACTGACCCTGTGACCACCACCATCATCTTCGTCAACATCCAAGGGACGTTAGGGAGACTGAAAGTGAGCACAGCAAACTGAAAATGCTCACAGTCCACCATGAACCGCAAGTAAGGCCTTTGGGTCTGCAAGACGGGAACATGGAAAGAAGTATCCTCTAGGTCTACTGCTATCATCCAAAGCAGATAGAACCTAGGCCAGCATAAGCATCCTGAATTTGTCCTTCTGCTGAAGGAATTGAAAGGTCTAAAAGAGGATGAAGGCCGAAGCCCTTTAAAAGAACAAGGAAATAACGCGAGTACCATTAAAATTCAGATTTCTGAGGTTGGGGCTCTCTGTATGGCTCCTTTTGTTTAAAGAGCCTGAACTTCCTGCAGCAAAATGGACAAGTGGTCCTCCGAAAGCTGCTATGATGTAGGTGAAGAGGAGGTGGCTGGGAAAGGAATGGTACTGAACATTCTGCGGGATCACCTGTTGGATGTTATGGCCTCCCAGCACACGTAAATTACACGTCTTTAAGGTTTTTGCATTTGTTAAAACAAATCACAGGGGTGTGGAATTTTTTAAATAGTCTACTTGTCCGAGGACTAAAAGCAAAAGATATCTACTTGTCCTGTAAAGAGATCAACTTGTCCCAGCTGTTGCCTAAATGGATGTGCTGGCCTATGGGTGCTAAACCTATTGGTTCCTTTATTCTCACACACCATAGGCTTGCATAATCCCCATACACATTACACAGTTATGAGTTCCAACTCTTACTATGAGTTATAACTCTTACAGTATAGCATACATTTACTTTATTCTCTATTTCTTCAACTCTCCATGCTTCCCCCCTGCTCTCCCTTCACAGCCTACATGTTACCTTTCATATATTCTCTCACAATGCAGTCTTCCATTTTGTTTCACTATTTCCCCAATTCCTTTCATTGCCATTTTCTCATCTCAAGTCCAATGTTGCCTTATGGTATCCACTCTGTCACCAGCAATGCCATTCCCTTTTGCTTCCAATCTTTCACCACAGGCCGGCTCCAGAACTCTTGCTATATTAGTCACCCACCTTTAGCTACATACTTATATTACCTCAAATTTCTAACCATAAGCAGGCTGTTCTATCTGCACAGCTACTCTCTTACCATACTCTACAAGTCTACATGTTCCACTTTCATCTACTCTTAACAAAATGCTCCATTCCACTTCACCTCCTCCCTGTCACTGCAGACTCCATTTCATTTCCACATCACAGCAGAGGCCCGTTCCTATTCATTTTCCAGCATACTGGCTCGAAATCCCCTTTTGTTTCATGACAACTGCTCCTACTCCCTTGTCACCTACTCGCAGACTATAGGTGCTTACAACTCCTTTTTCAACATGTACATTGATATGTGCTTCCCACTGGTGAGACTTCTTCACAAAGTGGAAATGCAGTCAGAAGAGAAAACACTTGCACCCAACCACCTATTATTGCACTGGAAAGTCCGACAAAAAGTAATAGTTTAACAGTCATTTGAAGTGGCGATAGCCACCATGATAATGCTAAAAAATATAAGTTGCTCTGATTTTTGTCACTAGAATAAGTGGGAATTGAGGGGACTGTGCTTTGGTGTCTGGGACTTAATAATCATATACCAGACTGTACTTCATTTTTTCCCGACATGGGGTTGAAAAAAGTGGTCCATGGTAGTTGCTGATGCAGTTCAAACAAAAAGTTGGATGAAGCTGTAGGTGCAGGATTTTCTTTTCCTAACGAAATAAAGGTCATGTTATCCTGACTGCAGTTTGAAATGGAAAGGGCATGCAGATAATGTGACTATAACATTTTCTGATAGTCACAACCCCTGCCATCAGTCACGACACATTAATGTAGATTAACCACTGAGAAAGAACACTCCACTATGTGCCAGATTAGAAATTGGAAACCGTGCATTATATTTTTTTTCGTGCACATTTAATTGTAACACAAATTGGCATACTCTTTTAAATGGATCTGTAAAAAAACGTACTTCCTTTTTTGATGCGATTCCACAGGTCGACCTGAAATTCACCCTGCATGTGAAGATGTGTCACATATACTTTTGCGAGTCATTGCTTCTTGCATACCCTATGTGTTTACAGTGTAAGGCAATATGGGGGTCGGGAGACTGTAGTCCATATGGAAACTCACTCAGCAATGCAGCAAACAATCGCAAAGCAGATATGTGGGTTTCCCATGGCAGACTTGGTTAGCTAGTGACTGAGCCGTGACAATGGCACTTGATGACTGACACAGTCCGTTCCTTTCAGCCCTAGAACAATCCCGTTTTTCTCGTCATTCTATAAACAAATCTTTTATGCGGTCTAAAATAATGTAATTTTTTTTCTGCACCAATGTTGTATTTTTTCAATTGTTATTTCTTGCGCCAAAGCGCTTCACGACCTTCAGAAGCCTTCCAGCCTTCCAAAACCGCAGACCACCCACCAGAGGTGAAGGTGTGCAATAAAGACCAGCTTTACGCTGGCTCAATGGGAATACAAAATTGTCAGATGCATTTGGTTCTTTGAATCTGAGAAGAGTCGACTGTTTCCTGTGTAACGTCCTTGCGTTTCTCCATTGATCTTGTGTGCCGGTGGCGCCCTGGGCTCGCAGACACTTTTTGCTAACATTGAGCAATATTTTTAAACAAAATGGGACAACTGCCCACCAAAGAAAAACACATAATAATTTCCTAACTGAGTTCACCATCGAAAAGAGGGGCTAAACGTCCAAAAGCTTACTAAACTCAACAGCCGATCTCAGCCTAGAGAACAGACGGGCTTCCAGCCAATCAGTGCCTGTAAAACATTTCCTTCCACTGGCGAGATTTGCATCCATGTTTCTCCTCGATTTTTATCAGTCGCCACAATGCAGGTTCTGTTTACCGTATTTACGGGTGGAGACAGTTACAGACACAGATTTTTAGGCGGCTCGCTAAAAGTAATTGACAGTCAGGTTACAGTAGGTGTAGGAGGGTAGAAAGAATATCTGCTTGTCCATCGGACAAAATAGAGTTTAAAACTTCTTGTCTATGACAAAAATCCATATGTTCCGGGCGTCGGGCGATAGAAATTCCCCACCCCTGAAATCACAACAAGCAACATATAACAATGAATCGTAATCCACGTCTTCTTTTTTCTTTTTATTCATAAGGCCTTCATAATAGCTCCCATCAGCCAACACGTGTTTCGTCGCGTAAGGAATGTAGTCCCACGACTTTCTCAAGGCTGTACAAGTGAAAAACACATACAAAAGGTCAATGTATGGAATCAAAATTCTAAATTAGATAAATTTCCATCGTATAAAGTTTAACACTAAAGTAAACAACTGTATATTTGAGATAGACAGGTGGAGTGAACTCTCCATAGAGTATATAAAACCATTTCTTTTGAAATAGCTCACGTTATTGTGAGTAAATTGATGATAATATTGCTGATATTGTGGATTTGAGGCTATAACCCAAATATAGATGGAGAGAAAAGGAGGTTTAGCCCATATAGACCAGAGTCTCAACCATTAGTATTCAGCATACCAGTTAACGTTCTAAAGAGTACGCCACACCTACGTATCCTTCAGGTTTTAACATGCAAACCGTGACGTGTACCTGTTTATACTTAGTGCCTAGTGTTCAGCTATCGATTAGAAATTCATAAATGATACCTAAAGGCACCCTTTCAAATAATGAAAAATATTTTACCTACATTTTCCGTATTTGCAAACTCCTGGAAATAAAGGAAAATGCAGAAAGAGGTAGAAACAAAAGCGCGTGTCAGAATGAATTTCGAGGAATCTGGTTATAACATCAACTGTGATCATGCTCAAAAGAAACACCTACTTAAACTGTGGTGATAATTCCAGACCACAACGGGTTTCAGTTTCAACGGTGTCAGTACAAAAATCTTAATTCTTGTTATCCCGAACCACGCCAATTTCAAGTGTGTTGTAAAAATCATATATATGTCTCTGTAAATATCCATAATATGTACAAAAACCGACTAAATGATGTGACTAATCACCGAAAAGAGTCCGTAAAATGTAAAGGGCTAATACTATCTTGTCACTGTGATCGCGTTGGAAACCAAATTAACACGAACGAAGCAGAGTGCTACTTGCAATTTACATTAGTGGCTAAAGAGCCACTCACACGTATGCGTCAATCCACAGATTATTCACCCATATCCTAGAGTCTTAATTAATATCACTATAATGGTGTTAAAATTAGTGATATTAGTCACATCATTTAGTCGGTTTTTGTACATATTATGGATATTTACAGAGACATATATGATTTTTACAGCACACTTGAAATTGGCGTGGTTCGGGATAACAAGAATTAAGATTTTCGTACTGACACCGTTGAAACTGAAACCCGTTGGGGTCTGGAATTATCACCACAGTTTAAGTAGGTGTTTCTTTTGTGCATGATCGCAGTTGATGTTATAACCAGATTCCTCGAAATTCATTCTGACACGCGCTTTTGTTTCTACCTCTTTCCGCATTTTCCTTTATTTCCAGGAGTTTACTAATACAGAAAATGTAGGTAAAAATGTTTTCATTATTTGAAAGGGTGCCTTTGGGTATCATTTATGAATTTCTAATCGATAGCTAAACACTAGGCACTAAGTAGAAACCGGTACACGTCACGGTTTGCATGTTAAAACCTGAAGGACACGTAGGTGTGGCGCACTCTTTAGAACGTTCACTGGTATGCTGAATACTAATGGTTGAGACTCTGGTCTATATGGGCTAAACCTCCTTTTCTCTCCATCTATATTTGGGTTATAGCCTCAAATCCACAATATTATCATCAATTTACTCACAATAGCGTGAGCGATTTCAAAAGAAATGTTTTTATATACTCTATGGAGAGTTCACTCCACCTGTCTATCTTAAATATACAGTTGTTTACTTTAGTGTTAAACTTTATACGATGGAAATTTATCTAATTTAGAATTTTGATTCCATACATTGGCCTTTTGTATGTGTTTTTCACTTGTACAGCCGTGAGAAAGTCGTGGGACTACATTCCTTATGCAACGAAACACGTGTTGGCTGTTGGGAGCCATTATGAAGGCCTTCTGAATAAAAAGAAAAAAGAAGACGTGACTTACGATTCATTGTTATATGTTGCTTGTTGTGATTTGTTTTAACAAATGCAAAAACCTTAAAGACCTGTAATTTACGTGTGCTGGGGGACAAGATGAATATATGCTAGCAGATGCTTTCTTTTGTGGAGTTTGTGGTTCTCCGCACCTTACAGCATCGTCATAATAAGTAGATGACAGGAGATTGAGTGTGTGAATCTTTGTAGTGGCGCCTATATACCTATACCCAATACCACGTGCCCAATTTGCAGATGTTATGGCCTCCCATTGATGGAGATAATAACTCATTCTTCCTCCTCCAGCAGGGTTGTGTGCAGCCAAGGGTAAACTAAAATGTGGAGTCTGCTGCCAGAGCGGCAGGAGACTCTGAGGTTTGCTGTCCCTGTGGGCCTGAAAGCTGTCTTTTGGATCCCTTACCCCAACCCCAAAAAGGAATGGTGTGCCTGTTAGGTTAGTGAGCCTTGGCATTGCCTATAAGTGAAACCCCTGGTGATGCTTCGAAAGGGGTGTAACTGTTGAGGATACTGCCTTGTGGGTGTGGAGAAACAGAGGGAGGGTGCTGTAGCTCTATTTTCTTTAAAACGCTCTAGGGTGGAGTCAGCCTTCTTGTTAAATAGGCGAGACCTGTCAAAACCTGAGAAGTCAGTCTATCTTATCCACATGTGGAGCCAGAGCATCACATTAGTCACAACTGCTCAGCCAGAATAGTTGGTTGTGTCCAGACCTGGACGTTTGCCACATTTGACCGCGTCCTGGCCATTCTGAATGGTCTGCGGTATTTTGGGCCAGAATTTCTTCTTGGATTCGAATAGGACAATAGGATCGGTGTTCTCTTCCAGCATGGTTAGCATGACCGGAACTGGCATGGGGCATAGTGCTGCACATGGAGTTCTAGCTGAACCCAAAGCAGATTCGGGAAGGACAGGCTGAACTAAGGGTGAATCCATCAACGGTAACCTGACTGGTGGCCAATGTGGATCCATGGGGCCAGAAGGCGCACCAGAGGAAGTTGGCAGAGTAGTCCCAAAGATCCACAACATGAATTCATTGAACACCTCAATCTGTTACAGCATTGCTGATGGCACCAGAAATTCAGGGTGCATCGGGATCAGCAGAGGAATTGTCTCCTCATGGTGGATTGGGAACAAGAACAAATGACACCATGACATCCTTATGCCTTCAGATTGAGTGGCCAGGCTGGGACAATGCCAGCTTGGACTAATGTTTCTTTCTAGACTTTGACTTACCCAAGACTTGGAATGTGACAAAATCTGTGTCTGAAGTGGCCCCGAGCGCAAGAATAGGTCTGTGCTCTCGAGATTTAGCAGGGACTGGAGTGATAGGACTTTCTATGGTGTTCTGCAACACATTTTGTCTTTCTGATTCCAAATCGCCTTTGGGTGCATAAGGTCACATTCTTTGATGGCTTCGAGTCATGAACCAACCCCAATTCCCAGAGACAAATTGGGGAGTTGGTTGGTTGTCTCAAAAATCTGCCTGCAACAGTCTTAAGTCCCATAGTTTTAGGACAGGACATGCTCCCCTGCACAGTGGAAAATAATTGTGGGAGGAAAATCTCATCAACTGATGAAAAAAAAAAAAAAGGAGCATAGAATCTAACTTCTCAGTGAGCTTCAGTGGTGCTTGTATGCAGCTGCAGCAGTCACTTCAGAGGTGGAGTAGGGTTGACGAGAAACCACACACCACCTACTGGCACACAAGGGTTATGCTGAAAAATCTTTCAGATCCAGTTTGGCACCTGGGGATATTCAAAATGTGTGGAATCGGAGGTTAGATGTATCCATCAGAAATTACTCAACACAATAATAGTTATTTTGACCTCAGGGGGGGGCGAAAGGCTCAGAATACTTATCATGGTGGGAAGTTGTGACCTTCAGGTTACAGCTAAATCTGAGCAGTATATGTAATATTCAACACAAGTATTTTACGGCTATAAACACCTAAAAATGATAGTATTGTCAAGATCCTGGTGTATCTAAAACAGTTATTTACTTTAGAGGTGGTCTCCGGTATCAAGGCTGATGTGGACGGTATAAAGCCAATGTTAAGTTCCATGTGCTCTTGGGTAAATTATGTCCTCTGAGAGAGCACACAATGATAAAGCTTTTGCTTAAAATAGACTCTTTTAATCAGTGAAGCTTTTGCAGGATCAATTGTGGAAACTACAATGGCTCATTATGGTGGAATTTTAAAGGCAATGTGAGCAATGGAGCTAAATATTTGGTAGGACATAAAAGAGGAATATTGATAATGACAGATACTGAAGTGATCATCAGCACAAGGATCTATGAGACAAAGCGCCTGTGAAACTCACAAGCAAATACATGTACTTGGGGGGGCCCGCACCTGGTTTTATGGACTTTAGAGACACGCTAATTAGTAAGGCAATGCAGTGTGTAAGGGAAAATCTAGCTTCTAAAACCATCAGCAATGAAGAAGAATCTAGTGTGACAATGAGCGCAAGTAGGAAATGTGACAACCTACAAAACACAGAATAATCATGTAGAGCTGAAATAGAGTTGAAGACTTATACGTCTATCCTGGTTCACAATTGAAACTGCCTGGTAGGTGGTTCTATAGGGTATTGGCGCTCCTGGGCAATACGCAGGTAAGTATACTCTAGTACTGAGAGAGGATTGCGGTGCATAAGGTTAGGGAGAGCGGCCCTCCTCCCCAGCATGAGGATATCCACTGGTAAAACAGAACAGTCCCCTGCACACGCTAACAGTGTATCAATGATATCAATAACAGTGTAACAAAAGCTGGAGTCTTTGCTGGAACATGCGCTTCAGTTCATTCACAACAGCCTTAGCCAACATGTGTTTCAACGTGCTTACGGTTGTGCGCAGCGGCTTCTCAGGGCTATAATGCATGCAGATCCTTAAATCCGGTTGTGTTTCCGTCCCAAATGGGATTCAATAGGGTCAAATGTTAGACACAGTTAAGACTGCACATATCTTGTGTTCAGAAATAATCCCTCCTATTCACAGTATATGTATCCTGGATGAGTTTCCCAATAAGGAGTCCCTTAAACGAGGATTTAGTAATAATGCAAATTTATTCAGGCATGAATAAATAAAATCCGTGGTGCATTGCACCCACTCGATTCAGGTTTCCAGCGTACACGCCGGAAGGAGCTCTGTTCATCACAGAGGCAAAGGTCCCGTATTAATAGCGGTAAAGATATGGCTGACGGTTATTTTCTTTAACACAACCTGCATCGAGGGATTATGAAATGCCGGAACCAACTTGCTCAAGCTTTTGCTTGGATTTGGGAATTTACAGGAGAGGGCATGTCCCGGAAATTCCTTGTACAGTTCCGAAAGGAGACGTGACCCTTGCCAATCTGGAAGCCAATTGGAGGCACTTGGAGCACTGCTAATGGGCCATGATGTCAGAGTAGGAATATGTACACAGGCTGAAGAACAAGTCTAACAATCTAGGGATCATCTCCCCTTCGTAAAGTCTACTGAATCTGCCCACATTCAACTTATTTACACTTTCCAGATCAACAAACTATGTTGTTATAACTCAAATTGATGTTCAGAAAAGGCCTAACAGTCAGTCGTTAATCAGATACACAATTATGGTGCAACCATTAATGTTAAGGCAAGGACAAAACCTGGTACTCCATCCCCAATGAAGTTAACTGTAGCAACAAAGTGGATTGGTGATCATTCTAATACAGCACGCTGTGTCTCTGCAAGGTTCTATATGGGATTTTCATCTCAGAAGAGTAGCAGGGACCAAGGTTTGTTATATGCACCATTCAAATAAACATCGCTAATGTTTTGAATCAAAGTCTCTTTAAGGAAACTGATATTACAAGTTAATAGTCATAAAAATCATGCTACAAAACCAAAAATGACAAACATGAACAATGTCACATTGTACCTGAGATCCTGAACACTTTCCCCAAGTTTGTCTAAAAGAAACTTAATGTCGTCCACTATGTCCTCGTCGTCATACTTTTGCTGTTCCAGGTTTTCCAGCTGTTTAAGGACTTTGCACTGAAGCATGGCAAGAGCATATTCTTGACGTGTTTCCCTCTCCGTAGATTTTTCCAAAAAGTTCTTAAAATAAACAAAAAATTAATGTGAACATTTTTTAAAGTATTTTTTCACTTAACAACCAACCTATTTGAATGAGCTCTATTAGAAGAAAAGAAGATGTGCCTAACTCCAAACAATCATTATAGGTCTGATGTTAAATGTGCAGCTTTGACCTTCAAACACTAAATGTCAGTCATATAGAGCACTGCAAACCACGTTTTGCATTCACACCACTTAAACACATGTAGTAGATGGGGTCATTAGGAAAAACTACTTAAAGTTCATACATTGTTTCTAACCAATAACAATTACAACCTTGGGATAACCACAGATTCTGAGCAGACTCACTATTACTAATGCTATCCAGCATGACTCTCAAAAATAGATTTAATTCCTAGGTGCTTAGTGTTAGACCTGGCATCATTGGCGTGAGTCTCCCTTCCATTTTGTCGGATTGCCTCCTCTGTTT
Organism: Triturus cristatus; assembly: GCF_964204655.1. Classification (NCBI taxonomy): domain Eukaryota; kingdom Metazoa; phylum Chordata; class Amphibia; order Caudata; family Salamandridae; genus Triturus; species Triturus cristatus. The sequence goes on from NC_140594.1 coordinate 836,311,669, forward strand.
TTGATATGTTTTTGCTGGTTATATGCTTTGGGCACTGTGCCACTGCTATTCAGCGCCACAGTGCAAGTGCTCCCTATGTTAAATTGATGTATTGATTACTGACTCCATGATTCGGTTATTTGATTTACTTGTCAGACCCTAGTACAGTGCACCATGTGTGCCCAGGGCTTGTAAATCAAATGCTGCTGGTGGGCTTGCAGCACTGGTTGTGCCACCCACAGAAGCAGCTTGTAAAGTGTTTCACAGGTCTGCCATTGCAGAACCTATGTACGGTCTGGTACTGCCATGCTGACTGACCAAGTGCACCCACTTGCCAGTCCCTAAACCTTCCCTTTTCTTCATATCAGACACCCCTGTGGTAGGCTCAAGGGCAGAGTGCATTGTAAGTATAGGGTAGGACATGCTCTGGTGTGTGTAGCATGTCCTAATAGTGAATTACAGCCATTTTCGTTTTTCACCATTTCAAGGCTACCTGTTCTCCATAGGCCAGAATGGGCAGATAGATTACTACATTTTATAATACTAACTGACTCAAGGAACATGGTAGAAATTCGAATGTAGTATGCCTGAACTCAGAATGATAAACTACATCTTTTAGTTAAGTTGGTTTTAACATTCTGTGTTTGAAAATACCCCTTTTAGAAAGTAGGTATTTTCTTGTCCAATTATCCAAAGCCTGCCTCTGCTAGGTTGTGTATCCCTTGTCTGGAGTTTGAGTGACAGGGCTGGGGAATTCCAGGAGACAGAATGAGTCAGCCCAGTGGTGAATAGGGAGATCTGTATCTAGATGGGAGGGAGGCGTTGCACCTGGGACCTGAATAGGGCTGGACCTTCCCTCCACAATGCTGGCTCCACCTCCTGGGGTGCGGCTAATGTCTCTGCCCTGCACTGTGAAAGAAGAGAAGGAATCATGTCAACAAAGTGCTCCAGGGCAGTGCTTTGCCTCCGCAATGATGGCTCCACCTCCTGTGGGTGTCTGATGTTTCTGCCCTGCACTGTGAAAGGAAAGAAGGAGTCCTGTAAATAAAGTGCTCAAGAACTGGTTTGGACTAGGCAGAGGCTTTTTTGCCTTCAGAGAACAAAGGATTTTGGGGTATAAATATTGGGACCCAGACCAAAGAACTTTAGATCACTTCTGGGAACAAGAAAAACCTTTGCCAAGGAGAAGAACCAAGGAAGCTGCAAGAGTTTGGTCTGCCCCTCTGCCAGTGTGCTGTTTGCTGGGTTGGCCTGCAGTGGTGTCTTCATTGCCAAGGAAAAGGAGAAGTACTTTTCCAAAGGACTTTCATCATCTTACAGAATGTTTCTCCAAGGGCTTGAACTTGTGCTTGCCTCCTGCTGAAGTCTCAGGGACAACAGACTTCACCACCAGCTCCCCTTTGAATTTCCTTGCTGGGAATTCTATCTGCAGAAGCCTGCGTGTCGCTGGGAGCTGGAAGCGCGACGCAACGAGAAGAAGCATGTCGCCGCCGCAGCTGTAGTCGTTGCAGAAGCATGCTGCCGCATCTCACAGGAAGCGTTCTTTGTCGAAGCTGTCTGCTGTCGCATCACCGGAGAAGCGCGACGCCATCGAGAGGGTTGCCATTGCATCTCCGGAGAAGCGTGTCGCAGGGCCTGTCGCGGCTCCAAAGTACAGAGAGGTTGCAAGGCTGCCTCGGCGTGAACACATCGTCGTCGCATCGAGGGCACCATCTTCTCGCATCGCATCAGGATTGCTGCATCGCATCGAGGCTCCATCTTGCGCATTGCAACCGGGCCGCAGGCCGAGAACCTACGCATCACCCCCGCACCGGTAAGGATCACGACGCATCCCCTACCTTGTGCAAGCATTGAGGCGCGACGCATCATCTCCCCCAGAGCACAGAACCAATGCATCTCCCTCTGCGAGCCTTTTGTTTATTTTGCGTTACACATCCAGGTACTTTTGTGAGAACTGTGTTGCATTTATCATCAACTTGAACTAAGTAACTTTTACCGTCTTTAAGTCAATCTTAAGTACAGTATTGTGGATTTTTTGTCTTTTGTGGTCTTGTGTTAAGTCTATATACAGCATACTTATTTTTATAAAACCTGTGTGGTGTCCATCTGTAGTGTTTTCACTGTATTACTGTATGTGTTCACAAATGCTTAACACACTGCTTCTGAGATAAGCCTGTCTGCTCGTGCCAAGCTACCAAGGGGGTGAGCAGGGGTTATCTAGGAGTGTAATCCCCTTATCCTGACTTAGAAGCAAGGGTCCCTTATTGGACAAAGGTGTATACCATTGCCAACTAGAGACCCCCAGTTCTAACACTTAGTAAAGATTCCCAACTGTTGATCAATTAAACAAGGAGTTAATTAAACTAATTGTGAAGGTAAACTGAAATGTTGATTGTCACCTCGGTTGTGATGCTACACTAAAAAACACAATTATTTTCCTGTTGCAGCATGCATAAAGTAGTAGTTGTTCCCTTTCTGACTTGCGCAGGAGGAAATGGAAAAAGCATCAGAACACTCACGAAATAGAGGAAAATATTTCTATTCTTGTGAGCTTTGCTCAGGACGCACTACTTCTCCCAGCCATGAAAAGCCAGCTGCATAATGGGGGGATTGAACACGGATTATCAAAACAGATACAAATCTAATGCAGATGGAACCATGTTTGTGCATACATGCGATATATGGTTGTACTCTTTTTACCATACATCTGCCTGCACTCATCAAGTCCACTATAAAAATACATCATTTCTGTGCAATTGGTTTGGCACGGTTTTGACCCAGTGGTAGGCAGAAAGGAATAGGGAAGCCTCTGTTTAGGAGTAACTCTCACCAATCTTGAGGCTGAGACTACAGATCTGGGCCCCCGTTGTATCCCTCCCTCTACCACTATGTAAGTTCTGTTTGTCATAACAGCCAACCCTCTGAAATCTTTTGAATAAGTCACTTACTCATGGCATTGCCCCTAGCAGGTGCAGTGGTAAATCCCTTGCTGAAGAAGCTGGGTGACGATCCTAGGCTGATGAAACACTATCGCCCCATTTAACTTTCTTTATCTATTGCAGGCTGGTTTCCGACCATCCCACAGTACAGAAGCAGTGAAGTTCTGTCCCCGATGAGAGTTGGATTTAGACAGGAGTCTATGCTAGTTCTCCTGGATCTAGTACCCACCTTCAATACCATTGACCATGCAGTTCTGCTGAGCCATCTGAAGGCAGCCAATCTATCACGTCAGGCTCTGAGTTGAATATCCTCCTTCCTAAGAGGCAGAACGCAGAAAGTGCAGTTAGGCTTGTTTCCTCTTCCAAGACTCGTGTCAGGTGTGGGGTTCCCCAGGACTCAACGTAATCTCCTTTGCTATTTAATGTTCAAATCTGCCCACTGAGCTCAGTCTTGACTAGTCATAGTGTAGATTCTACAAGTACGCTGATGAGTCCGGAAATCTTCCCGTTTGAGGGTGCTACCCAATCCCATCAGGAATTTCAATCACAGGACGGATATCTGGCCCGACACCTACTGGTCCATTGTGCTCATCCTGTCCCAGCGGCCTCCGCCAACAGCATGGGCGACATAGTAGCCATGACTGCCTTGATATGGGGGATCATGGACAGTTGATTGTCTAAGTACTTTGGCCTACTGAAATCCATTAGGAAGGTCACTCCCTCTTTTGTCACCCGAGGCTCTGAAAGCAGCTATTGTAGCAGTTAATTGTGTTCAGCTTAGACTAAGCAAACTCTATTTGGGTCTCCATGCAACTTCTTAACACAAACTACAAATCATTCAAAATACAGCAGTGAGGAAAATCTGTAAACTGCACATACATGTGCAATTCTCGCTTGCCTTGATGAAGCTTCACTAGCTCCCCATCAAACAGAGAGCTCTCTTTAAATGGCGTATCTAATTTACAAATCCATTCTTGACCAGGCTGCAGCCTTGGTAACAAGCAGAATTAAGAGATGTTCATACTAGAGCTCTCAGATCCTCTCTTGCCAACCAGTTGAGGATCCCTTGATTCAAGAGACTGGGCAGAAGGCAGGAGCTTCTCTGTCTTGTCTTCCATCTTATGGAACTCTCTCCTTTCCTCGGTCAGGCTGAAACCTAACTTCCTGAGGTTCAGGAATCTTTTGAAGGCTTGGCTGTTTAAGCAAGCTTTTGATTAGCCGGAGCCCTCTCTCCTTTCCCTTCTGGTTGCCACAGCACCAAGAAACCCTTCAGTGTACGTTCACCCTATAGGTTTTCCTAAAATAATAATCAACTTAATGAGAGCATGGGCAAATGATGCGTCATAGGGCTGAATAAATGTTTACCACAAAGAAATAATGTGGGGTGAGAGTTCAAGTGTTCAGAGATTAAGGGCGTCATTTAGCATATGGACCTTGGGCTCACTGCTCTAAACATCTGCATGTCCAGGTTTTTAACAGGCATTTTTCCCCCTGTTAAATTCCATCGGATTTAACCAGCTGAAATTTTATGAAGGATACAAAAATGATTGCACACCATAATTAACAATCAATAAACTTTACTAAACCTATACTTGTAATCCTTGTGGGAACCGAGGTCTGTAGACAGATTACAGGTTTAAGGAACAGTTGTAATTTGGCCCTACGCGGGGTGGCTAGCACAGAGATGGAAGGGTTAACAACAGTATAATAAATGTGAGATGAAAGGAAGTGAGAAGTATTTTCAAAGCAAGTTGTGGTGCTCAGGCAGAGGGTAGAGAAGGTGAATGCCAGGAGACAAAGAACCAATGTAGGGATTCACAGCTATACTAGAGTGGTCAGAAAAAGCAAGCGAATGGTTGAAAAATGAAGGCATGGGTGTATCCCTGAAGTAAGACTGTTGACAATGGGGCAAAAGGACAGTAGTGTCAGAACACAGTAAAGTATAATGAAATCGGTTTTGCGATGTGTGAATCGGGATGACAATGGGACTATGTGGGATTTAGGTTGGAGGTGTTTGTTGGGTAGAAGACTGATCACAAGCCAGGCCGCTTGGTTTGGTCGATAGGAGATAGAATGCAATTTTACAGTTTAAGTTGTTACAGTGATCATGGTAGAAACTGGATATAGATGTGACAGAGGTAGCTATGAATAAGTTTTTAGAGTGGGAAAGGGGGAATGCTTTGAGACGAGGAAGGACAGGAGAGGGGTAGGCTATCAACCGTGGCACGTGTTAACTGGCCCAGCAATGATGGGCTGCCCACAAAAGCTTCATCCCATAAGTACTGCTCAAGGACTAGCACAGGCTTTATTCAGTGGTCTCACAGATATAGCTAACCACATCTTGGAGCCAAGGAAGCATCTGAGACGCCTGTTAGCATGAGATCATTCAAAGACCAATTTGGCTATTCCTAGGTCAGGGCAGAAAATAGCTTTGAGTCAAGGGGGTGGTGAAACTCCAACAACAGCTTTGGGAATTGAAAGATAGACACTGATGAGTTTAAGGGTATTGTTAAAGGGCCAGTGAAAGGTGTGCAGATGTCAGATTTAAATGCAATCACTGAAAACTAAGATGGTTTGGTACAGGCATATACAGAGTTCCAAAAGTCAAGGTGTTAGGTACAGTTTTCCTCCTTACTACAGAATGGACAGTGAAAAGTACAGAACTTTTTTTTTTTTTTTTAAAGTAGTGAATTCTAAAGGACATTTATATTACATAGTAGACAGCATGGTGAAAATACCAGCAATGTGAACCCATTCAGGATAACAATCTATCAACATTTTTCTTCAGTATATTTACTACACTACTAGGTAGAGTCCAAAGACTTACTTTGAATGCAGCTAGAATGATTCTAGTTACTTTTTCTTTAACAGATTCTTGCAGGATGTCGGATAAGACAGGAATGATATTGTATCTACGAAGATATTCACACATCTGTGGGCTAAACGCCAACAACCATACTGAGAATATCATTTGGTATTGAAGCTGGAATCCACATTTGTTGCTTAAAACTCCCATAATGCTGAAAAAGACGACAACAGTAGAAGGTTGATCAAATCGCACTATTTAAAAAAGAGATTGCGCATATTCACAATCACAAAATAAATTTAAATTTATTGAGGACAATTCCATATCGAAATCGGTTTAGATAAACTGTGAGAGTGAAAGGTAGAAGCGAGTCTTTGGTACGGGCAAGGTCAAGACTCCACTAACAATGTTTACATCTGTAGTACATTTCATGCAGCAGAGAGAATTAGTTCTTGACAAGCAGATGTTGAATATGATAATACTGCTGGGTAGTAATTAAACAATAGATGGTTGACATTTTGGCAGAAGTCATGTCTCGGTATTATGGCAACATTGAATGCTTTATGTTGTGATTAAGCAACTTTCTTTACTAAAAGCAGAAAGGAAAAATAGAGAAGAAAAACAAACTACTTTTCTTTTTTAATAAGCAAAACATTAGGAGCATTTGAATATATTCCACCGTTGATCAACAGTAACAGCAAAAACTATTACTGGTGTTAAAATAGACTATTGCAATTCATTTCTGGGTGGATACTTCAAGAAAAACTTGAAAAAGATCCAGGTACTGCAAACCTAGACAGCCAGAGAGGAGGTTAATATAACGAAGTATAGTCACATTATGCAAACTTTAAGATAAACGCGCTGGCTAGCTGCAGATAAAAAGTTCAAATTCAGGACCTTAATAAGGTCTCACAAATCTCAGTTTACTTCCACTCAATATACCTCAAATATATATGTTACGCACCTCCTACAACTAGGGATGACCTTTTGGGAAAAGCAACGCATGCCAAACTGACCGAACATGAAACTTAGAAGAAGTGTGTAGAATGTTGGTTGTATCCTCCTATCTAAAGCTAAAACTCTTTGGAACACACTGCATAGCCATCTAAGAAGTAGCAACAAACGCATAGGAAGGCCTTGAAGACCTCGCGTTAGACCAGTTTTTAATTGCTGAATTTTGTTAGCGCCTAAAACCCAAGGGTATACAGTGATGTGTAAATTATAATGATGTGATGATGGCTTCTATACAAATGCTGACCTCGATTCAATCCTTTCAGTTAAGTTGGCAGAAGCGTTTTTTTGTACATTAGCTCATGGGATCACTATTTGAGTGCAGTACTTAACTAAACTTTTTATAACGACCCAATTTATAGAAAGACAAACTTCTGCGACCTCCCCTAATTTTAGTGGACATGAGGTAGAGCGTTTTTTTTAATGTAACTAAAGCTTTGTGTGTTAACGCATTGTCACTTACACACAGACCATTTCCGTTGACATGGCCACTAAATATGCATAGACATATAGTTTTACTGATAAAACTATAAAGCACACAAACAATGTGTAGTAATCAGGTTTCAGTGAATATTTATCATATGTGCATCACCATAAAAATCATTTCATGTATGTTCATCCTATTAAAATCTGTTTCCAGTACATTTGGGAATTACAAAAAACATGTGCTTCATTTTTGCCTTCCCAAATGCTGAATGCAAATAATTAATTTACAGGTATTAACATTGTGTATGGGTTGGAAACAAAACAACATCCTACAGCCTTTCCTTTCATACTCCCTGCACTCCAGCAACACTGTGACATAAGGAATATGCTACTTACCAGTATGCATCTGTTCTTGGCATAAAGAGCTGTAGATCTACACACTGTGCATAGATCGCCATCTGGTGTTGGGCCCGGATGTTTGCACTTGTTTTAGTCTTGGAAAGTCTTGGGAAGTTTGGATCATAGTGCGCATGGGCATCGGCTCCATCCTCAGATTGTTTTTCGCCAGCAGGAAAATGATGGAGCTTAATAAGAAACAGGAAAGATGCCCATGTATGCTGCATCTAAGTAAGATAATACTGGAACAGATAAAGGTAGCCGGGGAGGCGGGTGGGCGTGTGTAGATCTGCAGCTCTAGAACAGATGCATACTGGTAAGTAGCATATTCCGTTCGAGGCATATGAGCTGCAGATTACACACTGTGCATAGATTGTATAGCAGTATCCTCTCCTAGCGGCGACCACCAGTATCTGTTGAAGTAGTTTGAAATAGTGTTTTGAGCACAGTCTGGCCCACACTAGCTTGTTGTTTAGTTTGCACATCGACACAATAGTGTTTTGTGAATGTGTGCGGTGTGTGCGGTGTAGACCATGTAGCTGCTCTGCAGATATCATCTAAGGGAATGTTCCCTAAAAATGCCATTGAAGCCCCCATCTTTCGTGTAGAGTGGGCTTTAGGAGGAACACATAATGTACGTTTTGCTTTGTGGTAACAAATCTGTATGCATTTGACAATCCACCTAGCTATCCCAGATTTTGATATGGGGTTGGCCTCGTGTGGTGGTGTGAAAGACACGAATGGTTGTTTGGTCTTACGAAAAGGTTGTATTCTCTGTATGTAGTACAGTAGTGACATCTAAGGTGTGAAGAGCTCTTTCTGCGACTGTTTGTGGCTGCAAGAAGAATACGGGCAGCTCCACACATTGATTGATGTGGAAGGTAGAAATTACTTTAGGGAGGAATTTAGGATGAGTTCGGAGAACAACCTCATTAAGATGCATCTGCAGAAAGGGTTCCTGAATGGTTAGTGCTTGCAGTTCACTAACTCTTTGTAGAGAAGTAATAGCTACTATGAAAGCAGTTTTCCAAGTGAAGAATTGTAGCTCACATTTATGTAGAGGTTCAAATGGAGGCCCCATTAGTCTTGTGAGAATGATGTTTAAATTCCACACAGGCGAAGATGGTACTCTGGGGGGGGGGGGGAATTACTCTGGAGTCCTTCCATAAAGGCCTTTATGGCAGGTACTCTGAAAAGTGAGAGATGTTTTCCATTTTGTAGATATGCTGCTATGGCAGCAAGATGCAGTCTGATAGAAGTGTAGGCTAAGTTGCATCTTTGGAGGTGTAGTAAGTAGCCTATGATGTGTTGGATATACACATCTAGGGGATCAGAGTTGTTATGGCAGTATATCACAAATCTTTTCCACTTGGCTGCATAGCATGCTTTAGTGGTAGGCCGTCTAGCTTCTTTGATGACATTCATACAGTCAGGAGGAAGGTTAAGGTAACCGAATTCTAGGAGTTCCGGAGCCAGATCGCTAGGTTGAGCTGAGCGGAGCTGGATCTTGGATGTCTCCATGGTTCTGGGTTAAGAGGCGTGGAGAGAGGTGTAATTTTTGGTGCGGAACTACGGAGAGTTCCAGCAGTGCGGTGTACCATGGTTGTCTGGCCGAAGTTGGTGCAACTAGTTTGAGCGTTAAGGAGTGTTGCTGTAGTTTACGCACTACTAGTGGAATGAGTGGGAGAGGCGGAAAAGCGTACGCAAATCTGCCTGACCAGTTCATCCATATCGCATTGCCTTTGGACGATGGGTGAGGATACCTGGCGGCGAAGTTTGGGCATTTGGCATTTTCTTGGGTGGAGAAGAGGTCCATCTGTGGTTGCCCCCACATCTGAAAAAACGGTTGAAGAACTTGTGGATGAAGTTCCCACTCGTGGATTTGTTGTGTTTGACGGCTCAACAGATTGGCTATTGTGTTTGGGCTCCTGGGACATGTTGGGCTACGAGAAAAATTTTCTGAGGTACAGCCCACCTCCATATGCTCTGTGTGAGCTGAGAGAGCTGCAGAGAGTGTGTCCCGCCTTATTTTTGGATATAATACATGGCTGTCATGTTGTCGGTGCGGACTAAGACGGTCTTGCCTGATATTTGTTTTTGAAATGCTTTTAAGGCTAGGAATATGGCTAGTAACTCCAGGTGGTTGATGTGGAGTAACTTTTGTTGTGGTGTCCACCTGCCCTGCATGGTGTGATGTAGTAGGTGAGCTCCCCAGCCGGACAGCGATGCGTCCGCTGTCATGACTAATTGAGGAACTGGCTCGAGGAACGGTCGCGGTTTGGAAAGGTTCTTGGTGCTCCACCACTGCAGAGAGCGATGGGTACGACCGTCTACCAACACCAGATCTGTTAGCTGACCTGGAGCCTGGTTTCATTGGTGTGCTAAGCACTCTTGGACAGGACGCATCTGGAGTCTTGAATGAGGTACTATGAATATGCAAGAGGCCATCATCCCTATGAGTTAAATGAACACTCGAGCTGGAAGAGAGTGTTGAGGTTGGAATCTGCTGAGAAGAGCTTGCATGCTCGCTATCCTGGCGGGACTGGGATAGGCTAGCGCCCTTGAGGAGTCTATTGTGGCACCAAGGTATTGTTGTGGGTGGGACGGTTGCAGCTGGGACTTGGCGTGGATTATTGTGAACCCCAGGTGTTGAATAGTGGCGTGAGTGTGTTGTACACACTGCTTGTAGGAGCTGGCTTTTCTGAGCCAGTCGTCTAGATATGGGAAGACATGGATGTGTGGTCTTCTTAGGTGTGCTGCCACCACTGCTAGGCACTTGGTAAACACTCTTGGTGCTGTGGTGACTCCAAATGGGAGTACTTTGAATTGATAGTGCTGACCATCCACTACGAATCGGAGATATTTTCTGTGAGCGCTGTGAATGGGAATGTGGAAATAGGCGTCCTTGAGGTCTAGAGTAGCAAAGAAGTCGCCCTGGGAAAGTAGAGGGAGAACCTGCTGAAGTGTGACCATGTGGAAGTGGTCTGAGTGTATGTAGAGGTTTAGGGGTCAGAGGTCTAAAATAGGCCTTAGAGATCCGTCCTTCTTTGGTATGAGAAAATAAAGGGAGTAAACTCCCTTGTTTTGTTGGTGCAGGGGAACTGGTTCTATTGCACTTTTTTGTAGGAGGGAGATTACCTCCTGCTTTAATAGTAACAGATGTTCTTGTGACATTGGACGCTGTTTGGGTGGTATGGTTGGGGGGGGGGGGGTAGATGTTAGTTCAAGACAGAAGCCTGATTGAATTATTTGGTGGACCCACCTGTCTGAAGTGATGTTTGCCCAGGCAGGGAGAAATTGGTGGAGGCTTCCCCCGACTGGAGTGGAATGGTCTGGGGGAAGTGGAGGGAAGTCATGGGGTGGGGGGTGGAGGCAGAGCGGGAGTTGTTGTTTTTGCCTCTGCCTTTGCTGTTGTTTCCCCTGTACCCACCCCTTTGGTAACCTCTAGTGAAGGTGGATTGGGTGGGAGCCTTGTAAGAGGTGGAGGGGCTATCCGAGGAGTAGCCTCTATGGGTACTTCTGAAGGATGAGCGACAAAAGGACCGTCTGGGAGCTTGCGATTGCAAGGCTCCCATAGATTTGGCGGTGTCTGTATCCTTTTTCATTTTCTCCAGGGATACGTCTACATTGGGGCGAAATAGGTGTTGCTCATCAAAAGGCTGATTGAGTATAGAACTCTGGACTTCGGGTTTAAAACCCAATATGTGTAACCAGGCATGCCTGCGCAAAAGGACAATGGTGTTTATTGCCCTTGAGACGGTATCTGCTACATGTAGGCACACCGGATGGAGGTGTTAGTGATGGTTTTACCCTCCTGGATGAGTTAATTGGCCTGTTTTTTATATTTGTCAGGGAGGTGCTGCATTATGGACTGAAGCTCATCATAATGTGCCCAGTCATACCTGGCTAGCAGCGCTTGGGTATTAGTAATGCGCCAAATGTTTACTGCCTGTGACGCTGTGCGCTTGCCAGAGGCGTCTAGGAGTTTTGATTCCTTATCTGGTGGTGGTGCGTCACCTGATGTTTGGGAATTTGCTCTCTTCCTTGCATTAGAGACTACTAAGGAGTCTAGTGGTGCGGGCCTTTAATGTATACTGGGTCAGTAGGAGCAGCTTTATACTTCTTTTCTATTCTCGGGTTGATGACTCGAGCTCTAACTGGGTCTTTAAAGATCTCTGGTGCGTGCTTAATGACCCCTTTAAGCATGGGCAGAGTTGAGGTGGACCTTTGTGTGGTATCGAAGGTGTCCATAAGAAAATCCTCCTCTTCTGGGTCTGTATGCAGGGCAACCCCATGGAATTGGGCAGCTCTGTGAAGGAGCTGGTTGAATCCGATATTGTCCTCTGGAGGGGAAGGCCTGGAGGGATAAAAAAGATCCTGTGATGTGTATGGGACGTCTGAGACACTAATCATCCCAGGGGTCAGGGGAGCCAGTAAGGGGTAGGGTCCCCAAGGGGTTGATCGTCCGCACCTCCCCCTGCATCATCTGAGGTGTTGTCATCATCATCTAGTGGGGTAGGTGATGGTGTGGGAGAACGGTGTGGTGGGGGTGGTGGAGGAGGAGGAGGCGGAAGAGGAAGAGAAGAGATCCTTAAATGGAGAGGTAGCAAAGTCTCCATTCTTTAGTGGCGGTGCGGGCGCAGGCATTTCCAGGTTTTTTTTCTTGATGCTAAGCATTAAATGACCAGTCTTAGGATCCTTCATTAGAGTCTTTGGGTAGTGTTAGAAATGGGATTTCTGGTTGGCTGGGGCTTGCGCCAAAGCCAGGCAGAAACCACCACTCTAGTCAGGGCTGGGGAGTTACACGCCAAAGATAACCCCTGCTCACCCCCTTGGTAGCTTGGCACGAGCAGACAGGCTTATCCCTGAGGCGATGTGTAAAGCGTTTGCGCGCGCACCCAGCAACAACACCCAAGGCCCACCACAAAGGAAACTCCACACAAGGTATTCTATAAAAATAGCCTTTGTATTATACACAACACATTAGATAAAAACACACACTCTACAATGTGCCAACAGGCACGGGCAGAATTTACAAGGGATTATATATACAGGGGACAGGGCCACATGGACCACTGTCAGGAATTAGCACTCTTAGAACATAACACAAATTACCAAGTGTACATGTAGAACCTAACCAGTATCTACTGGCGCAATAATGACCTCAGCGTCATCACACTAGCATCAGGTATAAAACCTATCCTGTATCTATCACAGGGGCATAAATCACATTATGCAATTCTCATTGGTCTAACGCCTTAGACCTAACCACCTAAGTATAACTATACTAGGGGCGCACATCGCACAGGGAAGTACATTCTCCCTACCATCAACCTAAGCAGGTAAAACAACCTTCTAGGCAGAAATAACCACATTTAGAGGTATAAGACACAGGGTGCGCAAAACATGCTATATACAGTACATTTCCTAGCACCAAAAGCATGAACACAGGGTGCGCAAAACATACTACACCGTACATTTCCTAGCACCCAAATCACATCAGAGTCCAGGTTGCGCCAGAACCTAAACGTAGCAGCTGCCCACTACTTGCTGGGCAGCTGGGGACAAAGCAGGGCCTAAACGCTGCAGCTGGCACTAAGTGCTGCGCAGCTGGGGAAGGCAAATAGGAGGCATGGGCTCTCACTGGCCCCTGAACACATTATCCAAAACGCTGGAGCCACCTGGCTCAGAAAATAACATGTCCCCCTTGGAGTCCCTCTGGACTCTAGACAGATGATGCCCTCTTCGTTGGAGCGCACGAGCGCTCTAAAACAAATATGCCCCCACCATTGGAGCCAGCTGGCTCTGGGAATAATTGGCCCCCAAGTCCCCCTGGGACTTCTAAATCTCGAATGGCCCCCAAAGCTGGAGCCTTTCCTGGCTCTAAAAATAAATATGTCCCCGTTGGAGCGCACCAGCGCTCTAAAGCACACCTGCCCAGCGTTGGAGCGGCCCACTGCCATGCGGGGCCGCTCTAAAGGCATCACGGGTACCGTGCCTTTACCCGGTACCCCAACAAAGCAGAGAGGACGGCCTAAGGGCCCCACTCACCGGCTCTCTTCTTCGGGACTTCTCCGGACACAGCAGGCAGCAGGCGGGGCTCTCTCTTGCTCAGGAGAGCCTCGCCGAGGATTCAGCTGCCCCATTCCTATCGCAGGCTTCACCGGTGCAGCGGGCGGGGCTCTCTCACCTCCAAGAGCCTCGCTGGCGGCGGCCGCCCTTCTCATTTGGTCGCGAGAGCGGGGTGGGCTCCCGCCTCTCTTGCAGCAGCACTTCCGCTTCCGTCCCGCGGCCCCGCCCACAACCAGGCGGGCCGCGGACTCAGCGGCAATTTTCGAAGGCGGCTTGGGCCGCGGCGGCGACACACGGGGTGGGCACCCGCACGTATATTAAAACAAAGCGCCCATGACGCGGGGTGGGCACCCGCAATTCCCAATGACCGTACAATCGGACAACGAGGGGTAGGCTCCCTCCGAAGTCAAAATATGAAGCGGGGTGGGCTCCCGCTCGGCAGCCACGACGGGGGAATCCCTATGCTGGGGGTTCCCCGTGCACAGACGGCAGCCCAGCGCTGCGAAGCTCCAGCGCTCCCAGGCCCACATGTTCCTCCTTCTGGGGAGGAAAGATAGCGCTTTCCAGGTACTAGGGGCAATAGGAAGTCCTGGAGAAAAGAAATGGAGCACCATGCTCCCAGCAAAGGAAAGTCCTCCAGGTATCCAGGGCATCCAGGGGCTGGGCAGGGCCCAGGGAGGCAAGCCTTCCCCTGGGCCCCAGCAGCAGCACGCCCCTGGTAGATTCGAGTTGGAACAAGAACATTTTGTAAGGGGACACAGCCCCTTTTTATACACCAAATCCCTTTGTTCTGGGTTCAGGGTGAGGGGGAAAACCAGTCGCAGCTGGATGGGGAGCACCCTTGATGTGCTCAGCCCCTCACTCTATTCACTGGCAGGGCTAGGGTCGTCAGTCGCACCACAGGGGGCGGAGCCAGCAGTGTGTGGGGAAAACCCTGCCCTATTCAGGTCCAAGGTGCACTCCTCCCCAGCCATCAGCATGCTAATCTCACACTCACCACTGGGGCAGACCCAACCAGACTCCTGGAGCCAGGCTCACCAGCCAGCTCCAGCCAATCACACGCCAGACGCACTGCACACAGAAGTGCCCACTTCTAGAAGTGGCACTTCCACACTAGGTACATGCACGCCGCACACATCATCGCGCAGCATTCACTCCCACGAGTCCGCACATACCAAACTCGGGCCTGCACACCCCACGCATCAGGAACTACCAGGGACACATACATTCCCCATGCATTCCTATGGGAGGGCAGGCCTATCTCACCACATGCACTCAGAGCACGCACGCACTTTACCCTGGGACACAGGGAAAGTGCGCAGAAACCAAGAAAATCACCACACCAAGTCACCAATAAAAGGCAAAAAGTTCAGGGGTGAACCTGCCAGAAGGGCCAAGTCCAACAGGTAGGATCTGGACGAAACAGTTAGTCTGTGGGAGACAGATCCTTCGGAGTCGAGGGCTTCGGTGCCGTAAGTTTTTTTTGGTGTCGACTCGGTAGCAGTTCTAGGTTTAGAACCGTGTAGTTTTGAAGATTCTTTATCAGATGGAACCGGTTGCTGTTTTTTCGGTTCCGAGGCCTTTGGCTTGAAAGAATCGGGGCCTTTTGGTGGGCGTTTTTTAGTCAGCTCCGAGGGTGTTGTCGGTGCCGAGGAACCCGTGCTAGCCTTCGACGCAGAGTGCTTTGATGTCGAAGCAGCGGTCGACGTGGATGAGGACGAGGACGTCTTCTTCGGTGCCCGAGTTTGTTTTTCAGTGCCGAGGGTAGGCTGATTCGAGACCGAGTCGCCTAAAGGTTTAATTGGCTTCTTTACCGGGCCCGAACGCGGGGCATGGGAAGCAGTGTCTCGGTGTGCACCTGGGCCCGAAGGAGGAGGTGGTACCGAATGCTTTTTTGACAGTGTAAAGGGGGGGGAGGGGAGTTTGGGGGGCGGGGTCGACGTCTGTACTCCCGGCCCTTTGAGCTGGAATGATGACTTCGACGTCGAAATCATCTGCTTCGGAGACGCTGATGATGGCTTCTTCGACCCGACCCTGCTCCGGAACATCGACGCCCTCTTGAAAGATGTCGCCGGGGATTGAAGATGACGAGTGCGCCATTGTTATTCGAGCTCGCCGGTCCCAGATCATTTTCTTGGAGCGGAAAGAGGCGCAAGCTGGACAGTCTCTGGCCTCGTGCCCCGGTGAGAAGCAGAGGTTGCACACCTCATGTAGGTCGGTGTGGGTATTCTTCGACCCACATAGAGGACACTTTTTGAATGGCGCCCTTTCCATGAGCCAGAGATGAGGCCCAGGTAGGCCCAAAGGCCTTCCGTCAACGACCGGAATCGAAGACTTTGAAGTTGAAGGGTTGCGTGTGATTGGAAAACGCGATTGAAACAATACCGTCGAGAAGGGAAGGATTGCGCGTCGAAAGAGAAAACCGTTAACGGTTCCGAACTGGAACGCGAGAACACATCCGAGCCCGATGGCGGAAAAAAACCAATCGGAGGATGGAGCCGATGCCCATGCACACTACGATTCAAAGGAGTCGCCGCATACCTCGTTACTTCCAAAGACTTTCCAAGACAAAAACAAGTGCAAACGTCCGGGCCCAACATCAGATGGCGATCTATGCACAGTGTTTAATCTGCAGCTCATATGCCTCGAACTGCACTTTAACCTTTTAAGTGTGGCCATCGGCCGCACTACCTCCCCAGTGTGGGTGCCGGCCATTGGCTGACACTAGGAAGGTACATAAAGGCCTCTCAGAAGAGGACCACAGGGATTTCTTTATTATGGTTTATATTCAGGCTACTTGGAAAGAGCTTTCCGAGCAGCCAGGGCGTGTTGATGTCATTACACTAAAGTGAAAGTAAAACAAGACGATTTTACTTTCACCGCATCAGTACTCAGGGGCACATCTCACTCACCCTGAGAGCTGATTGGGTGGGAGAGTTCTCACTGGAAAGGGAAGAATCTCTCCTTTCCAATTATCTCTACCCCCCCCCCCCCCCCAGTGGATCCCTGCTTGAGGATCGTCATAGGAGAGAGATCCGCAAGCAAGGATTCACCCACTAGACACCAGGGATTTTGGGGAAGCGGTCAATTGGGTAAGGTTTGTTCCCCCCCCACCAAAGGGTCAGAGGGGGGGTAATTACCGGTGTTCTGCACCCCCCAGGAGACGGTGGGGGGGTTGGCCCATCCTAACATTTGCATCACCATCATCCCTAAAGCCTCAAGACTAAGAAATCCCACCCCAATGGCAAACGAAAGGACTTTTGATTCCTTAGGGTGTTTTTACATATGGGCCAGGAGAGTGTGGCTAACAACTAATATCGTTCCACTTGCAATGGTAAATGGCTGCACTTGTTGGGCTTGGGTAGGCTGCCACCTGGGAAAACCTTACAAACCCAGACAGTTCTGCAAACTAGACACCTGGAGTAGTCCAGGGTGGTGTGCTTCACGTGGATCCAACAGCTTGTTCTTGCCCACAATGCCCTGCAGCCCACAAGTAAGTGAAAACACACACACACACACACACACACTTTCCTCACATGTCTGAGAGGACAAATTCTGGAATCTGTGGAAAGGCACATATTTCCTACCACTCAGCATTCCCCCAAGCCTTCCGATAACAAATGTACCTCACTTGTGTGGGTGGGCCAAGAGAACTTGACTTAAAAAGCGCTACGTGGAGAGATCAGCCACAGGGTTAGGTGCAAGATTTGGGGGCATGCTTGTTCGCCATTTTAGAAAACTAGACAATGAAGGGATTACAGGCTGGTGTGCTTTGCGTGGATCCCAAGAGGTTTTCTTACCCACAGTGCCCTGCAAACCTCAAACTATGCCTGAGATCACACATTTTCGAAAAATCCGATCACCCAACATTACCTCACTTGTACCAATAAAAACGATGTGCCACTCCTTTTGACCGTAGTTTGATCTGTTCCTGTTGCGGGCAGAAGTCCCAGCCACAAAAGTGGTGCAGTGTTTTTATCGCCACAAGTGGGGTAACACTGGGTGGTAGGATTTGTGTGGATTCTGGAAGTTTCCATCACAGAAATGTAAGGAAAATGTGTGATTTGAGTCATAGTTTGAGGGTTGCAGGGCAATGGGGTAAGAAAAACCTCATGGGATCCACGCAAGGCACACCAGCCTAGGGTCCCCTGCTTTACTAGTTTTCAAAAATGTCTCTGGTTGTAGGTGTAACATGACACGAGCGGAGAGCAGCCGACGGGCAGGCAGACAACGAGCAGAGTGCTCAGAGAGCAGCCAAGCCTCAGAGGGTGGCCACTGACAGAGCCTGGACCCAAGCTAATGCCACTGCTACTGTTCCCGGCCCGAACCATGAGTCCCGAGCCCAATGAGGGGTCCGGGGAGCGCAGGGGGGGGGGGGGGGCAACACGGGGCTGAGTGCCAAGTGCACAGAGGAGCATGGGACGCTGCAGAGAGGATCTTTTTGGGTCGTGGTCTAGTGGCCTACCCATAAAAGTTGGGTACCGTTTTTATCAGGGGACTAGTGGGAACTCAGATTGGTAGGAAATATGTGGCTCCCTGCAGATTCCAGAACCTTCTGTCACAGAAATGTAAGGAAAGGCAAATGCTACTTACCCGTATGCATCTGTTCTTGGCATGTAGAGCTGCAGATCTACACACTGTGCATAGATCGTCAGCTGGTGTTGGGCCCGGATGTTGCAGTTGTTTTTCTCTTGGAAAGTCTTTGGAAGTCACGAGGTATGTGACTCCTCCTTTGGATAGTATTGCGCATGGGCTTCGGCTCCCTCCTCAGATTGTTTTTCGCCAGCAGGGAAATCATAGAGCGTAGTAATAGCAGTGAAGATGCCCATGTGTGCTGTATCTAAATAAGATAACCTGGAACAGATAAAGGTAGCCGGGGAGGCGGGTGGGCGTGTGTAGATCTGCAGCTCTACATGCCAAGAACAGATGCATACTGGTAAGTAGCATTTGCCGTTCGAGGCATACGAGCTGCAGATTACACACTGTGCATAGATTGTATAGCAGTACCCATCCCTAGCGGCGACCACCAGTATCTGTTGCAGTGGTTTGAAACAATGGTTTGAGTACAGCCTGGCCCACACTAGCTTGTTGCTTAGCCTGCACATCTACACAATAGTGTTTAGTGAAAGTGTGCGGTGTAGACCATGTAGCTGCTTTGCAGATATCATCCAAGGGGATGTTCCCTAAGAATGCCATGGAAGCTCCTATCTTACGTGTAGAGTGGACTTTAGGGGGAACAGATAGCGTTCGTTTTGCTTGGTGGTAGCAAATTTGAAAGCATTTGACAATCCACCTAGCTATCCCAGATTTGGAGATGGGGTTGCCTTTATGTGGTAGTGAGAAGGAAACAAACAGTTGTTTGGTTTTACGAAAGGCTTGTGTTCTTTCGATGTGGTAGAGTAAGGCTCGTTAGACATCTAATGTGTGGAGAGCTCTCTCTGCAACGGTTTGTGGTTGCGAGAAGAATACAGGTAGTTCCACAGATTGGTTTAGGTGAAAAGGAGAAATGACTTTAGGGAGGAATTTTGGGTTAGTGCAGAGAACAACCTTGTTATGGTGCATTTGCAGAAAAGGTTCTTGAATGGTGAGTGCTTGTATTTCACTGACCCTTCTAAGGGAAGTGATGGCTACAAGAAAAGCAGATTTCCATGTTAGGAATTGAAGTTCACATTTGTGTAGAGGTTCAAAGGGTGGTACCATTAGTCTAGTGAGAACGATGTTTAGGTTCCACACAGGTGAGGGTGGCACTCTGGAGGGAATTATTCTTTTGAGGCCTTCCATGAAGGCTTTTATGGCAGGTACTCGAAAGAGTGATAGATGTTGCCTGTTTTGCAGGTAAGCTGCTATGGCCGCAAGGTGCAGTCTAATAGACGTGTAGGCTAGATTGCATCTTTGAAGGTGTAGTAAATAGCCTATGATGTGTTGAATGGACACATCTAGGGGATCGCAGTTATTGTTGTGGCAATAGACCACAAAACGTTTCCACTTGGCTGCGTAGCAAGCTCTAGTGGTAGGTCGCCTAGCCTCCCAAATGACATTCATACAGTCAGGAGGAAGATTCAGATAACCAAATTCTAGGATTTCAGGAGCCAGATCGCAAGGTTGAGCCAAGTCTGGGTACCTGATCTCTCCATGGTTCTGGGTTAAGAGGCTTGGAGAGAAGGGTAACTTTTGGTGCGGTGTTGTTGTAGTTTGCGCACCACTAAGGGAATGAGTGGGAGAGGCGGAAAAGCGTACGCAAATCTGCCTGACCAGTTCATCCATATCGCATTGCCTTTGGATAATGGGTGTGGATATCTGGCGGCGAAGCTTGGGCATTTGGCGTTTGTGGGTGGTGAAGAGGTCTATCTGTGGATGCCCCCACATTTGAAAGTACGGGTGAAGAACTTGTGGATGGAGTTCCCACTCGTGGATTTGTTGTGTTTGTCTGCTCAGCAGATCTGCTAGTGTTCTGGACTCCTGGGACATGTTGGGCTAGGAGGAAGATTTTTTGGGGTATGGGGCATATCTCCATATGCTCTGTGTTAGTTGAGAGCTGCAGAGAGTGTGTGCCGCCTTGTTTTTGTATATAGTACATGGCTGTTATGTTGTCTGTGCAGACTAGGACGGCTTTGCCTGATATGTGTGTTTGAAATGCCTTTAGTGCTAAGAATATTGCTAGTAGCTCCAGTTAGTTGATGTGGAGCAACTTTTGCTGAGGTGTCCACCTGCCCTGCATGGTGTGATGTAGTAGGTGAGCTCCCCAGCCAGAGAGCGATGCGTCCGCTATCAGTACTATCTGAGGAACAGGGTACAGGAACGGTCGCCCTTTGGAAAGGTTTTTGGTGGTCCACCACTGCAGAGAGCGATGGGCACGACCGTCTACCAACACCAGATCTGTCAGTTGACCCTGGGCGTGGTTCCATTGGCGCGCTAAGCATTCTTGGAGAGGACGCATCTGGAGTCTTGCATGAGGTACTATGAAGATGCAAGAGGCCATCATTCCTCTGATTTGCATGAACACTCAAGCTGTAAGAGAGTGTTCTGGTTGAAATTTGGCGCATAGGGCCTGAATGTTTGCTATCCTGGCAGGACTGGTGCAGGATAGCGCTTTTGAGGTGTCTATTGTGGCACCTAAGTATTGTTTTATGTGGGACGGTTGCAGATGGGACTTAGTGTGGTTTACTGTGAAGCCCAGTTCGTGAAGTAGCTGTATAGTTGCATGAGTGTGTTGTACACACTGGTTGTATGAGCTGGCTTTTATTAGCCAGTCGTCCAGGTATGGGAAGACGTGTATGTGTTGTCTTCGCAGATGTGCTGCCACGACCGCTAGGCACTAGGTAAAC
The DNA here is from genome assembly GCF_964204655.1 of Triturus cristatus. NCBI lineage: Eukaryota > Metazoa > Chordata > Amphibia > Caudata > Salamandridae > Triturus > Triturus cristatus. The sequence goes on from NC_140594.1 coordinate 836,332,623, forward strand.
ACTTGCGGTGCTGTGGTGACTCCGAATGGGAACACTTTGAATTGATAGTGTTGACCGTCCACTACAAACCGGAGATACTTTCTGCGAGCTGTGTGAACGGGAATGTGGAAATATGCGTCCTTGAGGTCTAGGGTGGCAAGGAAGTCGTTTTGGGAGAGCAGGGGAAGTACCTGCTGAAGTGTGACCATTTGGAAATGGTCTGAATGTATATAGTGATTTAGGGGTCTGAGGTCCAGGATGGGCCTTAGAGGGTCGTTCCTTTTTGGTATGAGGAAATATAGGGAGTAAACTCCCATATTTTGTTGTAGGGTAGGAACTGGCTCTATCGCACTCTTTTGTAGGAAGGAGATTACCTCCTGTTTGAGAAGTGGCGAATGTTCCTGTGACATGGGGCGGTGTTTTAGGGGAATGTTTGGGGGGATTGATTTTAGTTCGAGGCAGTAGCCTGACCAAATTATTTGTGTCACCAATTTTTCTGAGGTGATAGTAGCCCATACATGAAGGACATGTTGTAGTCTGCCCCTGACTGGAGTGGAATCGTCTGGGGGGAGTGAAGGGAAGTCATTGGGTAGGAGTGGAGGCAGAGCGGGAGGCGTTAGTTTCACCTCTGCCTTTATTATTGTTACCCCTGTAGCCACCTCTCTGGTAAACCCTAGTGAAGGTGGATTGTGTAGGGGCTTTATAGGAAGTAGAAGCGCCGTCTGAGGAGTAGCCTCTAGATGTGATTCGAAAGGAAGAACGGCGAAAGGAGTGCCTAGGAGGGTGTGACTGCAAGGCTCTCATAGATTTTGCCTATCGGTGTCTTTCTTCATTTTCTCAAGGGCTACGTCTACGTTTGGGCCAAAGAGATGTTCTTGGTCAAAGGAGTGGTTAAGGATGGAAGCCTGTACCTCTGGTTTAAAACCGGAAATGCGCAGCCAGGCATGCCTACGGAGGAGGACGCTGGTGCAAATTCGCTATAAAGTGACACACGCTTATGTGCAAAATGGCAATATCTGACTAACTTTTACGGTACATAAAGCTGTACAGATACGCAATGGAAAAACATCTACTAATAATATATAAATGTGCAAAATTTGCAATATCCAGCCAACTATTACAGTACATAAAGCTGAGCAAGTTCGCTATTAAGTGCCATATGTTTATGTGCAAATTTGCAATAAAACAGGATTTTCAGAGTACTATAGACTTTCTAGCAGCGCTGCATTTCATGATAAAACTAGCCACATAAAAACAGATATCTGGGCTCTCCAGTTTACATAGTAATCTCATAGCATTTACAGTTAAACGAGTATTATATTTTAGAAAGATCGGTTTTAGATAGTATTTCCTAAGTGATACATAAAATTTACAGAAAAGTAAAAAATGGCAGCAACTCTGACTAGAGATATTGTAACATGGGCACTTGGCTTTGGAACGTTTACCCATATCCGGGAAGGCTACGAGATGGTGGACAAATCCCAGCCTGCGACGAGATAGTACAAATCGATGCGAAGATCTTGTCACATCTTCCAAATACTGCTGGAATCCACTTTTAAGTTCGAGTTGTCTATAGAACATAAGGGTTCTTTGGGTCTCAATTAGTTTATTATCTCGTTCCCCCCCTCTTAAAGGACAAAAAAAACTGTCTTTTCTCTCTTTTTTGGATAATGTTACTGTGTGTTCGGACTCAAGAATATTAAAATCAAATAGAAATTTATACCAATGGTTAATATAATTTATCCACGGTATGCGGGTACAAAAGTCCAACTTTAAACAGTCCTTAATTATGGACTGTGTGAACTCAGTTTCGTTCTTGGACCAAATAGAACGCCATAGAAGTAAAGGCCGCAGAGCAGCCAAGTCAGAAATATAATTAAGACCGGTTTCCATATGAATTAATTCAGTAGAAGCTGAAACAGGAGCACTGAACAATCGTTTGAGGAAACTATTTTCATCTAATTGGAGTTGATCGGCAGGGTAATGGCCCCATATTCCGGCCCCATAAAGGGCTGAGGAAACACATCTTGCATTATATATGTTCACCATGTCCTTTACCCTCCGGTCCCCTAGTTTGGCTGCAAACCTAAATATTCCATTAGTATTCCTAATAATTTTATATCTAATATTTTCATGTTCCTTGGTCCATTTACCACTTCCGGCGAACGTAATACCTAAATAGCAAAAAGAAGTAACAGCATGAATTTTAAAACCATCTAGGAAAAAAGATCTTGATGAGTTTGACTTTTTACCACGTCATAATATAAGTTTTTGATTTATTAATTATGAGTTTCCTGCCTTTAATAAAATCTGTAAAATTATTAATAAGCCGTTGAAGGCCTAATGGGGTACGGGATAATAAGACGGCGTCATCAGCATATAGTAGTATTGGTACTGCCCTTTTATCTATCATCGGTGCGTCTGCTGGAATCTGATTTAAAACCATAGCTATTTGATTAATGAATAAGGAAAATAAAAGAGGGGCCAAAACACACTCCTGCCTAATACCTCTTCTTACATCAAAGAAGGGGGTTCGTTCACCACTTGGCCCGTATCGTACGCTACAGGATAGTTTCTCATACACTCGTGCCAAAAAGAATACTATCTCTTTCGGTGCCCCAGATTCAAGCAGTACAGACCATAAAAGAGAGTGGTCCACTAAGTCGAAAGCACTGCTTAAATCAGAAAAACATAAAAACAAGCCACCCCCTTTCACTAGTGTGTATTTATTAACAAATCCAGGTTCACACATTGTTCAAGAGTGCCTAGGCCTTTCCTAAATCCATATTGAACGGGAGTTAAAATCTTATGGTCCGTTGCCCAGGTTTCCAATCTTTTTAAAAGGACCCTGCTCATAACCTTTATTGAAGAATCCAATAATGATATTGGACGATAATTACAGGCTTCAGAGCGGGAACCCTTTTTAAATAATGGAATAATTAAAGATTGTCCCCAGGATTTGGGAATCCCTACAGCCGCAATGTTAAAAACCCTCGTAAGAATTGGGGCACATAGATCCATTTCGTTCTTGTATAGATCAATCGGAACGCCGTCCGGACCTGGTGCTTTTCCACCTTTACTATTAATTAACCCCTCCTGTACTTCATCCACATCGATTAACATAGGTAATAAAGGCCAGGTAGGATCATTGTTTGAAGTTGTGGTTAAGGGCACCTTATCTGGGTTAAAAATGTTGGTATAATGTTTGATCCATTCAGTACAATTCACTTGGGACGTCAATTCCGGTGTACATTGATCTCTTAAAAAGGGACTGTTTACAGTTTCCCAAAAGAGTTTGCTATTATTAGTGTTTGCTGCCAGATTTAATTTGTCCCGTGCATCCACTTGGAGTTCTTTTTTGTGGGTCAATATAGCTTGCTTATATGCAACTCATGTATGTTCAGTTGGTTTCAGGGAATAGTCCTCAGTGCCAGTTTTAGTTTTTGTAATACAAGTGTACATTTTGAATCAAAGAAACTCGGACCTGTTTTTTCCAGATTTTTTGTGTTTTTAGTTAATAGGATCTTTATTAACCTCTTCGGTGCCCGTGACGAGCTGGACTCGTCATGGGCCGCGGTGGCGCTGTGCCCATGACGAGTCCAGCTCGTCACACACCCCGCCCGCTAATGTAACGGCCGGCACAGGGCGGGGAAAGGGGCGGGCACCGAAGGGGTTAATCTGTTAATATCCGAGAAAGCCTCTAACAAGGTGTCAGGAAGGAACTCTTCACTGAGGCAGTAATCAATCAATTTCTTTCCTACAGTTTATAACCACCTCCTTTTGAACTTCGGGTGGGTCTACTCCAGTCCATTTAATTCTCGTGCCATTAGACCTAACAGGAAGAATATTTAAAATACAATCCTCGGTATTCGCCAATTTGTTACCCCAGTCTAGAATTACTATGGAAATACTATTATGATCGCTCACTACCTGTTCAGATATCCATAAGTCAGTATAAAAACTATTTTTTTAAATTAAAATGTGGTCTATATTGCTAAAGGCATTTCGCCCAGTAAAGGTTGGACATTTAATGTGACCCTTACTAAATGAACAGTCTAATAAATCAAGGTCAAATTTTGCCATTATCATATTTAAAGTTGTACCGTATCTACAATGGGGAAAGTGTAACAGATCTTCGTCATTCTCGTTTTTATTACTATTAACTTTCATAAAACCACAAGAGTTGATTTGAAAGACATGTTCATATATTGAAATCCCCAGCCCAAAGGATAATGGCAAGTTTACCAGAAAGTGCCAGTGTCCTATCAATTTCCTTTTCCAGTGCCTCCAATAAATCTCCCCTGTCACTGGAAAAGGTAGAATTATAATAATTAATTAGTATCAAATCCTTACCCTTTGGGAACTCCAATCTCAATACTTGGCTATGGTTACATATAGACGAGTAGCTTATGATTTTACACCCAAGTATTTTATTTGACATAAGCAGCAGCAGTCCTCCCTTAGCTCTACCTGTTGTGGACGGTATTGCATTTAAACAATATGAAGAGTATCCTTCGACCACAACCGGAGCTGCACTCCATGTTTCATGTAGGCAAATAAAATCGTTGCTGCAGGAAATAAAGTCCTGCCAAAAGAGGATATCTAATTTTTTACCAAGACCTGCAATGTTCCAAGTTATAAATGTATAACCCCCATGTATTATTGTTTGCGTTCTTTGACTTGTGAGGGGGATCAAAGTTGTAATTGCATTTGCTGCGGTTTCGACATTCTGTGACCCAACTTCTCGCTCATTGATATCATTTATAACAGAAACAATATTCCCACTGTTATCATTATCTGGAGTCACCTGCTTGGGTTTTATAGGTTTACTAATTCCATTTCTGCTGACAACTGGCCTAGAGTCTACCCCACTGTCTTTTTCATCAATTAAAGATACACCCTCGGGGCTCTCTCGTCAACCGATATCCTCCAATGTGCCCAGAGGTTGAAATCTATTATACAGCGGGATAGCAAAGCATGTAGCACGGTTTGTTGATGAGGACATTGAGTTAATAGTTGGATGGTAAGTCTTTTGGTTTGCAACATGATCACTTGTAGGCAAATATCTATAAAAGTAACCCAATGGCAATAATGTCGTATTAAAATCCCAGCTAGAAGGTGGAGGGGCGTTGATTATGGATTTATACGCCCAACCTGGTGTCCTAAAATTAATTATTATGCAGTCCCCATCAACATTTTTTGGTGATGGGCCTATCCATCCAACCCTTTGTGTGAGTATTATCTGATCGGCCCTCATTGTGGGAAAAGCACAATGTTTAGATAACCAATGCAGGGTTTTGTTTTTTAAAGTTTGGTTGTGTGCCCTTCCCGCAATTTGGGTACATTGGAGAGAACAGCGACATATGGCCCGCATTCTGGTGGTAAATTAATGGCCGCTGGTATGAGAGTATTAAAGTTTTCTATATTACGTGGCTTTCTTGCCTGCTCTAAAATTTCAATCCTTTGAGTTCCTTTACCATTTGATGGCATAATACTTTCTACTTGAGTTCATTTCATTGGTTCTTCTAGGTTTTTCCTATTATCTGAGTTGCCAGCAATAGTTGGACCTATGGTAGAATCGACCAGTACTGAATTTGACAAATTGTTAATTGCTGAGTTCATGGGGGCATTATTTGTTGTCATATTAATCTGATCTCTTAAATTAGCAAGTTGAACTTGCGATCTGTGGTTATCCAAATGCCCACCAAGTCTATGAACCTCTCTAGTCAAAATATCTATTTTCTCATGTAATGGTCGGATTATCTCAGTAATTTTCTCGGTAAGAACGTCCATGCTAATAGAGCACATAGGTTGTCCGTTATCTGATGCTTTCTGTTTTAGCGACGTCCCTCTTGTGACTATATGCTTTCCTTTGGCTGTCTTACTGATTCCCTGGCCTATATTTCTCCTTTTGCCCCCTTTAGCTACATTCATAGGCTGTGGGGGGGGGGGGGGGGTGAAAGTGTTGGGTGAATCAGGTGTAATTGGGATCTGAGTGCTATGTGAATTCTCTGTATCAACCAAAGCTATAACAGAAGTTATGCTCGGTGACCCATCTGTAATAGTCAATCCTTCCTCCCTAGGTATATAAACCTCTGCAGTCGCATTAACCTGATCCCCCTCCCCTTGTACCTGTTCCCATTGAGATCCGTCTTTCGGTGCGATCTATTTCCTCTGCCAGTGCACGGACAGCTTTAGTTAAATATGTGTCTATAGTGTTCGATTTACTGGATGTTACTGGTTTTACTCGGCGTCTCGACATAATCGCTCAATATATACTAGATAGCAGTATAGACAACCAACAGGTTTAGACAACACTAATTTGTAAGCATATATCACGGATGGCAGATACCCAACACACGTACAATAATACGTTCTTACTCAGTTCCAAAATTGTCAATAGGACGGCCCAGCCCGGCCTCCTCTGGCTTCGGGACGAGGTTCCGCCCAGACCTTTATGCGCCTCCTGGCGCCCGTTAGCAGCGTCGGCGGCGTCCTCATTGGCAGCGGGACTGCTGGGGGATGAAGTCCTGGTCACGCTGTGAAGCGGAGCTAAGCCCGGCCACGAAGAGGGTCACTCGGGGGGGGGGGGGGGCAGCGGAGCAAAGCCCGGCCACGAAGAGGGTCACTCAGGGGGGGACAGCGGAGCAAAGCCCAGCCGAAAACAACAAATTCAAACAAAGTTCCACAAGGGCCTCGCCCCACCCAGACCTTTATGCGCCTCCTGGCACCCGTTAGCAGCGTCGGCGCCGTCCTCGTTGGCAGCGGGGCTGCTGGGGGATGAAGTCCTGGTCACGCTGTGAAGCGGAGCTAAGCCCGGCCACGAAGAGGGTCACTCATGGGGGGGCAGCGGAGCAAAGCCTGGCCACGAAGAGAGTCACTCGGGGGGGGGGGGGGGGCAGCGGAGCAAAGCCCGGCCACGAAGAGGGTCACTCAGGGGGGGACAGCGGAGCAAAGCCCGGCAACGAAGAGGGTCACTCAGGGGGGGGGGGGGGGGGGGGGGGGGGGGGGGGGGACAGCGGAGCAAAGCCCGGCCACGAAGAGGGTCACTCAGGGGGGGACAGCGGAGCAGAGCCCGGCCGAAAACAACAAATTCAAACAAAGTTCCACAAGGGCCTCGGCCCCGCCCAGACCTTTATGCGCCTCCTGGCGCCTGTTCGCAGCGTTGGCGGCGTCCTCGTTGGCAGCTAGGGCTGCTGGGGATGAAGTCCTGGTCACGCTGTGAAGCGGAGCTAAGCCCGGTCACGAAGAGGGTCACTCAGGGGGGGACAGCGGAGCAAAGCCCGGCCGAAAACAACAAATTCAAACACATTTCCATCATCAAATGTCCAGTTTTAGGGTCTTTAGTAAGATTTTTTTGGAGTGGATCGGGCCGACACAGTTCCTCTGTGAGCGGTCGATCCGTCGGCGCCGAATGGGTCAGAGCCGGTGGTTTTTTAGTCTTGAAATCATCAGTTCGTTGTTTTGAACTGTGTGGTTTAGACATGTCCGGTTGTTTCCTCGGTTCTGAGATGGATTTCAGCTTTGAGGTGTGGGTGTTGATGGCTTTGGCTTTTTTGCTTGGTTCCGAAGATGGTGTCGATACCAAGGAGCTCGTGGGTGTCTTCGGCACCGAGTGTTTCGGTGTGGAGCTTGGCACGGAGGAAGCCATTTATTTTTTTTCGGTGCGGGGTGTTTCTCGGCACCGACGGCAGGCTGGCTCGAGCCCGAGCTGTCAGAAGGCTTGATGGGCTTCTTAACCGGGCCCGAAGGCAAGTTATGTGAAGCAGTGTCTTTGGTCGTGCCTAGGCCCGAGGGTGGGGGGTGGGGATCGATAGTACTCACGCCCCTTTGTGCCGGAGTGATGTCCTCGACATCTGAGTCGTCAGCTTCGGAGGCGCTGACGAGGATTGCAGTTGACGCGTGTGCCATGGTTCTCCTCGGTCTCGAATAGTCTTTTTGGACCGGAAGGATTTGCACGGCGGACAGTCTCGAGCCTCGTGTTCTGGTGAGAGGCAGAGGTTGCATACCTCATGTAGATCAGTGTGGGGATATTTGGACCCACAGAGGACACTTCTTAAATGGAGTCCTTTCCATGAACCAGGACCGGAGCGGAGGTAGGCCCGAAGGCCTGCGTCGACGTCTGAAATCAAAGTTTCTCGATGAGTCGCATCGAGTGGGGAGATCGCGATCGAGAACAATACCGCGGAAGGGAAGGATTGCGCGCCGATGAGAAGAACTGTGACTGGAAATGGGATGGAAGAACACATCCGAGCCAGATGGCGGAAAAAAACAATCTGAGGATGGAGCCGAAGCCCATGCGCAATACGATCCAAAGGAGGAGTCACATACCTCGTGACTTCCAAAGACTTTCCAAGAGAAAAACAACTGCAACATCCGGGCCCAACACCAGATGGCGATCTATGCACAGTGTGTAATCTGTAGCTCATATGCCTCGAACATATGTATTTTTTTACCAAGATTTGACGTTTGTAAGGGCTTCTGGGTATAAGGATTCACCAGGTGCCTAGTTGTCGAAAAAGTACAAGTTTGCTAGGTTTCCCTAGGTGCCGACGTAGCAAGGGCTCAAAATCCACAGCTTCCAACTTGGCTAAACGAAGTGTCAGTTTTGAGTGGAAAAATATGATGCATACATCTTGCATTTTGGATCGTTTCCTGTTGAGGTACCATTTTTATTGGGAGACTTGGGGGAATGCTGCATAGAAGGAAGTTTGTGGTTCCCCACAGATTCCAGAACTTTCCATATCAGAAATGTGAGGAAAATGTGAGTTTTTAGTCAAAGTTTGAAGTTTGCAAGGTATTCTGGGTAAAAAAAAAACCTGGTTAGAGTCACACATGTCACTCCACCCTCGATTCCCCCAGGTGTCTAGTTATTAAAAAACGTGCAACCTTGCCAGGTTTCCTTAGGTTCCGGCTGAGCTAGGCCCTAAAATCCACAGCTACCCACTTAGCAAACAAAATGTCAGTTTTCATTGGAAAAATGTGATCCATCCATGTTGTGCTTTGGGCCGGTTCCTGTCACAGGCACTAGGCCTACCCACACAAGTGAGGTGCCATTTGTATAAGCACACATGTGGGAGCAGAGAATAGTAGAACATTTGTTATTATTATTTGGATTTTTCTCAATTTGTGCCTTCTAATTGTCAACCAGTGTGTAAAAAAAAATACATTTTGAAAAATACCCTCTAAATCCTATACTAGTACAGGTACTCACAAATACAGAGATGTTCAAATAACCACTGCTCCGTATCGTGTGCCCATTTCAGAAAGACAATGATTTCCTTTATAGGCATTTGTCACTTGACATATTACACTATACGAATTTGTCTATACTCGGTACACAATGAAAACCATTGTACGTTGCAGCTCAGTTGTTGGCTCTGTGTACCTTGGGTTCTTGGAGAACCTACAAACCCAATATATCCTGCAACCAGAAGGATCTAGCAGGCGTAATGCTATATTGCTTTTTTAAATCGGCCATTGCGTTTTTTCCTACTCACTTTCAGTATTTCTCAATTTCAACTGTTAGTTCCTTTGGGAAAACCTTGAGGGATCTGGAGGGGGAGACTAGATGAAAGACAGGATTGTTTGCCACTTTATATCACAATAACCTGAGCATGGAGGTCTTGGTTCATGGAACCTAACTTAATGCAGACAATAAATTCCTTGACTATTCTTAATTGTGCTTTTTTCTCTTTCCCTCTCGTCTCCTCGTACAGGTTTTTCATACAGCTAATGTGTAGTTTTATAGTGCCAGGCAAACATTGTATTGTCCTGATGATGATCCTGACATTTATGTGGATCGAAATGTCGTCGACTAAAGCACTCTGATCCTTCTGACCATATGTAATTTGCAATTGGGTGCAGCAGTGCTGTGATCTATAGAGTTGTGACTGTAACTATTTGTTTTTTTCACTCTTTCCTTTTTTTTGCCTGCGTATGTTACTCAACTATACAATTGAAACCTGTAGGGGTATTACCCTTACGTCTTACTTTGTGCACTAAAACATTAATGGTTTAAAAGTTGACTGAATGTTCCATGGGTTATACCTATAACCCCAGCGCATTGTATAACTACCTAACCTCTGCTTGGAGACCCTGCTTCCTCACAGCATAATATTACCCTTGGTGTCTTGACAATCTTGTGTTTCCCTTGTTTCTCCAAAGCAAGCCTATAAGACAAAAGCGTATAGGGCGCCTACTTAAAAACAGAAATCTGAAGCGCTGACGTAGTAATGGCCTACAGTTAAATCCACCTTCAACTTCACACCGCTATTAACCTCAACAAGAGAGCTATGGCGAATGGGGTTAGTGGCATCTCTAGACAGAATTTTTTTTTTATCTCATCAGGGATCCCTTGTACTGAAATACAGGTTTATGATTTACGCAAGTGACTATAATTTTCTATAAACTGAATTAACAGTTGGAGCAGATCATTTATTTAAGAGGCAGACTCCTGGAAACAACAATAAAACAGAGGGGGCTCACCAATTGACTCCATCAGCTTCTACCCATGCAAAACGATATTCATTTACCCTCAGCATCAATTGAAGGCATCCGGCCACGCACTGCACATATTGGGAACTCTGTAATATTTACAAAAGCTATATGTAATTTAAAATTATGAAAAATAACTGTGGTAAACACTCATCAACCTAAAAATAAGTAATTTACAATAAATATATTTAAATAATGTACTTTAAAAACACCTGCTTCCATGCCATGAAACACAAAACATTCGGAGAATATAGTATTACTTTCATTGGTTAAGTTGTTCTGGTCCAGCATAAACAATGTTTCGGCAAAAAAACTAATGGAAAATCAATAGAATGTACTAATCAAAGTACTTTTGAACTATTGTTTAAGAAATAATACAATTAAGCTTTCAAACACCTTTGACTCTCTAAATTCATTTTTTAAAATCATTAACTTTGTCAAGGCCTACATTACTTCCACAAACCTGGCACAACTTTGATTCACTAATCTAAACAATCACGTTAATCTTTATTTTCAGTGACTGTTTGACTGCAAGATATCAAAAGTAGAGTTGCATACCATTCAATACAGCACAAGGTATTCTGTTATCCGTTTGCTTGAGTTCATCACATTCACTGTCAGATGTGTTAAATAATGTAAAAATGTATTTGCTGCTGTACATTAACCATTTTAATGTGATAGCTTCACATTTTAAGCCTCTAGCTGGCTCTGGGAAGCCACATATTTTTAGCCGGGTAAAAGGGTTTTAGGGTTTTCCAGCAGGTTGCTTTAAATATCTTGGCAGTAAAGAGTTGTATTATTAGGCTTTTATCTGTCTTGAGTGGATACCCTGCCCTCACCATGATCCATCAACACCCCAAACTTAGAGAGTAATGAGAAAATACAAAATGATTGTTGACATTTTTGTCAATTAAAATTCTAACTTTACCAGAAATGCTTTACGCTTTTACAAGAAAACACGACATCAGCACTGGCTATAAACATTGGGGTAAATTTTGAAGCACCCATGCGTGATGTAACATGCAATTTACACTATAACTTACAGGGGTTATCTCGTTTGAAAAAAATCACTACCATCAATCTTACCTGCAACTCTCTATCGTACCAACAAAACACAAGCAAAACAAGAACAGATTATTCACAAACATTCCTACAGGAAACTCTTGAATGCCGTCAAATACTGAGAATTACAGTACAACTTCTACTCGAGCGCATCTTATAGGCAAATGCTCAGCCACAAAATTCTTCCCAGAAAAACATTAAAAATTCCATCTTCATATTGACGGAACACTCATTCAACATTCCCTCGATGAGTCCCTACAAAATACTTCCAAATGGTTCACCTTCAACACCTCTTTCAGAGGCTCTGGCCTACCTACTCCAGTCCTTTAAGACCACATTCTACGAAGAAGACATCATTAAATCACCAGTCTTGTGGAAATATTTGGAGAGGCACTTACACCATGGCAGCACATTGTCAGAGCATCTCTTTTGCTCTTATGCCCAGAAAAAAATCTTTCACTCCAGAAGAAGATTTCCAATCCTGAAAGATAACCTTATCACATATCTATCTTTCCTAGGAAAGATTCTACGGGAAGGCATTGCAGACCAGCAACATAACAAGATCACATGCAGAGCCTTCCTACAGAACTACTACTCCATCAGACCTCGCAGCATCACTTAAAGAGCAAGCCGCAAGTGGCTGACAAGGAACTTCTCAGTGACAAACAACCCCAACACCACCCTTCTAACACAGTTAAACTTATCTGCAGTCCTTCATCTTGTTGATCAACCACCATAATCTACATACCACCCTGAAGACCTGCCTAGCTACTATCCACACTTGAAGATTCAAGGCCTATGTCAAGCTGAACACAAAGCGTAGTTTGAGAACCGTACACCAACAAGCATCAGCAGGGTCAGGTCTAAGTCTTTAGATGATTCTGAACTGCTTCAAACTTTAATTTATTTACTGTAAAAAGTCACTGAGCTTCCAAATGGATACCAATCTTAGCTTCAGTAAGTACATGAGAGCATCTTCCTGGTAGCAACTGTCCCTAATCTGCAAAGTGATGCCATTCCTCAGACTACTTCAGAACAAAAATTAAGTTGCAAGTCCCGCTTCACTTCCATGGAATCCAAGCCCTTTGGTCCAGCATCTCAGACAATCACCAAACACCCTTCATGCTGTGAAGGTCTCAAAGGGGTCAGAACAACTTCAAACTTTAGAGAACTATACTGGGTCCCACTGTCCACCACTTTCACTTTCTGGGCTAAATATACTAGGAAGGGAACAGAGGACCCCCATCTAACCTGGTATCCTAGACAAAAACTTTGGAAGGTTATCCATGACCGGTATACCAGCAGAGTCCAGGAGATACAAGTAGAGGACAAGACACTAGACCGTCTACTGCCATGGCCCAAGGAAATCACATTTCATCCCTGAAATTCACTAAGCACAATCCCGCGACCTAATGAGACAGGAGCTAAAGACTCCAAACGTCAAACTAAATATACCAGCCACATACCCTGCTGGTTACTGGACTGAACAGAAGTCTCACCCCCAACTCAACTATCTACCAACCTGTACCCCAGGACTCTTATACCAAACATTCTTTGTCCCTGCATGGTTGTTCACCACCATGCCTTCAATACTTCACATCTTCTCAATACCAAGATTCCATTGCTTCCTTACCCTGCCATCCTCAAAAGCACTTTCCACCTTCACGGTTTATACAGATTGTACTGTCCTTGATGTACAGTGTTCCATTGATTTGTAGCCAAAATCTTCCTATACAGATAAACGCACATACAACCTTACAAATGTCCTCTAATGCAAATAGCAGACATACAGGTCACTTGTTACGACCTCCCCTGCTCATACATGTGTGAAGACCTTCCAAATGTATCCAAAACACAAGCTTCTTCAATAATTTTGTAAATAGGGCTCTTTCAGCATGCACATAAGGTGATGAGCACTGTGCAACTTTAGCATGAACACAATTCAATTCATTTGGAACTTTAAAGTCTAGTTCTTATTCCTATTGCCTTTAAAGGAAGACAGCTTACCTGCATTGCTGCAACAAAAAAAAAAAAGAGTCCTAGTATTGAGAGACGATCAAAGGCACCAAAGTAATTGATTCAAATAACCTGCAAGGGTTTTCACTGGAATGAACCCACCGCTTCAGAAATGCAGAAGTCATAAAAAGTGAATGTGTGCATTCCAGGGGGGGGGGGGGGGGGGGGGGCAAAGCACCACTATACCTTTGGACTAAGAATGAAAACCAACCAAATTCCGATAAGGCTTTGATAACTGCAGAAGACCCTGGTATGATCACCTGGCAAGTGGAGATGAGACAAGAAAGACATGCATGTTTCAGCTCTGCATGCTAGGTTTATATGATCATCTTCCTCAAGAGGTGCTAAGTTAGTTTGTGATCTGTGGCCTAGATGATCTCTGTATTGGGGAAAGGTGGGGGGTGTTGAAGAGTAGTAAAATGGGGTTGCTATTTACATATTAATTGTTGGGGATACTGAAAAGGATTAAGAGTGTGGAGGCCGTGGCTCTTTTATCATTTAGTAAAAATTAGCTCATCCACCTGCACTTGAACCTGTAAAAAGGTACTATTCTAGGTCATTTAATCTCAAACCTTTCCAATGGAGACTTCCCTGCATTGTAAATTTGCAAATGATCCATCAAAATGCATCATAAATGGTTAAAGAGCACAAGTCCAGTCTGCTTAATTTTACCTGACCACATACTAGTCTTTAGGCCTTCAGACACCAGCAGAGTGGCTAGGAAACACGGAGCGTCCAATTGCTTCATTCAGTGAAATAGTACTGTATGGTTCAGAGACATAGAATGCTGTTGAAGATCTGTCATGGGCGCATAAAAATAATGTTTGTTTCCCAGTTTTACTGCTTACATGAACCTTTGGATGAGGTCCAAATATATGCTTCTCTTATAAGCATGTTGACTTTACTCATTAGTGATTGTTATTCAACTACACATCTTATTTTGAGGCAGTGAGACTTTCTGCAATTTAAAATTTATACAAGGTTGTACATGTATGAAACAAAGACGAAAACATCTGTGCCCTAATGCATAAAGAAAATTGAAAATAAACTATGGAAAGTGAAGCACTACTCACCTCACTTGACGAAACGGACCCTCCTTCCAAACCACTACTAACTACTCGCTGTTTCTGTTGCAAATTAAAGAACAGTTTACTTATCAAATGTATGTCAATGGAATACAGAAAAAAACAGTGAACACCGGAAGATTCTCAAAATTATAATGCAGAGGTGTGTTTGCAATAAATGTATTACTAATCATTTAATTTATTGGGGTTAGCAACTTCAAATGTTTAAGCAGTATTAAAAGCCATTAGATATTTTTTAAACAAATGAAAATGTAGGAGAAGGTGGTTAGTAAACAACAACAAAAAACAGAAGAAAGGTCTGGGGCTAAAATAATGAACACATTTCTGAAAGTAAAAAAAATAACTAGTCTCACAAACAGAAGTACTATTAAATCGGGGTAAAAATACCAAACTGACAATTTTTGACACATTTTAAAAATTGTTACACTCTCTATTTTCATTAATTGCATTGGGAGGCGCAGCGCCACAACGCCAGGGTCAACAGCGGCCACAGCAGACCGGACCATAAGCCCCAGGAGCCTGAGGGGCAGTGCCTGCTTTGACGGTCCTGCCCCTTGAGTACCGGGGTTGCCATTAGCAGCCCCCATTACCTGCCACACGGAATGCACGCGGGCGGCGCAGGGCTAAGCCCGGGCAAAGGGCGGGCCGTCTGAGGCCGTCGGAGGCAGGCTGAGGCTGGGCTGGGCCTGGACTCTTTCATTCCATCTGGTATTGTCCTCTCGTTTTATCCGACCTAGAAGTACAGTGAAAAATCGTGCGAGCGTTCTAGAAGCTGGGTCTTGTATTCTGCGGGGGCTGTAGGGACTAGCCTTTGATTCCTTTATTTAGCTGAAAGTGTATAGCATTTGTTCGGTGGGGCCGCTGGGGGGTACGGTTTAGTTACGATGGGGAAGAGGAAACTAATGGAGGGAATGGCTGGCCCAAATGGTCCTACCCCTATCCAAAGCAAGAAAAAGAGGCAAAAGAAATCGGCCAAAAGTGCTGCAGCTAATTGCGTGATGGACAGAATTGACACGGTCAGTCAAGAGTGTGAAAGCATATTGGACAATGCCCCTAATCCTAATGTGGTAGAACCCATTATAAATTCCACAGCACCCCCTCAGAAAAATATAGTGATACCCCATCTATTCTATAAATCCAAACAGGGTGGGACAAAGCGGGTTGTTAAGGAACCCTATGTGTCTGTGGAACTCCATGAAAATAAGGAGAGTGTTGACCAGTTAGAGGATGAGATATCCAGTGAACCTAACCCCAATGTTATTTGCTCCAATAGATTTGCCCCCCTAGCTACAAATAGCGATTACCATGATACCACCTCCCTGCTTCCTGTTCTGGTACCTATTAGGCCGGGTCACTGCTGCCCCTGTAACCATACTATAGGGGAACTAGAAAGGGTGATTAAGGAACTCAGAGGAGAGGTTATGAGCATAAAGGGGCTATTGATGGACCTCTTAGACTCTACTCCGTCTAAACGCCCTGAGAAATTGCACCACACCATAGGCGGACCAAAACCCACTAGCGATAATGATCCGGCTCCCACTAGTGGGGGTTTTAGAAAAAACACTGTAACTGGGGAAGGGACTTTGATACAATATCCAAGGGGGGACGGAGGACCCCATAAGATATTATACAAAGACCGTATTGCCACCCCTACTTGGGGGGATAGATTCTACCCAAGTTTTAAGCCTAGACCACTGAATACAGGGACCCAGAAGACTCCCAGATCCTCTCTAGATTGTGACCAAATTGAGCCCGATCAGAGACCCTCAAACATTGTTCTCATGACTAATGTCCCAAAAATTACCATCCAGGCCCATCACGAATCCAGTGACTCGTTAATTAATAAATCGATTCACTGGATACGTCATGTCCGAGGGTGTCGTTCCGTTATTAGGGAAGACATCGTGAAAGCCAAGAGATGCCCTACCCCTAATTCCAAAACGGGCATGATTGAATTAACCTTGATGGATGCCACATTGGTTGACAATTTGGTTACATTGGACTATAGAACTTCCTCTCCAGATCCCTCTCGAATTCAGTTTAGGCGATGTTCTATGACACCACACAATACTTTATTAAAGGGAGGAACCATATCTTCTTTAGATACTAATTATTGACTCCTTGTACCCCTCTTAGCTCAGAATACAAGTTGTCCTAGTCTCATTGGCCAAGGTACATCTCTCCTATGTAATCCAAAGTTTCCACCTCTTTTAATACCACAAGTTCAGTCTAATATAACTAACCTCGCTATTCCAACTCCTTGTTTGACGAACGAATTGAAAATATTGTCCTGGAATATAGCAGGCCTTAAGAAAAACATGACCACACCATCATGGGTTGAGTTCGTGGGTACGCACGATGTCTGTGTTTTCCAGGAGACATGGAGTATGGAAGCTCTCTTTATCTCAGGTTTCGCCACCTACTTTATTCCCGCAATATCTAGCGGGAAGGGAAGACCCTCTGGAGGTCTCCTAGTATGGATTAACTTAGACCTAGGGTGGTCTGTTTCTGTCCAAGAAAGCAATAGTCACGATATCATGTGGTTATCCCTGAAGGCCCCAAAAAAAGGTGAATTACTTGATCTTTTTAATGTTTATATTAGGGGTACAGTGAGCGGTAGGTAGTCGTCAATCTTGAGCGAATTGGATCATCTTGTATCTAACTGTTCACCTACCTCAAAAACCATCATAGCCGGGGACTTCAATTGTACTTTTGAGCCCCTGAGCAATGAGGATCTCTTGGACCTATCTGTAGAAGACAATAAATGGGGAGTACCACCCCTATCTTTGGCCCCAATCAAAAAATGGACAGAGATTGTCACGCAAACAAATGCCCTTGCTTTGGAACATGGCCTAAGAGCCGTGAACGGTAGAACCTCGTCAGACCAAGAGGGGGCCAATACTTTTAATAAATTGACATGCCCATCTCGTATCGACTACATCCTGGTGGATCTACGCCTCTGGGAAGATGTAGTCGATATGGTGGTAAGCCCCACCGTAGATAGTGACCATAACCCCCTATCCCTAACATTGCGGAATCGCTGGACAGTTCTTCTCCCAAACCAATCCGCATGCAGAGTGGATTCATTTTCCACTAAAGAGGTAATACTCTCCAATTGTGGTAGACGGTTGAGGTGGCCTAGGGTGGCGGGAGACGAACAAAAGATCAACCTTATCTCCTCTATTAGAAGAAAAAAAGGGAGACCTTGAGGCAGCTTTGGCCTCAACCCAGGAGAGGGATAAGATCCCCATAATCCACCAGGAAACCATTCGCTTGATTGGAGCGCAGTTTGTAGGAAGTTGCAGTATAGGAAAAAAGAAACCCCTAAAAAGCAATCTTAATCCCTGGTACACAGAGTCTCGCAAAGAGAAAAGAAAAGCCCTAATAGCAGCTGTCAAAGAGAAAAACACCAGTAGGGTCAAACTAGCGAGGAAGGATTATAACTTATCCTTGACACTAGCCAAACGAGCCTGGGAAGAGGCCCATTGGGATAATCTGAAAGCATCGGCAACAGAGAGAAACTCCACTTCCTTTTGGTCCCTAATTAATACTAAAAATAGGGCAGGCACTGTTTCCATCCCAAACCATATAGGGAGTCAGATTTGGAGGGACCATTTCTCAAAACTCTATGCCGAAGCATTAGAGGGGGGGGAACCAATATTTGGTTGGGATAGCCTGCACCCACCTATTATAGATCCTATAACTCCTTTTAGCATTGATGAGGTCGTAAGTCCCATCAATAGTGTGGTGCCCACTAAAGCGGCGTGACCCGATGGCATTCCGGGCGACCCGTTTCTTTTGGATCCCAAAAAATGGGCTAAATATATCCAGCTCTTGATTAATAATTTGCTAGAGGGTGGCGAAGTTCCCCCCTCTTGGAAACAAGCTGAAGATATCCCTATCTTTAAAAAAGGTGATCGTCAAGACCCTGCTAACTATAGGCCCATCAGCCTTGTAGATTGCATGCAAAAGTGACAGGGAGAACCCTTCTTAATAGGATTGATTACTGGATGGAGGAGGGGGGAATCCGATCTGAATGCCAAGCAGGTTTTAGGAAAGCCACTAGCACCATAGACCAAGTTTTCCGACTACTCTTACTTTATTGGAGAGTGGTAGTCATTGCTAAGGGGAGCCTATACCTTGCATTTATTGACCTTAAGACGGCATTCGATCTTGTTCCACGAGCGTAGCTGTGGTCCGTTTTACAGGAAATGGGAATCCCTCCTTACATCTTAGCCCTTTTAGTTCGCCTCTATGACAATACCTCTGCTAGGATAAGATGGGGTGATCAAGGACAGATTACAGAGAGTATTCCAGTAAGGAGAGGCGTCCGCCAGGGCTGTGTCCTGGCCCCCACACTATTTTCTCTTTTTGTGAACGGTGTGGTGGATTTTCGGAGCCAAATTCCAGCAGATGCCCCAACCCTGGTGGGGAAAAAAATAGCTACGCTTCTCTTTGCGGACGATACTCTCCTAATTTCCAAATCCCCTATAGGTCTTCAAACGTTACTTACTCGTTTCCAGGCTTTTTGTACATCAAGGGGCCTCACCATTAACATCTCAAAAACAAAATTTATGGCTTTTAATCCTGGGAAACAGTTTAGACCTAAACTTGCTCTTAATGGCTTATATCTTGAGCAAGTTCACTCCTTTGATTACCTGGGGATAAGGCTGCCGGATAAGATGTCATGGGGGCCCCATCTGAGCAAGATGCTACTAAACCACAAAAGGGCAGCGGGGGCAATTCTGAGAGAGCAGCGTTTGTCTTCCTCTAGATTGGTCTCCCCTGTCCTGGTCGTATATGAGAGCAAAGCCGTGAGTTCGGCATCCTACGGTGCGGAACTCTGGGGGTTCGAACAAACAGAGATCCAAAGGTCGGAGAACAAGTTCCTAAGAGACTTGGTCGCCGCCCCCCCATGCACTCCATTAACACCTTTGTATCTCGACATGGGGAGACACAGGCTGAGCGAGATAGTTAGATTACGCCCCCTATTGTACTGGGCTAGACTAAGATCTACCCCTGAGTTATCCCACTATGCGGCAGGTCTTGGCGAACTGATTTCTCTGGACACTGGCAAAAGGGTAAAATGGTTAAGAGAGCTTAAGGAACTCTTATTGTCTCTGGGCCTAGCTGATGCGTGGGAGAACCAAGTACATCTGCCAAAGGCGGAACTAAAAAAGATCTACTGGAACTGGGTACATCAACGGCTCCTACTTCACCCGAGGCATGGGAAACTAACTGAGGATTTTCTTTTTCACAAACAAGTTGGCCAATTGGAACCTTATCTTGATTTTATTAGAGTTCCCATGGACAGGAAGTTGTATATGCTTTTTCGGTTTGGGTCCCTATATCTAAATGCTCCAGTTGCTCAAAGGGATCCAGCCAAAAACCTTTCACCGAGCTGCCCGTGTTGTAATGATAAGCAAGAAACCATAGCCCATTGCCTATTTGTATGCCCGGCCCTTTTGTCAGCCTAGGAACAAATGGCTAAAACCGATCTGTGTTCAGCTGGGAACTAAGAAGTACCAAGTTGCACTTCGCATTTTGAGATCCGACGCATCCAGGCCTG
Source organism: Triturus cristatus (assembly GCF_964204655.1). Taxonomy (NCBI): domain Eukaryota; kingdom Metazoa; phylum Chordata; class Amphibia; order Caudata; family Salamandridae; genus Triturus; species Triturus cristatus. The sequence continues at coordinate 836,352,831 of NC_140594.1, forward strand.
CTTTTGTGTGTGGAGTTGCTAAATTTCTGGGCTGTGCCTGGATCATTCGTGCAAAAGTTATTACCAAAGCTGTCTAAATGTATGATGATGCTATATAACGATCTTGTAACTTTTACTCTTGCAAGAGGGTAGAGGGGATGAATTGTGCATACTAGACCACCTATTGAAACGAGTAATCTGTTTACTATTGGGAATCTTCCCTTTCATGAATTACTGTTTTAATTATTTGCACTACAGTCGGTCTTTTAATCTTTTAATTGTATAATATTGATCTTATGGATGCAGAAGCTTTTATGGTATTAATTATCGAATAAAGCAATTCAACACATTAATTGCATAACTTCTACCTTATTTACACAATGCATTTTGTTTTGCCAGGTTGGGGAGTGAGACCAGTGTGTAGCGAGGATGCTATTAAAAATGGCAACATATTACTGAGTTGAACCATAACTTTTTTCCCCGTTTTACTAGCCCACAAAAGAGGCAGGTAACACAATGAATTTTAAATCACACAAGACCTCCACATATATACACACACCAGAATTCACATAAGAACGTACTTCTCTTTGGCATCTATCTTTCTCATGGATAATCTATCTACCTGCTCCTTTAGGCTGGATTCAACAAGTTGAAATAGCTCTTCTGTGGCGAAATGCAGGGACTCATTTCTGGGATTCAAACAAGATCTTGCATCATAGAGTTGTATAAGGCACCACACCAACATGCTAAAGTCAGTACCCCATCCTTTTTCCCCTACCCTTAGAGATGGAGATCTACTGGTCGAGATTGACAGACATTTTATTGTACCAAAATAACTTAGGACCTTATTATAAGTTGCATAACTGCTACTCAGGTTAGGGGTGCGCAGAATTCTGTAAAGTTACATAAAAAATCCACGAAATTCCACAGAGTACTGCGAGCAGGCGGAATTCAGTACTTTGCGCTGCTCGCACTGATTTTTAGCACCGGGAGGTTGCTCCATGCTGTAAAACAAACTGCACCGCGCAGCGCACCAGAGGGCACTGCTTCTTTTTGCAGCTCAAGTAGCTTTTCTACTCAAGCAGCACTTTTGAATGCGAACAGTCACAACCTGCCGTGACTGCCCACATTGAGAAAATCTCGCTGGAGGACATTCTAGTGCCTGAAAATAGCGCATTGCCGTTTGCCGACTTAACGTTGGCGAGTCAAGTGTGAGAAAAAACTCAGTCAAGCGGCACTTGGTGGAGTTTTGTCGGAACGCTGCGATACTTGCATAGTGCGGAGTGTGCAAAACTCCGCAAACTCGGCTGGCAGAGTGGAATTTGCCACCCGCCCCTACTCAGGATGGTGAGGAGAGCTGGCTCTGTGAGAAATCTCCATTTGAAAGACAGGTACACCGTTAAGTAATTTGTTCTACTGATGGCTCCTTCTAACTGAGTATTCCTCCCCACTTAAATCAATAACCATGCTGTCCCACAAAGGAGTTAGGACTGAGGAAATGGTCAAACCAGGAAGTACTGCAACACAAGTGTGGCAAAATGGGGATGACTGTGGACTTCAATGTCAATGCAATAATGCCTCATTAAGGTGTGGATGAAATCTCATGGCAACCCGGAAGTAGAGGCCTACACCATGGGTAAATGATTCAGGATGCCCTCTGGAGTTTCCTTTTTTTAAATTTATTTATAAACTGTTGGCATTTTACAGACAAAGTTCAAGGATGACATGAGAGGCATTGCACATATATCTGGGACACAGCTGGACACGTAGCACAATTATATAAAACAGCCAAGTCTCAAGAAGGATCTCCTCCCTACTCCCCAGTGCAGTGGCACAATACAAACGAAACCTTGCGGTTACAGTTTCCAAGAACCCCCAGGTGAGCCTCCGTTCTGACCGGTGTGCCCCGCTAAATTCGTGCTAGGGGGTCTAATATGGTGTGAAACTCCAGAGTACGCGGGAAGGCCATCATTGTTACTGTCTTGGACCGTGAGAGAGTTATCAGTTTGGCGAAAATAAGTGGTGACGGGTTCCCAGATGTCCTGGGGACAAGTCCTTGGGGGCATCAGGTCCCAGTAGTTGGATAGGTGTTCATAACAATATATAATGTCAGTGATCCAGTCTTGGGCTCGTGGTGCCCGTGGTCTTCCCCAGTTCATCGCAATTCTTCGCGAGGAGGAGCATTAAAGCGCTCAGTTTGCGGGAATTACGAGGCATATCATTTACATAGCCCAGAAGCCCCAGCAGTGGAGACGGAGACACCAGCGTATTCACACCTCGCTATTATGTGGAAAATTTCTACCCAGTAGGCGGCAATTGCGGGACAGTGTCAAGCAAGGTGAATGAAATCCTGAGGCGAGTGGCAGTGTGGGCATTGAGAACCAGGGGACATCCCCATCCGGTGTATTTGTATGGGAGTTCAGTATAAGCGGTGCAGAAAATTGAAATTAATAAGTCGGAATCTGTAGTTGGGAGACAGCATCTCAAGCTGGCCACAGCAAAAAGCCCACTGAGCATCAGTTAGGGGAAGGTCGAGGTCCCTTCCTCAAGTCTCTCGGGCTGGTGTGCCTGCCGCTGGTGTATAGGGATCTTATCAGCTTACAAGCCGAGGGTGTCGTGTATATATGATCTAGTGTTGGAAGTATCCTTGGGGAGCTGGGAAAGTGTTGTGGTGCGCTCGACATGCCGCACGCAGTTGTTAATACACAACGGCATCTAAGGGTGTGCATGTGGTGGTAGCCGTCGTTGGAGGGGTAAGGAACTGACCCTCAGGGTAGAGGTTTGCAAAGGTATGAAAATTCAGCTGGCTATCGCGGCTGATTGTGCCTTTGTCATGCAGAGGGGGTAGCAGGGGACGTTTCGCCACTGGAACAGATGGGGTATAAAGCGGTGTGATTCCCGCACGTCTTGCCAACCAGTTTCATGCCCAGCGCATACACTGTGGAGTGTCGATCTCTGAGGCAGACAGTTTAAATGGAAGCCACAATGCTGTAGATAGTGGCCACGGGGAGGTCTTCTCCATCACAACCGCGACGTGTGGTTGGAAAGGTGTGGGGTGGGTCCAGTAGTGTAAAAAAATGTGCCTGCTACAGATATAACTGTAGGTCTGGTGCTCCCATCCCTCCCTGTGATTGTGGCAGTGTTAATAGTTTGTACGTTATGCAGGGCAGTTGGCTCGCCCAGACTAGCGTAATTAGGTTGGAGCGAAGACGTTCAAAAAAAGGCTTGGTGATTGGGATAGTGATGTTCATGAATAGATAAAAGAAATTTAGGTAAAACAACCATTTTTGCAATGGCAATCGGTCCCGCCATGGACAGCGGGAGCTTAGACCACAGCGGACCTCGGTCCCCCAACCAGGCCATGGCTCTGCCGAAGTGGGCTTGCCATAGTTCCTCAACCATTCTGCTAATCAGGATGCCTACGTATTTAACAGGGCCGGTGGCCCATTGGAGCGGATAGTCCATCGGGACCAGAGCAGTGGCATCTGTTAACGGGAATAGCATAGACTTGGCCCAATTAATCTGAACTCCAGATAAACCGCCTTATCTTATGACCTCACAGATTAGTGTGGAAAGATTACTCTCGGAGTGAATAACAAAGAGTGACGTTGTCAGCATACAGATATATAACGAGGCCACAAGTTGTAAAGCCCTGCCCTTAGTTTGCGCGGTGTTGACAGATTTGGCCGCAGGGGGATCCATCGCGATGGCAAAGAGTAGGGGGGGAAAGCAGGCATTCGGAGTCGCACTCGGGTGGTAGGCAGAGTATAAAGAAGAAGAAGAATCTGCGCAATGAAGTTGGAACCAAGGCCATGTCTACGCAGCAACAGGTACTCCCTCTCAAAAGCTTTCATGGCATCAAGCAGAGCGGCCACTGCTGGGGTTTGAGGGTGCATGTAATGCAGGACTGCAAATATGGTTAAAGGTTGTGAGCTGTGGATAAGACCGGTATAAAACCAGATTGAACGGGTCTGATCATTACTGGAAGCAGGCGTTGCAGTCTATTTGCCAGTACCTTAGCAAATGTTTTGTTGTCTGTATTGATAAGAGACAGGGGGCAATATGAATTGCACTGGTTAACTTGCTTGTCAGGTTTAAGAAGCATGAATAATACAGCCTCCCACATCGATGGGGGGAGTGAGCCCACCTTCAGAGCGTCTTGGTAGATGTCCAGAATTTTGGGAATTAAAATTTGGGAGTATTCTTTATAAAAAGGTGGTTGTTAGTCCATCCAGACCAGGAGCCCTATCAGGGGAGAGACTGGCAATTGCTTGCTGTATTTCCTCTGTGGTGATGGGAGAGTCCAAAATGTCTCACTGCACATCTGATAGCCATACCAATTCAATGGCGTCTAAATAGGCCTGTAAGCTTGGAGGTGCTGCTGACTAGAAAGTGGAGTAAAGATGAAGGAAGAAGTCAACCATAATTTGTAGAAGCTCTGTGGTAGAGTAACAGTTCTGGCCCTCTGAGTTAAGAAGGTCAGGGATGTAGGATAAGGTGAGAGGCCTCTGGAGTGGCCTGGCCAGAGTTTTGCCAGGACGGTCTCCTTCGCCATATCTATGAGCCTGGGTCTCCCCAGGAAGCGAGTTTCCCTCAACGCCTCGTCTTGATATGCCAACATCCTGTTGCATATGTTGACCAAAGTGCTGGGGTCGTTCGAGCAGTAGAAGTGGGCTTCAAGTGTGGAAATTTCAATTTCTTTCTTTCTTTATAATCTTTATTTCGACCGTTTTAGATCATAAAAGATATACAACAATAAAAACATTTAAAATAGAGTTAACATTCGAATAAAAAGCACATGACATTTTGAGAAGGAGCATAAATAACAACATGGTGCAAAATACAATTCATTCAATAGTTCTATTATCCCCAGCCTCAACCTGCTTTATATGTCTTGCTCGAATGTGCCACATTGCTCTTAAAAATTTAGCTACCGCAAACACAACCGGGGGCGAAAGATCTGTTTTTAACACTCTGTATGCATGTAGATAATGCCCAAGACCCAGGTTCTTAAGAAGGGGAACAAGCCAATAATTTCTGGGTCTACGGTATGCTTTACAGAAAAAGATCATATGTAGGTCATCCTCCCGGGTTTGGGTGCATAGTGAGCATTGCTCTGATGAGGGGGGATTGGACCACTGCTTCGTAAATGACCCAAGTGGGAGTGAGTTATGTCTCCACTGAAGGAACAATTTTCTGGTGAAGACCGGGCTGCTATTGTCAAGAACACTCTTGGTGGTACACATCTTTCATTTTAATAAATAAGTTAGTAAGAGACCCCTCCTTTGTAGCCCCTATAAGTTTTGATAATTTAAATTCATAAAATTCCTTTACCAGGAGTTTCCTAGGGATCCTACAGCACGCACTCCCTGGGTTTCGCCAAAGCTCCGGCCGTCCCAGATTCTCACATGTCTTTTTCACATAGGATAACCATGGGATAAGAGCGGCTTTTGGCAGAGTTAAAATCTCTTGTAGTTCAGACCTATATGTTGCAAGTTCTGGCCTAGCCCACAATCGACGCCAGAAAGTCAGCGGTTTGAGTGCCAGCTCTTCACTAATGGGTCTCAATCCCAGGTCCAGCCTCAACGGCAAAAGAGGTGTACTTGTTGGAAGGGCTGCCAGCTGCCTAATAAAATTGTTTTTAGTGACTAGTAAGTTCTGTGTAGAGGTGTGGCCCCACAGTTCCCCGCCGTATACTACTGCCCCACGCGCTTGCATTTTATAAATTTGTAGGGCTGGGGTCAAAGGTTTAAAGGACGAAGTATTCCTCAACCTACAGATACCTCCAGTTAATTGAACAAGTCTCAAATTGGCCTTGTTACGATGGGTGTCCCAGGACATTGTTTAATTAATGGTGACTCCCAAATACTCAAATGTACATACTCTCTCCAACTTCTGAGTGCCTATGATGGGATTAGGCCGGGTGGAATTTGGGGGGTTGAGAATCATGTATTTCGTCTTCAATGCATTGATCTCTAGACCCCGCTGAGTACAAAAGGTCGAAAATCCATCTAAACTTCGTTGAATTCCCATGGGGGACTCAGACAGCAGCAGGGTGTCATCCGCAAACATTATAGCGGGCACCCTGCTGCCATTGAGTTTTGGTGCGTCGAAGTCGGCCACCCCCAGCAGGTGGTCGATAACCCCGTTGACAAAGAGGCCAAACAGGGTCGGAGCGAGGACACAGCCCTGTCTTACCCCCCCTGTCAACCGGAAATCTATCCGTAAGTACCCCATTCCTACCGCACCTCACACGTGCAAAATTTCCCATGTGCAGTCTTATCAAAATGGAAAGGATATCTTGCGGTATGGCCAGGTCCGCCAAGACGGACCAGAGTCTTGCTCTTGGGACTAAGTCGAAGGCAGCACGCAGGTCCACGAAAACCGTGTACAAGCTGCCACCCTCGATTATTGCGGTCTTCCAGTAAATAAGGTTCAAGCGGAACACCTGGTCTGTAGTCGAAACCCCCTTCCTAAATCCTGCCTGATAGGGGCTAAGGATGGAAAAGTCATCAATCCAAGTTTGGAGGCGATGAAGAAACAGCCTACCAAACAACTTCTGGGAGACATCTATAAGGCTAATGGGCCTGTAGTTGGCTGGGAGCAGAGGTGACCCCTTTTTAAAGACCGGCACAATCTCTGCGCCCAGCCAAGTACTAGGCACCTCCATGCCCCCCCAGAATAGCATTAAACATAGACAATAGATATGGTGCCCAAACGTCTGGTTCCTGTTTAAAGAGATCCCCGGGGAGGCCATCCAAACCCGGAGCCTTGCCAAGGGGTAAGGCAGAAATTGCTGCTCTAATTTCAGTCACCGTAAAATGGTCTCCAGAATGACATGGTGTTACAGTGGGTGGTAATTCACCGGGGACCCCAGCCTCCACCCTATAAAGGGACCAGAAATGCTCCTTCCAGGATTCAGCTGAGATGTTAGGTTCTATAGCCGATGGAAGATCTTCTGAGCCAGTATTTACAATTCTCCAGAATTTGCGGGAGTCCCTATGGGCTAATGATTTAGTAAGGTCCTCCCACTTCTCCTGATCCCACTCAATCTTAGCGTTAAAAATCAATCGCTTATACTCCCTCCTCCTAGCCTTGATCTCAACTCGGCTATTGCCTTCCTTAATGGCGATTAAAAGGTCTGATTTCGCCTTACGGCAAGCAACATTATACCAGGTCTGGCGATTAGTGCCCCCCCCCCCCTTCTTAAGTGGACAGAAGAAGACTTCAGCCAGAGACTTTATTAAGTCATCGTGCGCCAAACGCAATAACTCATAAGTGTCTTTGGCGATAGAATTTCCCATTAAAGTACACACTACCTCCAAAATGGGGATTAACCTGGAGTATAATTCTGCGACTTTTCCTTGATTAGTGGCAAGCTTTTCCCATCGAATTCTCCTTCTGTTAGACGTAAGGACCAACCCCGTGGACGCAGAACCTACCATGACCTTTCTTCCCACTAGACCCGGGATCTTATAATGTCAATTTCGAGATCGTCCCTCAAATGGCTTTAAGGACACCGTGCTGTTTGGCGTATGACCGCTTTGAATGCATCCCAAAGCACGGCTGGTGAATCGACCAAGCCAGTATTTTGTTCAAAGTAACCTCTTCTTTGAAAACCGTGACCCTGAGGCAATCTCCACAGGAATGTGCTAGGGAGAGCATGAGGAGGCTGGAGGTCCAAATGCACAAGGGTGTGCTCTCAAAGAATATGTGGTAAGTGGGCAACTGTTGGCAGCCAGGACAGCCATTTCTAGTTGCAAAACAATAGTCAAACCTAGACTATGCCTTGTGTTGCAGTAAAAAGCATGCGCCTTTGCGTCTGTCGCGGTGTGTAACTCGCCAAATATCAGTGAGGTTGTTGTCTACAGTTATCGTGCTGAGGCTGCTTGGGGGTGGGGTTGCCTGGAGCTGCCAACTCTGTCTAGCGCATCATCCAGCGGGACATTGAAATCACCACACCAGAGTACTGTCTGTGGGCCAGCGCCAGTAATTAAGTGCCATACCTTAACGAAGAAGTCAGGATCATCAACCTTAGGTCCATAAACGATGGCGAAGGTTGCAGGGTGATTGTAGAGTGTGCCTGCCAGTATGACATATCTACCTTCGTTGTCGCCAATGCTGTGGGTGGTGTTCCAGGCCAGGCCCCTGCGTATAAGGAAGCAGATCCCTCTTGCGTAAATGGAATATATTGATGAGTGGGACAGTCCCTGGTAAGTAAGGTAGGGAGAGTGTTGCTAACTAGGTGAGTTTCCTGGAGTAGGCAGATATCGACTTTGTGTCTATTTGTGTCAGCGTGAACTAGGTGGATCTTCCTGCCGTCACTGAGACCCCTTATGTTCCCTGTGACTAGTTTAACCACAGCTGCCCTATTCATCCTTGCAATCAGGAGCAGTGGCGGATTGCTATGTTGGTTATGTGGTGGTACGTGCTGTGTCACGTACAGGCGTGCAGTAGTGGAAATGGTGTATGTGCAAGACGTTAAGCCAACAACTTTTAATATGCATTGAACAGTACCTATTTAACTTCCCCGCAACAAACACCCCCCCACACACACCAACTCCTCAATTAGGTTGTGTTACCCTTACCCATAACATTGACAACTGGGAGTTATCCCTTGGGGCAGTGGAATCTCCAAGCTAACAACCCGCCATGAAGGCTGGGTGGCGGAGCGTCAGCCATGGCGAGGGTCCCTCCATTGCCAGGATAGCCGCAGTGCTTCTCGTGAACACAGGCAGACATCGCTACAGATAAAGCCTTGATATAATGATCTGGTATCATTCCATGACATTGGAGAAGAATGGCATACATGTAAAAAGACAAGACGGTTGGCAACTTTAGCAACATCAGTGCTCCTGAACAACAAAGCAACTTCTTTTGTTTAAAAAAGGGAGAAGAGGGCGTGGCCAAGATGACGGAGTGAGCGGACTACATTTTCAAAAGCACATAATACGTCGGACACCGGAGCCCCCGCCAGCATCGAAGTGTACCCCCGGAGCCCTAGGCCAGAACCGTGTGCTGATCTTCTCGCTTGCCAGTGGATGGTGAAAGGCCAGGTGGCGGCGAGGAGTACGACCGCGCTCCGGAGAGAGCTGTTAGCCTGCGCCACCTGCACACGCGGGCCCTGGAGAAATTCTGCTGCCCTTCCTACCTGCGACCTTTGGCAGGATCCCGCGGCTGCTCTCTGCCTTCCTGGAGCTGTGGCGAGGCCTGCTGCACGTGGTGATCCTGCAGAGTGTGGCCTGCCCGGCGCCCCGCAAAGGAAGGGACTCGTCCAGCGTACCGCTGAACCCAGCAACGTTTGAAGGTGACGGTGAGCTTTTTTGGCCCGTCGGCTGCTGTGCTGGGCTTTGCTGGGCTGTGTCTCTTGGGGGCAGCCCACCTGGGGCTGGAGGGATCGCAGGGCGCGCCATTTGTGCATGAGCCTCGGGGGACGTCGGGCCTCCGCCCCTGTTGCTGTGTCGGTGTTGGACTGCTTGGGTGTCAGTTTCACCCTCCCTGTACTGCCGGTCCCACATGTCTGTCCCAGACTGGCAGGGTTTTCAGCAAATTGCAGCCAGCCCACAGCAGGCTCCCCCCTGCATATTGCCTGAACCTCTTGCCTTGCTTTGTCTGGGGGTCGTGTGGGTGAGGGCTGGTGCCCCCCCCCCCCCGGCCTCCCCTTTCTACTGTGGGTGTCTCTGCAGGGCCCCAGGCAACGGCCTCTCCGAGCCAATGGTGCTTTGTGGAAGCGTGTTCCGGAAGCCAGCCACTACGGGGGTGATTTGGAAGGTGCCCCCCCCACCTCCGAGAACTCCACTGTGCCTGAAGCGGATTACTGACATAGCGGCACTGGAAGCTCTCCCCATCGGCTACGCTCCCTCCTCACACAGAGGGCCCGACGAGCTGCACAGAGTCTGGCTGACGATCTGGGCCTTCCCGAACGACAGACGCGGTGGTGCTGGTGGTCAGTGGGGAGGGGGATCTGGGGGGGGCACCGGTGCTATGCAGGCCCAGACCTTGACGTCCCTGGGAGTTGGATGCCCATGAGAACACTGCCAGGCCTGATGCCCGCTACTGCCGCATGCTGAGAGGGGGCCCGGGATCCTGTTCTATCGCAGGGACACGCCATTCCACATAGTGGACCCGGGTGTGAACGGAGCTTACTCTGAGTACCAGCACGCCTCTTCCTTCGCTTGGTAACCTCCTGGGGCTCGCACACCCTCTCCTTCGAGCCCGTCTCTGACTCCTGAGAGGGTCAGCTTCCAGAATCCGCGATGGCGGCAGCTAAAGGCAAGAAAGAGATCCGTCCCTGACCTCCTCCTGAAGTCGGCGGGTGAACGCCACAGGATCTACTGCGCTCTCAGGTCGAGAGAGTCCAGACGCTGTGGTCACCAGGGAGTTCCTGGAGGCCTTGTTCGCCTCCCAGGGAGAAGACATCCTGGCCATTAGAACAGACTTACAGGGAGACCTGCGGGAGGTCCGGAAGGATGTGGATGCTGTGGGAAGCGGGTGGCCTCCCTTAAGGACTCAACGGCTGCCAGAGATGAAGAGATCGCAGCACTTCAGCAACAAATCCTCCGGCTGCGAGACCAGCACCTGGATCTTCAATCGCACTCCGTAGAGAATAGATCAGGGGGAAACAACATCCGGATCCGTGCAGTTTCAACAGGGACAGAAGGAGAAGACCTGGTGGGTTATGTTCAGGACCTTTACCATGCTGTTCGGAATGCATTGGCAGAATCCTGTGTCGAGATCAATCGCTGCCACCGTGTAGGCCCACTGCGTCAACCTAATTGGCCCTCTGCAGACACTCTCGTATTTGTGCACGACTTCACGGTGAAGGAGGCGATTCTCAAGGCGGCCCGCACGGGCCAGCCTCTACGCTTTCGGGACCACTCTCCCCAACTGTTTCAAGACCTGGAAGCCTGCAAAAGAGAAGAGATTTCCGCCCCATCACAATCCACCTTCGTTCACAGAACATATCGTATGTCTGGGGTCACCCGTTCCGCCTCATCTTTCGTATTGGATGGAAGCTACACCAAGTCTACTCAATGACCGAAGCCTGCAAAGTACTCAACTTAATTAAAAAAATATTTCTAAAGCGCAGCGTACACCTTGCGGTTTCTTGGCGCTAGGGGAATTGGCAACTGAGGGAGAAGACCAGAAGAAAAGATAAGAGGAGATATTAAGAGAGTTTAAGAGGGGAAGGCCTGGCTGAAGAGGAACGTTTTCAAATCTCTACGAAAGGGGAGGTACTGAGTAGCAAAGCGGAGATGGTCAGGGAGTGAGTTCCAAAACGTTGGAGCCAGGGTGGAAAAGCTGGCCCCGCCCCACTTTTTACGTGTGAAACGAGGGGTCAGAAGAAGGGACTTAGAGGAAGACCGAAGTGCTCTTGCAGGTACATACGGATTGATTAATAAAGAGATAAAAGCGGGGGCAGTGCCCTGACGGGCCTGGAAGGCCATGCAGCCGATCTTAAAAAGGGAGCGTTCTTTTACAGGGAGCCAGTGAAGCTCCCTGAGAAGGGGGGTGGAATGGTGATATCGAGGAAGGCCATACACCAGCCGAGCTGCCTGGTTCTGGATAATCTGGAGTCTACGCAAGCAGTACGCGGGGATACCATGGTAGAGAGCGTTTGCGTAGTCCAGTCGCGATATCACTAGTGTGGCCATGATGATCTTAAGCGCCTGGGGGGAAAAAAAACGGGAAACAGTGCGGATCGTGCGGAGAGTGAGGAAACAAGAGGATACCACGGAACTAATTTGTGAATGGAGAGTGAGCTGGTTGTTTATTTTGACACCGAGCGTTTTGACCGTGGTGGAAGGGGTAGGTGCGGGACCGAGAGAGGGGGGCCAAAAGAAAGAGTTCCAGGGGCTGGATGAACCACCAGTGAGAACTAGCTCGGTTTTATCCGGGTTCAGCTTAAGGTGGTTGTGGTTCATCCAGTCCCTGATGAAAGTCATAGTTGACTGGAAGTTAGAGACAGAAAGAGGAGAGGGGGAGAGATCAAAGATGAGCTGGAGGTCATCCGCGTAATTATAAACGGTGACCTCCAGCTGTTGGAGTGCGAAAATGAGAGGAAAGATATAGCGATTGAAAAGCAACGGAGAGAGAGAGGAACCCTGGGGAACACCGCAAGTGACAGGGAGAGGGGTGGCCGTGAAGTCGCCTAGCCGAACCGCCTGAGTGCGGTCCCGCAGAAAGGAGGAGAGCCAGACCAGAGCTGATCCCCCGATACCAGCCGCCCTGACACGGGTAAGTAAGATGGTATGGTCCACCGTGTCAAAGGCGGCGGAGAGATCAAGGAGGACCAGTGCCTGGTGTTTGTTCTCATCCATGCCCCTTCTGAGTTTGTCTAAGACTGCGACCACGACTGATTCGGTCGAATGCCTGGGGCGGAACCCGGCTTGGCAGGATGCCAATCCTCCATTTGCCTCGACATGGGCGCTAAGTGCCGCGGTGACGTGGCGTTCCATCACCTTTCCCAGGAAGGGTAGCAGGGAGATGGGGCGGTAGTTGGCCAAGATGGAAGGATCCGCGCCAGGTTTTTTCAGGATGGGCACTATTGTAGCTGCCTTTAGCACAGAGGGCACTACGCCCTGTGCCAGAGAGCTGTTGAGGAAGGCGATGGGAGGGTCAGGGCAGCAGAGGTAAATTTGCTGCAGGACTCGTGCCGGGCAGACGTCCGCAGGAGACCCCGACTTCACTTTGGGAAGTATCTCTAAGAAAGAGTCCTGAGTGAGAGGGGGGGATGGAGGTAAAAGGACGTAGGACGGGAGGGGGGGAGGTATCAATGAAGGCAGACGAGGGTGGTGGGATGTTGGTCTTGATGGTAGCAATTTTCTCTAAGAAGTAGGTATTAAGTTGGTCGCAGAGAGGCTGGGAAGGAGGAATTTGGGACGAGGTTCGGTCTGAGAATGCCAGGTCATTCACTATGCCGAAGATTTCCCTGGGTTTGTTTTTTGCAGAAGTTATTTTAGAAGAAAAGTAGGAGGTTTTTGCAGCCAGGATTGCTGTTTTGTATTTGGCCAGTGTTGATAAGAAGTGGGTTTTTGATAAGGGACTGTAATTTATCCTCCATTGCCTCTCCGCCCGACGGGCGCTCAGTTTGAGATCTTTTAGGTGGTCGTCGAACCATCTATTGGAGTCCTTAGGTCGGCGGATGGAAATGCGGCGTAAGGGCGCCACTGAGTCGCAGCCTCCAGCCAGCCAGGTGTTAATGGCCTTGGCTTGAGAGGCGGATGATAAGCCCGCGAGAATGGGAGTGGAGTTGCAGAGTGAGGAGGTCAAGGAGGGATAATCCAGTCTATTCCAATTCCGCGCCCAGGTGTGTTTGGTGTGCTGGGTTTTGGGCATCAGGTTTCGGAGGATGGAGAGGGAGATGAGGGTATGGTCAGACCATGGGCACGGCGAGACCGCAGCCGAGGCCACAGGGAGGTTAAGGGACCAGACCTGGTCCAGTGTGTGCCCATGGGAATGAGTGGGGACGGATATGTGTGACACAAAGTTGAGGGATGAAAGATAATCTGTAAATTCTTTAGAGGCTGAGCACTCGTGTGGGTCTGAGGGCCAGTAATTGAAGTCCCCTAGCACCAAGACCGAGGTGTAGTTGACCACCAGGTTAGCCAACAGGTCCTGAAATGCCGGCAAGAATAAGGGCGAGGGCTGAGGAGGGCGGTACATAAGGAGGCAAGTTATGGGGGGGGGGAAAATGAAAGAGCGGACAGCCAGGAAGTCAGCAGGGGGAATAGGGGGAAAAGGGAGTTGTTGAAAGTTCAACTCCGACCGAGCGATTAGGGCGACCCCACCGCCAGGCTTGCCAGTCGGACGGTCGGCCCGCAGGGCCACATAGGAAGGGGGTAGGGTGGCCAAGAGAACAGGGAGGGAAGAATCACAGTACCAGGTTTCGGTCAGGAGCAGAATGTCAGGTTTCTCTGAGTCGAGTAAGACAAACAGCTCGTGGTGGTGCTTGACCGCTGACCTGGTATTGAGTAGGACAATAGACAGTGCCGGAGAGCAGGGGGGGGGGGGGTCAAGGGAGGGGGGGGGGTCAAGGGAGGGGGGGCAAGGTGACGGGGGGACGAGCTGCAGGGGATAGGGTGCAGTGGGGGAAGAAGGAGCAAGGCCTAGTGAGGAAATCAGAGGGCGGATGGGATCCGGGAGTGGCCAATGGCCTTGGAAGGCAATAAGGTCCTTGGCAGAATAAGACGTAGTTTTAGCATGGAATCGTGCCCCTAGCCCCGTCCGGCCGCGGACGGGCGCAGACGGGCTTGCCTTAGGCGCGCCTTCGGCGCGCAAAAGTCGCGCCCGCTGCGCTCGTCCGCTGCGCTTCCTGGCCAGACACATGTTTTATGCCGGTGGGCCAAGAGGTTGGAGGGGCGTGGCCAACCGAGGGGGCGTGTCTCGCCTCGCCCTCGGGAATGGCGGGAGAGATAAGGGGATCGTTGCAGCGAGTAGCGCTGTTCGTGGCGAGCCAAGAGATGCAGAAGAGTAAAGGTGCCAGATAAAAACACAGTATTCAATCACAGTAAAATTTAAAGTAAGTAGCCCCTGCTCCCGGCTTTTCGCCTCAGGAGCCAATCATGAATGCGAAGCCTGGCCGCGACGCGCTCAATTTAAAGGTATGGCGGGGGGCGTGGCCAACCGAGGGGGCGTGTCTCGCCTCGCCCTCGGGAATGGCGGGAGAGATAAGGGGATCGTTGCAGCGAGTAGCGCTGTTCGTGGCGAGCCAAGAGATGCAGGTGAGTAAAGGTGCCAGATAAAAACACAGTATTCAAGCACAGTAAAATTTAAAGTAAGTAGCCCCTGCTCCCGGCTTTCCGCCTCAGGAGCCAATCATGAATCAACTTCAATCTTGACGACTTGCCTTCCCAGCCGGACGCCATAGAGTCGGGCACACAGAAGCCCCAGTCTCCGCCCTGATCCCGCCACAATACTTCAGGAGCAGTCAGCTGTTCTGTGGACTCTGGCTGGCGCAGAGGGGGATACCCTGGACTCTAATGACAACGTGCTGTTGGGTTTGTTCTATCTTCTTTAGGTCCGGCGGGAGCAGGTTTTTTCTCTCTCTCTATTGAATTGAGGCACCCTCATTCCCTTGGCGGACTCCACTTACTGATGACCAGCTTCGAGATGGACTTTGTGGGCTTGCCCACTTTGTTGATTCACTGTCTCTGGGGTTGTTTTTCTTGTTATGGGTTGGGATGGGTCCTCTCTCCGGTGATCTTTTTCTCCCTTGGGGGCTGTCAGTTTGCTTGTCCCACGTGGTCCTTGCAGTACTCTGTCCCCCTACACAGGCCACACAACTTTAGTCACAGCTTACGATGGTCCTTCCACCATCGATGGAGGTCAAGGTAGTTAGCTTTAACGCCCAGGGTCTCAACAACCCCACTAAGCGGAAGGCTGTGCTTTCATTGCTCGACCAGGCAGGAGGTGATGTGTGCTTACTGCAGGTTGCGCACAGGGTCCTCCTACACCACAATGGCCTCCATCTACTCTCCCAATAAGCACCAAGAGGAATTTGACGGATGCAATGGCCGAGGTCCTTCATACACCCAATTCCCTGGTGGTAGTGGGGGGGTGACCTAAATCTAGTTATAGATGCTGGGTTGGACTGTTCTAGCTCGAGATCTGGCAGGACGGGAGCACTATCTAGCAGTGGTAGAGACTGGCTGGACGACTGTGGGATCAAGGACGCCTGGCGTTGCTTGCACCCTGATGTAAAAGACTATTCCTACTACTCAGCAGCCCACAAGACGTATGCCCACCTTGACCACTTTCTAGTCACTCGGGCGGCTTGGGCATGCACCAGCGATGCTACCATCGAGGACCGATCCCTCTCAGATCACGCACACATTAACCTGACCAGAGTCTGGTGCCAGTTGGAGAAGGAAGGGCTCCAGCTGAAGAGGCTAGACCTCGATCGGGCCGAATATGTAGTACTGCGGCTGAAGCACAAATACTATGTGGGCTCAAATAAGGGAGGCCGCATGCTAGTTTATGGTCTTCGCAGTCAGCAGCAGCCCAGTCCGTGAAAGCAGTGAGGGTGGAACAGGGGCTCGAAATCATGGATGATGCCGGGACAGCGGTGGCCTTCCTGTCCTTTAACGAGACTCTCTATTGCGCTGAGCCCTCTAACCTTCTGGACCCCAGTGGGTACCTCTTAGGCGCAGCGGTCACATCACTCCCGCCCACAGAAGCTGAGGGACTGAAGGCCCCTATATGGATTGACAATGTGATCTCTGCTAAAGCTCGTCTGAAACCCCCTGAAAGCACCGGGTCCAGACGGCTTCAGTGCTCTTTTCTAGAAGACCTACAGCACCAGACTGGCTCCACTGCTCACACGTCTGTTCAACTCTTTTGCGGACACGGGCACTCTCTCGGATTCCATGCTGCTAGCAACCATTTCGGTGATCCCCAAACCGGGAAAAGACCCGGAACTCTGCAGCTAATATCGGCAGATTTCTTTGCTGAACAGCGACACAAAACTATTCTCTAGCATCCTGGCACATAGTTTAAACCCTCTGATGCCTGGCTTGATCGAACCAGACCAGTCCGGTTTCATTCCGAATAGGCAGTGCGGGGATAACACCAAAAGGATTTGCCACTTAATTGACAAAGTACACCGGTCTAAGGAGGAGGCTTTACTTCTGGTGGTAGACGTGGAGAAAGCCTTTGACCGTGTGCATTGGCCATATCGGTTTGCCACTCTGGACCGCTTTGGCCTGGGTGTCCAGTTTCGCAAATGGGTGGCAAGCATTTATAGCTCTCCCGTAGCTGTGGTCCGGGTAAATGGAATACTCTCGGGCGACTTCTCGGTGGGGAGGGGGACCAGGCAGGGCTGCCCTCTCCCCCTTGCTCTTCGCCCTATATATTGGAGCCCTTTGCCCAGCGACTCTGAGACAACCCACAGGTGCAGGACAACCCGTTTGGGCCTGACTCTCAACTAATTAGCCTTTACGGCGATGGTTATTTTCTCGGTGGCCCGTCCTCCGTCTTCCATCCCGGCGATCATGGCAGATCTGCAGGAATTCAGCCAGGTCTCTAGCGTTAAAATAAATTTATAGAAGTCGCAGGTGCTTAATCTCACTGCTACGCAAGTGACGTTAGACGCCTTGCGAGCCCAATTTGACTTTGACTGGGTTTCTGAAGGTATAACGTACCTATTGTTGGTCCTTCATAAACGTCTGGCCAAGACGTTGGAAGTGAACTACAATACACTGCTCTCTCGCATTAGAACGGATTTAGCCCATTGGCGGCGCCTGCCACTGTCGTGACTTGGGAGGCTGGCCGCGGTTAAAATAAATGTACTACCATGGGCCTTGAATCTCTTTCAAACGCTCCCCTTGCAGCCCCAACCGAATTCGCTCCTTCACATGCAAACTGAGATTGAACGTTTTGTTTGGGGTCCGATTTCCCCAGGCTACATAAGACTCTCCTACGGCGCCCTAAGAAGGAGGGCGGCTTGGCCTTGCCCAACATCACACGCTGCTTCCAGGCCTCGCTGTTGCGTTACTTCATAGAATGGAACCGTCCCATGACAGAAGTACTGGATTTTCATGGACCAGACGGTGGCAGGACACCATATTTGGAGAGAGGCCTGTTTAACCAAGTCCTCGCGTTCCTGGGGGCTATACTCCTCGCCAGTCACGCACCCCACTATGCTAACCTGGGACAGGGTGTCTACACGAGCGGATCTTACGACATTCCCCTCTCCCATGTCTCCAATCTTTCAAACCCTGATTTTCCTCCTGGGATGGATAAAGGGGCGGGCAAGCGGTGGTTGGAGGGCGGGTGTAAGTGTTTGGGGCATTTGTTTGACCTCCAGGGTCCAATCTCCTTTACGCAGCTTCAAGAGGATTACGGCCTTGTAGGTTCAGACCTCTTTTTACATAGTCAAATGCTGCACTGGATAACTGGTCCCGCAATACGTCCCTTGGCGGTTAGTCCGATGCGGCCTTTTGAAAGGCGGCTGGTCTATAATAAGGATGACCGCAAACTCATCTCTGAAATATACTCACTTCTCAATCAGAGCCCAGTGAGGGTTCGAACCAGAGACGGTGGGAGGCGGAATTAGGTCGTACCCTGTCTGACAAGAAATGGGAGGATATCTTCCACAGAACACATCACATCTCACATTCCATGGGCCACACCGAAACTGCATTTAAAACTGTATCTTACTATACACCGGCCCGTTTGACCAAGTGGAACTCTCAATGCGATGAACTCTGCTGGCGCGGTTGTGGTAGCCCGGGTACCCTCCTTCATTTGCTATGGAACTGCCCAAAGCTCACGAGATATTGGGAAAATATCCTCTCAAGATCAATAAAGCCTTCGACACCACCATTCTCAGACTCCCTGCTTACACCATCCTGGGTTTGCCGAATGCACCGACCTTCCCTCTGCGCTCAACCAAAGGCAGACAGATTGCTCTAGCGCTGAATGCCGTACACCGGGTACTTTTGGCAGGGTGGAAAACTGACAGGACCCAGGAACATACACAGTGGCTGCATCAGTTGTGGTATCTTTTGGGCATGGAGAGGCGGTCTATGGCTACATTAGGGACCAGGTCTGACTACGCCAAGATCTGGGCCCCCTTTATCTCTATTCTATCCACGGAATTCCGGGAGTTGTTCTGTCCCATCTATCTCCGGATTCTGGAACGGACTCCTGAAGGGCATGAGGGTGAATAGCGCTCACGTTCTCAGGTCTGTTCCGAGTCCCCATACTACTGTCACCTATCACACTGGATAGTATCTGCAAACACAGGTGCCTTTTATCTTGTCTTTTGCTCACCGGGAGAGAGGCGGGGTAGGGGAGGAGGCTGGGTAATGTTTTGTCTTTTTTGTGTTTTCTTCCACTTGGGGTCTGTGGTTTTCATCCCCTCCTTTCTGTAAAAAGCAGACTCTATAGCCATCAGCCGTAGAAGACAGGTTTTCGGCTCCCTGCTTCATGTATACAAGCTGCTTGACGGACTTTTCTACTATATACACTTTGTGGATCTAAGGCAGTTACTTACCTCCTTTACCAAGAGCGGCTGGCCCGGAATGGGTTGTAGGCGGCATGCTGCGTCAAATACCTATGTAAGAAAACCTAGCTCCATGCTAAGGCGGGGTGAGGTCACGGCAAGCTGTCCGGCCTACGCCCTCTGCAGAGTCCGACACCCCGTGCCTCCAGGGGTGATAAGTGCAGGATATTGTTGTCTTTCCCCAGGGTGGGGGGGGGGGGGGGGAGGCAGCACAGTTGTGTGGAGAGGCATGGATGATATTACACACCGGGCGCTCTGTGGCGTATTTGCAGCGCCTCTACCGCAAAATCTTCGTCCCCTCGCATCGCGGCCCAACTCCTTACCGCGGTCTCCAGAGAGGATGCTGATGTGTCCGGAGGGTGCAAGCCCGGCTGCCGCAGAACTCACTCCACCTCGCACCGCAGGCTCATCCGTCCGGCTCCCACAGGGCTGATGTCACCAAGGTACCTAGCAGGCTCTCCGCAGTGAACGTCTGGTGATCTTCTCAGGCGCGCACCAGGTACGCTGCCAGTTCGGGTCATCCGCAGCTCTGTGTCGCCGATGTCCACAGGGAAACTTGCCCGCGGCGTTACGGCCAGATGGGTTCCATAGCAGAGGATTGCTTCAGGATTCCTGGCTCGGCCGCCAGTGCTCCCCTACGGTGCGGCCATTCTGCAGCACGGCGAGACCACGCCCCCTGGAGGTTTCTTTTTGAAGTTTTACATTTTGCTGCACGGCACAACCCAGTGAAAAAATCACCTGCTTCTGAATTGCCTTTCTTGGAGCAAGCTTGGCTAAGGGAAAGTTGATCATCAATCCAATACTCCTTGCTCCTATCAATGTAGAACGTGAGAGCTCTGTGAGCATCCAAGCAGTGCCGTCTCTCCTCCTCTTTGGTGGGCTGAGGAGATGGGCAGAATGTCAGTAAAGTGATACACTGACCCACACGAAATGAGGTAACCATCTTTAGCAGAAAGAAAGGCTTAGTTCAAAAGACAAGTTTATCTGTGAAAAATTAATTAAAGGGATGACCAGTAGACAAAGCCTGCAGTTCCGTAACACACCGAGCTGAGATAATGGCAATTGAGAACACAGTGTTCAAGGTAAGCAGCTGCAAAAGAAAACTGTATATGAGCTCGAAGGGGAAACCCATAGAGAATGTGAGCACCAGGTTAAACTCTCATGGAGAGATAACAAAGGGAGAAGGGGAACATAAATATGTCAACCCTATCAGAAAATGCAACAGAAAACTTGAGCATGAGAGTTGATCCAGCAATCAAAGAAAATCTGAAAGAGCACACAGATAACTTAGGAGTAGCCATGACCAGGCCTTGCCAGGCCAAGGAAAGCACAAAGTGAAACACACTAGACAAGCATGTGTTAAGGAGGGGCAGCAACTTCCTCAGTGAACCAAGAAAGAAAACAGTCCTGAAAAAATGGATTTGGTTAAGGGCTGACAAACTGACAAGATTGTGTTCACCATCTCGTCAGAGGAGCTCAGAATGTACTGTTGAACTCCAGTCCATTCTACACCCAAACATGAAGATAAAGGCTCTGAAAATTCAGTTTCAGACTCTGTCCCTGGCATCGAGGGGTGGGGGGGGGGGCTGCCTTTTGTGGATGCAGAAGAGAAGGTCACTGGGACAGGCTGAGCATATCAAAGTACCAAATCCTTCGCAGCGAGTCTGGTGTGATTAAGATCATCTGTGCAAAGTCCTGAGGCAGTTTCTGCAGAACCAGAGGAATCAGAGGGGTGGAAGCAAACACATTGTAAAGATGGAAGTTTCACCTCGAATAAAATGCATCTCCTGGGGATGCCTGCAGAGAGAACTGTAGGGCTCAGAACTTCGGACAGTGTGTTTTCTTAGAAGTGGCAAAGAGATCCACCGGAAGGGTAAAGGTGGATTGACCCTCCTCCATGTGAAAACACTACCCATGATTGCTAAGGTAGTACTGAATGAGATAGTCGGCCTGTAGGATACAGGAGCCTATTCAGATGGTTCATGACCAGCCAGACATTGTAAACCTATAGCCTAGACCGGAGACGAATAGCTTCTAGACCCAGGGTACACATGCCCATGCCACCCGGTTTGTTGGCCTATCGCATTGCAGTTATTTTGTTCATCTGGACCAAACCTGACTTAACATGGTTGGCAGGCAAGAATGCCTTGAGAGGCAAGCACATAGCCCAAACCTCTAGCAAAATGTGGTTTGGTTTCTGCTCTATTTGGAGACGACAAGCCTCTAATCTCCAATGCAGCTAGATGCTTGCACCTTTCAAAATCACGAGTCGGTCCAATGAGGACAGAGTAGCTGTCCACGGGTGAGGTGGTCTGTCACAAGCCAACACCACAGGTCTTGAATCACTTCTGGGACAATCCAATTGTTGTAAATCAAGACTCCGCAGAAAAGGCCCAGTGAAAGCGTAAGCGCCACTAGACTACATGCAAAGGTCACTGAGTGTGGAGAACCAGCAACATGCACAAGGCAAGCAGACCCAAAAGGGACAGCACTGCTAGGGCTAGAATAAGAGCTCTCTCGCAAAACATCAACATCCTAGAATGAACGTCCCAATGTTTCTGGGGAAAGAGGGAAGACCTTGCCGGAGACAATATCCAGTTCCACCCCAATGAAGAGGAAATTCTGGGAGGCCATAACTGCAACTTCCGGCGAGTGACTGTAAACCCTAGGTTGAATAGCAGAAAGAGCATGGTATGCAGGCAGGTCAACAAAAGCTGCAGTATACCCACAATTAGCAGAAGGTCACCGAGTTACAAGAATACAGAGGTTCCCGACCTACGATGCTGTGCTGCATCCACAAATATCACCTTCCTGATGTCATGATAAACCAAACAGAAGGACAGCAAAGTGATAATGGATGCTGCTGCCACCAAAAAAGAAATGCCTGGGGTATATCAAATGCAGTTGATGAAGTGCTGGTGAAACTGGAAAGCAAGGGAAGTCAGTCCAAAGGATTGAGCCAAAGTTCAATCTTGTATGAAACATTTCAGTGCATAGTCTGCCTTCTCACCAAAACGGTGAGGCCCACCAAAGGGCATATACATATGACTAACATGCACATCACCCAAAAAACTGCAAGAATGCAGTCAAGCATAACAAAGGGTGGCAACAGAAAGCCCAGTGATCTTGTCGATCACACACAAGAGCAGAAGATCGGTCTGAGCAGAAGATCGGTCTGCGCAGCAGTAGATGCCTCAACGACAAGCACCTTTCCAGCAAGCCTTCTGACATTGAATGGAATAGGTCTTAGAGAGCAAGTGACAGTTTCTCTGAGTTAATCATTGGTTTGTCATAGTGGGGGCAAGCAATGTTTGAAGTTGGTTTATAAATTACTCCAGTATTAAAAACAAGTTATGAAAATGATTTCTCTTGAACGGTTCTGAGAACTTCCACAGGGGCAGAGACACAAATCTTTTAGTTTCTACTTTACAAATGTAACATACAGTGTAGCCAACACCTGCCAGCAATAAAGCACTAGTAAGTTTAATTCAACAACAAAACAATAGACTAAGAATACCCACAACGAGTATGTGAACTTCATTCTCTGTCCCAACTCCCAGAAAAGATTATTCTGACAAGCAACAACATATCAGCAGGAACTATAGTAAAACAAAATCACAAATAAGCCTGCTTGTAAACCTCAGATACTTCATACAGAAGCAAAAGTCAAGCATACCAAGTGAAATTACTTTTTCATCTGCACCTATCTGAAGAAAACCCCACCATAAGCATGCCACAGACTGTGTGAAAGAAAACCCCATAGCCCAGCATAAAAGTAGTTAAAAAAACAAAAAAGAAAAGGCTTCTAGTATACAGGTTTTATCCTCTTTGGTCAAATTGCCAAATGGATATCCAAACCAAGCTAGTGATAACTATGCCACAGCAACTGAACACCATACAGCTTTGTGAGGATTAAGAGGCAGATACCCAGATTACTTAGAATGCTGAGAACATTAGAAATAGTGTGAATGGTTGCGGAGCTGTCACTGGAAAGTGAGCAGAACCCTTACTGAAAACACATGTGTAAGCTATCCACTGTAAATGAACTTCTACCTAAATAATAAATGCTGCCTCCATAATTGTATCAAAATAAGGAAAACCAATACCATGGTGAAAATTCATAATGGCAGATAAATCAAATACTTTTTTTTTAACCAATGGGGAAATTTGGCCAGTCTTGAGACACTGAAGAAAATGTCCATGATTTGTAGAGGAGTTCAAAACAGAGAGAAAAGATTACAACTGAGAGAATCTAGTGTTATGCATACTGTTGAAGAGACAATGAGGGAGCACCTATACGTCCAGTGTGAGCATCTTTACATTTAATACTAAAATGTCCTACCTCCCGCGCTATTTGTACGTGTTGGGTAATTATCCGTATTGAATTCCATGAAAATGGTTTCATTCTGTGACCGCTAAAATCACTAACCTTGTGTGGGCTGGGGGTCGGCACAAGGTGGCATTTCACTCACTGCACAAGTCTCCTTTTGACGGCGGCCTGGGTTTATCAGATCTATACCTATACTATCTGGCAGCACACATGGTGCTGATTAATGACTGGTACACCAGGAGATGGGTGATCCGGCTTATAGGTTCGAAATATATTCACTGGGTATGGATGGCTTGTTCCATCTCCTCTATGGGGGGACGTTTCCGAGTACATGGTCTTCGTGCACGCGGGTATCCATCACCTGTTGGAGGTCGGCCCTTAGCCTTACTGGTTGGTGCCGTCGCCTCACTGAGATGACTCCTCTGTGGCGAGGAACAGGACTTGTTCAACTTTCAACACTGGAAGGTTTTCTGCCTTGGGATCGCATTGGGATCTCGTACCTGGGAGATGTTTACAGGGGCGGGAGCATTCTATTCTTACAGGACCTAAAAGCTAAGTACCCACTGTCTAATTTGCAGTTTTTTCAGAACCTCCAACTACTCTATGCCTTGCTAGCTCACAAACGAGTCCCTGCCGGAATACAATCTGCTGGAGGCAAAGCTCTTCTTGGGGCAGCTAGGTAAAGAGGCCACATCAGTGGTTTATCGCTCCTTAGTAATACACGCCCTGGACGGTCTCAAGAGGGTCAGACAGAGGTGGGCATTCTGGGTGGGAGACCTGGATGGAGAGGACTGGAGGGAGGTTGGCATAGCACCTAGGGAGCTGGCAATCTATGTGTGGCTCTGTAAGGTACAGTTCAACTATCTGCACGCGACATACCTCACTCCGAGGAGTTTACAACATGTATGCTCCAATGCGCGAGCAGTGTGCACACACTGCACACTTCCAGAAACTGAATTTTTCCATGTCGCTGGGAGTGCCCGATGCGGAGGCCTATTTGGGAGGAGGTGGGTCAAGTACTGTCCACTGTCCTGGACCACCCTACGGAGTCGACGCCCCGTGTTGCGTTACTAGGGCTAATGGAGGAAGTAGGGGGCCCTAGGGCTGAGCGTGCCTTTCTGGGGGCCGCTTGCTTGGTTGCCAAGCGGGACATTACCCGGGTCTGGAACCAACAAAAGCCACTGTTAAAGGTTGGTGCGAAGAAACATGAACCTAAATGGGGGAAATGGTGTGTTTATTATGGTTTATCAATATGACAATGCACTGTTGTATATTATTGAAATCCGAGATTGCGGTCATGCCGTGCTTGTACATTGACCAAATCTTGTACTGTGTTATGCCATTTTTTTGCTGCAAAAGCTTTAATACAATTGGTGATAAAAAAAAAATATATATACTAACATAGCCTACTTCAGAGCGCAAATGACACAAGGTCTGATTAATTATAGAGAATACCGTCATTTCTGCGAGATGAAATTGAAGTACAAATTTGTTTTTAAAGAAATAGTGCATCATACAAAGCTTGCAGTGTTCCGGGATTTTTAAACCTGTAAGTAAATACTTGGAAATCCAGGTCTAAAGTATCTTCTATGCTAATATTAAATTAATATGTTTGATTGGAAAAACATTGCCTTATTTTATCTTTACCTGTGAACTGAGCTGTGTTTTAATCCAATTGAAGTAATAATTCAAGTCACTTCCTTCCATCAGTTCCCTTCCCCAGGCAGCCAATTTAGCTATAATTCTTGCTGCCTGAAATGGGATATAAAAAAAAAAAAGTAATACGGAATAACCAGTCACAAAGGTCAAGTATGAGGCCACAAGTTATGTACGGAATATCCAAGAGGAGGTGAGAAAAGATTTCCTTACACGCACATATATGCCTTTATGAGCCACAAATTAAGCATTTGTCAATTAATATAGCTAAAAGTTAAGTACAGTCCAAAAATGCAGTCTATTACATCTACATAAGAATATATTTTATAATAGACAGTCGCATTTTCCATTCACAAATATTTTCAGTCTTCAGCAAACATGTTAATAAAACAAACAATAAGAGAAAAGTGTTAGCACTATTACAAATCAGTGTGCACCACAGACGTTAATATGTTATGCTAAATATTATAGAGCAGCTCTTCTTAACCTGTAGATTTCCATGGACCCTCACTGAACCATTACTGGAAGCCAGGGACAACAAATACACATAAATTACACAAATAACATATTTCACTCCCAAACAGAAAATAGAATTTTGAAGAAAAAAAATTATTTTATTTTAAGGGGCAGGTTGGAGCTTTTCAAAGAGTAGTTTTATTTCTAAAAGATAAGCTGGTATGCGAATGCTAGACTCTAGCAGATTACTTTCTCTTTTTTGCTCCTAGTTAACGCTCTTTGTGTTGGTGCATACCAGGGCTGCTTCAATTCAGGCTACTGATCAGTTGCACTGGATTCTGTTTGGAACACTCTTGCTGTTTACATGAATCAAGGCAAGGATGCCAACTTAGTTTTTTGTTTCAAATTTCCAATTCCTTCATATTTACAGAGAATTTTAAACTTTCGAATCTGCTTTTTTATGTACTATACTATTCTGCTATTTACGTTTCTAAACAGTCGCTGAATCCTTGAATTGACATCAAGCACCTCACCTCCCACCCCCCCACCATGGTCCACGGACTACAGGTTAAGAACCACTATCACAGTCACTGCATCCCACAGGGGTTTGAGCAAATACCACATCCAGGAGAAAGGCCCTCGTATGAAATAACGTTTTGTGGATCAACAGCAATTAATCCTTCACATCTACCATGTAATAATACATAGTATGAGGCCGTATTATAAATCTAGGAATATTAATTTGCCTAGCTAATTTTCATAAATTATTTATGCATATTCATTATCCAAAAATGGTTCAGAAGGTGTAAAAGACTGCAATACATTAGTGGTGCTGTGTGAGACGAAGATCCCCATCTATGAAAATGCATTTCAGAGCAGTAGCTGAGAGATAGGGCTTTGAAAGACAGAATACTGCTGCAATGAGACTTGATTCAACAGTAAGGAAAGAGCCCATGAACGCCATACATCACTATAAAATGGCAATTATCTACAATCAGCACATTTTAATATGCTTAAGATAAACAAGGTTACTGGTAATGGTGGCCTGCTGTCCATTTTGAGATACTCTAAATGCCAGTTTGTGTTTCTTACAACAAATATTATTTTCTTTGAATTTTTTCACATTCCAAGGAATCATTAACCACCATTCTCAAAATCTAATAAATGAATTATGTTTGGAAACATGGGCAGTGTCTCTTTGCAATACTGAGCTTAGCACTAAAGCATTTTTGATCCCATATGTCTCTTTTAAATGTCCCTCTATTTGTATGAATTGTTTTCATCTAAATAAACGGAATTCCATCCAAAATTTAGTTCGGACTTCAAATCTGATATTTGTATATCTCATGGCTCGAATATACTTAATATACTATAAAGTAAAATATAATATACTTAATAGAACATTTCTCTAGGTAACTCAATCGTATGACGTCTGCATACATGGAAGTATTTGGCTCAAAGGAGCGGTTATATCTGAATGCAGTGCAAAACTCCTGCAAATAATTTTTTTAGGTCTCGCCTACTAGACTGCGCAGTTTGGTGTGGAAACAATCTTTTAAATGTCTCCTTTACAAGAAATTAAACAATACAGAATTAAACCCAATAAGTTATCGCATCTGCCACCTATGGTTGTCCAGAAATGTTGAGGCCAGGCATAGCATATCCAACTTTATTTAGTTCATTTAGATGTTTGCTACCTCTGCTTTATTGAGTGGACGGTAGTAAGTGAAGAATAGCAAACAAGAGGAAATGAAGGCTATCAAGAACATTCATTTTCTTCCCAAAGAATACTGTGAGCCGAAGAGCTCCACATTGGCAACTATAAAGATCACAATGCATAAACCCTATAAAAAGTGTTCGGCTTGTTATTCAACTAGTTTTACCTACTTGTAAATACAGACCTATTCCTCTAACAAGTAATATCTCTGGCAGGAACTTAGTGTGTGTTTTTACTGAGATTCTAGCCCACCAACCCCCCTCCAAGAGTACTCATTAATTGCCCAACTTAGTTACCCCGGAACATTCAACTGTTCAAAGAGAAGATTGGTTAGATACAGATGCAATGCTTTCCTTGGGAATGTG
The DNA here is from genome assembly GCF_964204655.1 of Triturus cristatus. Taxonomy (NCBI): domain Eukaryota; kingdom Metazoa; phylum Chordata; class Amphibia; order Caudata; family Salamandridae; genus Triturus; species Triturus cristatus. The sequence continues at coordinate 836,380,340 of NC_140594.1, forward strand.
CAGAGTGGGGCTATGCCTGGTATGGTGAATGTGTGCTTCACGGCAGAGGACAATTTATGATAAGCTTATGATTATCGGCAAAAAAATTCAACTCAATCTCTTCTTCTTTCGCAAACTGAAAAACGAATAGCATGACAATAATACTGTCAAATCCTTCTACTGCATGCATTTAAGACACTTACCATGTGAACAGTAAAATGATCTTGACGATTTAGCATTGGCAGAAAGTAGGACCAGGCAGTGTTCTTACCACGTTTGGCAAAGTCAAAGAAAATTTTAACACGTTCATGGTTCTCCTAAAAGATAGGCAGAACAGGATATTTTGTTAAATACATTTTGAACAGAGACACTGAAAATAGAGTAACCGGACAGAGCACATAAGATACTCGACTTAACTAATCTATTAACAGCTTTTATGGTAGAGCAGGTAGGGGCACATCATTGATAAGCAACAAATATAGACAACATACCATCAGAGAAGCCATCAAAATGCAAAAAAGGAAAATTTAAAACCCTGTGCATCTAACTGGAGATAGCTCTGTTTGGTAATAAAGTGATTTTTGAAATTAACACATTTAGTGCTGGAAAACTATACCGCAAAGACACTAATGATGGTTAGAAGACCTTCAATTAGAAACTGACATTTTCTGCAAATGCTTCCAAAACACGTAGTTAAGTGATGAAAATTTGGCAACCTCCATTAACTGTGATTATGTATCGGTTTCTTTCTCCTTAGCACCTCTAATTGAGAGGACAAGCCATTCATGTCCTCCACATTACCTCTGCCATACAGTGGGTTGAAAATCTCGTCCTCCTGGTGGTGCGTGTTGGAACCTCTGGTGCTTGCAACAGAAGCATCCCCAAATTAAGAAAAAACAGGGACCGACATGGAATTGCTTCTGTGCAAGTGTGCAGAACATCCTGTCTTGATGAAGGAGGTCAGCATGCTGCACTGCGAGCTGACATCTTTGCCCCATTAGACGCTGCGGCCAAACTAGTAAGGCATGCAGTCGGTGGGATTTTTTCCCAGCCCTCCACTCTTAACCGCCGGGCTCTGCAGGCTATGGGACAGGCATCGCTGGAAAGGGGAGAGTCTCCAATTTCCAAAGGTGGCTCTCACAAATGGAAATCTGCTCAGGGATTGCGGAGGCTAGCCCAGTGCAGGAATTCACATTAGGTACCAGGAGCATGAGGGCTGGCTCATCATGGGAGCACATACATTTGGACTGCTTAACCTTTCCGGGGAAGGAGGGGGGCCTGATTGGATTCCCCGGGATAAGAAAATGTAAGGTGAACATTTTGTTTTGATGTTGCTATCAGGGTGTTTTGCGCAATCCCTCGGGCACAAAAATCTACATAAGGGGCATCACTAGATAGCAGAGAGTCTCCCCGTTCCAATGGTGGCCCTCTTTGAAGTCTTCCTGCTTGGGAAGGAATCCACCACTAGACAACTAGACACCTGAGATTAGTTGTTTTTTTTTGGGGGGGGGGGGGTAATCAGCCCCTCCTGGCAAAGGGGTCAACCCTCTGCAGATTAATTTGGAGCAGTTTCCCTTCCCTTGGGGAGTTGATCAGGCCCCTCTCTCCCACACCCCCACCACATCCGTGATCGGGCACCCCAAGGGAGCGAAAATGTATGGAAGGCATTTTTTGGGTGTTGGTGCCAGGGGACTTTGTGCCTCCTCCAGGGTACATAAATCCAAAAGAGTGACACAAGCCTGTCACAGGGACACATGAGAACTGTGACCATATGAAGTCAAATGTACTATTAATGTTTTCTTTGCATGCCTTGGTCTATTCTGGTCTCATATAAATTGCCCAGACATACTTGTATTCCCATTTCACCCCCCCCCCCCACCACCCGAACCGCCCCCTGTCCCTACCAAAAATTGATTTTTTTCTAGACATTAGCTAGTTTCTTGGTTCCTTCCAAGGGGGGTCAAAAAAACCCTAGGGACCATTGGGAACTCCAATATGACAAACAAACATATACAATGCCAATAGGACTAGCTTTAATGTGATACTGAATCACAATATTTGCAGTGTAGTATTATGAGACCACAGAGTCTCAGCTCCTGCATCCAGAACTCAGCTACCAGGGTGGGATCAGCATTCCATCAGCAGGCTGAGAGGTCAAAACTTCTGCAGTTTCAGTACTCTCCGATTTGAAGATTAGTTGAATGCTCAGTTGCATCAGTGTCACAGCCACATGGGGGGCACAAACCTTTGGTCTGAGGAGAATGAGGGAAAGTGAAGACATCTAACACATGGAGAGACAATTGGGCTGAAGTGCAGGGTGATTTAACACACTCAATCATGGTGGAGATCCTTGGTGGCCGGACAGTCTGGTGCCACCTCCCTCACTGAAAACATCTGTCAAACACCTGGGAATCTGGTTGGATGACTTCCTCTGCTTGGAGGAGCAAGTTACTACTCTGGCCAGTATGTGGAGGATTAAAACCGATTGGCCTATTTCAACCTCATATTTGTCAGATGATTATTCAATCTCTCGTTTTTTCTCGCCAGGACTACTGTAAAATTCTGCATCTAGGCAATAACAATAAAATCTATCTTAAAGAGGCTACAGTCAGTCCAATACGCGGTGGCTAGAGTGTTTTCCCTCCCTAAGTTTTGTCCTGCTTCGGGGCATCTTCATAGGCTCCATTGGCTCCCTATTGAGAGACGCATTCAGTTTTAAGTCCTTAGTATGACACATAAGATCATGAATGTATCAGGTGCTCCCATCCTGTCTGATCTAATGCAACCTTATCTTCCTAAGAGAGCCATTCGCTCAGCAGACCTCAACCTGGCGACAACTCCACAGTTCCAAAGAAAAAGAGCTGATGGCCAGTCCTTTTGAGTTTTAGTTCTGGCCCTCTGTGTAGGAGAGTAGGATCTGCACTTCTGTTTCACCCACTTTTTTACTGATGTATACACTGGTTTCTGATTATAGTCTGGCTGGGTCCCTGCTAATCAGGGCCCCAGTCTCACTGATCTCTCTAAACAACTTGGTGTGCATATTAGATGCACTAGTGAATGGATACTGTGGTACCTTATGAGCCCCTAGTATATGGTACCTAGGGCATTGGTACTTCACAGGCCTACCAGGGGCTGCAGCATGTATTATGCCACCCATGGGAAGCATTCACAATCTGACACCACAGGCCTGCTACTGCAGCCTGTGTGAGGTAGTGGTAGCACTCCTCACTGAGGTATAGGTTCCTATATCTCACCATACACACACATATAAACCTATCGGTCACCCCTCTTGCAGGCCCTAACAATCCTGAGGGCAGGGTGCTTGGTTTACTATGTGAGGGGGTGCTTCGGCATGAGCAGGACACCTCTGCAGCTGGCAGACTCTATTCTCTGCTGCTGTTTGTGGATGCGGTTAAACCATATACTCTTAAGTGCATTATAACCTCGCGGTAAATGCTAACTTTGGAATGACTGCATCAAAACATGTCGTGTTTGGTGTCAAACAACTTTGAATCATACCCCCACACCAGTAACTGGTGTGGGAGTATGATCCCACCCTTCTAGAGGGGACGACATGTACCCACTGTACTAAACGGTAGAAATCTTCTAGAGCCCTGGCATCACAAAATGGATGCCACCAGCACAGACACTGGGCTGCCCTCCTGCTGCTGACCGAAACTCGCAGTGGAGGAAGCCCAACAAAAGGTATCCTGTCACAGGGAGGTGTCACCACCTCCCAGACAGGATTTAGTGTATTGGAACTGGGTGGGTGCACTTCTAGAGTGCTTTGAAGTCCTGCACTGGGGAGCAGTATGCTCCTCTGTGCATATGCCAGCTCAAACCGGTTCAGGGGCTACCTGCCCCTGCTCTGGCGCGAACTGGACAAAGGGAAGTGGGTGTAACCACCCACCACCCTGACCCTCCTAGAGGAGTGGTCATAGAGCTAGTCCCTCCCCTATAAGATACCAAGCATTGCCAATGCAATTCAGTTTACCCTGGACGACGCTCTACAAAGAAGAATTTTGGCCCTTCGACGTTCCACTATCTCTGGAAGTCTGAAGAATCTCCCTTGGAGTCAAGGAGTGACTCCCCTGCTTGGCAGGCACCAGTAACTTTACTCAACGGTTGCAAACTTCACCGCTCCCGCCGGAGTCCGAAGTCCCTGCTTCCCCTGAAGCGGATTTCCTGACCTCTCGACGGCCATTTTGAGTCCCCAGCGAAGCTGTGGCATCTGGACCCCATGAGTGACGAGGAACAGCAATACCAGGGAACCGTGCACTGATTTCGAGTGCAAACCCTAAACCACGTTCTACGAACTTGTGCTTTAGACCATCTGTAGTCCAAGTCCCTAGCAGGTCTGGTACCGAAAATCAGCGGCCTACCCCGTCCCGAGTGACCGTGGGCTCCTGTGGAACTTTTCCTGCAAAGGCGTCTTCGCGGTTACTTGCCGGTTGGCTAGTGACTCACCCGAAGACTTTCTCATCAACTTCAAGGGCTCTCCTGGTTGCTGCGGGCCTGCCCTCACTTACCCTCGCTGGGTAAGTCCATCACACCTTGCTGGTCTGCATCATCGTCAATCTTCAGTCCACATGAGACTTGCAGTTGCCAAGGCTTGTTGGCGCCAATCCGGTTGCCGACACCGTCATCAGCTGCAGACGTCGTGGGACACTCCGAATCCAGCTGCTGGTCATCGTCGATCCCTCCTGGACCTCGTGAGCGAAGAGACAAATCACCATCGATGACCTGAAACGACGCGACAGTGGTCATCCATCCTGCTGGCCACCGGTCACTGGCAAGTGACTTTGAACACTGTCCCCTCAATTTTCAGGTCCTCTTCATCTTCAATCCATCTTCGGATTCCAGCGGACACCTCTTCAGTCATCTCAAGCAGCAAGTCTTCATTGGTCCCCATTGAAAACAGCATCGCGACCCGACACCAAAAGATACCTATGCACCCGGCTTCCGTGGGTGAGGTAACTCGTGCACTCCGGTGCCCAAGTGGGGGTTGGCCCTCGAAATACTTACCCTGTAAGTGGCTTGCTTGTTGACTTCTTCGAAGTGCCCTAAAACTTTAAAATACAAACCGCGACTTGCGCCATTGTAACCTATAGGAAACCCGTGGCTGTATTTAGACACTGCACGCGTCTCCCGTGGGCTTGTTACTTACCTGCTAACACTGCAGTAGTGAAGCCCCAGCGATTCCCAAGGCCCTAGGCTTTGTTACTTTGCAAGTCGAGTTTGCTAAACCATTTTCTTAGTATATGGTCTGGTACGCCCCTAGGGCTACAGCCATATTTGTGCTTAATTTATTGAGAACTGTTGACATTTGAATGTGTATCTGGGTTCTAATCTCATAAAGAGATTAGTAGAGTGTATCTAGAAATAAATACATATATATTTGATATATATACCGGTGTGGTGTCCTTTTCATTTGGTAATTCAAGAGATTATAAGGTAAAACAAGTTGCTTTACATTCCTCAGAGACTTAGCCTGAAGGCTGCTCTCCACCGCTACCACTAGGATAGCTTTCTTTAAAAGGTTGTGTGAGAAGTTGGCCTGGTATATGCTGTTCACTAGTTAAAGTGACCACCTTGTACCATGCCAAGCAACCCTTATGGTGTGGTTGTAAGTCAACCTTTTCGGACTAGCTGCCCTAGTGGTAGCGTAGGCTAAGCAGTCTTTGAGGCTAAACTCGTTAAAGCGTGTTAAGCAAGCTGTTTTACCATATGTAACCCCCCTTTATACCAATGAAAGGACACCACACAGATATATATTCAAAATATATATGTATTTATTACTCAAAGTATCCCCTAGACTCTTTATGAGCACAGGAGCACAAATCGTTAAACAAGAAAGTATAACAATATACAGAAGTTGCACTTTATATGGATGGGCCCTGGTTGCCACTCAAACCATATACTAAAATAGTGGTATAAGTACCACGAACAGGAAAGGGAAAAGGCCTAGGGCCTCTAGAATCTCTGGGCCTACAAGGAGCTAACTTCAGTTAGTGACCAGGAGGTCCACGGGTCGCGTGTGCAGTGAGGAAAGTTACACGCGGGCTCCCATTGGTTTTCAATGGGTGCGTAAAAGTTCAAAAGTTACTGCTAAAAGGGTCTTCTGGTTGAACTACGAAATCAAGACTTCAGATCTAAACATTAGAGATGTCACTCTACAGTGGGGCACCGGAGTGCCAGCTTTACCTCACCCACAGGAAGCGGGTGCATAGGTCTCGAAGTGCGTCGGGTTTCGTCTATCTGTTCAATGGAGCCTGGTGACAAAGATGCTGCAGGCAGCCGGTCCAGAAGAGATGCGGTGGATCCAAGGGTGGATCGGAGTTGTAGAAGACCTGTAAGCAGAGGGGACAGTGTTCAGTCACTAGCCAGTGACCAGCGTGGCACCAGGTAGGTACCAGGCGATGTCGGGTGCAAACAGGTGAAGAGGTGTAGCTTGTCTCCGCAGCCACGTGGTCCCTGAAGGTAGACGACGTCCAGGAGTCGGTTCACGAGCTGTCCCACGCAGGCTCTCGCTGTCGGCGGTGTCGGCGGTGTCGGCGACTCGAAAGAAGCAAACAAGCCTTGGTAAAAGCAGGAATTGAAGAAAGCTTGTAACTCTGACCAGCAAGGTCAGAGGGGCTGCTCCTTTGGAGGGAAGCAGGGGCCAGTCTGGAGCAACCAGACCAGCGTCGTAGTTTTCAAAGTTGGTCGCCAAGATGGCCACTAGCCAACGGGCCAGAGTCCGGTTAGGCGCGTCGAGTTGCAAAGTGCAGAGGAGCCCCACGCAGAGCGTGGAGATGCTGGAGGGCTCACCTTTGGTGCAGATGCTGCTCGGGTGTTGGGCTTCTCAGGACCCAAAGCACGACTTGGAGGGAGCCTCTGTTGTCGCGCTTGCAGCTTGTCGAGTGTCTTCCAAGATGGCTGGCTCCACGTGTCTCGGTGCCTCCACGGGTTCCTTCTTTGCAGGGGCTGTGAGAGGTCTGGAGGTCCAGGTCTTGTCGGTCTCTGGGCTCGGGCTCCGGCAGGAGGCGGCGGCAAAGCAGACGTTGAGTTGCTGGATGGTGCTTGCGTTAGCAAGATGGTCACTCCCTGACCATAGGGGAGATTTCCTTCAGTCTTCTGTGCAGCAGAACGTCGAAGTTCCCGTCTTCTTCTTTATTTCAAGTTGATTCCAGGATGTCTGAAGTCTTAGGACACAGCTCCTACCTTTAAGCGGATTCTAGGGGCCGGACTACCTGCTAGGTCCCTCCCTAAGGGTGGGACCAGGAAGGGGGGTGGTTACACCCCCAATCCTTTGTCCAGCTCGCCCCAGGTCCGGGGCTGGTGTGCCCCAGGACCGGTTTGAACTGGCATATGCACAGAGGCTCCTTGTGAGCCTCAGGCATGTCTGATTCCATTCAAGCCCTACCTGACCAATACACAAAATCCTGTCTGGGGTGGTGCACGCACCTCCCCTGGCAGGAAACCCTTTGTCCACATCTCCCAAGCTGGAAGGACTCCCAGCAGCAGGAGGGCAGACTTGTGTCTGTGGTGGCAGCGTCCGTTTTGTGGAGCTGAGGCTATGTCTGATTTTACCCGGGTTTCAGGTACTGTACATGTCGTGTCCCTCTAGAAGGGTGGAATGCTAACCCCGTCGCCAGAATTGGCGAGGGGTTAGTATTTCATTTCGTATGACACCTTACTCGACATGTTTTGATAAAGCCAAACCAAAGATAGCATTTAACCGCGAGGTTCATAATGCACTTAAGAGTATATGGTATGACGATATCTGGAAACGGTAGAAGGAAGTTGTTCCGACCACTGCAGACAGGCTCAGCTCATGCCAGAGCACCATCTCACATGGAACCAAGCACTCTGCCTTCAGGATTGTTAAGGCCTGCCATAGGAGTGACTTATAGGTTAACATGTGTTCCATTTAAGGTTAGGTATAGGTATACTACACCTAAGTAAGAGGTGGTTACACCAACTTACCCCAGCTGAGTGATCAGCCAGTTGTGTAAAATTGTTAGGCCAGGCCAGGGGTGGCACAATACATGCTTCAGCCCCTGGTAGGCCTTAGATACACCAATGCCCTGGGTACCTAGTGTACACTGGTACAGGGGCTCACAGGGTGATCCAATTCCAATTGGGTATGCACCGGGAGTGCATAGTGTCAATTTAGTAGAGAGAACAGCAGGCTGGGGGTCTGATTAGCAGGCCCACAGCCTCAATATGTCAAAAACCAGTGAAGCAAAAAGCAAAAATTTGGGGTGACCATAGGATAGCAGACCCTACTCTCCTACAGGTTGTCTTAAACCTATCTACCATAAGAGTCGAACTGGACTGGTGCAAGGTGGCCACTATAACTAGTGACCAGCATATTCCAGGCCAACTTCTCACACTCTGGAACAGTCTGCCCCTCGAGCTAAGGAATATTCAAAGCCATCTTTATTTCAAGAAAAAAAGCTCTAGACCTGGCTCTTTACCTATTCGAGGTTCTGTATCCTCTCTCCTTTCGCTCTCCTGGGTGACTTTTGTTTCGGTGGGCAGTGCTGGGAAGACCCGTTGCTGGGGCAGCTATGCGCTATACAAATTTCATTAACAAAAAATGTATAGTTCAGTAGTACAATCAATGTGTATGGGCATTTCACTAGGAATGTGCATATCCTTTGTATGATGTGTCCACCGTTCAGCTGTGTGTGGTGAGTTAAAGGTAACAGCTGGGCATTCTGATCAGAAGATAATATCAGGAGGTATGTGTAGAGGACAGCAATTGGTATACACTACATTATTAATGAGCTGTTTTCAGTGCAGTGCCGAGTGTCAGGGCTAAACTAGGTGGTTCAGTACAGTGTTTTGAAGTTTAGTGGAATAGATAATTAATTTATAGAATAGTTGCAGGTAAAAAAAAAGTATCAGGGGTACATTATCATATTATCTGTGCTAGATTTATTATTTTTATGATGCATAGAAATAACATCCACTAAAACACATGCTCTTAGGACTACTGTCAAGAGGGAGTGGAAAGCATAATTTCAGTGGGGAAATTAACACTACTAATGGGGATAAGTCTATTTCAATATAGAGTGGATTATGTCCTGCATTTATTTAAATACAATTTTAAAAAAACACTTTTGAATTCTAACGTCATTTGATGCAGCAACTGCTTTCTTTCAAGTGTTGATAGCCTAAGTGCTCTTCAGGGCAGGACTAAGCAAGACTGAGCCATTTTGTCTAGGTAAACTCGCACTTGTAAACACTTGGGTTCAGTCACTTAGCCTCACACAGTCTCCCTCGCCTGGAAGACAACCCACCATGCTGATGCTGGCTGGGTAAATTGAACGATAACTGTGCATGTCCACAGTGGCAGGAGCCCAAAGGATCAGGATCACTATTCGAGACGAGAAAGAGGCGACAACAAGATAAAACATGCAAAAACAACATACCTGTAGCATATCATCCACCATGGTAAGTATATATTGCACAGTTTGTTCCTTGGCGATGTGAGTCATCAAGTTAATGAAGGTCTTTGCACACTAAAAAGAATTTTGAGATAATTAAGTTGTAAAGCACAATATTGATAACTGAATGACACAAAATAGAGTACCTTGTGTAATATCTGCATTCACAATTAAAGAATAATAGAAACGTATTGTTTTCTAACAAATTTGCACAGGCAAAACTAGTTATGTGTTCACAACCTATCCGGAAGTACAGATATATTTTTGATTTTAATGTGGAGGTACTGCTCTGCAACTGGGTAATATTCTGAAGAGTGGTGCAGCTAAAAAGAGGTCGACAGTCTCATAAGGATGCTTAATATCCAGGCCATTAAAAATTGAAAGCAGAACATCTGGCTTGGACTCAAAATTCTCCCAGGACAGATTCTAAAGCCAGATCGCTGCCTCCATTCACAGAAAGATACACGCCCTCCAACTGCTTAACGGAGGATGGAAACAAAAGCCCACATGAGAAGGTCTACCTCAACACTTGCTTGGTAAAAAACTAAGCTTAAACAAGTTGCTTTCTACTTAGCCCCAGCTGATGATACAGGCATGGCTGTCAGGACTTTGAGAAGAAGCCGCCTCAATGAGTGGAGAAAGGACTGGTGATAAGTAGATAATGTAAGCATAGGCTAAAGATTCTAAATAAAACAGTGAAAAAGTAGGCAGATTGGACTTCACTGAATGAAAACTATTGAGCAGAATCGGTTTCTCATCCGCCTAATGTATGGTGTCCACAGAGTCAGCGGTGATGAGGTACATGCTCTGTAACAGTGTTGGATGGTGAGAGTCCAGAAGGCAAGGAAAAAACTAAACCCAGAGGAATGCCATGAACATTTGTAAGAAAAGGAGGGGTGTTCAAAGCTATACAGGTGGACAAAGTCAATGATCAATTAACAGGTTTTATACTAATTGGTCAGTTTTTGAATTATAGTGTAAATGGATGGGGCAGAGCTCTTACTCATTCCCCTGTAAAAAGGATGGACTCATTCATTCTTGCATCTTTTTCCTCTCTATCTTACAAACGGTCATTTCAAAGAAACAGTTCTTTCTAATAGCATAGGAAACTTGATTTCCATTTCATTGTATAATATTTTCAAAGTGAAGAAGGGCTCCGTGAGGACCAGTCTGGGATTGTTTTCCCGTAAACATGCTCTGTGTGTTTCATATAACAAGAAAGTCATTGCTTTGCAATGTTAAGCCTGATGTACTCAAAAGAACAAACACAAAGAATATCCTCACATGTTGATATATTTCAGCAGCATCCTTTTGAGCCTTTGTGGTGTGAATGTGTATGATAAGCTTTAAACAAATCAGTCTTCAATAATGGAGGAACAGCCACAGGAATTGCAGAAGTGGCAAAAAACAAACCAAGGTGTTTCTGTATATTATCCCAAGTAAGATAAAAATATAGACCTGTACATGTGATAGGATAACTCATTACCTGACTACCCTCAGCAGTGAGCATCGCATGCCTCTCCTCGGGGCGTGAACTTTCAAACCTTTTAATAAATTCACAGTCTTCAGCTGAAATCATCTGACCCCTGAAAGACAAAACCAAAACACTAGATAATTGCCTATATCCTTACATCTCGACTACTTTTACATCACTCTCTATTGGATATTCATTTGAAGAAGATGCAAATAATCCTAGACAGCTAACAGATGAAACCACAAGCATTATATATCATCAAAAGAGAGCAGCACACAAGTGACGACATCTTCAAGTCAACACAGCAAAGTGCCTGAATATTCTAAAAGGAAAAACTAGTTAAACAAGTTCCCTCTGCTTCTGTTAATGGGAATAGATTGGAGGTTGCAGTGTCATTGGGGACTTGTGTTTTGCTGGCATTATCTTCTGTCACTGAAAAAGAGATTCAAGACAGGAGCAACATCCCTTCCCATCCTCGTCCAGCAGGTATCAAAGGATATCTGCAACAGGCATCCAGTCTTCCTTGTCCTGGATCACCATAGCCCGGAAGTGTCAATGGACCATGCATGGATTTTAAAATAGGATCTAGCGTGCCACTGCTATGCAAGACTACCCTAATCACTAAAGTGTTCTTACCATTCTTAACCTACCTTTACAGTAAAGTGCAGTAGTTCCTCTTCTGTGCATGTTCCTAGTGACCCACAAATACTCGCAGAATCATTTGCAAATCAGAATTCAACATGATTGAATCCAGTCTTGTGGCTAAGGATCTCTCTCCTCTTATTCCCCATCCATCACTAACCACTTCAGCCCAGTCCACTTGAACATCATTCCAGCATCCTCTGCTGGCACTATTCCTGGATGTCCAACAGAGCGAAGGAAGACAGTTTACAGTTGATCGACTCGTGAAATAACACAGGTGATCACAGAGCTACTTGGCTACAAACGAACAAGTAATGAGTTCAGGTCAATCCATTCCATTCATCTGGTCTGTGTACCTCTTTGAAGAGTCCTAGTAAATGACAGATTTACGTGTTCATGTACCTCTATACTGGAGCTTTTTTTTTTTTAAACAACTAAAATAAAATAAAAAATATTGATGTTATGTTATTTAAAAACATTTACCTCTTTGGGCTATTTCAGAACCCATACGAATTTTCAGAACATTCAGGGCTATGTACTGGTGCCAAACCTGCATTACTATCTCATTGCAGCATAAAGATATAGCGAAAACCGTTAATACAATGCCATTTTTTTTTAAACAAATGTGCACAGTAGTTTGCTGCAATTCTGAAATGGGCAAACAAATCCCCAAGCAAAGAAATGTTGCCAAGAATGTATACCGACGCAAAATACCAAATGTGTGTGGGTCTTCTTAGAGAATGTAGACTGCACAACGTAATATGCAATATTAGCACTGCGAACTATAGTGTGGAAGAATCACTGTTTATAGTGCACTCTCCATTTGATGACGTATACCAAACTCAGGACTAGATAAAACATATGTTTGGTTATTTTGTACATCATAAAGAATAAATTGGTGCAAGCAATCTCATACCCTAATTGGATAGCAGGTAGAATGAGCAGAACATGAGGTACATCACATTTTGTTTTAGCTTTTTTCCCCAAATACAGTCAGTCCTTCCAGTCACACTCATGAATGAAAATGTCCCAGCCATGGGATGAGTGGATCCAACAGGCAGCACATGCCTGTTCAACACTCCTTTATAGGTTTCCATTAGTAATAGATTGACATATAAAAAAAACGTTTTTCTTTGCTTTGACTTGAGTCACAGGAATCTCCCACACCCAGTGGAAGACACTAACTTGGGTAGGTTCTTCGACCTAATGTTCTCTTTCAAACCCCAAGTAAATAATGTATGCAAATCAGTTTTCCACCACTTCCTTCAGCAAAGAGGGATTCAACAGCTATTTCTCCGGATTTATGAATGTAGGGGGTACCAGGCATGAGTGGATTTGCAACGGACTGCTTTTGATCGGGAACTTCCATTGAAAATCTATACGCTCTACAATTTGTCAAAATGTATATTCTGAAGCTGTATTGTCAATTTGATCGCACTCAAATATTTCTCAACTTTTACACGAGTCAGCAACAAATGCAGCTACAACTAAACATATGAGCTCATTTGTGCATCACATTAATTATAGCTTAACAACTTCACACTGAAACATGCCTATCTTTCTACAATACAACTCACAATATCCAGGGCCACACTAGGGACCCTGAAAAAAACACTCGTTTGGTACTCTGAGGAGAAATATATTCTATATGTAACCCAGCTGTCCAATATTTACTAGGCCTAAAACTTAATGATTCCATGGTACTTTGCAAGAACATTCAGAAGTAGCAGGTTGTATACAATATTAACTATTTATGACCAATGGACAGACCTTCAGATGTTATCTGAACAGTGATAATCAAAGGCCTAAAAAATACCTAAAGTTCATTAAAATTATATTCTATTTATATTTACAAACCAGCTATATGGCTCAACTGGGGTCTGACTTCTGCATTAATGCAAGAATATAAACTTACTGGAGATATGACTGCCAGTTGACTTTGTTAGCACGCACTTCAGCAGCCTTCGCAGCAATGATGTTGGTTGGGACAGCAGCATCTACCGCCCCTCTGATGTCCATGTTTGCTAGATTTCCAACCTAAAACTGATTAAATGAATTATATCAAACAGATTGTGAGTACCTACATTTTGAAAATAAGTAAACAGATTAACTTTCAATAAATTAATATAAACAAGCCAGGCTTCCTTCACACTCCTAAAATTCAAAATGAAACGAGAAGCTGTTGCCAAAGAGGATGTGACCTGTTTATTTTAGATCCATAATCTCCTCATACCATTACTTCTGAGCGATGACTTTAGATTATCAAACAGATCAGTTATTAAATCACATTTAAATTGATGATTTTATAGTATTAAGGAAATAAATTCAAAATGGAGATTTGTTGATTTGACTCCCATCCAAAACAAGCATTTGCAATGCTATCGGTCTAGCCTTTGGGACCGTATATGTATTTAGCTATGCAGCACATTAGCCTGGGTTCTGAAACATCTACTTTTCTTTAACATGGAGGGAAAGTAAGCACCAAGCTGCGGAACACGCTGGATATGGAAACACATGGAGAGAAATATTGCCTTTCAGCGGGAACTGGTATAGTCCTAAGCTCGGTTTTAATATAAAATCAGGGCCTTCGGTGGTCATATCACTGAAAATACAAGATTTGAAAAAATATTGTCTACGGGTGCTCGTGGAAAACAAGTTTCCATGGCCTAGAATATAGTGAATGCTAAAGTGATTCTGGTATTTTACTGACCTCTGCGGGTCCTTTTCTATCAAGAAAGTTAAATAGAGGCAGTTGCCAGAAAAATTAAATAAGAAAGACCCTAACAGAAAGTCGTTGTGGTATTTTACTGACCTCTACTGGTTGTTTTCTATCAAGACCGTTAAATAGAGGCAGTTGAACAGAAAGAAAAGTCCCTAAACAAAAGCGGAAGCAGACGAGTCCTGGGGCTGATTTCCAGAGCCCACAAAGTACATACAACAGATCTTCCAGACAGCTGTCTAAGCTCGACCTAAGAATGTGAATGTACACACACGCTGTTTTTAGGATTCAGGGTAGAATATGTGTAGGTGTATGTCGGAGTATTTTTTAGGCTTCAGAAGTGTACTACATATTCTTTCAAGTGAGGGTGGGAAGGATTTACACGCTCAAATATTCTGTAAAAACATTATGTATATCGTTTTAAAGTTCAAGGATATGATTTAAGGACTTAACAAAAAAAGAACAAGCATTGGCAAAGTCAATAGGTCTCATCTATATAAGAGCTATTGGCTTTGGCAATGTGTTTCTGTGATTTTGTACACCAGTGTTGCTGCTGTTCAGCATGTCCAAAAGTTAGTGGTGTGTAGTGTCGTAGAATGGAGTGGAGTGGAGTACAGTGTGGCAGAGTGGGGAGGGAGAGGGTTGAAGAGATGAGTCTGGTTCAGTGGTAGAGAGTGTGGTAGAGTGCAGTGGCATAGAGTGGACAGCGTAGGAGTGGATTGAGGTAGTGGGGTGTATTGGAGTAGGGTGGGATGGATTGGAGTGTTGTAAGCTGGATTGAAGTGGGGTGGATTGCATCGGGGTGGGGTGTACTAGAGTGGGGTGAATTGGACTGGAGTGGTGTGGATTGTACTGAGTAGAGTGGAGTAAACTGGCTTGGGGTGGAGTTGAGTGGGATGGGATGGACTAGGGTGGATTTTTCGGAGTAGGTTGCAGTGGGGTGGAGTGAATTTGAGTGGACAGGATTGGAGTGGACTGGCCTAGGGTTGGAGTGGCCTGGGGTGGGTTGGGTTGTATTGGAGTGGTGTGGGAAGGATTGGATCAGAGTGAGGTGGGGTGGATTAAGGTCATTTGGAGTGGGTGGATTAAGGTGGAATAGAGGAGGTGGTGTGGGGTGGAGTGGGCTGGATGGATTGGATAGGGTAGAGTTGGGTGGACTGAACTGAGGTGGGGTGGATTGGTGTACAGCGGTTTGGTTTAATTACATTTATATAGCTCTTACAGGGCTCAAAATATCCGCTCGCATTTGC
The DNA here is from genome assembly GCF_964204655.1 of Triturus cristatus. NCBI lineage: Eukaryota > Metazoa > Chordata > Amphibia > Caudata > Salamandridae > Triturus > Triturus cristatus. Next base: position 836,395,841 of record NC_140594.1, read on the forward strand.
GAGCCAGATTTAATTAGGGTGAGCTATTTTTAGGTCCTTACTGGGGAGTAGGAAAATAAAATGACTTTTGACCTCTGTCTGAAAGGAGAGGAAATGTGACAAGATAGCAAGATTTAAAGGAATCTTTATTGCTTACAAAGTAAATGATTTTTTGAGCCCTATCTTACTACCTCTGACAAGGCATTGAAGCGTTTTTGGCGATCAGCAAGCTACTCCGGAACCCTAAAAGGATTAGTGGTGAAATAGTATAGGGAGCAATGAAATTATTTGAGCAGTGGACATTAGTTTATTTAGATTGAAAAGGGATAGTGGAGGGATAGAATTTGTAAGACTTTGCATTTATAAAGCGCTTGCTACCCATGATGGGGAGTCGACGCGCTCTTTGGCTGGTAGCACGCTACTCCAGAACCCAAACATTAATAGAAGGGAATTAGTTTAGGGAAATATGAAATTAATTTGAGCGGTGGAAATGGGAGTCTGTTAGTTGGATTGAAAAGGATAGTGGAGGGATAAAAGAAGGAAGGTTTTTTGGAAATCATAGCAGTAGGAGGAGGTTTGGGGTGAGTAAAGGGGAGGTGGGGGTGACACAGTGCAGTGGAGTGAGCTGGATGGAGTGGGCTGAACTGGAGTGGGGTGCACTGAAATAGGGTGGGGTACATTGAAATAGGGTGGGGTGGATTAGAGTGGAATGAGGTGGATTGGATTGAGTGGGATAGATTGGCTTTTGTTGGAATGACGTGGGTTGGAATAAAGTAGACCGGATCAAAGTTGAGTGGAGTGGAGTGGATCAAAGTTGAGTGGACTGGATTGGAGTGGAGTGGAACAAAGTTGAGTGGACTGAATTGGAGTGGAGTGGAACAAAGTGGAGTGGACTGGATTGGAGTGGATCAAAGTTGAGTGGACTGGATTGGAGTGGATCAAAGTTGAGTGGACTGAATTGGAGTGGAGTGGATCAAAGTTGAGTGGAGTGGATCAAAGTTGAGTGGACTGAATTGGAGTGGACTGAATTGGAGTGGACTGAATTGGAGTGGACTGAATTGGAGTGGACTGAATTGGAGTGGAGTGGACTGGAGTGGACTGAATTGGAGTGGAGTGGACTGGAGTGGACTGAATTGGAGTGGACTGAATTGGAGTGGACTGAATTGGAGTGGACTGAATTGGAGTGGACTGAATTGGAGTGGACTGAATTGGAGTGGACTGAATTGGAGTGGACTGAATTGGAGTGGACTGAATTGGAGTGGACTGAATTGGAGTGGACTGAATCAAAGTGGACTGAATCAAAGTGGACTGAATTGGAGTGGACTGGATCAAAGTGGAGTGGACTGAATTGGAGTGGACTGGATCAAAGTGGAGTGGACTGAATTGGAGTGGACTGGATCAAAGTGGAGTGGACTGAATTGGAGTGGACTGGATCAAAGTGGAGTGGACTGAATTGGAGTGGACTGGATCAAAGTGGAGTGGACTGAATTGGAGTGGACTGGATCAAAGTGGAGTGGACTGAATTGGAGTGGACTGGATCAAAGTGGAGTGGACTGGAGTGGACTGGATCAAAGTGGAGTTGAATGGACTGGATTGGAGTGGACTGGAGTGGAGTTGAATGGACTGGATTGGAGTGGAGTTGAATGGATTGGAGTGGAGTTGAATGGAATGGATTGGAGTTGACTGGATTGGAGTGGAGTGGAGTGGAGTTGAATGGAATGGACTGGACTGGAGTTGAATGGACTGGATTGGAGTGGACTGGATTGGAGTGGACTGGATTGGAGTGGACTTGATTGGAGTGGACTGGATTGGAGTGGACTGGATTGGAGTGGACTTGATTGGAGTGGACTTGATTGGAGTGGACTGGATTGGAGTGGACTGGATTGGAGTGGACTGGATTGGAGTGGACTGGATTGGAGTGGACTGGATTGGAGTGGACTGGAGTTGAATGGACTGGATTGGAGTTGACTGGATTGGAGTTGAGTGGAGTGGAATGGACTGGAGTGGATCAAAGTTGAGTGGACTGGATCAAAGTTGAGTGGACTGGATCAAAGTTGAGTGGACTGGATCAAAGTTGAGTGGATCAAAGTTGAGTGGAGTGGATCAAAGTTGAGTGGAGTGGATCAAAGTTGAGTGGAGTGGATCAAAGTTGAGTGGAGTGGATCAAAGTTGAGTGGAGTGGATCAAAGTTGAGCGGAGCGGGACAGACTGGAGCGGAGCGGGACAGACTGGAGCGGAGCGGGACAGACTGGAGCGGAGCGGGACAGACTGGAGCGGAGCGGGACAGACTGGAGCGGAGCGGGACAGACTGGAGCGGAGCGGGACAGACTGGAGCGGAGCGGGACAGACTGGAGCGGAGCGGGACAGACTGGAGCGGAGCGGGACAGACTGGAGCGGAGCGGGACAGACTGGAGCGGAGCGGGACAGACTGGAGCGGAGCGGGACAGACTGGAGCGGAGCGGGACAGACTGGAGCGGAGCGGGACAGACTGGAGCGGAGCGGGACAGACTGGAGCGGAGCGGGACAGACTGGAGCGGAGCGGGACAGACTGGAGCGGAGCGGGACAGACTGGAGCGGAGCGGGACAGACTGGAGCGGAGCGGGACAGACTGGAGCGGAGCGGGACAGACTGGAGCGGAGCGGGACAGACTGGAGCGGAGCGGGACAGACTGGAGCGGAGCGGGACAGACTGGAGCGGAGCGGGACAGACTGGAGCGGAGCGGGACAGACTGGAGCGGAGCGGGACAGACTGGAGCGGAGCGGGACAGACTGGAGCGGAGCGGGACAGACTGGAGCGGAGCGGGACAGACTGGAGCGGAGCGGGACAGACTGGAGCGGAGCGGGACAGACTGGAGCGGAGCGGGACAGACTGGAGCGGAGCGGGACAGACTGGAGCGGAGCGGGACAGACTGGAGCGGAGCGGGACAGACTGGAGCGGAGCGGGACAGACTGGAGCGGAGCGGGACAGACTGGAGCGGAGCGGGACAGACTGGAGCGGAGCAGACTGAAGGACTGCAGCAGGGCAGATTGTTTTAGACTGGAGTGGGGCAGTGCAGTGTGTTCTGGATTGGAGTGGGGCAGATTATTTTGGATTGGAGCAGATTGTTTTGGATTGGAGTGGGGCAGTGCAGTGTGATCTGGATTGGGGCACATTGTTTTGAACTGGAGTGGGGCAGATTATTTTGGATTGGCGGGGGGCAGATTATTTTGGATTGGGGTGGAGCAGGTTGTTTGGACTGGAGTGGGAAAGACAGTTTTGGCTTGGAGCAGATTGTTTTCAAGTGGAGTAGGGCAGATTGGAGGGGAGGGGATTATTTTGGTTGGAACTGGGAAGATTGAAGTAGGGCAGATTGTGTGGGGTTACAGAGGGGCAGACTGGAGCGGATTTGGCAGATTGTTTTGGATTGGAGTGGGACAGATTGTTTCAGAATGGAGTGGGGCAAATGTTTTGAATGGTGTGGGGCAAATTGTTTTGTATTGGAGTGGGCATTATGTTTCGTATTGGACAGGGACATTTTGTTTCATATTGGAGAGGGGCATTTTGTTTTATATTGGAGAGGGGCATTTTGTTTTGTATTAGAATTTTTTTTTTGTATTGGGTGGGGCAGATTGTTTTGGACTGGAGTGTGGCAGATTGGATTTGGGGTAAAGTGGATTGGATTGTGCTGGATTGGAGGGGGTGAATGGGGATGGAGTGAGTTGGAATGGATTGAGTTGGAATGGATTAACGTGGGGCAGACTGGAGTGGGGCACATTGTTTCGAAATGGAGTGGGGCAGACTGGACAGCGGCAGACTGGAGTGGGGCAGTTTATTTTGGATTCAAGTGGGAAAGATTGGAGCTGGGCATTTATTTTTTGGAATGGGGCAGATGGTTTTGGATTGAAGTGTGGCAAATTGTTTTGGACTGGAGTGGAGCAGATTGAAGTGGGATAGGTTGGAAGGGTTGGAGTGTGGGGGACTGGAGTGGATTGGGATGAGTGGGGTAGACTGGATTGGTCTGGGTTGGATTGGATTGAGTGGGCTGGTGGGGTGGAGTGGATTGAAGGCGGGCGGATTGGAGTGGTGTGGATTGGGATGTACTGCACTGCCTAATTTCGAAAATTACACAGAAGAAAAACAACTTTGCTTTGCAATATACAGAACAAGATAATAGTCATCTTTGGCGAACAGCACCCTCGAGCAAAAATGAAAAAACAGGAGTGCAAAGCGAGAAAAGAAGAATCGGCAAAATAAAAGAAAATAAAAGTATAGAAAATACAACTTCGCAATTTTTGTCATGGTGGGCACGTTTTTGACAGTCACACGCCTCCTGTTTGCAGTGCATTGGAAGTTAAAAAGACTACCTTAATCACGTCGGGAGCAGCGGACGGGCACTTTTTAAAAGTAAATGGTGTTAGGCTAGCAGTGACCAGTTACAAGGCTGTAAATAAGAGTGCCACGCAATCCAACATATTATGAGCAACAGGGCTGGCTCCAAGCTTTTTTTGTTAAAAACATCATTTAGCAAGCAATAGGTATGCACTAGCGCATGCTATTGCAGGCTCGACCCTAAAAAGTAATCCAAAATAGCTGTATAAAACACTATTAGTCCAAACTAACTATACTCAGAAGTAAAAGTCATGAAGTAATGGTGTGGGAAATTTTTGTAAAGGAAGATATGTCATACAAACTCAAAGAGGAGAAATTGGTGTCGACATTCATAAATGTAATTTACACAAATACATAAGACTGCAAGCAAGTGCTGCACAAGATAGTTTATTTACTATATTAGGATCTCAAGACGTGCACCTTTAACACTTGACATAACGCATTAGACTATTTGATAAATCATGAAGCAATAAAAGCAAAGTGTACAATTTATTCTATTACATGTGCTTGGATTCCATAGCTAGCTTACAGAACAATTATGTTATTAAAGCCTGTAAAGCATCATCATCAAATAACTTTATTCGGTTATTTGTACAAAACCAAAGTATACAAAAGATAAAGCAATGTCTATTTACAATTAAAAAAGTATACAAAACAAGTCAATTTCCAATAGCTATTAAAAAGAGGGCTATAAAAATGACAGCCAAGCATGCATCAAGATACATTGTGTAACAACTGTACGGCATGCTTCCTACTATAAACCATACAGCATGGAAGTACCAAAAAGATAAGTGGGGAACAATCCTACAGTCCGCAATACAGAAAGTGCATATTTGACATGAGACAGTTTATATTACGATGCAATCTGTGATAAAAGCTTCTGTCGGGTTATCCAGAAGGCAAATCAAAAGCAGCTAACAGCAAAAACTATTGGCTCAGAAACATTCGCTTTTAGGATTCTATACACAATCTGATACTGCCTTGCTCCTAAATGAAGGCAGATTGGTCTTATCCATCTCCTGCGTGACTGATAGTATCTAGGGCAAAAAAACAAGACATGTTCTTCAGTTTCTTTGACAGTAGTGCAGGCAGGACATGAATCTAGTAATAAGCCAACCGCCTCCTTTTTAGGAAATTTTAGGAGCAAACTGCTGTATCTGAATCTATCACATAAGCTTTTTGCAAGGGGGGGGGGGGGGGGGGGCGAGATTTGGTCCAGGAAGGGTTTGAATTGTGGACATGATTGTATTGATAAAAATTTGGATGATAACTGACCACTAGTCAAATTATTAGTGTAGTGATCTCCCACCGCCTCCCAGTATCTGACTTTTAATCTCAGTAGATCCTCTCTTGTAGCTCTATCCGGATGCTCCCACAGATCCATCATATTCATTAGCTTGCACCAATCTGCGATGTGCTTAATCCATGGTAGTTTTGTTGCACCATAGATCTTCATAACCTCCCGTAGAGAATCTCGATAATCTGTAAATTGGGGGGTTATCCATAGGCGCAACCAGTAGGTTAAGGGTTTCAGTGCAGCCAGATCACCAATTTTCTTCAACCCGAGATCATAAAAAAGGGGAATTAGAGGAGTTGTAATAGGTGCCGAAATAAGGGACCTAACAGCCGAAATAAGGAACCTAACATTCGAAATAAGGGACCAAACAAACTCAAAGAGGAGAAATGTCGAGCAAGTGGCATCATTTTATTCCAACGTGTTTTGCAACAAACAGAATCTAAGCTTGGTACACTACCAGTCTCATGTTAAGGCACAACAAAATACATGTGTTAAAAGCTTCAATCAAGTTAAAAAGAAAAACCAACCACAAAAACAATTGGGTGTGGGAAGTTTTTGTAAAGGAAGATATGTCATACAAACTCAGAGGAGAAATTGGTGTCGACATTCATAAATGTAATTTACACAAATACATAAGACTGCAAGCAAGTGCTGCACAAGATAGTTTATTTACTATATCAGGATCTCAAGAAGTGCACCTTTAACACTTGACATAACGCATTAGACTATTTGATAAATCATGAAGCATTAAAAGCAAAGCGTGCAATTTATTCTACTGCATGGGCTCGGATTCCATAGCTAGCTTACAGAAAAATTATGTTATTAAAGCCTGTAAAGCATAATTCACAACTATTCGCCTACAACCAGTGGCCGGCAGCGATAAGAAATATACATCAGCTGTAACCCTGGGGCCGGCAGCGAAAGTCATGCAAATGGATAACAGAAAAAACAACTCCCCAACCTCTGTACTCAAGCATTCATAAACTACGTGTCATGGGCCTCTCGGTCCAACACAGCTAAGGGAAGGAGGATATAGCCGCATATACAGTGATGTTTAGTCTGCATTAAGGGTTTTGTGGGGGATCAAGGGAAGTTGCCCCAAGTAGGTTGGAAATGTTAGTTCTCTAAATTCAGAGGATAGATTTCAAGAAAAGGAGCCCAAATATCAGGATAGGAGACGCTTTTGGGATCCAGAGCTAGGGACAGTGCTTCCATCCCTAGGATTAACCACAGCTTGGGCAACCAAGAGGTATGGTCAGGAATCTTGTAGCAGGGGTGTGTTGCAGCCCAACGCCCAGGACATATTGTTTTGGTTAAAGGCCAACCAGTTTATGTTTTTTTTTGCGCTTGGGACATGTAGGCCTAACCCCCCAGAAGCACGAACAAACAATTAGGTGAATAAGTGAATGGCATTGTCTGGAGTTAAGGTAATACTTGTGTCCATATGTTAATGCTATCCAAACTTGTATTTATAGTTCATTAATGCAAAGCCTTCATTATTAGTGTGCGTGCTCGGAGGAAGTGTTGTAAGCTTGGATTGCACTACTGACAGTGGTTCCAGAATAAAAATGTATACACACATTTACAAAGCTTAACAATATGAGGCTACGTATAATGCTCCCAGAATGCTCTCCGATTAGATACAAATATTTGCAGAAGCTTGAGAGCAAGATTGATGATTCCTTGCTTTCAAAACAAAATGTTCACAGAAAAATGCAACTAGGAAAAAAACGTTCTGCTAAACTATAGTGAGTTTTAAGTACCATGTCTTTGAAGCATTATTTAGTTGATTGATAGATAGGAAATTTATAATGAGCTACTTTGCCCGAAGGCGTCAAGGCGCAACTGATGGAAAGCAATCAGCCAAATCCAAGATGTGGAAAGGAAGGAGCATTAGGGGTAGTTAAATGTCTTAATGTATTTTATTATTGCCAAAAATATTTAGAATGAAAAGTCAGTGCAACCAGTTTAAACAAGATAAACAAGCATTGGCAAAGTCAATAGTTCTGCCATTGTTGGTCAGCATTTTAGTTTTGTTAACATGTTTCTTGTTTTAACACGGTTTTTGTAACACTTTGTTTAGGGAGCTGCCGGGCTTCATCGTTAGAACAAACAATGTTAAAAAAAAAAAAAGCAAAAATATTTTTGGGTCTCAAAAAGCACACATTGCCACAGTAGTCCCTCACACTGAACAAAACTTTGTGTGGCGATGTGCTCCTTGGGAAAGAACAGAATGCTGTAACTCACCATAAGGGCAGCTGCTATATAGATCGAGAGAGAGAGAGAATTTTAATAAAAACAAAAAGGTCTTGGTTAAAACCAGACCTAATTAGAGGCCTATTTCTTAAAGATAATCACAAACGTACACCCAGTGGTTAATATCCTAGCATTAGAGCAGACTTATGGCTTTCATGAATTTATAAGAATTTACAGAAGTAAGCTAGGAATATGGTAATCGTAAAAAAATGTTGGTCACCTGCATGTTAGCGCGAGCAAATACGAATATGTAGATTTGCACATTCGAAAATCTGCTTATGGTTTTCAAGTTCCGTTTTCCTTGCACAGCTTTTTTCTCAACCCTAGAAGAAGTTTTACTTGTGGAGTACATTTACAACCTTTACCAGTTTGGAAAGAGATTAGAGAAGAGCTAGTGAAAACCCCTAAAATATGCAAATTAGTTGGTTTGCTACTCAAAAGAGCATTCCAACCCTGAAACTATTGCTCACCGCTACTTCCAGCGTCACTATGTAGGTCTGTGCAAATGTGGCAAAATAAGCAAATTGCTAGTATTCACACACTACTATAGTATGAGCCCTGGCATAATCAGAGAGGCTATTATCCATGCTTTTATATAATGAGATCACTGCCATAATTTGTTGTGGCACAAACAGGACAAGTGAATTTGTTCACAGGACAATTAGAACTGTGGATACCCCAGAGTAATAGAATCACCTGTTGCACCGCCCACAGAGCAAGTGCCATTGGTCTACCCCGGGTGGAGCATAGTCAGAAGTCCTAGGATAGTTATGCTGGGAACCTTGGGATGAAAGTGTTAAAGGCACTGTCTATGTCTCTTAGCACTTGGTCCCAATATCGGGTGAGTTTTGGACAGTGCCATAGGAGGTGGGTCCCAGTGAGTCTGCATCCCCGCCAGCACTCCATGGAGCACCCTGGGTTTCACATATGAAGTCACACAGGTGTGCAAGCCATGTTATGTGCTGTGTGATGTACCCTATACAAAATATCCTCCCATTCTTTTGTACTAAGGACCCGCTCTATATCCGCTTCCCAAAGTACCTGCCATTTCGTCTTTATTGTAGAACCCTCCATGGTCACAAGGGCATACAGTTTGGTTATGAGACTCTTATCTGTTTTCGAGAAGCAGCCACTTCTCAAAGGGGATCATGGGTTAGGATGCCCCTTGTTTATACACCTGTGAGGCCACCCAATGTCGAAGCTAATGTGGTCAGCTGCAGTCAGAGTAATCGGCTTTCAATTGGTCAAAGGCAATAATCTCATCTTGATCGAAAAGGGAACCTATTCACTTTCAGTCCCCTTCATACCTCTGCCGAAACAACTCCGGTTCCTGCACCAGAGAGAAATCAGGGTTAGCTAATATCGGCATTATCTGGGAGGGAAACATCATAAGGCCGGCCTGGAGTGCCACCGAGTCCCACAGTTGGAACATCAAGCTAGTCACTGGTGAGAAGAACAGGCCACAAGCTCTATGTATACGCAGTAGCCAAGCTTCTTTTCACATACTGGAGCTAACAAAAGCCGGGGTCATGAGGCACCAATGTTTTTCAGAGAGCCGCCGGTTCCACTCAACTAAAAAGCAGAGCTGTGCGGCTTGGTAGTAGCAGAATATTAAGGGGACCACCAATCCTCCGTCTCATTTCTGGCAGTGTAGTATCCATTGGTTAAGACGGGGTCTTCTGCTGTACCACAGAAATTTCTTAATATTCAGTTGCAGAGAGCGAAGGGCACTGGATGGAGGGGTCAGAAGTAGTGTCTGGAACACAAAGTATACGCAGGAGAATAGTAATTTAAACTGCCACAATCTGGCCTGTCCAAGAGAGGCGAAGCCGGCTCCAGGCAGACATGGTCTCACTGGTCTGAGAAATAAGAGCGGAATAGTTAGTAGCCAAAGCCTTAGGGAGAGTCTGACCCAGTTTAATGCCCAAGTAGGATATGGAGTCTTTCGCCCATTTGAAAGGAAACCGAGAGAGCAAGGCCGTTTAGTGTGGAGGAGGGACTGAGAGGCTCAGAATTTTAGATTTTAGCAGGTTTACTTTGAAACTTTTGATCTCCCCAAAAAGGAGCTCTTCAACCAGTGCAGGAATCGAAGTCAACAGGTTTGTTATCAATAAGATAGCATCGTCAGCGTAAAGGCTAATGAGGCGATGGTCTCCTCCGAAGGGAATCCCAGTGATACCTGGACTATCCTTTATACGTTGTGCCATAGGCTCCATATATGGAGTAAAAAGAAGTGGGGATGAGGGCACCCCTACCATGTACCCCGTAATTTTGGGAAGGTAGGGGATGAAACACCATTGACCCTCACTGAAGAGTGGGGAGCACTATATATGCAGTTGACCCATCTGCAAAATTTGTTACCAAGGCCGAACTTTCATAGGGTCGCGTAGAGCTAGGGTCAATGGAAACGGTTAAATGCCTTCTCTGCATCTATGGAGAGAAACAAGGCTTCCTTCTTTGACCTGTGAATTTTGTCCAGAAGATGCAAGAGGCGCTTGGTATTATAGCTGCATTGTCGTGCTGGAATAAGGCCCGCTCGGTGTGGCTCTATCAGACCAGGCATGAGAGGATTCAGGCAGTGTGCCGAGATGCTGGTGAACAGTTTGTCATCTATATTTAAGAGGGAGATGTGTCTATATGATCCACAGAGGGTTGGATCTCTTCCCAGCTTTGTACTAACCGAAATGGCCGCTTCTAGCATGAAGTCAGTGAGGGAGACAGAATCAGCGAAGGAGTTGTAGAGACGTGTTAGTAGGAGGGCAAGTTTGTGGCAGAATTTTTTTAAAGAATTGGGCACTGAAGCCTATGGGCCCCGCAATTTCAATGTCTTTAGGCAAGCGATCGCCGAAATCACCTCTTCAGTTCGTATGGGTTGGTCAAGTGTTTCAGCCTCCGTAGCCGGGAGGGAAGTTAGGGTGATCCCGCTTAGATAATGAAAAGCGTCTCCATTAGGGCCATTGCATGTAAAGTACAGGGAACCATAGAAGGCATGGAAAGCCGAGGCAATCTCTGCATCCTAATGGTCCTCTGTAGGGAGGTCAGTGCGTATAGCCTTCACCGTACCTGAATGGATTTTACTACGGGGCGGTGTGCTAACATATGCACGCAGCAGCTACTACTGAGGTAACATTTTAGCTTAAGACCTATCAGAGCATATTCCGTCCTGTCAAGGTTTAAGAAGAAGCCACGTTTTCAAGCCCCCACCATACTCTGGGGCACCTCTCTGTTTGTAGATATCAGGCACAGAGCTCAAGGCTTTCTCAAGAAGCAGTTTGTCTCGAAGTCTGCAGTTTTCCGCTGCAGAGACTGGTAGGAGTTCTCCCCTCATTACTAGTTTCAGGGCTTCCCAAACTGACGAGAAGGATACCTCCCCGGTATCATTAGCACAAGGGTAGTCTGTTTTCTGAAGAGAGTCGACCATAGCAGGGGACTGGAGTAAAGAGTCTCTAAGTAGCCAGTGTGAGGTTTATGGCTGGGTCACACCTAGTCAGAGAGATAGTGAGAGGGGGCAATGACTTCTTTTGTGACAAGGGCCGTAAGAGTTCCCAGGAAGTTATCAATACGTCCATATGTTTTGTGTGCCACGGAGTACAATGTATAGTCCCTAACCGATGGGTGTAGATGATGTCAAATGTCTAGTATACCACAGTCTGCCAAGCATTGTAAGCCTGATGTGGAGAAGGCTCCTGTTTGTTTGAAGCACAGTCCTGACCGATCAAGGTCGGTGTCCATTACCAAATTCATGCCCCCCCTATCAGAATGGCAGTGTCAGGGGATCTAAGGGCAGTAGTTAAGGAGCTAATAAAAGATTCCGGATGTTGGTTAGGGGCATAGGCAAAACCGAAAGTGCCCAATTTAGGTCTGACTGCAAGGAGACATCCCTTAACATTGGAGACTGTTGCTAAAACTTCTCCTCGGAACCTTAGGGAGCAAAGAATGTCCCTTCACCCCCACCCTCTCCCCTTTCTTAGAGGGCCAGGGCTGAAGTGGAAACCAGCTGGAGTGCATTCGGAGTACATCTTCAGTGAGCAGGTGGGTGTCTTATAGAAGGCATATATCACTGCCAGACTGTTCTAAAAGTGAAAGCACAGCAGACCGTTTAATGGGATTATTTAGCCCCCTCTCCTACATGGATACTAGTAAACTGCCAACTGAGAGGAAATTCCACAGAGAAGCATCCTCAGCAAGGGTGGGCCCAAAGATTATGCAATGGAGGGACAAGAGGCGGACCAGTAAGGAGTAGCAGAAAACAAAACCTCTGTAAAAAAATAACTTCAAAACCATTATCAAAATAAAAATTTAAAAAACACAAGACTGACAACGAGAGAAGTCCATCATTGAGTGGTGTAAATCAGAGAAAATGAACCACGCAGGAGGGGGGCTGATCAGCCATGATCATAATGTAAAGAACATCCTAGAGGAGAGGGAACTAGAAATACGCTCCATCCCCCATCTCCCACCATCAAGTTATCCCCCTGCAGAAAGGGACAAAGCTGTGATACAAGTCCTCTTGACTTCAGGGAACTTCGGGCATGTAAGTGACCATCCTCATAATGCCTTATGGTATGATTGTCTCGCTTTACCCATGGTTATGGAGTCAGGCTTTCTGCCAGCAGATAAGCCCCTGGGGAGCTGCCATCGAGAGTGTTTACATGCCTTGCAGTCCTGGGAGCTGTTGTGACAGTCATCCAGTGAGGGATCCGTGATACAGAGTACTGTGTAGGCCTCCTCCGTAAGGGATCTAAATTGGTCCAATTTTCCATCAAGCCGGAAGAAAATCCGAATAGGGTGGCCCCAGAAGTACAATATCCAGCCCCCCTTAGGTGAGCAGTGATAGGACAAATATCCTGGCGCTTCTGAAGAGTTATGGATGGCAGGTCTTGGTATAACACAGGCGTGTGTCCTCAGAATTGAATCAGGTGGGCCTCTTGTGCTTTGCGCAGAATGTTTTCTGTCATTTGAAAAATTGTGTACATGAGGTAGGATGTCAGAAGGGGGGGTGCTTGGTCTAGTTTTGGTAGACCCACACTATGGACATGTTCCAGTTTTAGGTCTGTGTCTTCTGAGGCTCTTGTGCCGGAAGATGGTCCAACATACTCTATAAAGTCAGCTCCCTCAGCGTGAGTCGGGACCCCTTTGATGCATAACCTATTACGCGGAGAGCAATTTTCCAAGTCCTCTGCGTGGGCTGGAAGATCAAGGTGTTGGTCCTTTAGGTGGAGAACTTCTTGCTGGAGCTACCTCCTCGTTCCGTCAGGACTCACACTCCTCCATGGCAGACACCCTGTCTCCTACCTCCTCTAGGTCTTGGCGGACCTCGAGAAGTTCAGCTGAGAGGTTCCTCTTCACTGCTTGCAAGTCATACCGAAGTGATGCAAAGAGCGCCTCCAAGAAAGACCTCATCACTAGCCACTCTAGATCAACTAACTCAGAGGGATGGTCCATCTCAGGTGTAGGTGTCTTGTTACTTGCTACACCCCCACCAGGCGTTGCTAGCATGTCTCAGAGAGTGGTCCTTTTTCACCCTGGTCGCAGATATCATGGGAATCTTTCACAAGGATAGAGTTGGAGGGGGTGCCTGACCGACGGCACACCCCCAGGCGGTGCGCACATGTCAGGACTCACAAAAATCCTGAAAAGGCAGACACAGGTGTCAAAAAGAGAGGGGTCACTGACCTCTTTATCAGAAAGCCCACTGAGGCAGGGTCCTTGTGTATTGCAGGTCGGTCTATGGTACTAGTATGAAGGCAGCTCCCCGCTAGGGCGTCGCTCTGGGCACAAAACATACAGAAAGCCCACCAGGGGCAGTGCCGACTGGCCTAAGGCCTCCAAGTCCGAAGACCCCCAGGAACAGGCTGCTAGGGTTAATGCACTCCAAATAGGACCTTGTGAAGATGTGAAGCCTTCGGGCGGCACGCAGCAGACTGTAGACCAGGAATTGAGGAGGGAGCCCTTTGTTAAACCTCCGCCCCCCCCCACCACTCACCCCAAAACACAAAGCTGGTCCGTGCAAGAGTTTGCTGTCCTCCAGATCCAGTGCCCCAGTCGTCAGGAAGTGGCAGACCAATCCCTCCATTATTAGAAATAAAATTGATTCAAACAGTAAGCTAGAAGCAGCGGGGGAAATAGACTACTTGGTCTATATGAGGGTGCGGGGGCACTCCGAGCATGGCGGTCAGGCAAAGATCCAGGGCAAAGCACTAGGGTGGCTCACGGTTTTGCCACCTGATATCCTGCTAGTAGGCCCAAGCCTAGGGCTTAGGGAATAGCGCCATCAAAGACAATATGTTGAGTTAACGCAGGTTGCAATGCAGGCAAGGAAGCGGTAGGCCTCCAGGCGGACTTTTACTCTTGAAGCTACACCAGTTGAGACCCGCAGTTTTGTCGTCCGAGTGGAGTGTGGGGAGGGGAATATTATCTTCCTCGTTCCCCCTCGTCTGACGAGAGAGGGCCGCAAAGCTCAAACGCCCCCGCCTCATGCAATCAGGCCCGAGGGCCAGCCACGGTCTTACAGTCAGTGTTGTGGCGTGTAGGAATCAGCAGTGGGCTCACACCTCTGTCGCGGTGGGGGTCAGCTATAAAGATTATTTCATGAGAACACTGAGCTGTGGCAATGAGCCTTTTTGGATGCTGGGCTTGGGGGAGAAATCAGGTGGGCTGCTGCTCTTTAGCATAGTTTGCCCACTGGCAGTTAACTGCGGAGTGCGGTTACTGCCAGGCAAGTAAGTAGGTTGATGGCCTTCAAACTATCTCCAGCTCCTTTACTGCTGTTCCATTGAGGGCCCTCCGCCTCGTCCCCCTCACGGGAGATGGTGGGGAGGTATTAGAAATGGGGGTCTCTAGTTGGCATTATTACCCTATTCAAGTCGGAACCCTTCTTCCTAGTTGGGGTATGGGGATACACTTCTAAATTAACCCCTGCTCACCCCCTTGGTAGCTTGGCACGAGCCGTCAGACTTATCTCAGAGGCAACGTGTAAAGTATTTGCACAAAACCAACAGTAATACAGTGAAAATACTACAAAAGGACACCGCCCAGTTTTAGAGAAATATCCAATACTTTATCTGTTCAAACCAAAACCAAAAACTATAAAAATCCACTATACAGTTCTTAGAAATACTAAATCAGAAAATGGACTTAAAATACTGTTCCTTGAAGTTGATAGCTCCAACCGGGGCTATCTCAGCATTTTGAAAAACAAATCAAAACAGTTCTGGGTGACCACAGCATTGCGGGCCAGCTACGGCACCTGGAAGACCCGCAAACAGTACCTTTAGAAATGTAGGATGTGGGCGACATCTTGTTGAGGCCCAAAGAGCCAGCGTAGGCAGGCGTTGGTTCCGGAGGTCGGTGCAGGAGTCGTTGGGCCCTTAAAGTCACACATGTTGCAGATCGAACTCCTCGCAGCTAAAGTTGGGAGCGCTGGCAGGCGTCAGGCTTGCGGTACAAAATGCAGCGGTGCGGCGTGCAGTGCCCTCAGGACGCAGTGCAGGCAGCGGCTCGGTGACTGTTGTCTAGAGGCGTCTGAGAGACCAGGGCTGCGGTGCAAAGTTATGCGGTGCCCGGCACTGAAACGCTGTAGTCGGCGGAGGACCTGAAGTTGATGGAGCCGGCGTCGGTCGGCCACGGCTGCAGTGCAGGATGAAGTCAGTGCACCGTGTAACTTATGTGCAGTGCCCTCGAACCACGGTGCAAGCAGGGGTGGCGATGTGGGCGTGGAGTGGCGGCATCGGGTATACCAGGGCAGCGGCATGACGTGAGGCGGTGTGAAGTGAGGTGCCCACAGGTCACAGTGCAAGCAGCGGCTCGATGGCAGCATCATCGTTGGTGAGACCAGGGTTGCGGTGCCAAGTGCCCTCTGTGGTGCCTTCAGGACATGGAGCGAACAGCTGCGTCATTGACGGCGTCAGGTTGCCTTTTCTTTTGTTGCAGCACAAAACACACAGTTCCCAGTGCTGGCAGCAGAAGAATTTGAAGTCATGCTGTTCCCGAGACTTCTTGAACAGGGGGGCAAGCTCTACCTCAAGCCCTTGGAGAAACTCAAACAAAGAAGTTGCAGAAAGTTCAGTCCAGTCCTTTCTCTGCCCAAGACAGAAACAGCCACTGCAGGCCAACCCAGCAAAGCGTAATCTCCTCCTCACAGCTTCTCCAGCTCTTCTCCTTGGCAGGTTTCTGAGTCCAAAAGACTTCTTAAGTCCTGGGGTTTAGGCCCCAATATTTATAGCACATTCCCCTTTGGTCTCTTGTGGCAGAGTCTGTGCTTAGTCCAAACCAGTTCTGTCCTCTCTGGTCCAGCTACCTGGCAGTAGGTGGATACAGCATTGTGTACGGCAGACCAGGCCTATTCAGGTGGAAGGAAATCTTCTTCAACTACTCTAAATGCAGCCCAGGTCTATTCAGCTTAGCCTGGCCTCATCCAGGAAAGGCAGGACACACCTCAACCCCCCCTTCCCCAAGTGGCTGTCTGTAGTGAATGCACATCCCCAGCCCCTGTCACTCCACAGCCAGACAGTCAATCCACAACTCAGCAGAGGCACACAGGATGGTTAAGCAAGAAAATGCCTACTTTCTAAAAGCTGCATTTTTAAACACACAACTTAAAACCATCTTTACTAAAAGATGTATTTTTAAATTCTGAGTTCAGGCATACTAAACTCCATTCTCCTATCTGGTCCTAATGGAAAGTTATAATTGTAAGATGTTACAAAGTATCTCCCACTCTATCCTATGGGACAGATGGCCTTTTAATAGTGAAAAACGAAATACACTATTTCACTATCCGGACATGTCACCCACACCAGTACGTCTTACCTTTCAAATACACTGCATCCTGCCCATAGGGGTAACTTGGGCCCACCTGAGAAGTGCCTTTCATGTAAGGAAAGGGAAGGATTTGGGGCCAGCTCTTGCAAGGTCGACATGACAGCCACAACTGTGCGCAGACACCCTTTGAAGGGCTGCTTGTGCGGGTGGCACAACCAGTGCTGCAGCCCCACTAGCACCATTTGATTTACGGGCCCTGGGCACACACAGTGCACTGTACTAAGGACTTAAAGGTAAATCATATGAGCCAAACATGGAAACACCAATCCATTACCATAATTTACCATAGGAGCACTTCACACTGATCAGCAGTGAGAAAGTGAGCAGAGACACTACACCAGCAAAAACAGAGTCAAAACCAAGAGGTCAGAAAGCAAAAGATGTCCGGTCTAATGGAGGGGGGGGGGGGGGGGAGGGGGAGGGAGGGTCCTACGACACTTGACCCCCCTACTTCCAATGAAAGAGCACCTCAAGGCCACAAAGCACACAAGATCACTTTGGCCCCGCATTATTAGGCCTGAGAGCCAGCCGCTCTCTCACCCTCAGTACCTTGAAATGCTAGCAGCAACAGCGGGCTCACCTCGCAGTCCCTCAGGGGGTAGCCCAGCCCATGGACGCGTTACACACTTGGATGATGGGCTTCTTCAGAAGCAAGGCTTAGGAGACAGTGTCGGGTGGGCCGCCACTCTTCAACTGACTCCGGCAGCTGCCATCTTGTCTCCGAGCTGCATTCAGTATTTGGGTTCAGTGCAGGAAGCAGGTCCGCAGCATCGCCAAACGTATCCCCTGAAAGCCGTTGTCCTGAAATGTTCGAGGGAACAAGGCAAAGCTGGCAGGAAGGGAGCTATGTAGCGCGGATGGGGTGGTGGGGACAGAGAGACCCGAAATCACGTCTCACCCGTTCGTCATCTTGGTCATGCCCCTCCAAAGCTAGCTTAAATGCCCTCTATCATGGTTTAGTTAATGAGAATTCCTTAATTCCAGTATTAAGTGCAACTGAATCTCCAACACAAGATGAAAGCGGTCGTAGTGAAATTTTAAATAACATTGTTTTTAAATGCTCACTTGGAGTAAAAAATACAGTTGAGGTAGGTGTGTGCCAAAACATACATTAAATGAATCAGAACCTGTCGCAGAAGGAGCGACGATTCATTTATTTGGTAATTTCACTAGTCATCCCAAGACAACTATAATAATGAAAAAAAGCATGAACTGGTAAAGCCAACTGAGCTGGCTTAATAAATGTCAATGTATGCGAAGACCAAGAGCATGGGAGGGAGATGGATGGGAACGGTGGCGCTGGTCTGTACAAGGGTTCTAGCAATGCAGTGGCGAATGGCTCCTTGGGTCATCAGCAGATGGGCGACATTAAGAATGAAGGCGAGATCACATAACCGGTCCATCCTGTGTTCCACTGTAGAGGTAACTCAATGCAGCAGGGACATGGTCGTACAAAGGTGAAGCCTCCTCTTTTAATTGTGTCTTCTACTAGCCAAGCTAGGCTCTATGCTAACAGCACTAGGAAGGTCTTTTTGTTCAGTGCATACACTGTATACAACTAATGAAAACTACTTTATAAACTAAAACAACCTGAAAATGGTGCAACACTAGTTCACCTGTAACAGAGGCGATCTTCAGCTTTTTGGAAGCAACAAAATAAACTAAACATGGCGGTGGAACTAATGTGGCCCACTGTTTTGCAAAGGAAGATTGTGCAAATGTGATAGCTGGTCTGCTTTCAGCACAGTGATGCCATATTCCAAAATATACATAATAAAAGTCCACATTTCGTCCGGCAGTGATCTTAAAACAGTGTGTGTCATTCTTCAAAGAGTAAACATGAGTTAACTAAAATACACAAAACTGAATGTTGTTGATAACCCATTCTATGCAGGAATGTGTTCTGTTTGTTTAGTCAGGTCTAGGTGTCTCCGCCATGACTTATAAATTGCTCTAAATGAGTTGGTTCACAACCAAAAGAGAAGCAGGCTCTCAAAATGCCCATGCGCGTAAACCAGGCATGGTCCATTTCTCTGTAACATTGAGAGATTTGAAACTAGCACTGTTGGGACGGAAAAGTTCTCTGCATGGTAAAGATGTGTACCCCTGCACTGAATGCCAAACTTTACTGATGTCTGGATCCCAAATGCTGATTTTCTGTCACAGGCAAAAAAGGATCAAGCTTGTGTGGCATGACAAAGGCCTGTCTCACAAACTGCTGTCTCATTGGATCAGGAGAGGTGTCCAAGGCGCTATCCTCATAGTGGTGGAAGGCTACTGCCTTCACTATGAGTAAAGCAGCAAAAGCGCGGTGGTGACAGCATACTGTGTAGTGATCAGTATTAATGAATGGTCTTTTAACTCTGTGCCAATGGAGTGAGGACTACAGGCTCACTAACATTTCTAAAGGTTCAGCTGCTGTGAGCTTAACTCACCCTTGGCCTACATCAGGTGAATGTGGAGTGCTGCTCAGCGCTGAAGTAGTGACTAGGCGTGGCTGTATGGGAGCCTGGGAAGTGTACAGTACAGGGGTAGGGCAGTACAGTGTAGTACATGTGAGACTGGTGCCTGTGCTGAGTCTATGTAGGCTCATAAGGAATACATGACATGAAGGATGTAGTGCTTTGCAGTGCGTATGCAATGAGAACATGTGCTGGGTGTACGTGTACTTGCGTGTAGTACAATACATGAAGCGCGCACAAGATGAGTGTGTGTGCTGGCAGCATGTATTTTAAAATAAACACAAACTGATTCAATACAGAAAAGCTTCAGCCCTGAACAACGTGACTGTGTGTGCTGAATGCATGTGTACTTGCAAGGGTACAATGCAAAGAGGTATTAGTGCTGGACAGTAAGTGGGCTGTTATTGTATACTGAGTAAATGTGCCTACAAGGGTACATTATATGGAGGACCCTGGGTTCCATTTTAGGAAGTGCGGGCCTGTCTGGTGAAGACATGAGGAGGACAGAAATGACCCCAGTCACATTTGTGGATTGCTGTATTCCTGTGAGCATGGAGGGACACACACTGGAGGGAAGCGAGAGACTTCCTTTGTACTTCAAGAGGTTGTCCTTTGATTTAGTGACAGATTACAAGAAAGGAGTCTGGACA
This sequence comes from Triturus cristatus, assembly GCF_964204655.1. Lineage (NCBI taxonomy): Eukaryota > Metazoa > Chordata > Amphibia > Caudata > Salamandridae > Triturus > Triturus cristatus. The sequence continues at coordinate 836,415,676 of NC_140594.1, forward strand.
CATCTCATGAAGGGAGATTTTTTTTAAAGAAATTGGGTTGTTGGTTAACTGGGGGTGTAGGTTATGGTCAAGCAGCAACCACAATCTCAGTAAGGGTAAAACACAAGTAAATCCCAAATTAACCTGTGCTCACCCTCTTGGTATCTTGGCACAAAGCTGTCAGGCTTAACTTAGATGCAATGTGTAAAGTATCTGTGCAACACTTCAAACAGTAAAACAGTGACAACCTACCACAAAAGGAGCCCAGAACAGATTTAGAAAAATAGAGTCGATTTTCATAAATAAAACAAGACCAAAACAACAAAAATAACCAGAGTTATCAAATTTTAACCCTTTCGCTGCTGGGCCTACCCCCGTGCTAAGCCTTTTTTGGGATATATGGGGTAGTCCGCACTTAAGCCCCTGTAACTTTTTGTCCACCTAAGGTATCTATACCAAATGAGTGTCCTTTTCTTCTAACATAATGGGGATTTTAAAGGTACCCAGGGTATGTGGGTTCTCCTAGAGGGGACCCAGATATTAACAAATATAAAACTAAATTTTGATTTTTGGGGAGAAAATGGTGATAAAGTGCTGTAGAAGAAAGCGTCTGTTTTTTTCCCTGCAGGTCGTATCAACAAAGGGTTTGTGGTGCTCAAATCACCATCTTCCCAGCTTTCAGAGACAAGCACACTTTTGTCAGGAAACCAAAAATGTTATACACAGTTTTGCCATTTTACTGGGACATAGCCTATTTTTGCTACTTTTTGTGCTTTTAATCCCCTTCCAGTTAGTGGTAGAAATGGGTGTGAAAGCAATAATGGATCTCGGAAAGCTATACATTTCTGAAAAGTAGACACAATTCTGAATTCAGCAAGAGGTGAAAATTTGTGTAGATCCTTCAAGGTTTTTTTTATAGGAACTAACAGAAGAAGAAAAATTGAAAACGAGTTGAAAAAAACAAACAGCCATTGGTGCCAACGTTTTCACCTGTAACTTATTCCAGGTATGACAGATGTTTTAAAGCAATATACCGCTACATCTGCTGGACCCTTCTGGTTTTAGGGATATATAGGACTTGTAGCTTCACTAAGCACCCGAGGAACCCAGAGCCATAACTGACCTGTGTCTTGCAATGGTTTTTCATTGTGTACCGCGTACATAGCAGTTCATTTGGTAAAATATAAAGAGTGAAAAATAGGTATCAAAGACACCTCAGTATTTCTGAAATGGGAACAAAATATAGAGTTTAGAAGCAGTAGCTATTTGCACATCTCCGAAATTGTGGGTACCCATACTAGCATGTGAATTAAAGGACATATTTCATAGTGACTTTTTACACATTGTCTTACATTTGGAAGGCAGAAAGGCACCGAAAATCAATAGGTAATAACAGTTGCTCTACATTTCTGTCTTCCCCTAATTCTCTCAATAAAAATGGTACCTCACTTGTTTGGGTAGGCCTAGTGCCCGCAACAGGAAACAGGCCAAAACGCAAAGTGGACACACCACATTTTTACAGTGAAAACTGACCCTTTTTTTTCTCAAAGTGCCTAGCTGTGGATTTTAAACTCTAGCTCTGCCGGCACCTAGGGAAACCTAGCAAACATATAAATTTTTAAAACCCAGACACCCAGGGGAACCCAGAAGGGTGTCGATTTTGTGTGGCTCTCACCAGGTTCTGTTACCCAGAATCCCTTGCAAACCTCAAACTTTGTCCAAAAAAAAAAAAAAAACATTTTCCTCACATTTCTGTGATGAAGTCCTGGAATCTGCGTGGATCCACAAAATTACAGCCACCTTGCATTCCCCAAAGTCTTCTGATAACAATGGTACCTCATTTGTGCGAGTAGGCCTAGTGCTTGTGATAGGTAACAGGCCACACCGCAACACAGACAACATTTTTACAGTGAAAACTGACCCTTTTTTTGCAAAGTGCCTAGCTGTGGATTTTCAACCCTGGCTCTGCTGGCACTTAGAGGACCCTAGCAAGCCTATACATTTTTGAAAGCTAGACACTCAGGGGAATCCAGGATAGGGTGACTTGTACGGCTCTCACCAGGATCTGTTACGCAGAATCCCTAAAAACCTCAAATTTTGTAAAAAGAAAAAAAAACGTCTACCCTCCTTGCATTCTCTAAAGTCTCCCGATAAAAATGGTACCTCACTTGTGTGGGTGGGCCAAGTGCCCGCGACAGAGAAGGGCCCAAAACATATTGTGGAGACATCAAAATTACCCATTACAAAACAACCTGGTTTTGCAAGGGGGCATCTGGGTTTTTGGCCCCGTGCTCAGCGGCTATCAGGAGCAACCTACCAAACCCACACATTTCTGAAAACTAGGCACCCGGGGTAGTCCAGGGAGGTATGGCTTGCATGCATCTGCAAACTTTTTTTTACCCAAAATTTTGATTAAGGAAAAAAAACAAATTTCTCAAATTTTTGTGTGGGATCACTGGGCTGACACAGATTTCACACCACCCAGCTTTCTCCCAGGTCTCCCTATTAAAATGGTACCTCACTCTTGTGGGTGGGCCAAGTAACTGCAACAGGCAAGGGCCCAAAACGTATTGCGGAGACATCAAAATTACCTATCACAAAACGACCTGGTTTTGCATGGCTAAGGGGGGCACCTGAGTTTTTGGCCCCGGGCTCAGCAGCCACCTAGGGAAACCTACCAAACCCAAACATTTCTGAAAACGAGACACCCTGGGGAGTCCAGGGAGGTATGACCTGCGTGGATCTCCCACAGTGTTCCTACCTAAATCCCCTGCAAACCTCAAATTTAGTTTTTCCACACAGGTTTGTGTGGGATCACCATGCCGGCACAAATGTCCTACCACCCAGTGTTCCCCCCGGTCTCCAGAGTAAAATGATACCTCACTTGTGTGGCTGTCCAATGCAGAATCGGCTAAAACGTAATTTTTTTTTTTTTAATGTAGCGCTTAGAATTCACTGTGCTATACCCTTAATCACTCTGTTTTTGGTTCTTCCCAGTCACAGGACCTTGACCCACACACACAAGTGAGGTATCATTTTACTGGGGAGACGGAAGCGAACGCTGGGTGGTAGGACATTTAATTTTGGAGAGGAAAGAAAGGCCCTTAACCAAGGGGCCGCTCTACCCTCCCTGCTGCCTAGTGGGTGGATCTCTGCTTGGGAAACTCCCTCCTGGGGCGATCCCCAAGCAGGGATCCAATAGGAAGATTCTCCCCTTTCCAACATACCTCTCCTGACTTTCCACGTGCTCGGGGGGTTGAGATAACCCTCGGAGCACGTACAAAGTTAAACTGAAGTGAGCCTATCAGCTCCTTTCAGTTTCACTGAAATGACTTCAGCAAGACGCACGCGCTGATCGTCAATTCAGGGAAACCACACAAACAAACAGTCTCGGGAGCTGGGGAAGCTCTTCAATAGGAAAAGGGTCCTTCCTAGCCAATCATTTTACCGGAATAATGTTTTCTCTAGTGAAATGAGTAGCAGGCTTGAACTAAATGGACCCAATGTGCAATTTCATTTTAAGGTCTCGGCTAGCGTTGCTGCACACATGCGCAGCTTGCTCGGCGAGATTTAACGTTTTGGAAGAATTCAGTAAAGGGCTTCAAGCCGCGCCCCTCTTTTCCATTGGCTGGCGTCACCGTTTATGCTAAACGCTGGCCAGCCATTGGAAAAGAGCTTCGTATGTTGCCTCCCTTTGGCTTTTTCTGCCGTCCTACTTGGACGGCCTTGCCTGCTTTCCGTTCAAGTTGCAATGGATTTCTTATCTTTATGGGGCCATGTGTTTAAACACATGGCCCCATAAAGACAAGCTCCGGCGCAATCCTCTTTCACTTTCGGGACCGCTTTTTTTTCATTTTGCAGAAACCTCAAATCGTAACGGGAAAACTAGCAGATTATAGAAGCAGAGAGTGCATTATTTGCCTTCTGATTAGCACCCATCTTAATTATTTGCCACTTTCCACATGACTGGCCAGGAAATGAGCCGCTGCCTCCCGCGCCCCGTGAGACCTCGCAGCTCTGGCATTTCCTGATTAAAGTCTGACTTGCTTCGTGCAGAATGCGGCCTCAGATGTTGCTCCTCTGGAGTTACACATCTCACAGCGTGAGCAGAGCCACGGCTTCGTAAGATATTTTCTGTAAGACTTTGAGGCAATGATTACATGTAAAGTTATCCCGCATAAAAGGCAGAGGGGAGAAAACAAGAGGTATGAGGCTTGTATTGGGTTACAACCAAAACAGACAAATGAAGACAAAAAAAGCGGTTTCAAAAGCTTCCCTTGCTAACCCATTTGAACTGGGCGTAAATTAATATTGTCCGCCTAGTCAAACACACAGTTGTCACACACCAGGCTACTTTCAAACTATGAGAGTGAGAGAGAGCGCTGGGCGAGGGTGAAAGGCGGAGGGATTCTAGGGGGAAGAAAGTTGCACTACAACATTTCTAGAATGCAAACACTTAACGGAAATTAAAGCAGAATTCTCGTTTTGTATAAGCAAACGTATGAGGCTACTGTCCTCAAAACAGTCGGGAAAATATTTGATATGTGAATTTAAAAAATCTAAAGGCTAACTTGTAGGGAAAGATATGATCCACTGACTTACATCCCCACTTTGAGACACAGCTGTTCTAATTCTAGCGCTGCCACTTTTTAAAAACCTGAGAATCCGAATAGATCCCCAAATCATCTAACCCTTTTCCAAATCGAACATTTTTAAAAAGCAATGGCAAAGCCAATAGGTGTGGAATTCATATGCTGCTGAAATCATCATCTTGTGGTCTACGATACACTGCAGGTTGTATTACAAGCCACCCTTTAATCTATGACACTTGGTAACCATGCAAACTAGTATTTGTGCATTTGCACTACCTGCTATCTCCCAAGCGCCTTTCTACTTTCCCACTAGAGTTTTCTATCCATCTACTGAGCTTAATGCTGTGATTTACGTCTTCACTGGGCAGATAGCCCAGCGAGTTATTACGCCGCTGCCGAAAACTGTATGTGATGTGTCAGTTACACAGGCAGCCAGTTTATCAACCTTCAAAGGTCGGTAAAGTAAACCTAATGAAATAACCTGGTGTGTGGTGAATAATAATAAAGCAGCAGAGAACTAAAGAAAGATTCCTTGTCTCCACATTTGGGAGAGCTCTGCATTTATGCTGTTTCACTCACTTTTAATAGTTTACAAACCTCGTGCAATCACCTTGAAATCTCATTACTCCTTCATAAAGCCTAAATCAGGGTCCAAGCAGGGTCAGTGAATCGACCTGGGCACGAAAAAAAACAAGCATTGAAAATGCAATAGGTCTCGCCTTTGATTAAGTTAAAGCCATTTGCTTTGCTAATGGTATTGTATAGCAACGCAAATGGCTTTAACTTAATGAAAGGCGAGACCTATTGCATTTTTAATGTTTGTTCAAAGAGTCACAGCTCTCCGGGAGTCATTTCACTAGTAGGGGGCTCATTCAGGTAGACTGTGCAATCATTTTGTGGTACAGCACAATCGTGTAAGAAGAAAGACTCTGAGGACTCTTTGTATGAAGCTGCTAGGTGGTCCTAATGCATAATTCTTATCTGTGAATCGTTACGCTCTTCACTACAGACCAGAGTAATAGTCAATGGCATATTATATGTCCTGCTTCCATAGCAGTGGTATACTGTTATTTCTGCGCCCTTAAATTGGAAACGTCATGCTGTACAGTGGCTAAGGCATAGTTCACTTCGGCTAACAGAAATGTAATTTGTGCTTACAATTATTACTTTTCTCACAAAAGCAGCATTACACTAACGTTCTCTCTGTTGTGGGCCAGGCATGGGGTGGGTTCAATGTTGACGGCTCCCTTATAACAGGAGGCATGATGTTCTTGTTAATAACACGGTTGGTGTCACTTGGTTTAAAATCTTCAGACAAAGAAAGCATATATTTAAAACAATCCACAATGCCAGCTCATGCCCTTGGAAACTTTGGAACACTCGTTCAATTATAGGGGAAACTAACTCCAACCCACTTTGTGTAGTGTGGCCTACACCCTCCATCGCTGGCATCAGACAGATCAGAGTGATTTTTGGTTCCTCAATCTGCAACAGTAATATTTTACATTAGGTCTTCCATCAGACAAGCTAATAATATCTTTCTGAGTAGGTGCAGTAGAAACAACTGCTGTTGCTACAGGTACCTTGTTCTCTACCATCATTCGGTTTTAAGTGTTGCTAAAGCCAATGCACTTTATGTGCAAAATGCTAGACCTTTTATCAATGTATTTCATTATCTCTAACGCCTCAGTTCCTCGTCACATTTTATTGAGAATATATTTTGTCATTGCAAATTTTAATGAACTTGGACAACCAGATTTTTATTTAATTGTTGGCCAACTGAAGATCCTTTAATTCTATAAATCGCTGAAGGTACATTTTGTGTTGTATAATATGTTCTAATTTTTAAAAAGCAGTTTTGGGTGTTTAAAAATGCACAGATATGAAATGATTGTAATTTTTTTTGAGGATTTAGTGGTAGTATATGAAGAGGCTGGAGGGCCTTATTGTGCAGTACACTCTCAAATACCGCCTTGGGTCAAGTCAGGCTTGTTTATTTAACCTCAAGCTAAGCCCCTAGTAGCTATAGCTGCGAGCAGTAAACTTAGCAAAGGAACTATATGTAATGCATTAAACAGCACCAAACAACGAAATAAAATCACAACACACGAAATAGAGGGCACCAATTCATAACAAGCATTTGCAATGCAATAGGTCTCACATTTACATGAGTTTGAGCTATTGACAATGTAAATGACAATGCTTTTTTTTTGTTCTCGTTTTTAAAACATAAATAAAAGGCATTGTTATTTACAATGCCAATAGCTTAAACTCGCGTAAATGCAAGACCTATTGTATTGCAAATGGTTTTTTTTTTTGGTGTTGGCAGATGGCTTTGTTTCTCGCCCTCTCTCGTATTTCACTGCGCCGCAATTATGAGAGTATTACTTTATATGGACGTTTTAGATGGTTTTTAATCTGTTTCCAAGTGCTGTATAAGAAACAGTTCAGCTAGCAATAGCAAGGGAAAAAGCAATGTGAGGTGGGAATGAGGAATCAATTAAAACTGCGATTGAAAAGAAGTGCCTTTCCTCTGTCATTTAAATGCTTTAGATCTTGAGGCCGCGCAGGTGAACGAGAGCCGCTGCCACAGACGAGGTACACCAAAATAGAAGGCAATGTGTCCCGCTGACTCTAATTTATATTTTGGTTCTAAAACTAATGCTTTGTGGGGGAAAATGATTGAATTAAGCAAAGAGGGATTTACGGTAAGAGTGTGTTCTCTGGCAAGTGCGCTTGCAAACAGATATTGTTACGCCTCATAGAAAACAATTTGGGTAGTTTGCAAAATTCCTGACCGGCCACAAATACTAAAGTTGAAAACTGTACAAAGAAGCCTTCACTGAGTAAAATACGGCCAGAGCTGCCGACTATGGAGATAAGGAACCGAGGTTGGAGTCTCACGGTCAGCTCAGCTGCCGTTGCGGAGCTTGTGCAGTGTTGTTCAGGACATCGAGTAAACTTACTTCAGGGACAGAGGGAGGCAGAAGCGCACACATGGGGGGCTGCAAATCAAATAAATATACAAGCCAGCAGCTAAAGTGAGCGGACGGCGCTGCAAATTAATTAAGTAAAGAAGCGTGGCCGCTTAAGTGAAAGCGGACCACGCTGCACATAATTTAAATTTAAATTAAAAACATAAAAATAGTGCTCACAGCCAATATAGAGCAGATCGTGTAATATGAGGAGTAAAAGGTCCAGTCCTTATGGCCAGTAACAAATGGAGACAAGGCGGTATCAAGGAGGGACTAACAAGCCTATTTACCAATCAGAAGCCAGAATTTAAGAAGGACAATGGCACAAAGCAAATGACAAATTTGGGCAGAGTGGGCGGGGCTTCTAGTGCATACCCTAAAACAGCATGCCTCGCAGAGCGAGTAATGCATGCGGGCTGCCGCTAGGCCCAACCTAAAAATGAGTCTATTTTTATTAATCTTTTTAGGCTTTGATGAGCAAAATCCACTGCACGGTTCCTGCAATACAGATTTTAATCGATATAAATACCACCACAAACAAGCATTTGTCAACAAAACCTTTGTAAACTTTTGAAAGCTTTGAACAGTTAGTTTGACTACTCTGGCCCGGTCTGGGGGACCAAATTCGGCAGGACAGAAGTCTAGGGGAGCAGAGAAGAGACACTGGTCAGTTATGTGGCCACCAGATCATTGTTGGAGCAAGATTACACCCTTATAAAGGACAACCACCATAGACTAACAGAATGGTCCTGATGTGGTGGGCTGCAGGCAAAAAGATGCTCCAGTTGTGGTGCGGTCGACAGGGGTGTCTTTGTGGTGGTTCCTTGGTCCACAGATGACGCATGACGAACTTGGCCAAGAGATTGGTGTCGTCCCACAAAGTCCTTTACATTGAAGTAGCAGGCCAGACAATGCTGGGCTGCTGATCAGCCTACAGCGTGATCTAAGTCAAATCTTTTATTGCGGGCTAGTGTCCCTTGGGTGAGACGAATCCAGTCTTGGACAGCAATCCCGGATCAGGCAGACTCGAGTGCAGGTTTTGGTTATTTCAGATTTGTTGTCTTGCAAGCCCGGCGACTGGTAGCAGCAAAACTTTAGTGGTGGCAACCACTTTGTCGGTTTGGGCAACTTAAGCTCATGTGTCCCTGAAGCCGGCTTCAGAGAATCAGCCGACTGATCCTTAGATTCACTGTTGTGGGTGAAGGCAAGAAACCAAATTTTCCCTGGGTCAGGAGCAGTCCCAAACTCACTGGCCCAAGGGTGCAGGTGGTGCAGTCCTCTCAGTCCTTAAGGGCAGCAAGGCAACCCTCCTTCGGTCCTCTCTGATTCCAGCGTGATCTGAGGTTCAGTGTGCCAGGGGTGCCATATTTTTCCCAGGAAAGCACTGTGAGGTGACCACGCGGTCAACAGCCAACGGGCTACTGTGTCCCCTCCAACCTAGTGATGAAGTTCCTGTGATGTGTGACACCTGGCTATCACAGAGTGCCACGTTCTTGCCCCTTTCAAGATGACATGATCGTCCTCTTGGTCATAAGGAGTTTGGTAGCACACCTTAGGAGCGTTTGCTGTTTATCCATCTGAAGGACGTCTATAGTCGGAGTCTCTATTGATCGGCGGCGATATATTTTTCATGCATATCAGCCTATCTAAGCGTCGCCACTATATACGCTATCACTGACTTTAAGCCCGCGTCTTTTCATCATTTGACTTTCGACACCCAGAGATCTGCGCATTCAGTTTTTCCCGGGACCAGAACAACCATCGCCCCTGGAATCTTGTTAACCCCTTCAGTGCCCCGCCCTTTCCCCCTCCTGTGCCGGGCATTGTATTAGCGGGCGGGGTCCATGACGAGATAGTCTCGTCATGGAGCGCGGTTGCGCTGTGCCCATGACGAGACTATCTCGTCATGGGCATAGAAGAGGTTAAACACAGACTTCGCTTCTTTAATATTTCAAACTGAATTTCGTTAACCACCTTGAGTGTTGCATTCAATTCGGACCGACGGAAGCCGAGCATTCTTCAATTCTTTAATATTCGTTCCATTCTTACGCTCCTATAAACAAGCTGATTCGACTCACTTAGAGCGTTGGCGGCCCGTCTGAGGTCGGGACTCTTTTTCGTGCGCTTTCTTACGACTGAATTTAGCCAGCCACAGCTTGATTAGCACTTCATATTCTATACAGATCCCAGTACATCGTTAAACCCGTTCCATGCGGTTTTTGTACCCCCTGAGGAAGGTGGTACCCGGATTAGGGTGTGGTCACCGAAACGCGCGTCGGCGCATTTAATGAGGCCCTCCTAACTTCTTTTCTTTCAAATTTTGAAACCTTATTTGAAATTATAATAGAATATGTACAATTATGCACAGCATTGAGTATTTATATACTGATTTTCGAACATTGATTTCTTTGCTTGTAGGGCCTTCGTGTTTATTTAGTTTACTGTTTGCATAAGTGTGATGTATGTAGTTATGGTGCTGTATGATATTTGTGTGAGTCGGAGAGTATGTTGTGAATTACTTTGTTTGGGGCCTTCTCTGAGTTTGACCAACACTGTTGCATACAAATCTTTTTGTCATTTTTATGTATTATTCATAAATTATTAATAAATAATTGCGTTGAATTAATCTTTTTGACTTAGATAAAAATGAAAAATAAAATTCAAGAATGAATATTCTCTTTCTAATGTGTTAAATGTTCTGTTTGCCGGTCCAGTTGGAGTGTCAGTGCTTAAATAGATGATACGGTGTACATTTTGAAACATAGGAAGAGAAAGGCTTTTTCTCTGTTAATTTTCAATTTTCCCCTGATTTCCTACCTACAATTACCTCCAAGGGGTTCCCCTTGTTATATTGGCTCTCAGTCCTTAAAGGCAGCAAGGCAACCCTCCTTCGGTCCTCTCTGATTCCAGCGTGATCTGAGGTTCAGTGTGCCAGGGGTGCCATATTTTTCCCAGGAAAGCGCTGTGAGGTGACCACGCGGTCAACAGCCAATGGGCTACTGTGTCCCCTCCAACCTAGTGATGAAGTTCCTGTGATGTGTGGCACCTGGCTATCACAGAGTGCCACGTTCTTGCCCCTTTCAAGATGGCATGACCCTTCTCTTGGTCATAAGGAGTTTGGTAGCACACCTTAGGTGGGTTTTTAACAGACGGCTACAAACCCACTGTAGAACAGGTTTGGGGGAGAGTTTTCCCTCTTTGGCCCTGCCTCCACTTTGTCTGCGGGAACAACAGACATCCTGTTCAGCAGCTCCGCCTTTGATGCTCCCCTTTTGGTTAAGTCGCGAATGGCCATCCAGTGGGAGGAGGCAACACCTCTCTCCGCAGCTACTGTCTTTGTTCCTGGGCTGGGTAGTTGTTCACAAGTCTCCCCAGGTTGTCAGAAAGCGGTCTGTAGTGTCAGGGCCTTTGTGAGGCCACTGAAATTCAATGTGGCAACTTTCTAAAAGTTGCCTACCTTTAAAAGTGGCATAAATGTCGAACTGACCATCAAGTTGCATTCACTGTAATGATTAAATTTATACCTTACATGACGCAGTTAGGTAATCCCATTCAGAAGTTATCCGGGTTGGGATGCCAATCGGGAAAACTGTAATAGCCAAGGGGGCTACTAACTTTATCCACAACAGAACTACAATTTGGAAGTGTAGCTGTTAAGAAATTTGAAAAATATACGTCATACTTAACAAAATACAGCTCCCTGCCATAGGGCTCTATAGTCCTCCCTTAGGGAGACTAACATATTTTTAAGGGATGGGGTGGCTTTGTCATTGGTGTTAATGGCAAAGTCGAACTGGCAGTGTAAAACACTAACTTTCCAGTTTGCAGTGGCCTAATGGGAACCATTTCATACTATGTCACACACAGGGTGGCACAAACAGTGCTGCAGCCCTGGGTGGACGCTCTGCCTTACATGTACTAGGTACCATGTACAAGGGACAATCCATGTACAAGGGACAATCCATGGCAATTGGGGGTATCCAATTCGACATGCAATTTGTATAGGGTCAGAATAGTGACACTTGGGTCTCGTTAGCAGGCCTCAGTGCACTCTCCGAGTCAAAAATAAACAGCAGCATCAGTCCAGAAAGTGGGGAGTGAACATGCAAAAAGAGGCATTTCCTTACAGTTTTTAGAATTTCCATACACTTTCCATTAACCAATCAATACATTTTTTTTGTATGTATTACGTTCGAGCTACAGGTCTCCAAAAAGTAATTCCACCTCATTTAAAAAACGTTCCTGTCCTGGGTAACGACATTAGCCAAGGCTGGCTCATTTTTATGTTTCAATTGAGTAAAAGAGAGATTGCTTCTTTCCTTCTCGTTTTTCCATCCCCTAATATAGATGCCAGGCAAAAATCTTACAATGGCGTCACATCAGTCGGTTAAAACAAGTTACTTCAACAAAACGTGGCTACAGCAATAGGCTTTCCAAGTTTACACTTCATAGAACCATGCCTGAGGGAATGCCCAACTAGTTAATGGGTCCATCAAGCCCAAGACATCCTATGCACAGGTAACCCACTAATTGCTGTCTGTACACTTAACCATCCTGTGGCCGCTCCTGGTGAAACATGTGAATTTTCATATTGTGCACACTAGTGCACGGTCAGTGAAGCAGAAAAGCATCATTCAGAAATAGGCTGTGGTGTTATAGCTTCTAGATTGTAACGTCTCTTATTCCAAAATGTTAATGCAATCATTGGCATACATGGAAAAAGTATACGCAGGTATGCTACTAAGTGATGTGATAACATACACTGCTTTTGTCAAAGCCAAGGCAGAAGGGGATACCTTGGCCGGCCAGCCAAACAAAGTCTCTGATACACTATTGTAGTGCATTTCACCAGCTGAAGTAGCACTGTGCCAAAAGCAACAAAAAGCTGATAAATCTAGGACATCTGCTCCTGCCTCATAAAAAAGACCTCATATTTGTCCGTTAAACAGTAAGAGAACATATTGGGAAGAAGAAATATTTATAATTTCTTTTCTAATAAATAAAGTGTGCACAGTACTACAAAAAGCGTACACCTGTTAAATACATGGCGACATTTTAAGTAGTTTCTGATAAACTGGTTGATATGTTAAACAACTTAAGCCGTCCTATTCACCCATTTACTACACATTTTATAGTTCATCTTCTTTTAAATGCCAGACTAGTAGACTACCAGCTGCCTACTCACATACCTACACCCGAGTCACGATGAATCTGAATTCTTCACAGACAGTAAAGATACAAGTACTGAGTCACAAAGATTTTGCTGTGACTAGCTATTGTGGTACATCCAGCTTACCACTGAATTCCAGGAGTACGCCATGAGTAAACCAGGATTGCTCTTGGCATTAAAACGTCAGCAAGGAGTACTACAAGAGTAAATCGTACAAACTCGTAGCGTTCATAAGGACTTGGCGGGTGTAGTTGGGACTGCCCCTCTCACGCTACATACGCACCTCCAATACCAGAACATGTTATTTTACTGTACTAAGAGTTGTGCTGCCCCTGTGACTCACCTTCGTCTCATCACCTTCCAAATAATCCACTGAGGAATTCTCAAAATAAGAGTCACATTTAAAGTAAAAAATTAAATCGGTCTGCAATGGTTAGAATAAAAACAAAAATGACAAGGTGCGGATGTCGAGGAGTTAACAAAGAGGCATAATGCACAAGGAGTTTCCATAAACTCCCATTTCATAATTCCTGGCATATAAAAAAAAATTAGAAATGCGTCTGGGAAAAATTGTGCTCGCAGCCAAAATTTCATTACATATCTTTTCAATGCAGCATTTGATCTAAATAATCTGTCACCAGACAGGCAGATTATTAAAAAGAAAAAGAAAAGGAAGGAAGAGCACTTCAGAGTTTCCATCTCACAAATACAGTTTGAAACGGTCTGTGAATCACTCCCTTTAGCGTTACATGGAACACATTAAGCTAATGTTTTACATGACACAGTCCAGCTCTCTTTGAGATTCCGGTCGTTTATGCCCTTGAATCGTCCTACGACTTGAAAACTGACTGCTATCATAACAAACAAGTTTGTTTTACCCACACACCAAACCAGGGCTTGAACCAAGCTTGCTGACACTCAGTTTGTTCTCACATAAACAAGGTCGAGCCAGTCTGGAACCAGCCTTAATCTGCTATCAGAAGCACAAATCAAAAGAGAGGCCAGAAAGACCAACCCAAGAAACGCATAACTGAACCGTCGAGCGTCCCACATCAGGGCAGGAATACATACTTGCCTTTCAACCTACTTTTAAGAATGACGAACGAAAGAAAGTTATAGCCAAAATGTTTCAATGTAGGAGAACGTTCCCAATCATTATCCCCTCGTTTCCTTACCAAGCTTCCTCCTTCCCGCCCCAAACACACTTCCCTTATCCAGGCAATTGGAGCTTACAAAATAAACGAATCTGTCCAAACACCTGGCACTAAGCTCCAGAATAAATCACCAAGAGGAAACGGGTAGAGTGAATAAGCGTGTGCAGCATGAAAATAGCACCTAATGCAGGAGCAGTATACAGCGGTTGGCGCTATACTGCACGTCCCCACTCACTCATTTAATCCTTTATCCCATACCCTTTATACAACATGGGCGACACTGCACAAACCACTAAGAACTGGGACCCAATACCAGATGCAGCAGCATAAAGTAACGTCGCTTTTCCTGCCTTTGAAATAAAAAAAATGTAAGTCCAGCAACAACGACGAACAGTAGGATAGGATAACCAATCGCCACTGCACCAAATGTTGTCGGAAGACCAAATTGTTACGGTAACAATGCTGGGACAAACCCCTGACCCAACAATACAATCTTGAAAGTGATACTGCATACGGTGAAGGAGTGCATGGTCAGGAAACTTAAAACAGTAAACTGCGAACAGGATACAACATTCCTGGGGGCATTCCAATAGAAAGAGGGCACACAGCAAAAGCTACCGTTGCTGCCAAGAGTACGACTCAGTTCACTCACTACCGTCACGGTGTGGCAACCATACCGCACAGGACCAGAACCAGTATTCACAGTGGTCATGCCTAAAGAATGCAAATAAATCTGAGACAGAAACCGAATGTGTATTAACGAAGTACAAATACAGCCGAGGAATTTGGAGTGATGCTTCATTAAAGAAACCTGTCAAAGTTAGTAGGATGACGTAAAGACACGTTAACGAGTCTCAAGACAGACAAAAGAAAAAAAAAATCTAAATCTGCTTGAACGTGGCTTCTAGTGGAGGGAAGACCATTAACTGTTTTTCACTTCTATATCCTTTCTACATAGGTTTACAAATGAGCCTTTGGTTTATACGTTCATGGAGCCTTGCCAAAATGGTAGTCTAACGCATACAGAATTGGTTTTACTTGGTGGCTCAGTTACAAGCAAGCTACTGCAAAGTGCTACAGCTGCTCGTAAATGCTCCATGGAAATTACTGTCACATGCTACTATAGTAGGAAAACACTGGTTAATTCACAAGACTCAAATTGAATAAGAGTGCGGAAATGCATTCCCCATAATAAGGAGACAATGGGGATGTATTTCACAAGATTTACACCAACAATTATTGATTATTATTAGGCAGTTTTATAAAGCGCACAGCTACCCACCTGGGGTTTCCCGGCTGCTAGCACACAACAGGTTGAGTCTTCTCCTAATCACTTTAACTCAAACAGCAGGTTTTTAACTCAGAAAAGCCATGTCTTTGAAAGGTAGTCAAAGAAGTGCAGTTCCTTTACGATTCTAGGAAGGTGTTCCACATCTTGGGGGCCTTAATATGTAAAGGAGCGTCCCCCAAAGCGTGCGAGTTCCACTCTGGGAACCACACACAGGGAAAGTCTACTAGACCGCAGTAGACGGGACGGATGGTAAGGCCTAGCAAATTCTTGGAGATATCTTGGGCTCATTCCTGACCTTGCTCTATACATGTAGAACAAGCTTTTCAAGTGTATTCTCTTCCACACCTTGAGCCAGTGGAGTTCCTGCCCAAGGTCCATAGTTGATGTATTTTTTGGCAATCTGGACTGCATTCTGGCTGCGGAATTCTGGACCCACCTGTAGCCATTTTATCGAGGCTTTATCCTCCCCCAGATAAAGCATGTTACTGTAATCCATTCTCACCATAATAAGTGCCTGCATTACCGTCTTTTGCTTAGAAAGCAAAAGGCAGATCATTTATTGCAGCCATTTCATGACAGCAAAACATGTTGCAGCCACCTTCACCACTTGCGGTCCCATGGATAACTTGTTATCCATCACAAAACCCAAATTCTTAACCTTAAGAACCAGCTCGGGAAGAGGACCTAGAACACCAAGTCCTGGTGTAAAATTGTCCTACAACTATATATTGTTCCAGACTAGGCTGTTAAACGTTGAAGTAAGAGAGTTCAGTGTGTATTAAGAGTAGATGAGTCAATAGTAATCTCCAATCTGAAAAAAATCTAGTCAGGTTCTAGTACAATTTTATACCAGGACCTGGGATCTTTCTTCATATTCTTTACTATTCCATAGTGACATGATCTATCACTTACTCGGGATCTGTGGCTTGTAGCACAGGCCACACATCACAGCTGTCTGCATAGACCGCTTGCCTATTACCATTGTTCCAATATATTTTTTGGGCTATAACACTGTGTGGAGATACCACTTCCAGGGGCTCTACAGCAGACACCAACTGTCTTCATCGGGATCTTCTCACATGAACTTGTGACCGTTCGCTTACATCTATCAAAAGCCTTGAAAAATGTACTGTGTGAAGAAGCACCTCTTGGCCCTTTCTGAAGAAAGAACATGTGAATTTTAATATACGATCTTTCACACCTACAAAAAAGTGAACCTCTGTTTAAAAACAAGTCCTTAATGTTTGGACCTTATTGTATTTTATAACACTGATTGAGTGATTCAATTTCTGTCTATATAAAATTGAATACCTTCTGAATCCTTTGATCCAATGAGTAATTCACACCTTGGGTAGTAGGGTGGGCATGTCCAAATAACACCACCCTGAATACAATTAGTTTTGCAATTTTACTATACCCACGAAAAAACATATGCCTTTAAAGAGGTGTGATAATTAAACCACTACTAACTACCCTTTGCTCTTTTCTTGGACCATGCATTGGAACGTTTAGGCATGTGTGGCAAAGCCCAACATGGTATTACAACGAATTATAAAGGTCAACCCATTGTAATACCCAAAAGGTTAAAAGTATGCGCAGTAAAAACATGAATGTTAGAGTCGGAAATTTGAAAATGTAACTGTTTCTGCAGTGGCTTCATTGGTCTAGATACCGTTAACATGAAATCCAAGCCATTTCAATAGGCCACTTCAGCTTTGTCTGTTAAAAATCAAATGTACATTCATCACTGAAGTGCCCATTCTTATCTAGCAGCAAAAAGAACAAATGATGGACGGAATGCTGAACAAAGCAAACATTCATCCACAGTCACAGGTCTGGGTTTATTCTATTCTTATCCAGTGACACAGGAAAGGTATCATGCATCCTAGTACAAGCCCAGAAAATCAAACTCCCTGTCTCAGTTAGTAATAAACGACAACAATCATTGAAATCCAGTTGAACCCTCAACTTCCTGCCCCAGAGACCACTCTTGATGGCTACTCCCCATGGTAACTGCACATAACTCTTTAATATTAAATATATAAAGAGAATTCGAGAAAAATGCATGAAAACACATTTAATTTGATTCCATAGTTCATCTTCATACTAGTTTGGACTGAGAGGAAAATGAAGAACGGCACAATGGGGAAGCAGATGCAATTTACTCAGCAACCACAAGGTCTTAAAAAGGAACTCACAGAAAGCAGACAGGAAGAGAAAATGATGCAAGAAGAAATCACATGTCAATCATATCTTTAACTACAGTGTGAGTTAAATTAACATCTCCTGGACCAGGCACTGAGATAAATTATAGAAACTCCCATTCCAAGAATAACATGAAGGCAACGCAAACCACAGTTTAAGAGTGTATGGCTTCGTGGCTGTGATACGGAAGTAGCAAGCAAAGAGGAGATGAAGTAGTAGCCAAACAACTGTGTGGATGCAGGGACGGATGGGCAAGGACATGTCAAAGTCCAGCAGGATGAACATGTGTACTTGGAGTGTGAATAAAGACATGCAAAGCCACATTCAGGCGTTAAGTAGGGGAGGAGTAAAAATTAGATAATTGCAACAAGATGGTACCTGCTAGGGGTCTGGTCGCACCTCTGGGATTAAAACGATGTCCGTATTTGTTAAGCCTTAAGTATCCTCAACAGTGACTCACACTGTCCCACGAGGGAATGAACTGTAGTCCAAAGGCTCAAATGCAAGAATGAGCTCAAGAATTTGTAGGTCAAAACATTTTTACGCAAGCATAAAAAAATATATATTTGCTGCTCTTTAATTAGGTTGGTGTTTAAAGCACCCAGGGTGACTTCAGATTCCATCACACTTTATCAATTCTTCGGCTAATACAGCCCATATTCCTCTCATAAACATTCATACTCTGTCTTCACGTATTTTAATAGGATCCCCACAAAACTCAACTAGTATCTAGCTTAGTGAACGAAACGTTTAGAATGTCATATCCTAGACCTAGAACAAACACATTGGTACTGAATTCCAACACTGTCAGACTGTGACCAACAAGTTTTAATTAACATCAATATGTTTACTATGTTCTTCGGGTTCCATTACACTCACATGCTATTAAATGTTTGGTCAAATCATTTAAATTCAAGTAAAATGAAAGGACGCTCTGAATTCTATGATTGGCGTAAAATTGGGCCCGGTGAAAAAACAGCCTCCTTCGTCCAGAAATGCACTGGATTTTGAGCTCTGGACTGGAAAAGAAGCAGATATGGCTTGAAAAAATATATATACAAAAACACAAAACACCCAAGAACTTCGAACACTTACAAGCATAAAGACAGGGGTAGTCTAATATTATCTCGCTGGCATTTGTGTAGCACACCTTATTACGCTGCTTATGCCTCATAACACTTAAGTGAATCTCATCCTAACAGTTTCATCGTATAAACAAGCCCCTTAAAATATTTACATTTCAATCATAAACCTGAAGAGCTCGAGGTCAAGTTTTAGTGTTCTTTACATTATGTTAAAGTGCAGTCCTGGACGTATGACGAGGTCAGCAAAAACAAACCTATCAGAATACAAATAATAAAAGATAACTGCGTGAGAATTGGCATCCTGTAATAATCAATCCGACTAGGCGTAGTTGTAGCAGTTATTACGACATTCTACAATCACAACACATCCGACAATTTAATAACCCAGGAGAGCTATCAGCCAAACGCTACCTTGACTGTCTGGAGTGGGATAAGGGAGGGCGCCGCTTCGGAACAGGGTAGGCGGGACAGTGGCGGGCGATGCACTAAGTATTTTAAGGGCGAGAACCAGGCTGGCTTAACGGTTCTAGTTTTTTGGCCACTGCCTTGGTAAGAAATGAATACCGGCCTCTCGATTATATGCGTGGACAAACGTCCGGTCGAGAAGTGCAATGTCCATCGTGGTCTATCTTAGGTTACATCATCTATGGCTTTAACAAAGAGTTTTAACATAAAAATAGAAGGCGCATAGGGTATAGAAATCTGCATCAATACTGCGGTGTCTGGGCAGCTCATCCTGCCTCCCAAAGTCTAAGCCCGGCAAGGTGTGACCTTCAAGCACTGCATAAGTGCGAGGCTCCCTTACTTACCTAGTGCCCTGAAGCGTGCGCCTGGCCACTCCTCTGGTTCACCTTCCACAATGTAGACCACGGACCGCAGCCACTATGAGCCTCCCTGAATGACAGACAACCAGCTGAGCAGTCAGCTGATGCCATCACGTGATGGGGAGGGCGTTGCGTGGTCACGTGACAGAATACCGAAAGAATATAGTCTCATTGCTTGAGATTCCATTGAAAGAGGAAGCGTTTTACGATAAACTCCGATGCAGCATTAAACCTCACATTCAATATAACAAAGCAGTGGGAAAAAGCAACGCGCCGGAAATATAATCGCATTGTAATCACAATATAGATGCAATGGCAGAGTGTGAGGGATTGAATTAACACGAATGTCAGAATATAAAACTCGGTGGTTTCTGCTATCTTGCCCTCTGCTGTACATTTAGGGGGCGGCCATCTTGGAGCGTGCACATTTGCTTTTCAGAGCGAAACATCAGGAATCCTACAAGTTGTTTTTGTGCGAAGGAATCGAAATATGTGCCAATTGTTTTCTATTTATGCGTGGTCGTGTGACTAGGCGATTGAATGAGTCAAAGAATAGATGAGTACATGGATAAAAGAATGGGTTAGGGGAGAGGATGTGGTCCGCCGGCTAGATTGCCGACTTTGGTGCTGGAAGAAGCCAAGGTAATCACAATATAGATGCAATGGCAGAGTGTGAGGGATTGAATTAACAGAATGTCAGGAAATAAAACTCGATGGTTTCTGCTACCTTGCCCTCTGCTGTACATTTATGGGGCGGCTATCTTGGAGCGTGCACATTTGCTTTTCGTAGTGAAACATCAGGAATCCTACAGGTTGTTTTAAGGTCGAGGACCGCCGGTCTGCCGAAGGCAGAACCGGAAGTCGGAGTTTTAATGACTTGGAGAAGAGGGGCTTGAACCCGCCCCTCTTCTCCCCTGTTCTCTATTGGCTGGTGTCACGGGGACCACCCGGACTCCGTACTGGAAGGAGGAGAATGGTGGTCCCCTCCAGAACTGACCAGTGACTTGTTTTGTGTCCCTCAGGACGACCCGTGGCCAGCAGAGACGTCAGACGGCACTAGCACGGAACACTGTGCCTTTAATTGGGACGTCTTCCAGGATAGCCCCGCCCTCTACTCCACCGTAGACGGCCAGTCGCCAATAAGAACCCGCGAGAAGAAGACAGTGGCGTGTGACGACACCGGAGGACGGAAGGAGACAGAGCACGATGGTGAACCGGAGGAAGAAGACGGGACAGAGCGAAGCGAAGGACCGAAGAGGAGCAGAGGACGCGAGGAGGAACCGAGGCCGGAGGCAGGAGACCGCGGCATTCACGCTCCGCCGAGCCACGCCCCAGGAGGAGGTGCGTGGCTATCCCAGGTACGGGATCGCTTCACGGGTTGGGTCGGGAGGCGGGAGAGGAGAGAGCGCCACTGAACGCCGCCGCTTACCGCCGTACCTAGTACTGCACGTCCTCCCTTTCACTCACCCCCTTCACGACCGTTCGTTGGAGAGCACCTTATCACGAGTCTATTACCCTCACTCCCCTCCCTTATACAGCGTGATAAACAGAACACTCGTTCCTAACAGCCACCTCTCCTTCTTTCTTTCCATTTGGCACGGCGAGAGCCCTCCTTACGGGAAACCGGGAGAAGAGAGAAGAGGGACGCTAGCCCACGAGGACCAAGAACAGCGCCCCGACCCTGACATCCTACCACCGAGGGAGAACCCATCGCGAACTTTATTGTGAACCTTCAATAAAACGCCTCACCCCCTCTTCCCGTGTTCGTGTCCTCTGTGCGACCCGCTTACAGCTGGCCTCTTGAATGCTGGCCAGCCATTGGAGAAGAGGTCCCGTCACTCCGATCAGGCCCCGTCCTTTTCGGATCGGGGGCGTGTTTTTTGCAGAAAGTCTAATTATCTCCTCCAGCCAATGGCAAGAGGAGATAACAGCAAAACACGCCCCGAATCCGAAAAGGACGCTGCGTTTCTCCGAGGCATTTCTGCTCTGCCTCGGAGAAAGGCAGTGGTGTCTTCCGGTGCCCTCGGCTTGTAAACAGACTCCGTGTCACTTTCTCTTTCTCGGACATCACAGGGACTCCCCCGCTGCGGGCTCTGCTAATAGACTCCTTCCTGCTCTGTATCCACTTCTGCAAGCCCCTCCACAAAAGGTAGGCCATGTGAGGGGGTAAAACATCTGGTCACACATGGATGCTTGTCAATTGCTAAAGGAACATGCAATTCGGTAGCCTGTGATTGGTACGTTTAGTTTCGGATAGTTCCAATGGAGCAATCGAATAGGTGCCCTGAGGGAGACTCGAGGGAAGACTCGAGGGTCCGCATCAATGTGTTCATGAGCACCTCCTCTCCCCTCCCCTCGACCTCGGTTAAAAGGCCCGGATCTGCTGGGGGTGGGGTGACAGTTATTTATGGATCTGCAATGTCAGAAAGAGAAAAAAAATTCACGCATCGGCTCTCCTCGCTATCAAAGAGACCCCCGCCCGCCCGCCCTCCCTCCCTTCCACCATCATAGCGTCTGAAAATGGAGTCATGAGGCCAGAGCGTGGGTTACAACTGAGAGGTGCACCCCTTTCGGAGAGATAAACGCAGCTGCCTTTGTCTGACACAATTGGGACACGTTGATCGCCCCCTTCGTCTGCCACCCTATTGTTTGCCAAATGGAGGCGTTGGGGTCGCAGGTTGAGTGGCTCGTGGTACCGGAGAGACCCTACTACCAACCCAGAAACCAACCTTGTGTGTGTAACATCTGACTGTGGTGGCGTTAAAGGGGGGCTGAACGGGTACGCCCGGCCCGCCCCTTTCCCTACGCCGTCCCCCGTGTGCAGAACTGCTGCATCGCTAGCAAATGGTGTGTGTTTTAGCAAAGTCATATACAGATCATTCTATTGGGGGGGGGGGGGATACTTATCATCTGTTTGTACCAGAATATTAGGTGTCTTATCTTAACTGAGACACATTTACTGCCCATCGACTCCCCGTCCACCTTCGTGTGTGCAAGGTTGAGACCCTGAGAGAAGATGTCATGTTTTATATCCCGTAAGATGTCGTGTGTGTGTGCGCATGCGTGTATACAAGTGGCATGTACCAGCATCCCGCCCCTTTAGACATGTCTCGTATATCGAAGGTGGGGGATGGGTGTTTGGGAACAGGGTATCACTTGTACTGATCGTTACAGGTGCAACTGCGGCGCAGAAAGGGTTATTGAATTCTGCTGCTTTACCATGCTATATGTATGCATTATGTAGTGTGCGTGCCTCCTATACCCACGATATGGCCATGTTGGAATCTCCCTCCCTACTTCTATCTGCCCTGCACGATGGTCAACACGTGATCTCCCGTGGTTCTATAGTCACTTCCCGTATCTGCCAAGATTGACAGCGCCTAGAACCTGGCTCGGTGTCGCTCCTAGGCGCCATAAAAAGAATGGGACGTTTGCACTGCTTTCTAGCAGCACATGATTACACATTTCATGCACAATTCCTTCTTTCCGCTTTTATCTTAGAAGAAGAAATGTAAAAGAGTTTCGTTAAATACAATGATTTCCATGTTCTTATACATGTCCCTGGAACATCCCTCATGAGACACTTGAATGCTCTTCCTGTTGTATATATTGGCATGGGCTATTGGTATATTCAATTCTGCTTTGTCCCGAATGACCCCTTGTGTATTCATCTTCCCTCGCGTACACGCAGGATGCCTCCTCTGTGTATGTACTGTGCTGCATCAAAGCGCTATGAAGATGCAGGAAGGCAGCATGTGACGCTATAGGAACCAATTAAGTCTCTCGAATAAGTCATTGTGGTATGGGCGCGTGTACCCCTCCTCCACGGGGTTGCCCTTCGAAGCAGAGGGGTCAATCGCATTGCAGATGACCACCGACACTCCCTTGAGGTCGCCACTAACCCCCATTTTAAAAGCAGGATGGCCGCCTCTCTGCCTTCTGTGTGGCCGGGGGATGGGAGGCTGACAGTGAGGGCCATCTGCTGCTCTATTAGCCGCGTACTCCGGAATCTGCCCTCCCCCACCCTTCCTCCGCTTGCATATACAGGTCGAGGACCGCCGGTCTGCCGAAGGCAGAACCGGAAGTCGGAGATTTAATGACTTGGAGAAGAGGGGCTTGAACCCGCCCCTCTTCTCCCCTGTTCTCCATTGGCTGGCCTCTTGAATGCTGGCCAGCCATTGGAGAAGAGGTCCCGTCACTCCGATCAGGCCCCGTCCTTTTCGGATCGGGGGGCGTGTTTTTTGCAGAAAGTCTAATTATCTCCTCCAGCCAATGGCAAGAGGAGATAACAGCAAAACACGCCCCCAAATCCGAAAAGGACGCTGCGTTTCTCCGAGGCATTTCTGCTCTGCCTCGGAGAAAGGCAGTGGTGTCTTCCGGTGCCCTCGGCTTGTAAACAGACTCCGTGTCACTTTCTCTTGCTCGGACATCACAGGGACTCCCCCGCTGCGGGCTCTGCTAATAGACTCCTTCCTGCTCTGTATCCACTTCTGCAAGCCCCTCCACAAAAGGTAGGCCATGTGAGGGGGTAAAACATCTGGTCACACATGGATGCTTGTCAATTGCTAAAGGAACATGCAATTCAGTAGCCTGTGATTGGTACGTTTAATTTCGGATAGTTCCAATGGAGCAATCGAATAGGTGCCCTGAGGGAGACTCGAGGGAAGACTCGAGGGTCCGCATCAATGTGTTCATGAGCACCTCCTCTCCCCTCCCCTCGAAACTCGGTTAAAAGGCCCGGATCTGCTGGGGGTGGGGTGACAGTTATTTATGGATCTGCAATGTCAGAAAGAGAAAAAAAATCCACGCATCGGCTCTCCTCGCTATCAAAGAGACCCCCGCCCGCCCGCCCTCCCTCCCTTCCACCATCATAGCGTCTGAAAATGGAGTCATGAGGCCAGAGCGTGGGTTACAACTGAGAGGTGCACCCCTTTCGGAGAGATAAACGCAGCTGCCTTTGTCTGACACAATTGGGACACGTTGATCGCCCCCGGCGTCTGCCACCCTATTGTTTGCCAAATGGAGGCGTTGGGGTCGCAGGTTGAGTGGCTCGTGGTACCGGAGAGACCCTACTACCAACCCAGAAACCAACCTTGTGTGTGTAACATCTGACTGTGGTGGCGTTAAAGGGGGGCTGAACGGGGACGCCCCGCCCCGCCCCTTTCCCTACGCCGTCCCCCGTGTGCAGAACTGCTGCATCGCTAGCAAATGGTGTGTGTTTAAGCAAAGTCATATACAGATCATTCTATTGGGGGGGGGGGAATACTTATTATCTGGTTGTACCAGAATATTAGGTGTCTTATCTTAACTGAGACACATTTACTGCCCATCGACTCCCCGTCCACCTTCGTGTGTGCAAGGTTGAGACCCTGAGAGAAGATGTCATGTTTTATATCCCGTAAGATGTCGTGTGTGTGTGCGTATGCGTGTATACAAGTGGCATGTACCAGCATCCCGCCCCTTTAGACATGTCTCGTATATCGAAGGTGGGGGATGGGTGTTTGGGAACAGGGTATCACTTGTACTGATCGTTACAGGTGCAACTGCGGCGCAGAAAGGGTTATTGAATTCTGCTGCTTTACCATGCTATATGTATGCATTATGTAGTGTGCGTGCCTCCTATACCCACGATATGGCCATGTTGGAATCTCCCTCCCTACTTCTATCTGCCCTGCACGATGGTCAACACGTGATCTCCCGTGGTTCTATAGTCACTTCCCGTATCTGCCAAGATTGACAGCGCCTAGAACCTGGCTCGGTGTCGCTCCTAGGCGCCATAAAAAGAATGGGACGTTTGCACTGCTTTCTAGCAGCACATGATTACACATTTCATGCACAATTCCTTCTTTCCGCTTTTATCTTAGAAGAAGAAATGTAAAAGAGTTTTGTTAAATACAATGATTTCCATGTTCTTATACATGTCCCTGGAACATCCCTCATGAGACACTTGAATGCTCTTCCTGTTGTATATATTGGCATATTCAATTCTGCTTTGTCCCGAATGACCCCTTGTGTATTCATCTTCCCTCGCGTACACACAGGATGCCTCCTCTGTGTATGTACTGTGCTGCATCAAAGCGCTATGAAGATGCAGAAAGGCAGCATGTGACGCTATAGGAACCAATTAAGTCTCCCGAATAAGTCATTGTGGTATGGGCGCGTGTACCCCTCCTCCACGGGGTTGCCCTTCGAAGCAGAGGGGTCAATCGCATTGCAGATGACCACCGACACTCCCTTGAGGTCGCCACTAACCCCCATTTTAAAAGCAGGATGGCCGCCTCTCTGCCTTCTGTGTGGCCGGGGGATGGGAGGCTGACAGTGAGGGCCATCTGCTGCTCTATTAGCCGCGTACTCCGGAATCTGCCCTCCCCCACCCTTCCTCCGCTTGCATATACAGACCTATATACGTAGGTCTCCATGCACAGACGTAGGCCCTTGCATTCACCGTGGTGCCAGACAGCGCACTATGCATGGCTTACCTGTAGAGAGCGCAGGAGTTACCACCACAGCCTGGTGAGCATGCCATGTGACGGACTCTACCCCAGCCCTACCAGCCAGCAGCCAGTCACAGAATCTCCAGCGCTCCAATGGTGGACAATGTCCGGATTTCCAGCCGGACATAGGACTGGCTGCGCCTCAATCGTTCCTTCTTTCAGGGGGCAGCAAGCTGTATCGAAACCTACACACTCCCTTGAACGTTGCACGTGACTGACTTCCTCCCAAAGCTACCACCTTGCAGAGGCACGATTATCCAGAACCTGGCACGTCTTCACAGTGCATTTTTGACTCATACTTGCATAAAACATACAACTTAGTGCATCGAATACTTAACATCCAGGATGATGCCAGGTACAGACAGATCTGATTAACTGGAAGGTGTTGTGTGACTGTGCTCGCGCCCAGGGAGGAGGGAGTGTTTGGTGGGGGGGCGGTGTTTGTGTGTGTGTGTGTGTGTCTCCAATCTGTATTATGTCGCTTTTATGTTTTTTCAAGCTCTTCGAGCCAGCGGGGTGCGGAGACGCCGGCATCCTACGGGCCCTGAAATGATAGCTATAGAATAATGTCATGAGCAATGCCAATAGCTCTAACTTTAACAATGCCGAGACCGTTGCATTGTAAATGCTTGTTGTGCGTAGGAGTCGAAATATGTGCCAATCGTTTTTTAGGTCTCGCCTGACCCAGCGCATGCGCTGGTCTGGCGAGACTTATTGAGAGGGCTCCAAAAAGTGCTACCAGGCTAGCTTAGAGCTACAGTGCATGTGTGAGGGCGCGCGCGCCGCGATTGCTTTCACTTTCGCGGCCGCACGGCCTGTTTGATCGACATGGCCGCTTGGCATAGCCAATAGGTCTCGCTTTTGGGACCTTATAAGTATTTAGTTATGCAACTGTTTAGTGATATCTCTTTAATAGATTCTTATGTACAGAACGTTCTTCATTCCTTATTCTCTGCGTGCATGTTAGAACTTTGGCAATTCAGTTAGAGTGTAGCTGAAGTACTTGTCGTGATCATCTTGCCTGTGCTGTCCCGAGGTTGCTAATAAAGGATTTCAATACTTCCACTGCTTATTCATATATAATACTACAATTTGGCGACAATTTGGCAACCTCAAAGAATCCACGCGATTTATTTCGGATTGACTACACTCAAGAGATCGTTTGCAGCCTTACTGCTGAAGAATCCAAGACATCGTTGGCACTCAGCAGCCTTAACAGTTTCCTGCCTTTTCTCTCGTTGGCGGACGATTGTGGACTCAAAAAGAAGAGGTACATATTTTATTTTTAAAAGAAAAGAAAAAGTATCTGTGGGCTTTTTCCCATCGTCGAACGCCTGTTCAACGGCAGTTCAGCGAGCTCGCGCATTGTTTACTTTCGATGCTGCGGAGCCTCGAGCTGTTCTCCCTGCACGCTGCCATCTCACCGGAGTTCCGCCTTTCGCGTCACTAGGGTACGTGACCTAGCGCTGCAACGCCATCGCGCTGGTCATGACGCCGACGTGACGCCATTTTGGAAAATGTAACTCTTCGTTTCCTTCACTCGTGAAGCATTCGGAGGAGAGGAATTTCGCCGGAAAGACAGCGTCGACACAGATCAAAGCAAGAAACTAAGGTAAAGAAAAAAAAAAAGCAAGCAATTTTGGAAGCGTTTTTTTTTTACAGAAAGAAGATATAGGAATCAGACTGTTTTGCTCTGTGGATATATATAAAAAAAAAACATAAACAAACAGTTCTACCTTATCTTAATCCCATTACACAATAGGAATGACCACCCCAACAGCATCCTCTCAAAGAGAGGTAGTTCCACACAGTGAATCTGCCCTGCATCTTTCCACACCTAAGGAATTTCTATCTTCTCCTGGAGCACCTATCATTCAGTGGAATGAATGGAAAGAATACTTTTTAAATGATATTGCTAATCTCGAAGACTGTAGTGGAACTTACTCACCTGAAAGGAAAAAAAGCCTTTTAATGTACTGTTTGGGTCCAGAAGGTCTCCGTGTTTTTGGGGAATTACAACAAAAAGAAAGATCTGGTGATATTGATGTATTCAAGGCTGCTTTATTGGATTTAGATGAACATTACTCACCCACAGTGTGCGTTGCGGTCATGCGTCATGCCTTCTTCCAAAGGAAACAAGAAAAACATGAATCCATTGAGGATTATGTATCCGCCTTACGCAAACTTTCAATAACATGTAAATTTGGTAATTTCCATGAAGAACTCATTAGAGACCAAATAGTTATGTATGCAAAAAACAAAGCTATTCAAGATAGATTGTGGGTAGAAGGGGATTCTAGTTTAAAAGAAATTATCTCTATTGTAAAAAAAGCAGAGTTATCAGAACGTTGTGCGAAAGCCACGCTTTCCTCTGAAAAAAAAGATAGTAACAAGTCAACAAAATTTCAGAGAGTCATAACAAATCTTATCAAACACATAAAAAGGTTGATAAGATTGATTAAAAAAAAAAAAGAAAATTCTTTTAGAAATAAGCAACAACAGTATTTTTGTTACCGTTGCAGTAGCACTTCTCATTCTGCGCAGTATTACAAATGCCCTGCACGTACTGCAAAATGTCTGGAGTGCAGACTAATTGGCCATTTTGCAAAAGCCTGTAGGTGTAAATTGTATAAAAAGAACAAGAAAGTTAGTGGACTACCTGAGGAACTGCTGGCTGGGAGGGGAGTGGCACGATTGCTGAGGCCACATATCAGGACGGTGGATGCTGCAACAAATGGTCTACTCCCAGGTGCCGCGTGCTAGATTGGTCCATTGGTAATCTGTAGAGACCTGTCTTGCGGTTTACTAGATTGAAGCCTCTTTGGAGCATCTGTCGATATTACCTTGCTATGCAGTGTATTGATGATGACGGAAGTTGTTGTAACTCAAGAAAGTGAGGAGGGATGACCGAGATTATCGGGATGGGCGAGTATATACATTCGCAAAGAAATTTTACAACGTTCAGAATAGTGAGGAAAAAAAGAGACCAAGAGAGGAGAAGGAAGGTCATGATGAAACAGGATCTACAGACAGTGTTTCCACCTCCTCCCTTAGCAGCATTGCATCTAATGCTACATCGGATACCCCTTTAGTAGAAGGAGCTTCTTCTTTCCAGAAGGAGCTCATAAAACTGAGGATAAGCAACAGACTCCAACAGAAAAGGGAACAGCCAAAACCCGCAGGGGAGGGAGGAGGGGTAAGGGGAGGTACAAGCAAAGGAAGAGGACAAGGGAACAAGATGAACAAGTGATGATCCCTGACCCCACGAACTGCATGGTAATGATTGACAATAAGGTTGTGGAAAATGATTTAAAAATTGTAAACTTATCCAATACAACACTTGACAAAGAGGAAATATCAGTCTTGAGTAAAGGATTACATTTTTGTGCATCGCAGAGTGGGGATCCTACAGACGTACACATTGATCTGTATAAATTTGTAAGACTACTCAAATTGCGTGACTTCTTTTCTCAAAACTTAAATGTGACATGTGAACAACAGAAGGTAGAACATGATATATCGCAAACAATTGGGGAGATACGTAATGTTCAAATGTTGTTGAGTATTGAGGAAGATGTTGAGTTTGAAATGCCTGTACTTTTGAATGAACTAAATATAGATCAAATGTCGTCAATTGACAGTGGTTTAATGGTTAAATCCAAATTTGTTCCAACCACCAATTATCATAGGAACATTGACGTTTTCTACGAAAAGGTCACTAAAGAACTTCATAAGATGGAATCCACTAGGGGATATTTGAATCCCACTAACCACAACATTACTGCTAAAGAGAGAAGAGCCCTAACCAGATTGAGGGAGGACAATAACATCGTAATAAGGGAGGCGGATAAGGGCGGTAATGTTGTGGTTATGAATACTTGGGATTACATGTCAGAAATAGATCGCCAACTGAGTGATAAATCATGTTATCGCAAACTATTGTCAAATCCTATCCCAGGACTTAAACTACTTATAAACCTCAAACTAAGTGGGTGGAAGGAAATGGGACTCCTAACGGAGGAGGAATTTAAATATCTTAATGTTTCTTGTCCCACGTATCCATGTATTTATGTACTACCCAAGGTACATAAGGGGGGCTCTTTCCCCCCTGGTCGTCCCATTATCTCAGGGGTAGGGTCACCTACTGAAAAGATTGCAGAGTTTGTAGACATCAGACTCCAAACATTTGTTGGGAATCTCCCGTCCTTTATTAGGGACAGTAAGGACATACTCGTTAAACTTAAGGATTTCCAATGGTCTGAAGACCTGATGTTTGTGACCCTGGACGTTGTAGGTTTATACACTTGCATTGCGAATGAACTTGGGGTACGGGCTGTGAGGACCTTCCTCGACAAGGAGAGTGCCAGTCTTTATCAATTTAATGAAATGATCATTGAGATGATCAACATGATCCTTAACAACAATTTTTTCTTGCATGATAGATGCTGGTACCAACAAATACTCGGTACCGCAATGGGCTCTAGGTTTGCTCCCTCTTATGCCTGCCTTTTTATGGGCTGGTTTGAGAGGGAGTTCGCCTGGGGCAAATGTGCCTCCCCCTGGACAAATTACATCGTGTACTGGGGGAGGTACATAGATGACATCATATGCCTTTGGTCTGGAACCAAGGAACAGTTACAACAATATCTTCTCTATTTGAATTCTAACAACTTCAATGTTAGATTCACTATGGAATGTAACAAGGAGAAGATAAACTTTTTGGACATTCATTTTTATGTTCATGAACAGGTGGTGGAGAGTACCCTATACAGGAAAGAAACGGCCTGTAATGGGGTTCTTCATGCCACGAGTGCCCATTCCCGATCTGTCATTAATAACATCCCCTTTGGGGAAATGACCAGAATCCGTAGAAATTGCAGTCAAGATGATACATTCTACAGGAACCTTGATGAATGCGAGCAAAGGTTCCTCAAAAGGGGATATACACAGGGTGTTCTTTCTAAAGCCCTAAAGAAGGCTAATCGCCTAACGAGGGAAGAGACTTTAAAAGAGAGATTGGTGAAGGGGAAGGAAAATGTCAGGGAAAGGCCAGTCAGTTTCATTACCAAATACAATATGAATAGTGGCAAAGTCAGAAACATCTTAAAAAAGAACTGGGACTTACTCTTGGAGGTACCTGGCTTAAGAAAAAGCATTACTGACACTCCCTTGCTTACGTATCGCAAAGGAAGGACGTTACGGGAAGCATTATGTCCCAGCTATGTGAAGAACAAACAGGGAATTACAACCTGGCTGCCCTCAAGACCTATGGGCTTCTATATATGCGGCTCATGCAACATATGCCCCTTTGGACGAAATAAAACACAGACTTTCTCTTACAATAACTCCAAATCCTTCAAAATTGACCACTTTATAAACTGCAATACAACCCATGTTGTATATATTTTGGGTTGTGACTGTGGTCTAATTTATGTGGGCAGCACTGTTCGCCCCTTAAAGGTGCGGTTGCAGGAACATAGGAGAGCCATTATCAATAATGATAGTCGCTATCCCCTTACTGATCATTACAGGGAGATACACCCAAAGAACAATGACTTCTGGTTCCATGGGATTGACCATGTTCCCTGTGGAGACAGGGGTGGGAATCGGGAGCTCTTGGTGAGACAACGTGAGGCCAAATGGATTTGTCGTCTCCAGGCAACTCTGAGGGGGCACAATACGGATAGGGAATTACACTATTTCCTATAACCACCCAGGGGAGGTTTCCCCACCCTATCATATTGCCTGTCATTGCAAAACATGTTGTTACTCACTCAGTGTGATAAATGCTATTTACTAACATTTTTAGACTGTCAAAAACACTCCCTGACATCCTCATCTCTTTTCCCCCCTTTTTTATCTCCTCACTCCTCTTCTTCTTCTTTTTCTGATCTATTATCGAAAAAAATGATACGATGAATTATGAAATAAAACATTATTTTGTTCATGTCTATATGACTTCCACTCTGAATTATATGTGTACATGCCGCATTATCACCCTGGTCGCACATTCTCCTTCGCCATTGGAATATATGTGGAACACTGTGGTTGAGTGCCATTAATGGGTTCCACATGACGTGGTGATGTTCAACATTTGAATTTCGGTGAGACCTCATGCGTCACCTTTCTATCATAATTGCATTGGGATTATAATGTCCATTATTACTTGTAGAGCCAGCGATATCACTATCTCATCTTTGTTAATATTACCACTACAAGATGGCCTCCATAGATAAGTTAAGCCCCTTCTGCTCTTCTTATATCTTAGGTGTTTGAAACATATGGCGGAATACTCATTTATTCGTCGTAGGTTAGACTTAAATTGCAAATATTATCGTTTATGCCGAGTATCACGGGTAAATCAGATGCCCTTCGTCCACTTTTTCAGTTTTATTTAGCAGCGACATATGGCAGCTTGTTAAAACGATCGTTAAAGCTGGAATCCTATTGTGACTGCCGACTATATAAAGAATAATCGTTTTTTATTTATGAATTGGGGTACGGGTGATTGCGTGGACCTATTAATAATATATAAGCCCTGGTTTTACCAATTGACCATTGGCCACTTTAATATGGCCGCTATCTAAGTACAATATGTCCGTCTTTTATTACGAGCTCGCTCCTGCCGATTCACGTGACATGTCTATCACGTGACATGACTCGGAGTTGGAACGCGGGAGAACGGAGGAGAACTTTAAATTGCGAGTCTTGCTATTTGGCCAGTTGATATTTGACAGCTACCCTGCTGGTTCGGAACTCTGGAGACAAGGTAGGAGGTCCTGCATATGCCTACGCTCCTCTGTGGTTTTTTGTTATGTGGAGTAATCGGCGTGGTAGATATAATTATGGATGGGCGTGCTTTCTTGGAGAGCCTCTTTACGTTCGTTGGTCCGTTTAATTTACCTGCGCTATTATGAGTATAGACCCGCTTTTTACTGTGGCTAACGCAGCGTCGCCAACCTCTTACATTAGTTATCATTATCAAGGTACTACAGATATGACCCACATACCCAAGTTGGGATTTTTAAAGTTGTTTATGAATTGACTACTCGATGTGGCTTATGATTGTATGTGTTTTAACGAGCATTATTGGGGGTATAGAATGATTGGCATTACTAATGCTGTGATCATTTATGTAATCTCTTGAATATCGATACCAACGATTGTGTTGATATAGGTTTTTATGGTACTCCCTATAGGAATCTTCCTACTCCGAATGCGTCCCATTATTGAAACCGTATGAGGGTCCAATTGTAATTAATCTATACATGGGATGACCAAACACAAGGTGAGCTTATTTGTGCGTTAGTGTATATATCTTTATCTAGGGATTATCACTACCTTGTGATCATTTATCTATCCACCTTTTGATAATATGTCTTATTTCTATATAGGAATGAAATATTTTCATATGTCCTTTTAAATTCTGTCTACGCCGTAACAAGCCACACGGGAACATATACTGCCCTAGGAGTATCCAACCATATCTATATTCTACTCATTTTGAAATAGGTGAGATGCCAATTGACTTGTTGTAGATTGGGTTGATACCAATTATCGCCTTGATACTCGAGACGCTGGGTCACAATATTAATATTAATTGCTATTTAATGGGTACAGTACTTACTTATCCATGTATATATAGTTTTTATTAACATATGTTTGTACTCTGTGATTTTGAACTATTCGAATGTCATTTCTTATTGACTTTGTTTCATCTTAATTGAAAACCTTAATGTACTTTAATCGCTTTTTTCCTTTTCATCTTTCTTCTACTCTTCCTGTCTCTTTCTCCATTATACCTTTTTTTTTTTTTTTTTTTTTCTAGTTATATAAAGTCACGTGCATTATTTACAATTATTTTGTTCTCAAATGGTGAACATTGTTGTGTTGCTTAAATTATAAGTTTTTTAGTATGTGTCATTATAATGAAAACATTCCTTTTACGTGTATACATTATGTATTTGTAGATATTGTATGTCTAGGGTCGTTTATATGTATGTCCCTTTTTTTTCCTTTTGTGTGCCATCCTCTAAAAATTTGAGCAGTATTTGTTTGTTTTTATATTTGTTATATATAGATGTTTTTTAAGTGTTATTTTTTATGTTTGTAATTACTGCAGCCCTGATGAAGTTCCTGTACGGAACGAAACGCGTTGGCTGTACTTTGTTCGTGTTTGAGTGATCGAAAAAAATCTCAAGAATTAAAAGAAGAGAGAACCTATACTGTTTGGACTATTTGATTTAATGTGTCCGAACACAAGGAGTGCACCTTCCACCTTTGGCTATATGTTTTGACTTATGTTACATCTCTGGATGACAGATGTAGGAAGCAGTTTTGCACCAATCTAACGGACTATATTTACTTACTGTGTATTGGTTGAGCTGGACCTTGGTCGGTCATCTTTGTTGCTTCTGCTTTGTAAATTTTCATTTTTGACTGTCCAGCACCCATCACAAATTGTTACTTGTCATACTAAGAAGACAAATGTCTAAATTCCAGGATGGTAGAGAGGAAATGGCCTCAAACCTTTTCAACACTGATCCAAGTCACATTACAAGTACCGAAACACCACCCACTGTAAACAGCCTTAAGACACTATTTCTGAGATTAGAGAGACTTAAGAAGCAAGAATTATCCCGTTGGTGGGACGGAATAACACTGGAACAATATCTTAGCAATAAGAAAGTCCCCCGCGGTTTGAGAATTTTGATATTTCCCACCTTTGAGGATTTACAGGATAATCTCCTCAATGAATGGGAACATAATCTTGAAAATGCCTCTCAAATAATGATGCAAATCCTAATTCGTCATGCCAGAGATA
The DNA here is from genome assembly GCF_964204655.1 of Triturus cristatus. NCBI lineage: Eukaryota > Metazoa > Chordata > Amphibia > Caudata > Salamandridae > Triturus > Triturus cristatus. The sequence continues at coordinate 836,450,269 of NC_140594.1, forward strand.
AGGGAGAAAAACTGCAGGAAGAGATAGAGAATCTTGAGAAGGAGATCAATTCAATGGATTGCAAGGATCTAATAACTAAAAACTTTGCAATTCTTAAGAAGGTAATGGACGAATTTCAGATATATCTTAAAGATAAGAAACTCAAGAAAGTGAGGAGGGATGACCGAGATTATCGGGATGGGCGAGTATATACATTCGCAAAGAAATTTGACAACGTTCAGAATAGTGAGGAAAAAAAGAGACCAAGAGAGGAGAAGGAAGGTCATGATGAAACAGGATCTACAGACAGTGTTTCCACCTCCTCCCTTAGCAGCATTGCATCTAATGCTACATCGGATACCCCTTTAGTAGAGGGAGCTTCTTCTTTCCAGAAGGAGCTCATAAAACTGAGGATAAGCAACAGACTCCAACAGAAAAGGGAACAGCCAAAACCCGCAGGGGAGGGAGGAGGGGTAAGGGGAGGTACAAGCAAAGGAAGAGGACAAGGGAACAAGATGAACAAGTGATGATCCCTGACCCCACGAACTGCATGGTAATGATTGACAATAAGGTTGTGGAAAATGATTTAAAAATTGTAAACTTATCCAATAAAACACTTGACAAAGAGGAAATATCAGTCTTGAGTAAAGGATTAAATTTTTGTGCATCGCAGAGTGGGGATCCTACAGACGTACACATTGATCTGTATAAATTTGTAAGACTACTCAAATTGCGTGACTTCTTTTCTCAAAACTTAAATGTGACATGTGAACAACAGAAGGTAGAACATGATATATCGCAAACAATTGGGGAGATACGTAATGTTCAAATGTTGTTGAGTATTGAGGAAGATGTTGAGTTTGAAATGCCTGTACTTTTGAATGAACTAAATATAGATCAAATGTCGTCAATTGACAGTGGTTTAATGGTTAAATCCAAATTTGTTCCAACCACCAATTATCATAGGAACATTGACGTTTTCTACGAAAAGGTCACTAAAGAACTTCATAAGATGGAATCCACTAGGGGATATTTGAATCCCACTAACCACAACATTACTGCTAAAGAGAGAAGAGCCCTAACCAGATTGAGGGAGGACAATAACATCGTAATAAGGGAGGCGGATAAGGGCGGTAATGTTGTGGTTATGAATACTTGGGATTACATGTCAGAAATAGATCGCCAACTGAGTGATAAATCATGTTATCGCAAACTATTGTCAAATCCTATCCCAGGACTTAAACTACTTATAAACCTCAAACTAAGTGGGTGGAAGGAAATGGGACTCCTAACGGAGGAGGAATTTAAATATCTTAATGTTTCTTGTCCCACGTATCCATGTATTTATGTACTACCCAAGGTACATAAGGGGGGCTCTTTCCCCCCTGGTCGTCCCATTATCTCAGGGGTAGGGTCACCTACTAAAAAAAGATTGCAGAGTTTGTAGACATCAGACTCCAAAAATTTGTTGGGAATCTCCCGTCCTTTATTAGGGACAGTAAGGACATACTCGTTAAACTTAAGGATTTCCAATGGTCTGAAGACCTGATGTTTGTGACCCTGGACGTTGTAGGTTTATACACTTGCATTGCGAATGAACTTGGGGTACGGGCTGTGAGGACCTTCCTCGACAAGGAGAGTGCCAGTCTTTATCAATTTAATGAAATGATCATTGAGATGATCAACATGATCCTTAACAACAATTTTTTCTTGCATGATAGATGCTGGTACCAACAAATACTCGGTACCGCAATGGGCTCTAGGTTTGCTCCCTCTTATGCCTGCCTTTTTATGGGCTGGTTTGAGAGGGAGTTCGCCTGGGGCAAATGTGCCTCCCCCTGGACAAATTACATCGTGTACTGGGGGAGGTACATAGATGACATCATATGCCTTTGGTCTGGAACCAAGGAACAGTTACAACAATATCTTCTCTATTTGAATTCTAACAACTTCAATGTTAGATTCACTATGGAATGTAACAAGGAGAAGATAAACTTTTTGGACATTCATTTTTATGTTCATGAACAGGTGGTGGAGAGTACCCTATACAGGAAAGAAACGGCCTGTAATGGGGTTCTTCATGCCACGAGTGCCCATTCCCGATCTGTCATTAATAACATCCCCTTTGGGGAAATGACCAGAATCCGTAGAAATTGCAGTCAAGATGATACATTCTACAGGAACCTTGATGAATGCGAGCAAAGGTTCCTCAAAAGGGGATATACACAGGGTGTTCTTTCTAAAGCCCTAAAGAAGGCTAATCGCCTAACGAGGGAAGAGACTTTAAAAGAGAGATTGGTGGGAGGAGCCTAGCGCGCATCCAAGATGGTCGCGTGAGCACAGGGCTCCCCGGACCCTTTCTGCTCCTCGGAATATATCCTGAGACTATCCTGATTTGGTTTATGGAATCTGGGAGATGAAGACCAGCTGATCTTATATCTCTTTTTAAAACTCTAATCGGACCTGGGAATCCTGAGTTGTCGTCGTCGGAACTTTTGGGACCCACCCGACGGAGGTGGCCGGGGTGAAGGTGACCCGTGGGGCCGGGCTGCAATTGAACAACAGCGGCCTCAGCGCGGTGCCAGTTGCCGATTCAGCACTTTCGGTTTCGGTTTTGGCCTTCGGGGGATCAGCTGGCGTGCGTGCTCAAGGTGGCGAGGTGCCTCCTGGGCCTCTGCCCGAGGCTTGCTTCCATCTGCTACTGGTGGGCCTAACGCCTCCGACCCCTACACCGACAGTTTGTGGTCCCTTTGCTGCGCCCGCACACCTCGTGATCGGAGGTCCCATTGAGAGACTGCGCTCACATGGCGGGCAAAGGGGGTCCGGAGGGGCGCAAGACCAAGGCTTCTCTGCGCGGGGGGGCGGTCCAGAGCAACAACATGGACCGCTACACCCAGGGCCGGGGGTCCCCTGGCGCTGCTGGCCTCTCCCCGGATGCTGCAGGGGGAGGCACGGCCGTCTCTGCGGAACCTTCCCTGCAGGACATTATGGGCGCCATCGAGGGCATCAGGGAAACCATCGCGACGCAATATGAGGCCCTGGCCCGTAAGATCGACACTGTCGCGATCGACGTCACCCTGATTCGGGCCGACCTCTCCAAAACCAACGAGACGGTCCAGGCCCTTGATACACGGACCTCCACCCTGGGTGCGGAGGTGTCGGATCTGCGGGCCGCGCTTGGGGACATTAGAGTGGTCAACGACCATATGGCCCGGCGGCTTGAGGACTTCGAGGGACGGGCCCGACGCAACAATATCCGCATCATTGGGGTACCGGAGTCCTCCGACAGCCGCCCGGTGGACCTCGTGGTCGAGGAACTTATCCTGCAACAGCTGTCCCCGGTTGGCCTAAGCAAATTCTTCGCTGTGGAGCGGGCCCATCGAGTTCCGGGCGGCCGGCCGCGGCCGGGGGCCCCCCCGAGGCCTATCGTGGCTAAACTGTTCCACTACAGGGACCGCGATGCTATTCTGCAGGCTTCACGGACCCGTGGCCCGGTCCGCTACGAGAACTCGACCATCAACTTTTATCCGGACTTCACGCAACTGGTCCAGAAACAGCGGATGGGATTTCAAGGGGTGAAGCGCCGTCTCCGCGAGCTAGGCCTGAAATATTCGATGATCTACCCGGCGAAACTTCGAGTGGAGCAGGGAGAGCGGACAGCCTTTTTTGACTCTCCTGTGGCCGCGAGTGACTGGCTGGACTCGCTGCCGGACGGGGGTGGCCGGCCCGGGCCCTCTGGGGGCACCGCAGGTGACGGGTCCCCTTAGACTGACATTTGGTCCTTGCTTTTGCGGTTTTGCACTGTACAGTTGGGTCTTACTTCTTTTGCATACTGTGTCTTACCAGGACCCGTGAGGGGTGCGGGCGGGTTCGGGTCCCTTTCCTCCTCCGGGGTCTTTTTGTAGAATGGGGTTAGTGGGGCGACAGGCACACTGCAAGTTGGGGGGGGTCTTTGGCCCGCAGGGGTGCAGGGTGGGGGGAGTTGGACTTGGGGTGGGGTTGGGGGGGAAGAGGGGTTGTTTTGTTGTGTGTTTTTTGTTTACAGGGCGAGGTATTGATTTTTGTCCATATTTGGGAACTGTGCGGCGGGCTGGGGGCCTCTTGATCTATTGGAGGGGATGGGGGGAGACGGGTTGAGGCTTATGTCATGGAACGTCAATGGGTTGGGGGACCGTATTAAGCGGGGTGTTGTACTGCAATATTTGCGTCGTTTGACTCCTGATGTGGTGTTTCTCCAGGAGACGCATTTGGTTGGCAATGTCTGCCATGCGATGAACAGGGGGGGATACCGCCTCGTAGCCCATTCTGGTTTCACAACTGGCTCCAGGGGGGTGGGCATTCTCCTGCGAACCTCCCTTCCGGTGGAGATCACGAGGATAGTCTCGGATGACAGAGGGCGCTATGTGTGTTTGATTGGGAGGTGGGAGGGGCAGCCCCTTACCCTGGTTTCAGTCTACGTCCCCCCGGGCCTCCAGAACTCCACCTTTATTGACTTGGGTCGAATGCTGCTTGACCTTCCGGACGGCCTCCTGCTCATGGGCGGGGACTTTAATTCTGTGGTTTCGGGTGAACTGGATCGTCACCCACCAAGGACCCTCCCCGCTGCCCAGTCATGGCTGGGTGGGATGTTGGAGACCTTCGGCTTGGTGGATAGTTGGAGACTAATGCATCCGACCCAGTGTCAGTTCACCTTTCATTCGGGGGCGCATGGGAGTCTCTCCAGGTTAGACTACTTCCTTATGCCCGCGGCGCAGACTGGTCGGATTCGAGAGGTCAGACACCTGGCGCGTGGTATCTCCGACCATTCTCCGCTGTGGCTTCTCTTCGACACCGGGTCGCGGTCCGCAGGGCGGATAGCTCCCATTAACCCCTGGTACTTGCGGGACCCTGTGACTCGTGACAGCCTGGTTAAGGCCATGGACCAATACTTCAGTGAAAACGAGGGGTCGGTGTCGTCTGCGTTTTCCCTTTGGGAAGCCTTTAAAACGGTGATACGCGGACACGCCCTCGCCCAAATAGTGGTGGCCAAGAAGGTTAGGAGCGAGGCGGTGGTGAAGCTGGAGACTGACATCTCGGGGCTGGAGTCGGCCTTGGAGGCGAATGTTACTCCGGACGGGCTACATGCCCTAAGCCTGAAACAGTTCGAATATAGGTCCCTGGTCACTGACGCGGCCAAAACTATGTATAGGGAGCAGCAGGGCCGATTGTATGACGCGGGGGACAAGGCGGGAAAGTTGATTGCGTGGCTGGACAAAAAGGAGAGAGTGAATCGTGTGGTCCCCGAGTTGCGTGCTGCGGATGGTGTGTGTGTGACTGAGCCGGATGAGATTGTGGAATGTTTCGCTGACCACCTCCGGGCGGTGTACTCCCCGGTGACTGACAGGGATGAGGATGACTCTCGCCTCCTACTGAGAGATATTGCTCTGCCCGGCCTGTCCGTTGAGGACCGGGAGCGGCTGGACGCCCCTTTGTCGTCGGATGAAATAGCGACCGCGATTCGTTCCCTTCGCTCGGGCAAGGCTATGGGTCCTAACGGACTGCCCATTGAACTATACAAATTGCGTCCTGATAAGCTTGCGCCCTTCCTCAGCCGCATGTTCCGCGACTCTCTTGCGGCGGGTTCCCTTCCGGCCGACCAGCGCTTGGCCACTATAGTCGTTATCCCCAAGGAGGGCAAGCCGCGAGACCGCTGTACTTCTTACCGGCCTATCTCACTGCTCAATGCGGAGCCTAAAATCCTGGCGAAAGTCCTGGCCAATCGATTGTTGAGTGTCGTGTGCGACCTTATTCATCCGGACCAATGCGGCTTTATCCCGCACCGCAACACCGCTCTTAACTTGCGGCGTCTTCACGGTGCCCTTGCCAGGGCGGAGTTCCTCTCCGAACCGGCCGTGCTGGTTTCTTTGGATGCCACGATGGCCTTTGACACTATTGAGTGGCCATTCCTCTGGGCCGTCTTGGATAAATTCGGCTTTGGAGAGGGATTTATTGGCTGGGTGAGGCTCCTTTACACGGGACCCATGGCCCAAGTGGTGGTGAATGGGCGGGTCTCTCGGCCCTTTGCCCTCGGCAGGGGCACGAGGCAGGGGTGCCCGTTGTCCCCGTTGCTTTTTGCTCTCGCCCTGGAGCCACTCGCTGCCTGGCTCCGTTGGGAGCCCTCGCTCAGAGGGATCCGGTGGGGCCCGGGCTTTGAAGATCGGGTCTCGCTGTATGCGGACGACATTCTCCTGTATCTCACCTCACCACGGCAGTCGCTCAATGTCCTCTTTGACGTTCTGACCTCCTTTGGGAACAATTCGGGTCTCACGATCAATTGGTCTAAATCCTGCGTTTATCCCATCTCTGGTGGTCCTCCTCTCCTGCCGCCTCGGCTCCCGATTCAAATATCTCTGAGCGGCTTTAAGTACCTGGGGATATACGTTTCGCTGGACCCGGCGGCTCGCTATGAGCAGAATCTCCTGCGTCCACTTCGGCGATTGCGGGAGGACACGGCCCGGTGGTGCAGGCTGCCCCTGTCCCCGCTGGGTCGGGCCGCGCTGTTCAAAATGATGTCCCTTCCCAGGTTCCTCTATGCACTCCAGAACTCCTTCGACGTTATCCCAGTGGCCTACTTTCGGGAGGTGGAGAGCCTGCAGAGGAGACTGGTGTGGGACGGGCGGGCGCGTATTGCTCTTGCCAAGCTCACTCTTCCCTGGTATGACGGGGGCATCGCGCTTCCTGACATTCGCAGGTACTATTGGGCCTCGCAGCTAGCTGCCATTAACCACGCCACGTATGCGCCCGGCTTGAATCCGGCGTATGAGATGGACAAGTTCCTGCTTCCCGGCGGGAACTACAACAGGGCACTTTATTCCCGCCTGGCTGGCCGGACCCTTACGGGTCCTACTAAGATTGCTGTGCGGACCTGGAGGGCTGCCACTGCGGCCATGGGCTGGAGTGAGCGATTAACATGTGCTACTCCCTTGTTTGCCTCCGACCGCCTGGGCAGCTTGTGGACCACGAAGGGGTTTGACCAGTGGGACACGATTGGTATCAGCAAAGTGGGAGACCTGTGGCACAAGGGCGCGGTCAAGACTTTCGCGGTGCTCCAGGCAGAATACGAGCTGACCGACAGGGAGTTCTTCCGCTACGCCCAGGTTCGACACGCCCTGCTCTCGGTCTTCGGGGAGGGGACCAAGATCCCTGTTTCCTCGCCCCTCGAGGACCGCATACTTGACGGACATGTCCCTGATAGTACTATTTCTTTAATTTATAAAAAATTAATTAATCACCGGGCGGACCTTTTTGTGCGCCTTCGGGAGGCTTGGACTGGGGATGGGGTGGAATTGGACGACGAAGATTGGCAGTCTGCACTGTCGTCCCCCAAGGAGGTTGCCATTCCGGCTCGTCTCCGGTTGGTACAGCTCAAGATTCTCCACCGGGTGTATGTGACGGGTCCGCGCTTGGTCTCGATGGGATTTTCCGACGACGGGCTCTGTAAGCGAGGCTGTGGGCTCAGCGCCACATTTCTTCATATCCTTTGGGAGTGCCGCGAGGTGGCGGATTACTGGCGCCGGGTCCACACGGTTATGGGACAGGTCACTGGGGTTGTGCTGCTGCCGGAGGTGCGTCGCTGTGTCCTGAATGTGTGGGAGCCCACTGACTACAGCGCGGCTCAGACTCGGTGGGCGGCCCTAGGGAACATGATTGCCAAGAGGGACATAGCGCAACTTTGGGGCGCTCAACGGCCGCCCACCGTGTCAGTATGGAAGGAGAATATGGACTGGTGTATGTTTAGGGAGAGGACAGTGTATGTGGCCCGTGGCAAGCCGGGGGCATGGGGTAGAATTTGGGGGCAATGGAACGCGTATCGCGGAGGCATCTGTACGCCCCCCCTGGTAGACACTGATATCGCCATGTCCCCCTGACCCTTGATGGCTCCTGGCGCCTTTTGGAACAACTACATATGGACGTTCATCTCCCTTGACCCCCTCCCCCCCCCCTCCGTCCCCGGCCTCCCGGTACTCCTCTCTTTAGCGGATTGCTCAATTGTCCTGACTGGAGTTTCCCGGGGGGAGCCTGTTCCGCACTGGTTTCCCTCATAACTCGCCTTTTGGTTTTATTGTGTTTCCTTTAGTTTTTGTGATTGATGGACTTACGCTTCCTGTTCCTCGAGAACTATCTGGAGCCACTGCGGGGCAGCGCCCTGGGAACTGATTGTAGCCTTGATATGTGTAGATTTCCTTCTGTACCTAGCGGCCGGCCCGGGTGGTTGTAGGCCCGTACTTGTAACCGAATTATTGTTCAATAAAAATTTTTTCCAAAAAAAAAAAAAAAAAAGAGAGATTGGTGAAGGGGAAGGAAAATGTCAGGGAAAGGCCAGTCAGTTTCATTACCAAATACAATATGAATAGTGGCAAAGTCAGAAACATCTTAAAAAAGAACTGGGACTTACTCTTGGAGGTACCTGGCTTAAGAAAAAGCATTACTGACACTCCCTTGCTTACGTATCGCAAAGGAAGGACGTTACGGGAAGCATTATGTCCCAGCTATGTGAAGAACAAACAGGGAATTACAACCTGGCTGCCCTCAAGACCTATGGGCTTCTATATATGCGGCTCATGCAACATATGCCCCTTTGGACGAAATAAAACACAGACTTTCTCTTACAATAACTCCAAATCCTTCAAAATTGACCACTTTATAAACTGCAATACAACCCATGTTGTATATATTTTGGGTTGTGACTGTGGTCTAATTTATGTGGGCAGCACTGTTCGCCCCTTAAAGGTGCGGTTGCAGGAACATAGGAGAGCCATTATCAATAATGATAGTCGCTATCCCCTTACTGATCATTACAGGGAGATACACCCAAAGAACAATGACTTCTGGTTCCATGGGATTGACCATGTTCCCTGTGGAGACAGGGGTGGGAATCGGGAGCTCTTGGTGAGACAACGTGAGGCCAAATGGATTTGTCGTCTCCAGGCAACTCTGAGGGGGCACAATACGGATAGGGAATTACACTATTTCCTATAACCACCCAGGGGAGGTTTCCCCACCCTATCATATTGCCTGTCATTGCAAAACATGTTGTTACTCACTCAGTGTGATAAATGCTATTTACTAACATTTTTAGACTGTCAAAAACACTCCCTGACATCCTCATCTCTTTTCCCCCCTTTTTTATCTCCTCACTCCTCTTCTTCTTCTTTTTCTGATCTATTATCGAAAAAAATGATACGATGAATTATGAAATAAAACATTATTTTGTTCATGTCTATATGACTTCCACTCTGAATTATATGTGTACATGCCGCATTATCACCCTGGTCGCACATTCTCCTTCGCCATTGGAATATATGTGGAACACTGTGGTTGAGTGCCATTAATGGGTTCCACATGACGTGGTGATGTTCAACATTTGAATTTCGGTGAGACGTCATGCGTCACCTTTCTATCATAATTGCATTGGGATTATAATGTCCATTATTACTTGTAGAGCCAGCGATATCACTATCTCATCTTTGTTAATATTACCACTACAAGATGGCCTCCATAGATAAGTTAAGCCCCTTCTGCTCTTCTTATATCTTAGGTGTTTGAAACATATGGCGGAATACTCATTTATTCGTCGTAGGTTAGACTTAAATTGCAAATATTATCGTATATGCCGAGTATCACGGGTAAATCAGATGCCCTTCGTCCACTTTTTCAGTTTTATTTAGCAGCGACATATGGCAGCTTGTTAAAACGATCGTTAAAGCTGGAATCCTATTGTGACTGCCGACTATATAAAGAATAATCGTTTTTTATTTATGAATTGGGGTACGGGTGATTGCGTGGACCTATTAGTAATATATAAGCCCTGGTTTTACCAATTGACCATTGGCCACTTTAATATGGCCGCTATCTAAGTACAATATGTCCGTCTTTTATTACGAGCTCGCTCCTGCCGATTCACGTGACATGTCTATCACGTGACATGACACGGAGTTGGAACGCGGGAGAACGGAGGAGAACTTTAAATTGCGAGTCTTGCTATTTGGCCAGTTGATATTTGACAGCTACCCTGCTGGTTCGGAACTCTGGAGACAAGGTAGGAGGTCCTGCATATGCCTACGCTCCTCTGTGGTTTTTTGTTATGGGGAGTAATCGGCGTGGTAGATATAATTATGGATGGGCGTGCTTTCTTGGAGAGCCTCTTTACGTTCGTTGGTCCGTTTAATTTACCTGCGCTATTATGAGTATAGACCCGCTTTTTACTGTGGCTAACGCAGCGTCGCCAACCTCTTACATTAGTTATCATTATCAAGGTACTACAGATATGACCCACATACCCAAGTTGGGATTTTTAAAGTTGTTTATGAATTGACTACTCGATGTGGCTTATGATTGTATGTGTTTTAACGAGCATTATTGGGGGTATAGAATGATTGGCATTACTAATGCTGTGATCATTTATGTAATCTCTTGAATATCGATACCAACGATTGTGTTGATATAGGTTTTTATGGTACTCCCTATAGGAATCTTCCTACTCCGAATGCGTCCCATTATTGAAACCGTATGAGGGTCCAATTGTAATTAATCTATACATGGGATGACCAAACACAAGGTGAGCTTATTTGTGCGTTAGTGTATATATCTTTATCTAGGGATTATCACTGCCTTGTGATCATTTATCTATCCACCTTTTGATAATATGTCTTATTTCTATATAGGAATGAAATATTTTCATATGTCCTTTTAAATTCTGTCTACGCCGTAACAAGCCACACGGGAACATATACTGCCCTAGGAGTATCCAACCATATCTATATTCTACTCATTTTGAAATAGGTGAGATGCCAATTGACTTGTTGTAGATTGGGTTGATACCAATTATCGCCTTGATACTCGAGACGCTGGGTCACAATATTAATATTAATTGCTATTTAATGGGTACAGTACTTACTTATCCATGTATATATAGTTTTTATTAACATATGTTTGTACTCTGTGATTTTGAACTATTCGAATGTCATTTCTTATTGACTTTGTTTCATCTTAATTGAAAACCTTAATGTACTTTAATCGCTTTTTTCCTTTTCATCTTTCTTCTACTCTTCCTGTCTCTTTCTCCATTATACCTTTTTTTTTTTTTTTTTTTTTCTAGTTATATAAAGTCACGTGCATTATTTACAATTATTTTGTTCTCAAATGGTGAACATTGTTGTGTTGCTTAAATTATAAGTTTTTTAGTATGTGTCATTATAATGAAAACATTCCTTTTACGTGTATACATTATGTATTTGTAGATATTGTATGTCTAGGGTCGTTTATATGTATGTCCCTTTTTTTTCCTTTTGTGTGCCATCCTCTCTAAAAATTTGAGCAGTATTTGTTTGTTTTTATATTTGTTATATATAGATGTTTTTTAAGTGTTATTTTTTATGTTTGTAATTACTGCAGCCCTGATGAAGTTCCTGTACGGAACGAAACGCGTTGGCTGTACTTTGTTCGTGTTTGAGTGATCGAAAAAAATCTCAAGAATTAAAAGAAGAGAGAACCTATACTGTTTGGACTATTTGATTTAATGTGTCCGAACACAAGGAGTGCACCTTCCACCTTTGGCTATATGTTTTGACTTATGTTACATCTCTGGATGACAGATGTAGGAAGCAGTTTTGCACCAATCTAACGGACTATATTTACTTACTGTGTATTGGTTGAGCTGGACCTTGGTCGGTCATCTTTGTTGCTTCTGCTTTGTAAATTTTCATTTTTGACTGTCCAGCACCCATCACAAATTGTTACTTGTCATACTAAGAAGACAAATGTCTAAATTCCAGGATGGTAGAGAGGAAATGGCCTCAAACCTTTTCAACACTGATCCAAGTCACATTACAAGTACCGAAACACCACCCACTGTAAACAGCCTTAAGACACTATTTCTGAGATTAGAGAGACTTAAGAAGCAAGAATTATCCCGTTGGTGGGACGGAATAACACTGGAACAATATCTTAGCAATAAGAAAGTCCCCCGCGGTTTGAGAATTTTGATATTTCCCACCTTTGAGGATTTACAGGATAATCTCCTCAATGAATGGGAACATAATCTTGAAAATGCCTCTCAAATAATGATGCAAATCCTAATTCGTCATGCCAGAGATAAGGGAGAAAAACTGCAGGAAGAGATAGAGAATCTTGAGAAGGAGATCAATTCAATGGATTGCAAGGATCTAATAACTAAAAACTTTGCAATTCTTAAGAAGGTAATGGACGAATATCAGATATATCTTAAAGATAAGAAACTCAAGAAAGTGAGGAGGGATGACCGAGATTATCGGGATGGGCGAGTATATACATTCGCAAAGAAATTTGACAACGTTCAGAATAGTGAGGAAAAAAAGAGACCAAGAGAGGAGAAGGAAGGTCATGATGAAACAGGATCTACAGACAGTGTTTCCACCTCCTCCCTTAGCAGCATTGCATCTAATGCTACATCGGATACCCCTTTAGTAGAGGGAGCTTCTTCTTTCCAGAAGGAGCTCATAAAACTGAGGATAAGCAACAGACTCCAACAGAAAAGGGAACAGCCAAAACCCGCAGGGGAGGGAGGAGGGGTAAGGGGAGGTACAAGCAAAGGAAGAGGACAAGGGAACAAGATGAACAAGTGATGATCCCTGACCCCACGAACTGCATGGTAATGATTGACAATAAGGTTGTGGAAAATGATTTAAAAATTGTAAACTTATCCAATAAAACACTTGACAAAGAGGAAATATCAGTCTTGAGTAAAGGATTAAATTTTTGTGAATCGCAGAGTGGGGATCCTACAGACGTACACATTGATCTGTATAAATTTGTAAGACTACTCAAATTGCGTGACTTCTTTTCTCAAAACTTAAATGTGACATGTGAACAACAGAAGGTAGAACATGATATATCGCAAACAATTGGGGAGATACGTAATGTTCAAATGTTGTTGAGTATTGAGGAAGATGTTGAGTTTGAAATGCCTGTACTTTTGAATGAACTAAATATAGATCAAATGTCGTCAATTGACAGTGGTTTAATGGTTAAATCCAAATTTGTTCCAACCACCAATTATCATAGGAACATTGACGTTTTCTACGAAAAGGTCACTAAAGAACTTCATAAGATGGAATCCACTAGGGGATATTTGAATCCCACTAACCACAACATTACTGCTAAAGAGAGAAGAGCCCTAACCAGATTGAGGGAGGACAATAACATCGTAATAAGGGAGGCGGATAAGGGCGGTAATGTTGTGGTTATGAATACTTGGGATTACATGTCAAAAATAGATCGCCAACTGAGTGATAAATCATGTTATCGCAAACTATTGTCAAATCCTATCCCAGGACTTAAACTACTTATAAACCTCAAACTAAGTGGGTGGAAGGAAATGGGACTCCTAACGGAGGAGGAATTTAAATATCTTAATGTTTCTTGTCCCACGTATCCATGTATTTATGTACTACCCAAGGTACATAAGGGGGGCTCTTTCCCCCCTGGTCGTCCCATTATCTCAGGGGTAGGGTCACCTACTGAAAAGATTGCAGAGTTTGTAGACATCAGACTCCAAAAATTTGTTGGGAATCTCCCGTCCTTTATTAGGGACAGTAAGGACATACTCGTTAAACTTAAGGATTTCCAATGGTCTGAAGACCTGATGTTTATGACCCTGGACGTTGTAGGTTTATACACTTGCATTGCGAATGAACTTGGGGTACGGGCTGTGAGGACCTTCCTCGACAAGGAGAGTGCCAGTCTTTATCAATTTAATGAAATGATCATTGAGATGATCAACATGATCCTTAACAACAATTTTTTCTTGCATGATAGATGCTGGTACCAACAAATACTCGGTACCGCAATGGGCTCTAGGTTTGCTCCCTCTTATGCCTGCCTTTTTATGGGCTGGTTTGAGAGGGAGTTCGCCTGGGGCAAATGTGCCTCCCCCTGGACAAATTACATCGTGTACTGGGGGAGGTACATAGATGACATCATATGCCTTTGGTCTGGAACCAAGGAACAGTTACAACAATATCTTCTCTATTTGAATTCTAACAACTTCAATGTTAGATTCACTATGGAATGTAACAAGGAGAAGATAAACTTTTTGGACATTCATTTTTATGTTCATGAACAGGTGGTGGAGAGTACCCTATACAGGAAAGAAACGGCCTGTAATGGGGTTCTTCATGCCACGAGTGCCCATTCCCGATCTGTCATTAATAACATCCCCTTTGGGGAAATGACCAGAATCCGTAGAAATTGCAGTCAAGATGATACATTCTACAGGAACCTTGATGAATGCGAGCAAAGGTTCCTCAAAAGGGGATATACACAGGGTGTTCTTTCTAAAGCCCTAAAGAAGGCTAATCGCCTAACGAGGGAAGAGACTTTAAAAGAGAGATTGGTGAAGGGGAAGGAAAATGTCAGGGAAAGGCCAGTCAGTTTCATTACCAAATACAATATGAATAGTGGCAAAGTCAGAAACATCTTAAAAAAGAACTGGGACTTACTCTTGGAGGTACCTGGCTTAAGAAAAAGCATTACTGACACTCCCTTGCTTACGTATCGCAAAGGAAGGACGTTACGGGAAGCATTATGTCCCAGCTATGTGAAGAACAAACAGGGAATTACAACCTGGCTGCCCTCAAGACCTATGGGCTTCTATATATGCGGCTCATGCAACATATGCCCCTTTGGACGAAATAAAACACAGACTTTCTCTTACAATAACTCCAAATCCTTCAAAATTGACCACTTTATAAACTGCAATACAACCCATGTTGTATATATTTTGGGTTGTGACTGTGGTCTAATTTATGTGGGCAGCACTGTTCGCCCCTTAAAGGTGCGGTTGCAGGAACATAGGAGAGCCATTATCAATAATGATAGTCGCTATCCCCTTACTGATCATTACAGGGAGATACACCCAAAGAACAATGACTTCTGGTTCCATGGGATTGACCATGTTCCCTGTGGAGACAGGGGTGGGAATCGGGAGCTCTTGGTGAGACAACGTGAGGCCAAATGGATTTGTCGTCTCCAGGCAACTCTGAGGGGGCACAATACGGATAGGGAATTACACTATTTCCTATAACCACCCAGGGGAGGTTTCCCCACCCTATCATATTGCCTGTCATTGCAAAACATGTTGTTACTCACTCAGTGTGATAAATGCTATTTACTAACATTTTTAGACTGTCAAAAACACTCCCTGACATCCTCATCTCTTTTCCCCCCTTTTTTATCTCCTCACTCCTCTTCTTCTTCTTTTTCTGATCTATTATCGAAAAAAATGATACGATGAATTATGAAATAAAACATTATTTTGTTCATGTCTATATGACTTCCACTCTGAATTATATGTGTACATGCCGCATTATCACCCTGGTCGCACATTCTCCTTCGCCATTGGAATATATGTGGAACACTGTGGTTGAGTGCCATTAATGGGTTCCACATGACGTGGTGATGTTCAACATTTGAATTTCGGTGAGACCTCATGCGTCACCTTTCTATCATAATTGCATTGGGATTATAATGTCCATTATTACTTGTAGAGCCAGCGATATCACTATCTCATCTTTGTTAATATTACCACTACAAGATGGCCTCCATAGATAAGTTAAGCCCCTTCTGCTCTTCTTATATCTTAGGTGTTTGAAACATATGGCGGAATACTCATTTATTCGTCGTAGGTTAGACTTAAATTGCAAATATTATCGTATATGCCGAGTATCACGGGTAAATCAGATGCCCTTCGTCCACTTTTTCAGTTTTATTTAGCAGCGACATATGGCAGCTTGTTAAAACGATCGTTAAAGCTGGAATCCTATTGTGACTGCCGACTATATAAAGAATAATCGTTTTTTATTTATGAATTGGGGTACGGGTGATTGCGTGGACCTATTAGTAATATATAAGCCCTGGTTTTACCAATTGACCATTGGCCACTTTAATATGGCCGCTATCTAAGTACAATATGTCCGTCTTTTATTACGAGCTCGCTCCTGCCGATTCACGTGACATGTCTATCACGTGACATGACTCGGAGTTGGAACGCGGGAGAACGGAGGAGAACTTTAAATTGCGAGTCTTGCTATTTGGCCAGTTGATATTTGACAGCTACCCTGCTGGTTCGGAACTCTGGAGACAAGGTAGGAGGTCCTGCATATGCCTACGCTCCTCTGTGGTTTTTTGTTATGGGGAGTAATCGGCGTGGTAGATATAATTATGGATGGGCGTGCTTTCTTGGAGAGCCTCTTTACGTTCGTTGGTCCGTTTAATTTACCTGCGCTATTATGAGTATAGACCCGCTTTTTACTGTGGCTAACGCAGCGTCGCCAACCTCTTACATTAGTTATCATTATCAAGGTACTACAGATATGACCCACATACCCAAGTTGGGATTTTTAAAGTTGTTTATGAATTGACTACTCGATGTGGCTTATGATTGTATGTGTTTTAACGAGCATTATTGGGGGTATAGAATGATTGGCATTACTAATGCTGTGATCATTTATGTAATCTCTTGAATATCGATACCAACGATTGTGTTGATATAGGTTTTTATGGTACTCCCTATAGGAATCTTCCTACTCCGAATGCGTCCCATTATTGAAACCGTATGAGGGTCCAATTGTAATTAATCTATACATGGGATGACCAAACACAAGGTGAGCTTATTTGTGCGTTAGTGTATATATCTTTATCTAGGGATTATCACTGCCTTGTGATCATTTATCTATCCACCTTTTGATAATATGTCTTATTTCTATATAGGAATGAAATATTTTCATATGTCCTTTTAAATTCTGTCTACGCCGTAACAAGCCACACGGGAACATATACTGCCCTAGGAGTATCCAACCATATCTATATTCTACTCATTTTGAAATAGGTGAGATGCCAATTGACTTGTTGTAGATTGGGTTGATACCAATTATCGCCTTGATACTCGAGACGCTGGGTCACAATATTAATATTAATTGCTATTGAATGGGTACAGTACTTACTTATCCATGTATATATAGTTTTTATTAACATATGTTTGTACTCTGTGATTTTGAACTATTCGAATGTCATTTCTTATTGACTTTGTTTCATCTTAATTGAAAACCTTAATGTACTTTAATCGCTTTTTTCCTTTTCATCTTTCTTCTACTCTTCCTGTCTCTTTCTCCATTATACCTTTTTTTTTTTTTTTTTTCTAGTTATATAAAGTCACGTGCATTATTTACAATTATTTTGTTCTCAAATGGTGAACATTGTTGTGTTGCTTAAATTATAAGTTTTTTAGTATGTGTCATTATAATGAAAACATTCCTTTTACGTGTATACATTATGTATTTGTAGATATTGTATGTCTAGGGTCGTTTATATGTATGTCCCTTTTTTTTCCTTTTGTGTGCCATCCTCTCTAAAAATTTGAGCAGTATTTGTTTGTTTTTATATTTGTTATATATAGATGTTTTTTAAGTGTTATTTTTTATGTTTGTAATTACTGCAGCCCTGATGAAGTTCCTGTACGGAACGAAACGCGTTGGCTGTACTTTGTTCGTGTTTGAGTGATCGAAAAAAATCTCAAGAATTAAAAGAAGAGAGAACCTATACTGTTTGGACTATTTGATTTAATGTGTCCGAACACAAGGAGTGCACCTTCCACCTTTGGCTATATGTTTTGACTTATGTTACATCTCTGGATGACAGATGTAGGAAGCAGTTTTGCACCAATCTAACGGACTATATTTACTTACTGTGTATTGGTTGAGCTGGACCTTGGTCGGTCATCTTTGTTGCTTCTGCTTTGTAAGTTGTAATTTTGTGGACACCAATAAAGTTTGTTTAAAAAAAAAAAAAGAAAAAACAAGAAAGTTGCATGTGTTAGAGAGAGTGATACCGAGGAGTCTTCCTCTGATGATAGCGATAGTGATGCCAAACTTAAGTGTGAAAAAAAAAGAAGGTAGTTCTGAAAATATTGGGTGAAACAGGAGACAGTAAACCTTTGTGTTGGGTGTCCTTTGGAGGCGTTTCCTTACAGGTTGCAGCGGATTCAGGTTCGCCTTACACTATTATTGCTGAGAATATTTGGACACACCATTTTTGTTCTGCCATCGGAAGTCACTTGGAACTACCCGATATTAATCAGAAAGCTATACTGGTGAGAAAATGGACATTATTGGGTTCAGAGAGTTAGTGTTCAGATTCAAAGGCAGATCTGCTTTGTGTAAATTGTACGTAGCTAAGGACGGACCATCTGTCTTAGGATGGAAAGATCAACGTAAATTAGTCATTAGTTTAAATCCCAATAGTCCGGAACAAGTCTTGGTGGCCTGTGATTCTGAAGATACTAAAAAATGGGTACTTGAAGAGTTTCCATCCGTTTTTAGCAATAATGTAGGGAAGTTAAAAGGCTTCTCACATTACATAAAACTGAAACATGGTGCTGTTCCCAAAATTCATAAAACAAGGAACATTCCATTTATAGTGCGGGATGAAGTAAAACAGGAATTAGATAAACTCTTAAGTGCTCATATCATCGAACCCATAGAATCTTCCAAATGGATTTCTCCATTGGTTGTTGCCAGACGAGCCAATGGCAAGGTTCGGTTATGTGTGGACTTAAGAGGATTGAATAATAACATTATTGTGGATCAGTTTCCGTTGCCCCGCATAGATGAAATGTTGTCCCTAACCAGGGATGCAAAATGGTTTTCCACACTAGATCTATCATCAGCATACCATCAAATCACGTTAGATCCTAAGTGCAAGCATTTGACAGCATTCTGTACCCCTTTTGGATGTTTCCAATTCCGCCGAATGCCGTTTGGATTGGCATCTATAAAACAAAACTGGGTCCTGGCTCAAAAAAATCAGCTGGACTGAGCCCAATTAACAGAAAACAGCAAAACAAACTGTCCAAGCTGAGGATCACTGAAAACAATCTCTTTTATATCTCCTATCATGAGAGATAAAACGTGAAAGGAGGGCTTTATGAATTGCCTTTTATTCAGAAGAACATTTATTGTTTATTTCTCATTTGTGCGCTCAACAATTATTCATTGCGCATTTACATTTTACAAAATACATCATAATATATACACAAATACATTAAACAACAGAAAACAATAATCTTGATCCCCTATATGGAGGTTTCAAACTACATTCATTCATCAAACATTCTTGGCCAATTCATTCATACACACAATCAACAAACACTGGACAAAGCGGTCCTAATGACACCTCTCCTTTTTAGTGAAAAGACTTCCAAACTCTATATATGTCATAACATTTTCTCTTTTGTTACACACTGAAAGTCCATAAGAACGTTTTTACTTAGAGCCTATCAAATGGGTGCAAAAAAGGACCGGTCTGGTCGACGCGTTTCGAACCTCTTTCTTTTTGAGGTTCTCTTCAGGACCAACCCATTTCTTAGAGAAGTACGTCAATGTGGAACCTTAACTATCCGTAAATCATCCAGCTTAACCTGGGGCCTTCGAAGTGAATCTGTTGCCTTAATGGGACAGCCTGAGTCCCATTTAAGAGACGGCGGTCTCCTAAGCCGGCTCCCTCGGTGGACAAACCTCTTTTCTTCCTATGTGAGTTTCCTAGATGTGTGATCATGCCTCGTTGGAGTTCCGTGCCGGCATCGAGAGTTCTCCACTTATACAGCGTTCCGCGGCTCCGTTAGTCTGTCAGTCATACTTCAACAATGCACTGGTTCGTATGTTCGCATTGTTGAAGCATCACTGACAGACTAACGGAGCTGCGGAACGCTGTATAAGTGGAGAACTCTCGATGCCGGCACGGAACTCCAACGAGGCATGATCACACATCTAGTAAACTCACATAGGAAGAAAAGAGGTTTGACTCAGGCTGTCCCATTAAGGCAACAGATTCACTTCGAAGGCCCCAGGTTAAGCTGGATGATTTACGGATAGTTAAGGTTCCACATTGACGTACTTCTCTAAGAAATGGGTTGGTCCTGAAGAGAACCTCAAAAAGATAGAGGTTCGAAACGCCTCGACCAGACCGGTCCTTTTTTGCACCCATTTGATAGGCTCTAAGTAAAAACGTTCTTATGGACTTTCAGTGTGTAACAAAAGAGAAAATGTTATGACATATATAGAGTTTGGAAGTCTTTTCACTAAAAAGGAGAGGTGTCATTAGGACCGCTTTGTCCAGTGTTTGTTGATTGTGTGTATGAATGAACTGGCCAAGAATGTTTGATGAATGAATGTAGTTTGAAACCTCCATATAGGGGATCAAGATTATTGTTTTCTGTTGTTTAATGTATTTGTGTATATATTATGATGTATTTTGTAAAATGTAAATGCGCAATGAATAATTGTTGAGCGCACAAATGAGAAATAAACAATAAATGTTCTTCTGAATAAAAGGCAATTCATAAAGCCCTCCTTTCACGTTTTATCTCTCATGATAGGAGATATAAAAGAGATTGTTTTCAGTGATCCTCAGCTTGGACAGTTTTTTTGCTGTTTGGATTGGCATCAGCAGCGGCGGTGTTTCAAAGACTCATGACACAGTTGTTGGGTCATATTCAAAATGTAGTATTCTTTCAGGATGATATATTAATTATGGGGAAGTCCAAAAAACACCACGATGAAATCTTAATGAATGTCCTTCAGGTACTCGAAAAAAAGGGTCTAACAGGTGAGATTAGTAAATGTAAATTTGCTGAATCTAGTGTAACCTATCTTGGCCATGTTATATGTCGTGATGGCATTAAACCTAAAAACAAACTCGTTGAAGCCATATCCAAAGCTCCTCCACCATCTAACAAAGATGAACTCCGGTCCTTCTTAGGTTTGGCGGAGTATTACTCCAAGTTTGTAGAAAAGTTCGCAGACAAAAATCATGAAATGCGTGCTTTACTTAAGAATAAGAACAAATTTGAGTGGTCAGATAAGTGTCAGCTTTCTTATTTAAATATCAAGTCCGCTATTGTTAAAGCTCCCACATTAAAGGGATTTAACCCTTATGCTCTGACCTTTGTAACTACTGATGCCAGCGGCAAAGGATTAGGAGCAGTTCTCTCCCAAAGCAATGAGAAAGGTGGTGAAGATGTTACAGCTTTTGCTTCTAGATCTTTATCGCCCACTGAGGAGAAATACTCAGTCATAGAAAGGGAAACTTTAGCATGTGTATGGGCTTTAGAGCACTTTAGGAAGTTTATTTGGGGAAGAGAGTTCACTGTTAAGACAGATCATAAACCTTTAACGAAAGTACTGACAACAGAAGGATTGTCGAGAGCTTCAGCCAGGATCGCAATACTTTCCATGCGATTGCAGGACTTTATTTATAAGGTGCAGTATGTTCCTGGCAGAATGAATACTACTGCTGATTTTTTAAGTAGACTGTCTTTACCTCTCACAGAAATTGATTCCAGTTCTTGGAATGATGTTTGTGTCGCCGGGATTTTCACAGATGAAAAATGCCAAGGTTTTCAAGAAAAAGAATGGATCGAGGCGCAAGCAAAAGATGTTGTTTTGGAAAAAGTGAAACATTGTGTTGAACATGGTTGGTTAGGGTGTAACAAACATGACCTTCTTGGTGAACTTAAGGCATTCTGGGAAGTGAGAAATGAACTTGGCATTGAAGGGTTGTTTTTAGTAAGAGGAGAAAAAATTATTCCTCCATCTAGTATAAGAAATAAAATATTGGCTCTTTGTCACGAGGGTCATCCAGGTATTGCACGTACCAAACTGAATGTTAAATCTCTGTATTGGTGGCCTAAAGTTGACCTCGAAACTGAACGTTTTGTTAGGTTTAGGTTTGTGTAGAGTGTATTTCAGTTGACAACTCCCAGAAAACCTTAAACCCTCCTTCAAGTCCATTAATTTGTCCTAGTTTATCATGGGAAGATTTAGCTCTAGATTTAATGGGACCTGTATTATGGAATGATGGTTCACAGAAATACATCATTGTTTTGATGGATTTATTTTCAAAATGGCTTGAAATTGAAATTGTCACAAAGATAGACACTTGCTCAGTCATCAAATTTCTTGAAAACATTTTTTTAAGAGAGGGTTTTCCTAAGTCATTGCTAATGGACAATGGTGTCCAGTTTAAGTCTCTAGAAATGAAAAAATGTATGGAGTATGCTGGAATTGAACAAAAGTTCACTGCCTTATACCATCCAAGGGGTAACGCTGTAGTTGAAAGAATGAATAGAGTTATTAAAGGTATTATACAGCTTTCAATGAACAGTAACAAAGAAAAGCTTTATACTCAGAACTTATGAAAATGTTGTGGAGCCATAGGGTCACTGTACATGATTCAATTGGCAATAGTCCTTTTGTCATTATGAGAGGTAGAATTCCTCATTCCAAGGTTAATCCAGGTTGGATGAATAAAGGTGGGAAAATTGATTGGGACATCAGTGAAATTCGACAGTGTATGAGTAACACTCGACAGAAGAACAAAATGTATTTTGATAACAAATACGGAGTTAAGGATGTAAATATTCAAGTGGGGCAATGGGTAAGAGTGAAATCCAGTAGAAAGTTGTGAAAGGTGAAAATAGATTCAGCGAACCAAAAAAAATTGTTAAAGTTAATAGAAACACAGTTCAACTAGAAGATGGATCCACCTACCACATGAGTAAACTTGCCATTGTCAAAACACACGACAGAAAAGAAAATACTAATACTAAGTCTGACTCTAAGTATGACAAGTATTGGTGGATTAATATTGATCATGATGACACTGTAAATGTATCTGTCAATCTCAATGGCGAAACATTACTCAATGGCAGTGAATCTAATCATACCCATGAATCTGTTGACGATAATACCATTTCCACTTTTCCTACAAACCAAAATTGCTTAGAAAAAAAGAGTGGGTTTGGAAGGAAAATAATCAAACCCAAAAAACTGGAAGATTATGTTTGTACTACGTATGTTTAGATATTTATTTATTTATTTTTGGTTTTTTTTCTCTCCTTTTGTTGTTTTATGTATTTATAAAGAGAGGATAAGGGGTATTGTTTAAACAAAGAAGGGGGATGTGTAGTGATATCTCTTTAATAGATTCTTATGTACAGAACGTTCTTCATTCTTTATTCTCTGCGTGCATGTTAGAACTTTGGCAATTCAGTTAGAGTGTTGATGAAGGACTTGTCGTGATCATCTTGCCTCTGCTGTCCCGAGGTTGCCAATAAAGGATTTGAATACTTCCACTGCTTATTCATATATAATACTACAAACTGTTGCATGGCTAAACACTTATAAGGTCCCAAAGGCGAGACCTATTGGCTATGCCAATGCTTGTTATTTATGCGTGGTCGTGTGAATAGGCGATTGAATGAGTCAAAGAACAGATGAGTACATGGATAAAAGAATGGGTTAGGGGAGAGGATGTGGTCAGCTGGCTAGATTGCCGACTTTGGTGCTGGAAGCCAAGGTTCGAGCCTCGTGGTTGCGTCCGCTCCACATCCTGTGATTCTGGGCAAATCACGTAATCTCCCCGTGCCTGAATGTGTCCTTGTGTAACGTAACCGGTGCTCATGTAAAGCGCTCCAAAACCTTGTGCAAAAAAAAAAAAAAGAATGGGTAAATACTTGCCAACTCACATGGTGCCAACGTGTCTCATACGGCTCCGGTCACCCGGAGAGCAGCCCATATCACATGGTGGCTGAAAAAACAAGCTGAAAACCACTTCAGACAGTGGATTTCTAGCTCTTTTTCAGAGGCCATGAGCAACAGATGTCCATTACAAGGTGTGAAAACACCCCAGGACATTGGTGACAGCTTTCGAATTCCCTTGTTTTTTTGGGAGGGGGTGGGGGGGCTTGGTGAGGGGCAGAGTACCTCTTAGATAGCTCTAGACACCAGGCCGCCCCCTTCTCACTAGGTAAAGGTATTTTGTAAGTTGGCAGGCGACTGACTGAAGTCATTTTGGCATGCACAATGAAAAGACATTGGTTCGGGCTATTGTGAGTGTACCGTTCGGAGAATAAATCTTCATTCCTCCAGCTCATTCTTTATCTGATTATATTCTTCTTGAAGATATTAACTCAACAGTTTTGCTGAGTTCTTCCAGGTAACCATCGGCCTTCAAATCCTTTTCTACATTTTGAATATCAGCCTAATGAAGCAGTCGGTGCCATGTGAATTTGATAAGCACTCCTTTATGTGGAATATCGTTTTTATCACATCTGGAGGCATTTGCATTGAACTTAGTTTGACTATATTGTAGCTTCATCGGCTTGTGTGGTTTCCAAATTAGGAATTTGACAGTTGGTGCCACGAGAACAGTGCTTACCATTTCTCTGTGCAATATGTCCCTTCTTTCTTCTCAAGGCTGTGAGATTGCACAAAACTTCCTGAGAAGTTGACGTCTAACACATCAGTGGCCATCTTGGAAGTAGATTATACTCTATCGAAGGACAGTTTACTAGACGAGTTATCAAGCTCTATCTTCGCTGGAAAGGCACACACATCAATATAAATTGACATTGGTGGCCTTTGTGTATTTGTATCATTTCAGGCCAAGTAAAAAACCTCCATTTTCTGTGGAAAAGACGCAAATCGATGCTGGAGGTCATTTTGATTGCAATATCTTCAATATAGGCCCAACATCCTGTGGAAAACTGCGCAAATTGAAGTTTGCAGCAATTATATGTTTGGATTTCGGCTAGAATGGTCGACGTTGAGATTTATAAGGATAACACTAGAAGCTGAGATTTGTGTGGATAACACTCGAAGCCAACTTTGATGGCTGCTTTCTAGTTGAACAGATGTCACATGCTGGGCTTCACTGGGTGCGATCATTCTGGAAAGTTGCCTATGTTTGTCAATTTATTGGTAACATATTGACTGTTTGTGCTTGCTTTATATATTATAGCTACTGCTAGTAATGTAGTGCAACCTTCACCTTTTCTGCAGAAGCCAGGCAAACCTACCAATTCCACGGATAAAATGGCTTACAGTCTTTGTGAATTATATGGTAGCAATTGATGCTACTAAATTTGGTGCCTTAAAGACTAAATGCTTAGCTATTTAAAAACTTGGATGAAGCAGGGCAGCAGGTATATGATAACTTACCTGAGGTAGATTCTGCCACTTTGGCAGATGGGATGAATGAACAAGTTCCTTACCTTCGGTAACAATATGTCTGTAAGAAACATAGGTTAGTTATAGATTCCTTACCTTAGAATTACCCCCAGGCATCAGACTGGATCCGGAGAGTTTTTCGTCAGCAGTACCCATGCGTGTCGAAATGTGGCGTCGCTCGACTCCGATTCGTCGTTGGCGCCATGGTCGCCGGGATGACGTCGCGGTAGCTACATAGACGCCGCCTTCGCGTGCTGACGTCAGTTCTGTACACGACTTTCCACGCCAGCAGCGCAGAGCCATGCAAGACACTGACCACTGGTGCACTAAACTAGGGCCCTGAAAGGAAGTCCTAGACCCTAGAAGTCCGTTTAAAAAAAAACGTATTTATCATTATTCCAACATATACAGTAAATGGTGTCTTAACAGTTGTTCCTGATGAAATATATTACCAGTCCCACGCACATAGTGCTATCATAAACTGTGGCACACAAAAATAAAAGGGAAATCCACACGGTTACAATATATGACCAACACAAGTTAAATTATCTCTTGACACATCATCCCATAACAAGCAATCACCCACCATCCGATTTACATGGTATCGTGAAAATAATATTGACCCCCGTGCAGGCTGTTCAACCCACGCCGGTGGGGATTTTACCATTAGGATTTGGGTAGGGGCACCAGGGTCCAAGTTCTGCAAATATATCTTGAGCGGGCTCCAGATATCCTTTTTGGTCTGGACTTGGGTGGAAGCAATGTGGCATAAAGTTTACAATTTGTGTTGTAAAAAGTTAGACTGGCAAGCCATGCACTCTTTGTAGGAGTTAATCTGTTGCCCCAACAAGGAGCTATCTCTCGTTTAGCCAAAAGCAGCGCGAGAGCAATGAATTTCCATACTTTCTTGGGCATGTTATGGACATATCCTAAAAGCGCAACCTCCGGAGGGGGGGGAGGGGGGTGGGGAGGTGGCTATTTCCTGCTGTGCCATTTGCAATGGTGTTTCAAAGACAGCTACCCAAAACTCCGCAATCTTGGGGCAGGACCGTGTCAAATGGGGGAAGTCGACATAAGGGCTGTTGCATTTCCTACAGTTGTGCGGCCTGGAAGGGTCAATTGCGTGAAGTTTAGCAGGGGTCATGTATGCCCTCCATAAGTATTTGAAGTGTTTCAACTTATGCCTGCTGTTGAGGGAGATGCTCCTTGTTTGTGCACAGCAGTAGGCCCATTGGTCGTCAAGGATAGGATGCCCTAAGTCCGTCTCCCAGGCAGCCCGGATCTTAGTGTCGTGGCACGGGATCAGATTTATGCAAGCCTTATATAATTTCGATATCAATAGAGTCCCATCAGGGTTTGTAATGACGAGAGACAGCGGTCCAAATGTCTGCAGCTCAAGCGGGTATTCAGATATTTTGTCATGCAGAGCCCTGCGTACCCTGGTAAAAATAAACTGGTCTATAAAGGTCAGACTAGACGCCCTGTCTCTACAGCTTTGTCAAAGACATGTCCATCTGGTAACAAGTCGCCAAACCCTACCATGGAATAGGATTTAAGTACTCGCAGAACCAGGTTCTCTTCTGTTATAGGGAGCCATGGGTTGTGTGCTATAGGGATGTCAGAGGAATACAAGGAGCCATGTCCTGTGATCCACGAGAGTTTGCGCCACGCCCAGCTCATGGTTGAAACAGTCTGAATATCCCTAGGGTCACGAGGAAAGCCCTGGTCAGAAGGGTGGAAAGCAAAGTGGAGAGATGGCTTTTTTGGCCGTTCTGTTCTCCAGGACTTTCTGGTGTGAACTTAGTTCGCAGACCCACCTCCGAGGTTGTATTGCTGGGGTATCTATTCTAAGGTAAGGAATCTATGACAAACTCTTTCTTTCAGATGAACAAGTTACCTTCGGTAACGATATATCTGTAAGAAACATAGGTTAGTTAAAGATTCTTTACCGCCCCACCAATCCTCTGTGAACTGACTTCTAGGGTTGGGGGGCGTGGCCGGACCACGGACCAAGATGGCCCCGTAGTCTCTGAGCTCCGCTGATATCCACGGAGACGACATAGCTGCCTGACAGATATCATTAAGGGGGACTCTCCGTCCCAAAGCGGTGGTAGCTGCCGTTGCCCTGTTGGAATGGGCGCGCAGTCCCACTGGAGGCTTCATCTTTGCCAAAGAATAGCAAGCTTTGATGCACAAAACGACCCACCTGGAAATGGTCCGTTTGTGCATGGCCCTACCTTTCTTGGCGCCCACGTAACCAACAAAGAGCTGGTCATCCACCCGGAATTGTTTGGTGCAATCCAAATAAAATGAAAGTACGCGTTTTGGATCCAGACAGTGGAGCCTCTCTTCCTCCTTTGAAGGATGCGGAGTCGGAAAGAAGGTGGGCAAAGTGATGGCTTGGCCAATGTGGAAAGAAGTGACCACCTTGGGAAGAAAGGAAGGTCTAATTGGGAGGACGACCTTGTCCGGATGAACAACCAGAAAGGGAGGCTTGGAAGAAAGAGCTTGTAGCTCACCTACCCTGTGCGCAGAGGTGATTGCCACCAGAAAGGCAGTTTTCAAAGTTAGAAGCCTGAGAGGACAGTTATGTAGCAGCTCAAGGGGAGCATACATAAGATATGTAAGAACCAAGTTCAAGTCCCACTGGGGCATTACAAAGGAAACAGGAGGAAAAAGATGAGTAATGCCCGTAAGGAAACAATTTACAACAGGGGACCTGAAAAGAGAAGGCTGATCAAGAAGCCTAAGGAAGGTTGAAATGGCCAAGAGGTAGCTCTTTAGAGTGCCCAGAGCAGAGCCCTGCTGGGCGAAAGAAAGGAGGAACAAGCGAACCTCAGAAAGAGGGGCGGAAAGGGGATCCATAGACTTTGCTGTGCACCATGCCACAAATTTGTTCCATCTGCAGGCGTATACCGTCTTAGTGGAGAGATGCCTGGCTGCCAAGATAACATCACAGACTTCAGGAGGGAGGTCAAATGACGTCAGATGCCGCCGCTCAATCTCCACCCAAGGAGGTGGAGGCTGGACAGAGTTGGGTGGAGGACCATCCCCTGCTGCTGCAACAGAAGATCCTCCCGAAGAGGCAGTCTGATCAGAGGATCGATGGCCATGTGGAGCAGCTTGGGATACCAGACTCTTCGTGCCCAATTCAGAGCCACAAGAATGACTTGGGCCCAGTCGCGCTTGATCTTCTTCAGCACTCTGGGCAGAAGTGGTATAAGCTGAAAGGCGTATAGAAGACCACAACTCCACTCGCGATGAAAAGCGTCGCCTCGGAGTGCCGCCTTGGAAATTCCAACGCACAGAACTGGTGACATTGTGCGTTTTCTTCGGTGGCGAATATATCTAACCAAGGCTCTCCCCACTGTCGAAAGAGACCTTGCACCACCTCCGAGTGTAGACGCTGTTGTACCTTAATTCCCTTAAGTGCATTCCCCTCCTAGCTGCTCAGCCAGAATGAATGTGATGGATGCATGGAATGTTGGAGTGCCTGGTGAGAGAGAGAGTGGAATGTTGGTGTGCCTGCTTGCGTGGAGAGAATGACAGTTGGAGAGAGTGGGCTGAGCAGCAACCATGCTGCTCCTGGTGGGGCCTTTGTCATCATCTTGACTATTCTTATCTTCTACTGAACTATCTTGTACCATCTGGTAACCAACCAATAAATCTACATGAAATATACCACAAGGCTACGTCTGGAATTTCCTACCATTCATCTTTTCTACATTGGCGACGATCTGGAAGAAACCCTGCGTGACAAGACTACTGAAGGTGAAGAAATTTACATTTATCCAGGATTTTATTGGTACATGAAACTACGTAAAGCAAAGCAACTTTAAAAAGAAAGCAAGGAAAAGAACGCCCTCGCAGGTCCCACCAGTGTCCTTCACCATCTGGACAGCCTACCCAGGGCGCTTCACATTCCTTATATTTGTGGATTTATTCTTCAAAGGAAAATAGATACAGCGTTTGTAAACATATGCTTAAGACTGGCTA
The DNA here is from genome assembly GCF_964204655.1 of Triturus cristatus. Lineage (NCBI taxonomy): Eukaryota > Metazoa > Chordata > Amphibia > Caudata > Salamandridae > Triturus > Triturus cristatus. The sequence goes on from NC_140594.1 coordinate 836,479,323, forward strand.
ACTTCCAATATCCTGCCTACCGAACCGCGAACTCTTAAAAATAAAACGGAAAAATGTTTCACGATCTTTAAACAACTGGCTTCAGCAGAGTCTAACAGTGTGTGCAAACATTTGGAGATGTTCTCATTTGCTACTCTTAGAGGCTGTTACGGCAAACTGGATTATCTTTTGGTGTGTAGAGAGTACGGTCCACTCTGAAGTTTGTTGCCAGACATATATTATTGGAAGACATCGTTCATCTTTACTCTTGTAGAGCTGCAATTATCACCATGGATGTGGATTTGGCATTGGATAGCTTATCTGTAGTGTTGGGAAGCGAGTGCTCTCTGACGGACATGACAAGCTCTATCTACCATCACCTGTTTATATTTTTCAACTGACATGATATCAGTCAGTTTGGACAGGTGTCGTGTGTCTTGAGTCAAGGGCAAGTATGGAACCATACCTAGGACATGGGTGAGTTTTTGTCCGTGTAAATTTTCAAATATTGAGCCTTATTGGGGGTGTGAGCCGTTAGCAATGCGCGTTGCTGTTTGCCATTTGAAAATGTTGCGCGTGGATTCCTCAGCGCGCTCGAGCTCACCTGCATTCCCTCGTGAAGCGTGTCAGCTTCCATGCCTGTCGGAGCTGCTCCTTGTCGCCTGTGTGCACGGACGTACTGCGAGCCATCCGGCACTGCGTCATGAAGCGTGCCGCCATATTGCGTTTCCACCAGAGCCAGGAGCATTAGCCGCGCTGTCTTCTGCTGTTCATTCAGCGGTGCTCCTTCTGCCAACCACGCTTGTTTTTTTGGAGGACAATAAAGTTTTTTTTTTTTAATGAAAAAACACCAGGACATCGTATTCCTCAATTGCTTGTCAGCTCAGATGTTCGGTGGAGATCGAGTAGTGCGGAGTATTGAAGTCACATTAGTGAACAGTCGCATTGGTGGAAAAATCTTCTGAATTGATTTGATCATTTTTCAATAAGAAAGCAGAGAGCCAACCATTGAAGTGCACACAAAGCAATACAAATGCCGATGGTTTCCAGTCTGAATGATTTGGTATTATTGCGGTGAAGTATCCTTATAAATGGAACTACGGTGACTACTTTATTTGTTTTAGTTTATTGTGTTTCAATGGACAGTGTTTCATAATATGTGTTTTGCACTGTGGTTACTTCATATGTTTTCATGCTTCCTTTGAATGACAACTTTATTTGTTTTAGTTTATTGTGTTTCAATGGACAGTGTTTCATGACATGTGTTTTGCACTGTGGTTACTTCATATGTTTCATGCTTTGTCTATGTGTAACGCATGCTTTATTTGTTATATTACTATGTTAGTGACATCTCACAGTTGTGAGTTGCTCTTTCTTCATAATATTTACAGTATGAGTTTTGTTGACACTTCATTGAGAGTTACGCTTCGCCTTATTTGTTTTCTGACTTAGATACTTTCAGGGTATTTGGCATTTTCTTTGTAGGGTATTTGTTGTTTAGGAGCTGGTCTCCTTACACTAGTTTCATTCTTCAGTGGGGGTAGTGCGCACACCCTTCACACTGATTTCACCCTACACAGTCTTGGTGCCTAGCAGCAGTGTTATGCCTGCATTACCCTTTAGATTGTTATCCCTCAGTGGTTACTTGCGCTGTGGGCTGTGTACCCATCTTTAGTTGAAACGCGCAGTGGGCAGTGTACCCACATTTTATTAAGTAATATGTAACAGGCGGTGTACTCATCTGTAGTTCAGTTGAAACACGCAATGGGCAGTGTACCCATCTTTAATTTAGTTATAACGCGCAATGGGCAGTGTACCCATCTTTATTTAAAATGCGCAATGGGCGGTGTACCCATCTTTTCTTGTAGTAAGCAATGGGCACGTACCCACTCTTACTTAGTGGGGCTTTAGTATATTAGTACATGAGGCGTGCAAAAGAGGATGAGTGTATAGGTATTTACATCTCCCGGGGTTCTTATTTAATATATTAGTATATGAGGTGTGCAAAACATCTCCCGGGGTTCTTCACTCTTCTAGTTCTGCACTATTTCCTCCATTGTGCTGTGTGTAGAAATGTAGTTGGGGTGTCAGACCTTTTGGTTTCGTTTTCCCCAGCTGTCAGTTACGCTACCGCTTTGCACTTCTTTTTATTTGTTCTGCCTTCTCTATCCTCTGTTATTATCTACTCATATTCTGTTTTTCACTTTAATCACACTTGATGCATGCAAGGTTCCAACTTGTTCTATTGTTTTTCCCAAGGGAAGGGGAAATGCTATTTGTATGTTTTGAACTTGAATCCTTGCTAACTACCACATTCTTGTTGTTTTTTGCTATTTACTCATCTCTTATTTCTATCTCATTGCATTTTCATATTAATTCTTCTTATTTATTGTGTGCGATGTTACATGCATTCTTATTCTTATTTTTGCTGCAATGTCGCAATTATTGTTGTTTATTGTTCCCAAGGAAAGGGGATATGTTGTACCTTAATTCCCTTAAGTGCATTCCCCTCTTAGCTGCTCAGCCAGAATGAATGTGATGGATGCATGGAATGTTGGAGTGCCTGGTGAGAGAGAGAGTGGAATGTTGGTGTGCCTGCTTGCGTGGAGAGAATGACAGTTGGAGAGAGTGGGCTGAGCAGCAACCATGCTGCTCCTGGTGGGGCCTTTGTCATCATCTTGACTATTCTTATCTTCTACTGAACTATCTTGTACCATCTGGTAACCAACCAATAAATCTACATGAAATATACCACAAGGCTACGTCTGGAATTTCCTACCATTCATCTTTTCTACAGACGCCATTCGTGATCCATCATGCACCTGCAGCTGAGTTTGTCCACCATGGCGTTCAGGGAACCTGCCAGATGTTGAACTACCAGGGATATGCCCTGATGTTCCAGCCATGTCCAGAGGCGGAGAGCCTTCTGACATAGGGTCCACGACCCCACTCCGCCTTGTTTGTTGCAGTACCACATGGCGGTGGTGTTGTCCGTGAACACCTACACTACTCTTCCCTGGACAGAGGGAAGGGATGCTTTGAGTGCAAGACGAATCACCCGAAGCTCCAGAAGGTTGATGTGGAGCCCGGACTCTGCCGGAGACCAGAGGCCTCTGATCTCCACCTCCCTCATGTGGCCACCCCATCCCAGAAGTGATGCATCGGTCACCACTGTGAACTCCGGTTGGGGAAGGGAGAGGGATCTGCTGTCGACCCAATCCTGGTTCGTTAGCCCCCACTGCAATTGGTGTGCAGAGCCCTGCGAGATCTGGACGCAATCGGACAGGTTCCCCCGATGTTGAGCCCACTGGAACTTCAGGTCCCACTGCAGAGCCCGCATATGCCACCTGGCATAGTCCACCAGCAGGATGCAGGAGGCCATCAGGCCCAGGAGCCTGATGGTCATCCTGACCGAAACCCGGGATAGAGGCTGAAAGATCGGAATCATAGCCCGAATATCCTGGACTCGCTGTTCGGGAGGATACACCTGAAACTGCATCGTGTCCAGAACCACTCCGATGAAGAGGAGCTTCAGAGAAGGAATCAGGTGTTACTTCGGCACGTTGATGGAGAACCCTAGCGAATGCAGGAGGTCGGCCGTAGTCTGGAGGTGGGAGACGACAGCCTGGGGTGAGCCCGCCTTCAACGTCCAGGCGTTGAGAATGGGGAAGAATGGAACCCCTGATCTGCGTAGATGAGCTGCGACCACCGCCATCACTTTTGTGAACACCCGAGGGGCGCTAGTAAGGCCAAACCGGAGCACAGTAAATTGAAAGTGCTCGTGGCCTACCATGAACTGCAGGTAACGCCGATGGGCCGGCAGGACGGGATGTGAAAATAAGCGTCCTGCAAGTCCAATGCTACCATCCAGGGTCGAGGGCAGACAGAACCTGAGCGAGCGTCAACATTTTGAACTTCTCCTTCCAGAGGAAGCGGTTGATGTTACTGGGATCCAAGATAGGACGCAAGCCTTTGTCCTTCTTGGGCACCAGAAAATAGTGGGAACAGCAACCACAACCTACTTCTGGGACAGGAACGCGCTTGATGGCTCCCTTGGCCAAGAGTGCCAAAACTTCCTGTTGGAGAAGGGCCAGATAATCCTCCGACATGCGATGGTAATGAGGTGGCATGGATGGAGGGATAGAGTCAAAGGGGAGGGAGTAGCCCCTTCGGACTATTTCCTAAACCCACCTGTCCGACGTGATGGTGCGCCAGTGGGGGAGGTGATGGCGAATCCTGCCGCCCACTGGCGTTTGGTGTCCCTGAAAGGTCAGACTAGGAGGGTTTGGAGGCTGCGTCAGAGGGGGCTGTGGTGGACTGGCCTGCCCGCTGGCCCCCAGAACCAACGGCGGTGGTTCCACACCCCCAGCCGCGCAGGGGCTAAACAGCTTGCGCTGGCTTGTGGCTCTGCGCGGGACTAGGCGGGGCACCCCTTCCGTAGCCACGAAAGGGGCAAAAGGCAAACAGCGAAGGGCGGGTGGTGGAGAGGCCCAAGGACCTGACCGTAGCATGAGACTCCTTAAAGCGCTCCAGCGCGTTGTCTGCCTTGTCGCCAAGTAGGCGACGGCCATCAAAGGGCATGTCCGTAAGGGTGGATTGAACATCTCCTGAAAAACCAGTCAACCTCAACCAGGGGTAGCGTCGAAGGACTACCAGCGTGAAAATCGTCCTGCCTAGTGAGTCGGCGGTATCCAGCCCACAGTGGATGGTAAACTTTGCTGCGTCTCTCCTTTCGGCAACTGATATTACAGCCCGGGCCTCCTCCGGGCACTGAGGCAGCACTTGTGCAACCGTATCCCACACGGAGTGGGTGTAACGGGCCAACAGACATCCGGTGTTTACCGACAGCAGTATTAAGCTGGAGGAAGAAAACATCTTCTTCCCAAGATGGTCCAGCTTTTTGCATTCCCTATCAGGTGGAGCGTTAGGGAATGCGCCCTTGGAGGTGGAGGCTTGGACCATCAAGCTCTCAGGGTGGGATGTTGGGAGAGGAAAGTGAGGTCACCTGGGGTCGGGCGGTGGCGTCGGGCAATCAACCTATCCACAGGAGCCCCTGTGTTGGGCCTGGACCAGGTGCCCGAAAGGATGTCTGTTAGGGCTTCATTAAATGGCAGCAGGGGCTCGGAAGAGCTCGCTGCCGGTTGAAGCACCTCTGTCAGGAGGTTAGTCCTGACTGCCACCGTAGGTAGCTCGAGGCTGAGAGCCTCAGCCTCCCTACGAAACACCACTGTGTAAGACGCTCCCTCCTCCGTAGCCACGGTAGGAGGAGACAACATGCCAAGGTCTGGTGAGGTACCCAGACCACTGGCTTCCCCTAGTTCCTCTCTCCAGTCCGGTTCATAGCCTAAATGGTCAGTTAAAGGGTCCACATACCCCTCCCAGTCCTCCTCACCCTCCTCTGGTAGCCAATCTGGTCTCAAAGACCCAGGGTAGAACAAGGCACAAAAGTATTTGTGGGCACCGGATCTGGCGTCGTTCGATGCCGGTCCGGCTCCATGTCTTCATCGGGATGGAGGCCGGCGTCACCTGCATACGTGGTGCCGGTGGAAGCGGCGCCAGGGGAGGTGTAACTAGGTCGATCCGGACCCAGGCCTGGATCCAAGGGGACCCTACAGTGCTTAGGCCAGAGCTGCCGGCGTCAAAGGCCCAGGACCCCCACCCGAGTCCGCAGGGCTCAGAGGCGTGCCGGCAGAGTCGGGCTGCCCAAAGATGGCGTGCATCGCTTCGCAAAATTGACGAAGCTGGGCAGGGGTCGCTGCATGTCCCGGAAAGGGAGGGAAACCTGGAGTCGACCCTCCAGGCTCCGCATGCGGAGCCCCGGGAGGGGCACCACTCATATCCCTCGTCGCGTCAGCCGTCGGACGGGGAGAAGTCAAAGACCGACGATGCTTCTTCGACTTCTTCTTGTGCTTCGACTTACCTGACCCCGAGTGCGAAGACTTGGAAGAACAATGATGGTGGCTCCGCAACCGGTCCCTCGACTTCCTATGCAACCAGGACCTCGATAAGCGCGGAGCCGACTGCCTCGAGAAGCTTTCGGGACCGCTCCCGCAAAGACTTCGGATTCATGGTCTGGCAGTCAGAGCACGACTTGGGGTCATGGTCGTGCTCCAGGCAGAACAGGCACACGCGGTGCGGATCCGTCACCCACATCAGTCAGCTACAGGAACCGCAACCTTGAAGCCGGGCATCCCTGACGTGCACCAGTAGTCGAAGACTCAAAAACGGTGTTGACAATGTTGCCAAAAAGTGACTGGAGGTACCGCTCTCTGGATCTGCGCTGGCTGGCGAAGAAAAAGAAAGAACTGACGTCAGCACGCGAGGGCAGTGTCTATGTAGCTACCGCGACGTCATACCGGCGACTACAACGCCAACGATGAAGGCGAAGTCGAGCTACGGCACCTTTCGACGTGCAGGGGTACTGCTGATGAAAAACTTTCCGGGTCCAGTCTGACGCCTGGGGGTAATTCTAAGGTAAGGAATCTATGACTAACTGTTTCTTTCAGATATTCTGAAGCTATAGCTCGCATGGCTAAATAAGACGCTGATGAACCTTCAGTTATGCTTGAGAGACGTTATTTCTTCAAAAGAAAACAGAATGTTGAAAGTGTGAAGGATTATCTGTCAACTTTGAGAGAGTTAGCTGCAAAATGTGAATTTGCCAACAATCTAGGCATTTATTTGCATGTCCAATTTGTTTTCAATTGTTGTTCAAAGGAAAATCAGGAGAGGGTTTTGTGTTATACATTTTTTACTCTTGTTGAAGTAATGAATATAGCCAGAAATATTGAGAGAGCGATGTTATCTAGTCAAGTATTATCGGATGATTCGAAGCAGGACATATCTGTGTGTTGTGTGATTGAATCGCATGATGAGGATGTATGTGCTGTAAGCCGCTAAAAAAATATATATACAAAAAATCCTGGTGAAAAAAAAATACAGTGAAGAGGAACCCCAGCTCATATACAGATGTGCTTCATAGTTCCTCATGGCAAACAGTGTGTCATGCCCTGCTAAAGGTAAAAGGTGTAATGGTTTTACAGAAATTGGGCATTTGCAGGTGATGTGTAGAAATGTAAAGTCAAATGGTGCAGCACAAAGTTGCCCACTCGTTACACATCACAAATTACGACAGAAAATGTTAACAGATACATGACACGAACGTGCACTTAGCACGTTTCTTACTTGAGTCAATGATTAATGAAAATGTTGCACATTATTATTAAAGAGTGCGTTTATTGTAGAATTAGACATAATGACTTGAAACTGTGATTAAAACCATCCTCATATATGTAGAATGCGATGTCACTTGAAACAACAACAGTTTATGTAATGTGTGCACTAATGTTACACGTACATGCATTTAAATGTAGTTCTTAGTCATACTTACACTTGATTTATATTAAAGATTTACTGTATGTCACACATAGTATGAATTCAATAACATGTACTAGAACTTATAATCATTTGTGTTTAAATGTGAACACGCAGGAAAACAGCGTTTACAACGCTGCTATTACCACGCGGGTGGGTAACAACACGGTCGTTTCAACGACCGCGTTGTTACCACACATGGCTTTACATCACAAGTAATTTCTACGACTTGCGATAGGTGGCGTGCAACACCAGGGAATGCGTTGGATTTTAAATGCTGTTGCACTAACTGGAGTAGGAATAGTGTTGGAAAACGAGGCAGCATCTGTGAGGCCTGCACAAATAACATGACTACATTTGTCCTTCACTGGGAACCAAACACCCAATTGTAGCGCCTGACTCTCAGAGGGTAGCGTTGCAGAGCAGTCTGAGGCTTACTCAAGGGAGGTGGTGTGGGCTAGTAATCGCCATTTGCAGGTGCACAAAAATAACACTCAATAATTGATTGTCCAGTCTGCACTTTGCTTTATAAAAGTAAGAGTACATTTATTAAACACACACACCACTCAATACTATGCACCAATTTACAAATATACATAAGCTGTTGGAATTACTTTGTGACATTGCATAACATCTCCACCCCTCCCGCAGGGGGGGTGGGGTCTAGTACCACCACTCCCATGTATGCACATCAACTTGCCCCCAATGCAGTTAGTTGAACATAACCTGGAGCGAGGGCCTGCGCACTGGCACCATCCCAGTGGCGACCCACCCCATTACCTCAACAAGCATTAAAAAGGGGTAAACCTGCCTTGGTGACACAGGACCCTGACTGAGCATCTCCTACTGACCATAAAGTATGCACCTCTATATCTTAAGGGCTAGCAGTCTGGGGTCTTCACCTAAGCACAGCAGCAAGAATCCATGTTTACGCACACTTTAGAATGACAGTACTCATCACCTTGGTTGATCATTTGAATGCAATGCAATTACAGCCCCTAAGGGCATCACAGATGAAATCACAGGATTGCGCATATCCAGCCAGACACCCTAGCAGGACTGTCAGGCAACATAGCCCCACTTGGCTTATGACATCTCCTTACACATGTGACTTACAGTCCCTTCAAAAGAAGTACTCCTGGCAACTACACTTCTCCTGCAGTGCGCCTCTTAACTTTAAAAGGAATCACAAAAGCATGGGATTACGTAAATACAGCCAGACCCCTAGCAGGAGGGTCCAGCAACATAACTCCATTTAGCTTAACATCACCTTACACAGGTACTTCACTTTACACATGTGACTTTCAGTCCACCTAAAAAGAAATAACCAATAGTAAATGCATTTCGGTGCAATTACACCACTTCACCTCCAGGGGATGCCCTTCTCCAGACATCCCCCAACTCAGCCCTTCACTCCGTGATGCACTTCATAGTACACCCTCAGCTGTAGAACATAAGTTCCAGCCTAGAAGGTGTTAAAGGCTGGCTGAGTCCTGAAGGGGTTATTCTTTCAGATGCCCCATGAAACTTAGGGGTGGACTGTTCTTCTTTATGCTGGGGGAGACTGCGGGGCTCCTGCAGCCCCCCTGCACCCCTTTTCACACGTGAGGGTGACCCCCCCCTCTGGGCACCAAATTGGCAGACTTCTCCGTGCTGTGGGGGGGAAGACTGGGCCTCTCCAGCGGCTCCCCCAGCACCTTTTCACAAGTGAGGTCGACCCCTCTCCTCTGGGGGCCACAAAGCACCAAAACAGCAGATTTCCAAATGCCCGGCGAGGCACCATGGGGCGCTTCATGCTCCTCTCCACCAGCCCCCACCAGTGGGTACACTCTCCTCCGCCCTCAGGGTCTCTGACTCAGCAGGGTGCTGTCTTCACTGGGTCCCTGCGCCAGCCTCTCGCCAGGCTCTCCTTCTGGGACTTCTTCTCCCTGCGCAGAGGCCTCTGCTTCTGTGCACCAGTCCTGGGCTCTTCTGCTGGTGCTGATAGGGTCCTGGGGGCAGTCAGGGGGTCTCTCCTTCCAACTGCCCATTGCGCCAGGCTCCAGCACCTTCAGCCTCAGCCAAGCACACCCCAGAGAGCCCTTCTCTTCCTGTGCAAGCACTTTTTAAAAGTTGAGTAGGGGGCTGGCAGGAATTCTCTGTTGGTCCTATCAAACAGCAACACATCACGTCCCTGCCCCTGCTCCCTCCTTCTTGTCCAGCCTCTGAGCTTGTTCAATAATGGCGTCGTCCAGGGTTTCTGGCCACATGTCTGAAGCCTCATCCCCCACACTGCCTTCCCTCCTTGTGCAGCCTGGTGCCTGGCACCCAGTGACAGCTGCTAATTGATGAACCTGTATCCCCTCCCATCTTCTCTTCATGGAGAGGAGGCCCTAGCTTGTGGAAGAAAGGTTATCAATCCATCCAGCTGAGGTCAGCCCTCAGCCTGGGTCTGGTCCTGGCTGGCTCACAGAAATATGACAGTTCTGGATGACCCAAAAGCAGTACAAATATGACTTTGGACTCTGCAGAATACGTCTTTTCACCTCCAAAACAATGGACTTTAGTACATGTCTGGAAACTGTAGGTCTTGTGGAAGTTAATTTAGCCATGGGCCCCACATTCCCTTAGGGAAATAATGAAGTGAAAACACAGTAAAACACACTGACTTTCCCTGGCATGTTTCTTTCCAGCATATAAAGCCTATTCCATGTCACCAACCAATACTGCATAAGTCCTGCCACACCATTCACTTTGTAGCTGCTCCTGGAATGCGCACGCTATGAATCTCCCCTGCGCAGCCCGTACACGTGTGCACATGCATGTACACATGTGTCTGCATGTAACCAGCCCGGTGTCCCTTACTCCAGCTGCTGCGCAGTGGCCTGGTCAAGCCAGGGGAACACCAGTAAAATCCCCATGCAGTCTCTTACATCCTGAGTTCACTGTGGGTGAGTCCCAACTTATGAGGCTCCCCCACAGTAAAAGCTCAACAATTAGGTGCTCAAAAATCAAAAAATCTGGGCGGCCCATAGTGTCAGAACCACCTTCTAACACACGCCGCGCCCAGCTGATTCCTACAGGGAAGAAGTAGCCACTCTACATGGGTACACTTCCCGTAGTCAGCGATAACTAGTTATAAGGGGTTCTGACCAGACCCCCCCTTACTGACCAGTTATCCGCTTAGACCACCTACTCCTCCCATCCATGAAATCTCCACCCATGACAGGGATCCCAGACTACCCTAAGAACCCTCCGGGCTCTAGGTTAGATACCTCTAGGTCACTCATGGTCTACATGGACTCAGCCTAACTATGCTCACCTTTGCCCTTGGGCATGCAACACTATGCCTACCACTTCTCCGGACAAGGGTCCAGTGCCTCAGCACCGATGCGGTCTTCTGGGATAGGTCTAAATCCCATCCCCTGGGTCACTAGCTGGTCTCCCTTCCAGAGTTTGTTCCAACCAGTACCCTCTCTCCGTTTGGTCCTTGCACCCCAAAGATGCAATCTCTCTGGACCCTCACCCTCAGCCTGCCGCTGAGGTCATTCTGCTGCCACCACCCTTTCGGGATGACTGTCTTCCCTAAAGAAAGCACAGCCACGTGTGCTTCCCCACACAGGAAAGCACCCTTTGGCCACTGGCCTGGCTCCCTGATAGGACCTCAGACCGGCCTCACCACCACACTGGCAGTGCCAGGGAGGAACACTGAGGGTGCCTCATCAGACATCCTACAGCTCATTCCCCCCGTCAGTAGCTCCACACGGAAACTACCCCGGGAACCTAGACCCCTTCCTTGTTCTCCGCTGCGAGAACAGGGCCTATGTACCCTTCCCTCCGAGAGGTGCGCTCTCATCCCGGAGTTCCCTTAGAGAGCCTGTGGGTCCCGAGTTAGCTAGACCCAGGACCACCTCTCATGGCTCTCCCCGGTCTCCCTGCAGCACCTTGGGAGACCGCCCAGGGACCTACAGGGTCCCTGGATGGCCTGCACCACCCCTTATGAAGAGCAGGGTCCCTTCACTTAAGATAGGCCCCACCTGCCTCCAGGGTAGTACTACCACTCTCAGCCAGTGACCCTAAAGATCCCGGCTAGGCCTGCACCACCCCTTCACGAAACACAGGGTCCCTTCACTTAAGATAGGCCCCACCTGGCTTCAGGGCGGTACTACCTCCATCAGCCAGGGACCCTAAAGATCCCGGCTAGGCCTGCGCCACCCCTTTGGGGAAACACAGGGTCCCTTCACTTAAGCTGGGCCCCACCTGTGTCCAGGGTGGTACTACCTTGCAGAAGTCCACCTCATGCCTCGAGCTAGGGAACACCCCCATGCTCCTGGTCCTTGGGTCCAAGTCCCACAGGACCTACCTGACTGGTTACTGGCTAGGCATCGCCCCAGCCACCACTTCAGGTTCCCTCCACCAGCTCCTGGTCCTGGAGTTCAAGTCCCACCGGACCTACCGGACTGGTCACCGGCCACCCGACCCTGACACCTCAGGGTCCACTGCTAACCCTTTCCCTGGAAAAAAGGGAGCACATCGCCCCCACTCAGATCTCCACTGGGTCAGTTACCTAGCCCACCTAGGGTACCTAGGGGCTACCACACACCATCACTAAAGAACTACCCTCCTTGGGGGCCACCCACTACCAGCGGCCATCACTGGGTTGCTCACCTCTCCACCAGTTAACCTGGGGGACCTGCCGGACACTCAACTCTACCACACCCTCCTCCCACAGTGGGAAAAGTTTATTGGGGTCCCCCACCATGGGAACCCCTGGGGCGCTCCTACCCGGGGTAAAGAAACCTCCTGCCCCACCCTTGCAGTGATTTTGGCCTGCGTCATTAGCAAGAAACTTCCAGTGGGGGAAGGATATCTGGGGCCCCACTGTGGAAACCCTCCCTGCCCTTAAAAAGCGCGGGAACCTCCCAGGACCCCTACTTCTCCTGTCCCCCTTGAAGGTCAATCCACCCCTACACGCCCACCTGCGATGTAGGTATCAGTTGCTGTCCCTATCTCTTGAGGAGACACCCTCCTCATGCAGGTGTAGTGTATGTAGTGTTAGGGTTCAAAGGTGAACAATATGGCTTAGAACATTTGTATGCAATCATTTCCTGGAAAGCACCATCCCGCTAGCACATTATAATCAACATAGCGCGGTCATATCAATACAGCTTACATTTAAACCATAATAACTTCACATGACACATATGAGCGCGGGGCTTTCCTTTCCCATACATTTAGTTCACATAACCCAAACGTTGAACCTTTCTCAGAGCCTTGCGCTCTTACATTTGCTCATTGCTGCATAGGTAATGTGTGGCAAAACTGGACTTATCAAATGCTATAAATGCACACCAGAATGGGATACTATGTATCCCACCGCTGCCACCAATGTTGGAAAACGAGGCAGCATCTGTGAGGCCTGCACAAATAACATGACTACATTTGTCCTTCACTGGGAACCAAACACCCAATTGTAGCGCCTGACTCTCAGAGGGTAGCGTTGCAGAGCAGTCTGAGGCTTACTCAAGGGAGGTGGTGTGGGCTAGTAATCGCCATTTGCAGGTGCACAAAAATAACACTCAATAATTGATTGTCCAGTCTGCACTTTGCTTTATAAAAGTAAGAGTACATTTATTAAACACACACACCACTCAATACTATGCACCAATTTACAAATATACATAAGCTGTTGGAATTACTTTGTGACATTGCATAACATCTCCACCCCTCCCGCAGGGGGGGTGGGGTCTAGTACCACCACTCCCATGTATGCACATCAACTTGCCCCCAATGCAGTTAGTTGAACATAACCTGGAGCGAGGGCCTGCGCACTGGCACCATCCCAGTGGCGACCCACCCCATTACCTCAACAAGCATTAAAAAGGGGTAAACCTGCCTTGGTGACACAGGACCCTGACTGAGCATCTCCTACTGACCATAAAGTATGCACCTCTATATCTTAAGGGCTAGCAGTCTGGGGTCTTCACCTAAGCACAGCAGCAAGAATCCATGTTTACGCACACTTTAGAATGACAGTACTCATCACCTTGGTTGATCATTTGAATGCATTGCAATTACAGCCCCTAAGGGCATCACAGATGAAATCACAGGATTGCGCATATCCAGCCAGACACCCTAGCAGGACTGTCAGGCAACATAGCCCCACTTGGCTTATGACATCTCCTTACACATGTGACTTACAGTCCCTTCAAAAGAAGTACTCCTGGCAACTACACTTCTCCTGCAGTGCGCCTCTTAACTTTAAAAGGAATCACAAAAGCATGGGATTACGTAAATACAGCCAGACCCCTAGCAGGAGGGTCCAGCAACATAACTCCATTTAGCTTAACATCACCTTACACAGGTACTTCACTTTACACATGTGACTTTCAGTCCACCTAAAAAGAAATAACCAATAGTAAATGCATTTCGGTGCAATTACACCACTTCACCTCCAGGGGATGCCCTTCTCCAGACATCCCCCAACTCAGCCCTTCACTCCGTGATGCACTTCATAGTACACCCTCAGCTGTAGAACATAAGTTCCAGCCTAGAAGGTGTTAAAGGCTGGCTGAGTCCTGAAGGGGTTATTCTTTCAGATGCCCCATGAAACTTAGGGGTGGACTGTTCTTCTTTATGCTGGGGGAGACTGCGGGGCTCCTGCAGCCCCCCTGCACCCCTTTTCACACGTGAGGGTGACCCCCCCCTCTGGGCACCAAATTGGCAGACTTCTCCGTGCTGTGGGGGGGAAGACTGGGCCTCTCCAGCGGCTCCCCCAGCACCTTTTCACAAGTGAGGGCGACCCCTCTCCTCTGGGGGCCACAAAGCACCAAAACAGCAGATTTCCAAATGCCCGGCGAGGCACCATGGGGCGCTTCATGCTCCTCTCCACCAGCCCCCACCAGTGGGTACACTCTCCTCCGCCCTCAGGGTCTCTGACTCAGCAGGGTGCTGTCTTCACTGGGTCCCTGCGCCAGCCTCTCGCCAGGCTCTCCTTCTGGGACTTCTTCTCCCTGCGCAGAGGCCTCTGCTTATGTGCACCAGTCCTGGGCTCTTCTGCTGGTGCTGATAGGGTCCTGGGGGCAGTCAGGGGGTCTCTCCTTCCAACTGCCCATTGCGCCAGGCTCCAGCACCTTCAGCCTCAGCCAAGCACACCCCAGAGAGCCCTTCTCTTCCTGTGCAAGCACTTTTTAAAAGTTGAGTAGGGGGCTGGCAGGAATTCTCTGTTGGTCCTATCAAACAGCAACACATCACGTCCCTGCCCCTGCTCCCTCCTTCTTGTCCAGCCTCTGAGCTTGTTCAATAATGGCGTCGTCCAGGGTTTCTGGCCACATGTCTGAAGCCTCATCCCCCACACTGCCTTCCCTCCTTGTGCAGCCTGGTGCCTGGCACCCAGTGACAGCTGCTAATTGATGAACCTGTATCCCCCCCCATCTTCTCTTCATGGAGAGGAGGCCCTAGCTTGTGGAAGAAAGGTTATCAATCCATCCAGCTGAGGTCAGCCCTCAGCCTGGGTCTGGTCCTGGCTGGCTCACAGAAATATGACAGTTCTGGATGACCCAAAAGCAGTACAAATATGACTTTGGACTCTGCAGAATACGTCTTTTCACCTCCAAAACAATGGACTTTAGTACATGTCTGGAAACTGTAGGTCTTGTGGAAGTTAATTTAGCCATGGGCCCCACATTCCCTTAGGGAAATAATGAAGTGAAAACACAGTAAAACACACTGACTTTCCCTGGCATGTTTCTTTCCAGCATATAAAGCCTATTCCATGTCACCAACCAATACTGCATAAGTCCTGCCACACCATTCACTTTGTAGCTGCTCCTGGACTGCGCACGCTATGAATCTCCCCTGCGCAGCCCGTACACGTGTGCACACGCATGTACACATGTGTCTGCATGTAACCAGCCCGGTGTCCCTTACTCCAGCTGCTGCGCAGTGGCCTGGTCAAGCCAGGGGAACACCAGTAAAATCCCCATGCAGTCTCTTACATTCTGAGTTCACTGTGGGTGAGTCCCAACTTATGAGGCTCCCCCACAGTAAAAGCTCAACAATTAGGTGCTCAAAAATCAAAAAATCTGGGCGGCCCATAGTGTCAGAACCACCTTCTAACAAATAGTAATTTATACTATTCCTAAGTCCAGTGCGCCACCTAGCGCAAGTCGGAGAAACGACTTGCGATGTAAAGCCATGCGTGGTAACAACGCGGTTGTTGTAACGACCGCGTTGTAACCTACTGCGTGGTAATAGCACACATAGTAACGTGCTATATTCGAACACGCATATTGAATGTGCACCACTGAATTAATGTTTAACTTGTCATAACAGTTTAGGCCTGTATTTCACCATGCTACATTTAATAAAATACTGTTTTCCATTTTCTGCTAACACGATATTTCTTGCAGGTGATCACATGCATTGTTAGTTTAGAATATATGCATTACTGTTCGAGAGATAGGGGAAGGAGCCTGAGAAGAAGTCCTTGATGAAGGCACATGAAGAAATAGAGCGCCAAGTGAAAGGCCTGTTGAGCAAATATTTCGATCTATGTGTGTTTGAGAAATAGATGTCATTCCCATGTCCAGTGTGGGATAATTTATCGATGTAACAGTTTGCAACTTGGGAACTTGATGAGGACAATGATGTCTCCAATAAAACTTAGGTGGATACCAGTCCCACCGGAGTTACGTGGCATATTTCCACCACAACAGACCCCTGATGATGTGATCAAGAGGGTGTTACCCAGTGAACTCAGACGACTTCTTTCTTGATTTTGTGTAGATCCCTTACTAACTTCTGACCCTGCAGGTCTCTCTCTTGCAGATTCCTTGTAGACACCTTCCCTGATTCCCTATTTCTTGAATCGACTCTGAAAGGTTCAGACCTCAATGCTTCCCTTTGATTCTTGCTTAAGTGTGGCTTAGGCTAACACTTTATTCTTGACCCATAGAAGACTCTTGACTGTGCTTGTAGGAAGCTAACGCTTCCCTGCTTGATTCTGGTTTATCCTGTCCTGACTTCCTTAATGGAAATTCCCTGATTTGTGAGTCTTTTGTTTCCTAACCATCCTCTTGACTTTCAAATTCTATTCCTAATGTCTATTTGAAAAAGTCTTAAATTAGTTTCTGAGCATCAAATATTAATGTTGTTATTTTGCATTGAAATAACCAAACTGCTCGTTTGTTTGATTCTAGTCCGCCTCAATTTCTTCAGGAGGCTAGGACTTCCAGTAAATTCTGTACCTTTACAGCATGGTTTTAAGAGTAGTGTATTTGAAGTTGATCATTAATTTGTAATAAACCATTTGAACTTGGCTACCGATTCCTGGTCCTCATTGTGCAGCAAAATGGGTTGCACTGTTAATTGAAATGTTATTGGATGTAAATACTAACTCCCATCACCTCTCAGTCTGATCTAAGAGGTCCATCAGAGGACCAATGGTAAGCAAGTGGGCCCAGAAAACGCTGTATCAAATCTGGTATTTAACTAAATATGGGCAACCAAATGTACTGTTGTGGGCTTGGGTGATTTCAATTAAGGTAAAGGTGCCTACAAGGGATGTATTTTGTAATTACCTTTGTTTGAATCTAATATTAGTCCTAGATGTCTCACTGTGACATCACAAATCAATTGTAAGCATTATATAAAAGTAAGTTTTTCAGCATGAAGTGAATAAAAAAAACAGGTAAATCTCTCCCATTATATTTTTATCAAAACATATATATATAAACAGGTTCAAAACAAAAATAGTTCTCACATATATTGATAACAGATCTCTGAAATGTTCTCAATCAAATTACACTAGTCATCAATGTAAAACAACCCATTTCCTGTAATAACAAGTCTGGAGTCGTCCTGGACGTAGATCTCACCAGTAATATGTTTAACAGTGACTAAAGGAAAATTGGGTTTAGATATTTTGGTTTCTCTTGTAGTACATCTATGAGACTATCTTTAGGACATAGTATTTGTATGATGATCCAGGACCCCTTGGTCAATGAGCTACTCTTGTGCGGTAATTGTCTTTACACAAAACGAAGAACAATTCAAAGTATGTGTGATCCCAGCATCACACAGGTTTTCTGTACCATTCAAAGAAGACTGAAATTTATCGTGTTACTTTTTCGAATCTAGCCGCGGCGTCTGTCAGAGGTCCTACACAGCATTCCACATGGAGTTGGAAGCCAACACTTTGTTTTGCATAAAGACAATTACCGCACAAGTGAACCACATCTTCTCTGAGGCGTTCAAGCTGAGTACACAGATTTTGTTTAAGGAATTCCTCTGCCTCCCTGGTCATATAAATACCCAGATACTGAAAACCCTGTGTCGCAATCGGAGCAAGGCACGCTGATGAAAGAGCTGGGCTTTCCCCCGTCAGTGGGAAGCTGAGGGATTTATCCTAGTAGATCTGGTAGTCGGAGTAACTCTCAAAGAGACCGAAAATGTGGAAAATCCTATGCATTGAAAAGCAGGGCCACGAGGTATACAGTAAGAAGTTGTCAGCGTACAGAGAGATCCTCTCCTCCCATGTGTCGCTCCTCCCGATCCCCCACAGGAGAGGGTCCTGCCGGATCCAGGCTGCCAGAGGCTCCAACGCCAGGGTGAAGATCACCGGAGATGGGGGGCACCCCTGCCGCGTGCCGCTGTGAAGAGCAAAGGCACAAGACACCGCACCGTTCAAGCGTACCCTCGGCACAGGATCCTGATAAAGGAGTTGGACCCAGGAGCAAAATTTAGGGCCGAATCCCAATCTGTTTGCCAGAGCCTTGGCCAACACCTTGCCCTCCACGTTAAGCAACGATATAGGCCTGTAAGAACTACAAGCCGTGGGGGGCTTGCCCTTCTTGGGAAGGATGACAATTGTGGCTGTCCTCTGATCCACCGGAAGGACACGTCTACCTTTTCCATCTGAAACATGTTAAGCATGTGGGCCGTAACCTTACTTGCAGTGCATTTGAACAATTCTAAGGGCAGTCCATTGGGCCCCGCTGCCTTGCCTGATCCAGCCCTTGAATAACCCCCTCAATTTCCTCCACTGTCAGATCCTGTTCCAGTGCATCCCTATCTTTCGGGGAGAGGACCTGAAGCATTAGGTCCTTCAAAAGTTCTGCACAATGCAAATGTTTCTGCTATAGCAGGCCCCGTGATGTGCACCCTGCCCTCATGATAGTGGATTTTGGTGACCAAGCTCCTTTCCCTTTCTCTATTGTCCAGCCAGGCTATGAGTTTGCTGGCTTTGTCGCCCACATCGTATAACCGTCGCTGTGTGGTCAAGGCGTGTGCCTGTGCCACATTTTCAGCAAGATCCCAAAGTTCCCTCTGCTTCAATCGGAGGTAATGGTCCTATCCAGCATCTAGAATTTCTCCCCCCGTTATCCCTTTCTCTAAGGACTGAATCTCCCTCTACAGTTCCTCGCTCCGAGCTACCCTGTCTTTCCTTTTAATCCCAGAAAGGGCCTGAGTGTGCCCTCACAGCACTGCTTTAAAAGCCTCCCACAGAGCGCAGGCTGAGTCAACTGACACTTCGTTTAGCTGTTAGTATTGGTCTGCACACTCGTTGCTATCTCGCCTCTCTGACATGGGAGTGAAGGGATCCGCCCTTGCCTGGTTAAAATCCTTCCTAGATAACAGGAGCTTCCAAATGCACTGCCCCCTGTTGGAGCCGGCCTCGTGGCGTGGTCCTGTTCCCCCTCGCTAAGCCGCACGAGGTCCCATGCACCTCGGGGCTCCTCCATCTTGGATTGTACGTGACTCTACGTAACCACCTACGTGACCCCGCTTCACCCGGCCTCGGTCCCAGCGAGGCCCGACATCGAGGCGCCAACCCCTGGCCAGGGGGATACCACGTGAACCCTCCCCACTCCCGGCGGAGGGCAGTATCGATGGGACCCCCAACCGTCCTTCCACACCTAGGTGCGATCGCCCCACAGCTCTCTGGGGCCTGGCGCCTCTCCTGCTGGGCGTCTGGCCGCTCCCTACCCGGCCTCTCCGCCCCCCCCCGGGCGCAAGGGTCCGGACATCAAAGGGCTCCAGTCCTATATCTGGGGCAACCCGACAACAGGACAACAGTTGTATCCTGGCGTCAAGAGCCCTGCTGATCGGATCGCGGCTGACCCTACGGAAGAAGACTCATCCTGAACCCACACTCTGAGCCCTGCTGACGACGTCGCGGCTCCACCGTGCTTAAAGACCTTCACGAACCTTTGGGGCCCTGCTGACGCTGTCGCGGTCCGACCTTGTTGAACCTTACCATCAGAGCCCAGCTGACCTCGTCGCGGCTCGACCGAAGCGGACCTACCACCGGAGCCCTGCTGACTGTGTCGTGGCTCGACCCAAGCGGAACTACCACCCGAGCCCTGCAGACGCCGTCGCGGCTCCCCACGTCCGAGCCGCTCTGAGACCAGCACTCAAGGTCTGGCGCAGAGCCTTCCCGTACCTGGCTGGTACTAAGACTGTCCCGCTACCCTATCCCTCTAAAGACATTGAGACTCTTACTGGATCCCTCGATCCCACTGTAAATATTGAACGTACTACTATTGATAAAGACCCAAGTCAAGCAACTGATACAGAGTCCTGTGTGGTGGTATTACTGGGCCTAGTACGATCATAGGAGAAGGACCTCCCCGAGGGGGGCTTCTCAGCGGCGCTCGGCTATAACTTTGCGGTAGGAAGGTGCCCGGAGTAGTCTCCCCGACTCCCAGGTGGTCCTCCCTCCAACATTTGGTGGCCAGCGACGGGATCCGAGCCAGACGCAATCGTACAGGCAAGTAACGCACCCACTACCTAACCAGACGGAAAAAAAAAAGGGAACCATGGACGGCCAAGAGGCAACCGTGGCCGCAACCTTCCAGCCGGAAAGGTTGGAAGAATACACCCACAAAGAACTGAAACAATTCTGCAAGGACAAAGGGATCCCAACCACAGGATTGGGCACCAAGGAAGAAATGCAGAAAGCCCTGAAAGCCTGGGCAGAACCCGAGACCACTCCACCCCGAGCCGAAGGGACCTCGGCCCGGGACGGAAACCTGCCGACCCCAACCCCGACAGATGGGGGGCGAAACGTCCCAGAAACCAGCCTTTCCCACGAAGAAATGCGAGAACGGGAGAGGGTCCGGACACACGAAATGGACCTCGCCCGACTCCGACTGGACGGTGAGCTCCTACTGGCGGAGAAGAAAATAGCCTTGGAGCAACTACAGCTGCAAGAGGAAATCGAGGAAAAGAAACGGCATCGGGAACTAGAGGAGAGACGGCTAACCCTCGAGCACGAGAGGAGCCTCAAGGAACTTGAACTAAAATCTAAAACGGGGGAGACCAGCACCCCCGGATCCCGGGACGCTCTGCCACTGACCGAGCCAAAGGTTCATATCCCCAAGGATGTCGTCAAGGAGTACTATAAAAATGACGACATCCAGCAATGGTTCCGAGCATACGAAGTAACCATGACCTCCCATCGGGTACCCCGGAAGGATTGGGGTGCCGGCCTATGGGGTAGGTTCCTCAGCGAGGGCCGGGATACCCTGCTGCAACTCCCCGACGCGGTGATGACATCATACGACCACATGAAAGAAGCCCTACTCACACGCTACGGACTATCAGCCGAGATGTACCGGCAGCGGTCCGGGACTGCAAGAAGCTCCCCGGTACCACGTGGGTCGAATACGTGGACTTCTTCAGCCGAGCCTTTGAAGGATGGATAAAAGGGAGCAAGGTCACCTCATACAATGAACTGTTCAACCTCATTGTCTGGGAGCACCTCGCCAACAACTGCTTTGTTGAACTAAGGCAACACCTCCTGGACAGTAAACTGACCGAGCCCCGGAAGCTCGCCGCCGAAGCCGACCGATGGGTCAACACCCGGGTCCCCCGGAACCCCGTGGGGGACTACCAACGGAGTACCACGGGACCTCCCCGCCAGCGAGGCGGAGGAGGGGGGTCCCACCGCAGTCGAGAATTCCCGGCCGGGCCGCCCAGAAGCCCGCCACGAGGCCAAGCCACCAACCACACGTCCCCGACCGGCCACTATGCGAGCGACCCGGCCTGCCCCGTGAACCGACGGAACGGGACCGCTGGGCCCCCTCCCCGGCAAATAGCCGCCGCAGCCCTGGGGGAGGGAGAAGACGAGGAGGAAAACCACGACGGCGGGTCCCCCGAGTGGGAACCAGCTGCCATGTCGCTCGTATGCCTGGGCTCCCGAGAAATGGTGCCCCGAGCTGCCATCCCAAGCAACATCCAGAAGTACCAGCAGTGGGTCACCATCAATGGACGACGGGCCGAAGCCCTCCGGGACACTGGGGCCAGTGTGACCGCTGTCCGCTGCCACCTGGTGACCCCCGAACAAATCCTGCCACATGTCCTATGCCCTGTCCGGACCGCGGACAACACCGAGAGCATGTGCCGGATGGCCAGGATCGCCTTCGAGTGGGGAGGAGTGTCCGGCACCCTAAAAGTAACTGTCCGCGACGACGCCCCAGTGGACTGCCTCCTGGGGAATGACCTGGAGAGCTCCCCCTGGGCCCAGGTGGAACGCCGAGAGCATCTGGGGATGCTCGGGCTGCCCGAGTGGGCCTGCGCCACCACCCGGTCCATGACCGCCCAACCAGCCGCTGCCGCGGCCCCCGACAAGCCGACGGGCCCCGAACTACCACCCTCCTCCGGCACGGAGGAACCTGACGAGGAGGCCGGGCCATCCGAACTTTCTCCCAACGAGGCCGCCTCCCTCAGCGAGATCCCCGAGCTGGCCCAGTGGCACCACGACGGGGGCCCCACCCGCGAACAATTCCAGCAAGAGCAGAAGGCCTGCCCGTCCCTCGAGGGGGCCCGACAGCAAGCGGCCGCCCAGGCCGCGGGGGACCCCACGGGAACCCACTGGGTCTATTGGGACAATGACTTATTGTATAGCGAGCAGAAAGTCGCCGAACTAGGGGCCGGCCGGGTGTTGGTGGTCCCCCTCCGATTTTGAGAGTTCCTCCTGAACCTGGCGCATGACGTGCCCCTCGCCGGACACCTCGGGCGGGACAAAACTTACAGCCGCCTAGTGACCCATTTCTATTGGCCCCGAATGAGAAGAGACGGGGACCATCACTGCCGGTCCTACCCGACCTGCCAGGCTAGCGGGAAGACTGGGGGTCGAGTTAAAGCCCCCATCCAACCATTTCCAGCCGTCCACACCCCGTTCGAACGAGTGGGGATCGACATCGTGGGGCCCCTCGACCCCCGAACCGCCCTGGGACACCGTTTCATCCTGGTACTGGTCGACCACGCCACCCGATACCCCGAGGCCATCCCACTCCGCACCGTGACAGCTCCAGTGGTGGGCCGGGCCCTGATGGGCATCTTCTCCCGGGTGGGGTTCCCCCGAGAAGTGGTGAGCGACAGGGGTACAAACTTTATTTCAAAGTACTTGAGATCCCTCTGGCAACAATGTGGGGTCACCTACAAATTCACCATCCCTTACCACCCCCAGGGGAACGGACTGGTCGAGCGGTTCAACAGAACCCTGAAGGGGATGATCAAGGGCCTGGAAGAGCCCCTGAGGAGGAGATGGGATGTCCTGCTGCCCTGCCTCCTGTTCGCCTATCGGGAGGTACCACAGAAATCCCTGGGCTTCAGCCCCTTCGAACTATTATTATGGGCACCCCGTCCGAGGGCCCCTCAGCCTGGTCAAGGAGGGCTGGGAGGCGCACGTCCAATATGCCCCCCCCGACGTCTACCGGTACCTCCTGACCCTGCGGAACCAGACTCGGAAGTTCCGGGCCCTGGCAGAAGCCAACCTCGAAGCCAGCCAAGAAGACATGAAACGCTGGTATGACGAAAATGCCTCAACCATCGAGTTCGAGCCGGGCCAGCAAGTCTGGGTCATGTCACCCGTGGACCCCTGCGCCCTGCAGGACAAGTGGACCGGGCCCTTCAAGGTAGTTGAGAGGAAGAGCCCCGTCACGTACCTGGTCGACATGGAGTCCCCGAGGAACCCCCTCTGGGTCCTGCACGCCAACCGGCTCAAGCCCCACTTTGCCCGAACTGAACTAAGCCTGCTGCTGGCTACCGACGATGGGGGCGAAAGTGACTCCGAGCCCCTACCAGACCTCCTGGGGTCCTCGGGCCAAGACGGCTCCTTGGAGGGCGTCCGCCTCTCCGCCACCCTGACACCAGAACAGCGCCATGACTGCCAGAAGCTGCTGCAACTCTTCGCTGCCCTCTTCTCTCTCACGCCCGGGGTGACCCCCTGGTGCGTCCACGACGTGGATACTGGGGACAGCCCCCCTGTGCGACACCGCGCTTACAGAGTACCTGACCGAGTCCGAGCCTGCATACAGACCGAGGTCTCCAAGATGCTCGCCCTCGGAGTCATCGAGCCATCAGACAGCCCGTGGGCCAGCCCGGTAGTCTTGGTGCCGAAGGCCGCCGCCCCCGGCACTGCCCCGGAACTCAGATTTTGTGTCGATTACCGGGGCCTGAACGCAGTCACCAAGACCGATGCCCACCCCTTGCCACGAGCAGACGAGCTGATCGATCGCTTAGGGGCCGCCCGCTACCTAAGCACCTTTGATCTCACCGCTGGGTACTGGCAGATCAAGCTCACTCCCGGCGCCCAGGAACGATCCGCCTTTTCCACCCCCGATGGGCACTACCACTTTCGGGTAATGCCCTTCGGTATGAAGAGCGCCCCAGCGACCTTTCAGAGGCTGGTGAACAAGGTCCTGGCCGGACTAGAAGCCTTCAGCGCGGCCTACCTCGACGACATTGCAGTCTTCAGCGACCACTGGGCCGCGCACCTAGGACACCTCGGGGAAGTCCTGGCCGCTCTCCAAAGAGCCGGGCTCACAATTAAGGCCAGTAAATGCCAGATCGGTCAAGGATCTGTGACCTATCTGGGCCACCAAGTGGGGAGTGGCCAGGTGGCGCCCCTCCAGTTAAAGGTCGATGCCATCCAGGCGTGGGAGCCCCCTGCAACCCAAACCGCTGTCCGGGCCTTCTTAGGCCTCACAGGCTACTACCGACGATTCATTAAGGATTATGGCAGCATGGTGGGCCCCCTTACGGAGCTCACTTCCAAGAAACAGCCCAAGGCGGTGCACTGGACGCCCCGCTGTCAGACCGCTTTTGAGGCCCTCAAGGCGGCCATGTGCGCTGCCCCTGTGCTACAGGCCCCTGACTACAGCAAGGAATTTGTAGTCCAGACCGATGCCTCGGAGTACGGGGTCGGGCGGTCCTCTCCCAGATGGACGCCGAGGGCCTCGACCGACCTGTGGCCTTTATCAGTCGCCGACTGCTGCCGCGAGAACAGAGGTGGAGCACCATCGAGCGGGAGGCCTTCGCCGTGGTATGGGCTCTCAAGAAGCTCCGGCCCTACCTTTTCGGCACCCACTTCAGGGTCCAAACTGACCACCGGCCCTTGCGGTGGCTCATGCAAATGCGGGGCGAGAACCCCAAGTTGTTGCGATGGTCCATCTCGCTGCAAGGGATGGACTTCACCGTGGAACACCGGCCCGGCAACGACCACGCCAATGCTGACGGCCTGTCTAGATTCTTCCGCCTCGGCGAGGAGAACCCCCAAGGAGATGGGTGACTCTCCCTGCCTTCAGCTGGGGGGGACGCGTGTTGGAGCCGGCCTCGTGGCGTGGTCCTGTTCCCCCTCGCTAAGCCGCACGAGGTCCCATGCACCTCGGGGCTCCTCCATTTTGGATTGTACATGACTCTACGTAACCACCTACGTGACCCCGCTTCACCCGGCCTCGGTCCCAACGAGGCCCGACATTGAGGCGCCAACCCCTGGCCAGGGGGATACCACGTGAACCCTCCCCACTCCCGGCGGAGGGCAGTATCGATGGGACCCCCAACCGTCCTTCCACACCTAGGTGCGATCGCCCCACAGCTCTCTGGGGCCTGGCGCCTCTCCTGCTGGGCGTCTGGCCGCTCCCTACCCGGCCTCTCCGCCCCCCCCGGGCGCAAGGGTCCGGACATCAAAGGGCTCCAGTCCTATATCTGGGGCAACCCGACAACAGGACAACAGTTGTATCCTGGAGTCAAGAGCCCTGCTGATCGGATCGCGGCTGACCCTACGGAAGAAGACTCATCCTGAACCCACACTCTGAGCCCTGCTGACGATGTCGCGGCTCCACCGTGCTTAAAGACCTTCACGAACCTTTGGGGCCCTGCTGACGCTGTCACGGCCCGACCTTGTTGAACCTTACCATCAGAGCCCAGCTGACCTCGTCGCGGCTCGACCGAAGCGGACCTACCACCGGAGCCCTGCTGACTGTGTCGCGGCTCGACCCAAGCGGAACTACCACCCGAGCCCTGCAGACGCCGTCGCGGCTCCCCACGTCCGAGCCGCTCTGAGACCAGCACTCAAGGTCTGGCGCAGAGCCTTCCCGTACCTGGCTGGTACTAAGACTGTCCCGCTACCCTATCCCTCTAAAGACATTGAGACTCTTACTGGATCCCTCGATCCCACTGTAAATATTGAACGTACTACTATTGATAAAGAACCAAGTCAAGCAACTGATACAGAGTCCTGTGTGGTGGTATTACTGGGCCTAGTACGATCATAGGAGAAGGACCTCCCCGAGGGGGGCTTCTCAGCGGCGCTCGGCTATAACTTTGCGGTAGGAAGGTGCCCGGAGTAGTCTCCCCGACTCCCCAGTGGTCCTCCCTCCAACACCCCCCTTTTAAATCTTCGCCCGCAAGCTGAACCATGGGGTTCCACAGGGCTCCAGCTTAAGCCCCACCTTGTTCAACCTCTATATGGAACCCCTAGCCCATATAGTTGAAGCCTTCGGGGTGGATATTGTCACCTATGCTGACGATACCCAACTGATGATCAAGCTTACGCTTGACCACACGGAAGACGCCACTAATTTCTCCAATTGCCTGTCATCTGTGGCAACATGGATGAATAACAACTGCCTGCGCCTAAATGGTGATAAAACAGAACTTTTAGTCGTTGGAAAATCCCCAAATGCCTGGTCGCACATGTGGTGGCCCGCGGAACTAGGAAATTTTCCCACTCCCGTCGAATCTGTCAGAAACCTCGGTGTAATGATCGACTCTGATCTTTCCTTCAGGTCTCAGGTTAGCAAAGTTACAGATAGGTGCTTCAGCACATTAAAAACCCTCCGAAAAGTCCTTGACCTGCTCCCCATCAATGCCAGAAAAACACTCGTCCATGCCTTAGTCACACCCCACCTTGACTACGGCAGCATTTTGCTCTTAGGTTTAAGTAAAGTAGGCTTACACCAACTTCAGTGCGTCCAAAACGCTGCTGCCCGCCTGGTACTTAACTTGCCCCGTAGAGCATCTGGGAAGAATGCTTTAACAAAGCTCCACTGGCTACCGGTCAAGGAACGTATTAAATTCAAAGCCCTATGCTTCACGCACCGCATCGCCCATGGCAAAGGCCCAAGATACCTGCAAAAGCTTCTTACTATCTACCGCCCCACCCGGAATCTAAGGTCCTCCGGACCGATGCTGTTTAAACTCCCCCGCATTCGTAGAACCAGAATGGGAGGATGTTCTTTCAGGTACCTGGCTCCCAGGCACTGGAATGAACTACCGCTTGACCTCCGTATGGAACCTTCAGAAACCAGATTCCGTGCTAAACTTAAAACTCACCTGTTCCCACCCAACCAATCTCCTCTTCTCTTCTTGACCTCTACTTCGCTCTCTCTAACGTGATGGCTCTCGTGACATAGCAACAATCCAGCGCGGGGATACACTAGTTTTAGTGCAGCCAGGCGCTTTAGAAATGGCTTATTATTATTATTTTATTATTAGAAATAGATTGTTTGGAGGTAGCTTGACCAGTCCGGACCAAGCCGTAGTTTACAAATAACTGGTCCGATCTACGGATATCCTTAGTCTTGTCCAAGTAGAACTTCAAGACCCTCCTAACATCAGGGAATGAAGCGACCTCTCAGCAGGAGGAGAGGGATTCTGAAAAAACATAGGCAATGTAATAGTTTGGTTCACATGAAATTCTGTAACTACTTAAGGTAGGAACTTAGGTTGAGTCCTCATAACTACCTTAGATGAATGAAAGACTGTATAAGGCTCTTTACAACATAATGTCTGAAGTTCGCTAACCCTGCAGGCAGAAGTTATGGGCACAAGGAAAGCCGTCTTTCAAGACAGATAATGAATAGAAGCCTTATGAATGGGCTCAAAGGGTTCCCTCATCAGTCTCAAAAGAACCACATTGAGCTCCCAGGGAGGCAAAGGACGCCTAACGGGAGGAAATACTTTCTTCAATCCCTCAAGAAAATCTCTGATGACAGGGATTTAATAAAAGGAAGTTTGTGAAGGACATTTCCTATAAGCAGTTAAAGCTGCCAGGTGAACTTTGATCAAATTAAATTGAAGGCCAGATTGAGCCAAATGTAGCAAGTAAGGAAGGATGATATCTTTCTTGCAGGAGGTAGGATCCATGTTCTTAGATGCACACCAGATGCAAAATCTCTTCCATTTATATGCATAAGACGTGCGTGTAGATGGTCGTTTGGCCTCCTCCAATATCTCCATACAGTCCTGAGGGAGATTCAAATGTCCGTACTGTATTAACTCAGGAGCCATGCTGCCAAATTCAACGATGAGAGGTTGGGGTGCACCATCTGTCCGTCGAACTTCGTCAGAAGGTCCGGCCGGCATGGAAGACGGAGATGTGGCAGGAGAGACCGGTGGAGTAGGTCTGTGAACCACCTCTGACGGGGCCAATCCGGAGCAATGAGGATCATCTTGTCTCGTGTTTGCGAGAGCTTGATCAGTACTGTTGGGATAAGGGGAATTGGCGGAAAAGCGTAGAGAAAGCCGCCTGACCAGTTGATCCATAGTGCATTTCCCAGAGTCCTTGGTTGGTAAAACATGGAGGCAAAGCCGCGGCATTTGCTGTTTTCCACGGTAGCGTACAAATCGACTTCTGGAGTACTCCCTCTTTCGAAGATGTCTCGCACCACTTTGTCGTTTTAGACCCATTTGTGATTTTCTTGAATGAGTCTGCTGAACACCTGGGAGGTGAGTTGCTGTGATGGTCAGGTTCCTGGCTAACAGCCAATGCCAGATGGTCTGGGTTTCCCGAGATAACGTCGAGACCTCAAGCCCCCCTGCTTGTTGAGGTAGAACACTGTGGTCGTGTTGTCTGTTTAAACAAGCAGGGAACTGGTGTTAAACGATGGCTGGAAGGCTTTCAGTGCCAAATGGACTGCTCGGAGCTCCAAGAACTTGATGTGGTACTTGGTCTCTTTTGGGGACCATGTGCCCTGTATCTGAAGGTGATCGGAATGTGCAACCCAGCCGTAGAGAGAAGCATCCGTCACTATGGTTTGCGTCGGTATCTCCTTGTGAAATGGAATCCCCCGGAGGAGAATGCGTGGAGAACAACACCATCGGATGGACTGAAGAGTCAGCTGCGACAGTTGAATCCTGTCTTCCCAATCCCCCAGTTTCTGGTCCCACTGATCCTCCAGACATTCTTGCAGGGGTCTCATATGGAGGCGTGCATTCGGCATGAGGAAGATACAGGAGGCCATGGAGCCCAGGAGAGACGATACCTTCCTCACCGACGGGGAGGGCATGAGAGCTTGAGCCTTCCGAAGGATCGATAAGCATCTCTCCTCCGAAGGACACACGCTTGCTGTGCGTCTATCTATGGTGGCTCCCAGGTACTGTAGACATTGTGCAGGAGTCGAAATGGACTTTGTAAGGTTGATGTGGAGGCCCGGACGAAGCAGGAGATTGGAAGTCCGATTGAAATGTAGTTGCGCTTCCTGAAATTTAGCTGCCTTGATCAACCAGTCATCCAGATACGAGTAGACGAACACCTTGTTCCTCCTTAGATGCGTAACCACCACGGCCATGCATTTGGAAAATGTCTGGGGTGCTGACTTCAGGCCGAAAGGCAGCACGGAGTATTGCTAATGGTTGTTGCCCACAGTGAAACGCAGGAACTTGCGGTGTTTCCTCGCTATGGGCACGTGAAAATATGTGTCTTGCAGATCTATGGCGCATACCTTTTCTCTGCAAACCCACTTGTTGGCTTGTCGCAAGTCGAGGATGGGTCTGAACTTGTTCTTGTCTTTCTTGCGGACTAGAAAGAACCGAGAATACAGTCCTGTTCCTCTTTGTGCCAGAGGAACCGGTTCTATCGCCCTTTTCTGTAAGAGGGTGTTGGCCTCCCTCTGCAACTCGCGAAGCATGTAGCGAGATCGAGTTGGAGGAATCAATGGAGGAGGACTTGTAAAACGTAGCGAGTATCCACCGCGAACAATATTCAGCACCCAATTGTCCTGAGTTATTATCTGCCACTCTACCAGATAGTTTTGAATGCTTCTCCCCACCGGAGTGGATAACAGACGAGAGGGAAGAAACCCTTCAGGGCTTGGAACCAGCAGGAGCCTTGTTCCCTTGTCCAGACTGCTGGTTGGATCATCCTCGTTTTTGGCGTTCCTGAAACGGTTGAAAAGACCGTTGAAACTGCTGTTGTCGCTGGTTGGATTGACGGCCCTGAGACCGGTGAAACCTCTGAGAGGAATAACGCCGCTGGAAAGCGCGGAATGTTTGCCCCTGTTCCTTAGGATTGTGCAAACCTACAGCCTTCAAAGTCTCCATTTCAGTCTTCATGCGGGCCATCTCGTCGTCCGCATGGAAGCCAAAGCGTCGTGCCAGAGACCGTAAGATTGGAAATGTGCTGTTGCGCCTCTGGCTTCAGAGAAGTCAGACGAAGAAAAGCGTGTCTCCATAGAGCAATCCCGTGGCAATACCCTTGGGCTGCCAGGAGCGAAGTATCCGAAGCGGAGCTAATTACTTGTTTCGAAACCATCAGGCCCTCATTCACTATCTCCTGAAAATCTTCCCGCTTGTCTCTGGGTAGGAGGTCCACAAATTGTTGAAGGGACTCCCATAGGGACCTGTCATAACGGCCCAGCAATGCAGTAGAGCTGGCCGCTTGGATGTAGCTGCGGTGCTGCAAGCTTTTCTTCCCCCAGAATCCAGCTTGTGGCTCTCCTTATCCGGTGGCACCGTGGAAGTTGGAGCCGTAGTGTGCTGTTTTTGTGCCGCCACCACTATGACCGAGTCAGGGGTGGGGTCCAGTCGGAGGAAGGCAGGATCAGACTCAGGTGGGTGATATTTCTTCTGTAGCCGGGAAGGCACAGAGTTTACAGAAGATGGCGTCAAGAACAGCTCCATAGCCGGCTTCTCCAAACCAGGCACCAACGGAAGCAATGGACGTGATGTTTGTCTCCGCTGGAGAGTTTCAAATATCACCGTTGTCGACGGCACAGGAGTAGACATGGGAATGTTCAGCTCTGAGGCCCCTCTGACCAGAACTTTCTGGAAGGTGGAGATGTCGTCAACAGGAGACACCCTCTGAGGGGGAGAATCCGTTAGAGTGAGACCTCTCATATCGATGACGACGGGATCGTGTGGAAGACGGGTGGCGTCTATGGGAACGATGTCTCGAGCGAGACCGTGTTCTTGGTCTTCGAGGTTCCACAGGACGCGTGGGCTGAGGAGCCGCGGGCCCAGGCTGAGGCGGAGGAGGCAGTGGAGGAGGAGGAGGCATAGGAGAAGGACTTGGTGGCAGAGCAGGAGGCGTCCTGGTAGGTGAGTAGGTACGCGAGTACTCCAGACCTGGCGAAGAGACCACCCTCCTCCATTTACTGGCTGGCCACGAAGAAGGGGCCCTGGACTCAACATCATACCTCCCCCTCGATGACGATCCACTGCTCGACGGCGAGCGTCGACGTCGTCTGGACCTCGAACATCCTGTCGACGACGATAGGCTCACTACAGAGCGATACCTCGATGTCGAATGTCGATGTTGACCCCTCAACGTCGACCTTCTAATCGACTTCGATCTTCTTGTAGACGTTGACGGCGATTGGTGGTGGCGCTTCAACGGCGACCGCCGTGGCCTGTGTGACTCCGATCGACGACGATGCTGTCTCGTCGGCGATCTGCGGGGAGTCGAACGCAGAGAAACCCACGACGGCGATCTCGTCCAAGACCTCACCATTCTTCTCCTCGACGTCGATCTTCGAAATCGCTTCAACCCAGAGCCCTGAGTCGATGGAGCACATGAAGTTGTCATACCTGCTCTCGACGTCGTCGCCCTCGACGTCGATCGGGACCGGCGTAATTTTTCTGCCGTTTTTCGACTGGAGATCCCCCGAGAGGTCTAAGCATGGGTTTTGGAAGAGGACCTACCCTCTCCTTGCCCAGAGGCTGAAGATGCTGCCTTCTGTCTTCTCTGCTCCAACCCTTGGAGCCGAATCTTCTCCCTGTCACGCAGGGTGCGCCTGGAAAAGGTCTTACAAACAGAGCAGGTGTCAGGCCCATGAGACTCAGGCAAACACAGAATACAGACTATGTGAGCATCAGACTTGGCCTTCTTCCTACCACAGTCAAGGCATTTGTCAAACAGAGATGGCATTTTCACAAGAAAACTGCAGAAATTCTGCCAAAAAACTACAGCAGAAGGTAGATAAAGGCCAAAGACGTCGAGTGAAACTTCAAAAATCCAATTTAGAACTAAGTTTAGTAATATAATACCAAAAAAGGTAGAGATCAATGCTCCAGGGTCCTGCTAGCAGGAGCCGGAAAAAAGAACTTAAAGTAACTGCCTCTGGCTGTGCATCATGGGATACCGGGGGTCTCTGGATACACTTAAAGGCACGGTGTCCATTTGCAGACACATAATGGCAGCCTATGGGGGCTTCTCTATCCATTCCTTTTCATCTCTTTCAAGAAAAATAAAATGAGTTTTGTGAAGGAGACTTTTCTAGGTGTAAAACTCAGCAAATTGCTAAATTTAAAAAGTTAAACTGGCTATTTTCTTTTCACTTCAAGATGAATTAATGGCCAGTGTAGCCTGGTTGGTTAGGCTGCATTATTGTCTTTTATCTTTTAAGTGTTTATAAGGCCTTCCTGAAGACAGGCGGAGGATGACAACTCAAGAAGATATATCTAATGAAGTGCTCTGGGGTCCACGCACATGGGCGGGACTATTCACATGATTATGACTATACACGGAAATCCCCTACAAGAGAACCACGTCTATCTTAGGTTCATGGATAGCTGCCATTATGGCTCCCTTCGAGGGCTCTGCAAGTCCAACCAGACCCCGGCTGGCCCGGTCCCCTCTGCAGACTGTCTGGGAATCATGTACTTGTCCATCGTATTCGATTGCGGTGGTGCATGGCACCTAGTTTTCACCATGATTCCCAGCACGTAATAATAGGGCCTGGTTCAGATGCCTTTCTGCCCCCCCGGCACACTCATACACTGCCTTCTCCACTGCCAGTCAGCAGAGACCAGTTAGCCATGAAAGCCACCCCAGTTGCCATCCAGGTGTCTGGCTGGCGGTGCCCCTTCCTCCAGCTAGTGCTAATGCTCCTTGGGTACTCTGCGGGCCTGGCCACGAGGTTCACCGAAGAGCCTCACTTCCCCTCCAGGCTTGTGATCTATGCAGGTTGCGCAGCTGGCCCTTTCTTTGGTACAGTCTCACTATTTAACATTTGCTAGCGGCATCCAGGTCTCACTTGCCGTCGCGGCCTCATCCTGGTCATTTGCCCTCCTACGACCAGGACCACAGGATGTCGCAATTGTTTGGCATCTAGGCCCTTCATGTGGGCCCTCGCATTTAGCAGCCACGCTCCCTCCAGCACGGTCCGCCAATGCACAGATATAGTGGGCGGGAGGAGATCTCCTCATCATTGGCAGTGTCACCCGAGCCCCCATCAGCCCCGCCGCTTTGGCCTCCTGTGCACTCCTGTGGTTTTCAGGCCTCAACACACCAACCTACTTCCCAGGCGGCCACGCTACCTCCCATGCAGCCCGCCAAGCTGCAGTCATCTGGGCGAGTAAAGTGCCTCACTGTAACCGCTGCTCCCCTGGTTCCCTTTGGTCCCTCTGCTTGGATCCCTGCTCGGCGCTCCCCTACCACCTACCGGACACCTGATGGATCACCGCTTCGGACCGAGCACAGCGGGCAATTCCTATACTGTCCGATTCCTACGGGGGCCGGGAGACCCCCTCAGGGCTCAGATTGGGGCACTACTGTGCTGATAAGGGCCAGATATGTTGAAAGATGGTGGGACCAGTGTTGGGGAATGTCAGGCTCACCGGAGCTCCTCTAGGTTGCAGCCATCTTGGCTGGAGCTAAGCCACGCATCCCCAAGAGTAGCCTTTTGACTCACTGACCAAGCGGTCCTGGATCTTCATACAAATACTATGTCCTGAAGATGGTCTCATCTTTGGCACTCCCAGACCAGGCAAATCCTGACCGAGGCCCACACACATGGTCCCTACGGCTATGAATGCCACACCATCTGCATGGTGGGGGATGTCTCCAGGAAACCAATGTCAAGAGGCAGGCATTCCTGGCCATAAGTGGGACATCAAATTTAGCCTGTTTGGCTCGCATGTGGATCACTGTGAGTGGCAAATCCAGGGACTTCCTTGACCCCAAGGACCTTAGAGCTTTCTTGGATTCATTGCAGGATACTGACATGGCCACTGCTCCCCTTTCTGGGTGGGATTACCTCCATGGCCAAGTCCTCTGAAAAGCCCCGGAGGCTGGGCAGGCCTCTGGAGGTGAATCTCAAATTCCACTCCCATCGTGGGAAGGGCAGAACAGGAACTCACTCAGGAGGCAGGCATAGACAAACCCCACACTCCGCTGCAGCCGCCCAAGACCCCTGGCACAGCCGCTGAAGATCACTGGGCGACACCTCAACACCCTGGTCCAGCAACCGGATGAGTATCTACTGTTGTGATTTGCATTGTATATTTGCACCCTTGTTTCCCTCACTCAATTGTTGCTGGCTCTGCACTGTTGTAATGGGATGCTTTCTGTGGCACATTGGGTGGAGGGGGGTTGGATGATGTTTTTTATTGTCTTTCCTGTTCTCTGCTGTTTTACTGGCTCAGTTGGCTTTGTACTAATAGGTGGGGGTTTGTCAGGGTGAATCAGCTCGCCCTGCGGCCCGCCTTGTGGCAGTGCCCACCATGCTCACTTCTTACCCCCTCCTCCGTCAACCGCTAATTATAGCCTGCAGTACTTTCTGTTCTCCCCTCTATTTCGTGCTCCATTCTAGCTCCTGGATATGGCACCAGTCCTGTTCTCATCTCCTGTTCCGTTCAGGAATTGAGGACCCAGTGGGTACGTAGGTTTGTAACTCCCCCAACTAAAGTGTTCTTGGTCCACCTACCTGACCCTCTTCCTTTTCATTGGTTGAGTCAGCCCATCCCTCTCAGCCTATTTCTCTTGAGCACCCCTCCATTCCTCCTTCTCCCTCCTCCCCTTTTTGCCCCCCTCCTGTCCTTGCTCCTACTGTGTGTGCCGTTGCCCCACTGCCAGCCTAATTTGCATATTCCTTTTCTCCCCAGCTGTTCCTGGTGACCATTATGTTGACACCCCTGAGGGTCATGTCCTCGAACGTCCATGGCCTCACTCATTATATCAAGTGGGAAAAGGTCCTGGCATACCTGAACACGCAGCGGGCTGATATTGCCTTGCTGCAGGAGACTCATTTTACTGGCACTAAGTCTGATAAACACGGACACAACTGGGTCAGCAGGGTTATCCATCGTAGCTGCACCCCGCACTCAACCCCGAGCGTGCCCCCCTGTTGCGCAAATGCAGGGTGGTCATCTTGCTGCTCAGATCTCTTCCCCCAACCGTTTTGAAGGTGTGTACAGATCTGGAGGGGGAAGTATGTCTTTGTCTACCTCAAGATCCTGGACAAGGACCTTGACCGCATCGGCCCGATTGATAGGGCAGCCAGCATGGACAGGGCCATTTTACGAGACATCCACAAGGACCATGGTCTTCTCAACATCTGGTATCTTTCTATGTTAACAAACTACAATTGGTCCAAAACATGTCAGCCCGTACTCAAACACACGTGACTTCACACTTGCGTGCACTACACTCGCTGCTGATAAAGAAGAGAATTCTCTTCCAAACTCTAGTCTTAGTCCATAGGGCACAGTACCATTCTGGGGCAGGATGTCTTAGAGCTAGATTTAGCTTCTATGCCCCCTTTAGAAATCTATGGTCAGCCCATGGCCACCTGGCAAGGATCCCCAAGGTCCGGCGAACGAGAATGGGCGGAAGGACTCTTTCCTATCTTGAATCGGTGGCATGGAATAAATTCCCTTTGGAGCTACGTTCAGTAGCATTCTCTGACCTGTTTAAGAAAAGACTGACCACATGATTCTTTTATCAAGTATAGTTGAAGTGGTTGCATTTGCGGTCAACTGTAAGTGCCCGACACTCCTGGAAGTAGCCGTGCGCTTTAGAAGTATCATTTTGTTAATTCGTTCTTACATTCTGCACCCGACCAATAAGTCCTTGACCTTCTTGTCCCCAGTGCATGGCACCAAGTCCATGCCGGACTTCTTCCTGGTCTTGCACTTCTCTGCTCCGATGGTATCAGATGCCCATATCCTGGTGGGCTCCCTCTCCGATCACTCCCCAGTCAGTCCCCAGCTGCACTCGGGTCTGACACGGCCAATCCAGATGCCCTGCTAGTTTAAGGTTTCTTACTACCGGCAGCCCGAGAGAAAAACCTCCACTCTCACCTCCAGACAGATCTTGCCAACAAAAAAGGCTTGGTGTAGTCCGCATGAACGCTCTGGGCAGCGGCAAAGCTCTCAACTGCGGGTGGTCAGCTCATTCGGACACCACTTTCCATAATAAGTAGAGGGTGTCGCAACAGGCCACCTTTGAAGAGAACATTGCCCGCCCAGTTGATTCCACTCGTCGACAGCTGGTGAAGGCACAGATGGAGCTTAATGATTGTTTTACTTCTAAGGCGGAATAGGCACTCCATAAACTCAGATACCAGCACTATGAGCAGGGCAAGAAGGCCGGCAGATTGCTCGCAGCTCAGCTTTCGCAACGGGAGGTAGCAGTTGCCATCCTGGCTGTTAGGGACCGGAACGGCAGCTTCATCACACCCTTTTCAGAGTATATTGGCCACCTCTTTACTCCAGAGGTGACCACTGATGAGCCGCGCAACATGCATTTCTTTAGTGTGTTCCGTCTCCTGCAGCTGAACGACGAAGGGAGGGCCCTCCTCTCCAGGGTGATCACTAAGGAGGAAATTGCACATGCGATATCTGCTGCTCCGTATAGCAAAGCTCCAGAGGAGGACGGCTTCCCGTCTGAATTTTATAAATGGGCTTCCACTAAAGTGGCGGAATCTCTTGAGGTGGCTTACAAGGAGACAGAGGAACAGGGCGGTCAGGGGCCGATCTCTAATGAAGCTCTCATAACGGTGCTCCCCAACCCGCGCAAAGACACGCTTTTCCGTGATAGGTTTCACCGCATTTTTCTGGTTAACAGCAATATTAAGACCCTGGCAAGTGTTTTTTACGACCCGGCTCAAAAAAGCTCTCCCTACATTGATACATCACATGCTGGTTGGCTTTGTTCTGGATCGGACCTCTCGCAATCATCTGAGGAGCCTGGCTCATGTCCTCTTGCTGGCTAAGGTTATTCTGAATGAGGTGCTGGCCCTCTCTTTGGGTGCTGAGAAGGTGTTCAACCGCATTGAGTTGGAGTACCTCTTTGCAGCCCTTCATTTGGAGGCCAACTTCATTCTGAGGGTTCACTGGCTCTATGAAAGCCCAATGGCACATGTGACCTGTTGGGGCTACTAATACGTCCCTTCAGAATTAAATGGGGAATGTGCCAGGGGTGCCCTCTCTCTCCGCTGCTCTTCCTGCTCACTCTGGAACCTTTGGCTGTGGCCATTCATCTGAGATTGTGGGCATTCCCACCGATAAGGGTCCTTCTTCAATCCTTCTCTATGCGGATAGCATTCTGCTGACGCTCAAGGACCTCCCTCGCTCCCTTCCCGGCTTTTTTGCCCTCGTGGACAGGTTTGCGCTGATAGCGGGGTACAAGATGAACTGGGGGAAAAGCGAGGCAGTGTCAGGAATAGTATGGTTTCGTGCCTGCCTAGCTGTAAAGACTACAATTCCCAGAAGCAGGAGGGGTGAAGTAACCGCGGAGCTTGGAGCCATTCTGGATTGGAGACCCGGAGAGTTAACCGGGAAGACTCTATAAGTATAATTATAAGGGTATTGCTGGACTATTTGCAAGTGCGGATCAGTATTTGGAAGCAACACTTATTCCCTAGAAACACAAACTTTGTGTTATTTAAGTTGTGAACAGTTCCTTTGTTTGTGGCATTTTTTCTGAATTCAGATTCTTGTGGTTTTGGACTATGGGTGCACGGATTGGCATTCTGGCATAAGGTTCTTGTGTGGTCAAGAGGACTTCCATGAAACGAGACACTGTACTTTGTCTTGTTCAGCTGGAGCTATTCTTTCTCGTTATGGTGAGCACAAAGGAACCCGGTACTGGGTGTGCTAGGCACATGGTCCATTATCAAGCATGAGTATGAATGGGAAATGTGTGGACTCTAATATGATTGTGTTCTGTTTTGTAGACTTATCTACCCCTGGAGACTGTTTGTTCTCATTGGTTAAGCCGGCTGGCTGTAGTACTACGGTGGATAAGGTATTTATGCATATTTAGTGAGACATATTGAGAGTAGGATATTGTGGAAGTGTACTTACTCTGTGTGCCTTTGTATTACAGGTTCTCCTCCCTGCTGTTCCCATCCTTTCCTTTCCCCACTTGATCACCCTACAACTCCGTAACTTTCAGTTGGAGTTTGGGGATGTCAAGGGGTGGACCACTTATTGCATCAACCGGACCCCGAGGACTACACAGAACCTGACAGACGGTGCCCCTCTACCGGTCCACCATGGCAACCGCTGTTCAGGGCTACTGCTTTTGTTGGACGCCGTTATGTCTGAAGTATCTGGGCCTCCTCGTTAGTGGGGAACTGGCACATATGACGAGGGACAACATTGAGCCCCTGCTGGAACGGACACGTTCAGATTTTTTTCAGTAGTCACACCTTAACCTATCTCTCTGGGGTGTGTACAGTCCATTAAGATGGTCACGCTTCCACGTTCGTGTACGTGCTAGCCATGTTGCCACTCCTGGTCACACGTTCCCTGCTTCAAGCTACTGACTAGCTTATTGAGGAAATCATATGGGGCACTGCCAAGCACCGGCTGGCTATCCACAAGCTTATCGCTCACAGGAATTGTGGGGTTTGGGTTTGCCCATGGTGGAGCACTACTCCCTGGCGCTCCACCTGTCGCTACTGACTTTTTGCAGTGGAGGGTACTGGACCCCCTCCAACAGTCCCCGATTGAGCAGAGCTTGACCAGCAGCCCATCCAGTCTTCACTTGCTCCATGCACATGCTGAGTTCAAGGACTGTCACCAATCCTATGCTCCGGGCGATGGTGTTGGCCTGGAAACGGGCCCATGGTCTCTTCTCTGTGGAATGCCAACATTTGCATCATGCGTGCTCCACCCAACTGGACCCTATGGCTGCAGGCGGCTATTCAGAGGCTCTCTCAGATCCTGGATAATGGCTATCTCAGGTCCTTCGTGGCCCTACAAGAAGAATTCCATCTTCCCCCACATCACTACTGGCGGTATCTCAAACTCTGCCACTGCCTCGGAGGTGGTCTGGGGACACCACAGTGGGGTGTGCCATCCTCTCCCATTGTCTCCTATCTGTGGGTTTCGGCCCGCCTCCTTGTAGTAATGTTGGGGTTGTACATCCTTCTGGTACTGCATGAGTATTGTCACCCCCCATTGCAGCAATTGTGTGTATTTTGGCAGGAGAAACTGCATGTTGAGTACGAGGAGGACGACTGGATGGAGCTGCTGGACAAGATGGACCATGGGATGCGGGAATCCAGGATGAAGTCTTGTCTCTTTAAGATGGTGCAGAATTGGTACTGGACGCCCTCTGGGCTGGGCTTTTACCCCACTGTTGGCGGTGTACTCAGCAGGACTATGACACCACCCACATTTTGTACAACTGCCCCGCCATCCAGGTGTTGTGGGCAGTGGCGGCGACCACGCTGAGCTGGACTTTGACTCTTCTATTCCCACATTCTTGACAGACAGTGCTTCTGCACAACTTCACACACGAACCCGATGATGCACCATGAGTTCTTAGCCACAACTTTGAATGCGGTGAACCTATGACTCCTGTGACATGTGCGCTCCCCACACGTTCCTACCCACGAGGAATGGCTCAAGGCAATGTTCCGGACAGCGTCCTATGAGAAAATTATTTACACACTAGTCGACAAGCTGTAAGATTATCAGCAGGTTTGGGCCCCATTCTTGTTGGATGATTCCTGAAGGGTCTGTGCCTAGTCTAGCCTACCTTGCTCCCAGTATCCTGGGCGTCTTGCTTGTGGGTGTCCCTGCCCTTCTCTCTACCATGCCCTCTGCTTCCCCCTTGTCCCACTATCGGCGGTACCTGCCAACTCCAGCCACTCTCTCTTTTTCCGCCCCGTAGTTTGGTGGTGCCCCTTACCTATCACTGTATGCACGTCTTCACGGTCTTACCCAGCCCTCTCATTTTGCAATCTTGGATGTTGACCTCCCTTCCCTTTCTTTCCTTTGCATGGGTCCAAGGGTAGCTGATTCGCCGGAGGTCCCCTTCGGATACTCCCCCCCACCCTGGTTTTGTTCCTATTGTTGTTTATCTTCTCCCATGGCATTGGTCAGCAGAACCTGTACCCTGTGCTTGCACCTTCTGTTCTATGTACTTTGCAGCTGTCAATGCCACATTTAGTTCTAAAATAACAGAGGAAGAATGGATCAAAGGGTACAATAAAGATCACATGTTGTCCAAAGTTAAGAAGGATATTGTTAAAGTCTGGCCTGTTGCCGGTTAGTCCATTAAATCATACACCATGGCATGAGAGGCCATAGGAAAAATCAGGTTTGTAGTTTGCTGGCCCTTACAATATGTTGACCAGTGATTGCAACTAGCCTGTGGTAACTGTTGATTATTTGAAAAGGATTTATTATGCTTTTGTTAAAGTTGGTGACTCTAGCAGTGCAAAAACATTTTTA
Organism: Triturus cristatus; assembly: GCF_964204655.1. Classification (NCBI taxonomy): domain Eukaryota; kingdom Metazoa; phylum Chordata; class Amphibia; order Caudata; family Salamandridae; genus Triturus; species Triturus cristatus. Next base: position 836,519,634 of record NC_140594.1, read on the forward strand.
GAAAAATGGTTTCATGATCAAGGTTTTCCAAAAACTGTTATTACTGATAATGGGTAACATTTTATGGATTTTGAAGTGTCAACTTTCTTTGACAGGCATGATATAAAACATGTTAAGGTACCTCTCTATAATCAAGGTACAAATGTATTAGTTGAGAGAGTAAATCGATTTTTGACGGAAGGTGTGCAGACTGCTGTAGCCAATATATTGGATATGTCAACGATTCTGAAAGACTCGCTCTCTCCATCCCTCCCCTTCATCCCATCCTATCCCCTACTCCCATCATCCTACCCTTGTTATCTCCTCTTTTCTCTCTCTCTCTTTTTCTCCTTTATTTCCCTCTTCGCCTCTCTTCCTATATACCTCCTTCTCTGTGTCCTCCGGTTCTTTTCCCCTCCTCTCTTTCTCCTTCCTCTATCTTTTTTCTTCTCTCTCACCCCCCCTCATCCTTGGGCACGCCCAGATGCCTTAACCAGTCATGACCCGATCCACTCTCTGCTTGGGGACCCACACATCACCTCCTTCTATTCTGTTGAACACTACCTGTCACTAGCATAGGATGCCTCTCACCTCCCTTCTTTGTTATATCCCCATCACTCTTTCATTCACCCTCCCACCCCCAATTCTGGGTACTTCCGCCCTTTCTTGTTGGATGTTTCCTTACGTTACTTACCCCAGTGGGACAATTGGCCTAGCCGCTCCTCGATGTTGAGGTTTTTCATACCTGAGGATATTGTTAGTAATGTATGCACTATACAATCCCCCTCCTCTCCTTTCAATTCATTCTCCCCCTTCCCTCTACCCTTGTTCTTGCCAATTGTAGATAACATTGTCCCATACTTATGTGCCATTGCTATAACTTTCCAATAAAAAATGACAACACAAAAAAGTTATTGAAAGAGCAATTTTGGAGTTACAACACCACGCCACACAGCACCAATGGTGTGTCACCTTTTGCTTTGTTCAGGGGTAGGTCACCAGTTTCTAGCATAAATCCAGCATGGGTGATAGAGAGAGGTGGTTCTTCAGTTGTTAAGGTGGATGTATCCAGTTTTCGTGTGGATGTTTCTGCTAAACGAAGACCAAGTAAGGAGTATTTGATCACGTGAAGAGAGTGAAAGAGTATGGATATTGGAGAGGGAGAATGGGAGAGTCTACGTTTTCTAGTGCAGTTCCAAGCTGGGAAAGTGTCCAGAACTGCAGTGTTGTTGAAGGATAAAGCATGGTGGAATAAGAGATATGTAATCAAACTTACAGAGGAACAAGCTAAAAAAAAATGCAGAATGGTATACAGGACAAAAAACAGTAATGGTGTTGATTGGTTTGATTTGGATTATTTGACAAGTAAAGTCTATGATCTAGCTGTGGTGGTAGGTGGTATATCTCATGATGATTCTAGTGCAGGGTCCGATACGTTGTCCTCGGATTATAGGGATTCTCAACCTACAAATTAGAACACCAAAATAAGAGTTGCAGAGTGAGATCTGTCTCTTTAAAGTTACAGAAATATGTCATATGCTGGTAAATGATTGTGTTTAGATCTTTAAATATATCTTTGATTAATTGGTTTGAACGCATAAAAAAGTTAAATACTTTCTTTTTTATTTGAATTTGTTTTTTTAGTATTTTGTATTTGTTTTTTAGAAATCTTGGCCCCCATGCATCAAAGCAAAAACCAGTGGCAAACGGGCAGATTCTCAGAATCTGCCCCTTTGCGACCGGTATTTTTGCATCTGGGATGCATCATCCCAAATGCAAAAATTGTAATTCAAGTAATCTCTAAATTGCGATTACTTAAATTGCCATTGCATTTAAGGAATCGCAAATTGAGATTCCGTATATGCAATGCATTAAAGTAAAAAAAATAGCGATTTCGCTAATAGGGGGAGCAAATTACCATGAAGTTGAAATTCATGGTAATTTGCAAAAACTTTGAAAAATGCACTAAAGTGCATTTTCAAAGTTCCATTTTACACACACACATGCCCTCGGGGCATGTGCGTGTGCAAGATGTACTCATATGCAGATTTCAGGGGTGCAACAGGGTGTCCTTTTGACACCTTGGCACCCTTGAAATTGCATTCTCAATTTGCGATTCTCTAATTGAGAATCGCAAATTGAGAATGTCTTCCCATTCATTCCTATGGGCCTCTAGGCCCATAGGAATAAATGGGGAGGTATTCCTTAATTGCGACTTGCAATTTGCTGATCGCAATTAAGGAATGTTTAGAAATCGCTATTTTTTAAGCAATTTCTACATGCATAGCCTTTTGCTATTCCTTATTAGCGAATCCATATTTTTCGCTAATAAGGAATCGCAAATGGCATTGTTGATGCATGTGCCAGCTTGTGTATTATTTGTCCATATCTTATGTTGAAAGTTATCAAAAGAGATTCATATGTTTATATTTATGTTTTGTTAAGCTATATTTCCATTTACATTTGTTATTGGAAAGGAGAGGTGTTGGATCTTTAAATGGGAGAGAACTGGAATGTGGAATGACTTTAATGTGAGGCAGCGACAGTTGCTGGTTTTCCTGCTGCCCTACTGGTTGCATCTACTTGCTTGTGAAATAAAAGCAAATACTTACTACTGAGAACCATCTTTTCACCGACGATATCCTTTCATAGGCGCTGATTGGGGACCGGACCAGAAGCGCCTCGTCTTCTTTCACCAGCAGGGTGTCCCGTTTGTGGTGGACTTCAGCTTGGTTCTGGCATGTCTTCATAACCGCTGTGCAGACCTGTTTCCTGTGGTTTGTGTTCTTCCTCTACTGATGTGCATTTCGCACTCAGTGTTGCAGTGAGTCGCACACGCCTTGCCCAAGTGAAACACTATTAATTTAGTTGAAGCGTCACTGGAACGCTTCCTCTTCAAACTGTAGCATCACTGGAACGCTTCTTCTTTCTACTGCAGCGTCACTGGAACGCACGTTGCTGCACGTCAACACGTTTGCAGCCACTATTTTATGTGTCTCTTTGAAACGCACGCTGTTTACGCACCTGCTGCCATTTTAAAACGGGTTCATTTTATATTGGAACTGCTTACTCGTGTGCTGACATCGCGGCGATAGGCACGCCTTTATGCAAAAGCCTATCTAAGAAAATACGCGCATTCATTCAACGATGGGCACGTTTTCAAGAACATGCAAATACGGCGATACTCAAGCCCTTTGTATGTAAAATCCTATCTACTAAGCAACACTCGCATTCATTCTGTGATAGGCACACTGTTTCAAGTACGCAAATACAGCAATAGAAACGCCCAATACGCAAATGACTCTTTTATCACACTTCTGATGGTTTACACAGTATTATATGAATTTCATGAGCATATTTCTTTTAACTGTGTTTAGGAGTGTATTTATTAGGTGCTATTTATTTATAGCTTGTTACTAGTGTGTCATTTCATACACTTTACAGTGATCTTTGCAAGATTTCTGTAATTATATACATACATATATAGAATATTTCTCAATATGCAACAATCTTTGAATCCTCCTGCTTCTTTTTTTGCTTCTCCTGGATTACCTTTAGTTGAGTGGGAGCAATGGAAGGAGGGTTTTGAAGCTTATTCAAAAGCTATTGAAGTTGATGTGTTTACTCTGAAAAAGAAATATGCAATTGTACGTAATTCTTTGGGTGTTGAAGGCAGAAATCTTTTAAAACATCTTCCGGTTGCACCCGTTATGGGCGAAGGTGACGTTATTGATAAGTATGCATCTGCTATAAAAGTTTTAGATCTACGATTCAAAAAGAAAAGTACCGTCATTATGGAACTCCACAAATTTTATAAAAGACATCAAATGCCTGGCGAAACAGTGGAACATTTTCTTAGTGATTTAAGGGTTTTAGCTGCAACGTGTTAGTTTAAAATGTTTGAAGATGAAATCATCCGTGATTTAATTGTAGAAAAGACAAGCAGTGAAAAAGTTTAAGAAGAGCTCCTTACTTTCGACAATTTGACATTGGATAAAGCGATTGAAATGGCTAGTGGATCTGAGTCTATCACAAAATGTATGGAACAAATGAACATCGGTACTCATATTCAGTCTGTACAAGCACAAGACAAGACCAAGAAAGTATGGCTCAAAACTGAAGAACAGAAGCGAACATTTGAATGCTATCGTTGTAGCAGCAAATTTCATTTAGGGAATTCACTTTGTGTCCTGCTCATGATAAATGGTGCGGTAAATGTAAAAAAAAAAGGTCACTTCATGAAAGTATGTAGTGCTAAATTCAATAAGGAAGCAAAAGTTTTCAAATCTGTGAATACTGTTGATGGTAACTTAGAGACTTACCAGTCTGATTCTGATGAGGGGAGTGTAGTATGTATGGTGGCTGACAGTGAGAATATAGTGACAGTATTTTAAAAGAGATTGCGGGTAATGAAATCACCTCTGTGACTGAACCAATTGTCAGAAAACCTCACTGTATCATTTTAGTTAATGGTACTGCAATCAACATGATGGCAGATTCAGGTTTCCTTTTTACTCGGATAGGTGTGGAGGAATGGAGAAGATTGGGTACTACACTGTTAAGGAAATCTAATGTTAAACCAGTTGCCTATGGAGGAAAACCCATTAAAATAATAGGTGAATTTGATGCACGTATAGAATTTAAAGGTAGTGTGACCAATAGTATAGTGTATGTAGCGATTGATGGATCAAATTTGTTGGCGTGGTTGTATCAGCGTAATTTGACGACTATACTTGATCCCAATAGTCGTGAACAAGTTCTTTTATGAAAGGATGTGGCACGTGTTATGTCTCTAGAACATTGTGTTTGGACACAAGCATTTCCTGATGTGTTTGCAAACAGAATTGGGAAAATCAAAGGCTTTACCCATCAAATTCAACTGAAAACTGGGGCACATAAGGTAAGGCATGTTCCTATTTACATGATAGGTTAATTAAAAAAAGAATTGGAAAAAGTATGTCTAGAGAACATAATTGAGCCCATTGAGAGCTCAGAGTGGCTTTCACCAATAGTTTTAGCCAGGAAGCCCAATGGAACTTTAAGAATGTGCATCGATTTAAGAGACTTAAACGATAGGATTTGGGTTGATAGGCATCCTTTGCCTAATATAACTGAAATGCTTTCGATGGTTAAAGGGGCTAAGATATTTTCTACCCTTGATATGTCTTTGGCGTATCATCAAATTTCCTTACACCAAGAATCTCGACATTTGACATCATTTGTTACACCTTGTGGAGCTTACAGATTTAAGCGTATGCCCTTTGGGTTATCTACAGCATCGTCTGTTTTTCAACGAGTTATCAAAACTATGTTCAAGGGTGCAGACAATATTAGATGTTTTCAAGCCGTCATTTTGGTGTATGGTACAAATGTAGGAGAGCATGATGAAACGTTAGCGCATCTGTTAACTATTCTTCAAGAGAAAGGAGCATCGAGGCTCAAGCCCTTCAATGTGCTTCAGCATGTCGCTTCATCCTGTCCTTTTGCGGCTTGTCTTTGTCATGTAGTTCTTCCCGTTCTCTGGATTGACTTGATGTTAAAACCGTTTCCCTCCAACTGGGTATTCTCGTCCATACTTCTCTCTCTAGCATGATGGCTCCTGGACATAGACAGGCGGTGCTAGAGGTGTATTCCAATACACTCTCAGTAAATTTTTAGGGAGAGCTGCACTTCTCATCTGTTGTATTCAGCCTGTTACACTCCTTTCAGTAGTAAGTTGATCCCGATAATCGATTACCTCCCAAATCTGCCCTCTGCTGTCCACCAACCTTAGTGCACCACTTTGCTTCAACTCATGCCGAGAACCCTCCAATTTTCAAATGTTTATCTCTATAAATATATATGCAACATTTTGTAAATAAGTTTGTATAACACCACCCAACCACATTTCCATCAATTCATTTTTATGTCACAACCCAATGTATATTTGACCCTATGTTGTATGTTGAACCTTTGGAGAGCGCGTCTGCAGAAAGGACTACCAAATCTCAAGAAAAACAAATATAAACTGTAGTTCATCCTAGTATTGCTTCTTTATTTGGTTAGACGAAAGGATTTTATTTTATAAACCAAATTCCACTGAGTAAAAGCAACAAACTTGATTGAGCTCCCGTAAAAGTGGAACTGTATAGAGCTGTAGATAGGCTAGCCAGCCAGAGTAAAACAAACATAATTATTTAATGCAGTTAGACAGGCTACACCCTCGGCCCTCCCAACTCCAGCAGGTTAGTTACTTGTAAACATAAGGCATTTGAATATTGGACAGATATGCTCCTATTGATCAGTAGCTTCCCCAGCAATGAAGGATGGTTTAGCGGGGACATGGCATGCTGAAAAGAGATAAGATGGCAACAGAAATGATGCACAATAAGTGACTATCTTAGGACAAAGCTAACACAATGGATGGAGGTTGGAGGGGATAGACCACACCAGAGTACCAGCAGGTTACTCCTTTTGCACATTGAGGGAATTTTTTTATACCGCAGCACTCTAAGCATGAAACAGCTCCACTCCCCAGTAACGGGGCAGGGGTGCAGTGCGAAAATATGTTATGATGCTCTAAACCAAGGTGGCATTCGGGAATGATTTTGAGCAGACAAGAAAGGGATAGCCACCATCAGAGTCATGTGGCTGTCGGTGGTTCTGAGCTACAGTCGAGTAAAGGAAAATAATGTGTGAAAAGCACGCAGCTCCTATAAAAGTACTCAAAATGTATTTGGCTGTGGTGATGCAGAGTCATAGTGATGAAATGTTGAGCTATATGTGAAAGAAGTAAAAGCACAATAATTGGGTTGAGGGGGACATTAATTTATAGACATTCATGGCAGTAATTGTGGTATGCGTCTATGAAAGGCTTAAAAAGAGAAGTGCATGTTTATAAAGGGCTATAACTGTACAGCTATAGACGGCCAAAAAGATCTGACAGGGCCAGGAACCTAAGTCACCATAGAGAAGGCCCAGCCACAAGATCATGGTGGGTAGTGTATGTATGGCAACAAAGCCATGAGATGATGAAATGGGTTTCCTAAAAAGCCACGTGATATTGATATTGCAGGTCAAGATATTACAAGGGATGAGAAAACCATAAGCTTACTCCCTTTCTAAACCAAAAAAAGTCCCTCCCCAAACTTACTGCAGTAAACTGGGCTAACTCAAACTCAACCGATCTTGTGCTTTTTCAACCTACTAACACAAAATTAAATATTCAATCTAATTCAAACCTCTATTCTATCTGGTTCTCCAGCATATGCCTCCTCCTCCCCTTACAACATATTCAAATCAACTGTTGTTCAGTCCTCTGCTACTATACAGACGGGAGAGATAGAATCAACTCCTCCTTAATGAAGGATGACTTCCCAAATGACCTGAAAACATTATACATTAAATATATTCTAAATAAACATGAATGCTCATCTCATTATAAACCAATAGCCAATGGTCTATTTTTAGGTAAACTCATTAAAAAAGCTGCCTTTACACAGATATCACTCTTTCTTTAAAATAATCTTCGGTCAGAAAGAATGGATTAAGACCAGGAGAAATACACTAAATAATCACTCAACTCCTTATGGGATGACTTTAAGAAAGTTTTTGACAAATCTGTTTTTGACAGCTCCACTACTCTTAACTTACTGCTACTTTTTGATACAGTCTACTACCAGCTCTGAGACCAAAGGCTGTACACCACAAGGATTAGGGTACAATACTTAAATTGGTAAATTCTTTCCACAAGGACATGTCTCAAACTGTCAAAGTACCACCATGCAATTCTACATCATACATCAGTTTTGAAGATGCCCCCCTCTCCCCAGGACTCAAATATTGCACCATTACTCTTCCATATTTATTTAGTTGGTCTTCTTGGTCTTGTGTATTCTTTCAACCTCCCTTGCTACAGCTATGCTGCCGGCACTCAGGTAACTGTAAAACTCAAACATCCCTAACTGGTCATAGTTTCTAAATTCTCCCAATGTCTATTAACTGCAGAACAATGGATGAGAATCATCTCAAACTCAACTACTCATAGACAGAAATACTTACTTCAAGACTATGGCAAAACTATAATCCCATGTTCTGCTGATATAGGAACTTCATAAAATGTTGAAGTAATCATACAGTGAAAGGATGTAAAAACACCAACTACTTCGAATGAAGTGAAACACATTGGAGTTAGTATGGTTGCAATCTCTCACTTCAACCCCAAGCCAGCAAAGTCATCTACATGACTAGTAGTCAGTTTCTACATGAAACGAATCCCATAATGTATTTAATTATTTGAAGTACTCAAACTCAAGATATGGCCATCACTGTTGCTTGTTATAGCGAGGCAGGATTATGCAAACAGAATAAACATCTGACTCACTAGAAAAGTCATCAGCAAACTACAAAGAATAAAACACTTCAAGTAGCTAAGTCCTCAACTTAAACAGATGGAACCATTTTACCCTTCCTCAAAGTACTACATTGTTTACCTATTGCCAAAAGAATATCCTTCAAATCCCTGAGAATCCCACATCATACAATCAACCTTCCTACAATCAAAACAGACAATGCAATCAAAGGAAAAACCACACATCAACAATGGCCCTACAGCTAATAATTGCCAGTTATTGTGTAATCCTTATGGTGCTGCCCCTTCTCCGTTGACATGTCAACTAAGGAAGAAACAGCCAACGAAAAACAGATCTGTCTCCAACCATTTTCAATTCAAATGAGTTCTGGTTTTACCTCTAACATAGGCACACACACCTGTAAGACTGTAATTCTGGCAGGTTTGCAATGACTGCCTTTAAACCTATCCTCATGCTTCGTTGCTTACTGCCAAGTGCATCAACAGTGATCACACACTACTGCGTCACACTTGGAAAACACTCTCCCAGCATCACACAACAGCAACAGATAGCACAGCTACCAACACCCTTTTCACATCCATACAATTCAGAACTACAACCATTAACTGTATCTGCAAAGCGTGTTGGGACCTTGACAAGAGGTCGGAAAGCACTGTGGAAATGCAGCCACACATTACAACAAGGTTATTTAAGTTTGGAGTAAAAGACCACAGAGGGATAAGAGAAAACAGAAAAGGGAACCGAATGGTACGAACAAAGAAAGAAGGCACGCAGAGGTAAAGAACAATGGTATATAAAATGGGAGAGTGCATGCCACTGACTGGTTACACTCTTCAGAGGATTGATAAAATACTAATTAAAGAATAAACTACTGTAGCTTTTAAGGTGAAGACAAGATCAAAGAGCTTGAAGGTGAAGCCTTGGTTCTGGGAACAGAGAAAAGGTCTGGACCAGCTTCTAACTGCTTTAACGAAACCAAACTGCAGCAAATCTCAAACCCAAAGTCTGTTCTCGATAAGGAATTAAGTGAAACAACTCCAGAAAAAAATTAAACTGATAAATAAAATGTCTTTATTTTACAGTGGTGTGGCAAATAAATCATAGGAAAACCAAAACCATGATATCCTTATTTACACTGTACAAGTCACTTCCGCAGCCTATCACAAAATGTTTGTTTGGAAATTAGACTGCAAATGCTAGTAATGTAACTAACAAGCAGCTGACGACTCCCAATTTCTCTACAAGATTTTTCTAATTCTATTAAAATATTGCTAATGTGCATTGGTTTTCTCACTGAAATCATTTACTGAGTATGTGTTTTACACTCCTTTCTCAGGCCTTTTATCACATTTTCTCTCTGCCTGGAAATAATAAAACTCAACACTGACTTATGGAGCCCCAGTAGGGCTAGCAGATACTAAATGGAATCTAGATTGAACAGAAAAGGGTATACTGAAGCAAACGTTGGATTTACGCTTTTTAAACCCACTGGGGTTGTGATGGCTACGTCATCATCAATTTTGCTATTTATGCATAGCTTCCTTGTTTGCTTACACACACAAACACACGCACGCATGCACACACACACAAAATGATTGTTAAGTGTGGTGAGAGATGGTTGGTGTGAAGAACTTAATGATCATGAAGATGAATTTCTGCAGTGGGATAGTCAGAGGGCTATGGGATTGGTTATTTATCAGAAGCTGACTGATGTGAACTGCACAACAGCAGTATTTTATCATGCCAAATAAAACACATTAACAAGGAAATGATGTGGGAGCGATCAATACTAACTCCACATTCCTTGTTGATGTACGAAAAATCATATAATAAGTAAAAAGTGCTAACATGTTTAAGAAATTCTTGGAGTTTTGGGAAAAGAAAGAACCTCCTCTTATATTGATTCAGACACTCTTCATAACTAGATTACAAAAGAGAACGAAGGAACTTAAAAAAATAATAAGAGAATATATGTAGATTTAGAGGGCATGGTATAGAAAGAGAGGGTTGTGAATTATAATGGCATTATAATAGAAAGTGTATGACATACCCTAAAATCCTCTTTTAAGTATCCAGTGACATCAGATGAAGATGAGATTTACTAGTGAATGAAGCCTCCAGACAATGGTGTATGAAATGATATTAACAGCTAAATATAATGAAAAGATCCTGACTTTGCAGACCTACAGTAAATGAGCCAGGGTAGAAGATAACAGTTGTATATAAGAATATTACTTAGTTTACATTTTTAAATTACTGATCAGACAGAAACCCATTAGGCTGTATTACTGAACAATCTCAGTCGATTGATATATGTACGTGTTTTTCTAAAAAAAACTGTCAGCAATCATATTTAGTAGGGTAAATGTAACAATAGTATTACATTGCAGACATTTCAATGCATTTTTCATGACAGTGATATAATTAGCTATAGGGACCGAGTGGTTTACTTCTTGGATCTATGGAACTGCACAGAATGGTTGAGTAATCATATAATCAAAGTCTTAGGAGGTAAATTGAAATTTTGTAAATAAAACATAGCTCTAAAACCATAAAATATTCTGTGATAATCCCAGATTTCTGTATTAGACTTTAGAAGTTGGAGTGTCGAGGGTCCATAGGAATCCTAGAGAAATGTGACAGAAATACGAGCCTGTGAACACACCATAACATATCAGTTCCATATATTAAAATGGCATGTTAGCTCATCTGCGGTGGAAATGGTTTGAATCAATCAGATCCAAAATTGTGAGATATGATATTCAGTCCATTTAAGAGGCCCAGGCTGCATTTATAAGAATGTTTACATCCTGGGAATGCGAGGAGGTAGGTCTGCTGTTCTTCACAGGCCTCCAATTCCTGCAGTCATAGACATTTGCAAGGGGTCATAAAATGCCTCCGTCTTCCTAAATATTTACAAATAAAGAAGTTTTATGACTGGAGAATGTACATTCAACAATTCGGCTGATTAGCACATCAACGGCCTTGCAAAGTGAAGCACAGTCACAAACAAATCACTGTGCAAAAACACACCAACTGGTCTTCTTCCTATATTGGGGCCTGGGCTCTCTCAGTGCTGCACGTGTCCAGCTTCACTGTGCGATCTGACAGAATCTAGACTTAGCATGTTAAATCGTGGCTGTGGTCAAATTGGCATATCATTTCTACAACTTCTTCCCAGTACTAGAAAGACAAGACATACCTTGAATTAGTCAACCGCTGCTTTATCATGACACGTGTTGACTAAAATAGGAGCTTGTCTAGAACATGGACATTGCCCTGTGGACGGCTAATAAGAGTATTTAACCAACAATAACTCATCCCAACAATATTCCTCAGAGGTCCAGTGTCCTTTTCTTTGGAGCTGGGTGCTGTTATGGCATAGATCGTTAATGAACCAGCTGCAGAATCTATGCAAAAAATGACTGTTAAAGATTTCAGCCCTACAGACGATTACAGTCTTTCACACATAAATAGTAAGTAAAGTGATTAGCAAGAACAAATTAGAATACTAAAGATATCACAAAAGATCATTCATATTATAGCAACATTCCTATGAGTGTGACGTTTTGTAGAAATAATTCCTATTACAAGTCTATTGCACTGGTGATATCATATTTAAGAGTCTTAGCAAATTAATCCTTAAGAGGGAATTATTTTGTATGATAAATTACCCAGTTATTATCACATTTCCATTGTTAAATCCCGCTTATCCATGCAGTAGAATCTAGAAGCCATTAATTGACATGGAATTTAACGTAAAATATACTTCTGCATTTTCATTTTGTATATTCCAATGAAGTAAATAACAATATATATAAATGTGTGCATACACAAGTACAACATAAAAAATAAATCACTGGAAACAAGTACATCTCACAGCCAAAAAGATATACAGCATAATGGAAACAATGTTTGTGACACAGACCGCATACACTCACTGCAATATGCAAATACTTTCCAGAGCACCTCGTCCTGAGAATGAACACCATTGCTATATCCCCTTGTATACACAGCATCCCTCGGTCTCACACTCAATTACACATTCCTCCTAGCACCAGCCACAGATGCTGGTGATAGCTGCCAGTAATTGCTTGGAGGCGACAGGGTACTGAATGTGAATGTTTAAACACAGCAGCGTAGTATAGCAAAAATGTGCAGCAGCCAAATCCTGGACCCAATTCCTAGACATTTCTACCACACAGCTATGATTACCACTCTGACAGGTGGTATGTTGGCAGTATAGATATTACATTTTCCGCCAGTACTATAGCATTACTGCTCGTGATTAATAAAACTGATGGTAAAAACTACTGCTGCAAAATGCAGCATTCATCCTAGCTAGGCTACATTTCAGATAGTAGCTGGCTGTACTTTTCATTTACCACCAGCAATTAAATTATCAGCCTTTTCGGAATTATACCATAGATATGCAAGATATCCTATGCAGGGACCTCTGGCATCAGGCTTATGTTTGGTTGAAGATAGTGATGTTCTTCGCCTAAAGAATTTTCTCACTGAATTTTCTCACTAGTTCCATTCCCTGAGCAATGTCGCTTCTTCTCCAACTCTCCCACTGCTTGCTTCAGGTCAGCAACCACAAGGTCAACATCATCTTCTGTGGTTCCTCTTCCCACGCTTAGACGCAGAGCATTGCAGGCAATGTCATATGGAATCCCACTCTTCAGAAGGATTGGAGACGGTCTACAAAACAAAATGTTCTTGACTAAAATTCATCACTGCATTTAGGTGCATCAAGATCAATATGCTTCGAAATGTACAGAAAAACATATATCCCCCTACGGTACACACAGTTCCGCCAAATGCTCACACAACAATGGATAATCAATGAACTCCATTAAACTTGTTTCTTCAACATCATCCCTCTATGCTTCTTCCAATGAATGCATCCACGATAGCAAAGTATGATCATGGTTCCATGTATTTGAACCAATAACATTTTATCCTTGAATTGTTTTTAGATCCTCTAAGAAAAAGTGCTCTACTATTATCATGTGTTCATGTCGAAGATTGTAGGGTGAAGCTTCTCATATGTGACCCTGGTTTATGCAGCTCTTTTCCTTAGACTTGAAGACAGTGACTCAACATTCAGATGAACCTTCAAACATACACTCATTTTGTCAAAGTGAATGTTCTGTGTTTAAGTATAGGCAATATTCGTTTGAGTGTCACAGGGCAAAATTTGTATTTCTGCCCCAAAAGCGCAGTTTGAACGAACACCTAGGCCGTGTCTCGTCTCAATGGGAACACGGACAGCCACAAACATCTTTTAACCATTTTGGGTTTCATCACAGACATTCGGTTTGAGTCCCATTTCACAGTATGCTTTGGAACCATTGTCTGGGCATTCCCACACCATTTAGGGCGACTCACTCAAACAGCAAAAATGGGATTCAAGTATTTTACAGTCAGGTTGTCCAACCTCTCCAGTTACCAGGAAACAGATATTCCTGTACCCATCAAAAAGAACATTAACAAAGATAACTTGTTCTGTTAATGGATACTTGCTCCAACAGCTACCTTCACTAAACCAATTCGATAGGAACCAACAGGAGAAGGGCCTAAGAACAAGACAATAATATGAAACTTTTTATAATTTCGAGAAAACTTTGCTCGTACAAAAGGACAATTGTACTTTAAAGATTTTGTAACCAAAACAAAAGATTTTGTAACCAAAACAAAATATTATGCCTGCTGCCTGCAGAAGCTAGTTCTCCAAATATGGGTAAAGGGTAATGCATTTCCAGTAGAAACAAGCTACCACAACAGCAAGAATCTTTTGTGCTGAACCTATCCTGAAAGGACAGCAAATTGGGAATGCTGATTTCCTGCTGTAATCTTCCGATATTCCCTTGAGGCTGAGTAAATGCAATATGGAAATGTGTGGCTTGCATATTGAGGACCAGCTTGAGGTTTTGATACAAAGGGCAGAGACTAACCCCAGGCAATTATCTGCAAGGCCCACTGGTCCGATGTTATCCTTTGCTACTGGCTCAAAAACCACATAAGCTGGCCCCGACTGGAGTTTTCTGATGCTGCAAAGCTTGCAAATCAAAGACACTTACTAGGCGGAGTTGAAGAGGAGGATTATGGCACACTCTCCTGCCCACCTTTCTCTAAACCTCTACCTCTGAAAGCGTGAGAAGGTTGCTATTGTTGCTTCTGCAGCAGCATTTGATGCTACCGACTCCTGCACGACTGGTGACCCCTAGTCTTGGAAATATCAATATTGGCGATGGAATGTCTTTGACTATCAGGCCAGGCCTAAAGCTCTTGCTGTGGCTTTAATCAGTTTAAACTTTCAAAGGATGCCTCGGCATTGCCTCCCAAAAAAAGTCACCTTTAAAGGAAAAGGGCATGTCAAACAACTAACACTGGACATCTCACCAGATGCTGGTTTTGCATATTCACAAATGTCTAAGCATTATGGTCACTGATCTCTAAGCACAAACCAATGATCTAACTGTATCCAAACCAGGCTACGTAGACTTCTTGAAAGGAGAAACAGCCTTTATTCCATGCCTCGAACCACGCTGTGCCTTTACAATGTGGTTCGAACCACGAACGCATCTTTACAATGCAATCATTTACAACCAAGTTGTTGCAACGACTTGCCTTAAGGGAAGCGATGTTGGATTGATATTATGTTGGACTTTAAGTCCAACAATTTCCATACTGTTGCGGAGACTGGCATTGGAATAGTGAATTATACTTTTCCAACTCAAACGCTTTCCCTAAGGCAAGTCATGTAAAGACACGTTCGGGGTTCGGACCACGTTGTAAAGGCATGCAGAAAAAATGTCTGCGTGGTTCCGACATCCCTTGAAAGCATTCATACTATCCTTGCATAACTCAGCAAAGGACTTTGCATGTAATCAGGCAGGCTAGGAACAGATGCTGCCACAGACTCCACAGAACATGATTGTACATGAGAGAAAGCAACCAACATTTGAAAATTTCACTGCATTACTGCCTGATGCAAATATTTTATGGCCCCAAGCGTCTGGTCTTTTAGATTCCTATTTTTGTGGTAGTCCAGACTTTAATTTAGAAGCTGAACCTTCCACTACCAATTTCTCAGGAGTATGATTAGAAGGTAGGTATTGAGAAGTTGATGACTCCACTCTATACTTGTGAGCACCCATTCTTGTCATTGACAAATTACACTGAGGTGTATCCTAAGAGCACGGTACCTGATCTTCGAGTGCCTCATTAACATGCAAACCACCTTCTGATGTCACTTACCATCCAATGGATCAGTATAAAAGAAAAGTTCAGCTCCACTCTGTGCATGTAGATTTCCAGGTGCTTTGTTGATGGTCCATGAAAACTGACTCTGCTCAGCCAAAACATGCTCTTCAGATTAAGGGGTGTTCAATTCAAGGAATGTGCAAAGGTCACTAGCATTCTGGCACTCTGCCAAGAGTGCAGTGTAATATAATGGTGGACGTAATTCATCTCCTATGAGGACTGAGGCATCCAAATCGGATCAGAAGCCGAGCCAAATAGGGTATGCTTTTTCTGTATGGTCACCTTGGCAGAAGGTTTTGAGCATATCTAGAAAACAAGACGCTTTCGTAAAGGACTTTATAGGTGTATTTCCTGGCTAACAGCAAAAAGATTCAGATTTAACAAGTCAGAGCAAGAGCCTGAGCCAACGCTAATGCTCCTAACAAAGCATGAGGCATTTCTTGATATCAATACTGACTGTGGACCCAAAGGTGACACCGAAGAAGTAAATGAAGTCGAGACCGGCACTTGAGCTGAAGCCACAGACGTCATAATAGGCTCCAGTTCTGTTACAGGTGCCCGAACAGGCGTGTCAGGGGGCCTTTACCAAAATCACCTACACAGCCTGCTTAAAAGCTTGCACTTGCGCTGTAGTTGACCAAGCTGTAGGGAAAGCTTGAGATGGCTTATGTTGTCCCTTCTTGTGCTTCTTATGATCCTTGTATGGAGAACAGTCCTAGAATAAGTCCTTCTTCTGGTTTGAATTATAGGCTTTCACCATCAGTTTGGCTTCCTTCTCCCAAATTGCCTTTGAGTGCATAAGAGCACACAGCAGAAACTGCAAGGTCATGGTAATGACCCCCATCTCATTAGGACTTGGAATGTGGATTCAGGCTCAACATCAGTCGTAGGCACTGAAAGTAGAGCTATAAGCACAAAGACTTTGATGGGGACATTTTCCCAAAACCACTCGACAAATATCAAAACCTCAGCAGTTCCACATTCTGCACTGATGAAGATGCAGAAAAAAAACACAGTCACCAACAGCTGGGTGCCCTTTATATGTGTTGCATGCCACTTCTGGCAGAGTCCCACAGATTTGTGCATGACATCATGGGAAATCACTAAGCACGGGCAGTAAGCTCCGCTCCGTTCACGGAGTTTGCCGCACTCCACGGAGCACCCAGAATTTTTCCTCATTCGCGCTCCCCAATGTCAAGTTGGTGAGAGCGAGCATTGAAAATCCACCTCCCGGCTGGATTTTCCCTGGCTCGTGCTCCCCAATGCTGGGGTTCGTGTTGATTTTCCAGTGCAGGGCAAATACCCAGCACTGCAAATCAACGCAAACAGGTGTGACCAAGCGCACTCCGGCACTAGCGAACTCCGCGCTGCAGTGGTCTTTGGTCACCTTGTGGAGTTCCGCAAACTCCATCAAGGGTTAGAAAACACGCAGTTTCGGTGACGTGTGTAGCTGTGAAGATTTCTCGCCCAGGTCGGCACTGGGGGGGGGGGGGGGGGGGGGGGGGAAGGTTTTAATCAAGGAAGCTACGGGAGCAAGTATTCTGCCTGACGAATGATGCTTTGAAATAAACAACGCCTTGTTAAAGACATGCGATCTGACCATTGTGTTCATTCATAAAAGTAAGCCTTGGTTCACTTTCCTGAAGTGAATGGATGGATCATGGTAAAAAAATGTTTATAAATGAATAGAGGCCTGATGTATAATGCGAATTAGAGATTCCAAAACCTGCAACTCGCTAAATTACAGTGTTTGTGAGTGCTAAATGGCTTTAAAGTATGTACTAAGCCAAAATGTGTTAAGAAACGCATAATGTATCAGTATTTGGAAAGAGCGTGTGGAAAGGTTACTTACTTGTAATCCTAGGTCAGCATTGTTGGTATTCTCACTAAAGCCACAAACGTAGAACAATACAGCACGCTGAGCCCCAGAACACTACTATGTATATGTATATGAACTTTGTCTTCTGACGTTGGAGGTGTTGGAGGTAAAGTTCTCAATATTGCATTTAGTTTGTGATAGGCCAGCTAGAACTGCATTTTTCTACAGTACCATATTAAAAACAAGACCACATTGTAGTACGTAGTTGTGGAAATGTGTTATACATTTAAGATAACCTTAAAAACCTGCAAATAAATAAATAAATAAATAATGAAAAGGAATGTGCCTGTCAGGTCAAACGTTTGGTCCCAAAAACCACTCATTGCTCTAGTAGTCCTCTGCAGTGAAGGGAACTACTTTGTGGCAGCATGCCGTCACTCACAGTGAAGTTAGCCAATGGCTGAAGTGAGCTGACCCACTGCCCCGTGCTGTAGTGGGTAGAAGAAAAATGTGAATGACCCAACAACAGCCCAATGATTGGAGAGGGCTGGCTGAAGGTCCCCATAAATAGATTAAGCGTGTATATAGAGAAATATATATCTGTCGTCCTGTCACTAACACTTTCAAGGTCTAATTGCTGCAACCCATGGAGCAGCTCGATCTATCCTCTCTTCGTCCTCTACATCACAGTGCATGTGGTCAGCATCTGGTGACAATTTTCTTTCTGGAATGGTACAGGATATAATGGTCACCTTACACATAGTGTGGCATCTATTATTTACAATCAAATCAAAGAAATATCTTTCAAGTCCAAAATCGTTGCTTTTTTCACCTGTCGCCTTGGTCTGAGTGGCAAGCAGCACCAACACTAGCCAGCAGTATATGGCAAAGAGACAGCACAGCTCGACCTGTAAGAGACAGAGAGGAGGTTTCAGTGCATAAACAAAAAGAGAACTGAATAAAGCTAGATAAATATTGAAAAAGTCAGAAAGACACAATCAGGCAATGAAACAAACAACTTTCAACAGAAAGGCACCAGAAAAAAGAGAATAAAGAAGAGCAGAAGAGAAAAAGAAAAACGATAACCGGAGTGAGAAAGCCATCAAGTGCTAGAGTGAAATCAGTTTAAGAGAGGTAAAATAAGTATCAGGTTTGTATGAACTGGGCAGGCGAAATATGGCTCAATTCGGATTCAGGGAGACTGTGCAGACTGTTCCCGAGCAATTCAGGGAACAGCCCTGCTCGCCACTGCCAGGTTCACCCATATATATCGCCTTAGTAACAAGCCCCTGGAAGTCGGCTAATGTAATCTCTCAGCTCTTCTACCACCATAGCAGGGAAATTATATGATTCTTCTGAAATTGTTCATGTGACAAGAAGGGATATATAAAATAGGGCAGCAGCAGGAACAAAGATGGATAACCTCTTACCTTGAAGTGCTGAACCTAAAATGGAGACATTACAGGTATTTGGAAGACACTGAGAGCCAGGGAAATGACTGTTGAAATTGATTTTATCCTGTCCAAACTCAGCCTAGAGGGGATGAGAGAGACAGATATTGATCGCACATTATAAAGAGGCAAACACAACTCTCAGTGACTCACAGCTGGGTAGGTGCCTGCATTCATAGCTTAACATGGCAAGGTAGGCGGATGAGTCCAAGTTAATAGGCTACAGCATATGTACACAAGTATGTTAGAAGGTAACGACAGGAGAGCATGAGCTTGTGGTCACAGGTGTATGAAGGCTTAGTTATAGGGCTAAGCATGCATTTAAAAGTGAAACAAAGAACTCCCAGTGGATGGTTTTGACCATGCCTTTATGACATAATGAATATGAGCTGGATTTCGTATGTAAGTAAGAACATACAATCCTTGGTAAGTAGATGATGTCTACAGAGCAGGGAAGTGCTACGTTTTCCTGTGTAGATACAAGTGTGTATTATTAAGTGAGTTTGAGTGTGCGCATACACTGGAATACCACGAACCTTGGACTCATCATTATATATGTTTACTGACAGGAAAGTGTGCACTGCATACAGAGATGAGTAAAGACACCAGTGGTCGAAGTGGGGGAAAAAAAGTAGGGGAACGGAGAGCGGAGGATCAGGGGTCGTGAATAACCAGAGGATTGGGTCAGTGTGCGGAGTCAGAGGTGTGGCTAAAAAGAGCAAAACATACCAATTTTTAGTATGTTTGCTATTTCACTGACCAGTTACAGCTTATAACGTTATTTAATGCAACCAATAGATACACGTTTATTTGAGGTTTACTATATGAGTTATTGACATTAAAATACATTTACAATTTGGAATAATTTTTACAATCACAGAATGTCCCAAATACGCTTATAAGTGGAATCATAAGCCATTTGTCTTCGAGCCATGCAGTTTCTTTCATCAGCACTTCTCCCTTTTTCAAACCATTTTGGAACATAAAACTTGGGTTTAAATTCTATGACAGGAGACCCCACGTTTTGGGGAGAACTGTTGATTACATCATTCTGTGCCCCATGGTCAATGCAAAATTGTAGTCCTACATTTTTTATGTACTTCACGCAACATGTCATGAAGCCAGCATTAGATGCCTCTTAGTTCCCTTTATTGTATCTAGACATAGCACTCAAAAGTGAATATATACACCTAAAACAACCCAGACATGTTGGTTTTGCAGATGCTTTAAAAGCAGTATCACGATTAAGATACAACTATTATGTTAGTGAAATTACTACTCAAGGTAGTTAGCAATGAAAATTGCAAATGTATCAACTCTGGAATTATGAGTGCAGGTAGCAGGCTCTGTATATACTATACCAAAGTAAGGTATAGTGTACACAGAGTCCAGCCGATCCCCAAAGGCTTACAAAGGGAAAAGTAGATAATACCTTACTCTCTATTTGTGGTAGTGTGGGCGAGCAGTAATGCTTTATCAGAGGGTAGTGGTGAACATTTATTGTACACACTCAAGCAAGAAATGATAGCACACACTCAAAGAATGAACTCAGATCAATTGTTTGTATAAAAACACTTCTTTTATTGTATTTTATTTCTAGAACCAAGCAGGACTTGGTAATGGTAAGTAAAATTGTACTTTCCCAGACAGGTTGATAAGAATATGCAAGCTGAATGATTTTGACTTTGTTACAGGTTGGTACACTGCTTAAAAACAGCTGTACTTTTGAGGTCACTTTTTCTACTCAGTGTGATATGCCTAGATATCGCACAGGGACATTTCCTGGACAAAGGTAAGTAAAACACCTTTACATTAAAAAACACAGTTACTTAAGTTTCCATACAAACACAACTCAACACAGAACTTTTTCAGAGTAAAACAGTCTATGCAGTCCTATGGAGGAAAATTTGTTATCGGTTTGCAGGTAAGTAATCGGTCTTGAGTGTTGAGTTTCAGGGGTTAGAACAAGAAATCCCCCAGGGTCAAGGATGAACTCAAAAAGCACCCTCAGCGGCACAAGGGCAACCGGGTGCAGAGTGCTGACACCCAATGTTAGCCTATGGGGCTAGGGGGGCCTTCGGTTGGTGGCTGCTCACGGGCCAAGCACCTAGGGATAAGGTCAGGGCAAAGGGGGTCCCAGGTCAGCACTAAGTCCACAACACGAGCTGTGCCAGGGCGGCCGAGTGCAGAGTGCTTAGGAGAGGCCAGGAGCCCAATGCAATCCTTTGGAGATTGCCTGTTTTGTTTTTTAGCTGCAGGCTCGGTCCAAGAAGTCTTTCGGGAGGAACCAACAGCTGGGCAGGTAAGTTTGAAGGCTCGGAGACGTAGGTCCACCTCAGGTCCTCTTCACCAGGGTGCAGGGCGGCCGGATACAGGGGTGCCCTTTAAGGTCGGATTTAAGATTACCGATGGGGGGTCTCTGTACAGAGGCTGCAGGCAATGTCAGGGAGTCCTGGAGGGGTCAACCCACGGTTGACTTGGACTCTGGAGCGCTGGGGGACCTCACTGGGACTGGTGGGCCACTTGGAGTTGGGCCGTAGGCGACTGGTGGAGTGGTGGTTCCATGCATCGGGTTTTTTGTCTTCAGCAGGCTCAGAGTCTTTCTTTGGAGATTCTTTTGAACAGAGTTGCTGTTCACAGGATATCCTTTGTTGAAGGCAGTCAGTCCTCCCAGGGGTTCTGGAGGTCGCTGGCTGCAGAACAAGATGACTTCTGGCGCAGGACCTCTGGAAACTGCAGACGGGCTGGTAGGGCTGGGGCCAAGTCAGTTCTTCTCTGCAGTCTCCTCTGCTGTGCCTCTTCTTTCGTCCTTCTTCTGCGAAGGTTATGGGAATTTCCCTTCTGGGTCCAGGGCAGCCCCCAAATCACAGTATTTAGGGGGCGTTTTAGGGGTCTCGGATTAGTGACCAATGGGCTACTGACCTTAGGGTGACTGCACCCTTGGTGTGCTCACCCCACATGGGGGAGTGGGCACAATCCCTAACCCTGATTGGAGAGTGCCAGCCATCTGCAAGATGGCAGGCACTGAAGAGTGGGCTTCACCTTGCCTCCCCTATCTGAAGGGTGGGGTTAGCAGAGGTGGGCACAGGCGTTGCAAAGCCGGCAAGGCCTTTAAAGCTCCCCTGCCACAGAGGGCTCTTCCTGACCTGGTGGAGGTGTGAACACCTCTGCCCAGGAATGGCTTTGTTTCTGGCCTCAGAGTGCGAAGGCTCCCACCCCTGGGGTCCAGAAACTTGTCTCGTGGTAGCAGGCTGGTGTTTACCAGTCAGGGAACCCACCAGAGGCTGGTTGTATTTTCAGGTGGCATCTCTAAGATGCCCTATGAGTTCAATCTAGAATAAATCCCACACTGGCATCAGTGTACCTTTCTGCACAAAAATAATCCTGAGAGGCTTCTTTCTCTTTCTATGTGTGCTGCACATATAGAAAGAGGAAAAAATAAAGATATTTCTCCTTGTTGTGCCTCCCTTGGGGAGGCGTAAGATTTTGATGCATTCCCAGGTTTACAAGTCCTTGTAGATCAGGGAATGCGTCAAAAACCATTAAAGTTGAGTGGAAAAACCCACTGCAATGCCATCCTTGTGCAGAGTAAGACAAAGCAGCGATTTGCGCTGTGTTGCATTACTCCATATTTATGAAACCATTCAATGCCATGCAAAGTGGCTTTGCGTGGCTTCATAAATATGACTTGGAGATTTGTGTCATGCATTTACCATGTTCCATGGTGCAAGCATGATGCAAGACCCTCGTAAAAATACCCATCAGTTTGCTGTGCTGTGCGTGCAAATCATGCATTGCCGATCCCTGGTGAGTTGCACTACTACTGCTGGAACAAGGCCAATGGAGGCACCAATGGGTGAGGCGGACTGGCCTCAAGGGTCCTGTAACCGCAATGACAATGTCTCTGTTGATCTAGGGTGTGCTGCTCTGTAGGCCTGCCTGCAAGACTGGAGGTGAACTTCAGTATGGATTGTGGTGGAAAGGGCTTAAAGGTTAACCCACAATGGCCACTGGTAGGGTCTACCTGCTGGTGCTAAGAGACCAGGCGTTCTATGATCTAGTGGGGCCTTCTAAGGTCCAGTAGGGAAATGTGTTCCCTCAGGATAGTGGTCTGTTGGACTGGTCATGAAGCCTGATCCTGGTTCTGCAGTTCCTAATTTGGTAGCTCTGGCCACAGTGCCACATCCTCTCCCCTGAACACCTTTCTGCCCCACTGAGAGAAACATGCACTGCCTTCAGCTACAACCCAATTATGCCCTGTTATAAACGCCTGGATGTGGCTCAATTCAAATTATGCACTGCCTGGAAAAAACAATAACATCCTGGAAAAAGCAAACACTCATAGGCAATGCAAGATTATGTAAAGCATGCAAAATATAAGCAGGAACAACATGGTTACCTTAACGCTTTAACACTCACTATTCAGAAATCAATGAGTGTTTTTTGCCTCAAATGTTGAGGACATGAATACAGGGCTCCTCCTGTATACCGGGGTGCCTTTGTTGCACTCGTGGACAGCAAGGAAGGGGTTAAGCATGTCTCAGAAGATACAGGGACTCTTCAGGAAAATCTGATCTGACTCATGGAAAACCCACAAGGGCTTCTCCACATTCATGTCAGCCAGCTAGCTGTTCAAACATCAACATTATGTATTCTAGTGTACTGCAAATGATACCTTTTGAAGTGTCCTGCTTGGCTAACTCTCGTCCCACAAAAAACTTGAGAGAGCTCTTGAGAGTAAAAGGCCGAAATTATATTTTCATTTGGGTAGTGAAGGATACATCCAACTTTATTTTTTGGGGTGACACAATAGTATGTTAGTGATGCTGAAACCTAAGAGGTCCCAAAGGCAAGACCCATTGGCTTTGCTAATGCTTGATTAGATATCTCATTTTCTAAATGGGGCACTTTCAATTTGGTGCCAGACAAGGCCGAACTGGGAACCCAAATCAGCCCTGGCACTTTGTCCATCCCCTGTACGGTGTGTTGCGAGCGAACGCAGTAAGCGAGCGTGACCACTACAAAGGGGAAATGGGAAGAGGGTGTTTCCTCCCAAAGAACATTTTGAAAAAATTACATAAATTGTGCATTCTACAACACGTTATTATATATTCAATTGTATTAGCATTTAGAGCACAGTAAATGATGACCTTACAGTGCACCAGGATACGACAATCTTGTTGGGGCTCTTCAATGTTTCCCTCACTATCACCCTCCAACACTGCCCCTCATCTCTCCATAGCCCCTCTCACATGTATTTCATTTTTTTTATAGCGCCTCTCATACCAGTGTAGCGTTGTGCGATAGGGAGGGAGCAGGAGAGTGCCATATTTTCAGAGATATGTCTCACTCCTCCCCTTTCCCTTGCGCCGACGCCCATTACAGCTGCTGTGCTCCACACACACACACGTTAGCGCCATAGCGCTAGGTTGTGAGCATGAGTCTACTATAGGTTCTGTACAGGAAGGGTACCCTTCCTGTACAAAATACGATGCCCAGACACATGCAACGTTTTTCCCACTTTGTACGTGTGCTGCACAGTGCCGTACGCATACAAAGTCGGAAAAGGAAGGAGAAATGAAGGCATTTCTCCTTCCGTACACCTACTTGAAAAAGGTACCGTTTTCTCACGCTAAACCCAATCTACTTTATTTAGTAAATTGGGTTTAGTGTGAGAAACCCTGGGTGGTTGCTTTGGAACGCACTTGCTCCACCCATGGTACGCTCCTTGGCACCAAGTGCATTACTTTTCCGTTATTTCCAGCACTAAACAAGTTTAGCGCTAGAAAGTAAATTGGGAAAAAAAGATTTTGCGCCGATTTGCGTCACTTTTGTGACGCAAACACGGCACCAAATCTTAGTAAATCTCTCCCTTAGTGTGCTGGATAGCCCTGCTGGTTTTGTTACTGAGGGACAGTTTTGCAGACCCCACTAACAGAACCAGCCTCCCACTCCTCCAGCCTCCCTACCGATACCCATTATGCCAGACCGGCCTTGGTGCCTGGGCCTATTTGTTTTCACAGTCCGACCCTGGATGGGGTCCACAAGGGTCTCTGGTGCCTGGGTGTCACAGAACTGGACACCTCGGGCTGCTTTTATGTTCAAACCTTTAAAAAGGTAAACAGTATTTTTAAAAATACCACATCCCTGAACACACACAGTGAAGCAGTACTCAATTTATAAAATAGAGTAACGAAGAAAGATAAGCGTTTTATACAGTTTTTTTTTGGTTTTTTTTAAAGCGTGAAGGTTTGGGCACAGTGTGCCACAAATTCCACACTAAGTCCTCTTCCTTTTCTTGTGGCGTCGTCAGTCTGGGTGAGCCCGAGAATAAGGGGAAGATGAGGTCAAGGGCGGGGCCGCCAATGCAGCCTGATATGACAAATTTTATTTAGTCACAGTGGGGGGCAGGCAGGTAGCATAGTCAGTAAATGATATGTAAATCATTGCAGCAGCAGGGCCATCATAGGAAGCCACTTTCACATGCTGCTTGTTTGCTCCTACAGTGCAAAACGGCTCCTACAGTGTTGCTGGGCAGGCCCCTTCCCACAGATACAGAGGGGAAGGGGTAGTAGGTCACGCAACTGCAGTGGCCTTCCTCAATGAGCACCACACAGGGCTCGTAATATTGTTTTCAAGTTTCGACCATTCCTGCCGTCCTGGGAAGCAATCTGAAAAGAAAGAAGTAGGGGAACGGATTTTGGTAAATTTAAAAAGTAGGGGCAAGCCGTGCCCTTCCGATCCCGCCCACTGAAAGACACACATATATCAGTGAGTATAAGCGTGCATGTATAGGTGAGTTTGAACGTGCATATACAAGCGAGTATGAAGATGTATTTACAAATTATTGAGTGTTCAGACGGACATCTACAGATGACTTCTTTATAAGTGAATCTTGCTCTGATATCACAAGTGAACTTGAGCATGCACTTTGAGGTTGTTATGAGTTACTTTTATTCATGGTATGAGGAGTGTAACACCAGGAAGTCAAATCTTATCAACCAGCGATTTTCACATCTATGTTCTTCTTTGATTCAATGCATTTTCTTTTCCTATCCGGATTCTTTGATTTCAACTTCTTGGGCTTCTTAAACATAGTAATTGGCCATTTTTTAATTGCAGCTACAAATATTTATGTATCTTTTTTATTTGTGTGCAGAATCTAGCTGAATGTGTCTTATGAATCCATCTATCCAGGCCAAGCAGCCAGTTTGTCATGTACCTATGTTCCACACAACAGTATGTCTTGTAAGTTTACTTTAGTAAGTTTTCTGAGCGTGACTGTCACGTACCCCACAAGGCTCACCTGTAGCTTGCGGAGTTTTCTCACAGAGACGACATGAGCTATCGCCCTCAACCCCACCTCACCCCCGTAGGGAGCTAACACCAACAGGGATAGAGATGGATTGGGGAAGGTAGCCAAAGGCAGTAGGAATGAGGAGTGGACGCGCCTCCCTGCGATGAGACCGCTGTGTATCAGCCTAGTAAAGGAAACAAAGGAGACCAGTTAGAGCAGGGACGCGCAAACCCCTATCTAGGTTACCTCTCATGCGCCAGGGGGCTCGGATAATTACCTGATGAAAGAACGCGCGTTGACCCAGGGAAGAAGCCACTTCGATAAGTGCTCCTGCACGTCCTGCTTCCTTTTCACGGAAAGATGGAGTGGCAACAACTAGTATCCTGGCGCCAAGGACTAAAGTACACACAGCGCTCTGATTGCGGTGAAAAGAAAATGGTAAGCGCTACTGCGCGAGGTAAAGGAAAATTAAGTGCTCCAGCGCGGTGTCTGCAATGGCTTTGAAGGTACTCCAGTGCGTGCTTGCTAAAAGCCCTCCTGAAGGGTCTCTCCGTGAAGTTGTGCTGTTTCCCCTGATAAGTGGTGCAAAGGAAAAGAACAGCGCTCCTGCGCTATGAAAACAGCATGCGCTCCTGCGCGGTGTCAAAAGGAAAGCCCCAGCGCTTCTGCGCTAAGAAAAAGAAATAACATGCGCCCCTGCGCGGTGTCAAATGAAAACCCAAGCGCTCCAGCGCGGTAACAGTTACGGCTCTGGCAGTGCTCCTGCGATATCTGCGAAGTGCCCCCCAGGAGTACTTCGGCTTGGAACTTATGCAATGTCCCCAAAGATGCTCAAGCCTGGTGCTGGTAACTTGCTCTTGGAAACGCTCAGCAGAGCGTCTTCACCAGGTCCAGATAGGCGCTGTTGCGCGGTGTCCTAAACTAGTCTCAGAACGGTGACCCAGTACGCAGTCCGCCGAGTCCTCCGGATGTGTACGAACCTGCGTAGCTGTCTGGAAGGCAGAGTCGACGGAAATCAGTAGCAGCGTTAATTCGAAGCGCTGATCCGCGGGAACCGCCGTGGTTAAATCGGCGTTCCCCGGAAGCGCTGGTATGACGCAGTAGTGGTTCCGGTCTGAACACTAGACCGCTAACTGCCAGCTGCGTGTCCGTCATCACCATCCGATCCCGCATGCGCCTGAGAGGTAACGCGCAGCGGAGCCGGGAACCATGACAGTACCCCCTCCTAAGACAGGTTCCCCCGCTCCTCAGCATGAAGGTCAGACAGGGGTGGCAGGGCGAGGGCTAAGAGGATGGCCAATGTGGAAAGCACGCACTAGAAGAGGGGCATGCCGGACATGAGACAGGGGCTCCCAGGATCACTCCTCCGGACCATACCCTTTCCAATCCACCAGATAGTAAAGTCGTTCCCGGGTTCGACGGGAACCCAGAATCGCCCTAACCTCGTATTCCAGGTGTTCCTCCCTAAGCTCAGGGGAAGGAGGAGACGAGCGAGCACAATCGGGGTGAACAGCTCGCAACAGGGACACGTGGAAGACGGGGTGTATTCTCATGTGGGGAGGCAACTTGAGTTTCATCGCTACGGGGTTCACCACCTTATCTACAACGTAAGGACTCACAAAGCGGGGCAGGAGCTTCTTAGGACCATGCACATTGAGGTTGCGGATGGAGAGCCACACTCTGTCCCCTTTCTTGTATGCTGGTTCCTTCGTCCTCCGCTTGTCGGCCTGTTGCTTGTAGGATTCTTTGGCCTTGGCCAGCTCGAACCGGGCCTGTTGCCAGAGATCGCACAGTCTGGCATGATGAATCCGGACGGTGGGCAGGGGACTGTGCAGGGGTTCCTCCCAAGCGGTGGTACGTGGATGCCGTCCCTGAAGACAGAAGAAGGGAGACATTCCGATGGCGGAATGTTTGCTGTTATTGTAGGCGTATTCTACCATCCATAGCGCCTCTGCCCAGTTACGGTCCACTTACAGTAGCAAGCAACGCAGATACTGCTCCATGGTGTGGTTGGTTCTCTCAGCCTGGCCATCGGTTTGTGGGTGATAAGCGGAAGACAAACGTATGTCCATGTCCAGTATCCTGCATACTTCACCCCAAAAACGGGACACGAACTGGGATCCCCGGTCCGTAATGACCACCGAAGGAATGCCATGGAGGCGCACAATGTTGTGTAGGAACACCAAAGCCAATTCGGCGGCTGAAGGGATTCTCTTCAGTGGTATGAAATGGGCCATTTTGGAGAGGTGATCCACGACGGTCAGAACTGTGGTATATCCAGATGCAGTGGCCGGTAATTCTACCACGAAATCCATGGAGAAGGTGTGCCAAGGATACGGAGGCACTGGGATGGGATGCAGCAGTCCGATTACGGGCGTTGAAGCGGTCTTTCCTTGGGCACACACCGCACATCGTGCTATGTAGGCCTTAGAGTCGTCTTCCAGGGTTGGCCACCAGAAGTGCCGTTGCAACAGCTCTATGGTTTTGTGGCATCCGGGGTGACTAGATAGAACATGATCATGACACATGTACAGGGCCTGTTGTTGGTGACTCACAAATGGTAGGTAGTATTTGTCGTCCTTAAACCAGAACCCATTCCGCGCGACTATCTCCTCGTTTCCTTTCAGTGCGGGGGCGACCTCGTTCTGGTTGATGTCCTTTTGTACTTGGATAAGGAAGTCGAAAGACATAAGTGCCCCCTGGAAATGGCGTTCTGGGATGACCGCTACAGGTTCTGGGGCAGACGGGTTGTTGTTCATGTCTTCCAGACGGGATAAGGCGTCGGCCTTAGCGTTCTCTTTCCCTGGTCGATAGGTAATAATGAACTCGTATTCGTTGAAAAACAAGGTCCATCGCAACTGCCTGGATGTGAGGGCCCGGGCTGAACGAAGGAACTGCAAGTTCCGATGGTCCGTGTATATGAGCACCGGGTGTTTGGCGTCTTTGAGATAATGGCGCCATTCACCGAATGCGGTTTTGATGGCCAGGAGTTCTCTGTCGGACACGGTGTAATTGCGCTCGGCCGGTTGTAGCTTCCTGGAATAGAACGCCACCGGATGCAGGAGGCCCGTCTCGGTGTCTCTTTGTGATAGCACACCTCCCAGTGCGTCTTGCGAGGCGTCGGCTTCTACGATAAACGGCCGTTCGGAGTCAGGGTGTCGTAAGACAGGTGCCGTGGTGAATAGTCTCTTCAGTTCCCTAAAGGCGTGTTCTGCATCAGTGTCCCAATGGAAGAGGACTCCTTTGCGTAACAACCGGGTGATAGGGGTCACGATTCTGGAAAATCCGGTGATGAAGCGGCGATAATAGTTAGAAAAACCTAAGAACCTCTGTACTCCTTTCACGGTGGTGGGAGAAGGCCATCGTAGTATTGCTTCCACCTTCCTGTTATCCATTTGGATTCCAGTAGGAGTGATAATATGTCCGAGGAACTCGACTGTTGTGGTGTGGAATACGCTCTTCTCCAACTTCACGTAAAGTCGATGTCGCTCCAGTTGCTGTAGTATGGCACGGACGTGCTGAGTGTGTTCTGTAAGGGAGCTTGAATAGATCAGTATGTCGTCTATGTAGACGATACAGAAGAAGTCAATGTAGTCCCGGAGAACCTCATCAATGAAATACTGGAAGGCGGCGGGGGCGTTGCAGAGCCCGAAGGGCATGACCTGATATTCGAAGAGGCCGAACTTCGTCCGGAAGCCGGTCTTCCATTCGTCACCCCTTCGGTCTCGGACAAGATGATACGCCCCCCGCAGGTCCAGCTTGGTGAAGATGGATGCATTCTTCACCTGGTCCAGGAGATTGGATATTAGCGGCAGCGGATACCGATTCTTTATCGTGATGGCGTTTATCGCCCTGAAGTCTATGCAGGTTCTCAGGTCTCCTTCCTTCTTGGCCACAAAAAACAGAGGAGAGGATACCGGAGACCGGGAATGGCATATAAACCCATTACGTAAATAGTCGTCCAAATAGGAGGGCAAATGCTCCGTTTCTTTTTCCGTTAGGGAGTAAATCCGGCTACATGGAAGCGTTGAACCTGGCTGGAGATCAATCCTGCAGTCGAATGCGCGATGTGGCGGTAAGGTGTTAGCCCCCTTTTCATCAAACACGTCGGCCAAATCACCATAGTCTTCCGGTACACCATCTCGGAGTACCGCACCCACGCCCACTAAGGGGAGAGAACACCCTTGGATGGTGTTATCCTCAAGGGAGGTGGTCTGGTGGTAGCAGGTCTTGGTACAATATTTTGAGTCCAGGTCTATGGTTCTAGACATCCAATTGATCCGTGGGTTGTGCTTCACGAGCCATGGGAGGCCCAGTATAACTTTGAACTGTGGTGCGTCGATTACATCAAACCCTACTTTTTCCGTGTGGTTACTCGCGAGGGACATCGTTAGTTCTTCTGTTTGATATCTGAGGAGACCAGAAGTGAGATCCGTGCCGTCCACTGCTTTCACGATTTCTGGTTTGGCTTTGGGTATGTTGTTAATGCCTAGGGTCTTCGAGTACTGGGTGTCAATGAAATTACCGGTGGCTCTGGAATCAAGAAGTGCTGTCACCTGCCATACCTGGCCCGACTGGGCTCGTAACGTCGCATGCACGCCCAAATGGCGATGGTTGCCGAAATAGGCAGGGATCGCGGTCCTGCAGGACGAAGAACCCAGTAGCCGGACCCCTTTGTCTACTGGGTTTCCTCGTTTCCCGGCTTTTCTCCTTTGGAGACTGGCAACGCAAAAGGCCTCCTTCCTTTAGTGCGTGTGGGCTTGACAGGGCATTCCCTCACGAAATGGCTGTTCTTCCCACAGTACAAACAGAGGTTTTGTTTCCTCCTCTTCTCTCTTTCTTCATTGGAGAGAGGACCCCGGATTCCACCTAATTGCATGGGTTCTGGTGTGTCGTTCGTCGGAGCTGGCTCCTCCTTGGTCCTTTCTCTGCAGGGCAGGAACCGGTGGTCGCCTCCTCTGTTCTTGTCGGTTTTCCTCTCTTGTATCCTGAAATTCAGTTTGACCACTAGATCGATGAACTGTCCGATGTCTTCTGGTGGATCTGGTATTTGTGACATCAGGTCTTTAAGTACATCCCGTAGTCCCCTGTAGAAGACGGATACCTTCTTAGATTCAGGCCAATGGGCCTCTATAACCAACCTACTAAAGGTGGTGATGTAATGTAGCAAGTCATTATTTCCTTGTCTCAAGTTAAGCAGCTCATTATCGGCGGCTTGCACGAACGTGTGTCGGGCGAACATGCGCTGCATAGTTTCTTTAAATACGGGGAGGTTGTACAACATGGGATCGTCATTCTCCACCAAGGAGATGGACCACTGGGCGGCATCTCCACCCATATAGGACAAGATGAAGTCGATCTTGGATGCGTCGCCTGGAAAGGCAGACGCTTTGGCCATGAAGTGCAGCTGGCATTGGTGCAGGAATACGCTGTATTTCGTACTGTCCCCATAAAAGCGTTCAGGAGGCGCCAATTGCACCGGATGTGGCGTCATGACCTGAATGGCATGGTCCTGAGGAGAAGCGGAAGAGGGACCCCCATAGGTAAAAAAGGGCGGTCGTAATATCCCTTCCTGTATGACCCTGGAGGTAGGAGTAGGACCCCAAGGGCCTGGTGCCCCCGCTGCCGCTTGGCCTTGTAAGGCCGTGATATCCTGACGTAGGCTGCGGTTTTCAGCCTGTATACTAGAGAGCATGGCTGCTATGTCCTGCAGGGTGATTTCCGTATTGCTCATGTCGCCCGGGCGAGAGTGTACTCGTGGGCTTCGAATTCTGTCACGTACCCCACAAGGCTCACCTGTAGCTTGCGGAGTTTTCTCACAGAGATGACATGAGCTATCGCCCTCAACCCCACCTCACCCCCGTAGGGAGCTAACACCAACAGGGATAGAGATGGATTGGGGAAGGTAGCCAAAGGCAGTAGGAATGAGGAGTGGACGCGCCTCCCTGCGATGAGACCGCTGTGTATCAGCCTAGTAAAGGAAACAAGGGAGACCAGTTAGAGCAGGGACGCGCAAACCCCTATTTAGGTTACCTCTCATGCGCCAGGGGGCTCGGATAATTACCTGATGAAAGAACGCGCGTTGACCCAGGGAAGAAGCCACTCCGATAAGTGCTCCTGCACGTCCTGCTTCCTTTCCACGGAAAGATGGAGTGGCAACAACTAGTATCCTGGCGCCAAGGACTAAAGTACACACAGTGCTCTGATTGCGGTGAAAAGAAAATGGTAAGCGCTACTGCGCGAGGTAAAGGAAAATTAAGCGCTCCAGCGCGGTGTCTGCAATGGCTTTGAAGGTACTCCAGCGCATGCTTGCTACAGGCCCTCCTGAAGGGTCTCTCCGTGAAGTTATGCTGTTTCTCCTGATAAGTGGTGCAAAGGAAAAGAACAGCGCTCCTGCGCTATGAAAACAGCATGCGCTCCTGAGCGGTGTCAAAAGGAAAGCCCCAGCGCTTCTGCGCTAAGAAAAAGAAATAACATGCGCCCCTGCGCGGTGTCAAATTAAAACCCAAGCGCTCCAGCGCGGTAACAGTTACGGCTCTGGCAGTGCTCCTGCGATATCTGCGAAGTGCCCCCCAGGAGTACTTCGGCTTGGAACTTATGCAATGTCCCCAAAGATGCTCAAGCCTGGTGCTGGTAACTTGCTCTTGGAAACGCTCAGCAGAGCGTCTTCACCAGGTCCAGATAGGCGCTGTTGCGCGGTGTCCTGAACTAGTCTCAGAACGGTGACCCAGTACGCAGTCCGCCGAGTCCTCCGGATGTGTACGAATCTGCGTAGCTGTCTGGAAGGCAGTCGACGGAAATCAGTAGCAGCGTTAATTCGAAGCGCTGATCCGCGGGAATCGCCGTGGTTAAATCGGCGTTCCCCGGAAGCGCTGGTATGACGCAGTAGTGGTTCCAGTCTGAACACTAGACCGCTAACTGCCAGCTGCGTGTCCGTCATCATCATCCGATCCCGCATGCGCCTGAGAGGTAATGCGCAGCGGAGCCGGGAACCATGACAGTGACTCAGATATGAGGGTGAAACACGCTTATAAGAAGTGGAAGTGGAGAGCTATGTGTAATTTTCATATCTGTTCAGATAAGCAGACCGGGTACGTCTTTCTGGTGGATACTCTACTCTACAAAAAAGAAACAAGGAGCTTTTTAGGTCCAGCACACACGCTCTGTGTATCAATGAACTGTAGGCAAAGGAATGTGCAGTTCCTCAAAGCAGGAAGAATATAGAAGACCAGAGTTCCAGTGGAAGTAGTGTGCTCCAATAGGAGCACAGGCCCTCACACACCTGAATGGGTGTCATGCTTCATCATTGGGCTAGCTCCTCCTCAGGCCTGCGCTGCAATGCCCGACAGGCACCCACTAGGGGGCTCTTTGCCGGAGATTTTTTCTTAGCCGTCTGGTGAAGTGGGGTTGTGTCGGCTCAAGTGGTGTGTGTAGAGTGGTGATAAAAGGATGCTTTAAAATAAGGTGTTGTGAGAGTCAAACTATTTAATGATTGAGCTCACCAATCTAACTAAAAAAATTCAACTCTAATTTAGGATATAATGGTCCAAATAATTTTGAACACTTGATTGATTTTCCGTTCTTTATCTTTTGTGACATTTTGGGTAACAAAAGATTAACATGTGCTCTTTAATTTACTATGTTAAAAGTGAAATACATTTTAAAAAGTTGAATTTTTAAGTCTTAGAATCTGGACACATCCCTAACCACGGAGAGCTGTCGAGTTCGAACTCGTGTCATTTCACTGTAAAGGGACAAGTAGCAGTTGCACAACAGCCTGTTCTCTTTGTAAAGCTGCACATTGCTTCGTTTCAGGTATAATGGCGTCCGGTTCAAATGTTTTCGAAGTTTGACACACACAACTTGATTCACTGTGTCGGAAAGCTTTATTTTCAGAACCAGGGAGGCAACTTATGAAGCTGTACGTTAACACATTTAATAAAAATGTAATATGTCATTCCCTTCCTACTGGAAGGCTGCTGCAATGTTAAAATCATATCTGTTTCTATTTCTGTGGGGTTGTCACTGCATGGAGCTGAGCAAAATTTTTAGAACTGTTTCTCTGGGACACGAAAATCAAATTTTGCTCTGTTTTTGAATCTCTTTGAAACAGTAGTGTACTCTATACCTAAAACGGGTAAAATCCATTTCTACTTTAAATATAAAACAATGTGACGATGCACTTCTGTTTCCAGTTTGACCTCTGATTTAAAAGACATTTTCCATAGACCAAAGAAGCGATAAGCAATTTTTTTGTGGTTACTTACTTACTCTTGAATTCCAAGAGTACTACAAGACTAAGTTGCACCTACTTGTAGTAAACTCTTTGTGAATGGGCCTCTCTGGAGCGATCTGCCTCATTAAGTAGAAAAAATGACTGCCAACCTCACATGCTTGATTCAGTAGAAATCTTTAAGGGTACCCTTCAATATATCTTCCCACTCCAGGTACTCTGCAGCAGGTTATTGATCCCATAACGTCATACAAAACAGAACAAGTATGAAGTTTCTTAAACGCTTTGAGTAGTGTCTTGTGTAGCTCTTTGTAATTTACTAACTATGAAAAGTTACGTCAAGTTTCACCCCCCCCCCCCTAGAACTGATGTGTGTCCAGCTTTTAATTGTGGGCAGCTGAAAAGCCCATTTAAGTGGTGTGTGTAAGCATGCATTTACTAAGAAATCTCTTATCTGCTATTACTTTGCAAACCTGCCTAAAGCGCATTACCTACATTAGAAGCGTTGCAAACTCAACATATGTTTTTTGCAAATGGTATTTTTGACTTTTTCGATGTCCGTGACAATTCCTCGTGGAAATTCACTTGCTAATGGCTTCTGCTAGATCGGTTGCTGTCCTGTATATTTTTGGATCTGACTGAGCTGCTGTGGAAACATGCCAGCTGCATTCCAGGGATCTCTACTTATCTAATGATGTCAGTTGTTTTTATTTGACTAATACAATTTCCTTAGTTTTGTTTGCTGGCCATATGTAATGCAGATGCAAAATGAGATGCTGCGACCGTATCTAGTGGAGACCACTTGAAGCTGGATTTTCCACAGGAGACTAGAAACAATTAAGCATGCCTTTCATGTAAAAAAAAAAAAAAGTTATCTTAAACTTTACGACAGCTGAGCTCCCTGACAGCCACCACACAGAGTCATAGGGTTTCAGCAGGCAGCCCCTCTCGGAGGGACCTCACGGGTGGCATGGAGGCGCCACTGAGGTAGAGAGCTACACAAGATGGAGCATTGAACAAAGCTAGTCAGGTAAGAATCGCCTCGGAAATGTTCGTGCTTCTTGTGCACAGTTGTGGAAATGTCACACGTGGCCTATAAAAATCAATGCTTGGCGCTCCGTTTATTTCTCCTTGAATTTCCGTGGCGCTACATTTCGATGTTTTTACTCAACAGCAGCGACACTATTTAAAAGCTCAAAATAGAACCGGTGTATTATGTGATTCGGTGCCCTCTTCCAAATGTACTGTGTGCGCGTTCCACGGGGACTTGCTTACTGCAGCGTTTCTCTCTCCGCATCTCTACCTAGACCTTATACCATCGACATGCAGATGAACCACTCCAAATGTCTCATTTTACACCCTCACCTAGGCCTTCTCTCTAGGGCATGACTGACGACATCCAGCCACCCCAAGATTAACGGGTCTAAAAGTAAAACAGCAGGCATCTTTCATAGCACTCCCCGTGCAAGGAATCTCCTCTAGGCACGTGAAATGGTTATTTAAACAAAAGCAATCGAAGTGACCTACAGCATGTTTACTTTACCATTTACTACCACTGGCGTTATGAGGGTTTGTTCTAAAAAATAAAAGGCAGTGATGACAGTTTATGGTCAAATACAGAGTATTTTGCCAACGGCCTCATTACCCCGTGGCCTGAGGAAAATTACGTCTTTACCCCGGGACTTCCTGTGACCACAGACCTCCTGAATTAACAGATACTGCAGACTAGACCCCTGAACCTTCCTGAGTAATGAGCACTTACCAGTGGAATCTGTAATTCCAGGACCAATATTTCATCATTCTTCCTTCTAATTTCCCCTGGAAATTTCAGCTGCTTTCATCAAGGAGAACTAGTTCATGCAGTTTCCATGCGCCACTGCGCGTAGTAACTTCCAAAGGGGCCACTAACTCTATTAAACCACCAATACAGCAAGACAGTTGTTAATCATTAATACCGTGTCCTAAAAGCTCCATTGTTACACAAACGTTTTGGCAATGCTAAGGGGCCTTATGTAAGTTGTGGCACAACAACTATAGGGTGGAATGCTTTAATTAATCTCAGCCACTGGCATTTAATCTGGGCCACATTCCGTCATTATTTCAGGTTTCCTGTATCTATACAGACTGGGACCATTCATATGCAAATCCGTTACAGTGAGTTAGGGACTTGTATATAGACACACACCTTCTGTTTAGAGAGCTTCGCATAGCACAAAAAGTGGTGAATGGACTCCACCTTGCAGGGTGTAGCCAAGACTCATTTGTATATGTCCAGTGCTTGTCTATAATGGTATAGAGAAGCTAAAAAGTGATGGATTGGAATGCTCGGCTTTTGTGCCTGCTGTGTGCTATTTATCAAAGAACAACTCTCACTTAATGTGGGCTTAGCAGGTTGGCAGGCCTACACTTGCTGCTAGCATGCAAACCAGGCCATGCAGAGATTCACTAGTTACAGACAGAGCAGCCACAAGGTAAGAGCGGAGGCTCTATCCTACTAGCAAAGTGCATACATAAGTTGGCCTGAATCACACACAACATTGTGTCATTGGCACAAATTCACCACAGTTCATAGACTGTGGATAGAGTAAAGGAGCAGCGTGCATAACGGTCACTGTTTTCAGAAATGGGGTTTTAAGCTTCAGATAGTTTCTATCTGGTTTAATAGTCCAATTAGTTCAGGGGAAGCAACCCAAGACAACAATACCCAGAATGCATTAAGCTGTTACCTGAAGGTCCAGTACTGATAACCGGTTCTGTGATGACTAAGAGGCTTGATACTTGAAACTACATTCTGCAAGGAACTTTATTGTTTGTACATCTGGGTAGCCAGTTGTTTGAATAACAGTGGACCAGTGAATATCTAGTCTTGTTCAGGGAGCAGGGTGCCTTACGTACCTAAGGTGTTAGCGGCACCTGTTCGATTCTATAGAATGCCCTCGGTTACCCTGGTGTCTCTACTTGTGGATGCTTGTAAATTATCTTAAATCGCAATGCATAAGAGTTGCCCCGAAGTCTGCAACCCTTGGTTTCAAAGACTTATTTTGAAGCCGTGTGCTACTGTAGCATCTCCACATTTGAGTGCTTTTAAAAACGACCCATCTTGCCTCCATTCGACCATCCCGACTGCAATACTTTGTTTCAAATATATTGAATTAATTATGCCCCCCTCCTTCCAGCCTTTAAACCCAATTGCACCTTTTGAAGCAAGTGACCTCTGTTTTCTGCTACAATTGATGTTTATTTCTGTTTACTGCGTTTGATGTTTTTTCTTTTATTGATTTTTAATAAAATAATTAAATAAGCTTTCCTGATTCCTGCATCATTTTAATGTCACCTTACTTGCTTGGAAGCACTACTTCAGGTGTCACTGCTTACAAGGCATAATAAGTTTGAAAGACAGATTTGTTGCCTGCAACTTAGGCATCTGACTGCCATCCATCTTTCTAAAACTTTCACTGCTAATTGAGCAGACTGGTTTTAGAACCAGTGCCAGTACATACCTTATGAGCATCACATGCATTTCAACCAGCCTAATACAGGCAGCCTTATGCATACTTCCACTTCCAGCCCTGCATACAGATAGCAGAGAGTCTGGCTGGTACACCTGCAGCACCATCCTAATGGAGACAGCCATATTTCACTGGGTCAGATGGATAAAGAGACTTTGGAAAAAGCATTAAGGTGGCCTTCCTCTCTCCACTGCACACCAATGGCAATTTTCACTCCGGGCACTATTTTCTCAAATACCTTTCTCCTGCCTGCTGTTGCAGGCAGGGCATGCTCTCTCCAAAAGCTTTTTTTTAAACATCTTTATACCACGGGTGCTAAATGCATTTGCAATACAATTGGTCTCGCATTTACGAGAGTTTAAGCGATTGGCATTGTAAGTAACAATGCCTTTTATTTATCTTTTTTTTTTTTAAACTCATAAATAAAAGGCATTGTCATTTACAATGCTAATAGCTCAAATGCTTGTAAATGCAAAACCGATTGTATTGCAAATGCTTGTTTAACCTGCTGCGTATTAATGTATCACAATCTCCCAGACTGAGGCCTTAGAGCGCTGATATCGATGAGCATTCCAGACTGTAGGAAAACATTTACAGGTAAGGGGTTTGTTCAGTCTCCAGCACACAAACTCACACACAACCTTTTTCTGTAAATGTATAATAATGGTCTCCATTAACAGCAAAATCATGCTTATATTTCTGAAAGTGCACTCTCCTGCTCTGCAGCAGTGAGAATACATACCAAACTACCTCACATATGAAAGTAGGATGCAGTAAACCCTTCTGATGTTCTACTTCCAAAAATGTTTTAACATTCTAAGTGCCATAGAAATAATTATAGAAATATATACTCTAATTGTAGAGACACTAATACTCCTCTCATATAGCATATGCTTTTACTAACTTGTAAATACATGCTTATAATCCCCATCAGCGGACGTGTGCTCACCGTGCACAAGAGTAACTATGCATCATTAAACAAGCCGTGTTGATTGTGAAAGGAGCTATAGGTGGGAGTTGGTTTATCCTTAGCTCAACAGGCTTCTCTATGTATCAAACTCACAAAAGATGATGGGAAGAATCCTTGCAATTTGCTAACCACTGGCAATCATTTGGGGCAGCATTCCCAACTCTTCGTTCGTTTGCCCACCATGCTACCTCAGATCAGTCATATGCAAATCAGTCTTAGCCCAGCTCTAATAGGGACAGTCCACCCTGAACTGCCTATCTAGGTTTTCTCCTCCTGCTAACCTGAGCGATTGCTAGTAGTTAGACTTATTGCAAGCATTTCTCCCATCACATTGTGTGTATTTGCCTTCTCTATGTAATCTGAGGGTCGTGGGGGTGATCCCTGGTATAAGCTTTGCATGTGCATCCTATTATTATTATGCCTCCCGGAATTCAATATTGTATTTATAGAATAAACCTCACAATGTATGTCCATGATTACTAAAGAAATAGCATACTGTTAGCTTACAGAAAATTAACAGAAATGTTTTTAGAAAAGGGTATTTTGATTATACCCACCACAAAATGTTCTTTATTTCTGATGGATACGTCTAACCACAGGTTCTTGACTTTAGATTACGCCCCAGGTGGCAGACTGAATCCAGAAAACTTTTTTGAAGCAGTGCTCCTGCACACCACTAGGTGGTGCATATAAGAGCAAACCATGTATGCTGAAGTCAGTTCCTTTTTTTCAGCGCCCTGCAAATCAAATCCAGAGCGCCACTCCCAGCTTGGTTGGGTTTTCCAATTGCTTCGAAATTATTTCACCAGCGTGCTGGGGAACAATGTCAATCCCGAACTACAGGTTTCAAGCGATTCTACCACTGCAGGAAATAGATGTCTGTCATGGACCAATACCAAGTGCATCTTTGGTGTTTGGGCCTGGGCCATGACTAAGATGCTAAGCGATAAGTGCGCCTTCGTGCCTCCTAAAGAAATCCAAGACTGGGAGGCAGCCTTATGTCCCTTATCACAAGTATAAGTTGTGGCCTTCACGTGGATCCCGCTCTCGATTGAAGTAATGGGGCACGGACCCGGCCTTGATCCTGATGAGTTTCAGTGACTTCTCAACTTAGTGTTCTAAGTCCCCAAATAAGTCCAAGTCTAAGCACAAACATAAGAAAGTGTAGTGGGACTCGGCCCCATCCCACCACTCTGACTCAAAAGAGAACATGCAACGATGTCACAATATTAGTCACACCCTGTCAAGGTTTTTGGCCACAGAACCAATTCCTCAGATGGTCGCAACTCACCCCAAATTTCCTAGGCCATTGCCGACCCACAGCAGATCGAGGCCTTCAAGGGGGTCATGCTGCAAATATTCAGTGTGCTTCCAGCTCTCTTTGGTGCAACTTTGGGCTCCATGAAAGCGCAAATCTATCCCCGGTGCCATATTTCCCCGTAAGACAGTTTACCAGACCCATATAGACTCGGGTACAGACGTCTACTCCAGCCCGGAGACACACACCAGTCTGAGCTACACTGGCGTCGGAAGAGGACCCAGTGCCAATACCTGCACTGATGATGGCTTTAGCCCGACTGCAGTAATGCATGCACAATCCAAGGAAATCATGAAACACGAAAAGGATATCGGCACAGGATTTATTAACGTACCATTACAAGCAATATAAACCCACAAAGTAGAAGGAGAGAAGAGCCAAAGGAGACACTGCTGTCCAGCCAGGAATCCCGAGCAGAATACCCTACGGTACAACAGTGGAACAACACCAACCAAAGTCGCGCCAAGAAATTACAAAAGAGCAACAGGTTGTCATACAACATGACACTAACCTGGTGCCTCTGCCAAGTTGCACCTATAAACAAAGGCTCGGTTATGTTTTTGGTTCAAACTCTGATCCTATGCCAGAGCAGGAGGAACCCCAGATGCTGATGATGGAGATGGCTTGCTCCACCTCTCACTATACTGATGATGCTTAATATATTGATTTCATGAATGCCAGAGGGCTTGACACCTCGGCTGAGGCAGAGCCAGATTCATCACTTGGGCCAGCAATGGAAGGGAGAGGCAAATTTGCAGTAGTGGTCTGGAGGGCAGCTGAGGCACGAGAACTGCAGGTACACTCCACTGAGGACAAAATGAAAACCCTTAAAGAGATCTTACATCTGGGCCCACACCTTCTAAGCCCTTTGTAGTATTTGGCTTCATGATGTTCTGTCATCATGGAATGTAGAATGTGGCCAGGGAATGTTGGCTCGAGGAAGCAGGAGTTGAATGGTGACAGCAAGGGGTCGAGTGCGGGAAACACCACTCTGCTATGGCTCTCCGTATCATTATTACATAAAGGATATTTGAGCTATATACTTGTGTGGTGATTCATTACATCTTCATTTTGGCGATGAGTGGTAGAAAAGGAGAGCAGTCTTGTACAGATTTCATGCGTTGGATTTCTTGAACCGTGCTGGTCTACATGTTCATACTTATTTTGCATGCTTTACAGCTATTACATGTAATATAGCCCCTTTGTCTTTTTCTAACCAGTTCCTTGTTCGGTTATCCTGGAAATGGCTTCTTACCAACTGGTCTTTTAACAATTGTGCTGTTCTGTAGATTACTTGAGGGCGCTGTCCTAAACGAGTACCAATGTCTGGATCCTTGGATATGGATAGCAATGTTTCTGGATTATGTTTGCGATTTTTTTGCTTTGCTTACTGTATGTCAATATTAGTCTTGGTACTTCTTATTTGTTTGTCTCTTCAAGTAATTAATTTCTCTGTACAAAATGTGTTCATGTCTTTATTCAAGCTTTTTTGTAGATATTGTTGTCTATACCCTCTGTGTCTCAATCTCTGTATTGTGTTGGGATAATTTTTCTTCTGCATCTGTGTCTTTCGAACAATTTTTTCACATTCTGATTAGTGCTCTAAAAGGGATACTTTGGATGAGTGATTTCGGGTGGAAACTTGTTCCGGATAACATGCCATTAGTAGATGTTTCTTTTCTATATAGTGTTGAGTGAATTTGACCTTCGTCTATATAGACTAGTAGATCCAGAAAATTAATCCTTGAGTTACTTGCGGTAGAGGTGAAGGATAATCCTAAATGGTTTCCGTTCAACTTGTTGAAAAATGTAATGAAATCGTTGTTATCGCCCTTCCAAATTAAAAATAAACCATTGATGTACCTGACCCATATTATTATTGTTTCAAGTTCTTGTTGGTTGCCTGATCTCCAGGCATGTGCCTTTTCCCACCATCCCATTACAATATTTGCATGGGAAACAGTCTTTGCAACGCGGTTTTTACAACGCAGTGCCTTTACCATGCATTTATTACCACACATTTGTTTAGCACGTATAGGCCTTTACCACGCATTTAGGTAAGTATGGAAGGGTTGGTGGGTCTCCCCGAAAAATATAAAAATAAATCTATATATACACACGCACACACACATTACCTACTGGCGATCGCCAGTAGGTAGTTATAGTTAGGACCGATTATACAAAGGAAATCCACAACATTCTATTTGGTAAAACTTAGGCGCCGGTTGACGAATCTTCGTGAAATTTTGAAAACTGGTGGGGCGCTCCGGGTCGCTCCTCTCCTGAAAGTTTCGGGGTGATTCGTCAAGTGGGGTTCGAGAAAAAAGGGGGTCCCAAAACGTGTTTTCCCCATGCAATTTTCCATAGGCACCGTTAATCGCAGTTGCAGCCCGAACTGCTGAACAGAATTACACGAAATTTAGCAAAGAGGTAGCCCTTGGTACACACTCGTGCCTTTTGGTTAAATGGTGTAAATCCGTTCAGTAGTTGCTGGGAAAATCAAAAGTAAAATCATAGATATATCTGGGCGGAGCCTATGTAGTAACGCAGATTGTCACAAGAATTCCAGTAGGCGCAGACTTGTTTGATGACGGTTTAATGATCAAGATTTAAATAAGCTATGGAATAGTAGCTTGAGTTAAGGCAAAAGCGACTGACACCAGTCTCAGACCATCAGTAACTGCTCCACAGTAGAATACACATCTATTGACCTAACATCGTTCTAAACTAGAATAGAATGATTTAAAGAAACAGTAGTGCAGCATGAATACAATGCATAATACTACAGCCTAACCACACATCTCATCGTGAGATCTGATTGGCTGTCAGCACTTCATCCAAGAAGTGTTGGCAGCCATCTTGGGACCAATATACATGATTGCACCTCATTAAAAAGCATTGCAGTTAATAGAAGGTTTTAAAACTTTAGTTACATTATAAATCATTTGTTGATGGTACCATACTCATTTTAGGAATTGTGGTGTGTTCTAAGGTGATTTTACCATGTGAAAAAGCCTTCTGCTGTGATTTCATGAATCATGTTTGAGAGAAAACTATTTTCTCATGCTTTTCCCACAGAGGTTTGGAAGGTGATCTATAAGCTAAACTGAGAGCATATTTTCTGTAAATTCACATTGTCTTTCTCAGTCATGTGAGAATGAAGCCTGACATTCTCAGTAAAACATGTACATCCAACAAGGGCAGAGACTGTCAGTTGATTCCTTTGTGTTCTACTGCAGCTTCCCAGAGTGTTCTAAAGAACAACTAGAGCGCTAACAGTCCTACTTATGACAAACGTATGGCACACCTGAAGCCATCTTGATTGTAATAAAGCGGTAACTCTTAAAACATTTAATTTAAAAAGGAACAAAACGAGGGGGTTCATTTTGCCAAAGAAATTAT
Source organism: Triturus cristatus (assembly GCF_964204655.1). Taxonomy (NCBI): domain Eukaryota; kingdom Metazoa; phylum Chordata; class Amphibia; order Caudata; family Salamandridae; genus Triturus; species Triturus cristatus. The sequence continues at coordinate 836,563,235 of NC_140594.1, forward strand.
GACTAGTGCTGCACAAAGAAAAATTAGGGCACATTTTGACTTCTCAAATCCTCTTCTATTTCATTAAAAAATTCTGACATGCAGACTGAAACATGCACTTTGAATACCAGCAGCAGACTTCCTTGGTGAGCAGTAGCTTTACTACAGTGATCTAATGAGCAACTAGAGTGCTAACATTCAGAACTTATGGCAAATGTGTCACACATCTGAATGCCTTCTTGATGGAACCAAAGTAAACAAGCATTGAAAATGCAATAGGTCTCGCCCTCGTTTAAGTTAAAGCAATTATGTTTGTAATTAGGTGGTTTTTTAGCTTTGCTTGTATTACTGTTTTTCAAACTTTCATGTACATAACACGCATATGTATGCTTTTATGTATATGAATACATGCATTTATATTTGTATTTATATAGATATGCAGATTATATATACGTTTATATATGTATGTGTATGTATATATATATTCACTGAAAAAACCAAAGGTTTCACAAACGTTATAGTTAGGAATTAGCATTTAAAAAACCTTGCAAATTCACTGAAAAAACCATAGGTTTCACACACGTTATAGTTAGCTGGACATTTCTCTCATACAAAACCAATGAAATTCCCCCGTTATAGTTAGTTCAGCTAACTATAACTCTTGCGCCCGCAATGCACTGCTGATGACGTCACATATTACATCACTCATGACATGGTCAGTGACATCACTCATGACATCACTGATGACATCTCAAATGACATCACTGATGACATAATCCAGTGAATGTGTGTTTTTCTGAAAATTAAATATGTTTTATATATGTATATCTCAAGGTCTATGGAAGAATAAATGGGTATATAAGTGTCTAAATGGATGATTTGTTTTTGAAAAATTGATTGTGTAACTGACTGATTAAGTGCATCATAGTGAATACATGGCTTAGTGAGTAATGTTTAAATATGTAAATATCTGTATCAGTCTATCACTTTGTGTATAAGTGGCTGCATGGGTTGGTGAGTAGCTACATGAGTGTCTATATAGGTTATTAGTTGTTTTTTTGAGTATCAGTCTAAGTGTCTGCATGGTTCGGTGGAGGGTATTACGTAGTGCATAGGTGCATGAATGAGTGACTCACTGTTTGTATGTGTTGAAGACAGCATGTGTGCAGGACTGTATGGGTGGATGTGTGTGTGTATGGGTGTGTTAGTGAGTGAATGACTGTCTCAATAGTGTCTTTATGAGTAACTACATATGTTTTAAAATAGTATATGTGACTATTGTTGTATATAAGTGAGTATATGTGAGATTGAGAGATTGAAAGAGTTCCTGTATGAATAAGTATGTGTTTCTATAAGTGATTGCTTAAAAGACTAAGTATGCGTAAGTTTCCGTAGAAGTAAGTGTGGTGGTGTGTGTATAACTGTATATGCAAGTAAATGTATGTTTGATTCTTTATTAGCATGAGTGACTATGTGTGTGAGTAACTCTATGGATGAGTGGCATTGTGTAACAGGATGTATAGGTGTATGAGTACATATGATGAGTGAGTACATGGATGAGTGACTGTATAGGACTGTTGGTGAATGAGTGGATGTGTATGTGGATCTTAGAATTACTGAAGAGGTTGTTGTAACTGGTATTGGTATGTCGCTTGTTTTTAAAATTTTAGTCTCTATTTTTGAATGTGTGTATCAAAGGTTATATTAGGGTGAGAGGAGGTCTGCCACTCTATCACAAGGATGATGTCATCAGTGATGTCATTTGAGAGGTTATCAGTGATGTCATGAGTGATGTCACTGACCATGTCATGAGTGATGTAATATGTGACGTCATCAGCAGTGCATTGCGGGCGCGCGAGTTATAGTTAGCTGAACTAACTATAACGGGGGAATTTCATTGGTTTTGTATGAGAGAAATGTCCAGCTAACTATAACGTGTGTGAAACCTATGGTTTTTTCAGTGAATTTGCAAGGTTTTTTAAATGCTAATTCCTAACTATAACGTTTGTGAAACCTTTGGTTTTTTCAGTGAATTTGTACGTTTTTTTAAATGCTAATTTTTGAATTATTAAATTAAATATATATTTTTTTTCAGTGAATTTGTACGGTTTTTTAAATGCTAATTTTTGAATTATTAAATTAAATTTTTTTTTTATTAAAATAAAATTCCTATGTATTCATTTATATATTATCTGAACCCTTTTATTTGTTTTTGCTCTTTTTTTTAACTTTCAATTAGGATAAAGTTGAACAGTTTATTTTATTTTTGCAATTAATTTTTCTCCACTTTTTTTTTTTATATAAATTCTTGGGGTGCGCGCTCTGAGCGCCACCTAGTACGTTTTCGTAAGTTTTTTATACCGTCGTACGTTATTTACGTACGCATACATACGTTATAGTGCGCGCTGGGAGCGCGCACCCAGTACGTATGCGTACGTACGCATGCGTCGTACGCGCTCCACGCGGTTCACTTCCGCATACGCTTAAATTACGCGCATTAACGTTCGCGTATACGCGTGTGCAACGTATGCGCGTTACGTACGCACCTATGACGTATGCACATGCGCTCCTACGCGTTCGCGCATGCGTAAACACAAGGTGCGCGCTCTGAGCTTGCTCAGTGCGCGCACCTCGGGTTATATGCTTAATAAAACAACACTTCTAATTGGTTATCATTACTTTCAGTTTCTGATTGTTTCAACACCACACCCAATCCCCTCATGGCAAGTCATGTGATCATGAATCATCACTTTTGATTGGTTTGAAGTACTTTCAGTTCCAGATTATTCCCAAACCACACCTACTCCCCTCATTATTAGTTCTGATTCCTTTGGAGAAGGAGCTATTCTGTTGTTGAGAGACAATGGCTGAACAGCAACCATCTTCAGACAGTGACCAGGACACTCTTGAGAGGCAGAGGAACAGGAAGCAGAAAGACAGCTTTATATGGCAGTTTTTCACTTTTCCAGAGGGACAAAAAAAGGTAAATGCACCTAAAGTTACTTGTGTACTTTGTCAAAAAGTCTTGTCACGTGGGAATCCTAACAAGAAGTATTCTTTTAGCAGTCACACTAAGTTGAGGCATGTTGACAAAATGCATCCAGTGACTTTTCGTCGAGCTTCTGGAGCAAACCCTCCACCTGCTCAACCGACGACATCTGCAGCAGCTCAGCCGAGCACATCTTCGGCAGCTCAGGCGAGCACTTCTTCTGCAGTGGTGCCTTTGCCTTCTTCCACACCTCTTTTTGGACCACCTTGTTTTGCGAGGTTGTCTACATGCTACACTGATTGCGGTCGACTTATTTCTGTGTGTGAGACCAGTCTTGATCTCATTCAGAGAAAATTTGATGCGCATGAGTGCAGTAGGCCATAGATGTTTTTTCTTTTTTTTCGTTTTTCTCTTCCTGTTTCCCTCCATTAACTCAAGGGCTCTTTTAAGAGCCACTTAAAAACTAAACCCCAAAAATTTTTGGGGGGATTTGTTTTTTTTTTGGGGGTGCGCGCACCCTGCGCGCACCCAAGGATGTTTTTTAAAAAATTAAAAAAAAAAAAAAAAATTTAATGTACAAAAAGAGGTTAAGAAATGGAAGCATGAAAAGGGAGGATTGAGAAATACAAATATTTTTCACTTTAAAAAAAAAAAAAAAAACTTATTTGTAAAAAAATAATTTTTTTGTATCTTGCAAGGAAACAGAATTTCGTTTTTTCTTTTTTCTTTCTAGTTCTGCAAAAAAGAAAAAAGTATTAATATTCAATCATACATTACAAAAAGCATTACATGTTTTTACATATTTTACAAAGCAATTTTTTGCCCTTTTTTTTGCTGTTTTCAGAATTTTTTAATTTTCACTTAAAATAGTGAAAACAATTGTATTCATCATTTAACAGCGGGCAAGAAAAAAAACAATTTAAAAGATTGTTTAAAAAAAGCCCAAAAACTATCCTCACTAAAATATATCTTGTTAGAAATATTACATATATATTACAAGTACTTTTCTAGATGAATAAAATTTTTCTAGATAAACCGTCTTTAAACCTTGTCGCAAAAGCACACATGCCAAAATAATTTCTGTCAAAGGAGTCCACAATTGTTTTTATTACTTTTCCTTTAGGCCAAATAGTAATTTCAAAATTATTTTTAAGTGATATCTTCAATTATAATCCTTTAAAATTACAAAAAATGCTTTCTTCAGATGCAGTTTTTATTTTTCAAAATTTAGGTATCAGAAAAATTAAGTAAGAATTGGGTAAATCATAAGGCAAACGTTGCTTGAAAATCAATTGGGAATCATTACACAGTGTCCAGCCTTTTTCACATTTAAGATAAACTGTGTAATGTCCAGAAGTTACAGTAGGTCCTTCATGAAAAATTATTGCAACTGTAACAAAAGTTTTTCCAGAAATTGATAATTGTTGTCCTGTAAACTTCTTTATTAAAGTATCCAATTTTGAACCATCAGCTCTACAACGTTGCATCATTAAAATTACATACTGACCATATTTCTGTAAAAATAACGTTGAAAACATGTCAGATTTACATTCAGAACATTCCATGTTGTGATTGGCATCTTTAACTAATTTACTAAAAGTCACTGATTTACTTTGTGGTAATGGTAAAAATATGAACCTTTCTGAATCAACATTACTACTACATGTGTTCATACAGTTTTCACAGCAATGTTCCCATTTGTAAGAGACACCAAATAAGTTTTCTACTTCTACTCCTTCATCTTCAAGTACACTCAAAATATATATTAAGAATTCCTGTGCATCTTGCTGGACATTTTCTTTAAACTGTGTAGAACCACAACATACATCTAAAAGATTTCTAACATCAGTAGCACTTTCTATTTCAGTTTTATCAGTACTCAGCTTCTCATAAAGGAGACTCAGCAGAGAACACAATCTTTTTCCGTGATTTACTATTATCTGTTCTAGCAACTTTTCAAGATAAAATACAACATTCAGCACTACATTTGCATAGCAGTTGACACCAGAGCTATTTTCAAAATGGCAACCAACAACCTCTTCAACACTGTCCTTTTTCTTTTTCCTTGCTATCACATCACTGTCCTTTTTTTTTTGTTCTGTTCATCCACATTACAGATATTTTCAAATCTCCTTTTCCGAGAAACAACATGTTTTTCAATCACAGGATACTGTCCTAAATGAGGAGCATAGGTTCTTCTTAATCTATTATACTCCTTTACACAGTTTGTATCAGCACTAACTTTTGAGTCATCAAAGTCTATCATAAATAAACCAGATAATGTTTTTACTCGTGACAGAGCAACATATGCCATACCTTCTTTGAACACAGTAGAACCAATGTTTACAAAAGCACTATCTACAGTCAATACTTGAGACTTGTGAATAGTTACAGCATATGCTAGAGAAAATGGAAACTGCTTTCTACGCACATATAAGTCTTTCACAAGCATGAAACGAACTGAACAACGACAAATGTCTTTAACTTCTTCTATCTGATCAAATTTTATTTTTAAATATTCAATTCCTTCTTTTTTCTGATAATTAATAAAACCCACAACTCTTCCCATAGCTCCATTCACTAAACCTTTTTCTACATACAAATTTCTCCTTAAAATCACTCGACAATTCATGCAAACATATAGATTTTTTTCTAATCCAGCTGTTTTGGAAATGTTCTTCTCTAGTGAATCCAATTTATTTTTCAGTTTGCCTGTTAATGTAAAAGTAATTCTTTCATGCTGAATTTTGTCCTCTGCTTCCATTTTCTTAATCTCTTCCTTTTCCAATTTCAAAAGTTTCTCATTGAATATTGAGCACTCACGTAGTGTTGGCATTAAGCAGATTACAGTATTTTTTTCAGCAATGTTCTTGTATATTTTCTCTGCAACTATTTCTTCATTTGGAAATAAATTATGTAGCATCCTACTCTGTATTGCTTTTTTGCCAACTTATGTGAGTAGTCCAATTCTGATATCTTTCAGAATACTTGCATAATCTTCGTCGTTTGCTTGTCTCATATTGGTAGTGAGTTCTTTGTACTCAAAGAACGACCAAATATTCGCATTACCAATGCTTCCTAATGACTTCTTCGTGTCTTCATGTGTCACAGTATTAAACACTGGTTGTCCTTTAACTGGAGTGAGCTGTAAAAGATCTCCAAAAACGATGACGTGTTTACCTTCAAATAACACGTCATAGTCTCTCTTAAGAATTTGTTGCATTCTTAAATGCACAAAGGCAAGCATTAAGTTTGAAACCATGCTCACCTCATCAATAATGAGAACTTGCATCTTCTTCAACACTCTTGAAACTTCGAAGCATGCTTCTCCAGTTAGCTTGTGGTATTCTATTTTGTTCTCATGCTCCACTGGTAACATTAGCAAGCGATGTAAGGTAATTCCTTTTATGTTATAGGCTGCTAACCCAGTTGGAGCAGTTACCACACAAGACACATTTGAAGCTGTTTTTTGCTGTAGGTAGCTTCTGATGACTTTTATTAAGAAACTTTTACCAGTTCCAGCTTGTCCACTCACATACATCCTGATTGGTTCAAATGATGTGCATGAGCACTGTTTTTTTCATGTAATGATCCATGATCAATTTTTTTGGTGACTTCTTCATAAATTTGTTTTTGTTCTTCATTCAGTTGTTGTTCCAGATTTAGTAAGTCGATTGAATCTTCCTGTGCTTGATTCATAGCCGTTTCTACTTCAGTCATGGCTACTGCAGCTTCATTTTCTATGATTGGTTGTCCTAGGGGATCTTGACTAAGTGTTCCTGTACTTTGGCTGTCTTGAGAACTGTCTCTAGCTACTTCAGCTGCAATTTTTGCTTCCTGTTCATTTTCTTCATTTAACATTTGGACATAAGTTGTGAAAGTACTGCATTCTAGGCTATCTTTGCTAGCATTAAAAGAATCTTCATAGCTTTGAAATTCTCCCAGTAGTTCGTCCTCTGAACGCCATGGTTTAAACAGCTGTAAAAGAGCCAAGTAGTAAAATTCCTTTTTGTCAGTAGTGTCGCAACTCAGCTTCCTGTGATTTATCAAACTTCCTTTTGTTTGCTTCACCAAACATCCTTCCTCACCAATGACTTTATATTTTCCATTGTTGATGTCTTCTGTGGCTTTCCGTGAAAAAATGTAGTTCTGCAGCACTTCATAGAGACACATGTTCTCAAGATGATGACTTCTTTTTGGGTAATATGTGTCCAACATGTTTGTTTTCAAAATATCTGTACTTTCTGGGTCATTCTCGGCCAAATATTCAATTTCTCCAACAGATTTCAGTACCCGATTTCTCATTCCTGCAAGGCCTAAGCTTACCCAAATTATTCTTCTGGATTTCGAGTAAAGACTTGCAGATGATAACCTATCTGAGCATTCGTAGGATCCAACTTCTCGATGCGATAACATCTTTAAACTGAAACTGTACAGCTTCTTACTGACAGTCTTCTCGTGAGAAATCTCTTCCCACATTTCCTTCAATTCTGTTTTCTCAGATTTAGTGATGTAAGATGTGACATACCGAGCAACAGCAATAGAATTGTCTGCCACATACTGAATATCCATGTTAGCATTCCACATGGATAAAATGACTGGGTTGAAGTCATTTATAAATTTTGACTCTTCTTTTCTTCTTAGGTTGTATGTATTTTTGGGAGATTTTCTGGTTATAGTATGTCGCACAGCTGACATAAAACTGTTGACTCTTCCTTTAGAAAGAACAGGTCTAGGAAATCCAAATCGACACTTTGTGTAGAATTTATCTTTGGTCTTGTACTTACGTCGACGGTATTTTCCACACCGATGACTTTGGAAACGTAAAACTTGTTCTTTTAACTTTTTCTCTTCTGTGCTATTAGGTATAGCACATGTTGCATATTCTTCAATGAAAGATAACACTGCTTCATCAGCATCTGTTCCAAATTTTGGTGCATCCTTGATCCACAACAGCATATGAATATGAGGAGCACCTCTTGCCTGGTACTCTTTTCTCCAAAAGAAATCCACTACTTCTCCAAGAGGTGGATTTTTTTTATTGCAGATGAAGGACATCATAGCCTCAAATCTATGATTGAAATATCTGCAAACATTAACCAGATCCAATGAGCACAGTTCTCCTGCTGTCTTGTATTCAATGTTTTTAATGTTTGAATTTGCCTCTCGTAGAAAATCCAATAAATCATCCCAAGCGTACTCGGCACAGCTTAGGGTTACAAACCATGTAGGAGTTCCTAAATTCCGTAACATGTATTTTAATTCACCATGGCGTCGGTACCAATATTCATTTGTCCCACGCTGACAAGCCATCAGATTGATCAGTTGTGTTTCCAAATGATCATCTCGGTGCTGCACTTTCTCCATAAAATCCTTAGCAGACACATTATGTAGATGTACTCCACTTTTTAAAATGTGATTTACTGCATAAGATAATGCAGACAAGTCGCTTTCAAATAAAAGATGAAACAAATAAGGAATACTTTGACGAAATCTTGAATCTTCAGCATATAGTCTTGTAGTCCGATACTCAGAAGCTGGAATCTGTTCTGGGCGTTCATCGTATCGTCCACCTTTTCCTGTAGGAAACAGCTGAGGAAAACATCGAGCTTCCAAGCTCTTCTCCCATACACTCACGGGAGTTCCTTTTGCTTTCTTCATCTGAAACAGATCAATAGTGTCTCCCATAACTTCTTTTGAATGAAGAGGATGTATGCTAAAATGTTCATAAATTTCTTCTTCCTTTGACTTGTCCACTTTTTCAATTTGTCCAGTTGGTGTTTCTGTGTCTTCGTGTAAATCTTCTTCTTCATCTATATAAATTGATTCATACCATTTATTATTCCTTTTCAAATATAAATTTGCTCTTTGTACTTTCCGTACATCTACCAGCTCCTGCCAAATCTTCTTATTCTTTGTAGGTACACCATTAACCAGAATAACTAATGGTTCAGTTTCCAAAGTATCTGCATCAATAGTTTCCATATTTTTTTTCAAATCCAAGGGCAAATACACCACTCTTCCTTTTAAACCTCTCAGTAAATCTGAAGGAGGTAATTTACCAGTTTTGGGCTCCATACGTACTATGGTCTGGAACGGATGAACACATTGAATGAGTATAGACTCTTATGTATTTAAATCAGAAAGTTCGGCAGGAATAGCATCCAATTCTAAATTATTATGTACAGCTCTGGTCGGCATTCTATTTTCTTCTAACTTGTTATAACAGTATTTACAAATACGCTGATCTTCACCCAAATCAAAACAATTTTCCAGAAATATATATGTTGCAAAATCCTTCCACTTATAATTATCTTCATTTTCACTTTTTTTATACAGATCAACATTCCTTGTTTGAATTTTATAATGGCTTCTGCGGCAACAAATACAAGTAATATTTGGTCTTTCATTAGAGATGATAGTAAATTTTGTCATTTCATCCTCAAACTTTTTAGTAATAATGAGTTCTACATTCTGTTCCTCATTTTCCTCATTAACTGTGTCCTTTTCTGCACTTTCTTGTTCTGGACCAAAGTAACAAAACTGAATATCATCAGTAACCTTCACTACATCTGATACAGATCCACGGAACAGAGCATTATTCAACTCATTCAACTTTACTGCTGGACTTTTAGCAAAATACAATGTTCTCACAAACTTTCTCATTTCAGTATGATGAACAGCCAGCATCCTAAAATGATGAAAAACACTTTTACACACTTTTCTAGATAGACAAGCCAGAGAATGTCCTTGCAAACCAGTATTCTCTCTCACTCTGCATGGATCTAGTGATTGAAGCACCTTCATCTTCTGTTTTACACTCTTTTTACTATATTCTCTTAGAAAGTCACGTAATTTATCAATAGATTCCTGATGCACAGTACAAATACTACTACAGTTCCAAGTGTACACTGGGGCTTTTGGACGTCTCCCCATAGCCTCAGCAGCCATTACTTCTTCCTCATTTCTTGGGACCATTTTCTCTTTTTCCATCACACAACCATCCTTAACTTCATATGCTCTGCCATTGGTGTCAACTGCATGCAACAAACTATTACTTTGAAGATAACTCTCTTCATTAAAAAATGGTTCAGTACTTGAACTGTGTTTCCATTCTCCCAAGAACACTTTACAAAAGTTACTTTTTTTCACTTCTCTTTTCCTTTTGCTTTGTGACTTCATTGCATTGACTAATTTATCTAATCTACGCATCCTATTCAAAATTAGAATAAAGGTTCTTTTTATTTCCAAAGCCTTACTTACAATATTTTCTATAAAAAAAAAATTCTTAATAAATTTTGATTTTTTCTTATATTTTTTCACATCCTTTAGCAAATTTAACATCACTCTTCTCTGAAACATTTTTCGGCGAATGTTTTTAAAATCTAATTTTCGTGTTAAATCTGTTTTACATACTTCTGATTGTACATTAGCTTTTGTTTTTTGCTGTTGACTCTGTTGTTGCTTAGTACCTAAAACACTTTGTTTTACATTTATTTTTTCCATTTTTTTGTTTTTTGAAGATCTTTTTTAAGAAATCTCTACTCTGCTTACCAGTAGACTTTTTCTTTTTGCCATCACCAGCTTTTCCTCCTATTTTTTTTTCCAGTTTTGTCCAGATATAGTTGTTGTTGCTTTTCTTTCCTCTTTCTTGTCCTTAAAGGCATTTTTTTATTTTTTCACTGTTGCTCAACAATACCTGCAAGAAACTGTAAAAAAAATACCTTTTTGTAATTATAATTCATTTAAAGTTTTTTAGCTTTTCAATAATTTAAAATGTTTTAGCTTTTGCCTCATTTGCGATTTAGTGATTTCTGCTGAGTGCTAACCACCACATTCGAAGAAAACAAGCTGTCCCTTTCCTGCAAGTGCATGTTTTACAGAACAACTGCAACACAAATTACAACTCTGGCCACAATTCCTGTGCACACACAGCCTCATGGTGTGATTCTAAGCAGAAAACAGAATTTGATTGGCAATTTCAAAGCACATTTACTACTGTGGTAGAGCAAGTGATAATTACTGTTACAGCCTGACACATTTTCCTTGTAGATTACAGAGGCAGAAAAGAGCACATGTCCTAACAGCTACTTCATACCATGAGCATGTGCAACCTGGGTGAGTGACTACACTAGAGCAAAGGAAATGAGCCTTGGTGTTGTTGAATGTCTTTGCGTTACACAGTGCTATCTGAAACACCACACAGAGCTGAGTACTACGCATGGGAGTGTTGGAGAAGCTGCTGCGTGTGTGCCAAGAGTGTGTTTCTGGAGACTGTGTATTGTCTGGTGCAAGACAGATGAGCAAAGAGACTTCCAAAACTGCAGGGATGTATGTAACAGTGCATGTGTGGTAAGGGTTAATTTGAGTTTTGAACATATGGCAACTACCTGTGCCTTTGCTATTTTGAAAGGAAAATCTACCCTGTTGGTTTCAAATGTTTTAGCTTTTGCCTCTCATTTGCGATTTAGTGATTTCTGCTGAGTGCTAACCACCACATTTGAAGAAAACAAGCTGTCCCTTTCCTGCAAGTGCATGTTTTACAGAACAACTGCAACACAAATTACATCTCTGGCCACAATTCCTGTGCGCACACAGCCTCATGGTGTGATTCTAAGCAGAAAACAGAATTTGATTGGCAATTTCAAAGCACATTTACTACTGTGGTAGAGCAACTGATAATTGCTGTTACAGCCTGACACATTTTCCTTATAGTTTACAGAGACAGAAAAGAGCACATTTCCTAACAGCTACTTCATACCATAAGCATCTGCAACCTGGATGAGTGATTAGAGTAGAGCAAAGAAAATGAGGCCTTGATGATGTTTTTATGTGTTTGCATTATACACTGCTTTCTGAAACATCACACAGAGCTAAGTACTACACATGGGAGTGTTGGAGAAGCTGCTGCATGTGTGCCAAGAGTGTGTTTCTGGAGACTATGTATTGTCAGCTGCAAGAGAGATGAGCAAGGAGACTTCCAGAACTGCATGAAAACTGCAGGGATGTATGTAACAGTGCATGTGAGCTAAGGGATAATTTGTGTAAAGACAACAGGCTGCCCCTTTCCTGGGACTGCAATTCTTACTGAACAACAACTTCACAAATTTAATCTCTGCCCACAATTCCTGTGCGCACACAGACTCATGCCATCATTTTAGGAACATAACACAGGCTGCCCCTTTCCTGGGACTGCAATTCTTACTGAACAACAACTTCACAAATTAAATCTCTGCCCACAATTCCTGTGCGCACACAGACTCATGCCATCATTTTAGGAACATAACACAGGCTGCCCCTTTCCTGGGACTGCAATTCTTACTGAACAACAACTTCATAAATTAAATCTCTGCCCACAATTCCTGTGTGCACACAGACTCATATCGTCATTTTAGGCACATAACACAGGCTGCCCCTTTCCTGGGACTGCATTTCTTTCAGAACAACAACTTCACAAATTAAATCTCTGCCCACAATTCCTGTATACACACAGACTCATGCTATGTTTTTTTAAACAAAACAGTGTTCCTGAATAGTACCAAATTACTGTTAGAGCCTGACACATTTTCCTTATCATTTACAGATGCAGAAAACAGCACATGTCCTAACAGCTCCTTGAGACCATGACCATATGTTACAGGGTGAGTGATTAGACTAGATCAAAAAAAATGAGGCCTTGGTGACGTTGAATGTGTTTGTATTACACAATGCTATCTGAAACATCACACAGAGCTGAGTACTACACATGAGAGTGTTGGAGAAGCTGCTGCGTGTGTGCCAAGAGTGTGTTTCTGGAGACTGTGTATTGTCTGGTGCAAGACAGATGAGCAAAGAGACTTCAAAACTGCATGAAGACTGCTGGGATGTATGTAACAGTGCATGTGTGCTAAGGGTTATTTTCAGTTTTGAACATATGGCAACTACCTGTGCCTTTGCTATTTTGAAAGGGAAATCTACCCTGTTGGTTTCAAATGTTTTAGCTTTTGCCTCTCATTTGCGATTAAGTGATTTCTGCTGAGTGCTAACCACCACATTTGAAGAAAACAAGCTGCCCCTTTCCTGCAAGTGCATGTTTTACAAAACAACTGCAACACAAAATACATCTTTGGCCACAATTCCTATATTCACACAGACTCATGCTGTGTTGGTAGGCACAAAACACAGGCAGCCCCTTTCCTGGGTCTGCAATCCTTACAGAACAACAACTTCACAAATTAAATCTCAGACAACAATTCCTATATGCACACAGACTCATGCTGTGTTGGTAGGCACAAAACACAGGCTGCCCCTTTCCTGGGTCAGCAATTCTTACAGAACTAATGCTAATTTCAAATGTGCTGCCATTTTCCTCTCTTTTCTTTCAAAGTGATTTCTGCTAAATCCTAACCATCACAATTAAAAACAAGCTGTCCTTTCCTTTCAACTGCAAGTCTTACTTTTCAACAGCAACGCAAATTAAATCTCTGTCAACAATTCTTCTCTGCACACAGACTCATGGTTTGATGGTAGGCACAAAACAGTATTCCTCATTCTTACCAGTACACAAACTTATTGTGAAAACATACTCCATAATATCTTACAAGTTCAAAACAGTTAAATATCTCGCAAACCTCAAAATGTAAAACATAACTTTTGAAGAAGATTCACAATTCTAATATTTATCTCAAAAATCACCACATACATCCCCTCTCAAACTCATAACTCACCTTTTAAAATAGTTAGTTGAGAAAGAAATGTGCCACTCAAACAGCAGACTATCAGAGTCAGAATATCAGAGCTCCACACCTCTCTCCTCTCTCCAGAACCAGTAAATGGCAATGTTTCCCTCTCTTTTTTCACACATATACATGTTAATGTAAAATCACAGTCCTTCCCACATTTTTTCAAATGGAATCACACATTTCTATTGGTTGAAAACTTCAACCCCTTTCCAAATGTACCCTTCCCCCAACTTGTCTCCTGCCTGCTACCATAGCAACAGGTCATGGAACACTGCTGTGAGGAGAGAGGTCAGAAGTTCAGCAGACAATGTTTCATATCCAAAGAGCAAGAGTGCTTGACTTTTCAAACCTAACAGCAAATCCATAGTAATGTTCTTTGGTAACACATTTTTCTGAACCAATACAAAACATGCTTTTTAAAATTTAAACATACAGCCTAGTTTTTAGTGTATAATGGTTTGAAACAGCCAATGAGTTCTTTTTATAAAAAAAACTGTGCGCCTCCTTTTTTCAACTGTCTTTCATTTCATATTGCCTTTCTACCGAAAGACACCTCCTGAGTGCATCCAGATCTCCTTGGAAGATGTTCACAGTGTGGATTGTAGGTCACAGCTATGTCTTCTGGAGTGAAAATTTTGCAGAAAAAAGAGGTATGGTGAGAGACCTTGCTTTGCCAAATGTAGACATTAAATGGATTGGTCAGAGAGGGTTAAAGTGGCACCAATTAATGCCTTTGGTGAAAACCTTTCTACATCTCCCACAGCCTAACCTTATTATTGTGCACTGTGGTGGTAATGACCTAGGCACTTTAACTGGGGTAGGTCTGGAAATGCTTATTAAGGACACCTTTGTGTAATTGATGTCGCTTTTTCCACAAACTGCCTTTGTATATTCTAACATATGCCAAAGGCAAAAGTGGAACTGGCCCAACCAATTTTGTCCGCAGATTGACAAAGCAAGGAAGCACGTCAACAAATCTATTTCTGCTTTTCTCAGAGACTATGGTATGGGTTCTATATATCACAACAACTTGCGTTACAACATGCAAGACATTTATAGAGGAGATGGTGTACACTTCACTGATGAAGGCAACAGAGTCTTCCTCTTGAACTTTAGACTCTGCATCGGTACTTACTTGTAGGTACCAAACAACACACAATAAACACAAGGGCTCTTTTTAGAGCCACCTTATATCTTTTCACTTAATTGCTTATTTTTATTATTTTTTTGTTTTGAAAAAATTTTCGGGTGCGCGCACTCGGCGATATTTTTTTCCAAAATATAAATCTTTTTTTTTTGCCCTACAAGGTCCTATTGTGACCCCCTTACAATGCCTAGTGGGTCAATATCTCCCCACTCTGCCCCCTTTTCACGTTCTCCCCCTTTGTTTATCACCCCCTCTTTAAGCGAGAGACAAAATGGCGGCCGCCGCTTCCTGATTTCCACCGATTCGAATGGGCTCGCGAACGGCAGGGTGCGCGTACAGGACTTGCTCAGTGCGCGCACGCTGCGCGCGTACAGATATATATATTGATTTAAATGCTAATTTCTCAGGAAATACTGAACAAATTTACACCAGACCTGCAAAAGGCACTTCATGGACCTTATGGCTACCTCTCTGCCAAATTTCACATAATTCTGTTCAGCCGTTCGGGCTGTAGCTGCGACTAAAGTCCCTATGGAAAAATGCATGGGGAAAACGCGTTTTGGGACCCCCCTTTTTTCTCGGCCCCCGCTTGACGAATCACCCCGGAACTTTCAGGGTAGGAGCTGAGCGGAGCGCCCCATTAGTTTTGAAAATTTCGCGTGGATTTGTCTACCGGCGCCAAAGTTATTCCTAACTATAACTACCTACTGGCGACCGCCAGTAGGTAATATACACATATATAAATGCATATGCATACATATGCATATATATATGTACATATGTGGGCGTGTAGAGAGAGGTAGAGGTGTAGAGGTAGAGGTGTAGAGAGGTACAGGTGTAGAGAGGTAGAGAGTAGTAGAGAGAGAGGTAGAGAGAGAGAGTACAGAGTGAGTAGTAGAGAGTAGCAGAGAGTGAGTAGTAGAGAGTAGTAGAGAGTGAGTAGTAGAGTGAGTAGTAGAGTGAGTAGTAGAGAGTGAGTAGTAGAGTGAGTAGCAGAGAAAGAGTAGTAGAGAGGAGTAGAGAGTGAGTAGTAGAGTGAGTAGTAGAGTGAGTAGTATAGAGTAGCAGAGAGAGAGAGAGTAGTAGAGAGTGAGTAGTAGAGTAGTAGAGAGAGTTGTAAAGAGTGAGTAGTAGAGAGAGAGTTGTAAAGAGTGAGTAGTAGAGAGAGAGTAGTAGAGTGAGTAGTAGAGTGAGTAGTAGAGAGTAGTAGAGAGTGAGTAGGAGAGTAGTGGAGTAGTAGAGAGTGAGTAGGAGAATAGCAGAGAGTGAGTAGTAGAGTGAGTAGTAGAGAGTGAGTAGTAGAGAGTGTAGTAGAGTAGTAGAGAGTGAGTAGTAGAGAGAGTATTAGAGAGTGAGTAGTAGAGAGAGTAGTAGAATAGTAGAGAGTAGTTGAGAGCGAGTAGTAGAGAGCGAGTAGTAGAGAGCGAGTAGTAGAGAGTGAGTAGTAGAGTGAGTAGTAAAGAGTGAGTAGTAGAGTGAGTAGTAGAGTGAGTAGTAGAGAGGGAGTAGTAGAGTAGCAGAGAGTAAGTGGTAGAGAGAAGTAGAGTAGTAGAGTGAGTAGAGAGTGAGTAGTAGAGAGTAGTAGAGTAGTAGAGAGTAGTAGAGTAGTAGAGAGTGAGTAGTAGAGAGAGTAGCAGAGAGTGAGTAGTAGCGAGCGAGTAGTAGAGTGAGTAGTGGAGAGTGAGTAGTAGAGAGCGAGTAGTAGAGAGTGAGTAGTAGAGAGTGAATAGTAGAGAGAGTAGTAGAGAGTGAGTAGTAGAGTAGTAGAGAGTGAGTAGTAGAGTAGTAGGGAGTGAGTAGTAGAGAGTGAGTATTAGAGAGTGGTAGTAGAGAGTAGTAGAGTGAGTTGTAAAGAGTGAGTAGTAGAGAGAAAGTAGTAGAGAGTGAGTAGTAGAGAGTGAGTAGTAGAGAGTGAGTAGTAGAGAGTGAGTAGGAGAGTAGTAGAGAGTGAGTAGTAGAGAGTGAGTATTAGAGAGTGGTAGTAGAGAGTAGTAGAGTGAGTTGTAAAGAGTGAGTAGTAGAGAGAAAGTAGTAGAGAGTGAGTAGTAGAGAGAGTAGTAGAGAGAGTAGTAGAAAGAGTAGTACAGGGTAATAGAGTAGTAGAGAGTGAGTAGGAGAGTAGTAGAGAGTGAGTAGTAGAGAGTGAGTAGTAGAGAGCGAGCAGTAGAGAGCAAGTAGTAGAGAGTATGTAGTAGAGAGTGAGTAGTAGAGTGGTAGAGTAGTAGAGAGTAGTTGAGAGCTAGTAGTGGAGTGAGTAGTGGAAAGTGAGTAGTAGAGAGTGAGTAGTAGAGAGTGAGTAGTAGAGAGTGAGTAGTAGAGAGTGAGTAGGAGAGTAGTGGAGTAGTAGAGAGTGAGTAGGACAGTAGTAGAGAGTGAGTAGTAGTGAGTAGTAGCGTGAGTAGTAGAGAGTGAGTAGTAGAGAGTGTGTAGTAGAGAGTGTAGTAGAGAGTAGTAGAGAGTGAGTAGTAGAGAGAGTATTAGAGAGTGAGTAGTAGAGAGAGTAGTAGAATAGTAGAGTAGTTGAGTGGGAGTAGTAGAGTGAGTAGTGGAGAGTGAGTAGTAGAGAGCGAGTAGTAGAGAGCGAGTAGTAGAGAGCGAGTAGTAGAGAGTGAGTAGTAAAGAGTGAGTAGTAGAGAGTGTGTAGTAGAGAGTGTAGTAGAGAGTAGTAGAGAGTGAGTAGTAGAGAGAGTATTAGAGAGTGAGTAGTAGAGAGGGAGTAGTAGAGTAGCAGAGAGTAAGTGGTAGAGAGAAGTAGAGTGAGTAGAGTGAGTAGAGAGTGAGTAGTAGAGAGTAGTAGAGTAGTAGAGAGTAGTAGAGTAGTAGAGAGTGAGTAGTAGAGAGAGTAGCAGAAAGTGAGTAGTAGCGAGCGAGTAGTAGAGTGAGTAGTGGAGAGTGAGTAGTAGAGAGCGAGTAGTAGAGAGTGAGTAGTAGAGAGTGAGTAGTAGAGAGAGTAGTAGAGAGTGAATAGTAGAGAGAGTAGTAGAGAGTGAGTAGTAGAGTAGTAGAGAGTGAGTAGTAGAGAGTGAGTATTAGAGAGTGGTAGTAGAGAGTAGTAGAGTGAGTTGTAAAGAGTGAGTAGTAGAGAGAAAGTAGTAGAGAGTGAGTAGTAGAGAGTGAGTAGTAGAGAGTGAGTAGGAGAGTAGTAGAGAGTGAGTAGTAGAGAGTGAGTATTAGAGAGTGGTAGTAGAGAGTAGTAGAGTGAGTTGTAAAGAGTGAGTAGTAGAGAGAAAGTAGTAGAGAGAGAGTAGTAGAGAGTGAGTAGTAGAGAGAGTAGTAGAGGGTAGTAGAGAGTGAGTAGGAGAGTAGTAGAGAGTGAGTAGTAGAGAGTGAGTAGTAGAGAGCGAGCAGTAGAGAGCAAGTAGTAGAGAGTATGTAGTAGAGAGTGAGTAGTAGAGTGGTAGAGTAGTAGAGAGTAGTTGAGAGCTAGTAGTGGAGTGAGTAGTGGAAAGTGAGTAGTAGAGAGTGAGTAGTAGAGAGTGAGTAGGAGAGTAGTGGAGTAGTAGAGAGTGAGTAGGAGAGTAGTAGAGAGTGAGTAGTAGTGAGTAGTAGAGAGTGAGTAATAGAGAGTGTGTAGTAGAGAGTGTAGTAGAGAGTAGTAGAGAGTGAGTAGTAGAGAGAGTATTAGAGAGTGAGTAGTAGAGAGAGTAGTAGAATAGTAGAGTAGTTGAGTGGGAGTAGTAGAGTGAGTAGTGGAGAGTGAGTAGTAGAGAGCGAGTAGTAGAGAGCGAGTAGTAGAGAGCGAGTAGTAGAGAGCGAGTAGTAGAGAGTGAGTAGTAAAGAGTGAGTAGTAGAGAGTGTGTAGTAGAGAGTGTAGTAGAGAGTAGTAGAGAGTGAGTAGTAGAGCGAGTAGTAGAGAGTGAGTAGTAAAGAGTGAGTAGTAAAGAGTGAGTAGTAGAGTGAGTAGTAGAGAGGGAGTAGTAGAGTAGCAGAGAGTAAGTGGTAGAGAGAAGTAGAGTAGTAGAGTGAGTAGAGAGTGAGTAGTAGAGAGTAGTAGAGTAGTAGAGAGTAGTAGAGTAGTAGAGAGTGAGTAGTAGAGAGAGTAGCAGAGAGTGAGTAGTAGAGAGAGTAGTAGAATAGTAGAGTAGTTGAGAGGGAGTAGTAGAGTGAGTAGTGGAGAGTGAGTAGTAGAGAGCGAGTAGTAGAGAGTGAGTACTAGAGAGCGAGTAGTAAAGAGTGAGTAGTAAAGAGTGAGTAGTAGAGAGTGAGTAGTAGAGAGTGAATAGTAGAGAGAGTAGTAGAGAGTGAGTAGTAGAGTAGTAGAGAGTGAGTAGTAGAGAGTGAGTATTAGAGAGTGGTAGGAGAGTAGTAGAGTGAGTTGTAAAGAGTGAGTAGTAGAGAGAAAGTAGTAGAGAGTGAGTAGTAGAGAGTGAGTAGTAAAGAGAGTAGTAGAGAGAGTAGTAGAGGGTAGTAGAGTAGTAGAGAGTGAGTAGGAGAGTAGTAGAGAGTTAGTAGTAGAGAGTGAGTAGTAGAGAGAGTAGTAGAGAGTGAGTAGTAGAGTGGTAGAGTAGTAGAGAGTAGTTGAGAGCTAGTAGTGGAGTGAGTAGTGGAGAGTGAGTAGTAGAGAGTGAGTAGTAGAGAGTGAGTAGTAGAGTGAGAGTAGTAGAGAGTGAATAGTCGAGAGTGAGCAGTAGAGAGAGTAGTAGAGTGAGTAGTAGAGAGTGAGTGGTAGAGAGAAGTAGAGAGTAGAAGAGTGAGTAGTGGAGAGTAGTAGAGAGCAAGTAGTAGAGTTTGTAGTAGAGAGTGTAGTAGAGAGTGTAGTAGTGAGCGAGTAGTAGAGAGTGAGTAGTAGAGAGTGAGTAGTAAAGAGTGAGTAGTAAAGAGTGAGTAGTAAAGAGTGAGTAGTAGAGAGGGAGTAGTAGAGAGGGAGTAGTAGAGTAGCAGAGAGTAAGTGGTAGAGAGAAGTAGAGAGTAGTAGAGAGTAGTAGAGTAGTAGAGAGTAGTAGAGTAGTAGAGAGTGAGTAGTAGAGAGTGAGTAGTAGAGAGTGAGTAGTAGAGAGTGAGTAGTAGAGAGAGTAGCAGAGAGCGAGTAGTAGAGAGTGAGTAGTGGAGAGTGAGTAGTGGAGTAGTAGAGAGTGAGTAGTAGAGAGCGAGTAGTGGAAAGCGAGTAGTAGAGAGCGAGTAGTAGAGAGTGAGTAATAGAGAGTAGTAGAATGAGTAGTAGAGAGTGAGTAGTAAAGAGTGAATAGTAGAGTGAGTAGTAGAGTGAGTAGTAGAGTGAGTAGTAGAGTGAGTAGTAGAGTGAGTAGTAGAGAGTGAGTAGTAGAGAGTGGTGGAGTAGTAGAGAGTAGTTGAGAGCAAGTAGTAGAGTGAGTAGTGGAGAGTGAGTAGTAAAGAGTGAGTAGTAAAGAGTGAGTAGTAAAGAGTGAGTAGTAGAGTGAGAGTAGTAGAGATTGAGAAGTAGAGAGTGAGTAGTAGAGAGTAGTAGAGTGAGTAGTAGAGAGTGAGTAGTAGAGAGTGAGTAGTAGAGAGTGAGTGGTAGAGAGAAGTAGAGAGTGGTAGAGAGAAGTAGAGACTAGTCGAGTGAGTAGTGGAGAGTAGTAGAGAGAGAGTAGTAGAGAGTGAGTAGTAGAGAGCGAGTAGTAGAGCGAGTAGTGGAGACTGAGGAGTAGAGTAGTAGAGAGCGAGTAGTAGAGAGTGAGTAGTAGAGAGTGAGTAGTAGAGAGTGAGTAGTAGAGAGAAGTAGAGTGAGCAGTAGAGAGTAGTAGCGAGTGAGTAGTAGATAGTAGAGAGTGAGTAGTAGAGAGTAGTAAAGAGTGAGTAGTAGAGTAGTAGAGAGTGAGTAGTAGAGTGAGTAGTAGAGAGTGAGTAGTAGAGTAGTAGAGAGTAGTCAGTCTGTGTCAGTGAGTCAGTGTCAGTCAGTGTCAGTGAGTCAGTGTCAGTCAGAGTGTCAGTCAGTCAGTGAATCAGTGTCAGTCAGTCAGTGTCAGTCAATCAGTGTCAGTCAGTCAGTGTCTGTCAATCAGTGTCAGTCAGTGTCAATCAGTCAGTGTCAGCTAGAGCAGCTCTGCTGACCTGGTTCTCTGGCTCTACAACAGCTCTGTTGACCTGGTTCTCTGGCTCTAAAGCAGCTCTGCCGACCCAGTTCTCTGGCTCTAAAGCAGTTCTGCTGACATGGTTCTCTGGCTCTAGAGCAGCTTTGCTTACCTGGTTCTCTCCCTCTAGAGCAGCTCTGCTGACCTGGTTCTCTCCCTCTAAAGCAGCTCTACTGACCTGGTTTCTCTGGCTCTACAGCAGCTCTGCTGACCTGGTTCACTGGCACTAGAGCAGCTCTGCTGACCTGGTTCTAGAGCAGCTCTGCTGACCTGGTTCTCTGGCTCTAAAGCAGCTCTGCTGACCTGGTTCTCTGGCTCTAAAGCAGCTCTGCTGACTTGGTTCTCTGGCTCTAGAGCAGCTCTGCTGACCTGGTTCTCTGGCTCTAAAGCAGCTCTGCTGACCCGGTTCTCTGGCTCTAAAACAGTTCTGCTGACCTGGTTCTCTCCCTCTAAAGCAGCTCTGTTGACCTGGTTCTATGGCTCTAAAGCAGCTCTGCTGACCTGGTCCCTTGGCTCTAAAGCAGCTCTGCTGACCTGGTTCTCTCCCTCTAAAGCAGCTCTGCTGACCCGTTACTCTCTCTCTAAAGCAGCTCTACTGACCCGGTTTCTCTGACTCTAGAGCAGCTCTGCTGACCTGGTTCTCTGGCTCTAGAGCAGCTCTGCTGACCTGGTTCTCTGGCTGTAAAGCAGCTCTGCTGACCTGGTTCTCTCCCTCTAAATCAGCTCTGCTGACCTGGTTCTCTGCCTCTAGAGCAGCTCTGCTGACCTAGTTCTATGGCTCTAAAGCAGCTCTGCTGACCTGGTTCTCTCCCTCTAAAGCAGCTGTGCTGACCTGGTTTCTCTGGCTCTAGAGCAGCTCTGCTCACCTGGTTCTCTGGCTCTAAAGCAGCCCTGCTGACCTGGTTCTCTCCCTCTAAAGCAGCTCCGGTGATCTGGTTCTCTGCCTCTAGAGCAGCTCTGCTGACCTGGTTCTCTGGCTCTAAAGCAGCTCTGCTGACCTGGTTCTCTGGCTCTAGAGCAGCTCTGCTGACCTGGTTCTCTCCCTATAAAGAGCTCTGCTGACCTGGTTCTATGGCTCTAAAGCAGCTCTGCTGACCTGTTTCTCTGGCTCTAGAGGAGCTCTGCTGACCTGGTTCTCTGGCTCTAAAGCAGTTATGCTGACCTGGTTCTCTCCCTCTAAAGCAGCTCTGCTGACCTGGTTTCTCTGGCTCTACAGCAGCTCTGCTGACCTGGTTCTCGGCCTCTAGAGCAGCTCTGCTGACCTGGGTCTCTGGCTCTAGAGCAGGTCTGCTGACCTGGGTCTCTGGCTCTAGAACAGCTCTGCTGACCTGCTTCTTAGGCTCTAGAGCAGCTCTGCTGACCTGGTTCTCTGGCTCTACAACGGCTCTGCTGACCTGGTTTCTCTGGCTCTACAGCAGCTCTGCTGACCTGGTTCTCTGCGCTCTCGATGCACGCACCCGACTTCGTGAAAATATATTTAAAAATAATATAAGCTTATTATAAGTACAAATATATTATTTTCATGAATATGTTAGATAATCTCATGCCCTAATATGTATATTAAAGACACATACATATCATTTTGGAACATACATTTTTTTTGCGGGAGTCGCGCACCCAGCGCACCCCAGCATGTATATGACGTTATGCGGGACTCGCCACCGCGCAAGCATCTCGTACCGTAATGCGCATGTGTCGCGAATGCGCAGGAGTCGCAGACTGGTCGCATACCAATCGCTCACATCACGTAATATTAAATGTATATGATGTAACTGAAAAACACGCAGCCGTCGCACACCGTACGCGGATCCTTCACAACTTTTCTAAAATGGCGGCTAGAATCTGCGCACCCACCGTCATGTGTACGCTTTGAGTGCGCGAATTGGGATTTTTTTTTTCTACAAAGAAAATAATATAAATATATTAAAATAAAAAATGAAACCAAAAAAATTAATCAATATTTAAGTTTGAATGTTTTTTAAAAACTTTTTTTTGCAAGTTTCAGAAAAATATATAATGTTATTTAATGAATAAAATATTTATAAATAAACAGTTAAATCACTATAGAAAATCAGTACAAAAAAATAGGTATAACTACTATCACAATTAAAAATTACCATTTAAAAAACCTTTGAAATTCACTGAAAAAAACCTTCACATATAAGCCTTACCAGTGAGAATACTCTAGAGGAGTTTCTGCCCATGCCTATGGCCACTTCACTAAAAATCATGAGAGCCCTAAAATCCGGTTCTCCTTCCGACCCTTGTCCAGCAAAAACGCTGGTATCCATTGCTGAAGTAATCAATACAGCAGTAAATTGGACGCTCAACCTCTCTCTGTCCGAAGGTAGGATGCCTATAATTTGGAAGCATGGGAAAATTCTCCCTCTCTTAAAAAAACCACTAGCAGATCCCTTGGTAGTCAGCAACTATCGACCGATATCGCTCCTACCTTTCTTCTCCAATGTGATGGAGAAATATGTGAATACTATCGTCACAGATTTTATTGAAGGTAATCAGATACTCCATCCAAGCCAATCGGGCTTTAGAGCTAACTACAGTATGGAAACCGCGTTATTAGAAATTGCAGAGACAATTAAAAGTACCCTTGATACAGGAGGAAAGGCGGTGCTGATATTACTGGATTTATCGGCGGCCTTTGATACCGTGCCCCATGACCGCCTACTTCAAAGCTTAAATGACAGTGGCATAGGGGGTATGGTGCTCAGATAGTTTACCTCCTTTCTTGACAATCGACAGCAAACAGTCTGGGTTCCCCCTTTTTCAAGCCCCATGCAATCTCTGAATGTAGGGGTCCCTCAGGGTTCAGTTTTAAGTCCAACCCTGTTCAATATATACATGGCCCCTCTTGCTCCTTTAGTCGAACAATGTGGGGCAAAAATTATATCATACGCAGATGAAACTCAATTGCTATTCACCTGCGGGAAGGACGAGGTGTTTAATGGCAATGAAGTTAATGTCTGCCTAACCGAGGTGTTAACTGGTTTAGGCAAAATCAGTTGCTCTGCAATTCCGACAAATCGGAAATGATCTTTTTTAGGCATACTCCGGACGATGAATGGCACCAATGGTGGCCTAAAAAGCTTTCCCCTCCGGAGAAACCGGTTTCAACTGTAAAAAGTTTAGGAGTAAAGATTGACTCTGACATGACCATGAAGTCCCAGGTGCAATTAACTGCAGGTACCTGTTTTGGACTATTAAAAATGATGAGGAATTTCGTTCCACTTCTTCCTTATTTCGCACAGGAAAACCGTGGTCCAGGCCTTGATTATATCCAGGCTGG
The DNA here is from genome assembly GCF_964204655.1 of Triturus cristatus. NCBI lineage: Eukaryota > Metazoa > Chordata > Amphibia > Caudata > Salamandridae > Triturus > Triturus cristatus. The sequence continues at coordinate 836,587,407 of NC_140594.1, forward strand.
GTTGTAAATGTGTTGTATCTGGGCCTCCTGAATTATCTATTAAATGGTTTGCAGGTGGTGCAAAATGCAGCAGCAAGGGCTGTACTTTCTGTTGGACCCAGAGCTCATATGTCCTCCCATCTGACCACCCTGCATTGGCTTCCAGTAAGACAAAGGATTTATTTTAAATCCCTCGTCTTAACTGTTAAGGCCCTGAACAATATCGGAGCCCGATATATTAGAAATAAAATCCAGCCCTATAAACCCTCGAGAACATTGCGTTCATCATCTCAACAACTGCCAGTAGTGCCTAAATTTTGATGCTCTTATAAAGGTGGCCGCTCTTTTAAAGTGGTAGCTGCAAGATTATGGAATAGCCTTACTCTCTTTCTTCGACGAGAATGTGATCTCCTCAACTTTAGGCGAGGCCTGAAGACCTGGCTGTTCCAGCAATAGTGTGGTTTCATTTTGTGATAGCTTTTCTGTCCTGGGGTCAGGATAGCGCCGGGACACTCTATGGAGTAGCCGTGCGCTTAATAAATACCCCTATAACATAACATAACATAGGTTTCAGAGACGTTATAGTTAGAAATTAGCATTTAAAAAAGTTTTGAAATTCAATGAAAAAACCATAGGTTTCAGAGACGTTATAGTTAGAATTTAGCATTTAAAAAAACCTTAGAAATTCACAGAAAAAAACATAGGTTTCAGGGGTGTTATAGTTAGCTGGCCATTTCACTCGTACAAAACCATAGAAATTCCTCCGTTATAGTTAGTTCTGCTAAGCTAACTGTAACTCGTGCGCCCGCAATGCACTGCTGATGTCATACATTGCATCATTCATGACACGGTCAGTGACATCACTGATGACATCTCAAATGACATCACTGATGACATCATCCACGTGACAATCTGATACACCTCATCTTACACTAGTATAACCTTTCATCACTCACTGTAAAATACCATATTTGAAACCATTGACACACCAATACCAGTTACTACATACCCACTCACTGATTCCCAAGTCTACACACACAACTACCCATTCAACAACAGAATCATTTATACATGCAGTCACTAATTAATAGAACACTATCAAATGTACTTATACACATATATAGACATTGACACATCAGCAGTCATCTTAGTCGGTTATGCAGTCATCCTACTCACTCATGAAAAAAATTAATCACACTTACATTTACTCACTTACACAATTATCCAACAACACCTCATTTATTCAAACACATAGTAACTCATAGTTAATATGTTAAAAAATCACCATTACAATTATACACTCATTCATATAGTTACTCTCACAATCACTGACTCTTACACATACTTATTTATATACACCAACTCTCACATACAATGCCTGTTATTTGTTTACTTTGTTGAAGATGTACAACTAAAACATATATTCGCTCACCAACACACAAATAAATACACTCAGTCACCCAAACAACTGTTTCCACATGCACTCTTAAACCCATACACCTAGTCAATCAACCATTCACACATCTATGCATAGTTACACATACCCCATCCAACCACACACAAACTCAGTGTCCCATACAAATACTCCCCCAACTAATCAATATCTAATATACACACTCATGTAGTTAGTGACCAACTGATGCAGCATGTTATACAGAGACAGTGACACACACATTCACATAGTTTAGTTACTAATCCATGTATTAAGTGAGACACTTTTAATTACTCACTTAAACAGACAGTCAGACAGCTACTAAATCCTCCATCCAGACAGTTATATATCCACTCAATCTTCAATACAGATTGGTATATATATAATAAATATTTAAATTTCAAACTAAACCACATTCACTGGATGATGTCATCAGTGATGTCACTGACCATGTCATGAATAATGCAATATGTGACATCATCAGCAGTGCATTGCGGGCGCACGAGTTATAGTTAGCAGAACTAACTATGACAGAGGAATTTCCATGGTTTTGTAGGAGTGAAATGTCCAGCTAACTATAACAAGCTTTTTTTAAATTTTTTATTTTATTGTTTTCATTGTAAACAAAACAGCAAGACACTTGAGTAGGCAGTTTACACGTAGCATTTGACAGTACAGCACCCCAGTCTACAACCCTGTAATTAGAACCATTTCTACACAGTGTTACATAGTTGGTATCAGCACTCCACACTCCCGCCCCAGGACCCACTCCATCAGTCTGAATCAGAGGTGTCACCTTCCGGCACTGGTGACGGGTCACATATTCCTCCCCTGAATTTGTTCCATGCCCCCCCATACCTTGTCCCATTTACGGGGGCAACCCCGCCTGATGAATGCCGATCGCTCAGCAAGCATGGCTGCGTCCATATCCCTTCCCCATGCGGAAAGTGAAGGCACCCCCACCGCCTCCTATTTTTAGGCTATGTTTCTCTTAGCTATCATTATCCCCAACGTGGCCCAGCTCTGAGACTGGCGGCTGAGATCGTTAGATTCCCACATGTTTAACAAACAGCGCCTGGGCTCTGGCACCAACGACACCCCGCACGCTTGTGACATTGTCCTCATCACCCGTCTCCAGAAGTCTTGAATTACGGGGCAATTCCAAATGGTGTGGAAAAAGGTTCCCTCCTCCCCGCAGCCTCGCAGGCAGAAGGGGTGCAGTGCTCTGCCCATTTTTTGTAACAAGTGTCTGGTGTAGTATGAGCGATGCAGAATTCGGAGCTGTACCAGCCGTAGCCTCGAGGGTATGCCCGCCTCGCGTGGCGAGGCCAACACCTCACGCCATTCCGGGTCATCAAACTCGCCGACCTCAGCGGCCCATTTTTCCCACACGGGCCCCATTGGGTCCGGCAGGTTGTTGATAAGCTTGCGGTATGTGAAGGACGTAGCCTTCTTAGGCATGTATTCCGTCAGTAATCTGTCCTCCAGCGGAGATGCCTCCGGAACCTCCTGGCCGGGAGCCAGCCTCGCGACCAGGGCATGCCTAATCAGGATGTACCGGAACCATTCCGAGGGGGCCCGTACATATTGTTGTTACAAGCATGAGAACGGGACCACTGTCCCCTTCTGCCACATATCGCCTTTCACCGAAATCCAGATGCTGTCCCAATCATCGAAGCCCCTGCTATCCCTCAGCCACCCCAACCGCTTTGCATCCCAAAGAGGCGTGAGCTGGGTCAAGACCCCTTGCCACCCCAGTTTAGCCTGAGCCGCGTGCCAGATGGTCACAGTCTGTCTCAAAGGGCTGATCAACTTCTGGGCCAGTCTACCATTGTATAAAGGCGACAGCATACCCCTCACGCCCAATATGTCTCTGTCCGCCTTGAATGCTGGGTCAGACTGTGGCGCGTGGAGCCATTGATTAATTACCTTCAGCTGTGCCGCCCAGTAATAGAGTTGGATATCGGGGAGCGCAATTCCCCCGTCATACCACCCGTGGATTAATTTAGACTGCGCAATTCGTGCCGGCCCGTTGCCCCATAGGAGGCTAGAGACTTGTGCTGCTATCGCACGGAAGTAAGCCGGCAGTACCGGATACGGCGTGTTCTCCAGCACATATAAGAACCGTGGCAAAGCCATCATTTTGAAGAGCGCCGCTCTCCCCAACAGGGTCAGCGGCAGCGCTCCCCAGTGACGTATATCCTGCTTGAGGCGGTCCATTGGGGGCGCAGATATCGCCGGAAAAATTCCGCCTGATCTGTCGTGATATATTGAATATGCTACTTACCAGTATGCATCTGTTCTTGGCATGTAGGGCTGCTGACATTCATATCTGTGCATAGATCGCCGCCTAGTGTTGGGTCCGGATGTTTGCACGTTGTTGTCCTGGAAGAGTCTTCGAAGTATCCTTGGATAGGTGACTCCTCCCCTGGACTACAGTGCGCATGGGCATCCCCTCCATCCTCAGATTGTTTTTCGCCATTGTGGCAGTGATGGAGTAGATACAGAAAGTGATGACCATGCTAGCAGTAATTCTGAGAGCTGCAGCTGCGACAGGCGCCGGGGAGGAGGGAGGGCGATATGAATGTCAGCAGCCCTACATGCCAAGAACAGATGCATACTGGTAAGTAGCATATTCAGTTCGAGGCATGTGGGCTGCTGAATTCATATCTGTGCATAGAATACATAGCAGTGCCCTCTATTAGCGGCGGCTACCCGTGCCAGCTGCAGCGGTCTGAAAAAGTGTTTTGAGAACAGCCTGTCCTACAGCTGCTTGCTGTTTTGACTGCACATCTACGCAATAGTGTTTTGTAAATGTGTGTGTAGTGGACCATGTGGCTGCTCTGCATATATCATGCAGGGGAATATTTCCTAGGAAGGCCATGGAAGCCCCCAACTTACGTGTTGAGTAGGCTCGTGGTGGAATAGTTAATGTGCGTTTTTCCTTTTGATAACAGATTTGAATACACTTAACTATCCATCTGGCTATCCCTGCTTTGGAGATGGCGTTACCTTTGTGGTGTGGGGCAAAGGCAACGAACAGTTGTTTTGTCTTCCTGAATGGTTTAGTCCTGTCGATGTAGTACATGAGGGCCCTCCGTACATCTAGTGTATGTAGTGCCCTTTCTGCAACAGTTTGTGGGTTTTGGAAGAAAACGGGCAGTTCAATAGTCTGGTTCATGTGGAACTGCGATATTACCTTGGGCATGAACTTGGGGTTGGTACGTAGTACGACCCTGTTGGCGTGAACCTGAATAAATGGCTCTTGAACGGTTAGTGCCTGGAGTTCACTAACTCTTCTGAGGGAAGTGATCGCTACTAGGAAGGCCACTTTCCAGGTAAGGAATTGAATCTCGCATGAGTGTAGAGGTTCAAAGGGTGGACCCATCAGGCGTGTGAGGACCAAGTTGAGGTTCCTCATTGGAGCCGGTGGGTGACTAGGTGGAATGACTCGTTTGAGCCCTTCCAAGAATGCTTTGATGGCAGGCACTCTGAATAGAGAGAGGTGCTGCCTGGTTTGCAGATAGGCTGATATTGCGGTCAAATGGACACGTATAGAGGTGTACGCCAGATTGCATCGATATAGGTGTAAGAGATAACAGATGATGTTTTGGATGGATGCGTCCAGCGGGTTGATGTCATTATTACCGCAATAAATGACGAACCTTTTCCATTTGGCTGCATAGCAAGCTCTGGTAGTGGGTCTCCTGGCCTCCTTGATGATGTCCATACAGTCAGGTGGCAGGTTGAGATAGCCAAACTCTAGGACTTCAGGAGCCAGATCGCCAGATTCAGCTGTTGCGGATCTGGGTGCTGAACCTCTCCATGGTTCTGCGTCAAATGCGCGGGTTTGATCCGCAGCCTTTGATGCGGCACCACGGAAAGTTCGAGGAAGGTGGTGTACCACGGCTGGCGTGCCCACGTGGGAGCAACTAGGACGAGTGTCAGGGAGTGTTGTCGGAGTTTGCGGGCCACTAGCGGTATCAATGGCGCTGGGGGAAAAGCGTACGCAAATCTGCCGGACCAGTTCATCCATATCGCATTGCCCTGCGACTGCGGATGTGGGAATCTGGCGGCGAAGCTTGGGCATTTTGCGTTTTCGCTTGTCGCAAATAGGTCTATCTCCGGATGACCCCACTGCTGAAAGTACGGTTGGAGTACTGATGGGTGTAACTCCCACTCGTGCATTTGGTGGCTGTGTCTGCTGAGCAGATCCGCCATCTGGTTGTCCTTGCCAGGGAGGTGTTCCGCCATGAGGAACATGTTTCTCTGAATGGCCCACTTCCACATGCTCTGAGCCAGATGAGACAGCTGTGGAGAGTGTGTGCCTCCCTGTTTCTGTATGTAGTACATTGCGGTCATGTTGTCCGTCCGGATCAACACGACCTTGTTGCATAGATGTACTTTGAATGCCTTCATGGCTAGGAAGATTGCCATCAATTCCAGAAGGTTGATGTGCAACTTCTTTTGTTGTGTTGTCCATAGTCCTTGCACTGTGTAGTGGAGTACATGAGCTCCCCATCCCTGGAGAGACGCGTCCGCTGTCAGTACTATTTGTGGGACAGGCTCTTGGAACGGTCGGCCCTTGCAAAGGTTTTGTGGATTCCACCAATGCAGAGAGTTGTATGCCCGACCGCTCACCAACACTAGGTCCTTTAACTGTCCTTGAGCCTGATTCCACTGACGTGCTAGGCACTCCTGAAGTGGGCGCATATGTAATCTCGCGTGCGGGACTATGAAGATGCAGGAGGCCATCATGCCTATCAACTGCATAAATACTCGCGCTGGAAGTGAGTGATTGGGTTTGAATTTGGAGATCAGCAGTTGTATGCTGTTGATCCTCACTAAGTTTGGCTGAGCTGTGGCCGCCAGAGTGTCTATAGTCGCACCTAGGTACTGTTGTACGTGTGCGGGCTGGAGATGGGACTTTGGATAATTCAGTGAGAATCCCAGACTGTGAAGAAGGTGAATGGTGCGGGACATGTGGCTTGCACATTGCTGGGCTGACTTCGCTTGAACGAGCCAGTCGTCTAGGTAGGGGTAGACGTGTATATGCTGCCTCCGTAGATGTGCTGCCACCGTAGCTAGGCACTTCGTGAAAACCCTGGGCGCTGTTGTCACGCCGAAGGGAAGGACTTTGAACTGATAGTGCTGCCCTTGAACAGTGAACCTGAGGTATTTTTTGTGTGAGGGGTGGATGGGTATGTGAAAGTACGCATCCTTGAGGTCCAGTGTGGCTAGGAAGTCTCCCTGCTTGAGAAGCGGAAGGACTTGCTGTAGAGTGAGCATATGAAAGTGCTCTGAAAGAATGTACTGGTTCAGGGGTCTCAGGTCCAATATAGGTCTGAGCGACCCGTCCTTTTTTGGAATTAAGAAGTAGAGGGAGTATACTCCCGCACCCTGCTCGTGGATGGGTACGACCTCTATAGCGCCTTTTAGAAGCATACTTTGCACCTCTTGCTGTAAGAGCGTTAAGTGCTCTGAGGACATAGGACGGTTTCTTGGTGGTATTGTGGGTGGAGTGGAGGTTAACTCCAGACAGTAACCGTATTTTATAATATCTTTGACCCACCTGTCCGTGGTGATGGAATTCCACGTGGACAGGAACCTTTGTAGCCTTCCCCCGACAGGTGTTATGTGGTCGGGAGGAAGGGAGAGGGCGTCACTGCTTGTTCTTGGGGGAGGACCTGGTGTTGCCGTAGCCGCGTCCTCTGCCCTTTGTGCTGGAGCCACGATATCCACCTCGGGTGTTTTTATCATAGGTGGTCTGTGTATTGCCTTTGTTATAAGTTTGTTGTGACCCCTGTCCTCTACCTGCTCCCTTGTTTCCGGGGCGACGAAAGGAGCCGCTCCGAAAGGACTGAGTTTGTAGTGCGCCCATGGACTTTGCAGTGTCCGTATCCTTTTTTATCTTTTCGAGGGTGGTGTCAACCTCTGGCCCGAATAAATAGTCGGGGTTGACGGGCTGGTTCAGTATATTGTTTTGTACCTCAGGCTTGAATCCTGAGATCCGTAGCCAGGCATGTCGTCGCAACATGACGCTTGTGTTTATGGCTCTGGCAGCCGTGTCTGCAGCATCTAGTGCGCATTTGATGGAAGCGTTCGTTAGTAGCTGTCCTTCTCTGATGAGCATTTCAGCGCCTTCCTTGAACTGGTCAGGGAGATGTTGGAATATTTGCTCAAGTGTGTCATAGTGCGCTCTATCATAGCGAGCAAGGAGCGCCTGAGTGTTGGCTATGCGCCATATGTTGGCAGCTTGGGCGGCAACTCGCTTGCCAGAGGTTTCTAACACCTTGGACTCTTTGTCCGGGGGAGGAGCGTCACCTGTTGTTTGCGAGTGTGCCCTCTTGCGTGCATTCGCTACGACGATGGAGTCGAGTGGTAATTGTCCTCTGATGTAAGTAGGATCCCCAGGTGCTGATCTGTATTTTTTATCAATCCTGGGGTTTATCACTCGTGCCCTGGTGGGTTCTTTGAAAATGTCCTTGGCTGGTTTGAGGACCCCCTTCAACATTGGCAGAGTCTTTACATGTCTTTCTGAGGATGCAAAGGTGTCCATTAGAAAGTCATCTTCGATGGTATCAGAGTGAAGCTGCACCCCATGGTTATTGGCAGCACGTTCGATAAGAGCATTGAACGCCGCAGTATCCTCCGTAGGAGATGTCTTTGCCCCATAGAGTTGTGGGTCCTGTGCATCGAGAGGTGCACTGGGGTCTGCAGGGTCGCCCCAAGTTTGATCAGGGTCCTGCTGGTCATCAGGGTCCGTGTCTACATGGTAGGGGACTTGGTCAGCCATGTAGTCCTCCAATGCGTCTGTATCGGAGCGTGTGGGGGAGAACCGGTGTGGATCCTGGCAGGATGAATGGAAGGGTTCATAAAGGAGAGGTTCCGATTCTGCAGGCAACTTCCTCTTTAGTGGGATCCTGAAGGGGTCCAATGGCGGCTCCGAAGTTATCCTTCGGTCTTGGAGAATCATCCTGCCAGTGCCGGCGTCGATGATACGTGCCGGAGACGTCTCAGCAGGTGTGACCGTAGGTTGGGTGACCCTTGTCCTGAGTTGGAACATTTTCGGGATTGTTGACGGAGGCAAGCCGAAGGTAATGTTGGTCGGCACCGAAGAGGCTGCGGGAGCTCCGACCGAACCGGAGCCCGACGTGTCCTGGAGGACAGGTGTGGTTTTGCTGCCTTGCGTCGCACCAGGTCGTACTTGGGGCGCCTTCGATGCTTTGGCACCGGCCAGGCTCGTCGAGGCGGCCGTAGATTTTTTCGGCGCCGGCGGGTCATCGAGTCGGGGTGAAGAGATCACCGTCGAAGTCTTCGATACCTGAGGCTTAGGTGTCGTCGAGGGAGCGATGTGAGACACAGCAGGCGGTACGGCCCTCGGTGTCGTCGGTGCCGGTAGCCGAGCAGGTTTGTCGGTGCCGATGGCTTTTTTCCGTTTGTCGACTCCAACGTCGCCCGCTTCAAGTTCGGCACCGAAGTCCCTCTTGGTGCGGTCGGTGCCGACGCGGTGCGCTGGCGTCGAAGGCCTCGATCCGACCAGCGCTACTTTCAGTTTCGGTGGAACCTGAGCAGCTTTCGGTTTCGGTTTTGTGGTAGGGAAACCAGCCTGTTTATGTAGTAATGGCTGCCGCTGAACGTCCGAGGCCGGGCCCGAGGGCGGGGCCGAAGAACTGCGGGATGGGTCTTGGGTAAGGCCCGAAGGCGATCCCTCGACCGGAGCCATAGGCTGTGGCACTGGTGTTTGAACGGTTTGAACAGGTAGGCCTTGTTCATCATTGGAGCTACTTTCTTCGGCCCCGAAGGCCTCCTCGTCGTCTCCTACCTCGGTGTCGTCTTCACCTCTGTGGAAGAGTGACTCGTCTTCCTCGTCCGATCCGGGTTCGTGTTCGGAAACGGGACTGGAGGGCAAGACTTCCAATTCTTCGACGTCTTCGGCCTCGCCGAAGATGTCTGTTGGGGCCGGTGCCGCGTGCTGCGCCTCGAGTCTCGCCGCTCGTCGATTCCGCAGAGTCTTCTTCGAGCGGAACCGGGCACAGGCCATGCATGTTGACTCGTCGTGGTCCGGCGAAAGGCATTTGTTGCACACCGGATGGACGTCGATGTGTGGGTACTTCGCATTACATACCGGACACCTTTTGAATGGCGTCCTGGATTCCATCGTCGAAGTAGTCGATGGACAGGTAAATGCGAAAGCAGTCGGTGCTGAAAGTTAGTAAACTAACAAATTCTATCGAAACCCGATCGATAAACAGTACCGACGCGAACTAAAGGCCTTTTGGCCTCGAAAAAATATTTTCCTAACTTGAGCTAAGATAGCACATCCGAACCCAATGGCGGAAAAAAACAATCTGAGGATGGAGGGGATGCCCATGCGCACTGTAGTCCAGGGGAGGAGTCACCTATCCAAGGATACTTCGAAGACTCTTCCAGGACAACAACGTGCAAACATCCGGACCCAACACTAGGCGGCGATCTATGCACAGATATGAATTCAGCAGCCCACATGCCTCGAACATATATATACCTAGATATTTGATTCAAAGCTTTTTTAAATGCTAATTTCGAACTATATCGTCTCTGAAACCTATGTTTTTTTTCAGTGAATATTGAATATGCTACTTACCAGTATGCATCTGTTCTTGGCATGTAGGGCTGCTGACATTCATATCTGTGCATAGATCGCTGCCTAGTGTTGGGTCCGGATGTTTGCACGTTGTTGTCCTGGAAGAGTCTTCGAAGTATCCTGGGATAGGTGACTCCTCCCCTGGACTACAGTGCGCATGGGCATCCTCTCCATCCTCAGATTGTTTTTCGCCATTGTGGCAGTGATGGAGTAGATACAGAAAGTGATGACCATGCTTACAGTAATTCTGAGAGCTGCAGCTGCTACAGGCGCCGGGGAGGAGGGAGGGCGATATGAATGTCAGCAGCCCTACATGCCAAGAACAGATGCATACTGGTAAGTAGCATATTCAGTTCGAGGCATGTGGGCTGCTGAATTCATATCTGTGCATAGAATACATAGCAGTACCTCCTATTAGCGGCGGCTACCAGTGCCAGCTGCAGCGGTCTGAAAAAGAGTTTTGAGAACAGCCTGTCCTACAGATGCCTGCTGTTTTGATTGCACATCTACACAATAGTGTTTGGTAAATGTGTGTGTAGTGGACCAGGTGGCTGCTCTACATATATCATGCAAAGGGATGTTTCCCAGGAAAGCCATGGAGGCCCCTAACTTGCGTGTTGAGTGGGCTCGTGGGGGAATCGTTAATGTGCGTTTAGCCTTTTGATAGCAAATTTGAATACATTTAACGATCCATCTGGCTATACCTGCTTTGGAGATAGCGTTACCTTTGTGGTGTGGGGCAAAGGCAACGAAAAGTTGTTTAGTCTTCCTAAAGATCTTAGTCCTGTCGATATAGTACATGAGGGCTCTCTTCACATCTAGTGTATGGAGTGCTCTTTCTGCGACAGTTTGTGGGTTTTGAAAGAAAACGGGCAGTTCAATAGTTTGATTCATGTGGAACTGCGATATCACCTTGGGCATGAATTTGGGGTTGGTACGTAGTACAACCCTGTTGGCGTGGACCTGTATAAATGGCTCTTGAACGGTTAGTGCCTGGAGTTCACTAACTCTTCTTAAAGAAGTGATCGCTACTAGGAAAGCTACTTTCCAGGTAAGGAATTGAATCTCGCATGAGTGTAGAGGTTCAAAGGGTGGACCCATCAGGCGTGTGAGGACCAAGTTGAGGTTCCACATCGGAGCCGGTGGGTGGCTTGGAGGAATTACTCGTTTGAGTCCTTCCAAGAATGCTTTGATGGCAGACACTCTGAATAAAGAGAGGTGCTGCCTGTTCTGGAGATAGGCTGATATTGCGGTCAAATGGACACGTATCGAGGTGTACGCCAGATTGCATCGGTATAGGTGTAAGAGGTAACAAATTATGTTTTGGATGGATGCGTCTAGCGGGTTAATGTCATTATTATTGCAATAGATGACGAATCTTTTCCATTTGGCTGCATAGCAAGCTCTGGTAGTGGGTCTTCTAGCTTCCTTAATGATGTCCATACAGTCAGGTGGCAGGTTTAGGTAGCCAAACTCTAGGACTTCAGGAGCCAGATTGCCAGGTTCAGCTGTTGCGGATCTGGGTGCTGAATCTCTCCATGGTTCTGCGTCAAATGCGCGGGTTTGATCCGCAGCCTTTGATGCGGCACCACGGAAAGTTCGAGAAAAGTGGTGTACCATGGCTGGCGTGCCCACGTTGGAGCAACCAGGACGAGTGTCAGTGAGTGTTGTCTGAGTTTGCGAGCCACCAGCGGTATCAACAGTGCTGGGGGAAAGGCGTACGCAAATCTGCCGGACCAGTTCATCCATATCGCATTGCCCTGCGACTGTGGATGTGGGAACCTGGCGGCAAAGCTTTGGCATTTTGCGTTTTCGCTTGTGGCGAATAGGTCTATCTCTGGATGACCCCATTGCTGGAAGTACGGTTGGAGTACTGATGGGTGTAACTCCCACTCGTGCATCTGGTGGCTGTGTCTGCTGAGCAGATCCGCCATCTGGTTGTCCTTGCCGGGGAGGTGTTCCGCCATGAGGAACATGTTCCTCTGAATGGCCCACTTCCACATGCTCTGAGCCAGATGAGACAACTGTGGAGAGTGTGTTCCTCCCTGCTTCTGTATGTAGTACATGGCGGTCATGTTGTCCGTCCGGATTAACACGACTTTGTTGCACAAGTGTACTTTGAATGCTTTCATAGCCAGGAAGATTGCCATCAGTTCTAGAAGGTTGATGTGCATCTTCTTTTGTTGTGTTGTCCATAGTCCCTGCACTGTGTAGTTGAGTACATGAGCTCCCCATCCCTGGAGAGACGCGTCCGCTGTCAGTATTATCTGTGGAACAGGCTCTTGGAACCGTCGGCCCTTGCAAAGGTTTTGTGGATTCCACCAATGCAGAGAGTTGTATGCCCGACCGCTCACCAACACTAGGTCTTTTAGTTGTCCGTGAGCCTGGTTCCATTGACGTGCTAAGCACTCCTGAAGCGGGCACATATGTAGTCTCGCGTGTGGGACTATGAAAATGCAGGAGGCCATCATGCCTATCAACTGCATGAACACTCGCGCGGGAAGGGAGTGTTGTGGTTTGAACTTGGAAATCAGCATTTGCATGCTGTTGATTCTCACTAAATTTGGCTGAGCTGTGGCCGCCAGAGTGTCTATGGTCGCACCTAGGTACTGTTGTACGTGTGCGGGTTGGAGATGTGATTTTGGGTAATTTAGTGAGAACCCCAGACTGTGAAGGAGGTGAATGGTGCGGGACATGTGGCTGGCACATTGCTGGGCTGACTTTGCTTGAACAAGCCAGTCGTCCAGGTAAGGGTAGACGTGTATGTGCTGCCTCCGTAGATGTGCCGCCACAGTAGCTAGGCACTTTGTGAAAACTCTGGGTGCTGTTGTGACGCCGAAGGGAAGAACCTTCAATTGGTAGTGCTGCCCTTGAATAGTGAACCTGAGATATTTCCTGTGTGATGGGTGAATGGGTATGTGGAAATACGCATCTTTGAGGTCTAGTGTGGCCAGGAAGTCTCCCTGTTTGAGCAGTGGGAGGACTTGTTGCAGGGTGAGCATGTGGAAATGCTCCGAAAGAATATAGCGGTTGAGGGGTCTCAGGTCTAGTATAGGTCTGAGTGACCCGTCCTTTTTTGGTATTAAAAAGTACAGGGAGTACACCCCTGTACCTTGCTCGTGGACGGGTACGACCTCTATTGCGCCTTTTTGCATCATGCTTAGCACTTCCTGCTGTAATAGCGCTAAGTGCTCTGAGGACATAGGACGGTGTTTTGGGGGTATTGTGGGTGGAGTAGAGGTTAATTCTAGGCAGTAACCGTGTTTGATAATATCTTTGACCCACCTGTCCGTGGTGATGGAGTTCCACGTGTCCAGGAACTTTTGCAACCTTCCCCCGACAGGTGTTGTGTGGTCGGGAGGAAGGGAGAGGGCGTCACTGTTTGTTCTTGGGAGAGGATCTGGTATTGCCGTATCCGCGTCCTCTGCCCTTTGTGCTTGAACCACGATATCCACCCCTGGTGTTTTTATCGTAGGTACTTTGGGTGTTGCCCTTGTTGTAGGTTTGCTGTGACCCCTGTCCTCTACCTGCTCCTCTATTACCGGGGCGACGAAAGGAGCCACTCCGAAAGGTCTGCGTTTGGAGAGCCCCCATGGACTTTGCAGTGTCTGTGTCCTTTTTTATTTTTTCTAGTGTGGTGTCAACCTCTGGCCCGAATAAGTAGTCTGGGTTGACCGGCTGGTTGAGGATGTTATTTTGCACCTCAGGTTTGAATCCGGAGATTCGTAACCAGGCGTGTCGTCGTAACATGACGCTAGTGTTTATGGCTCTGGCAGCTGTATCTGCGGCATCCAGTGCACACTTGATGGATGCGTTTGTGAGGAGTTGTCCCTCTCTGATAAGGATCTCTGCTCCCTCTTTGTATTGGTCAGGGAGATGTTGTAGTAATGTTTCTAGTGTGTCATAATGCGCTCGGTCGTAGCGAGCCAGGAGCGCTTGAGTATTGGCAATACGCCATATGTTAGCTGCTTGGGCCGCAACCCGTTTGCCGGAGGTCTCTAACACCTTGGACTCTTTGTCCGGGGAGGGGCATCCCCAGTCGTCTGCGAGTGCGCCCGTTTACGAGCATTCGCGACTACTATGGAATCTAGAGGCAACTGTCCTCTAATATAGGTAGGATCCCCAGGCGCTGACCTATATTTTTTGTCGATTCTGGGGTTTATTACTCTGGCCCTGGTGGGTTCTTTGAAAATGTCCTTTGCTGGTTTGAGGACACCTTTCAACATGGGTAGAGTTTTAACATGTTTTTCTGAGGATGCAAAAGTGTCCATGAGAAAATCGTCCTCGATGGTGTCAGAGTGGAGTTGAACACCATGATTGGCGGCAGCACGTTCAATGAGGGCGTTGAATGCGGCAGTGTCCTCTGTGGGAGACGTTTTTGCTCCATAGAGTTGCGGGTCCTGTGTATCCATAGGTGCACCCGAGTCTACAGGGTCATCCCAAGCTTGGTCAGGGTCCTGTTGGCCTTGAGGGTCCATCTCTCCGGGGTAGGGGACGTGGTCACCCATGTAGTCCTCCAAAACGTCTGTGTCGGAGTGTGTCGGAGAGAAGGACTGTGGATCTTGGTAAGAGGCATGGAGAGGCTCGTAAAGAAGTGGTTCCGAATCCACTGGCAGCTTTTTCTTTAGTGGGATCCGGTAGGAGTCCAAAGCTGTCTCAGAAGTTATCCTCCTTTTGTGAAGCATCATTCTGCCTGTTGCGGCATCGATGATGTGTGAAGGCGACGTCTCCGTAGGAGAGTGTTCTGCAGGTGTGATCCTGGTGTGGGTGACACGTGTTCTGATTTCGAACAGTTTTGGCGCCGTGGATGGTGGCAGGCCAAAAGTGATGTTGGCCGGTGCCGGAGAAGCTTTTTGAGCCTTTTTCGGCTCGGAGCTTGATGTGTCCTGGAGGGCCGCCTTATCTTTGATGCGTTGCAAGGATGCTGAATCTTGCCGCACCTGGAACGCCGACGGTTCTTTGGCGCCGACCGGTTCCGTTGAGGCAGGCGTGGACGTCTTCGGTGCCACGGGGTCATCGAGTCGAGGAGAGGTAGTAGCTGTCGACGGCGTCGATGATTGTGCCTTTGGTGCTGTTTTGGAAGTGGTGTGAGATCCAGCAGCCACTTTGACCTTTGTGGTCGGAGCCGATTGTTTCGGTGCCGGGAGCCGAGGCGGCTTGGCGGTACCGATGGTCTTTTTCCGTGAGTCGGCGCTGACGTCGGCTGCTGCAAGCTCGGCACCGAAGTCCCGTTTGGTGCGGTCGGTGCCGACGGGTTTGGCTGGCGTCGAAGGCGTGGTGGGCTTCGATCCGACCAGTGTGACTTTCAGTTTCGGTTTCTGCTGAACCGAGACGGCTTTCGGTTTCGATGAAGGGAAACCAGCCGTTTTGGGTAGTATAGGCTGCCGCTTAATGTCCGAGGCCGGGCTAGAGGGCGGGGCCGAATGGATGCGGGATAGGTCTTGGGTAAGGCCCGAAGGCGATCCCTCGACCGGAGCCACAGACTGACGCACTGGGATATCCAAAGTCTGTTCGGGTAGGCCTTGCTCGTCACCGGAGCTACTCTCTTCGGCCCCTAAGGCCTCATTGTAGTCTCCTACCTCGGTGTCGGCTTCGTCTCTGTGGAAGAGTTGTTCTTCGACGTCTTCCGATCCGGAGTCGTGTTCAGAAGCGGGGCTGGAGGGTAGGTTCTCCACGTCTTGCACATCTTCGTCCTCGGCGTTGAAGATGTCAGTCGGGGCCGGTGCCGCTTGCTGCGCTTCGAGCCTCGCTGCTCGACGATTCCGGAGAGTCTTCTTGGATCGGAATCGGGCACAGGCCATACATGTGGACTCGTCGTGATCCGGTGAAAGGCATTTGTTGCACACCGGGTGGACGTCGACATGGGGATATTTCGCATTGCATACAGGGCACCGCTTGAAGGGCGTCCTCGATTCCATCGCCGATGTCGGGTCGATGGTCGGGTATGATGCGAAAAAGTTGGTTTCTGGAAGTTAGTAAACTAACAAATAACTATTGATACCGATCGGGAACAGTACCGACGCGAACTAAAGGCCTTTTGGCCTGTAAAAAGTTTTTCCTAACTTGAGTCAAGATAAGCACATCCGAACCCAATGGCGGAAAAAAACAATCTGAGGATGGAGAGGATGCCCATGCGCACTGTAGTCCAGGGGAGGAGTCACCTATCCCAGGATACTTCGAAGACTCTTCCAGGACAACAACGTGCAAACATCCGGACCCAACACTAGGTGGCGATCTATGCACAGATATGAATTCAGCAGCCCACATGCCTCGAACATATATATTTAAACTTACCTCAGTATTGCGTGGTAATGGCACACAAGGTAAAAGCATATGCGTGCTAAACAAATGCGGGGTAACAAATGTGTTTTAAAGGCATGCAATGTTTTTACTAGCGTTGTACCGTCATCAAACCTATTTGCATAGTTCAGTGTATATTAGGTACCCATGGCAGTTACACATTGCTGATGGTAGAGCTTGTGGTGGAAAAGCAAAATATTGTTGGCCAAGCACATTTCAATCATGGTCAATAACATATGTGAGTGTTGTAGCTCTTCAACATTTCTTTGTTTAAGAAAGTAGGCGCAAGCCTGAAGACCTATTTCATGTTTTATGGAGTTGTACAAAGACACTACGTCTATGGTAAACAGTAAATAATTTTCATCCCAAATAGTATCAGCCAATATGTATAATAAATCTCCTGTGTCTCTTATATAAGAGCTTAAGGTGTAGACAATCGGTGCCAGGTACTGATCCACATAGACTTTTTCAAAAAGAGAATCCCATGATGAGACAATTGGTCTCCATGGGGAATCACATAGAGTTTTGTGTATTTTCGATAAATAGTATATCGTCGGAATGGTGGGTTAGTCATTCAGCATGAAATAGTATTCTCATCATTAAAGTCAAAGCATGGCCTTAGTTGAGCTTTTGTTGAGGTCTAATGTCAGTCTACAACTGCTCCTAGACAATATGACAGTGCTATAACACCAAACTGTGTGCAGTAATTGTAGTAAACTGGGCTGCTTGCAGATGCCCCACCCCTTTTGCCCCATTTAAACTGCTAGATGCTGTGGTAATTGATTTGAGAGTATGCTGGGTCATGCTAACCAGAGTCAGCACCAGTGCTCTTTCCCTTAAACTGCAAATGTGAACTGGTAGACCTAATTGGCAAGTTCTTTTACAACCTCTGTAAGGCCTTAGTAAATGGCGCCAGTGGTACCCACTGCAAGGATGTAAAAGGTGTACAAGGGCTGCAGCACTTAATGTGCCACCCTGAGTGACCCAAGTGAAACAGAAGACTGCAGGTCTACCATGTCAGCCCTGCACGAGCAGCTTGCCTGCTCAAGTTTGACCCTGCACACATCATGTGTGACAGGGTCACCTCACTGCATTTAATATATCTCAGTCACCCCTAAGGCAGGCCTACTATAGCCCCGGAGGCAGGGATGCACTATATTATATGGCTGGGAATATATGTGCAAGCATATATTGCGCTGTGGTGTCAAAAGATAACATAGGCTGCCATATGGGCATTACCTTTATGTCCAGCTCCATGATGGCCTGGCCGATTTATTTCATGTTTGGTGTAAAACACTGTGCTTTTTAACCCCTGACACAATGGTGGTGTCGAGGTTTATTTAGCATGTACCTAGGTGGCACTTTAGCCAGTGTTCTCGTGCCTTAGCGGCTTTTCCGAGGGTTTGCTGCCAAGAGAGAAGTCTGACCTCATGTTGGGGAGTGTGTGCTGCTCCCAGAGGCCAGGGACAAAGATGTGTGTGAGCAGAAGTTGATACCTCCACCCACACAGGATGGCTTGTGATTTGACCAGAGCGGCAGTGAGGCTCAAAGGCTTTACTGGTGCCACTGGACAAAGGAACTTGTCCCCACTTGAGGACAAAGCCTCCCCTGTCCGAGGCACTGTTTTTTGGAGGCAGGCAGGAAATTAGCTATGCAGGAGGCATCCAACTCCACAAGGCTGACCACACCTCTAGGGTGTTTGAACTGAGGTGTAGTCAAGGATGGTTTTGGCCATCTTGAAATTTGGCTAGAAATCAGGTTCAGACTAGTTTTAGTGACATATACCCACAGGATGTCATCACTACTGGGGCGGATTAGCCGCAGGACTAGATGGCCATTAGCTACTAGTCCTCACACAGCCTAAAACCCCCTAAATCAAGGATTTAAGGGGCACCCTAAACACCAGAACCTTAGATTCGATGTGAAAGAAGAAGAGACAAGTGTCTGTACAAGAGCAGGACTGCACAAAAGTATGGGGGCAAAGTACCTCACCTGTGACAGCCACACTGCACCTGCTGGATTATGACTTGCCCAGGACCAGAGACCTGTTCCAAAAGGAAGGTGAACCTCTTTGCAACCTAAAGACTTCACAAGAACTTCCTAGGACTAGAGGTACTAGTCCCCAGCAGTAGGAGGGAACAAACACGACCACTGAAGGACTGTCTGCTTGGTCGAACCTGGCAATTTAAAGGAGCTGTGACTTCGACCCTCAGTGAGGCTCAATTTGCCCCACAAGTATCTTTTTGCTAAGCTAACCTTTCTAATACAGTGAGCATGATTGACAGCTCCATTTGACAGCTAAAGTGCACCTCTGCACCCCGCTCTCCTGAGCCAGGTAAAATTGTGCTAGCAGTTGTGAACTGGTCTAGGGACTTACGAGACCTTAACTCTAAGTGAGTTCAGTTGAACTGAATCTCTAAGTAACTGATTGCATATATGTGTTTTTCCCATTGACCGCAACATTAATGTTTTCACCTTGTCTGGTAGAGACCTGATCTAGCTGCAGATTCCTCATGTCAAGAATTCCTGTCATGCGAGGGGAGGAAAACGGTAACCAGCGTAAACGGACTACATCTCCCAGGATGCTTAGCGGTTGAGAGGTTATGTAAACAGGAGAGCTGTTACATAACTCAAGGAAAACACGCCCTTAGGTAAACAGGAGAGCTGTTACATAACTCAAGGGAAAACACGCCCTTATGTAAACAGGAGAGCTGTTACATAACTCAAGGGAAAACACGCCCTTATGTAAACAGGAGAGCTGTTACATAACTCAAGGAAAACACGCCCTATAAAGGGAGGAACCGGGAGGTACAAGGCTGTCGGATATTGTGTTTACACCGACGTACCTGCTTCGTGAAGAGCAGTGTTCCGGAGTGGTGCTCCAGTAAGGCAAGAACGGAGGTAGGTCGAGTCGTTACTCCCTGGGCCGTGTCTTGCCCCATCATCACCTGTGAAGGACCCGGAAGCTCTACCGGTCAACCATTGAGCTTCGCTTTTTGACTCGGCTGAGTCAAAGCGCAGTGGCGCTTTTGCTGGTTGGAGTCGTAACTCCCAGCCCGACCAGAGATACAGGGACTGCCAGCTGTAACGCACACCAGGAGGTGTTTGCCGCGTTACAGACTCGGAAGTCCACAGGATCGATCGAGCGGCTGCTCTCGGTTCAGTCTTCTTGCTTTTGATTGGGGTATCGGTGATGCATCACCAGGAGGTGACTCCGCGTCCCGGTGCAGTCTGAGGAAGAGGTTGAGCGGCTGCTCCCTTCAGGTAGAGACCCCGGCTGGGTGTTTCCCTGACTCCTCGATTCTCCCCAACACTCGTCGTGCCCCTCACAGCCTACCGATTGGCATTGTCGGCCATTTCATTTCTGCCCTCTGTTGGCATACGCCGGGATCGGCGTATATGCAGAGGACGGTTAGGACCATCCGTGCTGTGGGCTGGTAACCTACTTAGCCTGGAGGATTCCAGTGACTATAACTTTTGTTTATTCGTTGTATTGTTTTTGCCTTCATTAAAATAACTAACCCTTCACAAGTGGTTGCGTCCTCATTATCGTGTCTGTTAAACGATCCTGAGACGTTCAGGGCGTTACACCTCACCTTTGAATTTTCCAGCCGTCAGACTGGATCCCGAAGATTTTTCTTCAAGCAATACCACTGTGTGCCAATAGGTGGCATCAGTCGGCTCTGCGTGACAACGTTGGCGCCATCTGTGCCTTGTGACGTCTGCGTCACCTATATAGGCACCACCTCAACGCACTGACATCAGTTACTTTTCACAACTTTCCACGCCATAAGGGCGGAGCCATGACTTGCACTGATATTGGTGTCTTTCTGAACAACTAAGGCTATGAGAAGGATCTGGGACCCACTCACATGGCTGGACACCATCTGGATCCTGTGTTCTCCAAGATCCCCTCCCTCCAGGTTGAACCCCCCAGCCCGGTTTGTTGGTCCGATCACTACCTTAGAGCCATTTCCCTCCCCCAGTTGGGGACCACGCCCAGAGCTTCCTCTAAGGCCACTCTCAAACGCTGTTGGCACAAACTTAAACTGGATGATTGGTTGGCCCTTCTGGCTTCCTGTCCCCCTATCCTAGATACCTACCCAGAACAAGCTTATAATACTATCTGTGAGTGGATATATGCGGCATTAGACTTTCTTATTCCTGCTAAATGGTCTAAGGGCCGTGATTCCGGTTCTAACCCTTGGTACACGGATTCCCTTGCTGCTATGCGGACTGGCGCGAACGAGCCTGGCGAAATAATTATTGCCCATCAGCCAAAAAACAGTACCAGGATGCTATCAAATGTTACCACAAAGCTATACAGTTAGCTCGAGCCGCCTTTATCACCAACAAGATAGCATCTAGCAACAACCCTACGAAATGTATTTTTAAGATTCTTAGCCTCTATCATCACTTCTGAAAAACACTGTGAGGTTCTTCCCACCTACTTTGTTCAAAAAGTAGAAACCATCTATAAAACTTTTCCCAACTGCCCTAGGGTGTTAGATTGCCCTTTAATACCTATATCTAACGCTATACTGGAGGTCATTCCTCCTATCTCACAGGAGGGGTTTCTTGCCTTGAGTTCCAAAATTAAATCAGGCTCTCCTCTTGACCCCATGAGACCGGCTCAATTCAGAGACTGCTTATCAGTACTTCTTACCCCTTTATTACTGACCATCAACTCCTCCTTCAGCACTGCAATGGTTCCCATATCTTGGAAGCAAGCCAAGGTGCTCCTGTAGGAAGGTGGATATCTGACTATGGTTAGCCCCAACTTTTTTGCCTAGTGTCTAGCTGGTTTTTCGACTTAGTTGGCCTGGGATCCTGCCATGCAGGGTCTCAGGCTGTCTGCTCTCTCTTTAAAATGGACTCAATGTACCCTAGGTACATACCCAATTGGTAAGGATCACCTTATTGGACCCTGTACAGTGTACCCTAGGTACCCAGGGCATAGGTGTACCCTAGGCCTACCAGGGGCTGCAGCATGTATTATGCCACCCCTGGCCTGGCCTTACAATCAGACACAACTGGCTGATCACTCAGCTGGGGTAAGTTGGTGTAATCACCTCTTACTTAGATATAGTATATCTATATCTAACATATATGGACACATGGTAACCTATCAGTCACTCCTATGGCAGGCCTTAACAATCCTGGAGGCAGAGTGCTTGTTTTCATGTGAGATGGTGCTCTGGCATGAGCTGAGCCTGTCTGCAGCTTTCGGAACAATGTCCTTTAGCTGTTTCATGATATTGCCATACCATATACTCTTAAGTGCATTATGTACCTCGCGGTCAAATGCTAACTCTGGTTTGGCTTTATCAAAACATGTCGAGTAAGGCGTCATACGATTTGGAATACTACCCCCTCGCCAATTCTGGCGACGGGGGTAGCATTCCACCCTTCTAGAGGGACACGACATGTACCTAACCTGAAACCCGGGTAAAGTTAGACAGAGCCTCAGCATCACAAAATGGATGCTGCCACCACAGACACAAGTCTGCCCTCCTGCTGCTGGGAGTCCTTCCAGCTTGGGAGGTGTGGACAAAGGGTTTCCTGTCAGGGGAGGTGCTTGCACCACCCAAGACAGGATTTTGTGTAGTGGGTTAGGGAGGGCTGAATAGATTGAGACATGCCTGGGGCACACAAGGTGTCCCTGTGCATATGCCAGTTCAAACCGGAGCTGGGGCTCTCCAGCCCAAGTCCTGGCGCGAAACTGGACAAAGGAAAGGGGGTGTAACCGCCCCCCTTCCTGGTCCCACCCAGAGGAGGGACCTAGCAGGTAATCCGGCCCCTAGATTTGGAATAGGAGTAGGAGCTGTGTCCCAAGACTTCAGATCATCCTGAAACTCGACTTTAATAAGAACTACTGGACTTCGACGTTCTGCTGCACAGAAGACTGAAGAGAATCTCCCTTGTGGCCAAGGAGTGACCACCCTGTGAATACAGGCACCATCCAGCAACTCAACGACTGCTTTGCCGCCGCCTCCCGCCGGAGACCGAGCCCAGAGCCCGACACGACCCAGACTCCCAGACATCTCTGAGCCAGATCCACAGTCCCTGCAAAGAAGAGACCCGTGGAGGCACCGAGAGACGTGGGACCGGCCATCTTGGAACGTCCACGACAAGCTGACTGCGCAGCACCTGAGGCATCTCCAATGCTGTGCTGTGGGCCCTGAGAAGCCCCAACACCGAGCAGCATTTGCACCAAAGACCAGCCCTCCAGCATCCACGAGATCTGCGTGGGGCCCTTTTGCTTTTTGCCACTCAACGCGTCATCCCGGTTACTGGCCCGTTGGCTAGTGGCCATCTTGGCGACGAAAACTACAACTAACACTGCTGGTCTGGTTGCTCCAGACTGGCCCTTGCTCCTGTGAAAAGGAGCAGCCCCTCTGACCTTGCTGGCCAGAGCACCAAGCTTTCCTCGATTCCTGCGTGGCTTGCATTAGCCAAGGCCTGTTTGCTCCGATCAAGAAGCCGACACCGCCATCAGCTAGAGCCTTCGTGGGACAGCTCATGAGTGACTCCTGGACGTCGTCGACGTCTTCACTTTCACGTGGCTGCAGAGACAAGCTTCCTTTCTTCACCTGTTGGCACCCGACATCGCCTGGTTCCTTCCTGGTGCCACGCCGGTCACTGGCTAGTGACTTTGAACATTGTCCCCTCTGCTTGCAGGTCGTCTACTCTTCAGATCCATCCTTGGATCAACCAGAACTCTTCCTGCCTGGCCGCCTGCAGCATCTTCATCCTCAGGCTCTATAGACCAGCACGACGAAACCCGACGCACTTTGACTCCTATGCACCTGCTTCCTGTGGGTGAGGTAACGCTGGCACTCCGGTGCTCCTGGGTAGAGAAACATCTCTAGTGTCTAGGTTTCAAGTTGTTAGGTTCTGGTCCATCCGGAAGACTCCTTTTTCTTTAACTTTGTGACTTTTACGCACCCATTGAAATCAATAGGTGCACGCGTGTAACTTTTAACACTGCACACGCATCCTGTGGGCCTCCTGGTCACTAACTACAGTTAGCTCCTTGTCGTCCCAGCGATTCCCAAGGCCCTAGGCCTTCTTTCCTTTCTATTTGTGGTTCTTATACCACTATTTTAGTATATGGTTTAGCTGGCCACCTGGCCCATCCATAATTGTGCAACTTTTGTATATTTAAACACTGCCTTGTTTTAAACGAATGTGCTTCTGTGCTCATAAAGAGTGTAGGGGATACTTTTAGTAAATAAATACATATATATTTTGAATATATATCTGTGTGGTATCCTTTCATTTGGTATTCAAGGAGGTTACATATGGTAAAACAGCTGGCTTCACATGCCCTCAAGAGTTTAGCCTGCAGACTGCACTGTCCACGCTATCACTAGGATAGCTGGTCTTTCAAGGTTGACTTCAACCACCACCATAAGGGTTGTTTGGCATGGTACAAGGTGATGACTAGAATTAGTGAGCAGCATATACCAGGCCAACTTCTCACAGCTCCCACTGCTAAAGAAACCGCTATTAGACCCCACCAAGCCCGAAAACTTTAGACCAATTTCTCTCTTGCCCTGGGTCGCTAAAGTGGCGGAGGCCCATGTCAATAATGTTCTCTCTGACTTCTTAAATAACAATAAGATCTTAGACCAGTCTCAGAATGGTTTCCGCGCCGGCCACAGCACCGAAACAGCACTCCTAGCCGTGAGTGAACATCTGCGTTCCATCCTAGATGAAGGTCAAACAGCTGCACTCATATTGCTTGATTTGAGTGCCGCGTTTGACACGGTCTCCCATCAGATCCTACTGCGCCGGCTAGAAGAAGCTGGAGTAAAAGATCTTGCCCTGGATTGGTTCCGCTCTTTCCTGTCAGACAGATCATTTCAGGTTTATGCCCCCCCCTTTCGCTTCTTCCATCCAGCCCATCGAGCAGGGGGTCCCGCAGGGCTCGGCTTTAAGTCCGGCTCTGTTCAACCTTTATGCCCCTGGCAGTAGTAGCACGCGACCATGGTCTTACCATGGTCTCTCACGCGGATGACACCCAGATGGTGGTGGCTCTCTCGGATGATCATGCCAACGGTGCCACCCAGTTTCGGAAGGGCCTCGAGGCGGTTGCAGGCTGGTTGACTGAGAACTGTCTCCAGCTCAACGCCAGTAAATCCGAGGTGCTACTGATAGGGAAGGATAAGGGGCTTTGGAACTCTCAGTTGTGGCCTCCTTCCTTGGGCCCTGCCCCTACCCCTAAGCAGGTGGTAAAGAACCTTGGGCTTTGGTTTGATGCTACCCTGGGTTTCCAAGATCACACCAAAAAAAATCGCAGGTACCTGCTTTGGTCTGCTACGTGGCCTAAGGTCTATTCTACGCTTCTTTAACTCGACTACACGTCAACTTATAGTCCAGGCTACCATTCTATCTAGACTTGATTATGCAAATTCTTTGCTGCTAGGCGCCAACAAAGTGGAACTGAACCGCCTGCAGCGCGTCCAGAATACAGCTGCACGAGTCTTACTTGGACTCTCAAGAACGTGCTCTGGAGCCGGGGCTGTTCGCCGCCTCCACTGGCTCTCTATTTCAAAAAGGGTCGAATTTAAGACCTTATGCATCACCTTTAAAATTCTAAAGTTCTCCACACCTGAGATCCTGTCGGGCCTGATTACTCCTTATGTCCCTGGCCGCATACTGCGCTCATCCGAATTGATCCTGGCTTATGTCCCCCGTGTCAAGCGATCTAGAGCTGGGGGTAGGTCCTTCCGCCTTCTTGCCGCCAAGCTGTGGAACACCCTCCCCTTGAAGATCCGCAGCTTAGACTGTCTGGTATCCTTCCGAAAGGCTATCAAAACTTTTCTCTTTCCCATGGCCTAACCGGATATCACTTTGGAACTGCTGTCAGCGCCGGGACGCCCCTTCGCCGGGGCAGCTGTGCGCTTTATAAATGGTTTAACATTAACATCAGCCCTGACCCTAGAAACTTGTCCGCAGGATGGGTGGGTCGGTAAGGAATCTGCAGCCAGATCATGTCTCTACCAGGAAAGGCGCTACCAAAGGTAAGTAACTTGTTAATCTGAAAGAGACATCTAGCTGCAGATTCCTTACCTTTGAATAGATACCCAAGCAATACCATCCCAGTAGGAGGGACTGTGGACAAGTTTAGACCAGGAAGTCCATCCAGGCAGTAGTGGTAAACGTGTGCAGGGATGCCCATGTTGCTGCCTGACAAATGTAGAGGACTAGAACTCCACATTGCAGCGCCATGGTAGCAGCCTTAGCTCTGGTGTAATGAGGTCTTAGGCCTTCAGGAGGTTGCTTTTTTGGGCAGAGAGTAGCAAATTTTGATGCAATGGACGACCCATCGCGAGATAGTGCTCTTCTGCACAGTATTACCTTTCTTCATTCCAACGTACCCCACTAAGAGTTGGTTATCCACCCAGAACTCTTTAGTGCGATCAAGGTAGAACGAAAACACTCTTTTTGGGTCCAGACGGAGTCGCTCCTCTTCTTTAGCGGAGTGACAGATTGCCTCACATAGAATGCTGTTACCACTTTCGGGAGGACGAGGCCCTATTTCGAAGCACCAATTTATCAGGGAATATTGTCAGGTAAGGAGGCTTGGATAACAAAGCCTGCAAGTGGCTCACCCTCCTGGCAGAAGTGATTGCCACTAAAAAGTCGGTTTTGATGGTAAGCAACAGGAGGGGGCAGTAGTGTAGAAGTTCCAATGAAGCACACATCAGGAAGGTAAGAACCAATTAAGGTCCCACTGAGGCATATTGAAAGCAGAAGGTGGGTACATCTGTACAAGGCCTTTGAGCACTCTATATACAATAGGAGATTTAAATAATGAGGGTTGGTCTGGCAGCTTCAGGAAGGCAGACAGGGCCGAAAGGTACCCTGTGAGAGATCCCAGTGCAGAGCCCTGCTGGACTAGGGTCTAAATAAAGAGCAAAACTTGAGAGAGGAAAGCAGAAAGAGAATCAATAGCCCTTTCTGTACAATATTTAAAAGATTTGTTCTACTGGCAGGCGTACACGGTCTTGGTGGAGGGCCGCCAAAATAACATTACAAACTTTGGGAGGAAGGTTGAATGCTATCAACTGCCACTGCCACTGCTTAATCTCCACGCAAGAAGGTGTACAGTTGACAGGTTCGGGTGGAGGACCCTCCCCTGCTGGTGCGGCAGAAGATTCCCCGGAAGTGGCAGCCTGAGCGGAGGTTCGATGCTCAGTTCGAGAAGCTCGGGATACCAGACTCTTCGTGTCCAGTCCGTAGCCACAATTTTACTTGGGGCCCAGTCACTCCGGATTTTATTGAGCACTCTGGACAGGAGTGGTATAGGCAGAAAGGCATATAGGAGGCCTGAGCTCCACTCAAGACGAAAAGCGTCTCAGAGTGAGACCGCCTGGAAACACCGCTGTGCAAAAACGGCAGGCATTGCGCGTTCTCGGCAGAGGCAAACCGATCTAACAAAGGCTCTCTCCACGGTTGAAAGAGACCATGCACCACCTCCAGATGGAGACACCATTTTTTATCCCCTAGGCATCGACAGCTGAGTTTGTGCGCCCTGGCATTCAGAGAACCTGCCAGGTGTTGAACCACCAGGGTTATGCCCTGCTGGTCCAGCAATGTCCAGAAACGCAGGGCCTCTTGGCAAAGGGTCCACGACGCAACCCGCTCGGTGGTGTTGTCCGAGAACATTCGAACCAGTTTTGCCTTGATTGAAGGACGAAAGGCTTTCAATGCCAAGCAAATCAGCAAGTTGATGTGGAGTCCGGATTCTGCCGGAGACCAGAATCCTCTGATCTCCACCTCTCCCAGATGTGACGCATGCATCTGTCACTACTGTGTGGTATGGTTGGGGAAGGGAGAGGGGTCTGCTTCGGACCCAATCGCTGTTAGTCAGCCACCACTGCAGGTCCTGTGCAGTTCACTCCGAGATCTGGACCATGTTGGAGGGAGTCCCTTGATGCTGCGCCCACTAGATCTTCAAGTTCCACTGCAGAGCCTGGTTATGCCAAATGGCATGTGTCACTAGCAGAATGCAGGAGGCCATGAGGCCCAGCAGCCTCGGAATCATTGTCACTGAAATCAAGGATAGAGGCTGAAACATCGGTAACATAACCTAAATATGCTGAACTTGCCGCTCTGGAGGATAGGCATGAAACTGCACTGTGTCTGAAACAGCTCCGATGAAAGGGAGCCTCTGAGAAGGAGTCAGGTATGTTTTCGGCATGTTGATAGTGAACCCCAGCGAATGCAGGAGGTTCGCCATAGTCTGGAGGTGGGAGAACACCTGGAGCAAGTCCACCTTTAACAGCCAGTAGGCGAGATAGGGGAAGGCTGGGATCCCTAATCGGCGCAGATGAGCTGCGTCCACCGCCATCACCTTGGTGAACACCCGAGGGGCGCTGGTAAGACAAAAGGTGAGCACAGTGAACTGAAAATGCTTGTGGCCTACTAGAAACCGCAGGTAGCACTGATGAGCAGGCAGGACGGAGCTATTTTTATAAATTGGTGTCGGATTTCTCCAGTCGTGTCAATTACTTATCGTCCATGTTGATGAGATGAAATTCTTAAGACATGTTTCTCTAAATAGCCTGTCTGCTCTTTACCACTCTACCAGGACTGAGAAAAGGTGTACTGAGAGAGTACATGGGGTCCATCTTTGTTTACTCGGCTAGTATTACATGGTAAGGCACCCCTGCCATGCTACATAGTACTTTCACCTTCCAACAGTTATATACTTTACTACATAACAAAAAATGTATTTG
Source organism: Triturus cristatus (assembly GCF_964204655.1). Lineage (NCBI taxonomy): Eukaryota > Metazoa > Chordata > Amphibia > Caudata > Salamandridae > Triturus > Triturus cristatus. The sequence goes on from NC_140594.1 coordinate 836,615,494, forward strand.
AGCTGAGTAATGTTGCCAGTTGCCTTGGATACAATTGCAAATAAACGGCACATCCTCTGTAGTTTCTTAGCCAGTTTAGGGTCTTTTGTCTCAGACTCTCTGCTATAGCATCAGCGGTTCATGCTCATCCAATGACAATGACTGTGCAGAAGGCCTTTGTGGTATGACAGTCACACCCGCACCCAGTGTTCTGACGTGACTGACACCATTACTTTTCAGATCAACTAGGGCGCCTGCAGTGTTTGAAATACAGACAAAGGGTGACACATCAGAGAAAGGGGTGTTATTAATTGCTCACAGCCTCGAGGATCGCCTAGTGAACTATTGGTCTTCCCCATTGTGAAGAATATGAAAATGGCCCGTGGCACTCACAAAACAGAAAAGGTATGTGATGGACCAGGCCTACAGAACAATTGTAGATTGTTTACTCTGTTAGGGCACAATTACTCAGGGTTTATCCTAGTGATCATTACTAAAAGAAATGATGGCTTGCTCCCCAAACTAATTCTGACATGCCAATGCTCAAAGGAGCTAAAACATCATGACGTGTCATCCACACAGCAGTGCCCTGGATGACCAGTAAAGAGGTGTTGCGCAGCGGCCAGGACAACTGACACCGGAACCCGGGGCTCACGGTTCGATCCCCGGTGCCGGCGGCAGATCAGCCCAGCACCATGTGACTCTGGGCAATAGCTTGCTTAATCTTCCCGAGGGCCCCCAGAGCCTTGACACCTTCGGGTAATTGTTTGCGCTTTACAATTACTGGACATTTACATTTACATATATTCTCTTTACTACAGGGTTCTGCTTCAACCAGACCAGTAGATATTAATCCGAGACAAGGCCCTGGACTGGACCACCTCCTTCCTCTCCGGCAGAACTCAGAGAGTCCGCCTCCCCACGTACCGATCGGATGCCTCCAAGATCATCTGCGGCGTCCCTCAGGGATCTTCCCTCAGCCCGACGTTGTTCAACGTCTACATGGCTCCACTGGCACGCATCGCCCGACAACACCACCTCAATATAATCTCCTACGCCGACGACACTCAGCTGATCCTCTCCCTCACCAAGGACCCCCTCACCGCCAAATCCAACCTCCACCTGGGAATGAAGGCCGTCGCAGACTGGATGGAGGACAGCTGCCTCAAACTGAACACAGACAAGACGGAAATCCTCATCCTCGGGTCCAACCCCTCCACCTGGGACGACTCCTGGTGGCCCACGTCACTGGGGTCCCCCCCGGCACCCACCGACTACGCACGCAACCTGGGAGTCATCCTCGACTCGAAACTCTCCATGGCCAAACAAGTCAACGCAGTCTCCTCCACCTGCTTCAACACCCTCTGCATGCTTCGCAAGATCTACAGATGGATCCCGACAAACACGAGGAAGACTGTCACCTAGGCCCTAGTCAGCAGCAGACTCGACTACGGAAACGCCCTCTACGCCGGAGCCTCGGCCAAGCTCATCAACAGACTACAGAGAATCCAGAACGCCTCTGCACGCCTGATCCTCGACATCCCGCGCCGCGACCACATCACCCCCCACCTGAGGAACCTGCACTGGCTCCCAGTCGACAAAAGAATCTACTTCAAGCTCCTGATCCACGCACACAAAACCGGCCCTGCCTATCTCAACAGTTGGTTCTCCTTCTACGTACCCAACAGGAAACTCCGCTCCGCTGACCACGCCCTGGCCACGGTACCACGCATCCGGAGAGCCACTTCCGGAGGCAGGTCCTTCTCCCATCGAGCCACTAGAACCTGGAACACCCTCCCCCACTACCTGCGACAAACCGAAGACTTGCTGACCTTCAGGAGACAACTCAAGACCTGGCTCTTCGACCAATAACAGCAGCATCCCCCCCCCAGCGCCTTGAAACCCTCACGGGTATGTAGTGCGCTTTACAAATTATTGATTGATTGATTGAATCCCTTCCCTCTACCATTAATCACACCAGAGGTGCTATAAAAATATAGAACTGTAGAGAAGATAAAAATAAAAGAATGAAAGAGAAAATGGGACAGAAAGCGAGGGACATCGATCTACTTAGGTGAATAAATATCTAAAGGAGTCTGGGTAGGCCAACCAGGAGAATAATGGGACATAATGAGCTGCACATGGACTGGTTTATCCTTTTTTCCTTTTTACATTTAAGGTACATGCCTTCATGTGCTCCTTAAAAGGGAAGTATGACTCTTGAAAAAGACTGAAGAGAAATGGGATATAAAAGTGATATAAACAAGTGTTCAAAAGTGAATGTGCATTTATAGATGATTATTGTACAACTGTGTTAAAAGCAGGTTTGCGAGCATGTAATCACAGGTAGGAAATAAAGCACTAAAAAATGAAAAGAAAAAGGGCTGGGTTTGTAGGTGAAGAATACAAGCATGCAATTATAAGTGGGAGCTAGACCATTGTTGGCCTGCCAAGTGTGGACACATAAGCTTACTAGCAATAGTTGGAGGACGTGGAACATGTGTTAACAGCTGGGGAATATGAACTAGGGCTGGCAAAAATGCTTAAAAAGCCAGCTCCCTTCGTCTCATCGAACAATCTCTCTATTTCCATCCATCCATCAATCCATTATCTCTCTCGCTCTCTCCTTATCTCTCTTCTCCCTTTCTGACCGCTTTCTCTCTTTCTTCCCCCTCTTTATCTCTTTCTTGAAGCCTCCTTGTGCTTTCTGAAGTAAATATCGGGGAGGAGGGGAAAGTGAGAGAAGCACAATTAGTGACCCTGTACTTTCAAAACCAAAAACCAAGAGCTCCAGACCACCAAGGAATTGCCAGTTGGAATAAAAGGCCTGTCTGACCCTAGTATGAGCATACATATAAAGTGAAAAGCATAAATGTGAACTTAACCTGTAGTCGCTTCTCCAGGTAGTCTCTAACCTTTCTTAAGTGAAATTCATACTCCTCACAGTGTTTGCTCACCATCTCGGCTGCCTGTAAGAGGAGGACAATAAGAATTTGAATCCTGTCATTAGATTGATCTCTGTAACATCACCTTTACATTTCCTGTTTCTCTTTTGGTAAGATCATGCACAACAGGTGTGATCTCCCTTACAGTGTACTGTGTCTATTGAAGGGGTAGGAGGGAAGGACATAGTGGAAATGAGCAATAACTGTAACAGAAGTTCACAGGTATATTCATTATATGTTTAACAATATAATATCTCAGCCCACGTGGGAGTTCCTACAACACATCTGTACAGAAATTACTCTCTCATTATTAAAACAATCTCTAGGTAAAGGCATTTGTCATCTTTTAAAATTATGAAACACACACAGCTGGCGACAGTGACTCTATATTTATGGCCGAACGTCCAATAGGAAATGGCTAGTCAGTGAGTCAAAGGTCTTGATTTAGATTTCGGTGGACCACTCAAAGCAAACTTTGGGCTTGATTTGATTTCGGAGGACGGATTACTTTGTCACAAAGGTGATGGATATTCCATCCACCGAAATATAAATCTCATAATGTCCTATGGGATTTATATTTCGGCAGACGGGATATCCATCACCTTTGTGCCGGAGTAACCTGACCTCCGAAATCTAAATCAGGTCCAAAGTTTGCTTTGACTGTTTTTCTCCTATTAGGACACATAAGCAACAAGTATTGATTTAAAACTTTATTTACTCTACCATTTTTGTGGCTTGTGTACAAAAGTAAATTTCTGTGTTCTGAGGGAGCTTGGTGTTTTCTTTCTCTGACTTCAAAGTGAGAGGATTTATCTGGCAATCTTGGTGTGTGAAAGGAAAGGCTTTTTTCTAGCACACAACAAAATGTAAATGTCTGTAAATGAAATGTGGGAATATTTCACAATATATCCGAATTAGGAAATCACATATGAAGCCCATGTTTTTGTAAATCTAAAGAGGAAACAAACATTTAATACGATCAAAACAAATCAGTACACAAGGTGATGCCATTTCCACACATTATCGTTTGTGCTCTGATTAGTTTTAGCAATATAACTGTATGTCTGTGCAAATGTAATGGTCATTTCAATTGAAAATGTGTTGTCTGTGATGGCAGTTCACTACCACACCATGCATACTCCTCTCTACGGCAGTCTACGGTCCTCCACTCTATGACACACTATGTCACTCTGCGCTTCTCCACTTTAGGACACTCTACACCAAATCACAATATTCTACTCCACTCTATGGCACTCCACTCCGCACTATGCCACTCTACGTCACTTTACTCCACTCTATGTTATTCCAACCTATGCCACTCCAGGCCACTCTACAACACTCCACTCTATCCCACTCCACTCTACTCAACGACACTCTACTCCACACCCCTCTAGGGCACTCTACTTCTCTCTATGACACTCCACTCTACAACACCCTATGCTACTCCACTTTACTACACTCCACTTCACTCTACCACACTCCACTTCACTCTATGACATTTTACTCCACTCTATACCATTCCACTCTACTCCACTCTAAGCCACTTAACTCTTAGCCACTCTATTCCAGAGTACAACTCTACTCCACTCCACTTGATCACACTCCACTCTACGCAACTTTACTCCACTCTATGCTCACCACTCCACTTCACTACGCTACACTCTATGACCCTCTGCTCTACGATACTGCACACTACGACACTTCACTCTATGAGATTCTACTCCACTCTACACAACACTCTATGCCCCACCACTCTATGACATTCCATTATACGACACTCTAAGCCACTCCACTAAGACATTCCAATCTACGACACTCTACTCCACTCTGCTCCACTACATGACACTCTACAGCCCTCTACACTACGACCATCCAGTCTATGACCCTCCAATTCATGACACTCTACTCTATCACACTATAGCCTACCACACTCCACTGCATGACACTCTTCGCCTCTCCACACCACTCTACAATACTGTTCTCCCCTCTATGGCACTCCGTGCTATGCCCCTTTCTACGCTGCTCTACTCTACAATACTCCACTCTATGCCACTCCACTCAACTCCCTATATGCCATTTTAATACACTATATGACACACTACTGCACTCAACACTACTCCTTTCTATGCCAGCCAACTCTACGACACTGTTCTCCACTCTACGTCCCTCCACTCTACACTACTCAACTCTACACCAGGACATTGAACGACACTCAACTCTACGACACTCCTCTCCAATCCACTCCACAACCCTCCATGCCACTCCATTCTCCTCCATCGCCGCTAACTTTTAGCAAAGGAGAACAGCAGCCACGTTGGTATACAACATAGCTAAAACACATTGGCAAAGCAAATAGGTCTTGCTTAGGCAAGACCTACTGGCTTTGCCAATGCTTGTTTGTTTTCCCACTACAGCAGGCTTGTGCTAATCAGGATTCAACATACAATCCAGAAATATTTGCCAGGACTGGTTTCCTTATATCTTTCGGTTATCGAACAGAGCGAGAACAGCAGCGGCATGTCACCAATTAAGAACTGAGCTCTGGCTGTTAGTACACACTGCAAACTATTCAACAATAGTTCTTGTACCCGTATCATGGTCAAATATTTCTGGAGAAGGCAAGTGGTAGCAAGGGAGGCACACTCAAGTCGTGAGGATTAGAGGACATTCCCAAAAGGTTAACATTTATTTATCACCAAGAAAAAAACTTAAATTGGCACAGAAAGTTCGATAATTAAAAAGTGTTGGTAGCAGGGGGCTTTTTGCATGCTGTTGCAGGTGGGTAGCAAGGACTGAGCTCCTGTGCACCCCACTATGTTGCTCAAAACCCATTCCGCCTAGGGAAAGAAATTCCAAAAATGAAAAACTGAAGTTCATATCATAATCTTCTCTGTCATATAAGGCATCTTCCTGAATAAAACAAACCTTATACAGGTGAGCCTCAATTCTTCTACCCATGGAGGTTGAAACGATAGTGAGTGAAAAAGACATATGAAGAAAAATAAAAAATGCCTCCAAACTAGATGTTAAAATGTTGACTTAGAGAACAGCTTCTCCACAGCACTACGTTTATAGTGAAATAGAAAAAATGAAACTGGCCTGTGTTCTGGACCTTCACTAAAAAAACTGGAAAAAAGAACAGATGGAACAACGGCACTGTGCTACTTTATGTGACTGTGGAACTCCTTGGTTGTCTTAAAGCAACAGTACTGTTTTGTCCTCTTATGTGAAGGTGGACTCTCTGATCAGCCTTGTCTTCTGTCCTCAAAGAGCCCTGTTTCCTTCAGCTTGCCTTCAAAGGCCCATATCTGCAAATTGTTTCTCCAGACTGCCTGATACCCCTATGGCCCCTCCCATAGGGGAGATCAAAGGGCCAGGGTACAAGCAGGAGTCCATAGGGGGGATTACTTCACACTTTAGCGGCAAGGGGCAGGAGTGCCCCAAGATGAGGTAAACCGGAGGACAGGTTGCCACAGGTGCAGGAAGGATTCACACCTCTCCGCGCCAGGGCTGGCCAACTTCAAAGGCCTTTTGCTGCACCCTTGGCAGGATGAAGGGGGATGGCGAGGTTACATAAACCTGTGGCGCCTTACTAGAACTCACTTTTGGATCATAGAGAGGCGGCGTGACAGGTCTTCTGAAGACTGACAGACTGTAGGGAGAGTGTGCGGGTGTAAGCAAGTGCCTTCTTTTTGCATGGTTGCCCCCACTTTTTGCCAAACTGCTGAAGTACTTTGACTGAGTGTGCCCTGGGTTCCTGCCAAACAGGTACCCAGGGCCTATGTTCTTTCCCTAAACCTGCATAAAGACAAAACCCAATTGGCACTTTTTGGCCACAGGTCAGTCCCTTGTAAATGGTACCATAGAAACCAAGGGCACTGTGGCCAGGGAAGGCCTATAAGGGCTGCAGCACTTATTGATCCGCCCTTACACCCCCCCCCCCCCCCCCCATTGCAGGCTGCATGTTTTGATGCAGAACAAAGTGAAGTGTCGACATGGCACACATGCCTGTGTAAACACTTGACAAGTGCCCCTGCACATGATGCCTGAGCGCAAAGCATTGAATTACATCACACACAATTACTTATGTGTCAAACAGTGTTTCACAATATCAAAGTTTAAGTCATCATTGTGCTATTTATTCAAGTAGAGATTCTTTCTCTCAAAATTGTTACTTTCTCTGAATAGGCGAATACAGATACATTTTAGTATTACAGCAACAAAAGGTTCTTTAACCCCTTGGCTGCGGCAGGAATTCCGCCGCAGCGCTGGGGGGGGGGGGGGTTTGGGGGCACTACGGTGGCGCCGTGCTCATGACGGAACCACTCCGTCATGAGTCACGGTTGAGCTGTGCTCATGACGGAGTGGTTCCGTCATAACTCCGCCCACGGCGCTAATCGCCCGCACAGGCGGGGAATTAGCGCCGCGCGGGCGGAGCGGGGAACCACTCCGTCATGAGCACACGGCACCCGTGGCTCATGACGGAGTGGTTCCGTCATGAGCAGGGAAGGGGTTAATAAAACAATGAAAACTAAATTTCCTAAATTATACACTGTGGCAAAATACATGGCGGTGGGATATACAACTTTGCATTTGTTGGACTGACTTGGTCAACACCTGATCAAACAACAGAACTCTTAAATTCTCTTTAGAATTCCGATTTTTGAATTTGACAAATTTTTCCAAATTACTAAAAGTCTTTTGGGGCCTTGGTTAAGTCCCTTCAGAATTTTAGAAAAATAAAAGCTCCATTTAGCTAGGGAAAAGAGGAGTTAGAAGTTTTTCTTTTACAGTGACTCTTAACAAGAACCTAGCTGTTAGTGAAAATATAACTAATGACATAGAGGATAGAGTTGAGGAGCTGAACATCACCTCTTATCTCCACTGAAAATTCAGGGAGTTGAGGTCTCTATGTAAACTAAAACATATTAACACGGGGTCCCATCCTTCCAGGAGCTGTTGGCAGGGTATGCTAAGGACCATCCCTCTGAGAATGGTGAAGACCTCTCAGAGGGGGAAGAAGATGGAGGGGATGAGGATACCTTCCAACCCCTCCCCACTTCTTAGGGAGAAAAGGAGACCAACCTTTTAGTAAGGTTGACAAAAGATTGGATCTGGAGACCAGACTCCTGGCTCTAGAGAAAGAGAGAGCAGAGGTGGGCTTAGCTCCCATGATCCTAAAATCCCCAAAGTGACTGTCCCTAATTTTGAAGAGGGTGATGATTTCACAAAATGGTTCACAGCCTTTGAGAGGGCCTGTTAAATGAGAAAAGTGAAGAAGCCACACTGGGGGGGGGGGGGGGGGGGGGGGGTGAGGGGCACACTCCTTTGGGAACTGTTCACTGGTAATTGCAGGGACAGACTGCTAACCCTTACAGGAAAAGATGCTGGGCCTTATGAGCGCATGATGAATACTCTGATTGAGGGCTTTGGACTCACAACTGTGGAATATAGAATTAGATTCAGGGGTGCTCACAAAACCCCAAATCAGTCCTGGATTGACCTCGTTAACTACTCAGTTAAGACACTAGATGGACGGGTAAATGGGAACAATATGCATGATTTCAATGGACTTTACAATTTGTTTATGAAGGATCAAATTTTGAGTAATTGTGCTAATGAAAAGTTACATCAGCATTTGGTAGACCTAGGTCTAATTTCTCCCCAAAAATTGGGAAAGAAGGCAGACCACCGGAACAAGACTAGGGTAACAAAAACAGCCACTGGGAGTGACCAGAAGAAATGGGTTACAAAACCTCCCCAGTGGAAAGGGGGTGAGAACCCCAAAGATAAAAAGCCTGAGTCTTCAAAAGGGCTCCAAAAACCTGCTTAGGGGGGTAGGTCCCAAAACTCTTCCCAGTCCAGTAATAGATACAAAGGGAAGAACGTTGATCCCCTAAAGGCCTGGTGTTTCAACTGAAGATGCTACTTGTCCTAGCAAGAAGCACCCAGTCCTCCTCCAGCTACTATTGGTGTAGTCAGTCTCCCGATGGGATCAACAGTGTGCCCAGAGCAAATCAGGGTTCACACTGAAGCAGTTCTAGTCACTGAGGGTGAAGTTGAGTTTGCCACTTTAACAGTGTGGCCTCCCAACTTAAAGAAGTTTTTGCAATACCCCTAGTTCAATGGGGCTAGAATAGAGGCCCTTAGGGATACAGGTGCCAGTGCCACGTTGGTGAGAGGCACACTGGTTTACCCTGAGCAATACCGGATTGGGAAATCTTACCCAGTCACCTATGCTGACAGTGTTACTACTAACCATGCCATGGCTATGGTGACATTAGACTGAGTGGGGGAGGGGGATTACTGGCCTGAAACAGGTAGTGGTCTCTCCAAAGCTTCCAGCTGCCTGTCTGCTTGGGAATGACCAGGAGACCTCAGAATGGGCTTGGGTAGAATTAAAAACCCATGCAGCAATGCTGGACATCCCTGAGACTGTATGTGTCAAGACTAGAGCACAGAGCCAAAAGCAGGCTGAAAGAGAAGTGTTGGAGCCTGAAAGAATGGCCAACCTTCCAAGAGGAAAGGTAAGACTAATGGGAATCCAGATTCTGAACAGTCAAAAACTCAGGACCCCTCTCCTCAGGGAGAGGACTTGGAATCCCCAAAGGGAACTGAGCCCATGGAACTTGACCCTTACCAGGTTGAGGTCTTAGGCCCAGGGGGACCCACTTTTGATGAGCTGTGCCTTGGACAGCAGACCTGTCCAACTCTTGAGAGCCTGAGGCAGCAAGCTGCTGCACAGGAAAAGGGAGATGTCAGTGGTACCCACAAAGCCTATTGGGAAGAGGGACTACTGTACACTCAGGCTAGAGACCCCAACACTGGAGCCACTAGGAGAGTGGCAGTGCCGCAGAGGTACAGGGAGTTTTTAGTCAATTAGGCTCATGACATCCCCCTAACTTGGGAAAGGCTAGTTAGCCACTTTTACTGGCCCCAGATGTCTCAGAAGGTCAAGGAGTTTGTCAGCTCCTGCTTCACCTGTCAAGCCAGTGGCAAAACAGGTGGACAGCCAAAGGCCCCCTTAATTCCACTACCAGTGGTCGGGGTTTCCTTTGAAAGGGTAGGTGTGGACATAGTGGGTCCACTTGAACCTCCCACAGCATCAGGCAACAAATTCATACTGGTGGTAGTGGATTATACCACCAGGTATCCTGAGGCAATTCCCCTTAGGACTACTACAGCTCCTGCAGTACCCAAGGCCCTCATTGGTGTCTTCACCTGGGTAGGGGTTCCTAAGGAGGTGGTTTCAGACAGAAGGTCAAACTTCAAGTCTGTTTTCCTAAAACATATGTGGAAAGAGTGTGGAGTGCAGTACAAGTTTACTACACCCTATCACCCACAAACCCATGGTCTTGTTAAAAGATTTAACAAGACGTTGAAGGGCATGATTATGGGGCTCTCTGAAAAGCTCAAAAGGAGATGGGATGTCCTCTTACCGTGCTTGCTTTTTGCCTATAAAGAGGTGCCTCAGAAGGGAGTAGGGTTTTCCCCCTTTGAACTTATGTTTGGCCATCATGTTAGGGGACCACTCTGTCTTGTAAAAGACGGTTGGGAGAAGCCTCTCCAAAACACCCAAACAAGATATTGTGGACTATGTACTAGGCCTAATGTCAAGAATGGCAGAGTACATGGAAAAAGCTTCCAAAAATCTTGACGCCAGCCAGGAGCTCCAGAAGCACTGGTACGACCAAAAAGCTGCACTGGTGGAGTTCCAACCAGGGCACAAGGTGTGGGTTTGGAGTCTGTGGCACAAATGGAGTGGCCCCTACCCCATCTTAGAAAAGAAAAGTGAGGTCGCCTACTTGGTTGACCTGGGCACAAGCAGAACCCCCAAAGGGTGATCAATGTGAACCGCATTAAGCTTTTCCATGACAGGGCTGACATCACCTTGCTGATGGTGACTGATGAGGATCAGGAGACAGAGAGTGAACCTCTTCTGACCTCCTCTCTTACAGCCCCAAAGACGGGTCAGTGGATGGAGTTGTCTATTCAGACACCCGCTCTGCACAACAGCAGGCTGATTGCAAGCAAGTCTTGCAGCAGTATGCTAAGCTCTTTTCCTTAACCCCTGGTCAGAGAAGCTGGTGTACCCACGATGTGGACACTGGGGACAGTGTACCTGTCAAAAAAAAAGATCTATTGACAGTCTGATCAAGTTAAGGAAAACATTAGAGTTGAAGTCAGCAAGATGCTGGAGTTAGCGGTTATTGAACCCTGTGAGAGCCCCTGGGCCAGCCCAGCGGTTCTGGTCCCCAAACCAGATCCACAGGGTGGAAAGAGAGAAATTAGGTTCTGTGTGGACTAAAGATGGCTAGACTCTGTCACCAAGACAGATGCTCACCCTATCCCAAGAGCTGATGAGCTGATAGACAAATTGGGTGCAGCCAAATTTCCAAGTACCTTTGGCTTAACTGTAGGTACTAGATGATATTGCTGTCTTTAGATCCACCTGGCAGGATCACCTGATCCACCTGGGGAAGGTTTTAAAAGCCCTGCAAACTGCAGGCCTAACTATCAAGGCATCCAAATGCCAGATAGGGCAGGGAACAATGGTATACTCTGGCCACCTTGCTGGTGGAGGCCAAGTGCAAACCTTACAGCCCAAGATCCAGGCCATCCTGGACTAGGTAGTTCCAACAACCCAGATCCAAGTCACGGTATTCCTTGGCTTGACTGGGTACTACAGGAGGTTTAGGTTTGTGAAGGGATATGGGTCCATTGTGACACCCCTCACAGAATGTACCTCCAAGTAGATGCCCAAAAAGGTAAACTGGACGGTTAGCTGTCAAAATGCTTTTGACACCCTGAAAGAGGCAATGTGCTCAGCACCAATTCTCAAAGCTCCAGACTATACCAAGCAGTTCATTGTGTAGACTGATGCCTTTGAGGTAGGGATAGGAGCGGTCCTATCCCAGACCAATGATGAAGGCCAAGATCAACCTGTTGCTTTTATAAGCAGGAGGTTACTCCCCAGGGAGCAGCTTTGGAGTGCCATTGAGAGGGAGGCCTTTGCTGTGGTTTGATTCCTGGAGACGTTTAGACCATACTAGTTTGGTACTCACTTCCTAGTTCAAACTGACCACAGACCTCTCAAATGGCTAATGCAAATGAAAGGTGAAAATCCAAAACTTCTGAGGTGGTCCATCATACCTGGGACTGCCCATGCAATGCAGATGGACATTCCAGGTTCTTCGACTTAGACAATGAAAACTCCCAAGGGAAAGGTTAGTCTCATCCTCTTTCGTATGGGGGGAGGGGTTAGTGTAAAAAAGTACCCTCGGTTGCACTCACTTTTTGTCAAACTGCTGATGTACTTTGACTGAGTGTGCCCTGGTTTCCTGCCAAACAAGTAGCCAGGGACTATGTTCTTTCCCTAAAACTGCATTAAGGCAAAACCCAATTGGCACTCTTTGGCCACAGGTCAGTCCCTTGTAAATGGTACCATAGGTACTGTGGGCAGGGAAGGCCTCTAAGGGCGGCAGCACTTATTTTGCCACCCTTAGAGGCCCTGTACCTTTATATATATGTTCACTTAAAAAACCATATGTTTCACACACGTTATAGTTAAGAATTAGCATTAAAAAAACCTTGCAAATTCACTGAAAAAACCATAGGTTTCACACATGTTATAGTTAGCTGGACATTTCACTCGTAAAAAACAATTGAAATTCCCCCGTTATAGTTAGTTCAGCCAACTATAACTCGCGCGACCGCAATCCACTGCTGATGACGTCACATATTACATCACTGTATTCACGAAGATACTGTTAATAAGTCAGTTATACAATTAATTTTACAAAAAAAAATCCATTTAGACACTTATTTACCCATTTATTCTTCCATTAACCTTTAGATATACATATATAAAAAATATTTATTTTTCAGAAAGACATATATTCACTGGATGATGTCATCAGTGATGTCATTTGAGATGTCATCAGTGATGTCATGAGTGATGTCACTGACCATGTCATGAGTGATGTAATATGTGACGTCATCAGCAGTGGATTGCGGTCGCGCGAGTTATAGTTAGCTGAACTAACTATAACGGGGGAATTTCAATGGTTTTTTACGAGTGAAATGTCCAGCTAACTATAACATGTGTGAAACCTATGTTTTTTTCAGTGAATTTGCAAGGTTTTTTAAATGCTAATTTCTAACTAAACGTGTGTGAAACCTATGGTTTTTTTTAGTGAATCTGTAAGGTTTTTTTAAATGCTAATTTATGTATGTATTATTATATTTTTTATATATTTATTTTACAATAAACTACCTATGTATATAGTTATAGATTGACTGTATCCTGTAATATGGAATGGCTCAGCTCTTTTTTTTTAAATTTGGGTAAAGTTGAACAGCATAGTTACTATCTTCTATAAACTTATAAACAGTTAAAAAAAAAATTTTTTTTTTTTTAAGGGTTTTTCACCCTGCGCGCAACCCGTGATTTAAAAAAAAAAAAAAAATGTTTTTTTCACCCTTCGGGGTCCTTCAGGGACCCCCTGACAAAGGCTAGGGGGCCTACCCTGCCCCCTTTTCACGTTCTCCACCTTTCTTTTTCACTGCGACACAGAAAATGGTGTCCGACACTTCCTGATTTCGACCGATTCGAATGTTGATTAACATCTAACCACCAATCAGAATTACGCTCGCGCACATTTGGTGCGCGCACCGTGCGAGCACCATGCGCGCACGGTGCGCGCATATAGATGTTTATGTACTTTTAACTGCAATTTTCTCAGGAACTACTGAACAGATTGACACCATATATGCAAAAGGCACATGTCTGACCTGAGGACTACCTCTTTGCCAAATTTCAAGTAATTCTGTTCAGCCGTTCGGGCTGTACCTTCGACTAAAGGTCCTATGGGAAAATGCATGGGGAAAACGCATTTTGGGACCCCCTTTTTTCTCAGCCCCCGCTTGACGAATCACCCCGAGACTTTCAGGGTAGGAGCTGAGCGGAGCGCCCCATTAGTTTTGAAAATTTTGCGAGGATTCGTCAACCGGCGCCAAAGTTATTCAAAATAGAATTTTCAGATTTCCTATGGGAACTCGGTCCTAACTATAACTATCTACTGGCGACCGCCAGTAGATAATATATAAATATATATATATATATATATATATATATATATACACACACACATACACACGCACACACACCAACACACACACCCCACCCCCCCCCCACACACACACCCCCACCCCCACCCCCACCCACACACCCCCACCCACCCCCCTACTGTCCTGGCTGAGTGGTTGCTCGCCAGCTGCCACCACCTAACAGGTTTCTAGATCCCTGGGTCGAGAGCCTGCTGCTCTCGGGGGGTCTGAAACAATGCACATTCTGGGATGAGGTGCAAAGCCTCCTCCCCAAGTATGGGCAGGGTCCACAAAGAGGAAGCTTCAAAGGATTACTGCCTTTGTGAGCTACCCCAGACATTTGCTGCTTCAAGCAACTGGCCCCCACGCGTTCTGACCCCCACTTTGGGCAGGACAATTGGCGGGAAAACCAAGTCAGGGAGGAGAGGTGAAGCCCACCTCCCAGTCCCCATCATCTTACAGATGGGGAGACCCAGCCAACCCGACAGAGGCATATGCTTCCCTCCCACTGGAGGGTGGCATAATAGAGGGTGTACCCACCCCAAGGAAGGGACCCATTTGTCCCGACCTTTACTTACCTGTAACACCCTTAAATCTAGTATTAAGGGGCAACCCTGAACCTTGCCTCCTCATACAAGAACCGACCAGAAGAAGAAGGACCGAAGAAGCTGTGCTGAACTAAGAAGAGGAGGGCGCCCACTGACTTGGCCCCAGCCCTACCGGCTTGTCTGCACCTCGAAACCTGTTCCAGTGAAATCCCTGTGTGTCCTGCAGTCAGCAGCCCTCAAGAACCCGAAGGACCTGCCCTGCCTTTCAAAACCAAGACTTTGTCTCCTGTGAGCACCGGATTTGCTCACCAACAGACTCTGGCCAAATCCGCGAGTCTGCACCACTCTGCACCCGATGCCCACGGCCCCAGTTCGAGCGGCAAAACGCCTTGAGGAGGTCTCCCCGGTGATTCTGACCTGAGAGCTGGTGATCTCTAACCTGCCTTAAATCTCCAATCGATGCTTGCAGCCCCTTTCTAGAGGGTCCCCCCAACCGGAGCTGGTAAGAAAACCCGACGCCTAAAGACACTCCTGCACCCAACGTCCCACGGCCTTGGGAGGCCCAACCAATGGTGTCCCAGCATCCCAACTTACCTCTCCAACCAGTGGTCACCTCCAGAAGATCTTCGTCCCTGAACCTGCAGTGCATGTTGCAACCGGTGAAACCCCATTAGCACCTGACGCCAAAACAGCACCCTGCACCCAGCTGCCCCTGGAGGTGTACTTTGGGTGCAAACTCTGATCCCCCTTTGCCCTGAGACTAACACCAGGAGCTTTGCTCCCACAACCTTGTGGCTTGCTCGTGAGCAGCCACCAACCGGAGGCCCCCTATCCTCCATTGGATACCATTGGGCCTCAGCACTCTGCATCAGGCCGTCCTGATGCCGCTGAGGGTGCTTTGAGAGTGCATCATTGACCCTGGGGGAACCCTGGATCTAACCCCAGGAAACCGACTCCCAAACCCAAGTACTTTCCTTAAAACCGATAACCTCATTTCCGTCCATTGATGTATTGACTGATTTCTTGTGAAAATTGTTTTAAATGTGGAGTTGGTTTTGTATGAGACCTTGAAAAACTGCAAATATCTAAAAAAATGCTTTACTTAGCTTTTCTCTAGGAAATGTCCCAGTGTGATATCTAGGCATATCTCACTGAGTAGAAAAACTAATCTATAATGTAATCTCAAAAGTAATCAAAAGTAATATAACAGTAATTTCCACTGTATTGAAAGTATTTACAAACCTGCAACAAAGTCATTTTCATTCAGCTTGCTTGTATTGTTCAACCTGCCTTGAAAAGAACCATTTACACTTACCTGTACCAGGCTTGCTCAGTTCCCCAAAAATTTATTTAACTAAATAATATTTTTATACAAACAAATTGGTCTGAGTTCTGTCAGTGTGTGACATTGTTTGCTGCCTGAGTTTGTACAACAAATGCTTAACACTACTCTCAGATAAAGCCTTACTGCTCACCCACACTACCACAAATAGAGAGTAAGGTGCTATCTACTTTTACCTCTGCCTACCTTTAGGGTTCCACTGGACTCTGTGCACAAAATACCTCATTTTGGATTAATGTATACAGAGCCAGCTTCCTACAGCGTGCTTCTCCAGTGCTTAGGCTAGAGAGTCCGAGCAGTGCAAGTTAGTGAATCATTGGTTATGTGAGTGCAAAGAGACAAAGCTATATTATAAGCGAAAGGAGGTGCCAAGGAACTCACCCATACAATGAGTCACTGACACTGCTGAGTGGACTGAGACAGAAACAATGGGGCAAGGGATATAATGTTGTTAGTGAACATTCTGCTGTAAGGGCATGCATGGATAGTGAGTGGTACAGCCATAGGGTAGCCTGGTTTGAAGTGAGTGAAGCACAGCCAGTGGAAGTGAAAGGCCACCCAGAGCGCCGGACTGCCCAGAACACAGCTAACAGAAGTGAGTGGTAATGAGGCATGCCTGATTGCCTGAAGCCAAATGAAAGAGGAAACACACTAAAGGTTATGAGAGGCTGCTTTCAATAGGTCTGACCACTGGCAATAGCTCAGGGTAGCACTACAACCCATCGTCTTTTTGCTCACCATGCCACCTCTGTTTGGACCCAGGTTATGCATATCAGTCTGGACCCTGCTCCTCACGGGAACATTCCATCCCAAACTGACAAGCCAGGTCCTCCCTAAAGCGGAACACAAGCAACCTAGGACCGGTTTTGCCCTACTTATAGGCTCATCAGTAAGGTACAGCTTGGTTCCAGTGACACTGGGTCCGATTAACAGAACTAACTTAAGACAAAATTCTAAACTTACTACGTTTGGTATTCACAGAAGGCATTTAGTAGTAGTAAAGTTAGGATTTTGTCCTAAGTCTGTCCTAAGTCTGTCTTAAGTCTGCCCTAAGTTTGTCTTAAGACTCTTAAAAGAACTCTTGGAAATACATTCTGCGACTATACAATTAAAGATGTTTTGCTGGCCATAAGAAATCTACGGAGTCTGATTGAGGGCCTCCGTTGCTAGGTCCTCAAAGGAGCACAAAGATACTCCGCCCCGGATGTTATTATTTGCACGCTAGGGTGCTATGGAATCTGGTGGACACCAGACGGTAAGGAACAGAATCCTGGATCGCTACTATATCAAGAGCCAAGAATCGACCAGCGTCTGTCAGGATCACTTGAGAAGGAAGCATGGACTTACTCCCGTCCCCATGAGATGATCACGTAAGCACTTGCAGAAAAGCGGTCCGGGAAACCTCTCCACATGCACGTTAAATGATCACAAAAATCAGAGCATTGATGAGAAGAGGGACGTAGGATAACCCTCTAAACTCAAAGGCCGGATCCTACAGCTTATGTGACACACCCCTGCCCCACCCGCTCCCTACTCCAGATGAGCACTGCACTCTTTTACGAAAGAACCATGGAAGACAAACCTGGTAACAGCCGGAGGCACATGCATTCATTAAATGTCTTAACCCTTGTTGTCACCAAGTATGTATGCTCCCTAAAAACGGACAAACCACACTAACTATACCCCGAAAACCATACCACATTGTTCAACGCAACAAGAACGTCTGCTCAAGGCAGCTGCAACAAGAAGGTAAACTCCAGGGACCACAGAAAGCCACTTGAAGCATTGCAACTGTCAGCGAGCCGCTACCACAGAGAGAAACTACTCAATGTGGGGGCTGACTACCAAGAATCACCTGTGACCAGCACCGGGCTATCGCGATATGAAAAGATGAACTTAAACGCTCAGAAATAACAGGCTTGTGTTCCACCTAGGAAGTCGTTGGAAAGCCTCGAGGTCTCTTGCTACTGTGTGGAATTATCCACCAAGTACATCGCGCACTAACATCTTTTCTTGAACTTTGGTACCAGTTGCCATCTTCCTTCAGGTACACTTAGAAGAAACGTCTGAGATAAAACAGCATCAAGAGCCACAAGGCCTGGGTGCAAGGTGAGAAATCAACCCCAGAAGGGCACAGGAATTAAATTCATTGGCAACCCAAGCGCGCCGATACGGAAAGTACAAACAAAACCTGCAGTGTGCTAGAAGTAGGAGCGAGCCCGGCAGCAGGAAGAAATTAGAAATACCTGGGACAAGAGTGGACTGTTGAGACCGGAGCAGGTCGGCTCAAGGTGGAGAGAGCCGTCTCCCTGTGTGACCCTGGGGGCCTCTGGACTGTGCACCTTTCTAGTCAGTTATTGAAGCGATCCCCCTACACAAGAGGGCCTGTTCTGCTGCTGCTGGAGGAGTTCAAGTGATGCCAGAGCCGGGGGAGCAGGCGCCTGAGCCGTGTGCTGTTTATTAATGTTAGACCGTAGAGTTATTACACGCTGCGCACCCCGCTCAGACGTGGCCTCGCCCAGAGAGCTCATTGTAAGGTTGTCCACGCAGACGGTGCCTGGTGCATACCGACCCACAGCGAAGCACCTAAATTGGACATATTATGCGACTTAATGCATCCAGGCGGAAGGACCTCACTCCCATCAGGCGCAAGTCCACACCTGGAAAGTACGACAGACAAGGCGCAGTATTTACCGTAGGAGACGTTACCATCACATTTCCGCTTCCAAACTGGAATGTGGGGTATTCGAGTGTTTCCCCATTTGTGGATGCAAAACTCAGTAAATGCCATTCATCGCAAAGTTCCACCAAGGCATTACCTGGTTTCATTTGTCTAAAAATATAAAGACCGGGTGAATTATCTGTGTACCCGTTGTAATCCCGAGCCCGGTCATACTTACATTTCCACCCGAATTTAGATTACCGGCCACGGAAGGCCTAAAGAGTTTAACAGCAAAGCTGCAGTACTAGCAGTTCAATGTACAATCTGTTTTTTATAGTTTGAAAAAATCGTGCAAGATCTTAATCCTTCAGATCACTACAGAGACCATAAACCCGAGCTAGCTAGAGTTAACAAGCGCGGTCCCCAAAGCGCCAGAGCCTGAGGATTACTTGCCGTGAAGCAGGCGATCCAGTCCGGATTGCAAGCCAAAGGGCACTAATCAAAAGCCCTAATTTCGAATGGCAGGCCACCGTTTAGCATAAACGGTGACGCCGGCCAATGGAAATGAGGGGCGGGACTTAAAGCCCTTTTCTGAAAAGCCTCTCCTACAAAATCTCTCGCAGAGGCGGAGCAGCGCTTTGCGCTGCAATGCACGCAAGACCTAAAAAGTGCCTCTTCCCGTTTTTCAAGAAATCATTAGCTCTGTACCAAAATTTGATGTAGATTCCATAAACTCAACATATCTTGACCTGACTTGATCTGTTGTCTTTTGTTAATAAAGTCACCGCAGGTCACATGAAATCACTTCTTTAAGAAATTGGGTTACTGGCTGAGCGGGGTGAATCAATTTTCAAGCAGCAACCACAATTCTTCCCATAGTGAAGTCACAAGCAAACCCTTAATTAACCTGTGCTCAACTCTCGAGTAGCTGTGCACAGAGCAGTCAGGCTTAACTCAGAGGCAGTGTGTACAGTATTTGTGTGACACTTTAAACAGTAACCCAGTGAAAACACACCACAAAAGGAACCCACACCAGATTTAGAAAAACGTCGACATTTTCAATAAATAAGACAAGACTAATAATAATAAATTTTTTATTGCATGATTAATTAAAATCTTACAATTCGAAAATCACCAATACACAACTATTAAAACATATCTATACAATCGAAGTCCACTATGGTCCTCAATGAAGCGATACCCACAATAAGTCATAAAAAATACATTAAATACACAAATTCAATTCATCATTATTACAATTCATTATTACAAATCTTAAAATAACAATTATTTACAGGTATAGGTTCTTTACTTTTGTGCAATATCTCATGTACAAATGTTCTCTAACTACCAGCAACTTCCATTCCTACTATGCTCGAATCACTGACTTCCAATTTCTTTTTCACAAGGGTCATAAATTTAGCAAAGTTTGCAATCATTACTATATCCATTGGCTTAAAACAAGCTAACAAGACTTGTCTGCATGATCGTATCCCTCTTTCATTAAAACAGTTCTTTAAATACCTATTTCTTTCAACCTTCATTGATATACATATGCAAACCAAATGTATAATATTTTCTTCCCATTGATTACATAATCTACAGGGGATTGGCTTAGTTGGTCTCAGCCAAGGCTTTGCGTGCATTAGTCCTGGCAGGTTGCCAAATCTTGCGGTCATAAATAAGTTCTATATTTGTAAGATAAGACTAAAACAACACAAATCCAATTGGTAGAAACACAGATATTCAGTTTTAAAGATTAATGTCAAAGCGCAAACTGTGGATATCTGGTCGCACCAGACTGGGACAAAGTCACAAGTTCAGGCCGACCACGACAGAGCGAGGGACGGCTACAGGGTCCCACTTAGGCCCACTGAACAGAGTACCTCAAATCCTGGTTTGCGGACTGTTGCGTGGATCCGCGAAGATGCATCATGCATTTCGAAATGTGGCGAGACTGCGGTCCGAGGTCCTGTTGCTTCGTCGTTGAAGATCCCATCGAGGCGAGCTTGCAATGCAGAGTCCGGTGTCATGGATGCGTTTCACAGTCAGGGCGATTTGTAGGTTCCGAAGGATGCAAGGGTCTTTGTCGGGGATACTTCAAGCAGGGTGGGTTCCGATGGGGGGACGGGCTGCGATATGGGTCTTTGCGGCAGTTACGATCCATGCACTAGCGGTGATACGTCGGTTCTGCTTGGGGTTGCGCCACATAGCAGAGTTGATGCGTTGGTTCCAATGGGTCTACAGGGGATGGCAGAGCACCATAAACCCACTTTCAAGGGTCCAGGACCGTTGGCACCACTTGGCAGGGTAGACTCTCAGATGGCAGAGTCCAGGTGCAAGAGCAAGGTTGTTGGAAGCCTGTTACGTCCCTGAGGTTTCCAATCAGAAGGCCAGCAAACTAGGCCTTGGAGTCAGTCTGGGTTCAAGAGATGCAGGTCCAGTCCTTCTCACCCAGGCAAGGAAGCAACATCAGCAGGTCAGCAGTCTGGTAGAGTTGCAGTCCTTCAGCTGCTCAGCAGTCCTTCCTGGCAGAGTATCCACAGGTCCGGAAGTGTACCGAAGTGGTGGTGTCTGAGGTTTTTATACCCAGTTGTGCCAGTGGAGGATAAGCTTCTAGAGGTTTCCCTTTGAAGTACCCAAGCATCTTACCTTCCCTGTCCTGGCTCCAGACTAACTACAGTGGTTATGCCGCCCTTTGTGAGGAGGCAGGACACAGCTTATTCAGGTGTAAGTGGGACTATGCCAGTGATGACTCATCCACTCACACAAAGCTCCCTATTGTAGGTGGCTGTCGAGGAGGAATACACAAAGACCAACTGTCAGCTATAACCAGTCATGTGACTAGTGACAGGCTACAGGTACTAAAGGGCTGAGGCTGGAAAATGCCAACTCTGTAAAAGTCAAAAGAATTACTAAGATTAAGAGTCTTAGACAGAGTGGGCACTACTCTAGCGCTTCTTGAAGCGTCACACAAAAAATAATCACTATGTTAGTTGTATGTAATCCACTTACACTTAGTCTAACATCATATACTTAATGCATACAAGCAAATAATCCAACAGTAAGTTAAATTTTCATCAACTCTTTGCTTCTTAAATCTTGGTTTATTCACACAAGTTTCTTTTCTTGGTGATAAAGTTCCATGAAGAAGAAGAACACAGATAATGGGCGTGCATCATTCAGTCCCATCCCAATGCATTTCGGGTGCTGATTGCACCCTTCTTCAGGGGTATCTATAAGCAAATGATGGTTGTAATCTATGAGTGTAATCATATGAAAACAAAAGCTAATAACCTTCGCAACGGCCTGTTTAAACATGAGGTATTTAAGAAACCAAAAAATGCGAAGAATGCGATATGTGCCCATAGCGCATGAAATGAAGGCTGTTTGGGAGCACCCTTTTCACCTTTCCTCTATGACAACTTGTCTTCATTTCATGCGCTATGGACACATATCGCATTCTTCATATTCATATTGTCTGTTCATCAGTTGTGATTATCACATGCAGGATAGGATCCTTGCAGACTCCTCCCTTCAGTATGTTTGAGGTGTTCCACCACTGGAGTGCCTGATGGAGCTTGTTTGAAACCAACACTAGATCTTCCATGTTCCGTCCCCGCTTGTGACCACTGAGTTGCTAAACACTTTTGGAGGTCTCATGTGTAGTCGTGCATGTGGCACTATGCTATGCATGATGTCATCTCTAGTGAGTGCATCACTGTTTTGACTGGTGAATGACGATGTGGCTGAAAAAGATCCAGTTTGTTCTGGAGATTGACAACCTTTTGCAGATTGGGGTAAGCAGTTCCCAATACTGAATTGAGTATTGCTACTAGGTATAGTTGAAGATGGAGCTGTTGGAGATGCAATTTAGTTGCATTGATAATGAAGCCCAATTGGTGTAGCAGGTTGATCGTGTTTTGAGTGTCTATTAGACATTTGGTTTTGGTTTGACTCTTGAACAGCCAATCATCTAGTTACGGAAAGGCATTTATGTTTTCCCCTCATAATTTTGCTGCTACTACTGCTAAGCATTTGTGAACACTCTTGGGGCACCTGTCACCCCAAATGGTAAAACTTTGAATTTAAAATGATGTCCACTTACCACAAGCCACAGGTATTTGCAGTGCGCCAGTTGGAATGGAATGTGGAAGTAAGCGTTCTTCAGGTCTAATACAGTCATGAAGTCACCTTTTTGTAGGAGTGGTATTACATCTTGCAACGTGACCATATGGAAGTGTTTGGATAGTGTGCCCCTCTCTGGACGTGGTTGGTTGTCCCTCGGACCCCTGGGTAACACACAGTAGGCTTGTGGCAGGAGTACTAAGACCTTTTACTAGTGGGGTTCTCTTTTCTAGTAGTCCCAGTGTTTCCTGGGCTTTTCTGTACAGAGGATTCGTCTCCTCTGAAAGGAGGAATGGAGAGAATAAGAAAAAGGAGGTAAAAAGAAAAGAAGGATTAAACAACTGAAGGAGGCATGTCCTCTGTGGGGGTTGGAAGAGAGTCCTTCCTGGTCCTTCTGGCTGTCTTTGGCCGTTGGAGCTCCAAGTCTGGTCGCCTGTGGGTTGATGGGTTCCGTCTCCTCGGATGGGGAACCGGAGAAGCAACAGATAAAGAAGTGTCAGGTCTCTCTCCTGGGGTTCGGGATGCTGAAAGGGTTAGTGCTACCGTCACCTATTCCTACTCGTGTGGTGCCTAAGTGAGGGAGGGGAGAGGTGGTATCATCGTGCTGTGCCCCGTATTCCCTCCCACCAACCCCGAAAGAAAAAGGAGCCCGGCACTTGCCTGGACCCACGACCCTCCTGGGCCGTGGGGCGGGGAGTCACAGCCTCCGCTTCCCCTGCTGGAGTACCCGGACTCGAGGGCGCTGCTCCCAGAGCGGTCGTCCTTGTTGGTCTCCTCCTCAGGTCTGGGCAGGTCCCGCCGTCGGGGTGTTTCCTCCTCCTTCGGGCTTGTCGGTTCAGGGCTTTCCTCCGCTAGTCCTGGGTCCGTGCCGTCCTCCGCGTCTCATCCCTCTTCCTTCCTGGCTTCCCCACGCAACACGGATACCGCATTTGTAGCCCCTCCTCCGGGACTCGTGACCGGCCTGTGTGTTCCGGACTGAGCGTCTAGACCGCTCAGCCCACTTCCTGTTTCGATCCCATGATCCGCCATGTTGGAGAGGTCCTTGGAGTCCGGCCAGGACGGGAAATCTTCACAGATAGTATGTATGGGACTGGTTTTATGGCCCCTTTTAGCAGTAACTCATTTACTTCTTCCTTTAGCAGATGTAGATGTTGTGGATTTAACACCTGATGTTTTGGCGGGATATTAGGTGGCTGCTGTGTTAGTTCTAGGCACTATCCCTGCCTGGTTATTTGTAGTACCCACTGGTCTGACGTGATGTCTGGCCACAACTGGGGAACTGTTGGAGCCTTCCCCTGACAGGTGTTTTGTGTTCAGGGGGAAGTATGGGAAAGTCAGGTTCAGGTTTTAAGGTCTTTATTTCGATAATAAAATCATAAAAGACAGCAAAATCAACGCATACAGTTTGGACCATGCTTTACAATCACCATATACTGTCCGGTTTACAAATATTTTTTTACACACAATAAAAACTATACTTTAAAAAACCCTTGTTAAGCATCCCATTTGTATTTAGACAATCCGTCTATGTATTTTTTAAAAGCATAAAAACAGTAGGTAAAAACCGTCTTAAAACACTATACAATATCCATCATTAGATAGAATAATTTTAAATACAGTTCGGATGAGCAATCATTTCTACCTGTTTATTAGCTCTGATAATCCAAACCCAGCCAAGAAATTTCGCTGTGCTCACCACAAACAACTCTGAGGTATTGGTCTTCAATACCCGAATGGCCTCCGCAGACCTACTGCAAGTAAGGCGTTGGAACAGAGGTTTTATCCATTTGCTACGTGGGTCTTGATACATGGGACAGGCAAATAAAAGATGACCCTCAGTCTCCTTATGGCCAGGACACCATTGACAAAATTCGGTTGCTCCAAAAGCCCAATTTTTAGTGAATGAGTTCAAGGGCAGAGATCCTACCCGAAACTGATGGTAAAGTTTCTTGTCAAGAGGCCTGGTAATAATATCCCAGTAGTTCTCGCGGGAAAGATCCAACTTGTTAGCCAGGAACCTTCCTGTTAAACTTGTAGAGCTAGAAGCAGACACTAGGGTTTGTCGAACTGAGGCCCAGTACAATGCTTTAAATTCTTGTTTGGTGGGAAACACATTGGTTCCTGGAGACACCCACAGCTGTTCCAATCCCATTTCAACCAAAATGGTTTTTACCGTACGTAGCCATGGAATTCTCCCGGATCCCTCAATGGACCTAACTTCAACAAGTTCGTTAGCAAATATGGCAAGGTCAGGAGAAGTCCAAATCCGTCTCCAAAGGGCTACCAATCTGAACCTTGCCATCTCATTTATTGGATTACATCCTAAGTCCAAACAAAGGGGTATAGATGGAGTAGATTGCGGTAGCCCCACTAAACTCCGCAAGAACTTACACTGTGCTTTAAACAGACTAGAAAGATCCATATACGCCCAGAGATCCGCTCCATATAAAATAGCAGCGTTAATCTTTGCATCATAAATTTTTTGCGCTGGGTGCACACGTTTGGTGATGGATCTCTTTTGTTCCCTAAGGAGACAGCCAGTTAAGCGTGCCAGTTTTAGCTGCTGTTCGACAACCTGCTCCTTCCATCGCAGGCGAAAGTCTAGGGTCACCCCTAGGTAGGTCATATGATCTACTTGTTCCAAGTTAGCCCCACCCATGCTTACCGAGCTCCGAACCGAGAGGTTCTTAGTAAAAACCATGAACTTAGTTTTGCCCACGTTTACCTTCAAATCGTTGATGACACAGAACTCCTCAAAGCGGTTCAGAGCCCGCTGTAAACCGCTTCTGGTCTTAGAGAGGAGCAGGGTGTCATCGGCGAAGATAAGCATGGGGAACTTCTTCCCGGCCAGGGATGGAGCATCAGTGGGGAAAGCCTTAAAAAAATGTACTACCTGGTCAATAAATAACAGGAAGAGTGTGGGCGCCAGGACGCACCCCTGACGAACCCCGCGTGTTACCAGGAAGCTGTTCGTCACTTGTCCTTGACCTCCCCACCGAACCCTTGCAAAATTGTCCTCATGCAGTTTAACAATTAAATCCAATAGTTCCAAGGGCAAACCCAAGTCTCTCAAGACACGCCACAGTTTAGCCCTCGGCACCATGTCAAAAGCCGCTTTTAGATCCATAAACGCGGCGAAAATTTTTCCCCCGCCCAACAGCACCACCTTCCAGTAAATTAGACAAAATCTAAACACCTGGTCGATGGTGCTGGTACCGGATCTGAAGCCTGCTTGCATGGGAGACAAAATGCCCTCAGAGACCATCCAACCCTGAACTCTACCTAAGACCATTCGTGCAATGACCTTTTGAAGAGAATCAATAAGGCTGATCGGGCGATAATTGCCCGGATTAGACCGATCTCCTTTTTTGTGGATTGGAAGGATCTCAGCCCCCTTCCAACTCTTTGGGATTCTAGCTCCTTTAGCAATTGCGTTGGCTAGCCTGGCAATATACGGTACCTAAAGTTCTTGATTGGCTTTAAACAGGTCAGCGGGGATTAGGTCCATCCCCGGTGCTTTCCCCCGCTGAGTCAAACCCAGGGCCAATTCAGTTTCTTGTTCTGTGAAGATCAGGACCCCACCTTGATCAGACAGTGTATACTCATTACTTAACATGGTGGAGGATTCCGAGATCTCAGACCTAAATTGGGCAGCATAAAAATCCACCCAAGTTCCGGGGAAGACATGATTTGTGGGCGTTTGCGAATCTGGGTCTCTGCCCCACTTTACAAGTTTCCAGAATTTAGTCTGGTTATTGGATGTAGATGCATCCAGAAGATCGGACCAGTGCCTATCTTCCCACTCTCTTTTAGCATCCCACTGGGTTTTTTTATACTGTACCCTTGCTAACTTGACATCACTCATAACCCAAGACTTGACCGCTTTAACTAGTTGGCTATAGGCCTCCCTGCATTTCCCATTGTACCATTTCTGACGGGAGCCAAGTTTTTTTGACGGGCCTTCTAAGCATGGAATGGATAAAAGAGATTTAAGCTGCTCAAAACAACATTCGTGAGTCTCGGTAACATAATCGAGGCCGACCCCCTCAAACACAGTGGGCATGGGTTCATTCACCGTGTTGGTGACCAAATTTTTAATGCTTTCAAGGAGAGAGGCGTCACCCGCTAACCTAGACCATTTCAGCCTTCTTCGGTCATTGGTCAAGGTGACATCTCCTGTCCTAAGAGTGTCTGGATTCCTCAATCTGTTTGTGCCCGGGAACCTTAAACTAAGCGACAAAGGGTTGTGGTCGCTTTCTGGGCGGGATACCACTTCCATGTCGATCATATATTGCCAGAATTCCAACTTTAGCAAAATATAATCTATGCGGCTCTTCCTTAAACCATTATCATAGGTATCGCAGGCGCATTGATATGATATGGAGCGACCATTAACTGCCCTTAAGCCCCTATTCAAGCATAAGGCCATCCAGTTCAAAGCAGCCTCAGTCCCTTTGGCAATTTTATCAATTGATAAGTCTGGAATATTCCAGACTGCATCCTCTGCAGACCCCCAACTGTCCCCGGCTGCCTGCAGCGGCTCAAAGGTGCAGTTCAGATCACCCGCTAAAACAAAAAAAAATTCACTTCCCAACCCATCGAGATACCTGTCCACTACATCAACAATACCAGGGCAGCGACCTCCAGGTAGGCCTCGTGCATAGATGTTAATAATAATCAGATCCCGATGGACAGCTTTACTCAATTTGATACCCAAGAGGTCTTGATGTTCTACAAGTATTTCAGACAGGTGGACTCCCAAAGCCTGCTTCACCCAGATCAATAGCCCCCCAGAAGCGCGCCCTTTGCTGCCACTGATTGCAGGTTTAATAAAAATTAATAAACCCAACCCTATGGATTGGGACCGTTGCCCAAGATTCCTGAAGTAATATAATATCAAAAGTATCTATGAATTCCAACCACTCCTCTGAGTGTAGCCGACCCTTGATCCCAGCCACATTCCAGGAAGCTACCTTTAGTATATCGTGTGGAGTTGTTGCGTTACTTTTGGATAATTGAGCCATTGGCACTGAGGAGGCTGGGTTCTCCACTACCTTCACAGGTTCTGCCCGTATCTCGAGACTGGGAGTCATACATACACTATCCACCCCCACGATTTCCTCTAAAATATCCTCAACAGATGCTTCGGCCGTCCCCCCTATAAAATTTAACATTGGACCCCCCTCTTCAACAAACCCCAAAGAAGATTCCACCCTTTCAGGCCCAGTTACTACATTCCTGCAACACTCATCAGTGCTGTTCACCCTAATTGGTGGATGTAGTCAATCGACAGCCTCAAGGTCGGAAAGGGGGCCATAGCGATTGAAAAGTAGAGGGTGTTGGGGGCGGTAAGGTGTTCTAACAATTGGACGCCTCCTGTCTAGTAATCTCATAAGTGGGGGACCTGGTGGGAATTTAGAATGTCTTTCGGGATAAAAGTAAGCAAGGCCCAAAGTTTGTACATCCCCCATTCTTGCAAACCTTGCTTCCCTTCGAATGGACTCTACCACCCAAGGATCCTTGAACGATACCAAAATGCAATCACCCTCTAGATCTTTGGTCCCAAAACCCACCCAATCTACTCTCCTCACTAATAGAATTTCAGTAGAAGTTGATGGCGGGAGGGGGCGATTTTTATTAAGCCAGAATACTACTTTATTACGTAAGTCCCTGTCTGTCTCTTTAACACCCTCCTTAACGGGTGCTGCCCCAGTTAACACAATGGTATATTGATTTGCTTCTGGGGGTAAGTCAGTACGGAGGTAAGCACACTTAGCAATGTTTCCCCCAGTATGGATAGTAGGATTACGAGTAATAGCTGGCTTTCCTAAAGAAGGCTGGGATGGGGTGCTAGGTGCGACATTTGCCCTGTCGTCCGACCTGCCCGCTTGTGCTCGTTGCGCAGTTATCATGGAGGTGGCTTTACTGGATTCCTGCGCCAAGGTGCCTACACCTACAGTGCTAACTTTGTCCCTGGAACCCACCAGTGCCGAAGGCTTGGTTACTACAACCCCCGTTGCTTTACCAAAGCTAACATTGTCTGTGTCTGTACATTTAATTGGATTTGCCTGAGAAGTGGAAGCCCCCGCTACTAAGGAGGGGACGGATAACTTCTGAAGTAGGCGCATGTTCATATTCACGGCAGACTCCAAAGCATCAATTTTAATGGTCATCAACCTGGTTCGCTTCAGGACGGGGAGCAAGAGGGTTTTAATCATGGCCTCCATTTTTACCAACAGGATTTCGTCGCTATTAAGACAAGTAGGGCAAGGATCTGATGAACCAAGGGGGGTTAGAGTGGGGCATAGTGCGTTGGGAAGTACCGGGGGGAGTTGCGTAGCAGTGGGCAGCTGCGAACCAGCTGCACAGGTACTATTAGAAACATTAGATTTAAACGGCTTCTGCACTCCCCCCCCTTGATTGCTCTGGATATTTTTCCTTTTACAGTCTATTTGTCTAAAAGAATCAGTCACTTCCGGTAGATTCGACACCAAATTATTGATTGTGTCCACTCTATCTGTGCCTCTATCTTGGGCCCCGCTATGCTGGATATCATCTGAGCTCAGATCAATATTGTCTGGAGAATGTAGGGAACCCACCCCTTCTCCCTCAACATGCATTAATGCCTCCGTCGTTATTGAATGTAAACGATTAGACGGGGCTTGAGCCACAGGGCTAGAAATAGTAGCAAGGGCACCTAAGGAGGAACGCTTACCACTGACTAAGTCTAGGGAAAGCCTTTTCTCGGTCATTGCTATTTCTTTTTCTAGAATCCCAGTTGCTCGAGTTATAAAAGCATCAAGCGGTCCAGAAACTATTCCCTTAGAAGTTTGCAGTTGAACTGTGCGATCTTTACCGGACCTTAAAGTCATGTTAAAGTATATTGAGGCAAGCAATACCTAAAACAAACCACAATCTGTATTAACAGGTGGATGCCCTCTGCAATAGAAATCACAATAAAATAGGACGACAACCCAATAATTGTAGACCAGCCCAACCTCGTCCAATCGCGGACGGCCACAGACTAGTCCCGGGCTAATCTCGTGTGCACAACGTTGACCTTGTTAACAAGATAGGAAATGGTCATTGGCTGCTCTGCCTTTACGATCTTTAGATGGCATAACAAGAGACAAAAAAAGCAATTTACCGTAGAAAGGCCGACTGCCGCAGTACTCAACAGATAATCAGCAGGGGAAACTGGGTTAAACAACAAAAAATAGTGCAAACAGTCCGTTAGGGAGCAAAGACCACAGTACCTTGGGGTGACCAATGATGGTATAGCACAACTTAGAAGGGTTGCCCCGCCCCGTCAGCTCCGGTCAGTGACGGGCAAGGACGGGCCCGCCCTTGGCCCGGGCTTTGCCCGGGCGCTGCCCGCGCGCATCCCGCGCTGCGGGGGCCCTTGACAGGCTTTAAAGGGGTCCGGCGCGGCCGCGTGACGTCACTGGCGTGCGCGGCCGCT
This sequence comes from Triturus cristatus, assembly GCF_964204655.1. Taxonomy (NCBI): domain Eukaryota; kingdom Metazoa; phylum Chordata; class Amphibia; order Caudata; family Salamandridae; genus Triturus; species Triturus cristatus. Next base: position 836,645,669 of record NC_140594.1, read on the forward strand.
ACTGCTACTGGGAAATGTAGGCCGTTCCCCTCACGGCGATGTTCCCTCAGAGAAGCACGAAAGATGGCAAGTCCGCTGTTGTCCCCAAAGAGCCGTTCCCCTCACGGCTAGCGAGATTGTGGAAGTCGAAGAAGCCAAGGGCTGAGCGTCCCGCGCTGCGGGGGCCCTTGACAGGCTTTAAAGGGGTCCGGCGCGGCCGCGTGACGTCGCTGGCGTGCGCGGCCGCTACTACTGCTGGGAAATGTAGGCCGTTCCCCTCACGGCGATGTTCCCTCAGAGAAGCACGAAAGGTGGCAAGTCCGCTGTTGTCCCCACAGAGCCGTTCCCCTCACGGCTAGCGAGATTGTGGAAGTCGAAGAAGCCAAGGGCTGAGCGTCCCGCGCTGCGGGGGCCCTTGACAGGCTTTAAAGGGGTCCGGCGCGGCCGCGTGACGTCACTGGCGTGCGCGGCCGCTACTGCTGCTGGGAAATGTAGGCCGTTCCCCTCACGGCGATGTTCCCTCAGAGAAGCACGAAAGGTGGCAAGTCCGCTGTTGTCCCCACAGAGCCGTTCCCCTCACGGCTAGCGAGATTGTGGAAGTCGAAGAAGCCAAGGGCTGAGCGTCCCGCGCTGCGGGGGCCCTTGACAGGCTTTAAAGGGGTCCGGCGCGGCCGCGTGACGTCACTGGCGTGCGCGGCCGCTACTGCTGCTGGGAAATGTAGGCCGTTCCCCTCACGGCGATGTTCCCTCAGAGAAGCACGAAAGGTGGCAAGTCCGCTGTTGTCCCCACAGAGCCGTTCCCCTCACGGCTAGCGAGATTGTGGAAGTCGAAGAAGCCAAGGGCTGAGCGTCCCGCGCTGCGGGGGCCCTTGACAGGCTTTAAAGGGGTCCGGCGCGGCCGCGTGACGTCACTGGCGTGCGCGGCCGCTACTGCTGCTGGGAAATGTAGGCCGTTCCCCTCACGGCGATGTTCCCTCAGAGAAGCACGAAAGGTGGCAAGTCCGCTGTTGTCCCCACAGAGCCGTTCCCCTCACGGCTAGCGAGATTGTGGAAGTCGAAGAAGCCAAGGGCTGAGCGTCCCGCGCTGCGGGGGCCCTTGACAGGCTTTAAAGGGGTCCGGCGCGGCCGCGTGACGTCACTGGCGTGCGCGGCCGCTACTGCTGCTGGGAAATGTAGGCCGTTCCCCTCACGGCGATGTTCCCTCAGAGAAGCACGAAAGGTGGCAAGTCCGCTGTTGTCCCCACAGAGCCGTTCCCCTCACGGCTAGCGAGATTGTGGAAGTCGAAGAAGCCAAGGGAAAGTCATTTACTTGCTGGTGTGAAGGTGCCCTTGTTGGGGGTACCTCTACCTCGGCCCCTATTTTTATAGTCTCCTTGATAGTACTCACGCCCGTGCTGGTGATACTGCTGTTGCTGATATGTGGTATTTTCTGGGGTTGATGCTTATGCTGCCCCTCATCCCTGGTAACGCAGAAAGGGCTGTTGTTTCTGAGGTGTTGTCTGTAGGGCACCCATGGACTTGGCCGCATCGGTGTCCTTCTTTATTTTCACTAGCTGTGTCTCCACAGAGGGCCCAAAGAGGTTTTCCCCATCAAATGGCACGTTCAGTATATGCTGCTGCACCTCGGGTTTGACCCCGGATATGCGTAGTCATGCATGTCTATGGAGCATGATTGATGTATTGATTCCACCTGTAGCAGTGTCAGCTCCGTCTAATGAACATTTGACAGTTGCATTTGATATCTGCTTCCTCTCATTTACCAGGTCTTACCCTCGTTTTTTGTATTCATCTGGGAGAAGTTGCATCGGGTCTGCATGTCGTTCCAGGTAGCCCTATTGTATTGATAGAGTAGGCCAAATCAATTGGCGATCTTCCCGTGGTTTGCGTGCCCGGCTGCTTCTTTTTTGTCTGCTTCATCAATTCATTACTTTCTTTGTCTGGAGGAGGCGCCTCTCCAGTGCCTTGTGCTGCAGCTCTTTTCCTGGCAGTGGTTGCAAAAAGGCAGTCTGCTGGGGGATGCACACATATATAAAAAGGGTCAGTTGAAGATGGCCTGTATTTCTTCTCTATGCGCAGAGTTAGGATTCTGGATTTGACTGGGTCCTTGAAGATCTCTTTGGATACGCTCAGGACGGATCCAATCATTGACAGATATTGAATTATGCGCTCTGTGCGTGAAAGTGTTTCTACAAGGAAGTCAGTTGGCTCCTCTGTAGTGTGTATGGGGAGTCTGTGGTACTTCGCCGCTCTTTGGGTGACACTGTGGTATGAGGATGTCGTCTGGTGGTGAAACCTTACTGAGTACAGGCGGCTCCATGTATGGGTCATGCACGACAACATCATAATCATCCCATGGGTCAGGGGTATGGTGGGTGTCCTGTGTTCCTTGGGAATCTGTGTCCTGTATCTCTCCCACTTCCTCTCTTGATGAGAGGGCAAGTGTATTTCTGGTGACTCTGGGGGGCTGAAAGTCATTGGGCTTGTGGCCCTGTGGTCTTGTGCCACCCTTTTTGGTGGAGGCAGTGGTAAGGATTGTTCCTGAGCCTGTCTCTTGGCATTTCCTTTATGTTTTTCCTGCATAAAATGTTGCAGTCCTTCAAGGACAATGCCTTGTTCTTCACTTGGTCTTTGAGTACGAGTCTTGTTTCTTTGGAGCCGGTGGTGCGTCTTCAGAAACTTTGTGTGGCTTCGGTACCCCAGAGGTGTGGCTTTTCTTCTGGCCTGAAGAACGTTTCTTCGGATCCGATGATTTTCTTGGCATCGCAGCCTGGTTGGCACTCTTCAGTGTCGATGGGTCTGCTGGTGCCAACTTATGCTTCAGTGCCAATGGCTCGATCGGTGCCGAATTGTGCGTCAGTTCCGACAAAGTGCCAGAGCCGTCCCTATGCTGTGGCCTTGTTGCCCGATCGGGAACATGCTTGTCCTGTCCCGGCTCCAAGGCAAGGGGATGGTGAGTGCAAGATCATCTTTACATGGGAGTCAACAGTACACACGGTACATGATGTTGTCTTGGTCTTTGGCCCAGATATGTGGATCAGCCTGTGATGTGAGCTCCTCGACCTGCACCAGAGCGTGCTTGTTCCAAGAGGATGAATCAGAAGCAACGTAGTGGGGGCTGGTGAAGACCACCCCACCTCCTGCCCGAGCACTCAATGTCACTCTCATGTGAGAATTCCTCCTCAGCCGCCAGTTCCATGGTGTGTGCCCAGCGTCGCTCTCTATGGGGCCCACGGTGTCTTTTTGCTTTTGAATAATGCGCAAGCTCCGCATTCGTCCTCTTTGTGCTCTGGAGATAGGCACAAATTACACACTTCGTGTGTGTCAGAGTGTGCATTTTTGGCCCAGCACCAAGGGCACCGTCAAAAGAGGTCCTTCCTTGTCTCCATCACCTAGAGATGGTCATTCTCCACAGGTGTGTGTGTATTGGTTGCCGGGTAGTCGGTCCCCGGCGCCTGAGATCCTTGGGTGTCGTCTACTGGATCACCAGTTGCGTGCTTTTCTTTACTGTAGGTCGCACGGGCATCGAATGCTGCAGAGCTCCGATGCAGTCCGTCCAAGCCCAATGGCGGGAAAAAAAACATTATAACAAAGGAGCCGTTTAATATGCGCAAAACCTCAAGGGGGACAAGAAACAATGCACGACGTCGATCATAAAACTTCCTCGAGAAAAAACACTTGCAGAGTCCGGGCCCAACACTAAATGGCAGGATTATGCATAGCATGTGTATCTGCACCCAACACATGCTACGAATATTATATTTTTATGTGTTATGAGTAGAGCTCCCGGTTTTATGGTACTTTACTTTTTTTGACATTTTTATCTGTCTTTATCCATAATTTTGGTGCTAATTTTATCTATATTTATCCTTAATTATTTTGTGCTTAGTCTAAAAAATAAATCTGCAATGAGTATATTTCCACATTTAACTAGCAAATGTTTACTTATGTTTTAATGTCCAAAAGTTTTTAGCCATTTACAGTACAATAAAGTAATTTGAAAGCATTTACATTGTAGAACAGCTTAAACAGCTGTACAGCTGAAGTTATCTAAGCTTCATTAGGAAATCATTTTAAAAAATATAACTCCCCGATCAGGCAAGGAAAGACGTCACCTACCGGACGTCCTATTGCATATGACTGAAAATGGCATGGTGGCAAAGTCAGCCTTCACCTTAGTAGCAGCTTTTGCGGCATACTACCGTGGGCTCCAAGCACCATGGGGAAGGCCCCTGAGAGAGGCTTTGTTCCCGCTACTAGCTGACATCTCGATGCCGAGAGTAAGCGAAAGCGATAGGCTGACCTAGACCTTCCCATTATGATGGAGGAAATCCCACTGGCACTTTGCTATATTGATTCAGGTCAAACCCTAGGCTCAGACGGTTTCCCTATACAGTATTACCGATACTTCCAGGCCCAGTTAACCCCTCACCTTCTTCACTTATATCAAGAGGCAACCCATAAATCATACTCCCCTCCTAAACTTGACTTGGCTACCATAAGGGTGCTGCAAAAACCAGGCTGACCTCTGAATCATTGTGCATCTTACTGCATAATTTCCCTTAACACCTCCAAAATAACACTCTATGCTAGAGTACTGGCCAACAGGCTACTTAAAACACTCCCACACTTGGGCCAGTAAGAACAATGTGGGTTTATGCCCAACAGGAGTACCAGACACTGTCTCTGAAGATTACACGTGGTCTTGACTTGTGGGCCAAACTGCTCTCCTACCCCCAGATTTCAAGAAAGCCTTTGATTCCATCAACTGGACATTTCTTGAGGAGATGATGGAAAAGGTGGGGTTTGGCCCCTAAATTTCGATTGTTCTTTTGAGTACTGTATTCCCAACCTCAGGCCCAGGTCTGTGTTAATGGCACCCTCTCTGCCCCCTTGGCAATAGGCCGAGGCACCTGTCAAGACTGCTATCCATCCCCTCTCCTCTTTGCCCTGGCCAAAGAACCTTTGTCGGCCTGGATAATCTGTGATGCACAGATATAGGGACTGGGGGTAACAATGGAGAAGCCCTTTATGCAGATGACATCCTTCTCTTTATCTCCCAACCTTTCCTTATGATCCCATGATTGCTTCAGATGCTCACACTGTAAGGAGAAGCATTCGGATTGACAACTAATTGGCCCAAATCGGTCCTTGTCCCTCTGAGGGGAGAAGAACAAGTGAAGACCTGGTTGCCACACCTCATAATCCGTAGACTCAGCTTTGGCTATTTAGAGATTTACATAGTACTTGAAACTAACCTAACCTGGAACCTTAACCAGTGTTGCAGGGATTCTGCTCATGCACAGAATTATGCGCAGGAAACCAGGACCTCAGTGAATTGTGGTGTACCAAAAACTCACCTCAGAACCCAGAACCCCTATCCGGCCAGCATCAGTGTCCCATTCGTTATCCGTATTTATCTCGGCGGTCCCAATGTATAGACACCCAGAACAGGCGACTTAGTGTATTCTCAGGAATGGTGGGAATCAGAAATACCTGTTCGTTATTATTCTCATATCAGTCCACAACAAGAGTAAACAGAGACACGGTAAAGTTTAAAGAGTTCATTTATAAACCTCGTGTCCTAAGATGCAGTACTTTGGCTAACATAAGCAGACAAATGATTAAAATCAAAACCATCAGCATAGTTACAATACCATAGAAAATGAAAGGAGAAATCATAATAAAATGACAGTGGAATACAGCCACCTTCCTTTCGCTAGTAAACTAATATTATTATTAGACTAATAGAAGGTCTCTAGGCTTGAATGGGGAACCCCATACCGTAAAGATAAGCTTAGTGGAATCACATCACAGGATCAGGTATACTCTGCTCCTGGGAAAGCTCTTCTTCCGAATGCCTGAATCTAGCAAGCAGCCTGCAATATTAAAAGCGCTGGACTCTCAGGTATTTGCAGCTGTTTGCGTGTTATGGCTAAATAGTGGGCCGATCAACCTGAACCCAAAAACATGCACCGTCTAGCGACCCAGACTGTTTCTTTACACAATGTACAGACAAAGGTCGCAGCTCACGGCTAGGGATGTGAACAACAGACAGTTCTCATGTGAAGAAAAGGCGAGCAAACATTTCTCAAATAATAACATGTAACTGCAGTGTCGTGTGCAAAAGCAGCAAAAGTGACAAGATGGCTTTCTAACATCTAACGCGGTTATGCTAACTTAGCAATGTATGTATATAAATTGCAGCCCTCACTACACCAGAAGCCACTCATGGCTGGGCTCACAACAGACCTGGGTCGGTGGGCGTGACTTCTTCTGAATGTTCTAAGTTGAGTAGCCCTGTTCAAAAAGATCACACTACTGTGACTGTTGTACACCTTACAAAATTATCCACTACTGATCCCACATGCCAGGTTTGGTACCCTACTGGCTAAAATGCGCTACTTCCTATTTCTTAAACCCCCCACATATGGTATTTGGCAAATGTGTTCAAGTATCCTTCGATGGAAGAATGGGCATGGAGGATATCAGCCTCTATTACTTGACGGCCCACCTAGTGGCGGGTTAATAAATTGCTAAACGGCGGTGGAGTGGCTCAGCGTTCCGCCTTGAGGTGGCAACCATGGGATTATACAATATCAGAGGTATGCTTTATGGAAGCCAGATCACCTTACCACTTCCTGAGCCAATCCATGTAGTCCTCCTGACATGGGGCTTGGCAATGAAATGACTGGTTGGGATAAACGGATCAGCGCTTGAGACCTCACTGTGGATGGAATGATGGCTAAGTCATTCATCCTCCCTGGTTGGCATAAGAGGATGAGACAAAATCTGGTAAGTCATGGTTGGAGATGAGTGGCAGGGATCCCATATTAAGTTATTCTAGTACCTTCAGATAGATTACAATGTACACAGGTCTTAAGTTTTTAAACAGATACAACTCTGTAATGCCCTTGAACAACACTTAGACTTCCTTAAGTGCGGTTCCAGAATTCAACCCTCTAGAATCCCAAACCCTAAGGGGTCCTATAGAAGAGAAAGGCATCTCCCGAACTTACAAAACCCTCATACTTAACTCACCAGACCTTTTCATACTGTAGCGGTCTGCTGGGCAGGGTGAGGGACACAATGGGGAACAGAACTTTGGTGAGGATTGAAACCGTGTTCGGTGAGAGAGACATCACAAAATTGAGGAATTCTGCCTTCCCCTCCCTTCTTGGTCCTCTGGGAATGAGTGATGGATTGGTAGGCCAAATAATAATAATAATAAACAAATTTATAAAGCGCATGGTTACACCGACTAGTGTGTCCCCGCGCAGCGGTACAAAGAGGCACATAAGCCAAGCAAGAAGAAGGAATTTATCTATCATACAAATGCCCCAAGAAACATGGGAAGATATGGGGCAAATGGCTGCAATATCGTGGCTTGCCCTAGAAAAAAGTTACATTATGAGCATTGTGTGATGTTCTTGTACGAGTTTTATCATTATTATGCACTTGGCTATATAATATTGTGGCATTTGTTTCAAAACCATACAATTCAAATTTATAAATAAATTGATTTTCACCATTCTTTTGATGATATACAACATCCATATTTTAAAAAAGATACTCTGCTGTGTATGGCCTTCAGTTTTCAAACGTTGGATTGCAGGGGGTGGAGGGCTGGGCACCACATTGTTCTTCTACACTCAATGCGCTGCGTGTGTCCCCGCGCAGCGGTACAAAGAGGCACATAAGCCAAGCAAGAAGAAGCAATTTATCTATCATACAAATGCCCCAAGAAACATGGGAAGATATGGGGCAAATGGCTGCAATATCGTGGCTTGCCCTAGAAAAAAGTTACATTATGAGCATTGTGTGATGTTCTTGTACGAGTTTTATCATTATTATGCACTTGGCTATATAATATTGTGGCATTTGTTTCAAAACCATACAATTCAAATTTATAAATAAATTGATTTTCACCATTCTTTTGATGATATACAACATCCATATTTTAAAAAAGATACTCTGCTGTGTATGGCCTTCAGTTTTCAAACGTTGGATTGCAGGGGGTGGAGGGCTGGGCACCATATTGTTCTTCTACACTCAATGCGCTGCATGCAACTAACCCCTGTGGCGCAAATTATTTGGCCCTGCAAAGCTAATGTTGGCTGCAGGGCCAGGTCTGTGACACTATGCATGCACCCAATCATACAACAGTGCCCAAACTCAGGACACAGCCTTTGGTTTGCACTGAAGGAGTTGGCAGGCTAGGTCTTGCACATACTCTTAAGCATGCCCAATCCTATTACTTTATTTATTTATTTGGGATTCCCAATCTTGGGGTTTGCCATTTTTTGGATTTGCAATCCTAAACTCTGAGGTCTCAAACCCAACATGGTGGACTAGACAGGAATGAGAACGAAGAGAGAGACAGACTGTATAATATATGGTTCCATCCTGCCATGCGGCTGAGTGGTTTGGAAATTTCACCAAAGCCCGGAGACTGCAATATCGCACTATATTACACGTTAGCCATTGTGCATTTTTAGGTCTCGCATAGGGCAGCGCATGCGCTGCCTCTCCGAGGCATTAAGTAATTTGTAAATGTGTTGAATCTCCGCCTACTGCAGCTCTTTGTCAGTAATTGGTTCCTGAGCTTGTCTGTTTTAGTGTGTTGGTTTCTGACAGGCTAATGCCCTTTGTCGATCAGCCTTTACTTTTTTAAGAACGCCCACGCAGCACCGCCTAACTACAGTAAACATGCTTTATGTGGCATGAAGTGTTTCAGTTGGAACTCTTTTGTTTCTTTTCGTGGCTATTGCTGAAAGAGTTTAGCTGTGTTTAGTTTGAGGCATTGGAATGAAGTGAATTGGGTCAGTAGCGTGTTTTATTATTATAGCTGTGTTTACTTTGAATTGGGTCCATAGCGTGTTTTATTAGCTGTGTTTTCTTTGAGGCATTGGAATGGAGTGAATTGGTTCCGTACTTTTAGTGTACGATGGTCCGTTTCTGCTATTTATTTTGTTTTCATTTTTTTTTTCAGAACAATTACACTGTTATTTAGCGCGTTTTACTTATGTAACTAGAAGGGTTTAGCTGTGTTATTTTGCTGCATTGGAATGGAGTGATTTGGCTCGTAATTTTAGTGTACGATGTTCCTTTTTCTGCTTTTTTGCTTATGTTTATTTATTTTCCCGGGAGAGTTGCATTGCTATTTAGCGCGTTTTGATTTATTTTCCCGGGAGTTTGGCTGTCTTTACTTTGTGGCATTTGAATGGAAAAGACCTTTCGCATCACTCTGTGTCTTCATTTGCATCTCTTTGAGGCTGGGAACGAAGAGATTACAATCTATACTGCCCATTTTAATGTACTTCATTATCTTGGCCTGGTTTCGGTTCTCAGCTGCCACAAACAAGCTGACACTTCACACCATACCAGACTTTCTGTCTTCCGATTTTTTTACCCTTTTCACACATTATTCCCAATTGAAGGGGACTGCGAAGTGGCTGTGTGCGCGTAGCGTGGATGCGGGTAGGAAACCCTTGAATAATAGTGTACATGGGCGCAATGCTTCAGGCTCTTTTATAATTGTCCCTTGTGCCTTTATGAATATATAGCAAATGGCACACCATGTACTGACTTCGTAAGGATAGCAGGATGATTTGATGTGTGAATGAAGTCCCGTAAATATACGATCATACTTGATATCAGCAGCGAGCGTGAAGCGTGTTGATGTGTAAAATGGTATACATTTGCCCAAAACAAACGTTTCTTATTTACAACTGTGCTCGTGTTATAAGGAACATCAGTTTAGCCTTTGGTGCTATTTTGTTGTTGTAACCACATGGGCTCACTGTTTTCGGGTGTTTTATACTTGCAAGCTCTAACTTTATTAATCCCTCTCGAATCTCATCCCATGTTCTAAGTATGTAAAGACGGCAGGATGATTTCATGTTACAATTTCGTGCTGTAACTATACTATCGCAGCTGATGTTAGCAGTGAGCGTGAAAATTCATCATTTTGTAGACAAGCACGCCGTCGTGCATAAAACTAAACATTTGTATTTGAAACTATGCTTGTTTTATAGTGTATATGGGCTCAGTGCTGCAGGCATTTTTTTTAGTTGTAACTTCTGCCCTTATTAATTCACAATAAATGTCACATTATATTCCGAGTGTGTAAGGATAGCAGGATGAGCTGAGATAACAATTACGTGCTGACATTATACTATCACACCTGCTGTAATCTGCCAGTTTTGCGAGCATTGGAATGGAGTGATTTGGCTCGTAATTACTATCGCAGCTGATGTTAGCAGCGAGCGTGCAAATTCCTGATTTTGTAGACAAGCACGCCGTTGTGCTTAAAACTCAGCATTTGTATTTGAAAATATGCTCGTCTTATTGTGTATATGTGCTCACTGCTGCAGGCAGTTTTTTTAGTTGTAACTTGTGCCCTTATTAATTCTCAATAAATGTCACATTATATTCCAAGTGTGTAAGGATAGCAGGATGAGCTGAGATAACAATTACGTGCTGACATTATACTATCACACCTGATGTAATCTGCGAGTTTTGCGAGCATTGGAATGGAGTGATTTGGGTCGTAATTACTATCGCAGCTGATGTTAGCAGCGAGCGTGAAAATTCCTGATTTTGTAGACAAGCACGGCGTCGTGCTTAAAACTCAGCATTTGTATTTGCAAATATGCTCGTCTTATAGTGTATATGGGCTCAGTGCTGCAGGCAGTTTTTTTAGTTGTAACTTCTGCCCTTATTAATTCTCAATAAATGTCACATTATATTCCAAGTGTGTAAGGATAGCAGGATGAGCTGAGATAACAATTACGTGCTGACATTATACTATCACACCTGATGTAATCTGCGAGTTTTGCGTGCATTGGAATGGAGTGATTTGGGTCAGAATTACTATCGCAGCTGATGTTAGCAGCGAGCGTGAAAATTCCTGATTTTGTAGACAAGCACGGCGTCGTGCTTAAAACTCAGCATTTGTATTTGGGAATATGCTCGTCTTATAGTGTATATGGGCTCAGTGCTGCAGGCAGTTTTTTTAGTTGTAACTTCTGCCCGTATTAATTCTGAATAAATGTCACATTATATTCCAAGTGTGTAAGTATAGCAGGATGAGCTAAGATAACAAGTACGTGCTGACATTACACTATCACACCTGATGTAATCTTGGAGTTTTGCGAGCATTGGAATGGAGTGATTTGGGTCCGTAGTTTTAGTGTACGATGGTCCATTTCTGCTATTTATTTTGTTTTAATTTATTTTTCCGGAAGAGTTGTACTGCTATTTAGGTCGTTGTATTTATTTTACTAGAAGGGTTTAGCTGTCTTCATTTTGCGGCATTGGAATGGAGTGATTTGGCTCGTAATTACTATCGCAGCTGATGTTAGCAGCGAGCGTGAAAATTCCTGATTTTGTAGAGAAGCACGCCGTCGTGCTTAAAACTCAGCATTTGTATTTGAAAATATGCTCGTCTTATAGTGTATATGGGCTCACTGCTGCAGGCAGTTTTTTTAGTTGTAACTTGTGCCCTTATTAATTCTCAATAAATGTCACATTATATTCCAAGTGTGTAAGGATAGCAGGATGAGCTGAGATAACAATTACGTGCTGACATTATACTATCACACCTGATGTAATCTGGGAGTTTTGCGAGCATTGGAATGGAGTGATTTGGGTCGTAATTACTATTGCAGCTGATGTTAGCAGCGAGCGTGAAAATTCCTGATTTTGTAGACAAGCACGGCGTCGTGCTTAAAACTCAGCATTTGTATTTGGGAATATGCTCGTCTTATAGTGTATATGGGCTCAGTGCTGCAGGCAGTTTTTTTAGTTGTAACTTCTGCCCGTATTAATTCTGAATAAATGTCACATTATATTCCAAGTGTGTAAGTATAGCAGGATGAGCTAAGATAACAAGTACGTGCTGACATTACACTATCACACCTGATGTAATCTGGGAGTTTTGAGAGCATTGGAATGGAGTGATTTGGGTCCGTAGTTTTAGTGTACGATGGTCCATTTCTGCTATTTATTTTGTTTTAATTTATTTTTCCGGAAGAGTTGTACTGCTATTTAGGTCGTTGTATTTATTTTACTAGAAGGGTTTAGCTGTCTTCATTTTGCGGCATTGGAATGGAGTGATTTGGCTCGTAATTACTATCGCAGCTGATGTTAGCAGCGAGCGTGAAAATTCCTGATTTTGTAGAGAAGCACGCCGTCGTGCTTAAAACTCAGCATTTGTATTTGAAAATATGCTCGTCTTATAGTGTATATGGGCTCACTGCTGCAGGCAGTTTTTTTAGTTGTAACTTGTGCCCTTATTAATTCTCAATAAATGTCACATTATATTCCAAGTGTGTAAGGATAGCAGGATGAGCTGAGATAACAATTACGTGCTGACATTATACTATCACACCTGATGTAATCTGGGAGTTTTGCGAGCATTGGAATGGAGTGATTTGGGTCGTATTTACTATTGCAGCTGATGTTAGCAGCGAGCGTGAAATTTCCTGATTTTGTAGACAAGCACGCCGTCGTGCTTAAAACTCAGCATTTGTATTTGAAAATATGCTTGTCTTATAGTGTATATGGGCTCAGTGCTGCAGGCAGTTTTTTTTAGTTGTAACTTCTGCCCTTATTAATTATCAATAAATGTCACATTATATTCCAAGTGTGTAAGGATGGCAGGATGAGCTGAGATAACAATTACGTGCTGACATTATACTATCACACCTGATGTAATCTGCGAGTTTTGCGAGCATTGGGATGGAGTGATTTGGGTCAGAATTACTATCGCAGCTGATGTTAGCGGCGAGCGTGAAAATTCCTGATTTTGTAGACAAGCACGGCGTCGTGCTTAAAACTCAGCATTTGTATTTGGGAATATGCTCGTCTTATAGTGTATATGGGCTCAGTGCTGCAGGCAGTTTTTTTAGTTCTAACTTCTGCCCGTATTAATTCTGAATAAATGTCACATTATACTCCAAGTGTGTAAGCATAGCAGGATGAGCTAAGATAACAAATACGTGCTGACATTACACTATCACACCTGATGTAATCTTGGAGTTTTGCGAGCATTGGAATGGAGTGATTTGGGTCCGTAGTTTTAGTGTACGATGGTCCATTTCTGCTATTTATTTTGTTTTAATTTATTTTTTCGGAAGAGTTGTACTGCTATTTAGGTCGTTGTATTTATTTTACTAGAAGGGTTTAGCTGTCTTCATTTTGCGGCATTGGAATGGAGTGATTTGGCTCGTAATTACTATCGCAGCTGATGTTAGCAGCGAGCGTGAAAATTCCTGATTTTGTAGAGAAGCACGCCGTCGTGCTTAAAACTCAGCATTTGTATTTGAAAATATGCTCGTCTTATAGTGTATATGGGCTCACTGCTGCAGGCAGCTTTTTTAGTTGTAACTTGTGCCCTTATTAATTCTCAATAAATGTCACATTATATTCCAAGTGTGTAAGGATAGCAGGATGAGCTGAGATAACAATTACGTGCTGACATTATACTATCACACCTGATGTAATCTGGGAGTTTTGCGAGCATTGGAATGGAGTGATTTGGGTCGTAATTACTATTGCAGCTGATGTTAGCAGCGAGCGTGAAATTTCCTGATTTTGTAGACAAGCACGCCGTCATGCTTAAAACTCAGCATTTGTATTTGAAAATATGCTCATCTTATAGTGTATATGTGCTCAGTGCTGCAGGCAGTGTTTTTAGTTGTAACTTCTGCCCTTATTAAATGTCACATTATATTCCAAGTGTGTAAGGATAGCAGGATGAGCTAAGATAACAAATACGTGCTGACATTACATTATCACACCTGATGTAATCTTGGAGTCTTGCGAGCATTGGAATGGAGTGATTTGGGTCCGTAGTTTTAGTGTACGATGGTCCATTTCTGCTATTTATTTTGTTTTAATTTATTTTTCCGGAAGAGTTGTACTGCTATTTAGGTCGTTGTATTTATTTTACTAGAAGGGTTTAGCTGTCTTTATTTTGCGGCATTGGATTGGAGTGATTTGGCTCGTAATTACTATCGCAGCTGATGTTAGCAGCGAGCGTGAAAATTCCTGATTTTGTAGACAAGCACGCCGTCGTACTTAAAACTCAGCATTTGTATTTGAAAATATGCTCGTCTTATAGTGTATATGGGCTCAGTGCTGCAGGCAGTTTTTTTAGTTGTAACTTCTGCCCTTATTAATTTGAAATAAATGACACATATTATTCCAAGTGTGTAAGGATAGCAGGATGAGCTGAGATAACAATTACGTGCTGACATTATACTATCACATCTGATGTAATCTGCGAGTTTTGCGAGCATTGGAATGGAGTGATTTGGGTAGTAATTACTATCGCAGCTGATGTTAGCAGCGAGCGTGAAAATTCCTGATTTTGTAGACAAGCACGCCGTCGTGCTTAAAACTCAGCATTTGTATTTGAAAATATGCTCGTCTTATAGTGTATATGGGCTCAATGCTGCAGGCAGTTTCTTTAGTTGTAACTTGTGCTCTTATTAATTTGAAATAAATGACACATTATATTCCAAGCGTGTAAGGATAGCAGGATGAGCTGAGATCACAATTACGTGCTGACATTACACTATCACACCTGCTGTAATCTGCGAGTCTTGCGAGCATTGGAATGGAGTCATTTGGGTCCGTAGTTTTAGTGTGCGATGGTCCGTTTCTGCTATTTATTTTGTTTTAATTTATTTTTCCGGAAGAGTTGTACTGCTATTCAGGTCGTTGTATTTATTTTACTGGAAGGGTTTAGCTGTCTTTATTTTGCGGCATTGGAATGGAGTGATTTGGGTCGTAATTTTAGTGTACGATGGTCCGTTTCTGCTTTTGGGCTTATTTTTATTTATTTTCCCGGGAGTTTGGCTGTTTTTACTTTGCGGCATTAGAATGGAAAAGACCTTTCGCATCACTCTGTGTCTTCATTTGCATGTCTTTGAAGCTGGGAACGAAGAGATTATAATCTATACTGCCCATCTCAATGTACTTAATTATCTTGGCCTGGTTTCGGTTCTCAGCTGTCACAAACAAGCTGACACTTCACACCATACCAGACTTTCTGTCTTCCGATTTTTTTACCCTTTTCACACATTATTCCCAATTGAAGGGGACTGCGAAGTGGCTGTGTGCGCGTAGCGTGGATGCGGGTAGGAAACCCTTGAATAATAGTGTACATGGGCGCAATGCTTCAGGCTCTTTTATAGTTGTCCCTTGTGCCTTTATGAATATATAGCAAATGGCACACCATGTACTGACTTCGTAAGGATAGCAGGATGATTTGATGTGTGAATGAAGTCCCGTAAATATACGATCATACTTGATATCAGCAGCGAGCGTGAAGCGTGTTGATGTGTAAAATGGTATACATTTGCCCAAAACAAACGTTTCTTATTTACAACTGTGCTTGTGTTATAAGGAACATCACTTTAGCCTTTGGTGCTGTTTTGTTGTTGTAACCACATGGGCTCACTGTTTTCGGGTGTTTTATACTTGCAAGCTCTAACTTTATCAATCCCTCTCGAATCTCATCCCATGTTCTAAGTATGTAAAGACGGCAGGATGATTTCATGTTACAATTTCGTGCTGTAACTATACTATCGCAGCTGATGTTAGCAGTGAGCGTGAAAATTCATCATTTTGTAGACAAGCACGCCGTCGTGCATAAAACTAAACATTTGTATTTGAAACTATGCTTGTCTTATAGTGTATATGGGCTCAGTGCTGCAGGCATTTTTTTTTAGTTGTAACTTCTGCCCTTATTAATTCTCAATAAATTTCACATTATATTCCAAGTGTGTAAGGATAGCAGGATGAGCTGAGATAACAATTACGTGCCGACATTATACTATCACACCTGATGTAATCTGCGAGTTTTGCGAGCATTGGAATGGAGTGATTTGGGTCGTAATTACCATCGCAGCTGATGTTAGCAGCGAGCGTGAAAATTCGTGATTTTGTAGACAAGCACGCCGTCGTGCTTAAAACTCAGCATTTGTATTTGAAAATATGCTCGTCTTATAGTGTATATGTGCTCAGTGCTGCAGGCAGTTTTTTTAGTTGTAACTTCTGCCCTTATTAATTCTCAATAAATGTCACATTATATTCCAAGTGTGTAAGGATAGCAGGATGAGCTGAGATAACAATTACGTGCTGACATTATACTATCACACCTGATGTAATCTGCGAGTTTTGCGAGCATTGGAATGGAGTGATTTGGGTCGTAATTACTATCGCAGCTGATGTTAGCAGCGAGCGTGAAAATTCCTGATTTTGTAAGCAAGCACGCCGTCGTGCTTAAAACTCAGCATTTGTATTTGAAAATATGCTCGTCTTATAGTGTATATGGGCTCAGTGCTGCAGGCAGTTTTTTTAGTTGTAACTTGTGCTCTTATTAATTTGAAATAAATGTCACATTATATTCCAAGTGTGTAAGGATAGCAGGATGAGCTGAGATCACAATTACGTGCTGACATTACACTATCACACCTGCTGTAATCTGCGAGTCTTGCGAGCATTGGAATGGAGTGATTTGGGTCCGTAGTTTTAGTGTGCGATGGTCCGTTTCTGCTATTTATTTTGTTTTAATTTATTTTTCCGGAAGAGTTGTACTGCTATTCAGGTCGTTGTATTTATTTTACTGGAAGGGTTTAGCTGTCTTTATTTTGCGGCATTGGAATGGAGTGATTTGGGTCGTAATTTTAGTGTACGATGGTCCGTTTCTGCTTTTGGGCTTATTTTTATTTATTTTCCCGGGAGTTTGGCTGTCTTCACTTTGCGGCATTGGAATGGAAAAGACCTTTCGCATCACTCTGTGTCTTCATTTGCATGTCTTTGAAGCTGGGAACGAAGAGATTACAATCTATACTGCCCATCTCAATGTACTTAATTATCTTGGCCTGGTTTCTTTCGTTTTTTAGCTGCCACAAACAAGTTGACGCTTCACACCATACCAGACTTTCTGTCTTCCGATTTTTTTACCCTTTTCACACATTATTCCCAATTGAAGGGCACTGCGAAGTGGCTGTGTGCGCGTAGCGTGGATGCGGGTAGGAAACCCTTGAATAATAGTGTACATGGGCGCAATGCTTCAGGCTCTTTTATAATTGTCCCTTGTGCCTTTATGAATATATAACAAATGGCACACCATGTACTGACTTCGTAAGGATAGCAGGATGATTTGATGTGTGAATGAAGTCCCGTAAATATACGATCATACTTGATATCAGCAGCGAGCGTGAAGCGTGTTGATGTGTAAAATGGTATACATTTGCCCAAAACAAACGTTTCTTATTTACAACTGTGCTCGTGTTATAAGGAACATCAGTTTAGCCTTTGGTGCTATTTTGTTGTTGTAACCACATGGGCTCACTGTTTTCGGGTGTTTTATACTTGCAAGCTCTAACTTTATTAATCCCTCTCGAATCTCATCCCATGTTCTAAGTATGTAAAGACGGCAGGATGATTTCATGTTACAATTTCGTGCTGTAACTATACTATCGCAGCTGATGTTAGCAGTGAGCGTGAAAATTCATCATTTTGTAGACAAGCACGCCGTCGTGCATAAAACTAAACATTTGTATTTGAAACTATGCTTGTCTTATAGTGTATATGGGCTCAGTGCTGGAGGCATTTTTTTTAGTTGTAACTTCTGCCCTTATTAATTCTCAATAAATGTCACATTATATTCCAAGTGTGTAAGGATAGCAGGATGAGCTGAGATAACAATTACGTGCTGACATTATACTATCACACCTGATGTAATCTGCGAGTTTTGCGAGCATTGGAATGGAGTGATTTGGGTCGTAATTACTATCGCAGCTGATGTTAGCAGCGAGCGTGAAAATTCATGATTTTGTAGGCAAGCACGCCGTCGTGCTTAAAACTCAGCATTTGTATTTGAAAATATGCTCGTCTTATAGTGTATATGGGCTCAGTGCTGCAGGCAGTTTTTTTAGTTGTAACTTCTGCCCTTATTAATTCTCAATAAATGTCACATTATATTCCAAGTGTGTATGGATAGCAGGATGAGCTGAGATAACAATTACGTGCTGACATTATACTATCACACCTGATGTAATCTGCGAGTTTTGCGAGCATTGGAATATAGTTATTTGGGTCCGTAGTTTTAGTGTACGATGGTCCATTTCTGCTATTTATTTTGTTTTAATTTATTTTTCGGGAAGAGTTGTACTGCTATTTAGGTCGTTGTATTTATTTTACTAGAAGGGTTTAGCTGTCTTTATTTTGCGGCATTGGAATGGAGTGATTTGGCTCGTAATTACTATCGCAGCTGATGTTAGCAGCGAGCGTGAAAATTTCTGATTTTGTAGACAAGCACGCCGTCGTGCTTAAAACTCAGCATTTGTATTTGAAAATATGTTTGTCTTATAGTGTATATGGGCTCAGTGCTGCAGGCAGTTTTTTTAGTTGTAACTTGTGCCCTTATTAATTCTCAATAAATGTCACATTATATTCCAAGTGTGTAAGGATAGCAGGATGAGCTGAGATAACAATTACGTGCTGACATTATACTATCACACCTGATGTAATCTGCGAGTTTTGCGAGCATTGGAATGGAGTGATTTGGGTCGTAATTACTATTGCAGCTAATGTTAGCAGCGAGCGTGAAAATTCCTGATTTTGTAGACAAGCACGCCGTCGTGCTTAAAACTCAGCATTTGTATTTGAAAATATGCTCGTCTTATAGTGTATATGGGCTCAGTGCTGCAGGCAGTTTTTTTAGTTGTAACTTCTGCCCTTATTAATTCTGAATAAATGTCATAATATATTCCAAGTGTGTAAGGATAGCAGGATGAGCTAAGATAACAAATACGTGCTAACATTACATTATCACACCTGATGTAATCTTGGAGTCTTGCGAGCATTGGAATGGAGTGATTTGGGTCCGTAGTTTTAGTGTACGATAGCTCTAAAATTTACAAATGCGAGACCTGTTGCATTGTAAATGCTTGTTTATATTGTATGTGCTGTTATACAAAAGTTGATTTTAGAAACAGTAAGGGAAATATTTGACAATACAATTTGGTTGTCTCTAGTAAAAAAATTAAAAAATGTTAATTAAAAAGAATGCAGAAGTTCAGGTAAAACACACTTTGCTTTGTTAAAAATACATTCTGTCTGTAGAAGAGATATTGTTGAAGCAGTTCTCTAATGTGCGGATAATAGTGGATGAAAAATGTAATTAGATGATTCAGGCTTGTTTACCATTCATGAACATAATTTTTATTAAAAAGGACAATTGTAAAGCTTTGCACAGTGGTTTTGCCCTATAATTATGATGTTGTTGAAACACATTTGTCACAAGCAATGTGAAATTGTTTCGATATTTTAAAAGAAATTGTGAAACATTGTCCATTTTTAGTCCCTCAGTCTCCACTCTGCCAAAATCCCTTCAGACTTCAGTAATGCATGGGAAAGGAGCAGAGCATTCTCCCACCCACCTTTCCTGCCGCAATCTGTAGGCACAGATGGCGGAGGGTCAGAGAACACACAGTGGTAGCATTAATCTGTCCCAGGACATACCCTTACACTGCCCTCCCCTTTGGTAAGGGAGATGGGTAAATATAACTTGCTCCACTGTGATGCAATTGTTGTGACCTTACAACTAAATCTGATGACACCTGAAATCTATGGCAGTGTAAGTTATACTAATGTCAATTACATATAACTGGAGAATTTCCCTGGTTTATCTTACAACCTTCCTCATGTATTACTCCACTTTTAAACTTTTGTTTTATTCAGTGAACATGTTTGTTTCCATTTTAAGATATCCTAAAGACATAGATAGAGGTTGCAAGTATTCTGGAACCTGTATGTGAGCCAATTCAGCTTGGAATTGCACTGGACACCTAAATAACAACAAAGTTGAATCCTCACCAAAGGTATCCCGTTATTACAGAACTTTTTGACTTTCAGGTTTTTGGAGTCAAATATTATAAATATTTCAAATAACATAAATTAGGCTATTGTGGATTTGGTGGTAACATCCTGAATATCTCTATAAACATTAACTTACGTGTGGAGACTATATAGAGTGAATGGAATCAAAGCAGCATAGTTACATTGATCAAGTATGGTGTATGTCTCCTTCCTACTTTTGAGGAGTAATGCTAAGTTATGTACATTTGCTTGTGGGTATGTTTTGGCCAACATTTAGACTAACTAATGCAGTCACCCTCTTACAATTCTGTATTGTCTTTTAAAGTGGTAAAAAAAAAGTAATACTGATCCTAAGTGCCTAGACCTTCATTAAAGTTTAATTCAGAAAGAATGAGTTAATCGTTGGTCGAGTCCACCCGCATCATTTGCTCTAGAACATATGCAACTAGTTTTTGATGGAAAGCAAATATCAGAAGTACTCTGAGGAATCACAGATTTAGAGCCCCATTGTGAAGATGGCATGAGTTGGTACAGTGGGCTGGCTGTAAATGTGAGTGTCTTCAATGAAATAATGAACAATTTACATACATCTTCTTCTGAATTAATTCAGAACCTGAAGTAAAGGCATCATATAATCTGATCAAACGTGAGGTTGTCAAGCACAAATATTAATGCGTTGTATCCATTCTCACCTTTCCAAGACCAGCAATCATTGGGGTGTTCTCGGTCCTGAAAGGAAAAAAGTATGCATTAGCCAGTGTAGTGAGTACAGTATCCCTAGTTCACGGGATACACTTGCTCTAGGCTAATGAGACATCCTCCCCAGCAGGAGAGAAGACCGTGAGAATTTGCACAGTAAAATCAAAAATTCTTTCGGATCACAAGCATAAAGATGAGGCCATTTACATTCAATTAATTTAATACATGTTTTCAACTCTTCATAATGTGGTCTTCACCACTATTGACAAATACCACTTTACCCCCTTCCATTCAACATTCCAAGGCCCAAAAACACCTTTACATTATCTAATACAACACATCACACAGGTTTTCAAATGAGTATGACTAGCCAATCAAATATGAGGTAAACAAAATAGAAATAAGATAATATTCTTAATGGCTACACCTATTGCGCAAACCTTTATACAACTACAATGAGCTATATCACTGCCTCTCGCTCATCGGTCCGGCATCTGCACCTCCAGATTCTTTTCCAGCACCCCAATGTTCCCTTGCTCAGAGAATCAGTTAGTCCTCAGCCTACTCAAGATAAGGTACTTCATGACCTCCAACTGACATGCTTCACACTGTGTATCATCCCTTCACAAATTGAGGTAATTAAACTTGGCCCAACACTACAGCAGGGCAGTTAAAACAGTTCTGCCTATGTCTGAGCATCGCTGAACCTCCTGCAACCAGCGTACAACCGCAAGTTGAATTTTGTTTAGAAAAGAGATGGTTGGGTAAAAAGATTGTTGATTAGCTAATTTCAGTGCATTTATTTGTTGGTTAGAGGAGAAATATAATAAGCCCCCAACTCCAAAGAAAATGACCAGTGTAACTGGGTATATGCAAGAGTTTTTTTGAGTGAGCACCCATCTCATACCTACTCCCAGCAAGATACCCAAATCGGCACCCATGTTTCTATCAACATGATGCATGGTTTGTGTTTAACAAAGTGTAATAAAGGTGCAGCATAAAAAAGACGGCATAAACATATATGATTATTTTCCCCAGCATTTACCCAGCGAAATACCTATTTTATATACCAGTCACCACTGGTTGGCAAAAAGACCAAGCCCAAACCCACTTATGTTTGTAAATTCTGATTGGGTGTAGTCTTCAGAATATATGTACCATGGTGCATTGCAATCCGAATTTAGCAATCACTAATAAGTCACAAGGAATTCTGGATGCACTGTTACACGTTCCTGTTCTTGAACTTCATGCCCTTTTTTCTGCATTAATGGGTGCGTAAAACTCTGCAATGCAGGGGAGAGCCCTTGCATTTTTCAGTGATTATGCACCATCTCCGCCTAACTTTCAGCGGATGGGGATAGCACTCTAAGGGTGGATAGTTGCACATGAGGGGGCACTTAATGAGGGCAATATTCCTCCTTTGACTATGTTACAGATTAGATACCAGAATCATAATTAGTGCTAACCCATTCTTTTTATTCTCCTTTAAAGTTAGTTATTAAGATTGATTGTGTCATACTCACTGGTAGAGATGCATTTGTTACAAGCCAGTCCATTGTTTTGCCTATTGTTGGATATTCCCTAGTGCATATAACTTCGCCTAGGGCAGTATCCTTGTGCCAATACTCATCTCAAACAAATGTATCTGCACTTTTGCCTGAGGCACTCATTGTGAATTCGGCTATGTCCAATGATTATACATTACCATATGTCCCTATTAAACTGGTGAATATCAGGGCGAGTATACACAGAAATAGTATTTCACTAAACATGATGGAAGGATTACCAAATGCTAACTCCTCCCTGACTTACGCCATGGCTGCAGATTCAATGGTCCCCCCGCTAGCAGAACCAGGTGTCTTCCTGGCCGAGAGCATCTCATAGTCTCCAGATCCTTATATTCTCTCGAACCGATACTAAGTTGCGTTCTATCATAATTAGAGTATATAGTATAGGATAATAATGACCATAACACAGATTTATTATTGCTTATATTAGAAGCCATAGCCTGGAAAACAATTAAAGCAGAAGTGCTAACTAAAACGATTAGCTGCCTTTCAGCCTACCCTCTGACTGGAACGCCGGAGAAAGCCTCCGCATCGCTCCTGAACTCCAATGAGGATGTAGGTCTTGTGGCTCGAACAAGCATGAAGGACCCATCAAAGTGGCGCAGATTACTACTGGCTACGGGATGTGACAAGCCCTCCTTTACACCAATAAGTGAAAATACGGATGAATTGAGTGTAAATATTCATCAAACCACCCGGGACAATTTGCTGAATGTACAATATATCGAGGGAAAGAATAAAAGGACCACATTTCAAGGCAAATAAAGAGGCATCTAAGCAGCAATATGATGACTGCCCCAAGCGATAAAACACCCCAAAAGACCAAAGTGTCTGAAGCTACAGAGAGCAAAAGAGCAAGGTGAAAAGAGAGCACACCAGGGGAAAGGGAGGAAAATACAGCCCAGAATGGCATTACGATAGACGCTGAGGAGATCCTTAGTTTAAGGGAGCTAATTAAAGAACCAGTTGACAGTTAGTAGGACAAGTGGTTGTACCCAATCTTCAGAAATAATCCTTTAGTGCCCCTAATGAACCCTACCATGATAAAGCCAAGTGCAGAACGTGCCCTGCATACTATGGTAAAGCGTGAATGGAAGAGAAATCCTAACAGAAACAAAGTAGTGCAGAAGCGCACAAAAAATGGAAAACACGCTGTTTATGTTCTAACACGAAAGCAAACTTAGGAGGAAGCACCACACAAGCAACTGTGCCTGCATGTGCACCTGAAGAAAGCACTGATGGTTTAGGCTGCGACAAACAGAGTTAGCAAAGGAGTGACTAATGCTTTGATAAATCGATGTGAGGGACTTCAAGCCTGAGCCAACTGACTCCCTAGTGGTACTTAAATTTCCAGTGATGACCACACTGCATGATGCCCAGGCCCTAACAAAAGTATACCCTCATAGATCTATTTCCAGATCCAGTACATTTGTTATCCCTAAATCAAGCTCACCTATTGGAAGTGTTTCATACTGTACCTGCACTTTGCTTGATATCTTCGCAAGACTGGTGAACCCAAGCATAAACTTAAATTTCAACTCACAGGTGATAATACAGATTGTTTGCATGTGATGCGAATAATTATGCTTCCACAAGGTAGTGGTCAGAGCTTCGATCTGAAGCAAAAATACCGGCTCAGATTGAGACCAAAGAACAGGGAGCGCCAGCCAGCCCAAAAAGACCAGAGGAGTTGTTAAAATTGACACCTCACATTGGTGGAGACTAAAAATATGACTGACAGCAGAGGGGGAAATAATCACAGAGTCATCGTAATTCACAAAAGGAGGCTAGAATCTGCAACAGCTGCTGACACCAACTGCTTTGAATAGTTCCACAATTCAGAATCCAAAGCTCTATCTACTCTGACTACACGGTTATATCTACACTAATGCCCAGTCTCCTGAGCATGCTTGTCATACCCCACTCTACGGTAATTTTCAGTCCAAAGGCGATGGGATTACCATTTTGTAATGGAACATAGGTGGCTTGCAATCAAAGCTTGAGGATAGCAATTGGGTGACATTTGTACATTCCAAAGAGATCTGTTGTTTTCCGGAGACAGGTGCTGCGGACAGTGGCGTAGCTGAATTGGCACCCCTGAATTACATGGGCCTTGCAATATAGGAAGCCAGATCCAGGAGAGGGAGAGCATTTGGGGGGGGGGGGGGGGGAGACTCTCTACTTGGGTCTCAACAAAATTGGATGATACAGCTTTAAAGTTACATCATGTAGTATTCCGCTAGGCATAATTCATATAACATTGTCCAGGGTCCAAAGTAAAACACATATTCTAATAAACGTTATTAATGTCTATTTAAATTCAAACCAGAATGGCAAACCCGTGGACCAACCAGTATTACTAAAAGAAGCAACTGCGGAATAAAGCCCAAGGTGAATACCAGTGTAAAGTATACCATGATAGTTTGTGGTGACTTTAATATACATTCTCCAGAAGGACTCTTGGATGACGCAATAAGTGAACAGTAGGGGAGTGGGGCATCCTAGAACCAGATAGTGGAAGCTCTATTCCACTCAGCAAACATAGAAAATAGAGACTATTTGCAAGTCTCCTTGTGGATCTGCATATAAGCTTCCTAAATGGTCACACCATGGTCAAACTACTCTGGATAGCCCTGCGTCTCCTATCGTAGCAGAAAGAGAGCTAGTTTGATTGATTACATTTTATTCCCAAATGATCTAAGGGATAGTGCCTCTTCACAAGAAAGGTAGCAAGCTACTACCGAGTAATAGAGTAATAGGCCCATATCATTACTGGATAGCACGGGAAATATCTTTGGCCGCGTTCTTTTAGATAGACTTAAGTCATGGGTGGACCAAAATACAGTTTTTATTGATGAGCAGGCTGGATTTAGCGAGGGCATTAGCACCACTGACCAAGCTGTAAAATTATATAAGGTGCGTGTTAAGGATGTAAAAGTGCTCAAGTCTCCTTTATACTCATCAGTTATAGATTTTAAATCAGCGTTTGGTCTAGTGAATAGATCAAAACTATAATAATCATTAGAAAAACTGAGGGTGGAAAAATCCCTCCTTCTGGCTGTAAACTCCCTGCATGAAGAAACAAGCGCTTGTGTTCGATATGAAAGTACGGTGGAATCTAGCTCATGTTAAAATCTCCTCAGGAGTCCTGCTGGGATGTGTCTTTGCCCAGTTACTTTTCTCCCTTTTTATGAACGGCGCACAAGAATTCCTTTGTAGGGGGAAGCCTGATGCCCCTAAATTATCCCTCTTTTTGTTGACTACACAGTAATATTGTCATGAACCCAAAACAAAAATGCACAAGTCCCATGACACTCAGAGCTTTTGCTGGCACTAGAATTTGCACATTAATGCAAAGAAAACAAAAATTATGTCAATGTACTGCTCCATCCCTAACAACATTTCCAAGGATAGGAGGGAAGGTGCTTGCGACTGTCAAGAACTACGATCACCTGGGGATTTGTTTTAATACCAAATTGAGTTGGTATGATAATTTTGAAAAAGCAGGCACCACTTTGAAGCGCTTAGTAAAGCCTATCTTGCGGGTTAAGTATAACATCGGTTGCCACTCCCCGAGTGTCTTCTTGCAAGGATATAGGAAAATAGTGGTAGCTGCAACAATATATGCCCAAAAATGACTACAAAGAATAGAAAAGTATCCTCCCCAGACAAATTCCATCACAATTCTTGGTCAATTCATTTAAAAACATTTTCGAACGAACTTGGCCTTTGTAATTCCTGGTAAAATCCACCCTGTAAGCTGATACAGCTTTTATGAGCTCGAAACTCATGTTTCGCATTGAATCTGCATGCTCTTCTTAACTGACGTTTAATATTTTCCAATTTAAATAATTGCTAGGTATGCAAGAATATTTGAAGTAAATTGGCCCCGACACACTTCGCACTTTTTATCTAAAATTTCGATTAGGTATTTCTCTCACCAGAATTTATCTGGCAGACTTAGCAACCAATCAAACTATGATCGAACTCTGCGACTGCGAGTTTGAGGGACGGCACACAGTTACACTTTTTGCTGGTTTGCACAAAAACCAAGCAAATAGGATGTAAATGGCTTGTTCCACTTTTTAAGCGGTTTTCAATAAAGACTTGCCACAAAGCACTTTGCTTTAAAATGGACGTCTCTGTGATATATATGTCTGCGGCAAGCTATATTTGGTCTGCCTTGATTGTAACAAGAAGGGAATTGAAAGTCTTGCCTCAAGTTTTTGAGTAACTATATCAGTATAGTTTATGTATGTTCACATGTGTATTCTAATTTTATTTGCCAGTTATAATGAACTACTACCAAATCAAGATCGGGTCATGTTCTATTAATTGCAAGAATGTTTAGTATGCCAATATTATCACGTTTTATATTATTAACCTCGATCTGTTTTTGGATTGTATACCCTTAAACAATTAAAATGCAAATCTAGCCTAAATTCCACCTGTAATTAGGATATTTAATGTGCTGAATTAATGATTTTGAAATTTTACAAATGTTCATAATGTGTGTGTATTAACTTATGTGTGTATTAATTTAAGCCGCTCTACATAGACCCTTACCAATAAAGCTGTGAGGATTATGTTTTCAAATGTAAGGTCTGATCAATCCCCCCAAAAGCCAGATGAGTTTTGGCATACTTGGACAGATAAGGGATTGGTAAAGCAATGTTACAAGAGATACCTCTACATGGCAACACTGCCCTAATTTTGCTAAGAAATGGGGTCTGTTTAGGTTCTTCTCATCTAATAGTACATACTCCAGGAGGTCTGCATACTGCTACAAGGTTCTATCGATTGATAGAAAAGGCTGAAGACCCTGAAGGCATGTTCTTTGAGTTGTTTTCTGAAGCCACAGAAGTAGCCTCTCTTCCCAGTCCCTCAGAGGTTTTGAGGCAAAAGTGCAACAAATCTTGCACTCTTTTACCTCATGCTTGGGATTAAGGCAATAAAGGTAGTCCTTATGTGGGTCATCCATATGAACTCTATTCTTCCCACGTGTCTTGCAGGGACAAATGAGGCCTTTTCTGTAAGACATATTGGAGTAATGAGGATGAAAATCACTTTTCAGAAGAAAAAACTTTACACACTACGTGCGGTGAAAATCTAAGGAAATCAGCCTCTCTTGTGAGTGTTCTAGAGCATGCTACCGCCCGATTGGTCATAGTTAAAGATTGGTCCTTTTTTAAAAAAAAAAAGACTTAGATAGGATATCAAATTAATTGCCTAGAGCCATTGTAGCCTATGTTAGTTATACATACTGCTTTACTATAGTACCGTGGGACTTCCACTTTGACGACCGGGAATGTCACACATGTGAATCTATGAAAGATCCAATTATGGATACGATGATTGGTTACAAGCTCTCGTGGTCTGTCATGAAGGAGTGGAAACATATGCATTGCTTCAGCCTCCTACCTCTAA
Source organism: Triturus cristatus (assembly GCF_964204655.1). Classification (NCBI taxonomy): domain Eukaryota; kingdom Metazoa; phylum Chordata; class Amphibia; order Caudata; family Salamandridae; genus Triturus; species Triturus cristatus. The sequence continues at coordinate 836,673,241 of NC_140594.1, forward strand.
GGATGAAGATATTTGGGGATCACGTCGATCGAATTTAGCTGCATAGAACACTCTTACCCCACCCTGACGTGGTATGCGTAATCTGATGACTCATTATGCAAAGAGACCTCACATGCTGTGTATCAGTTACTCATCTCATGATTAACATATACGTTTTAATAGTTGTTCATGTTCACAAGATTGTACTGGCGATAGTTATATATATGTAATCTATTATACTGTTTCCAAACGTGATATTTATTCTTAGCCTGACATTGTGGCAAAGCGTGATATTATATGTACAATAAAATCAACAAGAAAGATATATACTTGAGTGTCCGAAGAGCAGACTTACTGAGCGGGTCGTATAAGCAAACAAGCTGTTCTCCATAACGCAAATTTTGAGTGATATTTAAGCAAGGAAGAGATTGTGTTTATATTAGTTTGAGAGAATGGGCTCTCAGAATTAACATGTTTATTAGACTACTGCAGCTCTACCAATTAGGAAGCATAAAGTAACCCTGTGCTGGAGCAGAGTTTTCTGTTAGAAAATTCTGGGGCTTTTGAAGCTCTGGCATGTCTATGCGTTTTATTAATTATTAATAATTAACAACTAATTATTAGTCTTGTGCAAGTGTGTTTCACTAATCAACCTGTTTGTCCTAACACAAGAGAAGGTTACACGAGGGTTAGCATGCGTGTGCTGTTTATGTATTCACAATAACGTGCAAGTTTTCATGTTTAAATGTTGCTGTGTGCTATTTATTTTGAGCACAAAACGCTGTCTGAATTAATGCTCTATATGTCGCAAAGCTAGATAAATGCATACACATAAGGGTGTTAGTGGGGTTAACACTGTTTAATCATTATGATGTAGTAATCTTTATTTTGTCTCTTTAATTAAAGATGGTCTATTGTGGCCTATGGAGGCCTTCATAAAAATAACTGAGAATAATTTGAAGCCTGGCTGAGCTCTGGTACAGGCGAAATCTGTGATGTGACAAGGGAGACCCCTGCTGGAATTCGGTTACAGACAACTGACCGTAGTCCTTATATGGAAATTTCCGGGAGGACATCAGCAAGTTTGGAGGATCTCCAAAAGAAATGATTTGTCCTTGGTAAACAAAGAGCCTCAGAAAGAACTCTGTGTTAAAGCCGGTTTGCCGAGGGAAATGAACTTTAATAGTTTCAAATCTTTGGTTCCTGTTCCGAGGTTTGCGTATTATGACTTTTCCTGAGCGGAGATTTCAAGATGTTGCAAAGTTACATCCCTTCCTTCTCGTTCTGCTCAGTGCTACAATTTTACTTGTCAAATTCATGTGGGTTTCCATTGTATTTTGCATTATAAAATATGTTAGCTTAGGGAGGGCTCTCTCCACACTTTCTTTCGTCGCCTTGCTGCGTGAACTTGCGTTGCTGAGGACTGATGCTGAGGACCTTATCCTGAAAAGACTTTTGAGAGACTGGTCCTGACCCGTTCTGACACTAGTTAGAATAGGTAACTATGAGAAATGATTTATTCTGATTTACTCTGACTAATTTTAGATAAAGCAATATAACTTTTAAACATGGTGTTGGTTGTTTCTTTCCTTGTCGTTTATTGAATACTTTTTGATATTGTTTATAGATTGTTTATATTATGTTAGGCAACCACTAAACTGGTCCTATCGCCTAGATATAGATGCAGGGTGCTTTAGGAATTTTCTTCCCACAGGTTTGCTGCTGGTAGAGTATTGGAGCGTATGTTAGTGAAATGGGCCCTAGTGTATGATGAATGTATGTGCGTGTAACTGTGAAATTACTCTATCTGTGGTAGTGGGCATATTTCTGATACCCTGATCTGTATCACCTGCATAGTCATCCAGAAGTGTCACCATCTGAAGGTGTGTGACGGTGTGAGGTGGGACCACGGACCAAACAATAGGCGGTCACCACTTTCTTCTCTCTCCCCACAGCCTCACGGGGACCAGACAACCAGCAGGTATTTATTTGAGAGACGAGCCTGAGGCAAGCCAAGGGGACTGTTTCTTTAACTGGGCCGAGTTCAACCCTGGACGCGCCCCCTTCGGTGACGTCGGCTGTCCGGAACCAGAAATTCCCCGGAAGGACCGTAAGGAGGTGTGTTCTACACCCGGAGGCGAGGAGACTGGAGAGACAGGAGACGAGAAGGAGGAGACCGAGAGAGAGTGGACGAGTCGAGGAAGCGGAGGAGGATACGAGTACGTGGTGGACGCGCCCACGGCAGAGCCAGGAGGCCAACGTCCCGGCGAATCCCTGTGTCACACTTCAAGGGAAGTGTGGCTTCAACAGGTACGGGGTCGAGTCAGAGCGTGGGTGGGAAGGAAGGGTTACAAACCTCCCTGAAGCACCCGACCGATCTCCCCTATAGAGCGACACCAGAATCTTGTTCTACCCTCCCCCTGAGCACCTCCGACACACTGTTTCACCGTCTGGGTCGCGTAGAAAGAGCACCGTGTGATTCCTCACTCCCTTTCCCTATAGTGTACACCTATTGTCCCTCCATCTGATTCCCCCCTATCTTCTCTTTTTCCCTGGGCCCTACCCGGCACCGGAGACGCCCTGGGAGACCGGACAAACTGGAGAAGTCCCGGACCAACAGGGAGAGACGAAGCCGCTCCAGCCCGGATCCACGCCTCCCCGAACTCCCCCTACCGTACTACAGGAGTACCCCGACACACAGACGTTCCTTAAAAACAATAAAAGCCTACTTAAAAACCAGCCGTGTCCCCGTGCTTCACTCCGACCCGTTACAAGGTCTTAGCTTTGTGCCCCTCAAAATGTATTTATCTAGGTCTTTGATTCAATGGTGGCCTGGTCTTCTGATGACATAACCTTCTTGGCATGGTGGTTCTCTGGCAGCCATAGGTTCTCAAGGAGGTGCACTACCTTGCTTTTGAGATATGGCACCTGCCACTGACATCAGTATTTTGTTCTCTACCGTATGGCAGGATCATATACAGGGCATGTAACTCCTTAGGTAGACTTTGATGCATGCAGGAAAGGCATGGCTACAATAAATCTTTGATACAGACGTGTGTGCTTCACAAAAGCCTGTTGGCTGGCTGTATGATTTAGCTGTTTGCTTAGCTTACTCAAAACTATCCCGAGGTCAAAGGTAACCCTTTTGACGACAAGGGTAATCTCTCGAGCCAATGAAACTGTCTTGATGTCAAGTGCACGATCTTGACAGTGAAGACACCCTATCGAAATCAAGGGCATCCGCAATGACTTCAATAATCTCCTTTTGGCATCCTCTGCCAACACAACATTCCTCTGTTGATTTTTAAATACACTGTTAACATGAAGGCACTTTCAAAATTGCAAAAAAACCTCCGAGGGACCTGTCGGAGGTATAATGAGAGTGGTCAGAAAGACTTATGTAGAAACATACATCAGTACCCTTTTGCTACCCTATTTGCTGTATTAGCTATTAAAAATGTTCTGGAAACCAGGTAAGTAAAGAGCCTGAGACCCACATTCCAGCAAAGGCTGTACAACGTTTTAACTGTAAGGCTAGTTTTTCTATAGAACACTTTTTTCTTCTCACAAACATTACCAGAATGAGTAATTAACAACAAAATACATATATTGCCCCCAATCTCATTTAGATCACAAAGGTGACAGAAATACAGGGCCTGCACTTATAAGTGAAAAATATGGAAAGCTTAAGCATAGATCGCCATCTGGTGTTGGGTCCGGATGTTTGCACTTTGTTTTTGTTCGAAAACGTCTTGCAGTCACGAGGTAAGTGACTCCTCCTTTCGGTGATAGTGCGCATGGGCATCGACTCCATCCTTAAATTGTTTTGCCATAAAGGTTGATGATGAGAGTTAGTAAAGTAGTAAAGATAGATGTCCATGTAAATTGTATCTAAGTAAGATATCACTGCAACAGGCAGGTGGGCGCATATGACTCTACAGCTCTATATGCCAAGAACAGATGAATACTGGGTAAGTAGCATTTTCCGTTCGAGGCATATGAGCTGTAGATCATATGCTTTAGCATAGACTGTAAAGCAGTTATTTCTGAAGCGGTGGCTAACCTGTAGCTGTTGCAGTGGTTTGAAATAGTGTTCGCAAAACTGCCTGGCCCACACTGGCTTGTTGACTTGCTAACACATCAACACAATAGTGTTTTGTGAATGTGTGTGGTGTAGACCATGTTGCAGCTTTGCAGATTTCATCTATGGGTATGTTTCCTAAGAATGCCAAAGAAGCCCTTAGTTTGCGTGTAGAGTTTGATCCAGGGGGAATTGTTAATATGTGTTTAGCTTTATTGTAACATATTTGGATGCACTTAACTATCCACCTAGCAATGCCTGATTTTGATATGGGATTGCCTTTATGTGGTGGAGCAAAAGCAACAAAAAGTTCTTTGGTTTTCCTAAAAGGTTTTGTTCTTTCTATGTAGTATAGTAATGCTCTTTTCACATCTAAAGTCTGAAGGGCACATTCTGCCACTGAATCTGGTTGATGGAGGCAACTCAACAGATTGGTTGATATGAAAGGTAGAGATGACTTTAGGTAAAAATTTGGGGTTAGTCCTAAAAATTACTTTGTTTTGGTATATTTGTAGAAATGGTTCCTCTACGGTTAGTGCCTGAAGCTCACCAACTCGTCTTAGAGAAGTGATGGCTATAAGGAAGGCCACCTTCCAAGGGAGAAATTGTATTTCACATTTGTCCAATGGGTCCAAGGGAGGACCGATGAGTCTTGTAAGGACTATGTTGAGAATCCACACTGGAGAAGGTGGAAGTCTGGGGGGGAATGAGTATTTTAAGTCCTTCTATAAAAGCTTTAATAGCAGGCACTCAAAAAAGAGACAAGTGCTGTCTATTTTGCAGATATGCAGCTACTGCAGCGAGATGTAAGCGTATGGATGTGTACGTTGAATTGGAACGTTGTAGGTGCAATAGGTAGCAAATGATGGCTTGAATGGAAGCATCTAGTGGATTTATCTGATTGTTGTTACAGTAAACGACAAACCTTTTCCACTTTGATGCATAGCATGCTCTTGTGGTAGGGCGCCTAGCCTCTTTGGTAACATTCATACAGTCTGGCGGAAGCAAAAGGTAGCCAAACTCTAGGATTTCAGGTGCCAGATCGCAAGGTTGATCTGGGCGTCTTATCTCTCCATGGTTCTGAGTTAGAAACTTGGGGGAAAGATGTAGTTTTTGGTTTGGAACTACAGATAGCTCCAACAGAGTTGTGAACCACAGCTGTTGGCCCCATGTGGGAACAACTAGGATAAGCTTTAAGGAATGCTGCTTGAGTTTCTGAACCACTAACGGAATAGTGGTAGAGGTGGAAAAGCAAAAGCAAATATCCCTGACCAATTCATCCATACTGCATTGCCTTTGGACAATGGGTGTGGATGCCTGGATGAGAAGTTTGGGCATTTTGCGTTTAGATGGGTGGCAAACAGATCTATCTCTTGGAAGCCCCATATTTGGAAGAATGGGAGGAGAACTTGAGGGTGGAGTTCCCATTTGTGGATCTGCTGTCGCTGACGGCTGAGTGGAACTGCAATCTGCTTGTTTACTCCTGGAAGGTGTTCTGCAAGGAGATATATTTTTAGAGGTATGGCCCATCTCCAGATTCTCTGGGCTAACTGTGAGAGCTGGAGAGTGTGTCCCCCCCCCCCTGTTTTTTAATGTAGTACATCACCGTCATGTAGGCTGTGCGAACCAGGACAGCTTTGCCTATTAGATGAAGTTGAAAGACTTTAAATTGCTAGCAGTTCTAGATGATTTATGTGGAGTTGTTTATGTTGCAGAGTCCACATGCCCTGAATGGTATGTTTTTCCAGATAAGCTTCCCAAACAGTGAGCGATGCGTCTGCCGTTAGCAGTATCTGCGGAACCGGGTCGAGGAATGGCCATCCCTTGGAAAGGTTTTGTACGTTCTACCACTGCAGAGAGCGACGAGTACGGCCATCTAACAACACCAGATCTGATAGATGACCTTGAGCCTGGTTCCACTGACGTGCTAAACATTCCTGTAGAGGATGCATTTGAAGTCTTGCATAGGGAACGATTAAAATGCAAGAAGCCATCATTCAATTGCATGAACACTCGGGCTGTTAATGAGTGCTGAGGCTGAAACTGTGATATTAGAGCTTGCATGTTGCGGATCCTGACTGGGTTGGGATACGCTAGAGCTTTGCGAGTGTCTATTGTGGCTCCTAGATAAGTTGTGTGTTGGATGACTTTAGGTGAGACTTGGTAAAGTTTACAGTGAATCCCAAGTCGTGAATCAGTTGGACTGTCTTTTGAGTGTGGTGTAGGCAGCTTTGTTGTGATCTGGTTTATATCAGTCAGTCGTCTATGTAAGGGAAGACATGAATGTGCTGTCTTCTTAGATGAGCTGCGACTACTGCCAGGGCCTTGCTGAAAACCCTGGGTACTGTAGGTACCCCAAATGGGAGAACTTTGTACTGGTAATGTTGCCCGTCCACCACAAACCTGAGATATTTTCTGTGAGCCGGGTGAATGGGAATATGAAAATAGGTGTCCTTTAAGTCCAGAGTGGCCAGAAGTTGCCTTGCTGAAGTAGTGGGAGCACCTGATGTAGTGTGACCATGTGAAAGTGGTCCGACTGTGTGTACAGATTTAGCTGTCTGAGGTCTAGTATAGGCCTGGGAGAGCCGTCCTTTTTGGGAATTAAGAAATACAGGGAGTATACCCCGGTCCCTTGGTATGTTAATGGGATTGGTTCTATAGCATATTTTTCCAAGAGAGATAGAATCTCCTGCTTTAAGAGGGTGAGATGTTCTGGTGACATTGCATGTGCTCTTGGAAGAATATTTGGGGGAGTGCTTGTAAGGTCCAGGCAGTAACTATACTGGATAATTTGTAGCACCCACTTGTCTGAGGTAATTGAATTCCAGACAGGTAGGAATTGGGGGAGACGTCCCCCAACAGGAGTGGAATGATCGGAGGGGATAGCAGAAGGAAGTACCTGTTTGCAGGGGAAGTGCGTGTGGAATTGCCTCTACTTCTTCCCCTACCATTGTTTCCTCTAAAATCTCCTCTTGAATAACCTCTGGGCGAGGGGGATTGGTTGTTGCCCTTGTAAGAGGAGGAGGAATTCTCAGTGGACGCTGTTTTTGAACCAACCCTGTAAAAAGAGCAGCAAAAGGAACCTCTACTGGCAGGTAATTGTAAAGTCCCCATTGACTCTGCGACCTCATCTTTTCCAGCAAGGTGTCAACAGCTAGGCCGAAAAGTGCTCTTTGTCAAAGGGTTGGTTAAGTATGGAGGTTTGTACCTGCGGCTTAAATCCAGAAATTCTGACCCATGCGTGTCTGCGTAATAGTACGCTGGGGTTGATTGCACGAGCTGCTGTGTCTGCTGCATCTAGTGCACATCTAATGGAGGTGTTGGTAATGAGTTTACCTTCCTGAATAAGGTCATTAGCCTTAGATTTATATTTTTCAGGCAAATGTTGCATGATCTTTTCTAACTCATCGTAATGAGCTCTATCATAATGAGCTAGTAGCGCTTGGGCGTTGGCAATGCGGACGGTGTTTGCTGCCTGTGCAGCCACTCTTTTGCCTGAGGCATCATTAAGCTTGGTCTCCTTGTTAGAAGGACGGGTGTCTCCTGTGGCTTGTCAGTTAGCTCTCTTATGTGCGTTGGAGACTACAACAGAGTCTAAGGGCAGCTGGCCTTTAATATAAACAAGGTCGGTAGGAGCTGATTTGTATTTTTTTATCCACTCTAGGTGTGATTATTCTTGCCCTAACAGGATCTTTAAATACCTCGTCTGTCTGTTTTAACATGCCTTTCAGCATGGGCAATGTATGACTGGCTCTTTGTGATGAAGAAAATGTCTCAAAGAGGAAATCCTTTTCTAAGGGTTGTTCACGGATAGGCTTTCCTGTTTTCAGTTTCTATTTTTGGTGAATTCTGGTTGTGTTTTTTCAGTGTTTTCGAGCGATTTCAATGCCTCACAAAAACAGTGTTTTTCAGTGGTTACTCATTTTTGTGCCATACAAAACAACTGAAACAGTGTTTTACCGGTGTTTATGGAACGCTTTGCTTTTATTATTGCTACCTTTCTTCATTGATGCATGGTATATAGACAGTGTATGTACAGTGTATATGAAGTCCAAATACATTTTTACAAGTCAAATTTATTGTAGTACACCATACAATATTTCTTCAGTGATTCTTTGGTCATTTACGCTCTCTCTTTCCTTCCCATGTACACTTTTATTTGTGAAAAGGCCCTCTCGACATTGGCACTTGAGACTGGCAACACCGTAGCTTTCCATGCCAATACTGGTGCACCTCAAGGTTGACATTCTCTGGGCCAGGTTCTGCAACATATGAGTTGAACTGGGTGCATATGCCCTCAAATGTATTAAAGCGGTCAAAAATGAAGCTGTACTTTACAAAGTCTGGAGAAAATTCCCCTTTATGGAACGGATCTAACACTTGTGCAGAGTACCAAAGTGAGGCTTCATTGACTTCAAATACCATGGTTGGTGAAGGGACATTTCTATGCATCATAGCTAGCCATTTCTCATGCATTGTAAAATAAAATTTCCTGAATTGGTTCTCAGCACTTCTCTTCTTACCAAGTGACAAGCATTCTAACAGGGAACATTTTGCAGTGCCAAAGTCACTAAAAGTGTCGCCTAGCCTACTCTCGAGGACATGTTTGACATCTACACCAATTATGCTGAAGACTTGATAGACAAGGGTGTTTTCTGACTTGAGTTTTTAGATTATATCCACTACAGCAGTCATGTTTTCCTGTAAAAATCTAAGAATGCAGTACAGTGTACTTTTTTTGACATCACTATCAATATGCACCCGAAGATCCTCACATTTCTTGCCTTTTGCATAATCACTAGGCAAAAATTCAGTAAACAGTCGCCACATAGATAATTTTGCATTCACGGCCTCTAGGACTGAGAACCACCGACTAAATGACACAGTTGGGATGACTCTTTCTTTGCTGCCACACAAAACACAAAATGAGAAATATTTGCGTTTTAGTTCCCGCGCATAACGAAACAGTACACCTGAATGGACTACAAAATCAATAGTATTCTTCATTAGCTTGGAAGATTGTAAAGATGCTTTCAGCATACCATCTAGCAAGTGGCAAGGATCTCTTACAGGGAAACACTTCAGCTCAGGTATTGCTTTTGACAGGTCATCACACAACTTTTTCATATGCGTAGCTGAATCGCTGCAAATACAAACAATATCACTCCAATCTTTGTTAAACTTGGTAAGAACTCTCTGCAGCAGCATTCCAAGTGACACTGAGTTGCATGTTTCCAGTACATCTAGATCTGCCATGATGGTACGTCTGTACCATCCATTTTTTGCATCACAAAATGTGATTAGCACAGCCACTGCTGGGTCGCCACGCATCTCTGGGAAAGTGTAACAGCTGTAATGCAAGGAGTGGCAGCGTTATGCTAAATGTGGTATGCAAGCCAAAGATATTTATTGATTTATTACTGGTGTTTTCTATTGCTTGAGCTCCACCCACCCGGCACTCTGACGCTGTACAAAATTATATAATGATAGTATCATTGGAGGAAACTAATTAAACAATTTCAGAGCTATGCAATACCAGGAGGAAAAGAAGCACTGGGTGAAACAATTTGCAGTCACATGTAAATGTTTCTCAGTTAGTATGTTTTGGGAGGTGTTTGAAAACAGTAGTGGGTGAGGAAGGAGTACTGCAGACTACAAAAAGAGCATTTGGCACTTTCGGAAATTTGCCTGAAAAGGGAGGCTCTGTGCAAGGCACACCTCTTGAACTGCGGGGTACAGAGAGAACTTTTTTGAATCGCAGGTTTTGTGATTCTCCAGGTATGGGTAATTTATGAGAGATTTCTGGGGGTTGTTGAGCGTTGTAGGCAAGGCAGGAAGTTCTAATAGTTCATTTAGATTCAATGTGTTGTCATTTGAAGAAAGTGAGAGTTGGGTGACATTTTCATGGGTTTGGGCACTCCTCACAAATCAAGTAGCATGATGGCACGGCTCTGAGTAAAGCTAGTCTGGTTTTCACTGCTGTTGTTTTCCCCCTCGGAGATATATATAGTGCTAACTTGACCTGAAGGTATTGAAGCGCTTCACAGGAGCACCAGTTCTATTACACAAGGGCACATTCTTTTTTGTTAGGGAAGGGTAGATTACGTGATTTGCCCAGAATCACAGGATGTTGAACTGCAACGTAAATGGTTACCGTGGGCATAAAGACTGCACGCACAGGGCAGTAGATCTGCCTGTTGCAGAAACACGTATGAAGCGTTAGGACCTGAGCTTATAAAAAAAGAACATAACATTTTATTGGCATCGGAGCAAAACCATTAACACCCACAATATTAATTTCAATAACGATGATAAACAGTTTTCTAAGTGGGACTAGTCTTGGACCAGCAGGCTAAATGTGCGCTTTTGCAGTCAGTTATCAACAACCCACTGATTTGAAATGGGGAAATCGAGATTCCAAATTGGGCAGGGGCTCTACGAAGGGGTGCAAGAACAACAATGCCTCGTTAAGTAAATGGTCTTTTTAAAGACCTGTGAATGACACAGCAGCTCAAGTCCACTGTGAAAAACTATGAAACAGTTTGCAGTCCCCTCTCGCTTGCATGTAAATCACATTTGCACTATAATAGTACTCGGGCGCGCAACGCCCATTGGGCTCAAAGGGCTTCAGCCCCAGTGCTTAATTTGTGCCGGTGGTTTCCGGTGCTCAGCACCGGCACTTAATTCACAGGGCCGTGACTATACACGTTTTCTTCTCACTACAGCAAGCTCAGCATCACCCTGGTACCAGAAGCTAACTGCCTGTGCCCCAGTATTGGCACTACAGCGAGTTCATCATCACCCCGATGCTAGCTACTGCGTGTGTCTAGGTACATGCTCCCTGTCTGCCTGAGGTTACCAGGAGCAGGTGGGGGATTCCCGCCAGAGCTGGACCTGTACCTGCTGGCAGCAAGAGGCCTGGCTGTATGTAATCGCCAGCGCCTGGCCCCCTCGTGCATCCCATGTGTGCCCCTTTCCCTTCCAGCCCAACACCAGACCCTGTGGTGACCGGCTGCCTGTCACGCTGCGGGTACTGCAGTGAATGCGGTTTCTCTGTCCTGTATGTGACACTCCTTCTTCCTGCCCTGGGCAGTCTGTACAGGGCTCAGTTTTACCTGTCCGATGTGAAGCGCCTCTTATTTCCCCCATCCATCTGCCCTCCAGTCCACGGTGTAAAGAAGTGATTCCTCCCACGTGCCTGCTAGGAGAAGATTCCCGGTATTCAAGCTGTATGAAACATGTTCCTGCTGTCTTGTTGCTGCAGTCAGTGGCCATATTTGGCATGATATCATAGTGAAGGTATAGTGCAACGACATCCACCCCGGTTTTCACAAGTGTGAATTCGTATCTCACAGGATTCTCTTGCCGAAGTTAACTAATGTACATTCTGGTCGCCTGCCTCTGGTGATAGAATACAAATAGGCGCAAAACAGTATTGGTAGCGCTTGCGAGCTGAGTGCAAATTGTGTGTGCTACTGTGCTTACATATTGCACCTTTTTGCTCTTAGGTGGTAGTAAAAGCGACCAGTTAACATAAAATGCAAACTAAAAGGACGCCACAAATACCGTTTCCACATTGTTTTCCGTGTTGTGCACCTATCTATGTAAAGAGAGTTGAATGTGCGTAGCGGACACAATTATGTGCGCTGGGTGGTCTTGCACTGCCTGTATTATACCAGTATCGGAGTGAGCCAGCGTGTCTCGCAGCACCCTCTGTTCATCTTCTGCTGACTCCTGTGTGGATGGGAGTTGTGCACACATGTTTACAAAGCCTTTCCGGATATCATCACACGCCTTCGTCTGCTTCAAAATAAATATATCTAGCTGGGTGACAGCATGGTATGCCTGCACCGACTGCCCCCCTCGTTTAGGCATGATGAATGTGTATTGTTCATCATGCTAGTGATGTTAGCAGGCCTTATTGTCACAGCCCTTGGCAATCACTGAATAGTTGTGTCCTGCTCTCTAATCTTTTCATCACTTGGCCTGCTTAATACAGCCCATCTGCGCTTCCCGATAAATAATTGCATCAGGGGGCTGGCTCCTTATTGAACTGAGCGACGCACGATGTGGAAGCAAATTAAGCACTGTTCAGCCCCCCCTCCCACTCTTCCACCCCCCCATCCTGTCGTGTGTGTCAGCCCGGGCTGAGACAGCTTCCCAGGCCGGTGAACGTCTTATTGCAGCCGCACCCGAGTACTTCACAGGTCTTTAAAAGACCATTTACTTGCTAACGAGGCTTTGTTGTTTTTCACCCCTTCTTAGAGCCCCTGCAGCTACACTCTGCATATTGCTGGAAGAGTCAGCTCCCCCCCCCCCCCCCACCACAAAATGTTTAGTAACCCACCCCGAAATTTGGCTCTAGTTGCGCCTCGGATAGTACTCTCTGCCTTTCGGCTAGGTTAGCGCTATACATACACCACATTATACAATAATATGCGCAGATTGAACCGGGATAACTCAAAGAATAAAACATGACACAGAAAGCTGCACTACCGTAAACTGCCATCTTAACGCCTCTATTAAGCACTAATGCGAATACTTCGACGATGAGTGCAGCACCCTGAAGTGACAAAGTCCACGTGTATTTACTGGCATGGAGTACTCCTAACAGACCGCCGTAAATACCTTCATGAGTCAAGTACTACCAACTCAGCCGTTTTTTGTACACACTATTTCTTTGTTTATCTTAGTTTAAAGTCCACAAAATGTCACCCTTTGTAAAGTTCAACCAAGTTCATTACTTAGAACTGTAAACCTGCTTCGTAAATCACATAGGTTTAAAGGCTTCATGTTTATGCCTAAAAATATACTATTGTGGCACATTTCCAAGTCCCTCTCCGCGTTAATGTGAATTTCCCAAAAAATGAAGACAAACTTACACTTATGGTTCGGTAACTAGGCTTCCTCTATTTTTGTACTGCATAAGGTTATCAGCATTTGTATAGTGAGGTTGAAACCACATGACTAGCACTGGCGGAGCCACTAATGTTCCTACAGATGAGACAGTCACATAGCCACTGCCCAACAGAGATAGTCACACCGCTTAGACAAAGGCACTAATTGTTTCTTCAATTGCATACGTTAAATAAAACTCTACAGGACTGATGTAAACACGGTCACCTGGTTTTGTATCTAAAACAACTTTGTCTGAGGTTTACCACTGACGCAGTATCGTTTTGGAGATGACAAAATTAACTAGTCACGTCTGTGAAGAAACAATGTACTCAGTAATGTACTTACACAACAGCCAGATGATGAGTGGACTCAGCCTGCAGTGCGCATGAGTAGGTGTCAGCACGTTAAAGTACAGGCCTGTACTAGTACACAAGAAATGGTGGGCACGTGTCACCAAATTAAGGGTTGTGTAAATAGTGATTTAATGGGGTGACTCGCGTTTCTTGCTGCTTGCTTCTCGGGTCTAAATTGCAGTTTGGTCTGCAATGCTTTGGCTCCATCAAGTGGCCAAAAGGTGCAATAACAATGAAAATCAGTGACACTCGGTTTAAACGGGGTCAGCTGATTTTCATCCGTTAGGGTACAGTCGGGCAGAGTCGGTTTTAACCGAATTCCGGATGGCCTATTTATGGAGTTCTACCCCATGATAATGAGCAGCCCTGTTAAGGAGCTTGACATAGCCAATGTTGTCATCAGGTGGGGAGGGTCTGGAGGGTTACAAAGCAGGGTCATCTGTATTTGGATTTGTGTGGTAATCCTCCCAAGAGTCAGTGTCCTGTGGTGCCTCCTGATCCTGATCCTCATCCCCTTCATCCTGTGTTTCAGGTGTAAGTGGTGGTGAATTTAATGGAGTGATAGCCAAGCTAGGATTAGGAGGAGGCGAGGGAGAAGAAGGTGGAATATAAGGAGGAGAAGGGTTAGTACCCACATTCTTCTTCTTAAGTGGGATATGATAGTCCTTGGCAGGTCAGTTTTCCGTTTTTTTTTTAATAGTTGCCGGAATATGTCCTGTTTTAGGGTTTATCACTAGCTTTTTCTGTTTCGGGTCCAAAGGTGGCTCATCGGGCCGAGGCTCTTTGGAGAGAGTGTCTTTTTGTTTAGATGGTGATTTCGGCGCCGAAGGTTTCAGTTCCGAGCCTTTTGGTGTTGTAGGTTTTGACTCCGAGTGTTTGGACTTGGAGGGTTTTGGCTCCGAGTGTTTGGATTTGGAGGGTTTCGGCTCTGAGTCTTTGGCCTTGGAGTGTTTCGGCTCCCAGTCTTTGGCCTTGTAGGGTTTTGGTTCTGAGTCTTTGGCCTTTGAAGGTTTCGGGTCCGAGTCTTTGGTCTTGGCCAGTTTTGACTCCGAAGGTAAGTTGACCAATAGATGTTTGGTCTTTTGTATTGGTGCCGAAGGTGTCGGTTCAACATCAGAGCGGGGCTGGCTTGAGCCCGAGCCAGAAGGATTCTCTTTGTGTTTTGGAGCCGGGCCAGAGGGCGAGGCATCGAAAACATTTTGTCAGTGCCGACCTGAACCCGAGGGTAAAGGAGGGTCTGGAGCCTTTGTCTCATGGTGACTGGGCAGAGGGGGATCTATACTCACGGTACTCTAACCCGGAGTGATGTTTTCTGCTTCCATGTCGGAGTTGGCTTCAGACACGGAGATCTGCTATTCTTCCTCTGCCCCTTGAGCTGGTTGTTGGGTATCGGAATCTTCGTAGAAGATGTCCGGAACAGCATCGGTCTGACGTTGCATCTCGTGGCGACGAGCCCAACAATCACGAAGTGTCTTATTCGATTGGACTGATCGACACGCGTCACAGTCCTTCTAATCGTGTTCCAGGGACAAGCAGAGATTGCACACTTTGTGCAAGTCAGTGCGTGGAAACATAGCACGACAACCGGGACATAGCTTGAATGGAGTCCGTTCCATCGACTGCTAGCGCGGTCGGCACGGGTAGACCCGACCGCCTGCCACAAGTTTTCCGATGGAAAGTTTTCCGAGGTGAGACAATGCGCGTCAAATGTGAAACCGCGATCGATAACAATACCGCCGAGGGGAATGAATTCCGCGTCGAAGGGGTCCGAAAACGGTACCAAACCGGAGTGCCGCAATACACATCCGAACCCGACGGCGGACAAAAACAATCTAAGGATGGAGTCGATGCCCATGAGCACTATCACCAAAAGAAGGAGTCACCTACCTCGTGACTGGAGGACTTCTTCTAACAAAAACAAAGTGCAAACATCCGGGCCCAACACCAGATGACGATCTGTGCTAAAGCATATGATCTACAGTTCATATGCCTCGAACAGAAGAGTTACATTTCATCACCTAATAATCAGAAAATGCAATATAAACACAGTTAAAGGTAGAATATATATTGAGCAAAGCATAAAAGGAACCAGAAAAATAATACATTAATGACAAAAATAGATGAAAGGTCTGACAGTAGTGTTCTTAGTTTATTTTCAGAGAAACAAAAAACAGAATTGAGTGGCTGTCAGTGTGGTATACGCTGACATTGCGGAAGCCCTTGGCTTAATTAAAGTTGGCAGTCCACTTTATCTTATATGTGAAGCGGAATGCCTGTAAATTAATTTCGTTTAATGTTTTTCTCTTTTGAATGGAAGAAAATGCAAAATGGTTTGGACAGCCATGCTACTATACGTGTTTCAAACATATTTTCAATTATCTGATATTTTGTTTAGCCTTATTTTATATATTTCCATACAATTAAAACATTGAAAGAATAAGCTATATTTAAATAGGTAGTATTATTTTATTTTTTTAGAGTTTTTTTCTCCTCATTTTAATTATGTTCTGTGCATGTGCGAAGATATTCAATAAGAATGAATATTATCGAGTATTCAATGATAGGGAACCACTTCCATTGGCCCAACAAATTGTTCAGGCTTCTTATCAACTGTTACATACATCTCTGGAAATATTTTTTTTACCTAATCTCAACTGTACTGCTTTACTTTTTTTTTTAACTTGCAACTTTCAACTTTGCTTTTTTGACAGCAGTCAAAAGAAATCATAAGTGATATGCCAACAAACTTATGGCACATCAATATTACTTATTTTTTCTCCATGGGGTCCACAGCATCTATGCAGGTTCCCTGATTTGTGTTGTGGCCATTTGTAAAGTATATAATATTTACAATTACACGAATTTCAAAGAATGTTCTACTACTAGTAAGTTTATTCAATTATCTGCTTGAGTGCATACGATTCCACAGTTCGCCAATTGAAATTTTTCTGCGGTGATCATTATGTAGAGACCAGTAACTGGAAGGAGGCCCAAAGCAGTTTCATGTACATGAGCATGCAATCATTGAAGCTGAAGGAACAACGGAAATATTCCTGATCCATGGCAGGGCTGAATGCCTGAATATGGTCCACTGCAAATATCTCCAAATCTTATTGGCTGAACAATGAGATTGGGAGACACAAGGAATAGACTCTTGGACATGTAGACTAGGTCTATGCACAGTGAATGCTCACTGCCAGGTCGGAATAAACCGACATCGGAACAAGGAGACCTAAATACTAGAACATAAACACATGGGCACTGGGTTAAGAGAGAAAGATAAGCAAGGAGACATGGACGATAAAACAGTCACATACCCATAGCACTCTGTAAACTGGCATAAGTCAATCCAGACAGTTTCAGCCCAGAGTAGCACCTAAGAATCCAATTCAATGCCAAAAATGCACAAATAACATATAGCATTACATGGCAGAACACAATCAGGGGGACGTCTGGGATTATTCGCATCCAGTCATACTCGGTGACATTATCTTCGATGCAAGATATCAAATAGTTGGAACTGAAGATGTCCCACTCTTTATCTTAAACACCATTCTCTCAGCTGAGAAAAGGTCTCTACCAGCCTTGCAGTAATGCCTACCACCTGCAAAGGCTGTGTCCCACCCCATAATGTACCAATTTTCTGACATCTATCAACTCATTTTTTTTATAGAGTTTTATATAGTGCGAACTAGACCCGACTCAGGTATCAGAGTGAGTTACATGAGCACCAGTTTCGTTACAGAAGGACGCATTCATTTTTGTTAGGCACAGGGAGATTAAGTGATTTGTCCAGAATCACAGGATGTTGAGCATCGTTGCCGAAGCTCGAACCTAGTTCCCCAGCTTCGAGGTCGACCGCTCTAGCCGTAAGGTTACATCCTCTCCTCTTAAATGTTGGTGATCACAGCTCTAACTTAAAACCCTGAGCTATCCACAGGAACAAGAATTAGAGCATAATGCAGAATAATACGTGGATCTAAATGCATTACTTCTCTCACTATTCATCTCCTTACCCAGGTCGGAAATTCCGTTCTTGTCCTCCTCCAAACAGCATGGGGTGCAGTGGGGTAGACACACCAGGGCCTCGTACATAGAGTGCACCTATTCGGGGGGCATAGAACTGCAGGGATATTAGAGAAAAGAGGTTAGTGGGGCGATGACAACTATGACAAACAGATCAACATTTGAAATGCAAGTCACGTTCCACTGTCACACGGAACACTCATCTTACCTTGTGCCCGACAATGGTGAGATAATCCACTTCCAACTCCTGCACATCTACTTGAACCTTCCCAAGTGCTTGTGCAGCATCTGTGTGAACCAAGATTCGAGGCAGTCCACACTCTACTCTCTTCTGGTTCAGGGTCTTTATTATGCAGCTGAGTTTTGAGACAGGCTGAAGAACAGGCATGGGATGAAACTACGTACTTGCAATAGCGGTTTTATAAAATGCATCAATTAGATTTACACGCTGTGTATATCTCACATTATGGGCTGTGGTCAGAAAATTAAAGTTGATTTTCTTAGCACGTTAAACTTTTGTAATTTTGAGACCAGGCTACATAATGACATCTACAGTATAACAATTGTTTAATATCCAATAAGCTCCTTAGATCACTGTTTTATACCACTTACCCACAAATAACAAAACAAGCAATGCAATAGGTCTCGCAATGATAGAGTTTGAGCTATTGGCATTGTAAATAGGCATTGTCTTTTACAATGTCAGAAGCATAAACTTGCATAAAAGCAGTGTATGGAGTGTAGCAGTGTGTGATGTGCAACATTGTGTGGTGTGTAGTAGTGTGTGGCGTGCAGCAGTGTGTGGCGTGCAGCAGTGTGTAGCGTGCAGCATGCAGCAATGAGTATTTCAGCAGTGTGCAGCAGTGTGTGACGTGCATCAGGGTGCGGTGTGCAGTAGTGTGTGTTGTGCAGTAGCGTTTTGTGTAGCATTGTGCGATGTGCAGCAGTGTGCGTTGTGCAGCAGTGTGAGGCGTGTAGCAGTGTGATGCGTGTAGCAGTGTGAGGTGTGCAGCAGCAGTGTGTGGCGTGCAGCAGTGTGTGGCGTGCAGCAGTTAAGGGTGCAGCATTGTGAGGCGTGCAGCAGTGTGTAATGCAGCAGAGTGTGCATTATTGTGTGGTGTGCTGTAGTGTGAGGTGTGCAGCAGTGTGTGGCATGCAGTAGTGTGTTTTGTGCAGTGGCATGCAGCAGTGTGGCGTGCAGCAGTGTGTGGCGTGTAGCAGTATGTGGCGTGCAGTAGTGTGAGGCGTGCAGCAGTGTGAGGCGTGCATCAGTGTGAGCTGCGCAGCTAATTTTTTGTTTTAATAATGCATATCTTAAGAATATAGGTTTTTAAATTTATTTGGTAAACATGCATTTTCTGTTATAACATTAATAATTATTTGGTTATATTAATACACATTGTAATTTAAGCCCTTTTAAAAAAAATATTATGCAAAGTATGTGTAAAAACAGTAAGCATTTTTAATTATTTTTTTTGCATTTTAATCAGTTTTTGTTGAATAGTAGGTGTTACGAAAACATTTTAATAATAAGGTAAATATTACACATATTTATTTTTTTAATGCACAGTGTAATGTTGATAGCTATGTACGTTTTTGAAAATGAATTTAAAAAAAAAAACATAAGCAAAAATAATGTTATGAGCAAGGTAATAGCTGTAAGTTTACCAATGCCGAGATTTTTGCATTGTAAAAGCTTGTTTAATGCTTTTGTGTTATGGTTTTTCACTTTTAAGTAAAGACTTTAAACACGAATACACGTGTTTACAATATGTGTTCAAATATGCATATAATTAGTGCGTTGCTGAAAGAGCAACATCGTAAAAGCAATATATAAAATATATCTTTATTTATAGAGTATTTTTAATAACAACTAACATTTATCTTAAAACTGTTCGTCATGCTGAACGTATGCTAGTTGGGGAAAAAAAATATCACGTGATACGACCTTGCTAGCGTGCTCGTGCACATTGCTGCTGGGAGCATTTTGCTTTCGTTTATACACAGGCACAATGGAAACGTTAGCTGGATGGGCACACGGAAACTCGTAGCGAGGCTATTTTAAATGCTGCTAACTGTAAGTACCTTAAAAGATTATTACATTAAGAGGAGCGTAGAATCCTAGCATGATGAAATAGTTGTAAGAATGCTAAAGTAAAAGGATTGAATGTTGTAAGAAGAGAAAAGGTATGGCGTAGTAACCGCGTTGGTAGTGTAGTGTTTATGTATTGCAGATAGAGTAAGTGCTAGGTTGCAGGGGAGTATAGACTATATTTAAATATTAGTGTTAGTAGGAGAGCGCAAATGGGTAAATACGAGTAAAAATGTGTTAAGTGCTAGGTTGCAGGGGAGTATAGACTATATTTAAATATTAGTGTTAGTAGGAGAGCGCAAATGGGTAAATACGAGTAAAAATGTGTTTGGAGCTATGCTAATTATGTAGCAACGCAAGAGGCAAATTAACGTGGCGAAAACAGTCAACTAAGCAAACGCTGATGTGAGTCACTGAATGCTGGGGCCTATGTATGAGTGTTCACAGACACTAATGAGGAAGAAAGTGAAACTGGATACTGACTTGCTGAGGGAAGAGAGACAGGAGATGTGCACGCCGCGTGGCTGAAAGCGCGTACACCAACTCAAATCCGCCGAGACCATGCGCGTGCCCATCTCCTGTCCCACTTCCGAGGCAAGTCAGTAACAATAGATCTCGCTGGCGACAGCGCTTCGCGCTGCGTTCGCCAGGCGAGACCTAAAAAACAAGCAATACATATATTCTATAGTCATCTCCATTTATAACACAGCTGCAAAATTATTGCTACAAGTGACTTTTGCAACATGAATCACCTATGCATTTACATGCTGTGCATCAATTCAAAGCAGTGCTGATTGTTTATTATCACTTACACACCAATGTTTGCCTTCTGGGAGCATGGACATACAAATCTAACTTGGAAATCTAAATAATAGTCTATTTTATTAATTCATACAACTGTTGGATCTATGTCTTCTGAAGGAATCAGCATTGTTTTCCTATGTGTCGTGTGTATACGAGGTGCAAGCTTTTTAGCGAAAAGAGGCCGGTTACCTTGTGAGAAGCCCATCGTCACTATCTCCCACCAGGACCACTGGGATTACTAACAGCTTGAGCAGACAACTACTCGCTGATTAGAATACTGTATTATAAGCAGGAAAGTGCCTGTTGTCCTGGAGTAATAACAATCACACCTGGAGGATTTGCACATTATGCCCATCTATACCAATGACTACTCGTTGTGATAACTTGTCGATCTCTTAGTTTGAACAAGTTATAGCATAAATGTATCTTCAACATACTGGGTCACCTGGGTGGAATCTGCTGGTTATAACCTTGAGTCATTTAGTAAATATCAAATGGTAATTGAAAAACAGTGTTCCCATCAGTGATTCTCAAGTCGATGCAAGTTGACGGCAGAAGGATACTTAGACCAGCAACCATTTGTTTAATAGGTGCCCAAATGACACATCAGAGCAAGAGTCCTTTAGAGTGTGTGTGCAGGACACTGAACAGCAATTTTCAAGCTACCCACAAAAATTAGATCACCCCAAACATTTCCTTTGTCAGTTCTGCTCGGACCCTTGATCTTGGGATAAGAATACCCTCCTTAACATAAACCCAAAATTAGCTTAGCAGAGTAGCAAAAACAAAAGTTGGGATCACTCAATGTCTGAGTTCTAGATCAGGAAAATAAAATAAAGGGCTTTATTCCAAAATCTCAAAAATCAAGCTGTACAGATTAATTCAAAATATGACATGAATGCTCAAATGTAGGATACATAATCAGAAATCAGATTTATTCTAAGACCTTTATTAACAGCCAAATCATAAGAGAAACAGAGAGCATCCCTAGAGAAAAAGGAAAAGTCTCTAAAAGGTCTGTAATAAATTGGACAGGGCCATAGTAGAAAGACATTCAGGGAAATATCTGGATTACCCCCAAAATCAAGGTTTTTTATATTCACCTTTTTAGAATACAAATGCAGCAAATACTGCAACTTCAGGATAGTGTGAATAGTGTTAACATCTTTCAGGCAAATCAGAACATGAAATGTATTAATAAAGTGCATAACACTAACCTACTTTGAATAAATCATTGAGCAGCTTCTAAGCTGTTGCTGTCCGGGGATGCACACCATATTATGAAACATTTGTTCAAACAATGATCCATGTACTAGTGTATTCTAACAGGCCCACATCGAAACTACAGCGGAAATGTCCTTGCGAACTAGAAACGTTTGGAAAACAAACGTAAGTCCATTCACAATTAATGCATTCTAAGGAAAATAACTAGTCACATCACGGTGCCTTTTGCTCTGTGAGGACTGCGGGCAGAGAAGACATGGTGGGGCCTCGATTGGGAGGGGGAATGAGCAGGAGACAGATGAACAGCATCAATATTAGCTAATGGAGTCTTTGTAAAAATGTGTCACAACTAAACTACAATAATAAACACACTTCTGAATGTCATGTTAAACTCGTTACAAGAGCAATGTTATTATGACTGCATTTACATCTTAAATTCATCCCAATAATCATTAGTATTCAATCTTTGTGGTCACTCAAAACTATGCATTTAAAAAAACTTGTACAAAAGCAACAATCAAGAGGTTGCTGGAAGGGCAGAGAAAAAGAGTTGATTTTCAGGAGGCCAGTATCCTTAGAAATCAACTCTGAATGCGGACAGATTTCTGAGTTTTCCTAACTAGTTAAAACTAATACTGCTAAGAATCGAAGCTTTTCTGTAGCACCCAGTAAAACTCAAGTTTCTGTTGAACGGACGGTAGACATGTCTTCTTGTAGGTAAAGAGTTGTAGCCATGTGAGGAATGATTTTTGAATCCATTAAAGAATAAGAATATTGTAGATGACATGAACTTCACTACAAATATGTAACAGATAATCTCCTTCCACCCACCCTGCTTGCAGTTCACTGGTTTTGGGTGGGGGGAGTGGCGCACAAGCAACAGATTTGGAGTTGTGTTCGAGTATTATATGAATGATGAGCATATTGAATGAGGTTGCACTAGATTTTAGTTTCCCAATAATAATGGTTGACATGTAAACTCAAAATGAGATGGGAGTAGTTTTGAGCTAGTCTGGGGCAGCATGCCTGAGGGCAGAGCCAAGATGCATAATTGAGTAAAACGTAGAGGAGTTACAAAAGTATTTGGAATCTATTACAGCACGGAAATTGGTTTAGTGTATAGAAGAGGAAGAAGAGAGGTGTGGGACCAACTGGTAGAAGCAGAGTGGTGCAGTGCTGTGAATGGCTATGAAAACTAAGATGACATTTTCGCATTGTATCATGTTGACATCCATGAAATCAGGCGAGTGAATGTCCAGCCAAATTGCCAAATTACTGATTTGTCTAGGAGAGTAAAGGCATATACTGGAAGTTAAATGAGCAAGCTGTTATAAAATTTCAGCATGAACACGACCAATGCATTTATGAGGTACTAATAAGAGAATGAAGACAAGAAAGGGACAGATGTATCCCAACTACAGGCATCATTCTATCCACTGTAAAATCAAACGCCAAGAAACCATGGAACTGAGGAACACTGTGCTATATAAACAAACCACGTAAGATAAACTATAATATTTTGTTATATAGCTAAATATCGCAATAATAGTATGTTACACTATATTCTCTAGATCAGTGCTTCCCGAACTTTTTAGAACCACAATCTTCTGTGACGCACCTAGCTTTAATGGCAAAGAGACGGGCAATTTTTTAAATGTAACTAAAGCATTTTGTGGCAGCGTGAAGTCATTTACAAACAGCACATTTTCTTTTGAAATGGCCACTAAATTTGCAAGGAAATACTGTCACGGTGCTCAAGTTTCCGCAGGAGCGTCAGGTGGGGATGATAGGTCCAAACCTCCCAAGACCACTGGATTGCCCAACAAAGTCAAAGCAACGCAGTGAAATCTGGGGAAGAAGGGAAATAGGGAAGAGGCACAAATAAACGTCCCTCGTTGAAACCTCTTCAAGTACAGGGCCACACAATCAGGAAATCTCTAAATAAAATAAGAAAAAACTGTGTAAATACTATAAATACTCAGGTTCTATATGTTTCTACAATTTCTTGCTATAAATGGATTGTAAGTACCTGTATATTCCCTTCTTCCATTAAATGAAATGACTTGCGTAAACGAGGCACCAATGTAAATCTGAAATAACAATAGGGAACTTGGTAAGTGTGTGACCTTCTCTATATAACCTAGCATAAACCCTAAACAGGTCTCCTATACCCACCTAAGACTAATAGTCTGTAATGTAATAATAAATGAAGATAAAGTGCCCCAAACTGTAGTAACCGTCAGCACAGACTCATCAAAGCAAAGACGTGTTTCTTAACATCAGAAACTCCATGGGGCAAACATGAGACGCTAAACAAAAGGAAAGACGACTCTCCACAGACACAGCGTCACACCAATTGGCTAATTGAAAATAGGAGGAGTAATGGCACCGAGGGAAAATGCCCAAAAGAACTGTCTCCGTGCATGCAACAGAAGTGGAGACGAAATAAAACAAAATGCACCTACCGCGAATTCACTCGCTCCCCGAAACCGCAAGGAAAGGATTCAACACTCATCTGAGCCTCGGTAGAAGTGGCAGGAAATGAGGATGCCAACATCCACCGCGGCCCCTAATAGGGGTAAATCCAAAGGGTGGAGGGTGAGGACGGAAACGCCCCGAACAGCAACCTCGAGTAGCGCCCGAAGCAAGGAGAACAGGACGCCAGCATCAACGCGGGTTGACGTGAAGCAGGAACAGGAAGCCCGACGGTGAAACGGACGTCCACGGGAAACCCGGAAGTGAGGTCACACCTACAAACTAGAACGCGAAGTGGTCTAGTACGTAGCTTGAGGACTTTTATAGACATCCGTGACAGTGTGTGCCTGCGAACTCCGACAGACCTGATAGTACACCCCCCCTACGGCTCCCCCCGCGGGTCCAGGCTTCTCAGGGTATAGTCTGTGAAAAAGGCGCAACACACGCGGGGCGTTTACATGGCCGACTGGTTCCCAAGTGCGCTCTTCTATACCATACCCTTTCCAATGGACTAGGTATTGTAATTTACGTAGCACTCTTCGTGAATCAACGATAGCTGCCACCTCATATTCAGGTTTGTTATCAATTAACACTGGTTCAGGGGTGGCTGCCACATCAGTACCTGGTATATATATAGAAACATGAAAGACGGGGTGTATTCCGGAAGATTAAGCTTCATGGCAACAGGATTAATAACCTTACAAATCTTGTAAGGACCAATAAAGCGGGGTTTGAACGTGCAGGCTCCCTTTAGGGCTATATTCCTAGTAGACAACCATACCTCATCTCCTTCGCCATATGTGGGTTCCGAGCGTCGGTGGAGATCCCCCCTTTCCTTGCACCCCTTTTTTGCTCTGTCTAGATTTTCTTTGGCTATTTTCTGTGTCTCATGAAGCTGCGAGACAAAATCAAGGGCAGCAGGAAAGGAATGTGATGTAGAGATAGGTGTCATCATGGTTCGAGGGTGAAAGCCAAAATTGAAATAGAAGGGTGAGAAGCCAGTGGAAGAATGACAGCTGTATGAGAATTCAGCCACCCATATGAGAGTGTCCCAATCTGATGTAGAGTGAACTGGCTGACATCTTAGGTACTGCTCTAAACACTGGTTTACCCTCTCTGTTTGACCATCAGATTAAGGATGGTGACTAGAAGACAATCCAACGTCAATTTGCAGAAGATTACCCATTCCCCTCCAAAATTTGGAAATCAATTGAGAATCTCCATCTGATACAATGACAGATGGGAGGCCATGTAACCGAACTATATGTTGTACAAACAAGGATGCCAGATTTCTAGACGTGGGGGTGGTTTTTACTGGGATAAAATGGGACATCTTGGTCAATAAATCTACAATTATGAGGAGGGCAGTGTTTCCTTGTGTCGTTTTGGGCAAATCAACGATAAAATCCATTGATATCGTATGCCAGGGTTGAGGGGGGGTTGGCAAGGGTTTTAATAGTCCTACAGGAGCTTGATGGGATGCTTTCCCCTGTGCACAAACATGACACCTTTGAATATATTATTTTGTATCTCGAGTCATAGTAGGCCACCAAAAGTATCGTTTCAAGATGTCAATCGTTTTAGTTACTCCAGGATGTCCCGAAAGGGGATGACTATGTCCCCACTCCAAGGCCTGCTGATGTAAAGGCTGTGTGGCAAGCAGCAAACCCCCTTGCACATACAACAAATCTTGGATTCTGACTGCAGCATGTGGTTGAATTAGCTTGTCCACCTCTATAGATTCTTGTGCAGCCTTAACGGCTTTTAGATACCAATCTTCTGAACAGATAGTGCCAATAATTTGTTCTCTGACTATTATGGGAGGGGGATCACTAAATGTATTATTAGGTTCATAACCCAAACGGGAAAGGGCGTCCGCTTTTCCATTCTTCTTTCCTGCTCGGAACTGAATTACAAAATCAACTTCACAAAAAAACTGAGTCCAACGCAGCTGTCTCATAGACAACGCTCTAGCAGATTTAAGTAACTGCAAATTCTGATGATCAGTGAGAACAATAACCCTGTGATTAGCCCCTAACAGATACTGCCGCCATTCCTCAAAGGATCTTTTTATCGCTATCAGTTCTCTGTCTCCGACAGCATAGTTTTGTTCAGCTGGGGTGAGTTTATGTGGATAATATGCCACTGGATGTAAACTTTCAGTTGAGGGGTCAGTTTGGGAAAGAACCCCCCCAACTGCCACTTGGGAGGCATCCGCCTCAACTATGAAGGGACGTGAGGGGTCCGGATGATTGAGGATAGGTGCTTGGATAAAGGCTCTTTTCATTTTCTTAAAAGCTTCCTCAGCTTCCGTAGTCCAAGCGTATTTAACCCCCATTTTTAGTAATCTTGTGATAGGGGAGGCCAAATCAGAGAAACCCTCAATGAAACGCCTATAAAAATTGGCAAACCCCAGGAAGCTCTGTATTTCTTTTACGTTCTTGGGGGATTGCCACAGAGTTATAGCCTCCACCTTGTGTGCATCCATACCCAAACCGTGAGGAGTCAGGACAAAACCAAGGAAAGTGACCTGTTCAGTATGAAAAAAGCATTTGTCTAATTTACAATACAGCGGATTGTCTCTTAGACGTTCTAGGGCATTTCAGACGTGCTTTGTATGCTCTTCTACAGAGGAAGAGTAGATGAGAATATAATCGAAATAAGCAATGACGTAATGATCTAGCATATCTTTAAGCACCTCATTGATGAAAAATTGAAAAGCAGCTGGTGCGTTGCACAGACCAAATGGCATTACTAGATATTCGTATAAACCGAATTTTGTACAGAAAGCGGTCTTCCACTCATCCCCTTTTTGACTCTTACGAGATGGTAAGCTCCTCGTAGGTCTAGTTTGGTAAAGATGGTGGCATCTTTTATCTGGTCTAAAACAGAGGAAATTAAAAGCAAAGGGTATCTGTTTTTAATAGTAACAGAATTGAGAGCCCTATAGTCTATACAGCAGCGAAGACCCCCTTCACGTTTCGGTATAAAAAAAAGTGAAGATGAGGCTGGTGATCAAGATGGACAAATTAATCCTATTCGTAACATTTCATCTAGATATTCCGGTAAGTACTGGTTCTCTTTTTCAGTTAATGCATACATCCGGCTACAGGGTATGCGGGCTTCATCTACAAGGTCTATTCTGCAATCGTATACCCTGTGTGGGGGGGGAGCGTGGTAGCTTTCTCCTTGTTAAATAATATTGACAGATCCTGGTAAGAAGAGGGCAGTTCAGGTGGTTCTGTAATGCAACCAACCGTTATTTCTTTAGAGGGGACCTGAACCATACCACAATGCTGCAGACAGAAAGCTGAATCGAAAGATACAGTGAGCTTCTTCCAATTGATGTTAGGGTTATGATAACGGAGCCAAGGAAGGCCAAGTATAGCAGGGAACTGTGGTGACTGAATGAGGTCAAAAGTGACTTCCTCTTGGTGTTCCCCTTGAATGAGGCGTCTCAACTCTACTGTGGCATTCTTTACAGGGCCGGACTTAATGTCACTATCATCTATGGTTTTAACCTTCTCCCAAGCTGTTTTAGTAACCACCAGTATCTTATAAAGTCTGGCCCAGGTAAGATCCATGAAGTTGCCAGTGGCCCCTGGATCAACCATGATCTGAACCGCCAATTTCTCACTCCCCCTTTCCAATACAGAAGGAAGGGAGATATGTAGCGGTAAACAACACAGTAAGTCTTTATGCATGAAGTTCTGAGAGACTAACAATCCAGACCCACCCGAAGCCTTTGTCTCTACAGGCTTCAGGCTTATTAGTTTTCCGGAGTTCCTCGTTTCTTGGATTTTACCGGGCATTCCCTCAGAAAATGCCCGTTTACCACAGTACAAACATAGTTTTTTGTCTCTTCTTCGCTGTCGTTCTTCTTCACTTATGGGACCCCAAATACTCCCTATTTGCATGGGCTCTGGTTCATCTTGTGCTTTTTCTACTTCTTGTCTTTTCTCTTTATATATAACAGGCCTTGCCTCGCAACGTCCTTTCTCCGGTCTTCTTTCCGCTAGCCGATGATCTAACTTTAAAATTAGATCTATGAGCTCATTACAGGAGTCAGGAGGATTTACCACTTGTGCCAATAAATCTTTCAAATCATCTTTCAAGCCTCTATAAAACAAGGCGCTGCGTTTTTCTTCGGGCCAACCTGCTTCAGCCACTAACCTGTTGAATGTGGATATATAAGTCATAAGATCCTTTGTACCTTGTTTTAAATTCAAAAGTTCAGTATCGACTGATTGCATGAATGAGTGTCTGTCAAATAATTTACGCAGCTCTTCTTTGAAGGCTGCGTAATTCTGTAACAATGGATTGTTTCTTTCTATGAGGGGGATAGACCAGTTTTCTCCAGTTCCCCCTAAATATGAGAGGACAAATGCCACCTTTGCCTGTCACTAGGAAAACACGATGCTTTACACATAAAGTGAAGTTGACACTGGCTAATGAAGGCAGCAAATTTGTTTGGATCTCCCAGGAATCTTTCGGGAGGGGCTAAAGGAATTGAAGGAGGTGTAGTAACCTGTATCACTGGGACATTGGGGTTGGATGTTTGTGGTGGATGCTGAAAAGAGACACCCACACCTCCAGGGATGTTCCCTACACCAAAATCAGGTCTAATACTGCATTGGAGAGTGTCTACACGTACAGATTAGGCTTGGGTTTCCTTTTGTAAATTACCAATCATATGGGCTAGTTCTGAGAGTGTCACCTGCCTGGGCGTCCATGACGCTCGGGCGGAAAGAAAGCTATGGCTTTGCGTTCTGTCACGGAGCTCAAGTTTCCGCAGGAGCGTCAGGTGGGGATGATAGGTCCAAACCTCCCGAGATCACTGGATTGTCCAACAAAGTCAAAGCAACGCAGTGAAATCTGGGGTAGAAGGGAAATAGGGAAGAAACACAAATAAACGTCCCTCGTTGAAACCTCTTCAAGGACATGACCACACAATCAGGAAATCTCTAAATAAAATAAGAAAAAACTGTGTAAATACTATAAATACTCAGGTTCTATATGTTGCTACAATTTCTTGCTATAAATGGATTGTAAGTACCTGTATATTCCCTTCTTCCATTAAATGAAATGACTTGCATAAACAAAGCACCAACGTAAATCTGAAATAACAATAGGGACCTTGATAAGTGTGTGACCTTCTCTATATAACCTGGCATAAACCCTAAACAGGTCTCCTATACCCACCTAAGACTAATAGTCTGTAATGTAATAATAAATGAAGATAAAGTGCCCCAAACTGAATATATAACCGTCAGCACAGACTCAAAGCAAAGACGTGTTTCTTAACATTGGAAACACCATGGGGCAACCTTGAGACGCTAAACAATAGGAAAGACGACTCTCCACAGACGCAGCGTCACACCAATTGACTAATTAAAAATAGGATGAGTAATGGCACCGAGGGAAAATGCCCAAAAGAACTGTCTCCGTGCATGCAACAGAAGTGGAGACAAAATAAAAAAAAGTGCACCTACCGCGAACTCACTCGCTCCCCGAAACCGCAAAGAAATGACTCAACACTCATCTGAGCCTCGGTAGAAGTGGCAGGAAACGAGGATGCCAACAACCACCGCGGCCCCTAACAGGGGTGAGTCCAGAGGGTGGAGGGCGGGGAAGGAAACGCCCCGAACAGCAACCTCGAGTAGAGCCCGAAGCAAGGAAAACAGGATGCTAGCATCAACGCAGGCTGACGTGAAGCAAGAACAGGAAGCCCGACGGTGAAACGGACGTCCACGGGAAACCCGGAAGTGAGGTCACACCTACAAACTAGAACGCGCAGCGGTCTAGTACGTAGCTTGAGGACTTTTATAGACTTCCGTGACAGTGTGTGCCCGCGAACTCCGACAGACCTGACACATACATTTATACTGATGAAACTATACTAAACACAAATTATAATGTGTGGAAATCATGTTTAAGTGAATATTTATCAGTTGTGCAGTGCATCACCAAGTAAAGTGTACTGATTTGTTATGATCGTATTAAAATTGTTGCTTCCATCAAACTTGAGAATAAGAAAAAATTTGCTTCATTTTTGCTTTCCTAACTGCTTAATGTGTACAGTTAATTTACAGGTATTTACATGTTACTGTGTGCTAAAGAAATTACACCTACAGCCTTTCTGTTCACAGTCTATGTACCTGCCCCACCAAGATTGTCATACAATTCACTTTACTTTTCTTTCTTTGGCTGAAAAGTGAGAGGAGTGTGTAAACACCAATTCACATGTTACAAAACATAAACAGTCATTTGTCAGAAGACGTAGCCTGACATTTGACCACTGCCTTTGAAGCGCAACAAATGCGACAAGTTAAACACAGAGTTTAAGGGCATCTTTATTTTTGGGATTTTCACAACTCACCTAAAATTGTTTGTTTGGGAAACGCTGCTCCAGATGGCACTTTTCAAGTCACCACTATTACCATCCACTGTCTAAAACTTCAGAGAGGACACTGAAGAGCACAAGACCTGCATGTAGACTTGTATGTACTAGGTATACTGGCAGTCCACCACTCTATAGAATAAGAGTTGTATCAACCATGTTTTATTTATTTATTTGAGAACTGTATATAGGATTCCTGAATCAAAGGGTTTGGAGGGTCTTATAGATAACTAAATTATTCACATTATATGTGACCGGAGAGAAACATTCTGAACAATATCATGTATAGCAGATGAATCACTGCTCTTTAATGGAACTTATAAAGTAGATTACAGGTTACATTGAAAATCTGGTAGATACGTGGAGAGTTTTAAAAGGGCAAGAAGTATTTGGTTAAGAAGCAGTGGAAAGGGTGCAGTGCTTTCTGAAATTGAGAAGCATGTTTATTTTCAGATCTGAAGAGGTAGATAGTTTCAGATGATAGTTGAGGTTTCAGGGAAGGACTATTTCTGGGCAAACGGTTTCAATCAACTTACTTCCAGTTTTAACGAGTTTTGACTCCCGAGGCCACTGTGGCTGCCTTATATAGACAGCAGTTCAATAAGGATTGTTCAGGTAAATTACTTTGTCGATGAGGCAGCATACACTAAAAATGTAAATATATTTCAGTGGCAAGGGTGGTTACTCAAGGTAAGACCATGCTATTACAGTCTATGGTTTAAACACATATAATGGATTCTAAAAACAATAAAGAGAAATATCATCAGGGAACTCAAAGGTTTTCCACAATATTATATAGTACTAACTGCATAACCAAATTTGTAAAACTGTTTGTTACTTTAGTCTATTATACAAAACACATATTTAATTTCTTCTAATATAGTGCACTGTCCAGCCAGTAGGTATTTCATTCAGCCACTAAGAGGGATTTTGAAAGATTTTAATTTGACATCCAATCCAAGGAATAAAGTAGAAAATCATGAACACATTGCATCCACACTATAACATTGTATTCCAATTCTCTAGAAGGTTTACAATCATATGTCATTCAAAGGATTTAACTGTCATTTGTACACATAGAATTCAGAGCATGGAGTACACGACATGGGAGCAAAATATCAAAGTCGACACAAAATGAACCGCATTATAAAGTGATTTCATATTTGAAATCCATAAGAACAAATATAATACCATGAGCAATACCATATTTTGGAAATTGCACAAGGGCACTTGTGTTTATTATTTCTTATACAGTCAAGTAGTGTCATGTTTCTTTATATCGACTGACGATGTTCTTGCGGTTATTGAAGAAAACTTTCCAACATGGACATAGTAATAGCGCAATTTTTAGGTCCTTCCGCTGGCACAGTGTACTGTATTCATCCACAATAGTTTGCTGTTGTAATTGTAACTAGTTTGCTGCCATCTCCAGATGACATCAGCACAGAGTGAGCAGAATCAATATTCATGTAGTGGGATAGTGCTTTCAATGGTGAGGTAATATAACGTTTTATAGAACAGTGCACTGATTTGCTAAAAGTATCATTCTTTTGCTCAAACTATGATGATTTTGCAGAACTTAATGATTTCTCATGCAAGGAAACTGTAAAACAAAGCCAGAGTTTTTTTTATTTATTTATATATTTTTAAAGATTTTTATTTAAGATTTTCTTAGATGCAATGCATAATGCATAACTTTGCAATAAGAACAATGACCATCATAGAGTGAAAGTATAATCGATCAGATAGGCAGTAATACAGTTACATGTAATGACCAGTATCGTTATCACAAGACATTATCCCATTTTCGATTTCTACGTGTCTTGTGTTCATTGAGAAAGAGTTCATCATCACATCTCTCATCACCCTGTGGTTAGTGGCAGGGCCTTATCAGTCTCTCCTCCCATCTCCAACCAATAGTGTCGCATCCAGGGGCCCCAGATCTTAAAGAACTTAAGGCACCCTCTCGCTTTGTATTTTACCTTCTCTGCACCTGTCCTTGCCTGCTCTCCATTCCGTCAATCTGGGTGGTTCGGGCAGCTCAGTATTTGGCTATGTCTCTCGTAGCAACTATGAACCCTAAGTTGCAGAACAGGAGCTTGTTTTGAGAAACATCAATCTCTGAGGGTATGCCTCAGCTGTTCCCCCACTACCTTGCTGAGTTCTGCTATTATTGTGATCCTGTATGACTGTATATAGTGAGAGTCCCATAACGTGTGCATATATGTACCTGTTCCTGTCTTGCAATGGAGACATTTGGGTGTCGCAGCCCTCCTGAATCTGTGTAGGCGGGCCCTATCACAGTAGATCCTGTGATGGACCTTAAATTGAATCAGCCGCAGCCTTAGTGTAATGGCCACCTCTCTCGGATGCATTAACGCGCCCTACCAGTCAATATCATTAATTTCCCCTGTAGTGAATTCCCATTGGGTCCTTAAGGTCTTCAAATTGTCCGGTATTTTGTTTATTAGTGTTTTGTACATCTGCGAGCCGGCTTTGTCAAGTATTTCCTGGGAGATCGTTTGTGCCCAGCCCCTCCACCCTCCATGCATGTTGCAATTTTAAGTATTTGAACCGTTGGGTGTCATTCAACGGATATTCACGTTGAAGCAAGCTGAAGGAAATCAAGGATCCATCCTCCAGGAGGTCGCCCAGTCTGGATATCCTGATTGTGTCCCAGGTCTTGAATCCCTGTTGCTTCTCCATTGCTGGCAGGAGTGTTCTCTCCTATAGGGTTTCACGAATAAGGATTTTATCCCAACCCATTTGTCGTTCCGCCCCTTCCAAGCTTCTATCTCCCTCTGTGTTGACGGCAGGAATTGTTTGACTCCCTTGCCTCCGTAGATGTAGTGGGGATAGGCATGTGTTTGGAACTGGAGACTTTCTTGGATGGTCGCCCGGCAAGTGTTCCCATTCATTATGACTATTAAGTGGGCTGTCTGATCGTAGGATTTGATGCCTGGGAGCAGAACACCCCAATTGTATTGATTGCGCGAGAGTGTCCATAGTGCTACCCTTGGGTGTCCTTCGTTCCATAGGAGTGTGCGTATCTCTATCTATTGTCACAAAGATATCCTTCGGAATCTTATAGTATGTGTTTAGAAGAATGTAAAGCAGTTTCATCAGCATGACAATTTTATAATGGCCACTCTGCCTAATAGTGTCAGAAAGAGTAATCTCCACCTTTCAACATCTCCGTGGAATTAGATCAGTACCCTCCAGATGATGTGGGTGAACCACTGTGGTGTTTGTGGCTACGTAGATGCCTAGATATCGAAACCCTTTTCTTATCTCTGCGGAGGTGTCCGGGGAGGTCTTGTGCATCTAAGTGTCCTATTGGATAGAGGCTTGACTTGCCCCACTGAATTCTATATCCTACAAGGGCCACATAGCCCTCAAATATCCGAAGTATAACGGGAGGTATCATGATAAGGTTAGTAACATACAGAAAGATGTTCTCGGCACAGAGTGAAATCCGTTCATCCCTAGGTGTCCCTGAATCATCCAGGAAGCCTCAGGGTGTGCTCAAACCATACAGGTTAGTGGTTCCAATATAAGAGCAAATAGCAATGGGGACAGCGGACAACCTTGTCTAGTGCCTCAGTCAATAGGGAAGTCTGCCAACATTGCTCGTTCACCCGCACTGCAGCCCATGGCTCTGTGTATAATAGGTCTACCCATGTTAGGAACCTGGGTCCAAATCCGAAGAATTTTTCTGATTTGCACATTATTCTGTATTGTCCTATTTAATGAGAGCCTTCGTGTCACTTATGATTCTTTATGCATCTGCACCGTATAATTTCTGCACCACACCTTTCAAATTTTTGTAATACCTCTTGAAAACGTCTAATCCTGATCTAAAACTCAATTATTGATTCTGTCCTTATTTAAATTACTGTATTTTTAAATGTTATAAGGTGCCTTATCACAGGGACACATTCCCTCATGAAACTGAGGTTTAACACTGCCTCTGATTCATCCACCTGTGAGGAAACTATTGAAGTAATATTTTGGGGTGTACACATTTACATGTTCACCCTGTGCTCACATTAGGAGAACCATGTTCTCCCTGTGCTCACACTAGGAGAACTGTCTAGTCAAATGAGTTCCCTAGAGTCCAAAAATTACAGAAGAAGTCATTGCTATTAAGGGGACTGATGCAAATGGTGATTAAGATTTTCCAGAGCGGATTACAAGAAAACAGTGGGAATGGGGTTGCCCACTACAGTCACTGATGCTACCAGTCTCAACTAGGAAAATTCAAGCAGAGATATCTCCAGAGCCTTAATGGTTATAACGTTAGTTTGGTTCTGTAGTCAGGGTGGCTTTCTTAAGTAAGTGTAATTGGGTCCAAAGCCAGAGTTTGAAGTCTGACTGCTTCCACGTCCTTCTCGGGCCGATGGGAAGGAGAATAAGGCACCTTATTTGCCTCAGATTGGTCAGAGATAGTGCAGGATCACCCTTGCATCAAAGAGAGGCTACTGCAGCTTACCAACCAAAATGTCCTTCTTGCTTCCACCTTGGAAGTTGAGCAGGGATAATCTCACGACTCTTTGCCAGGGTCAGTCTTAGATCTCCCCTCATTAAGATCTATCCGGTCAGCTGGGCCTTGTGTCAGTGTTCCTAGGGAGAAGGCCACTCCTCATGTATATGCAATTCAGATCGTCTGCACGTAGATAAGGCACATCCCTCACTAGGTTGCAGCTACAAGACAAATCTGCACACTTTTTCTCATTTCACACTTAGCCCTAATCTAGATGGAGGGTAGCAATCTAGCACAAAGTCATGTCATGATCTGGTGTCTTCTGTGCTTAGCAATAGTGTGAAGGCCTCCACCTTCCAAGAGAGACAACAGAGATGAAATCAAGTATTGATTTGGGGAGGAGTCGGTCATGTATTTATAACCCTCTTTTGGTCAAATAGGGTGCAAGAGCCACCAGGTTGTCTCATTGATTCAAACTGTTCTGTGCTCCTCCAGTCCTGGAGGAGTGTCCTGTCCTTGATGCTGGCATTACTTTTGCAGATGTTGAGCACAGAAACCAGTCAGATCAGTGATATTTGTATTTACTTCATACCAAGGCCTGCATTATCTTTGGTTGCCAGGTAGATTGCCTCAACACAGGAAACTAAGGACAGATGTGTTTCACCTAGAACAAAAGAAACTAGGCAAAGTGAATTGTCTGGATAGAACACTCAAGTCCCTATAGGTCTTCCAAGGTTCCATGTTTCTCCTCTTTTTGATGTTTCTGAGCTGATACATATTAGTTAAGAGCTACTTGCTAGTTGGTTTTATTAAATAGAATTTCACATTGTATAGACTAGAAAGGTTTAAAAGAGTTGTATTTATCTGTTTTCTACCCCAATTTATGGGGTTGTAAGATTGTTTGATTATAATTTATGTTTTTCAAAATAAATTTCTTTTGGTGATTAATGACTCTTTATAAAAGGGAAAGAATCCAAGGAAATGATTAGAAAAGTCACAGAAATCTTGCCAGGATGAAGTTCTGAACATTCTTAGTCCAGTGACGAGAATTTTCGATCAATTTGAACAAGCCTATGTTAAGGGAAAATATATAAATATCTATTTTCTGTATGGCTGGTGCCAAAGAGCAATTTGTTTAATTGGCTATGCCAATGCAGGATTATTGGCTGAAAGGCAAAAGACCATCCTGATGAGGATAAATCTGAAATTGGTAGATTTCAGTGTCAAAGAGTCCTCTGACGAGCGTAAAGGTCTCCTGTTTGGAGACGGAAGGGTAAGAAATATCATGAAGTATGTCTATAACTTCACAAGTCTGGACAAGGCTAAGGTTACAATGAGAAGAGAGTTCTCGGGGAACAGTCTTTATGTAAGGGCCAGGAGGAGAGGGCAACCTCCCAGCCACGTATTTTACAACTTTTGTTATGCTGGAGTATAAAGCACTGGCTATCAAGGAGGCAGTTACTAAAGCCAGCCTTCCGGTTTCCATTTCTAGAAAAGTAGAGGATGTTGAAATAGATAATCTTGAGCCGGTGGTCAAGGTGAGTATGAATATTGGTTCTACCCTAGAAGGGGTAGGAGGAAGATTGAAACTATTCAGTGATCAATGGGAAAAGATAATGACAACCCTCTGGTTATTTCTGCAGAAAAAGGTAATTTAATAGAACTGGAGAAGGAGCCCTTTCAGGCAAAAGAGCCAAGGGAGTTGTGTTTTCACAAAGAGTTGGAGGAAGTGATATTTAGATGTTAAGAAACAAGGCAAAACTTGAAGTTAACAACAACATGATAGGTTTTGCGAGTACAGAGATTTCTTTTTTTGACAATTCTTTTTATTAAACATTTAGAAATCGACAATACAAAGGCATTTGAGAAGAATCGAGTCAAATCCGGGTTCACAATCTTGAATATGACAACTGGTAATAGGTCTAGCATAAGGAGACAACACATTTAAGGTTTGAGATAATCTTCGATTGAGGGAACGAGAGGGGGGGCTACATATACTTCCTCAGAACATTCCATTTATTCCAAACAGCTGACCATTTTTGGGGACAACCCCGTGCTGTGTATACGTTTTTTTCCCTAAACATGCACCAGTCCATGTCTATTTTCCATTTCACAATTTTGGGCGGTGACGCCACCCCCCACAACTGTGCAATGTTTCGTTTTGCTACCATAGGACCCAGGGTTGACCATAGTTTATCTTTACTAGTTAAATCAGTTGGCTCCCATACGTTCAGGAGGCAACCTTTTAGCTTCAGATTGGACAGCCACCGCAAGCACTTCACTCTTAACGTCATGTACTTTCTGCCAATACCTCTGGACATGCTCACACTCCCATAATATATGCATGAAGGTGCCCAGTTGGTTACAATTTCCTCTACACTCCCCCCCCCCCTTACCATGCGAACCAAACGGGGCCCTGTAACGTATTCTCTGTGTTGTATTTTGAGCTGGACTAGATGCAGTCTACAGATATTTCTTGTGAAAAAGAAAGAAAAAAGGGTGGAGACCTGTCACACATTTAAGAACGTTGAATCAGTTTGTGACTTAGAATCATTTCAAGATGAGGGTATCCATCTATTGAGAGATATGTTGTTGGGAGGGGATTTGTTGATAAAGTTAGACCTCAAAGATGCTTATTTTACAATCCAGAGTCACCCGGAGAGTCAAAGACTATTGCAATGCAGATGAAAAGATGAGTTGACCAGTTTCAATATTTACCATTTAGCCTGTCCTCGGCCCCAGGGTGTTTCAAGAAGGTGTTGAGGCCGGTGGTTGGTCATTTAAGAGAAAGAGGCATTAGACTAATCTTACATCTGGACGATGTATTAATAATGAATCAAAGCAAAGACGAATTGAGAAACCATTTGACGTTGGTACACTGAATTTTGGAGTCTCTCGGTTTCATAGTCAATGCAGAGAAATCAGTGCTTACTCCAGGTCAGACCATGGAGATTTTAGGATTTGTGGTCGACACACTGAAGAGTCAATTGCAACTTCCACAAAGAAAGATATGGAACATAAGGCAAGAGATAAGGAAGGTATAAAGGAAAGAAGAGATAACTCTAAGAAATTTAGCGTATATGTGATTAGCCTTCTGTCATCGTCAATTCAGGCAATATTTCTGAGTCCCTTACATTACTTCGCTCCACAAAGGTTACGGATAGCTGCCTTGACAAGAGGATTATGGTACAGGAACAGTGTGATACAGTCTATGGAAGCTGAATAGGTGGATGGAGGATTTGGAAGCATGGAATGAGCATGCAATATTTGGCATTCAACCAGATTTCGTACTGGAAACTGATGTCAGTTTATCAGGTTCGAGAGTGACTTGCTCGGAACAAGGAATAGGTGGCATTTGGAATCTCTTCGAGAGGAGAGATCATGTCAGTTGTCTAGAGATGAAAGTAGGGATGTTTGCTCTGCGCAGTTTCAGTTAGAAGGATCCTCAGTCTTGTTGAAGTAGAACAATATAATGTCTGTGACATATATCAACAAGCTAGGAGGATACAGGTCAAAGAAGTTGACAGATTAAGCAAGAGAAATGTGGGATTTATGCCTAGAGCACAAGATTGGTTTGAGAACAGACTATTTGCCAGGGATGCACAATGTGGTGGCAAATTGGTATTCAAGGAACCAGACGGATTTCAGAGATTGGAAGCTGGACGTCTGTGTCTTCTGGAGAATTCAGAACCTTTTAGATCCTCTGGATGTAGACATGTTTGCATCAACATTGACCTATCAGTTAGCCAACTATGTCAGTTGGAGACCGGATCCAGGGGCCATGGTGGTGGATGTGTTTGTGCAGGATTGGTCAGGGATGAGAGCATATGCGTTCCCTCCTTTCTTGATGATTCAGCCAGTGCTGCTACAATGCAGGAGGCAGAGGTGTTGAATAGTTTTAGTGTCCCCATTTTGGAAGACGCAGGCATGGTTCCCGACAGTCTTAGAGTTAGCAATGGAGAGTCCTTATTTGATAAGGTGCAGAATAGGACTGTTGAGAGGTATAGTAGAAAATGAACATCCAGTAGTGCTTTCGCATTCACTCAACCTTATAGTTTGGAGCATCTCAGGGATTCAGGAAGATTCACAAAACTTTCAGAATCGGCTTAAGGCTTGCTTGATTAATCCTGGGCCCCAGGCACTAAGAAAACATATAGCGGAGCATGGAAAGTATCGTTATGTTGGTGCACAGAGAGGGACTTGGATCCCGTGGAGGCAAATGAGATAGATGTAGCACATTTTTTAGCAGATCCTTTTGATAAAGGTTTGGGTTACAGGACGGTAAATTGTTACCGCTCAGCAGTTGCAGCGGGACATTCTCTGATTAATGGAGTTTCCATAGGCAGAAGCCCCATAATTTGTAGGGTGATGGAAGGGATTAAGTTGAAGAGAAGTCTAAAATCTAGATATAAGTCTCAGTGGGCCATAGATTTAGTGTTTACGTTATTTCAAAATTGGCCTAGTGACAAATTCTTAGGTACAAGAGAGTTGTCACATTATGTTTAATATTTGTCCTTAGCGTACCAGATGTAGGAGCATTGGAAGTAATGAGCAGGTATTACCAACCAGTAGGAGTTTTGTTTTACATTTTCAAACTGACCAAAAAAACGTCTAATTCTATATTCTATCCGAGTTTGGATGTATTGCCAAAGTTATGTGTGGTTAGTGTGTGTAAAAGAATATGAATATCGTATGTTACAGAAAAGGTATGCTGGAGTGGATCAGTTATTGATTCGTATCTAAAAGCTTGTCACACTGTTTCAAATGCTACCTTTGCAAGATGGGTGAGGTCTGCTATGAGAGAACCAGTATTATTATGTCTAAATTCTCAGCTCACTCTGTTAGGGGTGCTATGGCAAGTAAGACCATTGGGTCAGGGGAAGCTAAATGACATTATGAAGGCAGCTGATTGGTATAATGCAGATACTTTTAGGAGGTTCTATTTTAGACCAATTGATCACGTTTCAGGCTGCGCTTTGAGAAACTTTGAACCTGCATAATCTTAGCCTCATGTCTCGCCACAAAATGTTGATTTTACAGGTTTACTGAATAACGAATCGTGATTTTATTAAAGACAAGGAGGTTACATTATTCCCACCACACCCACCCAGGTGAGTAAGTGGAAAAAGTTCAAATAGAGAAGTTTATTGAGTAAAGTTGAAGTATTGTATTGAGTTGGGTGGTATTTTATATTTTGGGGAAAAGCATATACTTGTTTCAGATATATTTAATTATTTCAGTTCAGTGAAAGGATGGAGTAATAAGAAGAGGAGAATAATTTGAAGAGGAAAAACAAAAGAGGAGGAACATGGAACCTTGGTAGACCTATAGGACTTGAGTGTTCTCTTTATTTGTGATGTAGTTGGAGTTCTACTGTTGGAACTTTTAAAGGTTTTGCTGCTCTGAAGTGGTTAATAAAGGTTGTTATACATAATGCTAGCCTCCTTGTCTTTAATAAAATCACGATACTTTATTCAGTAAACCTATAGGAATCGACATTCTCCCCCACCCAAACGGTACACAGGTTTTGGAGAGGAGTATAAGTAGTGTGTATGTGCAGGCTGGGTGCTTGAAATGGACATCACCAGCTCAACACAAAGGAAAATAACATTTTGTGCTGCACCAGTTCACACGCATCCAGCATACTTCAAGTCCCAGACATTATGAAGGCAGGGAGCAACAATGATGGGGCCTGGCCAGAATTTTACTTAGAAGAGACAAAAGGGAATTCCTATAAAATGTTAAAGGTTGAAAGGTGTCTGGCTCTCGTCTACAATCTTGCTGCTAGTACAGCCAGTAAGCACATTGCCTGGGTCCACTTTTCAAGGTGAAACACGATTTAAAATGTATTACCTGCATCTTGATATGAAGTTAATCAAATCTGTACCGCAAACTCTAGATTTTGTTATACTTGCTGCTCAGCTAGCATGAGTGTACTGTGTGGAATGTTGGTGCATGGTGATACATTGGAATTTGGGGTGCCTATTAGTGAGAATTTGAGTATGGGCTGAGCAGCAGGGAGGCTGCTTCTGGTGGGACTCTTCCTTGAAGCTACTTAATAAACAATCTTATCATAATCTACACCTCGGCTTCCAGTTATCTTTTTACTACAACATTTTTGGCGACGTTTTTTCAAAGAAGAAGCCGCATGTGTAAACTGAATGAAATATGGAACTTTGAAAACCAAGATTACAAGGAACAAATAGCCTAAAGAAACCATAGAATAGGAAAACTTTCAAAGTAATTTAGGGAGACTAAAAGTACAGTGAGATACAGAAATCTCTGCAGCCCCACAGTGTCCTCTACATCGGACGGTCCTGACAGGGTGAGCTTCTGTTTATCACATGTCTGAGTGTTCCGATGAGTGGTATCAACCGGTAGTGCCCTATGCATGACCTGTAATGTTGAGTTTTGGAAATTTTGGTCAGTGCTTGGGGGAAAGAAAACACTACTGTTTCATTTTGGAGCCTGACAGGGCTTACAAAAAATTGTTTTTCGCTGAGGGGGAACTAGCACCATTTTTTTTGCGAAACCTAGCAAGTCTTACGAGAGGATTGTCTTAGCTGAGGGAAACCGGCAGCGTTCTGTTTATGGATCCTGGTACATCTCACAGGAGAAGTATCTTCACTATGAGCTGTGTCGGTG
Organism: Triturus cristatus; assembly: GCF_964204655.1. Lineage (NCBI taxonomy): Eukaryota > Metazoa > Chordata > Amphibia > Caudata > Salamandridae > Triturus > Triturus cristatus. Next base: position 836,714,701 of record NC_140594.1, read on the forward strand.
CAGTTTGTCTCCTGTCGCTGTGAATGGCACTGGTGTTTGCATTTACATGGTTTGGAAACTGTTTCAATCATCTGGCAAAGGATCCGGCATCGGAATGGAATGGACAATGTTTGTTTAGGAGACCAGGCAGCGGCAAATTGAAGTCAGTCTGGAGTGAGCCTGTTTTACTGTCTGTGAGGGGAATTGCCATTTACAATGTGTGTTGTCGCCAACTAGTGTTTTACGAGGACCAGTTGTTCGTGAACCTCATTCGTGTGCTGGGATGATGCATCGTGTGCCAAGAATAAACTGTGAGTACATTGCGCATATCGTTGGAATTGTCGTTTGAACTTTAGATATCGCACTGGTTCGGCCGAGCGACATATGCGCCATGCTACTTACTTTTGAATTCCTGCTCAGGCACTCATCCCAGCGCTAGGCAAAATGTCCATGCTCCAGTTGACCTCAGCATGGATGGAAAGCTTATTTTCCAAAGAAAGCTTATGTACAATGGCGCTACGGTGGACATCTTTGGTGTTTGGGAGGAATTTTGTGTATTCCTTTCTTGGTTACGACGTTTTGAGAAGGCATTATTTATTTTCTTCATTGTTGACTGTATCTTGTCCATGCAAGGATACCAAAACGTCATCATGCCCGAAGTTGACCATGTAGCGCGTACCTGCATCTGATTCAAAGGTGCCTTGGGTTTTCTCATGCTAGCTCCATCACGGCGATTGTTAAAAGTCTTGGAAGCCGGAGAAGCACTAATTATGCCAGTGACAGTGTAGTGACTCCAGGTATTCACTTTGAGGAGGAACGTCAGATGAGAGGTCGCTCACCGGTTGATGAAAGACTTGTCATCTGCTTTAGAGATTATAGTTACGCTCCTTAATCTCTACAGTGGACTTTACTGTGTTGAAGAGTGTTATCTAATTTACTAAGTGTAGATTGGCAGTTTTTTGGTTTGATCATGAAGTGTGGGTTTGGTGAAATGATAGGTCTTTGGATGGGCATGTTCTGTCTCTTCATTAGCATTTGTTGTTAGTCTGCTGTCATGTTTTAGTTTTTCATTCAAGTTATGGCACATGGACAGAATATTATATACAGTTGTTTACTTTTACCACAATGCCAGGATGTGCAAGTGTGCAATCCTACCCCAGCTAATGTTATGATGTGATGTTTATCGGTAGGATGACTGATAGGTGTAAGTCACCCATAGGTTTCCACTGATAGACTAATCATAGTGTGAGTGTCAAACCTCTGCAGTGCACAAGTTGCACATGTTTTTCAGTATGCAGGAATTGTTATATTTACCCCTGAAATTGTTTTGTTTGTTCTTAATGATGACTGTTCAGGAGAGGAGCGGGGGGTGGGGTTGGGGAGTTTAAGTGATCATTTTCTACATGAGTGTTTGTGTTAAGGATGATTGTTGGGGCGTAGGTCATCTAGTTGGGGGTAAGTCTACTATTTTTGATTTAGATATTATGATTTTGAGATGACAGAGGTGTTCGTTGTTGGGATGACTGTGCGTGGATAAATCACCCGTCCGGAGGTGTCATTGTTGGGATGGCTGTACGTGCATAAGTCACCCGTCCAGAGTTGTTTGGATGACTGTCCTTGGATAAGTCACCAGTCCAGAGGTGTTCATTTCTGGGATGACTGTGTGTGGATAAGTCCCCTGCTGTTTTCTGTACATGTTATGTTGGGTTCTCCGTCAGCGTGCTAGTCACCCGTGGTCTTATGTATGAGTGTGAGAGTTTTTCTTTTGGTGGGTGATTGGGTGTACTACTATTTTGATGGTTTATTTTTAAGTTTGTATTGATGCTCTTTGTAGTGTCTGCCGCGCCACTTAGGTGTTGATTTTCTCCGTGGGCTGCCTTTCATGCTAGCCTGGCCAACTGGTGTGTTTTGTGGCATGTGGGGTTCGGCATGAGATGTGGGGCATGGTAGAGTGCGTGGTTTTCTACTTATGTTTTGGGAAAGGGGGATGTGGGTGACATTTAATATGTTTTCTTGAATGTCTCTTGTTTTTCTTTATGAGGTTGCGATAGGATCACATGATATTCGCAATACTGTTGATCTTTAATTTATTGCTTTTATTTGCATGGGTGTTTATGCATATGCACCATCATATCCTCTTTACTCTGATATGTTTCCATGCATGTCTTCTTGTTCTTCATCAGACTGGTTATTTCCATCAGTCATTCACATTATTGTCGCTTTTTGTTTATTGCATTTACATGCATGGTTCCTTATGTATATGCAATGTCCTTACATCTAATTTGTTGTCATGCATGTTTCTTGTCTCTCTTTATGCAATTGCGCGGTGTTCTTTGGGTTGTCGCAATGTGTTCTTTTATTATGTAAAAAGGGGAGATGTGTTATACCTGCTGCTCAGCCAGTATGAGTGTACTGTGTAGAATGTTAGTGCATGGTGATGCGGTGGAATGTTGGGTGCCTGTGAGTGACAAGAGTATTAGTTGAGCAGCAGGGAGGCTGCTCCTGGTGGGGCTCTTCCTTGATAAACCATCTTATAATAATCTACACCTCGGCTTTCAGTCATCTTTTTATTAAAATAGATTTTTCTTCCTATTCAGCAATGTATGTGACTAAGAAGGAATGAAAAAAAGTTTTGTCTTTCTATTTTCCTCAAAACAGAATGAACTTCTGGCGAAATACCGTTAAAGAAGAAAAATTATATGGAACTGTCAGAGAGACCAGGGGTTTTGCATCCGGGAATCTGATGTCAGGCAATCCCATGGTTAACAACACTAATGTTTTATTTTTAGAGAAGCCAACCTGTACGTTTCAACCCCAAACACTAGATAGTGGGATATACACACCAGATGAATTTTTAACAGATCAACGCTGTGGAAAAGGAAGCAGTAAATTATGCACAATGGTTAGAAACAAATACAACGATCAATGGGGAAAAAGGCAAAAGCAGTTGGCTGGAGATAACTTTATTAGGTGACCTACTGAAAGGGACATAAAGAGGTCACTGTGGCAAACCAGATTTAGCATGCCAATATATCTTGTTGAAGAAAAGCAGTAAACTAAAATGGGAAGACGTAGTAAAAAACCATCACCTTACCATGATGACTCCAGTCTCATTATTAGCCAACATGATTGACACAAGACATGTGCTTGGACGAATTGCTGCAATGACATCATCCACTTCTGCTTGCCCACTCACGCAAGACACCTCAACGAATGTGGCATCTATAAAAAAGAATAGCAACATCCCATGCCATTATATGAATAAGAAGTATCCAATTAAAAAAAAAACTTCTGTCAATTCAATCTTGTGGTACATAATGCTAACCCACTGACCTGCCGCTTGTAGCTTCATCAAGTGCTCCAGTGGCAAACGCACCGAGTCATGCTCCACGCTAGAGGTGATGATATGTGGCACTCCACCGAACAAGCCATTATAGTCATGATCAGAGCTACCCTGGCTCATCGCCTTGAATTCTTGGAAATACTTGAGTGCTGAATGGAAAACCAAATTATTAGCCTGTAAGAAGACAAAATTGACAGTAATATCTAGAAAGCAAGCCAAGCAACACCCATGACTTCATACATTTAATTGAGGAGGCAGCTAACAATGTACAAGTAAAGAAGAGGAAGAACCCAGATGAGAGGTTACAGCTCTAAAGTGAAAGAAATGTGAACGTGTTATGATCCGTTGATCTAGAGTACTTAAAAAGTGAAGATGTCATATAATTTCAGGTTACCCTAAACACTCCATGAATTGAAAGCAAAACAATCAGCCCTGTACAGATAAATCACCTTTCCAAACTGACACCAATTAGTTCACATGGGCACCTTCAAGTCACAAAAGATGGCCATCAAAGTGGAGTCCCCTAGGGCTTCTGTCATCTTCAACCTTTACATGAAGCTGCCTGGTGCTCTACTCACAGACAACAGCACAAAAATACACCGATATATGGATGTAGTCAACTCTACATGAATTTCTCCTCTGCTTCAGATATCCAAAGCCTCAAACACTGCTTGCACATCATCCAGACCTGGATATCCAGCACTTTCGTGAACCTCAACCCAACCAAGACAGGCAGAATTCCTGTTATTTGCCAAGAACACCAAACAAGATACAATACAAACCGACCTTAATAACATGAAGCATGACCGCTTCGAACCCCAACTCTCACTGAATGCCAGGTCACTTGGGTTTACATTGGACACCAATCTCACCCTCAACACAATTGCAAAAAAATACAAAGCCTGCCTGGTACCATCCCTCTCTCTTAAAGAAAGTAAAATAATTGATTTCAGAAAGTGACTTCAGAACTGCGGATCGAGCCCTTGTACGAATGAATCTGAATGGTGGTAAGGCATTTCTCCATGGCCTCTAACACTCCACACTGACAGACCTTAAGGTCATCCTACACGCTGCTGCATGTCTCATCCAGGGCCTGAAGAAACTTGATCATAGCCCCTCCATCATGATGGAACGCCACTGACACCCTCTTCAAAACCAGCTATATACTGCCAAAGCTATCATCACGAACAGCATTCTCACTTATCTTACAGACGAGCATCGGACTACAGACTAGGAAGTGTAAAAAATAAAAAAGAATAAAAAAAAATAAAAAAAAGACAGCAGGCCTTTGCCATCTGTTCACACAGGAATTGAAACAACACCTCCATGTTAATCAGGACCACCCCAGCACTGCTCAAAACCAAAATTGATACCACACAGTTTCCTTCAACAAAGTGACCTTCCAATGGTGCAGAGAGCGCACCACTGGCCTGAGTGGCCAAAGAACACTGATTAACATGCTGTTTTACGATCCAACTAACAGCAAAGAATGCACATTTTCATTGCTTGCACTAATAAAAATGACACCCATGCTACACAACTGTTTTGATTGGCATTAAAAATAAAGCAAAATACGACAATATCCCGTGTCGGGTTTGCTGAATTACTACACCTGGAACATGTGTATGCCATTCAGGTGTGCAGCTCTATAAGTACCTTCAAGTGCTTTGAATTCCAGAACCTATGAATCTGTACTAATCTGTACTAGGGTCGCTGCTTTCATTGGTGGTTTAGTAAGTGTGTAATCATACGCATAGGATATCGGACCCAGAGCTGACTGCTTAAGGTAAGCTTTTCTGAGCAGCACATTTATTGTAATTTTAAATCAAACTGTATAATTCATAGAATCTACAGCACGTACACGAGTGTAACATGAAGTATTTTCCTGCACGATCAACATGCCGACACTTTGCAGCACAGGTGTTTTAAGGACAATATCAATAAATCAGGGGTTTGTAAAGCGCGCTACTCACCCATGAGGGTTTAAAGGCGGTGGGGGTGGGGGAGCAGCTCCGGATCAGTTGAAGAGCCAGGTCTTGAGGTCCTTACTGAACGTGTGCAGCATCGGGGAGCGTCTGATGTTCACAGGGAGCTCGTTCCAGATCTTGGCTGCGATGTAGGAGAAAGCTCTCCCATCTGCTCTGTTTTTGCAGAAGCGGGGGACCTCTGCCAGGGCGAGGTCAGCAGAGCGGAGGTTCCTCTTGGGTACGTGGCAGGAGAATCTCTCATTGAGGTATTTGGGTCCGATGTTGTTGAGGGATTTGTAGGCGTGGGTGAGGAGTTTGAAGGTGACCCTGTTCTCGACGGGGAACCAGTGGAGGTCTCGTAGGTGTTGGGTCATGTGTTTGTGACGCGGTGTCCAGAGGTACGAGTCTGGCTGCGGCTTTCTGGATTGTTTAGAATTTGTGGAGAAGAGTTCTGTTGATTCCGGCGTATTGGGCGTTGCCTTAGCCCAGTCTGCTGGTTATGAGAGCGTGGGTGACGGTCATTCTGCAGTCGGGGGAATCCATAATAGGTTGTGCTGTGCCAGCTAAGCCTTTGCATTATTTGACAAGCCACTATAACGCACGTACATATATAAGGGACAAAGATAACCAGGGACTAGCTGAGAGTGTAGCACATTCTCTTGAGTTAGAAAATCAGAATACCAAAGCATGAGCCATTTGGCACTGACAGCAAGGTGTAGAATTACGGACATCACAACATTTTTTGGACTATACAAGAAGCATGATGACAGTGATGAATATGCCCAAATCAGGGGCAGACTGGCTCAGCTGCTGAGACAACTCTGCTCCCCATACCGAATACCAATGCAACTAACGCAAGGCCTAGAGCACAGGTCACAGTTTGCAAGGGGAGTCACTTAAGAGCTTCTCTAAGATCCAGGTATGTTAAGGCTCTTTTTTTCCAGAATTCTTTAGATGATGCATGCTAGAAACCAAGAGGGGTCATGTACTGTGCCAGGCAGCAATGGCAAATGTTCAGCCTCCCCACAAACAGATGCAGCATAGCACCCTGCCCTAATTTCCTGCACTGTAAATGTACATAGTTCAAGACCGACTTGCTTGAAGCGGAAGATACAGAAGTACTCTGTGTTTCTGTACAGACACATTAAAACTGTCAAAAATCACTGAAATATTACTAAGTAGGGCACATACTTATAGAACTTACAGTAATGGAAGTAAGATAGCTGTCCCATAAAAAAATGAGCGGCAGTGGGGCTCGAAGTAAAACTATAATCAGCTTGAATATGGTTGGTTGGTGACTTAGAATGGACACAAATATATTTTATAGAGCTTCGAGGAGAGCATTAATAATAGTGTTGTTTAATGTGCCTAAAAGAAGGGGATAACTGTAATCTAAATATTAATTCTTACTTGGCGGGAAACAACGGCCCCATGAAATACCTAAAACAAGACACAGACTTTTTGTAAAGATGCTCAAAACACTAAAGTGTCATGAAGGTGGGACTACATATAACGAAAGGTAAAATTTACTGAATAGAAAGGCAATAAAAGTCCTGAACTGCTTGCTGCACATTTACACAAATGTAGCACCGTCGCTTCTTGGAATAATCAGATTTCCTCTATCAACCATGCTCATGTGAAATCCCCAAGGTGTGGAATAGTTGGGTGTGTGTTGTCAATTCATTAGCTAACTTTGAATCAGAATTATCTGCTGTTATTTTTTTTATTAAAGGAACTTTTATTAAAGGAACTCAGCAGCTTAACTTTAACTATACCTTTTTATTTTAAATTGAGGAATCTCTGCTGTGGTCTAACCTTCTCCAAAGGATGCAGACAACAAAGGCCCTTGTAGATCCTGCACACAATATGCAGCACCAAGTGGACACTTTAGCTCAGGTAAAAACAAGCTTTCTAGAGCTCTTCTTCAAAAGGGAGCAGGAGCTGTAATGATCAAGCCACATTAGTCTAAATGTAATTGCAGGTAAAAAAAGGAATGACAGTTATTTACATTTCTGTGAAACCAAAGTAAGGTTAGCATTTATGGAAAGTTCAGAACAGAGAGGAAATATGAGTGGAGGAAAGTTATAGGATCTCCGGTTCATAGGTTCCACAAATGTAAATGAAGACTTAGAAGAGCGTGCAAACTGCCTTTGTAACAGTTATACAATCATTAAAAGGGGTCATCTAGTGTAGAGAACACAGTTTTCTTCTACCGGCCCTGAATCTCTAACAGTCACCAACAATAGGCATTCTACAATGTAGCTTTCTTTGACAATATCAATTGGAGTTTTGAGATCTACTGTAACATCATTCAGCAGATGACCCCTTGGAATATGGCCAGTTATTGAGAAATTATCACAGACACCTGCAAAATGGTGCGTTTTTTGAGACTTTTTTAATCTTGCCTAGGCTTCTACTCTCCTTTGGCATCTGTCCTGGGTGACAGTCACCCATGGAGATGCACCTTCTCTCCATGAAGATCTCTGCTACCTTCCAATTTATACTTCCAACTGTAGACTACTATTGAACTAGGGTTCTATGGGTGGGGCTTTACTCACTCAACCTTTATCTCTTAGGAAGGCACATCATCCTCTTATTCTATAAGTGTAGTGTATGCTCAGCATCTCACTGTCCCGGAGCGACACCAAGACTGGTTTGGGGATATGGTAATGTACACTCCAGCTTGACTTCTGTTTCAGAAAAGCATCTCTTCAAGGTTTGGAAGTGAGAGTCATAGCTAGTCTGTTTCATACGTGATGTGCTTGCATCTGCCGTCCCAAGAAATATGGGTGCTGGTGAATCTGTGAGATACATTCAAGCCCAATGGGCAAGGACATAAAGAACAAACAGCTCACACTTAAATCTAACATCAGGGCGCACTGCCACCCCATTCACAGCCACAATAAAGGTACTTCATTCTGACACAGACATGCTGGGCTTTAACAATGTCTGGATTGGGGGTCAATTATGCGTTTTGCAAAGTCCACCCTTGCTTCACATTTTACAAAATGATACTCCATCCCACAAACTTACAGTTGTAGGTTTTACCAGCCTGTATGACAATATCTGTGGCATTGCTCAGGGAGGCTGCTTCCTAGGAGTGTAGAATGGACAGGACGTACCTCTGTGCCCCCAGAAGTGAAGATGATGTCCTCAGGTCTTCCTCCAACCATCAGAGCCACATTCTCACGGGCGAGGTCTATAATCTCCTTTGCCTTCTGACCTGTGGAAACCAAAAGGAACAGAGTTTTGCCCTTTTCACTTAAGTACAGAAGTTAACTGCAGTTTGCACAATGTAGCCTGCTAACTTGACAATGTGCATGGTCAAGAACTGCAGTGGCAGGTGAATGGAAAGTAGATCTCTACCTGGGAACTCTCCTCATTAACGAGTAGTATCAGGCCTGGAATAGTATAACAGGGTGCAAATAAAACGTAAGTATGGTTTTTAGATTTGGTCTCAATGGGCTCCTAACAAAACTTATGTGGAGGTTCTCGAAAAGGGGCTCCTTATCATATTGCTGTGGGAAACCCAATCCTCGTTTCTATGCAGAAGTAGGAAAATATCCTCGAGCTGCATAGCAACGGTAAAAAAATAAAGTTCCCCAAAAAGCGTCGCTAGCAAAGAAAGGAAAAACAGAAGAAACATACTAAAAAGGAATCTCTTCATCAAGTATTCCAAAGGGCAGGAATTACCCTCCCATCCAAGAGTGCACCCATGACCGTCCGTCCCCCTCTTTCCTCTGGCCATCCGAGACTCTCTAGTCGGCCCCGTTCCGCCAACTGTCCAAACCATGCCCACAGTACTTCCACCACCCCTTCCTCCCGTGGCCAAATCTCACATATTTTAACTCGGCTAGCTGAGGAACACGTGCGTCCCTCTCCCCTGTCCACTTGAGGAAGATGTGCTTGGCGCCACCCTCAGCCACGTGAGGCACTCCCACTTGCCCTCATCTCTGCAAAACTCTTCTAGCTGCCCTTCCCGCCACCCCTTCCTTGTGGTATCCGGTTTGCATCCTTCCCGTGTAACTCCTGTTTGTCCCCATCTCATGGCCGCCACCAACTCCGCCCTGCCGGCCGAGGTGTTACTACTCCCACACCCTCCCTTTGAGAGAACCAACTGGGTAGTGGCTATCCAATCATATAGAAAAGAAGAAAGGCAACAAGGTGTACCAGCGTGAATCAGGACATCTGCAATAATGTGTGTGTCTGTGAGTCCATAAGTGCGTGAGTGTAGTTGAATGGACAAGGAGTGTATGCCTGTGTTTTTAGCACTACCTTGCCAGATAAAATGCTGACTATGGCACAACGGTTGTACTTTTTCATAACTTGTGGGCAATCACGGGAGGATGTTCATTAACCATCCTGGAAAATGCTGGCATTTGTATAATGGTGGTAATTCTTGGCAATGTGTGGGCGTTCAAGTCACATTGCCTATCCCTAGTAAAATGCTGGCTGTGAAATAATGCTGGTAAATCCTCCCACATCAAGTGCATCGTATCTAACTCTGGCATAATGCTGATCCTGGCAGAATGGTTGCCATTCTAGACATAGTGTGCACATCCAAGGTACAGTGGTGGTCCTCCGTGGCACAATGGCAGTAATGGTGATATGGTGGTAATCCTTGGCATATCGTATGTATCCGTGGCTACTGGTGCACCACCACAACATTTTCTGTGGCACAATGATGGTAATACCACGAATCTTTTGGGCATCTGTGCTACAGTGATAGTTCTGGCAGTACGGTGGTGGCACGTGCGATACTGTGGTAGATCACTGCAAAATGGTGGCAATTCTTCTCAATCTGTGGGCATCCATGGCATCAATACCTGCTATAATGCTGGCACCTGCATTATGGAGGCACTGCATGAGACACTGTGAGGATGCAGGGCACTGTGTTAGCCATTCAAACATAATGCTGGTCCTAGCCTATTTGGTACTAATTCCAGGCACATTGTGGACAGCAGTGGTATGATGGTGGCGCATCTCATTTATAAATAATTGGAAATACATTAAAGCTTAAGAAAGTTCTGAGAATGAATCAACAAGTGTTTGTGAAATTATATACCATGTGACACAAGTCTTTGCTAATGTCTGTATTAAGGCGAGAGTTTTGGACAAGGAGAAATGTATTATCATTTGTAAATAGTTGTTTATCTAGCAAACAATGTGACCTGCATTACCTCAAGGTGCTTGGGGTTCAGTTGCTAGAAACAGTGATGAATTAAGTATGCTGATGTCTAAGGATCTCTATGTGGCACTAGAAGATTCTTTCAAGAAGGGAGATGGTCCTTCAATATGCCAAGCATCTCAATCTACCTCAGCTTCTCATGCTGACTGATGCTTTCTCATGGGTAAATCAATTTCTGATCATTAGGATTTGTTACATTTTCACCCTGTCTCCTAGTCGCTTTTTGTCCGGTGTGTTTTCCATGGCCTGGGGAACATTAAGGCAACCAGGCAAACCCTGTAACAAGTAACCCCAGTCATTTTTGGAACCTCAGGCACGAGATACCACTGCAAGGTCATAGAGCTTTTTAAGCAGTTGATTTCATGGGACAGTGAGGTTTCCTAAAGCTATTTAAAGCTATACATGTTACACTTGTCTCCTGTCCATCTAATAATTGGTACGAAAATGTTCAATATTAATGTGTTTTAAAGAATGCCGACTGCCCCACACTCTTTGTCCCAGTGACTCAAGTTACCTCACACTTTGCTGCTCCTCCAGCTGGCACCCTTTCTGTGAATGCACCATGACATTCTGCTACTAGGTCTATGTTCTCCCAGCACCCCTGTCTGTCAATGTAACCCATCTTTTTGTCATTGCCTCCCCACCTGCATACAGATACTCACACCCTGTCAATGAGCCCCAAGCTCATCTTCTGCCCATGTGTATCTAAGTGTTACACGCTTTGTTCCTATATTCTAGGTCCTCATTTTATCTGTGCTCCAACATTTGACGGTTGTGTGGCCCCAGATCCTCAGTCTCCAGGTGCCAATAGATCCTCACACCGATTTAACCATACACCACAAACACCTCACAGTGTCTGTCCATTCCACGTGCCTTCATTTCCTCAAACTAACCATCCATGTGCCCCAAGCATCTCACACGATCTGTCCTTATGCCAAAGGTGCCTCACTGTCTGTCCACTCGTCACAAGCGCCACACACTGTTCATGCATGTACTCTGAGCTCTTCTCGCTGCCTTGCCATGTGCCTCCTACTCATCACCCCATGTATCCATGTGCCCGCTCCGCAACCTATTTGTCCGTGTACCTATTTGTGTTGCTGAAATTCCTCTAAGGAAGTAGCCAAACTGTGCATGCTGCGGTGGGACAGTTGGAATACCTTCAAGGCCTGCTTGCACATACCTTTATATTTGTATTATATAGGTTTTAGTGCCTCCACGACCGCACTTTGTAAGATTACCTGCTGCATAAGTGTTGTTGATATTTATCAGACCATGGTTGCAAACATCCATATAGCTTCTGTATATTAGGAGGTGGGGTTCACCACCCGCTGGTTGCATGCACTCCCAACCTACAGTGTACGATCTGGTGAGGCTTGCCAGGCCTTTTTCACAGACACTCTTACACCTGCTGTGTATGGTCTGCAAAGGGCTCTAGCCCTTGGCCGCTGGAACTCCCACACCTGGTGTGCATGCTCTCCTGAGGATTGCCAAGTCTTGTTTACTTACACTCTCATACAACCAGAATGTGATCTCCTGGAGTTCACTTGACCTTGGATACAGGCCTAGACATACCTGCTGTATAGGAGCTGCTGGGATTTCCCCAAGCCTCCGTCATTGCTTCAGTTACGGCTTGAATCACTTTCAGTTCGAGAGGAGTGGTCGCATTGTAGTCCATATAGACCTTCCTGCACAGAGTAAATGAAAATAAAAGTTTCAACCAGAAAAGGCGAAATGGCTATGGTACAAAACGTAAAAGTTTAAACATCGGAGAGGAAAAAGAGAGAGTGATTAGTAGAAGTGAGGAATATTGAAAAGGATAGGGGGGGAAAAGAGACAGAAAACGTGAAAGCATAGATACCCTTCTTCCCCGATATGGGTGAAATGCAGCCCACCTTTCATTAGAACTCTGGTCTCCTCCCATGAGTGCGGAGTGCTCCATCTCGGTAGCTTATGCTGTGCCCTTAACCAGTAGGGCCCACTGCTTCATGGATACTGTGGGAGAGAAATGCAAAACACATCAGTAGGGACATCTAGGGACATCTCAGGGCATCAGACCACTACCTGAGAGTTGGCTTTAAGCAACTAGAGAATGTAACATCTCTTATAGGCAAAATCATCTCAGGCACGTTATACAGTAACATATAAATGCATATGTAATGCTGAGTTCTGAGTGCGGCAGTGAACCCTCTTTGCAGTATAGGTGACTTCAGTTCAAGAGACCTGTCGGGTACTGTCAGAAACTACCAGGGGCCTGATTTGCAAAAAAATATCTTACATGCAAACTTAGTCGCATCCAGAAACTCACACAATTTGTGCATGAACAACTTGTACATTGACTACAAGTAATTAGGTAAGTAAGCGGAAGTAGAAGGGACGTAACTTTGAAACTGAAGCGGCTAAGTACAAGAAATGCGAGTTAAGTGAACATCCAAGAAGTCAAAGTCACATATCATTTTGAAATTCACAAAAAATATCCAAATGATTTGCCCAATTGTATTAGTCTTCAAATAACCTCTGTATCATAAATGATAAAATAGTGCACTTAACTGGTAGTTAAGTTTTAGTGAAATGTCTTCAAGGCTGTTCTGAAAGGATACTGAAATAATTCTAAAGAGTAAAGGACTGTCTGTGGGCTGAGGAGTACCTCTCCCAGGGATGTTGGGGAAGTACTTCCTTTCCGCTTTCTATCTTTTCTTTTACTTCCCTACTTTTTTTCACTCCTTATTACTTTTATTCATTTTTGACTCTACCTTGCTCCCAGCTTTCTTCCCAATTTCAATTACTACTCTTTCCTTTATCCATCAGTTGCTGGGCACCTCTTCGTTCTGCCATGGCATTCCTGAGAACTGTAACTTATTTCCTTCTCTACGAAGATAGCCCAGAAAGCACTAATTACATATTTTGCGTGATCCTGCAAGTCCGGCCATCGGGCCCAGTGCCAGCCCCCATAGTAGCTGCTGAAAAGATGTGTTCACTACGCCGCTGTCAATGTAAAACAATTATGAAATACAATGTCAGTAGTAGTCCAGAATCTGCCGTTTAGCAACACAGAGGACCTCGCCAAACATTTCACTGTCCTTCCTACAATGTAAATGAAGTGCACGGATACGTTTATGGGGCTAAACCAGCAGTTCCAGGTTCAAGCAAAAAACTCAGTGGACCTGGCCAATGTTGTAACAGTTGTGTCTAAAACTCAATCACCCACCACCAAAATCACACTACAGCACACTCACAGATTAGGACTGCAACGGTTTGAAATGAAAGCAGTTCAGGGAGACCATGCTCTTGTCTAAACTGGTCAGGAGTCAATATCCAGGCAGCCACTGGTGTAAAGAAATATATATAGTGCCTACTGTCGGCTCCCAAGATGCAGCTCAACTGTATAGTATAGGTGTCTATGCCATATATGGCTAGTCAAAATCAAACTTTCGTAGTGAGTTGGGCACACATGAGAACTGGGGCACTGATTGGACCCAGTGTTTGAGTGCAGCATCTAGGACGCCACTTACCACTGCAGCGTACAGTGGTCGCTGGCTGGGTCTGATACACAGATACGGAGGATAGCGATAATGGAAAGAGATTACTTGATTTTGTTTTTTTTTTATGGTTTCGCCTACCACACACTGTGGCTGGCTCTCAAAAGTAAAGAGCAAATTGACAGTCTGGAATTTATACAAGTGGTGTGTAAAATAAGAGAGAGGGGCTCTATTCCACAAAAAGGGGTAGAGCGCCGAGAGACAATAGTCCGAAGAAGTATTCCCCTTTTTGGCACCTATGCAAATAATCACACAAACTCATACAGATATCAAACTCAATCAATCACCAGAACAAGACACCAAAATTTGAACCCTAGTCACAAGATATTATAAAAAATTCTATTTTATTAAAAATGTTACACACTAAACATTGTTAAGCAAATACAGAATTAAAAATAGTAAGACAGTTACATAACAGTACACATAACTAATGACATTGTACCTGTTGTGCAATAAGCAAGCAAAAAAGAGATCACAAATAAAAAACAATTCAAAACATGGGGAGAACACAAGAAAGAAAAAATGCTTTCTAATCCAGAATACAAAGGAAGACACTAGACCCAAATCAACTGTTCTCCGCAGTGTTGATACTGCTAGCTAATTTCATCGAGAACAGATGTCACTCCAGTCTACAGTCTGCCTTTTGGACTTGCGTCGACGCGTTTCGGTGGAGTACTAAAATTATAAGACCACCTTCTTCAGGACAATTTATTCAATCTCCCACGATATAGATAATCTTAACATTTTCCTAAGTACATCCAAGAGGTCCGTATTGGTAGACTTCTTGCCTTCTAACTAAAAAGCAGAATACGCTGAATTCAGCGGGAACGTAAAGGAGCAGGCCTTTTGGTCTGCCTTCCTGCCTTTTAAAATTAGTTACGAGCGGGTTGCGAGGGTATGTGCGCCGATCTTTATGTTCAACATGAGTGTTGTAACATCTTTAGGATAAGACTGGTCCTGTATTATTACTGAGGTCCCTTTGCGATGATCCTCGATGTATTTAGACAATCTCGATGGCGCTTTATTTTTAATAATTCTAAGATTTCCGGTTCCAAGCACATGGATACCTCTACGTCATCCCGGGAGCTGATGACGTAGAGGTATCCATGTGCTTGGAACCGGAAATCTTAGAATTATTAAAAATAAAGCGCCATCGAGATTGTCTAAATACATCGAGGATCATCGCAAAGGGACCTCAGTAATAATACAGGACCAGTCTTATCCTAAAGATGTTACAACACTCATGTTGAACATAAAGATCGGCGCACATACCCTCGCAACCCGATCGTAACTAATTTTAAAAGGCAGGAAGGCAGACCAAAAGGCCTGCTCCTTTACGTTCCCGCTGAATTCAGCGTATTCCGCTTTTTAGTTAGAAGGCAAGAAGTCTACCAATACGGACCTCTTGGATGTACTTAGGAAAATTTTAAGATTATCTATATCGTGGGAGATTGAATAAATTGTCCTGAAGAAGGTGGTCTTATAATTTTAGTACTCCACCGAAACGCGTCGACGCAAGTCCAAAAGGCAGACTGTAGACTGGAGTGACATCTGTTCTCGATGAAATTAGCTAGCAGTATCAACACTGCGGAGAACAGTTGATTTGGGTCTAGTGTCTTCCTTTGTATTCTGGATTAGAAAGCATTTTTTCTGTCTTGTGTTCTCCCCATGTTTTGAATTGTTTTTTATTTGTGATCTCTTTTTTGCTTGCTTATTGCACAACAGGTACAATGTCATTAGTTATGTGTACTGTTATGTAACTGTCTTACTATTTTTAATTCTGTATTTGCTTAACAATGTTTAGTGTGTAACATTTTTAATAAAATAGAATTTTTTATAATATCTTGTGACTAGGGTTCAAATTTTGGTGTCTTGTTCTGGTGATTGATTGAGTTTGATATCTGTATGAGTTTGTGTGATTATTTGCATAGGTGCCAAAAAGGGGAATACTTCTTCGGACTATTTTTACAAGTGGGACAAGGCACTTTTCCCCTCTGATCCCTGGCAGTATTAGTTTCATTTTTTCAGCCGTATCTTTAGTGTGTTCAGGTTTTGGACTGCGATGTGGCGACCTTGCACCTTCCAATATTTCAGGTGATATGTTCACTTTTAGAATTTTCGGAGACACACAGTTCTAGACTCACACGATTTAGGCTATGCCCTTAAATACACAGGCCATGTCCCATCGGTCATGCCTCTTTTGCCAGGCAGCCTTTAGAGACCCCCCCCCCCCCCCCAATTTTTGTCCCATATAAAATCCTGCCTTTACCGGAACAGGACATATATTGACAAAGATAAAGGAAGCCATTACCACCAAGTCAAGGAATACACTGGCACTGAAAAGAGGAATACAATGACATTGGGACAGAGAGACTGGTATTGTGGGAAGGAAAGACATGTAATTTGAGACAGGCAGTTCATGACAGACAGACAGAAAGAGAATACACTAACATGGTACAGAAAACATACTGACAATGTCTTCAAGTTCCCAGTATAAAGTTTATTCCTTGGTTCCTTCACATCAGGGCTGGTTGACTACCTTGGAGCCAGCAAGAGCAGCATTCTACAGCAGGTGGACTCATACTGAGGGACAGAGAAAACACTAACAGATAACCATATAATACTGACACTCTGACAAAATGTTACGATAATGGTCTTGGAAATAAAAGCTTTTTGGGACAGAAAGAAAACTATAATGGAATATGGAGCACTGGATTGGAACAGGGAGGCGCACACAAGGGCAGCGCACATACTAACACTGGTTTATATCCTGATCAAAAAGGGGAATACACACCGTGATGCTCCACAAACAACTGTGACATAGACAACACGGTAATTCAGACAGGGAGACAGACACTCAGGCAAAAAAATACACGACTCTGGGAACACTCTGGCACGGAAAGCGGGAAGAAATGATCAATGCAGAGCAAAGAAACCGACACTGGACAATGAGTATACAGCCACTGGGTGAGGCACTACCAAAAAAGGGAACACCCTGCCAATAGTGCATGGTATAATACACTGACAGAGGGTAGGAAATGCAATGAAGAAAGAGACTGCAGTGAGCTATGGAGAAGCAAATGCTGCTGCTAGAAGGTTAAACTTTTTCCTCCACTTCATGAAAGAGATGACCCCCTTTTCTTGCCAGAACCCTAGAGAATGTCCCCCACATTAGCCCCCACTTCTGTAGAGCTGCGGTCCAATGTAATTCAATCACCTTCACCCTCCATATACTGTAACTTGAGCCTCTCTCTAAAATGTGACACTTGCTTCCACTCCACATCCCTGCTCCACACATAACACCGCTCCCTCGCAGCAGTGCTTAAGTCTTTATCCTCCCATTTTACCACAACATAATTTGCTGCTTACAGGACAAGCACAACAAAAGTTCATCCATATGAATTTGAGTTACCCAGTGTGATACCACGAGGTGCTTGTATGGGTATCACTTTCTGTTCTTTCAGCCCTATAAAGCGGATAAGAAGTTCCTGTCTGCAGCAATCATGTGTTTACTGTGTGATTTGGAGGGAGAGGCTGCCGCATTGGAGCGGTCCAGTACAATCAAGCTTCATCAACACATTCAGCTTTTTAAGATGCTGATAGGGAAAGTGGGCACCGACAATCAAACACTCTAGCCAGTGTGAATGAAAACCATGCTGGTGCCCGTTACCATTTGCTAGAAAGGATAGAACTTTACCACCATATTACATTTTGTTGAATAGACGATACAACTAGGTTCTACCTAGCCCCACCTGAGGTAATAGCTAGTCTATTTTTTGTATCCATGCACTTAACAAGAGTGTTTAAATTAAGTCTAAAGACTTCCAAGCTTAGCAAACAAATCAAGAAAGGAGATCAAGTTCCAAAAGTGATTGCCACAAGCACGCAATCTGGCAAACTGGAGACTCACTAGACCACTACTACTGGGGTGAGAGGTATTCTAATGGAAAGGCGGAAGGAAAATGTTGCTGTATTTTGGGCCATGCCCAGATTTAGAATATACTATTTATTACCAGCATATATATGTAAAATGGTAAAGCTAGTTGCAAGACTAAAATATATCCAAAAAAGTGCCACATTTAGAGGTGGTGTCTGGTAATGGTGGTACACCTTCTGAGGGATTCTGTTTAAGTTTTTTTTTTTTTTTTAGTTTTTTTTTATAATAGCGCATGCTAAAAATATATTGAGCCTTTTTGAAGCTCCTCCAATATTTCAATACAACTGCATTAGTAGATTGTGAGACCTTTTCTTTGGGACCTGGGATATTAGTTGGTTACTGGCCACTATCTGTGGTGGGCACTGCTGCTTAACAGAGTTAATCATGTAGTCATTGTTCTCTTCAAAGAAGGCAACAGCAAGTAGTTAAGGCTTACTCCAGGAGATGCTAAACGGATTGAACTCCAATACAGTAAAACTCTTATAGTTTAAAAGGGCCTGATTTAGAGGTGGTTATAGAATGAAAACCCAAAAATGTGTCCCACAGCGCAGTTGCGCTCACACACCACTAAGCAATTTCGAGTACATCCGCATGCAGTCTTTTTGCACGCATATTGTGTCCTGCAGAGTGATAAAGGATAGTTGGAAACCCCTTACTAAACCTTCCCATATTCACACCTTTTTTTGCAAAACCTCCCTCTTATACAGCTATCTTTGTGTTTTATGAAAAACATTGATTAAGGTTTCCACCAGACACCTAAGAACGTGGTTGACCACGTTGTACTCATCACGTGAAAGAAAGGAGGCTCCGACACAAGGCTCTTTAGTATTTACGAATAAGTTATTTTTATTCAATCACAACAGTACCCTTTCAAATATATGACTTTACAAAGCATTTATAGCAAATTCAGATGAATGTTTAACATCCAGCGATGTAACAGTTTATAACGCCATCAAAGTCCATGTTTAAAGTCACTGTACATTGATTCTTACAAGTTTATCTTGTTTGATTTTGTCACAAGGAATGTATGTTTGTTTATACATACATGGATGAGTGTCATTGTCTACATCCGTTCCTGTGCTAGACTGCACGTATACAAGACTTGTGTTAACAGGCTAAGAGTGTTGTCTCCTTACCTACGACCACAATGTAATATTTAGAGATTCGGTAGACAGTAACTTCTATCACTGTTCGGATAACAACACTGTGCATCAGGCTTTTGTGAAACCGATAAGATTGTACAAAGTTGTCAAATATCACAATGTCATGCAGCCCAGTGAATTTCACAACTATGTTATACAGCCAGACAAATAACTCTCTCACGTCTTCTGATCGCTTCCTTATCTGGGGGTTATCAGTGTTGTCTGGTGAAACTGTGTTGAGGTTATCAGCGAGACACTCAGACTGAAATTGCCTCCCGTGTTTTGTTGTGCTTTAGATAAAGGGAGTGGATGTTTTAGGCACTGCACAGAGCTCGGCTGAAGAGTACGATTTTGAGGACCGGGTTGGTAATCGTTTTATCTCTACGTTAACTACCTCCGGTCAGCGTCGAACTGGACACTGCAGTGTAGGCACGATGCTATAAAGATTCCCAGGCCCATGATTACATACGGTCCTTGTTTTTGCTTTACTATCCGGGTCAGAAGCCCCGTTTATTTTATTATAAAATCAAGACTACAAGGGCCAGAATGCAAAGCAGAAAACACTGCACGAATTCACCTACTAACATACGGAACTAATAAACGCGAGAGCTAAGAATATAATACAAGTCACTTCCTATTCTACGATCCCCTTATGCTTCTGCCACGCCACATCGTACAGTCAGCGGAGTTATCTACTGCGGATGGTGTCCCTAATTGCCCTCACTCCTGTCATCAGTTATCTACTGCTTAGAAGTGGGAACTTACCTGGTTCAAGCAAAGGAAACTCTGGTCGTGTGCTCATTTCCCCAAACGTGTCAATCTGAAACTAAAAGCCTCTCTACGGTGAACTTTAACTTAAGGACCGCACTGAATTGCAACTCTGCGTCAAACCACCAACCAGGAATGGTAAAAATCCGGATTTGAAGGGGAGGGGCAGAGGGAAAAACAGGGAACTCAGTGGCTATAAAGTTCGAGAACTTCAAGATTGAGCGGCGCGGACCACAGATGCGTAAACAAGGTTAACCAGACCCCCACCCTGTGAAAAAGACAGTTCTGTGGCAAACTATTCGAAATGCGAAGCTGTGTTATTTCTTCCGAGGGCGAGCTGTTACCGCGTCGTATATTTGGAAGGCAACTATGCACCTAGAAAAAAGTATTCAATAATTCTACAACTACCCTAAAAGTAACATAAATATTTTAAAACGTAGTAAGGTTTGCAGAGGAAATCATGTAAAAGTATACCGGGGAAGTAGTAGAATCCGGGCACGTAGAATCGATTACAAATATTAAAACGTGGCTTTTGATTGGCCAAAAGCCCAGACACATCATCAGTGACAAGCACGCTACGCTACGTTCTCTTTCTGTGCGTTCTGGTATACTTCTTCCGATGCTGCGCACGCCTCGACTGGAACGTAGACCAGCAACAATATACACATGAAGAGTTCCGTAGACTGTCGACGTAGATAGAGTAGGGTAACCAGACGTCCTGATTTTGCCCGTACAGTACCGGTGTCCCGACACTTATACCTGCAACAAATACATTTTTTTAAATGTATTTATTTAATGCGTTTTTATATAGCGCGGACTTTACCCGAAGGTGTCAGAGCGCTTCACAATAGGAGCAGTAATGATACATAAGGAGAAAAAATACAAGTGAACATGTTACAAAATCAAACGGTACGTTACATGAGGCAATAGTGACAATTGTGCAAGTATCGAGCGCAAACAAAATACAAGAGGTAGCAAACAATACGTTACAAAAGGAAAAAGTGACGTGTGCAGGTTAAAAGGGCATACAAAGTACACGTAGAGGTAAAAAAAATTGCAATAAATGGCAGACATTCAAAACACCAAAACAAAAGTTACTTTACATGAGGCAGTGGTGGCTGTTGTGCATGTATCAAAAGCACACAAAATACAAGAGGTAGCACACGATACGTTGCAAAAGGAACAAGCATTTGCAATGCAATCGGTCTCGCCTTTGGGACCTTATATGTATTTAGCTATGCAGCACATTAGCCTGGGTGCTGAAACATCTACTGTTCTTTAACATGGTTGAAAGTAAACACCAAGCTGCGTGACATGCCAGGTATGGGAACACATGGAGAGAAATATTGCCTTTCAGCAGGAAATGGAATAGTCCAAAGCTCTGTTATTAATATAAAATCAGGGCCTTCGGTGGTCATATCACTGAAAATACAAGATTTTAAAAAAATATTATTGTCTACCAGTGCTCGTGGAAGACAATTTCTATGGACTGGAATCTAGAGAATGCCAAAGTGATTGTGGTATTTTACTGACCTCTGCTGGTCGTCTTCTATCAAGAAAGTAAAATATAGGCAGTTGCCAGAAAAATTTAAGAAAAGAAAGTCCTTCAGCAGAAAGCAATTGTGGTATTCTAATGACCTCTACTGGTCCTTTTTAATTAAGACAAGTTAAATAGAGGCAGTTGAACATACAAAAAAGTCCAAAGCGGAAGCAGACAAGTCCTAGGGAGGATCTCCAAAGCCCACAAAGTACATACACATATAAGAATATAGTAATATACAAGTATATACTAAAGTATATACAAGAGGTCTCGGTTGCTCAACCTAAAAAACATAATTGGTATAATGTTTTTCTCCCATTTACTTTTAGTGAAGTAGAGGCAAGTTCAGGCGGGAAACAGTCAAAATAAAGCCATTTTTGGCTTGAAAAATCAGGAGTCTTCACCTGAAAATTCTATTTTATTGGCATGTATAGCATCAGGCATGGAAAGTTGTCAGGGTAGTTTACATCACTTGAAGTTAAATTAGCCAACAGTGGAAGTGAGCTGACCT
Source organism: Triturus cristatus (assembly GCF_964204655.1). NCBI lineage: Eukaryota > Metazoa > Chordata > Amphibia > Caudata > Salamandridae > Triturus > Triturus cristatus. The sequence continues at coordinate 836,736,612 of NC_140594.1, forward strand.
ATTGTCCCTTGCTACATGCTGAAATGGTGAAAAAAGATTAAATGACACAATAGACCAATATATTAAGAGGACTGGGAGAACGTAAAAGTAAATATATCATACAAATGCTTTTAGTAAAATCAAAAGGTCTTAATTACATCATTAAAAAAAGGTTTTGGCTCAAGCTAGACCTAAAACAATATAAAATCGAGAGTTCTAGGTTATTGCCTGGCTTAAAACTATGTGCAGGCCTTCATCCACAGCTACATTTTTAGGTGGACGTAGTCTATTTTTCCAAGGATGTGATCACCTGAGAACTGGCCTAGTATACACAGTCTGTTTTCTATGTCTATAAATATATTTTCGCTCGTTCGTGAAAACCGGACGCAGCAATAGCCTCATCTCGTGGAAGACTGGCGGCCATGTCAGAATGGTGTTTGCGTTTAACGAGACGCAGCAATCGGAACCCACACTTTGGGCAATAACGTGAAGAAAGGCTGCCTATGTGTTGCGTAGGATAAACAATACGAATCTTATCTATATATTGCATTGGAAATTCTAACCCAGGATGGAAGATGCCACGACGTTAATACTAATATTGTCGGGAACGTGAATTTTGCCCGTGCGCCAGCCAGATGAGGTCAATACCTAGAAGGAAGGCTTACTTTTCTAGATGAGTTTAGTGTTATCAGTGAATGCCCGCAAGCGACTTGTTAGCCGGGTTTCTCGCACATGCGCAGAGAGCGTTAGCTCCCATTGGGTGTTGAAGCTACAGCTGAGAGACACCGCCCGTCTGTCATGGCCGGCCAAGGGGGCTCGGGCCCCAGTATCCTGGAATATTTAGGGGGAGAGGATGGCTACCGTTGTGGATACTGCCGTAGCGAGACCGAGAACATGTCCCACGGTAAAAGGAGGGAAGAGATAGAGTGGGTTTCGGGATGCTCTGTTATACGAACAAGCAACTGGAACATGAACAAGTGAACACTTAAACGCAGTGTCTCACAGCACAGCGTGTAGTTATAATTTTTGAGCGGTTGCACCCACTAAACTATCCCACAAGTCACTAGATTAGAACCGGTGAGTTGAAAGTGCGGCTATGGATGGCTGCCCCAGTACACTGGTATTTACGACTTGGAAGGCTCCAAACTTTTACGTGTAAAACAGAGGGGCGCATGGAAGTGTGATACTGTCCCTACCTGCCACTCCCATTGTCTGTCCCGAGTCCCTTTCCTCCTACACACCGTGAATTAGGTACCTGCCCTCCTACGAACCTAAACAGCCTGCAGGCGCCTTCCTGACCTGGCAGTGGAGAAGATGCTGCGGGCAGGGAGGAGGAGGGCTGCGGGCGCCGGCGCGAGGTGTGTGCGCGTGCGCGTTAGGCAGCCGGGGATGCGGTGAGGGGGGTCGGCAGCGGCGGAGTGTGTGCGCGCGTGTGCGTCTGCGCAAGCGTGTCCACAGACCCCGATCGCTGCGCGTGCCCTGGTCTGTCTCCCTTGGGAGCAAACACGGCAACAATAAGTCTCGTTGGCGGCGGCGCGCTGCAACGCCAGCAAGACCTAAAAAAACCTGAGTGTGTTAGATCGCTTCTTATGCATCAATATACGAGTTTCACTTTTCCAACTCTTACTCCTTTGCCTTCAATGTTCCTAAATACATAATCTTTAATCAGGGAAAACAGACGGAAGGTCTCAAAGAAGATGAGAAACATTTCGAGTAGATCTAACAGTTAGGGGCCAACTACAGTTAGCTGCCTCTGTCCAAACAATACTAGACATATTCCCATCCATTTCCCAAAAAGTTTGATTTGTGTTCCACTCTGAAAAAACGTATCTTTAGGTGGCGAGGACTGACGAGGAGCCACATTCTCAAGTTACACTGAGAGTTGGACTGAGCGAGAACTGAGCGAGGACTTTCAGAGAGGGCTCTTGAGTCCGTGCCACAACTAGACCGAAAGACAGAAAAGTGCAACTGAGAAGCATAGCATTAAAAAAATCCCTGCTACTTCGTTGAAATGGGGGGAAAAAATATCGCCAGGGAGTTGCCAATTACAAAACGTAACATTTTCAAACAAGAATTCCACTTCAAAGCCACGACTGGTAAGTTCAAGACTTTTGCACTGAAAAGGGAGTTGTTGGATCAGATTGGTGAAGGTGCAAATTCATTTTTTAAATGCACAGAAGTCTGAGTTTTTTTTTTTTAATACTTTTTTGGATTACTAGTGAAGTGCACACATTCTGCCAATTATGAGAGAGATGTGCTCAAAGGACCGCCGGCCTCATGCACGGGTAAGTAAAAATAGATTTTAACAAGTAATGCCATAAATGCAGTGAACATCCGACTAATCTCTAAACCATGCATCAGTAGGAAAAGGCCTACATTTCAATAACCCTCCAAGGGACCAGCAGTCAAGTCAGACCAGAAGCACCTTATTCACATGCATCCATCATCCCTTTTACAGCAATGCAAGCACCCTAAATCACCAACACAGAAGTAGAACCAATGTTTCCGGCGGCACAAAACGAGAACTATGAACTGCGGAAATCTATCCACAAATTGAACCACAACATGTTGCTGAAAGTAACCAGAGGAAGGGAAAACTCGCACGGAGGCAAAGTTCAATCCAAATAAACCTTTTTACTTTCACAGACCGGCTGAAATACATTTCGTTGAAATATTAATCGATTAATTCATAAAGTTTATCATTTAGGTTACAGGTTGCAATACCTTTCGCCCTACGAACAAAATGAGGACAAAGGTGGAATACTAGTACGTTTTTCATATATGCTGCAATATTGTGAAGTTTTCTCCTTAATGTACAGCTTTTTGCTCCCAAAAGCAATATAAAATTCAAACGATCATATAAATGAGAGCTGGTTAAGACCTCGTGGGGAGACTGGGTAGCGTAATAATAGAGTTCCTGGGTTTGGCAGGTGTCCAATTGAGAAGCCTTTGGAAATTTGTTTTAACTTAAGTCTTTTATAATAGCAATTCTCAGATCCTATCTTGTTTTCTAATCGAGAAGGCAACATTTCCTAAAAGAAAAGGGTTGACAGCAAATGGACAAAATGTTCATATTTTCTTTAAAACGAAATTTTAAAATATGAAAACGTTGCTTGAAAACTACTTGCCTTTCCAAGCATATTAACGTAGCAGGTGACAATAAAAAAATGGTCTCATGTACAGTTTCTCAAATAAGGGCAGCCATTTCCATTGTCTGTCCCGAGTCCCTTTCCTCCTACACACCGTGAATTAGGTACCTGCCTTCCTACGAACCTAAACAGCCTGCAGGCGCATTCCTGACCTGGCAGTGGAGAAGGTGCTGTGGGCAGGGAGGAGGAGGGCTGCGGGCGCCAGCGCGAGGTGTGTGTGCGCGCGCGTTAGGCAGCCGGGGATGCGGTGAGGGGGGTCGGCAGCGGCGGAGTGTGTGCGCGCGCGTGTGCTTCTGCGCAAGCGCGGCCACAGACCCCGATCGCTGCGCGTGCCCTGGTCTGTCTCCCTTGGGAGCAAACACGGCAACAGTAAGTCTCGTTGGCGGCAGCGCTTCGCGCTGCAACGCCAGCAAGACCTAAAAAGTGACGTGTGCATGTTACAAAAGCGTCCAAAATAAAAGTATAATACTGCAATAAATGGCAGACACTCAAAACACAAAAACACACTGGGAAGGCACTTCTATAGGCATGGAGAACAGAATTTCCTATAATGGAAGGACTTCCTTCAGAAAATAGAGGGCGTGAATTAAATTTGGAAGTGTCTTTGAAGGAGGAGAGCTTTGAGGTCAGTTTTGAAGGCCTGGGAAGAGCTGGTGGTCCGGAGCTGAGGCGGAAGTGAGTTCCAGATTCTCACCGCGTTGCTTGAAAAGGATTGGGCCATCGATCTTTCCTTCTTGAAAGTGGGAGGTTCAAGCAATACATTTTCTGCATTACGTGATGGTCTGGAGCCTCCAGAGAGTTTCAGTTTATCCACCAGGTAGCGAGGGGAGGAGGTGTGTAAAGCTTTGTGGGTGATACAGGCAGTCTTGTAGATAGATCTTGCCTCTATGGGAAGCTACCGGAGGGTGGATAAAATGGGTGTGATGTGGTCGCTTCTTTTGGCCCCATATATGAAGCGAGCTGCTGAATGGAGAACAGACTTCAGGGGGGACAGGTGGGATTTGGGGAGGCCAGTAAGAAGAGAATTGCAGTAGTCCAATCTGGAGAGAACCAGCGATTGGACCAGGGTTTTAAGGTCGTGCTCCGGGAAGAAGCGATGAATCCCCCAAAGAAGGCGCAGTTGGTATCGAGCAGACTTTGCAATGGAATCGATGTGGGAGAGTAGATTGAGTTTTTTGTCGAGTATGACACCAAGGGATTTTGCGCTCTCGACAATGATGGGTTTATTGTTCAGTAGATTGATCTGATCCATCCATGAATGCACTGGGGGAGGAGAAAGTGAGGAGGAGAGGAGGAGGAATTCAGTTTTGGAGGGATTCAGGATCAGTTGATGAGTTAACATGCAGTTTTGAATGGAGTCGAGAGTAGAGCTTAGGAAGGAGAGATCATGAGTGGAGGCCACCTTAAGGTAGATTTGAGTGTCGTCCGCATATAGATGATAGTGGATCCCGGATTTACTCAGGAGATTTCCCAACTGTTCTAAATAGAGATTGAACAGTGTGGGTGCAAGTATAGAGCCTTGAGGAACACCTTGACTGACCGCCAAAGGAGATGAAAGACTGTTCGCTATTTTGATCATTTGGGATCTATCAGAGAGGAAGGAGGCAAACCATTTGAGCACAGTGCCCTCCATGCCCATTCTCTGTTGAAGAGTGTTAAGGAGAGTGTTGTGATTGACAGTGTCAAAGGCTGCAGAAAGGTCAAGAAGAATTAGAAGACAAGACTCCCCTGAATCAAGTGTCCGCAGCGCGTCATCAATCACTAGCAGCAGGGCTGTTTCAGTGCTGCAGTTTTGAATGAAGCCGGACTGGAAATTGTCCAGAAGATCATTGTCCTTGATATGGCGAGAGAGTTGTTTCGCTACACATTTTTCTGTGATTTTCGCATGTCCCAGTTTTTGAGAGAGGGTCAGCTGAGCTCCCACATTAAGTGTGGTACGGGCTCACGTTCCTCCGACCCTCCTTTTTTTTTTGTTGTTGCATATTTATCTAGCGCGAACTCGACCCGAAGGTATTGGAGCGCTTTACATGAGCACCTTATTTTGTTGGGCAACCCTCCTACCCGCACTTCCATGTTGTTTGGCCGGAATGTGCACTCTTAAGAGAGGCGCGTTACTTTCATAACATTCAGGTGCCCCTGGGGCACCCCGTGACTGACTATGCAAGTGTCTGAGGCCGTGGTGCAGGCCGGGCGCTGGGGCTGCTGCTGTGCCCTGCGCCGTCGCTGCTGCTATGAAGGTGCTGCCAGTGCTCCCTTCACAAACCCAGCCATCATGGGCCCCTCCATGCCCCCTGGCTGACTCCCTGCTGAGGATCACACTTCTAGAGCAGAGCCGGCATCTCCCCCAGCCCTGCCAGCATGGGCCCCTCCATGCCCCCTGGGTGACTCCCTGCTGAGGATCACACCTCCAGAGCAGCGCCGGCATCTCCCCCAGCCCTGCCATCATGGGCCCCTCCATGCCCCTCGCTGACTGGTGATCACACCTCCAGAGCAGTGCCGGCATCTCCCCCAACCCTGACAGCATGGGCCCCGCCATGCCCCCTCGCTGACTCCCTGCTGAGGACCACAGCTCCGGAGCAGCACTGGCATCTCCTCCAGCCCTGCCAGCATGGGCCCCTCCATGCCTCTGGCTGACTCACTGCTGGTGATTATGATGGAGCGGGTAAAATGTTTTCTTTTTATATACCCAATCCATTTATATATGTTTGTATTAAAATAACTAATGATTAATCATAATAATTAATAGAGTGTTGTTTTCGAAACTAATCAACCTTAGTAACCGAGAGAATATACGTGGGATTGCTTTGCATGGCTACAAATAATTTGTAAACTAAGTCTGTATGCATATTAATAGGATAAATGTTGCTTATGTTATGTTATCATGAATTCTGCTTAAATAAACAAGTATTAATGGCTTGGATATGGCATATGGCTAGATAAATGCACACACATATGGGTATTAGCAAGGGAAATAACACTGTTTAACCATTTCAATGTATTGATGACGTTTTTGTGTTTCTTTGCTTAAGTTGACCATTTGGGCCTGGGCCGCCGACTGAATCAGATCTTACGAAGTAAAATCAATGAAGGGAAAGAAGAAACGCGCCTGCGCAAACCTCAGCAGCTGCGACCTGCCGGTGAACTGTCATCGCTGTGCCCATCAAGGCTGCACCGGGCGAAAGGCCAACCCTTCAATACAAATTGTTGCAACCTAAACTATGGATTACCAACGTTCCCATACATTCGTTTTGGAACTTTTAGCATGTGGGAACGACATATAATGTTTCCTGATGAATTAGGATGTACTTTGATTGACCAATAAGAAGCTCTGAAGATGAAGGTTGTAACTTTCTGAATGTAATTTTTAGTATAAATAATAGTAGACTAGAGAGGGTCGTACTGAACGCACTTCATCATATCCAGTATCCTGATGTTATGCTGACGGAGAGGACGGTGACTCTGCATGATAGAACAGAACTTTGACGATTTGACTGAGGACCAGATTCTGACTTAGAAAACGACAAATAGCCAGAATAGGTAAATATGACAAAAGATGAAATTTACTAATTAGGTCTAACCTGCATTTGATTTAGATAAAGAAAGATTAATTGAATTCATGTGTTTCGTCGCAGGTCTGTGGTGCTGAATTCACCGGGAAAGAAACTAATGGACACACAGGTTACAATTCTCCTCAAGCTTCAGGTCCTGTGAACGTAAAGTGACGTCACTGCTCTGTAAAGTATGTCTTGTTTCACTTCACCAAAACAAAAAAGTTTTAACCTTTTTTAAAGTGTTGTATACTGGCAATGTTGAGAGCTTGCGGCGTGTGCAATTTTAATGTGAAATGAAGCAATATTAATTTTTATGCTTGATAATAGCTGATTTCATAAGCATAAACTTTCAACTAAACGTGCACAGTAACACTACATGAGGTAATAACCTTCTTTTGAGAACTTAGACAACTATTTAGAGAATTGAAAGGCGGGAACATTTTTTTACCAGAAAGGTGATTCATTCAGTCCCTTTGGACATTTTCACCCTCCTGTTTAGATCGCACAAAATAGTAGCTGAAATGTCTTTTATGAGTTACCACCTCACGTATCTAACAAGCAGTGAGGAATGTGTGATTAAAGTGTTTTTTTTCAAGGTGGGAAAATCTTCACTTCAGCAGGGCTCGCACTTGAATGAACAGTGTTGTGTTGCAGGAAGTGCTGTGTATCCTGTTTACTTTGTAGAGCCAGATTGTCTCAAACTGGGGGCTAGGTCTGTAAATTGTGGCGGGTACCGTAATTTGTCCTTGGCATCACCCGTTGTTTTCTATGCTCTGATGCGATACTGCACTGACCTCGGAGACAATCCTGCTAAATAAGTAACCGCGATGAGATTTTAAAGGCACAACCTGGACACAATCACAGAAAACGTTCCATCTTGGGGATAGAATAATTAATTCTTTATTATTATATGAAGCAGACTTACCTGCCTATTATGTTGGGTTCTTCACAGAGGGGTATGTATTGCCCAAGAACACCAGGGTGCCACTTAAATCTTCATTTTGAAGAATGCAGTCGTTTCATGTTTAGTTATTATTAATGTGATCATTTTTCAACTAGGCTCGTTGCTCCAGTTAGTACATTGTTTTACATTTAGTATTCCAATGCACTTTCTTGTGTTCTACGTTTTGCTTAAAATATTACATTTCTCCCTTGAGAAAAAGAAAGCAAATAGTAGCAGAATGTCTGAAGTCGTTACCCCTTGAAATGCTCGACTCTTACTCCACTGAAGTAAAAAGATATTTTTTTACTCATAATTCCCAAAATTGATCTAAGAAGAGGGCAAGGAGCCCCCCATTCAAAGGCTGCTGAAGCCTTCAACTTAGTCATCTCAGATACTGGGATTCATCTAGAGGGGTATAACCCTCCTGTGGAAGTAGCAACCACTTGAATTCCTTCCATGATATTTGTATTCATTCACTGGTCGATGTTGCGACGTCCATGACATTTTTAGGTCAAGCTTAGGCAGTGCATGTGCTGCTCTGAGATGCATGCTGTATTCAGGTATGGACTTGAAGCTCCGCCTACTCTCCATCCATATTTATCATTGTCTTGTAAAATTGTCCTTTGTAAACTCTGGCTCTTCTTTGGTCAATAGCCTACGTAGGCCCTCCTTAGGACCGCCTTGTCTCATCTTGTAACCTCCCATAAGGACTGGCCCTCTAACATGTGTTGTTACTCAGTAGGCTTTATTTACAGCCTCCGAGCACTATTTTGTTTAAATGTTTTCACCTGCCTGCTTTGGACTCGCTCTCTCCTAACGCTTGAATATTTTTTTATAGTTCAGCATGCCACAGGGGTGGCCACACTTTTGGTTTATTTGCAGTGCCAAGTGTGGCCATTTCAATTTTTCTTATTTTATTTTGCTCTTTATTCACTTTCTCATTTTTGTTGTTTGCAAGCACCCCATGCCGCGCTTGCATGTTAATAAATCACACACCCCTTTCTTTAGACGAGCCACGTCAAAAGAAAGGGCCATCTCCACCATTAAAATGAAAGCGCTGTTTGGGGCTCTTTCACCAAATAAGCATTGTTTTTCAAACAAATTCTTTTTTGGTAAAGCTCCCCATACTACGCTTTTACTTCAATAAGGGCCGCGCCCCATTCTTTAGACCCGATTCGTCTAAAGAAAGGGGCCTGGCCTCTATTAACATTTAAGCGCGTCATGGGGCTTTTGGAAAAAACAAATATTTCCACTACTATAGGTCTCGAATTTGCGACAATTTAAGCTATTATCATTTACAATGCCAATAGCTCAAACTCTCATAAATGAGAGACCTATTGCATTGCAAATGCTTGTTTTCCCCGGTTATAGATGGTTTGTTGAAGTTTTTGGGCTTTTTCCAAATTTGCATAAGCAAAATCTCTTAGTTTATGTAGATGGGTTTTTAGGCCCTGTGTATAATCTAGGAGGTTTTGGGTATCTTCTGGTTCTTCTTGTTCCCAGGCTTCCCTCGTTATTTCCAACAGCGTTCATGGTTGCCTCCCTTAGAGTAGTTCAAAGGGGAAGGCTCCAAGGCTACTTTGTACTTGACTTCTAATGACAAAGAGTGCGAGGGGAAGAAGAAGATACCATTCTTTCCCTTCTGTTGTCAGCATTTTCTTGAGAGTTATTTTCAGGGTAGCATTATATCTCTCACATAGACCGTCTGTTTGAGGATGGTATACTGAGGTCTTTATGTGGGAGATATTGAGAGTCTTACAGAGTTGTCCCATAAGGCGGGATACAAAAGGAGTACCTTGATCCATCAGGATCTCTCGTGGGAATCCGACTCTAGAAAAAAGATCTAACAATTTATCACTTATATTAGTAGTGGTAGGGGCTCTTAACAGGAACGCTTCAGGATACCTTGTCGCCTAATCTACCACCACCAAAGAGTACAAGTTACTTTTTTTGATGTCGGAAGGGGGTTCTATAAGGTCCATGCCAACTCTTTTGAATGGCTTCCCTATTATCGGAAGAGATTGTAAAGGTACTTGAGGGGGTCTGTAGGAGTTCTTTTTTTGGCATTTTTCACACACCTAACAGTATTTGGTTATAGCAGCATATATGCCTGGCCAATAAAAGTTTCTCAAGACAGTTTGGGTCATTTTCAGGGCACCAAAATGTCCGGTGAGAAGATGGGTATGAGCAAAAAACAATACTTGCTCACGTAACTGTAGGAGCACCACTAACTGGGTAGGATCCTCTTGTTTCCCGAGCCTGTATAGAAATAAACTTTGTGTGAAGAAGTGGGGATAACAAGTTGTAGGAATAGAGGAGGGGGTTTCTGCTTGTTGCAAGGCTACTCTAAGGCTAGGATCCTGTTTTTGAGCATATCGAAAACTCCTATCAGAAACCCACGAGGCTTGAGTGAGAAAATTTGGAGGAGGGTTTCGGGTGTTCACCTGTCTTCTAATTTTGTCTACCATGAGCTTAAGGAATGTAGGGTTGTCTGTTCCTAAAATAATTTTTTCGGGAAGAGCGTCCATCACCCCTACTTTAATTTGCATTGAGGGCCCTTTTTGAGTTTGTACTGGGATTTTTGCCACGGGATATATTTTAATATCGCCTTGAACACAACGTATTGGAATCTGTGCCCCAGTTTGTATTTGTGAAGCCTTTACTACAGTCCTTTGTACTACAGACTGGCGACAGCCTGAGTCCAATAAAGCAGAGACTTCTTGACGCGATAGCTAGAATTAATTTGACTCTATATCAGGAAAAGGAGGCTTCGTATTATGTTAGTTTAAAGTTGAGCCACCACCGTAGATACAACATCAACAATTGGCTTGTGATAACATACCTTGAATGTAGAATCAGAAGACCAGTCCACCACAGTCCACCACAGCCATAATGTCTTCCAAACGAGAACCAGTAACAAATGCTTTTGAGGCCATAGTCCCTCTCACTGAGTGAGCCCCAAAGATGGAGACATCAATACCAGCTTCAGACAACAACCATTTAACCCATCGGGCCAAAGTTACAGGGGAGACCGGGTGGAAAGGTTTCTTTCAAGGATATTAACAATTGACCTGCCACATTATTGCGCAATTCACAAGTGCAATCCTTGTAGCATTTTAAGCAGATCACAACACTAATTTCTGAGGATGTGGAAAAGCAGGATAACTCACACATCTGGATTTAGTCTTAGTACGCTGAGAAATTGTGAAAGAGACTCCCGAAAGAGTAAATACTCTAGCTGCCAAATCCAGAGCCTTTACATCTGAAACCCATCTGCAAGAAATAAGGCACAGCAACATTGTGTGTTTTTCCGACAGTTGCTTAGGCGAAAGGCCTTCATTCGCCGGCCAATCTCTGAGAAAATGAAGTACAATGTCTACATCTCATACCATGGAATATCTAGGTTTTGTTGGATGAACCAATCGAACACCCCTCAACAGTTTACACACAAGGGGGTGTTCTCATACGGGTTTACCAACCAGATGAGGATGACCGGTAGATACGGCCGAATAGAAATTATTTACCGTTCTATAAGTCAGACCTTGACTCGCAACATCCGATAGAAAGTTAACAATCATATGGCTACCTGATGCCATGGGATCCACTTCTTGTTCACCACACAAACAAGCCCACCTACGCCAAGCTGACTCATAACGTTTGTGCGTAGAGGGAGCCCAAGATTGAGACAGGAAGAACATTGCATCCTGCAGAACTCCTGGCACTTGCCAGCATCTCCTGAAAGTCTCCAGGCCATGAGGGACAATAGCCCCTGTGACACTAACGTGTGTGGCAACCCCATTGGATCGACACAAAGATTCAGAAGTGAGAGAATTCTCACCAGAGGGGCTGTGAGAAGTTGGCCTGGCATATGCTGGTCACTAGTTATAGTGGCCACCTTGCACCAGTCCAATTCGACTCTTATGGTAGATAGGTTTAAAACAACCTTTCAAAGAAAGCTATCCTAGTGGTAGCTGTGGAGAGCAGCCTTCAGGCTAAGTCTCTGAGGAATGTAAAGCAGCTTGTTTTACCTTATAATCTCTTGAATTACCAAATGAAAGGACACCACACAGGCATATATATCAAATATAAATGTATTTATTTCTAGACACTCTACTAATCTCTTTATGAGATTAGAAGCCAGGAACACATTAAAATATCAACGTTTCACAATTAGTTAAGCACAAATATGGCTGGGGCCCTAGGGGCGTACCAGACCATATACTAAAAAAATGAGTTAGGAAAGTCGACTTGCAAAATGACAAGGCCTGTAGAATCACTGGGGCTTCACTACTGCAGTGAAAGCAGGTAAGTAACAGACCCACGGGAGACGCATGCAGTGTGTGAACACAGCCGCGGGTTCCCTATTGATTTCAATGGAGCAAGTCATGGTTTGATTTTTAAAGTTTTAGGGTACTTCGAGGAAGTCTACAAGCAAGCCACTTACAAGGTAAGTAATTCGAGGGCCAACACACACTAGGGCACTGGAGTGCACGAGTTACCTCACCCAGGGAAGCCGGGTGCATAGATGTCTTTTGGTGTCGGGTCGCGTCGCTGTTTTCTATGGAGACCAAAGAAGACTTGCTGCTTGCGTCGACTGAAGAAGTGTCCGGTAGAATCCAAGGGTGGATTCGAGATGAAGATGACTTGAAAATTGAAGGGACAGTGTTCACAGTCACTTGCCAGTGACCAGGGGCCAGGAAGCTGTTTGCCCACGGAAGTCGGGTGATTTCAGGTGATCAAGGGTGTTTTGACTCTTCGCTCACGAGGTCCAGGAGAGATCGACGATGACCAGCAGCTGGATTCGGAGTGTCCCACAACGTCTGCAGCTGATGGCGGTGTTGGCAACCGGATTGGAGCCAACAAACCTTGGCAACAGCAAGTCTCATGTAGAGTGAAGAAAGTCGATGGTGCAGTCCAGCAAGGTCTGAGGGACTCACCCAGCGATGGTAAGTGAGGGCAGGCCTGGAGCAACTAGGGGAGCCCTTTGAGTTGATAAGAAAGTCTTCGGGGGACGCACAAGCCAATAAGCAAGGGATCGCGAAGACGCCTCTTGAGGAAATGCTTCACAGGAGCCCACGGTCACTCAGGATGGGGTAGGCCTCTGATTTGCGCTGCAAAACCTGCTGGAGGCTTGGGCCACACATGGTCCAATGCACAAGTTCGTAGAACGTCATGAAAGGGTTGCACTTGACAATAGTGCACGGTATCCGGGTATTGCTGTTTCTCGTCACTCGTGGGGTCCACTCGCCTCAGCTCTGCTGGGGACTCACAATGTCTGTCGAGAAGTCAGGAAATCCACTTCCGGGGCTGCAGGGACTTCGGACTCCGGCAGGAGCGGGAAAGTTTGCGACCGTTGATTCAAGTTTTTGGTGCCTGCCAAGCAGGGGAGTCACTCCTTGACTCCAAGGGAGATTCTTCTGTCTTCCAAAGGTAATCGAATGTCGAAGGGTCAGGATTCTTCTTTGTAGAGCGTCGTCCAGGGTTATCTACTTTGCAATGGCAAGGTTGGCTATCTTATACTGAAGATAGGGGAGGGACTAGCTCTATGACCACTCCTCTGGGAGGGTCAGGGTAGGGGGTGGTTACACCCACTTCCCTTTGTTCAGTTTCGCGCCAGAGCAGGGAGAGGTAGCCCCTGAACCGGTTTGAGCTGGCATATGAGTGAAGAAAGTCGACTCACCCAGCGAGGGTAAGTCAGGGCAGGCCTTGAGCAATCAGGGGAGCCCTTTGGTTTGATGAGAAAGTCTTCAGGGGACCCACAAGCCAGCCAGCAAGGGATCGCGAAGACTCCTCGTGAGGATTCGCTTCACAGGAGCCCACGGTCACTCTGGATGAGGTAGGCCTTTGATTTTCGAAGGAAATCCTGCTGGAGGCTTGGACCACAGGTGGTCCAAAGCACAAGATCGTAGAACGTCTTGAAGGGGTTGCACTCGACAATAGTGCACGGTACCCGGGTATTGCTGTTCCTCGTCACTCGTGGGGTCCACTTGCCTCAGCTCTGCTGGGGATTCACAATGTCCGTCGAGAAGTCAGGAAATCCACTTCAGGGGCTGCAGGAACTTTGGACTCCGGCGGGAGCGGGAATGTTTGCAACCGTTGATTCAAGTTTTTGGTGCCTGCCAAGCAGGGGAGTCACTCCTTGACTCCAAGGGAGATTCTTCTGTCTTACAAAGGTAGTGGAACATTGAAGGGCCAGGATTCTTCTTTGTAGAGCGCCGTCCAGGATTATCTACTTTGCAATGGCAAGGTTGGCTCTCTTATACTGAAGATAGGGGAGGGACTAGCTCTACGACCACTCCTCTGGGAGGGTCAGGGTAGGGGGTGGTTACACCCACTTCCCTTTGTCCAGTTTCGCACCAGTGCAGGGACAGGTAGCCCCTGAACCGGTTTGAGCTTGCATATGCACAGAGGAGCCTACTGCTCCCCCAGTGCAGGACTTCAAAGCACTCTAGAAGTACACCCACCCAGCTCCAATACACTAAATCCGGTTGTGGAAATATGGATTTTTATGATCAGTTATGTCCCCTATCTTGGACCCCAACGGTTTCATGTATAGATCATAAGTACATGTATGTTTCCTCCAGTTCCAGTTATGAAGACGCAAACACATGTGCGTCCACCGTCAACATGTCCTCTTTCAGACCCGCCATGAATGGGCCGGATACTCTATTCCTAAGTATGAAAGGCCACCGGCTTTATATGGTTCACTTCCCACATTTCTTACAGTCCAGGCGAGTAGGCCCTGATTCTGCCATCAAGCCTTTTCTGCCTTCTGCCTCTGAAAGCTCCAGTCTGAGCTCGCATCTGTATCCATGAACTTTGTCCTACTCCCTGTGCGGCTAACGGTGCCTGACTCGACCTGTCTGCTTGCCAAAAACTGCGTTTCACCTTCAAGATTATCTGCTCTGCTCCGCTCTTCACCCAATGCATTCCTGTCTAGTAGTTTAAGTAAACATTCTTTCAGCTACCGAGCAAAAGGCCCGGCTTCTCTGTCTTTATGCAAGTAATTCATAGCCCTGTTACTATGGAAGATTTCTGCCCTCGCATCTAGTGTAGACACTTAGACGCTTGTACACGCACTAACAGTCAGTATAGTCAGTATAGAATAAGATTCTATCCTAAGAGACCTTTCTTTTTGGATAACACAGTTCTTTAAACATAGGATGTTAGATATGATTTGGGATTAGGTTGACATAACCCCAGACTTCTGTCTCCACATGTAGAGCTAAATGTCAAGTCCCCTTCACCCCCTAGTTGCACGTCAATCACACGTCATGCTGCTGCGCGTGCATCTCTGCCAAGTATGTCTGCTGACATTGCGAAATTCTTCCGTGGAACCACCCATTTATGACATCATATCCAATGACGTTCTTTAAGTTACGCCCAGTTACACCTATTTTAGTTACGCATGTATGTTCTTATCTTTATTATCAACTGTTACGCCTCCTGCATCTGTTTCACTGTAATGCCTATTGTATAAAAATGATTACTTGTCAATAAAGTTGGTTCTTCACTTCCTGAACCTTCGTGGTGATGGAATATGGAGTCCATCGATTCGAATCGATTTTGGAATAAAGCCCGTTCCGAACCTCTAATACCACAGATTCTGCCTCTTATTTTACTGAGCTATTATTATAGATTTTCCGCATCAAATTAAGTCCCGGTAATTAAATTATTTACCACATAAATGGCGCCCGAATAGGGACACTTTCTCATCTCACGCGCCGGAGGTGCGTTGCAGGCCCGGTCTCCTGTCACAGCTGGACGGACAACAACGCGTACCCACAGGATTTCCTGTATCTCCCTCCTGCCGAGCGGGGGTAACTGAGGCTGCGATCAACACCCAGACGAGGCGGTGAGAAGTGCGAAGTATCCCGACCAGAGCCTAGCTGAGAGAGCAAGATCCGAGGTATACAGAGGCCCACCAGGTTCCGAAGTTCCGAAGTTCCGAAGTTCCGAAGTTCCGAAGTTTCGAGTCGAGTCCAGTCCGGTCCGAGTCCAGTTCAGTTCAGTTCCGAGGCCTTCCGTTCCGAGCTACCCGGTGAGTACCATTGTCGGGGAGGCGTTCTGACGTGCACATAGGTTGTGCCGGTCAAGACGGGTTTGGGTACACAAATCAGGTCTGCACTGTTTCAGCAGTGTATCTGTACTGTTTAGCAGTATATCAAGTATGTCTAGTATATAATCCAGAATTACCTAGTTAGTGCCGAGTATCATGTTTAGTGACTAGTTCCTCAAATGACCATCATTGCTGTTCATTAAATGTTAAATGTTAAAATGTTTTAAATACGTTCTGCATATTGTGGTGTGAATGACTGTTCATTATTGTGTTTTGTTGTATTAAACGTGTTCAGAATTAGGTATCAGATCAGATCAGTTCTCAAAAATGCCGCTCTTTTCGAAATTAAGACAGATAAAAACTAGAAAAGGGGTACTCGAAGAAGCTGTTCCCATTCCTCCTAGGGACACTCCAGGGTACTTCATGTATCATAAACATGGCCTAGACACCATATTATTTCTTGATTTGTGGGTAGACTACACCAAGGAATTACCAGAAAGTCAGAGGTGGCCCGCAGCTGGGACCTGGGATGCAGATTGCATCGTGAAAGTAGAGGAAGAATTATGGAAAAAGAAAGCTAGACAATCACAGAAAGATGCCATTGAATTATGGCGTAAAGAATCGTATAGACGTACAGAAAAAGCACGTAGACAGGAAGAGAAGAGTAAGGAGAATTCAAATAAAGTTCGAGAAAACCTATTAATTGAAGAAGGTACTCGAGTAAAATCAGAACAAGTAGACAGACAACGAAATGCCCTTATGAATGGTATGTATCCTCTTTTGGCCGAAGGGTTACCTAAGGCTACTCCGGAGATACCAAAAGACTTGCCACCCCCATTGTTCCCGATAAAAGTACATCCCAAAGGGCATCCCAGAACCGCAGAAGATGTTTTTCTTTCCTCCTATTTAGACGACGCAGCTCCCGAGTATGCTAGTGCTGCGCCACATAGACCGCCTGCCGAGGGGGTTCAACGCCAAGACCCTCCTCCGTCTGTACCTCCGCAACAACAAACTCCGACACAAGTTCCGGCAAGCACATCTGTTTGTGACAAAATTAGTTGAAAATGCCCTGCCCCAAGTTAAGAATAGAGTATTGAAATTCGAGAGTACCTGGCAAAGTAACTCTCCGTCACAAATGTTACAAATGCTACAGTACCATCACAATAGAATTAGAGAGGAACAAGAACATGAACAAAGACGCATGAAAGACACGAAAATGAAAATGCTAGTTTCCCAGACAGTTCCAGCTGACGGTCATAAAAAGGGTATGACACAGTCCAGTGTTTCAACCGGTCCTGTAAAAGGGACATGCAACTATTGTAAACAGCCAGGCCATTATGTACACGATTGTCCAGTTTTAAAACATAATATCGCCATAGGTAATACTAAAGAAAGACCACGGCCACTTAGACAGGATCAGAACCAACAAGGAGCTCCGCAGCATGCACAGGCCATGCCAGCTCCGCAACAGTCTATGCCAGCTCCACCACCGCAGCCTATTGCTGCTACACCAACAACGACACGACAGATGTACCAGACTGCACAGTATGATTATCCTGATTATCAACGATACTCATGAAACAGCCTAGAGAGGGAAGTTGGCTTACCCCTTATCGAGGTCCCTGTAGATCAAGAAGGACCTTATGTACACAGTGAACTATTAGGCCAAGATAGAAAATTTTTACTTGATACAGGGGCAAGCCGAACAACAATAAAACGTAGTGAAGTTCCAGGGGCACCCCTCTCAGGCTCACAGAATATTTCCCTTGGCTTTTCAGGAAAACCTATCATTAACGAAGTATCACAGCCTCTTCCCCTTACGATTGGTCCTTTGACACGAACTACAGATTTATTGCTTACTAAATCATGTCCAGAAAACCTGTTAGGTATCAAAACATTGAAAGCTCTAGGAGCTATAATATGTTGTTCTCCGGAAGGAGTAAGATTGTTTTTACGTGATTTCAAAGGGCACTATGTGTCCCGAGACATGGATCCCCGACTGCAGACTTTACCCACACATTTATGGGCACAAGGCCCTACAGATGTTGGTTGCATGAACATTACACCATATCGAGTCACACTAAAGGCAGGAGTGGTACTACCACGAATGCGACAATACAAGTTACCCCCAGATGCTGTAGTGGCTTTACTGCAAATCATTGACGAGCTTATTGGCCAAGGAGTGGTTGTGGAAACCGACTACAATGTATGTAATTCCCCGATAATCCCGATTCTTAAACGAACTGATCCAAAAGCCCCGTCAGTATATCGATTGGTTATTGATCTGCGCGAATTAAATAAATGTATTGTACCACAATACCCCGTAGTTCCAGACATTTCTTCATTACTGACAGCCATTGATTCCGAAGCAACATTCTTTACTGTAATTGATCTCAAGAATGCCTTTTTCAGCGTCCCAATAGATCCGGAAAGCCAATACTTGTTCGGATTTAGTTTAAATGGACGAAGCTTTAAATTCACACGCGCACCTCAAGGATTCACAGAAAGCCCCAGCATCTATAGCCAAGCACTGAAACGAGAACTTGACAGTATCCACATGCCAGTCAACACTGCCCTGCTTCAATATGTCGATGATCTGCTGATCACCGCCCGAAGCGAACCTGAATGTGAAAAAGCCTCACTGACGGTTTTACATTTTTTGGCCGAAAAGGGGCACAAGGTGTCCCCTTCTAAGCTGCAATTCTGTGTCCAGCGAGTTGTTTACCTTGGTCACTCGCTGTCCAAGGAGGGAAGGCAGCTTACACCGGACCGCATACAGTTAATTGATAACATGTCAGTACCCAAGACACAAAAGGAGGTGCGGGCTTTTATAGGCCTCACTTCATATTGTAGGCAGTGGATCCCTCAGTATGCATTTCTAGCAAAACCACTCATTCAGTTGACAACACAGGAGGCAGCCACATCGACTGTCCTCCCTTGGACTCAGGAACATACACACGCCTTTGAAAGTTTAAAGAAAGCTTTATGTCAAGCACCTGTCCTAGCAACACCATGTTACAGCAAACAGTTTACGCTCTTTGTTACAGAACGCGAAGGTACTGCTTTGTCAGTACTCACACAGGAACAAGCAGGATCACACAAACCATGTGCTTATTTTTCTAGTACATTAGATCCCGTAGCTCAGGCTCTGCCTGCGTGCCTGAAGTCAGTGGCAGCGACAGCTTTAGCAATCAGACAAAGCGATGCCATAGTGTTAGGACATCCATTGACAGTACAAGTACCACACGCAGTAGAGGTTCTCTTGAACCGTACGCAAACACAACACTTGACTATAGCGAGACTCACCGGTTACGAATTAACATTGTTTCAGCCACACATAGAAATCAGACGTTGTAGTACATTGAATCCTGCCACTCTTTTGCCAGTAAACGGAACAGACCCATTAGCACATGATTGTATTGAAGTTATTACTATCACGACGAAACCCAGACAAGACTTGACAGACGTCCCATTGACAGATTCAGACCTGACGTTGTATGTAGATGGTTCATGTATGAGAACAAGTACAGGAGAGCTAGTGGCCGCGTATGCAGTCACAACAGACACTGAAGTCATTGAAACAAATCGTATTAATACCTTGTCAGCTCAAGCAGCAGAGCTCATCGCTCTGACACAAGCCTGTATTCAAGCCACAAATAAGAAAGTCAACATATACACAGATTCACGTTATGCATTCGGAGTCGTCCATGACTTCGGCGTGCTGTGGCGAGAGAGAGGTTATTTAACTTCTCACGGTGCCCACATTCAGCACGGACCCCTCATTCATGCCCTATTAGATGCAATACATCTACCCGCTGCAATATCAATTATGAAATGTAAAGCTCATACGAAAGTTACTGATATCATTTCCCAAGGCAATGATCTAGCTGACAAAACAGCCATACAGACTGCTCAAACTCACACATCTGACATGACAAAGACAATAGTTCCGACACCAACACATTGCATGATGGTTAAGGATCCCGCTCTTGACGTAATTGACATACAGACACATGCTACACCAGAAGAAATAAAGAAATGGACTGAATTAGGAGGGATCCAAACTGATCAGGGATGGATGACGAAGGAAAAATCTATATGGTTTCTTCCCGACTCAATGGTCCAAGTTATCATAAATACAATACATAGTCCTGCCCACTTAGGAGAAAAAGCTATGCTAGACAGCATTCAACACATTTGGTTCAACAAACATTTACGAGCAGCAGCTAAACAAAAAGTCCGTACCTGTATGATCTGTTGTCAGTTTAACCCAGGTAAAAGCATTCCCGTAGAACAGGGTGGATTTCAGCCTCCTGATCACCCTTTTGAAGTCCTCCAGATGGATTATATCCAGATGGAACGATGTCGAGGATTCAAATACGTTCTTGTAGTTGTTTGTGCTCTTTCCCGTTGGACAGAGGCATACCCGGTTTCAGATTACACTGCCCCGACTACTGCCAAACAGTTAGTTCGAGAATTCTTCCCACGGTACGGTTTACCACGTGCTGTCTACTCAGATAACGGCCAGCCGTTCTCATCCGAACTAATGAAATACGTTTCACTTTTGTTAGGTTATCAATGGAGATTTCACTGTGTCCGACACCCCGAGGCAGCAGGTCTCGTGGAACGACACAATCAAACTCTGAAAATTAGATTGTCCAAAATATGTAGAGAGAAAGGTGTCGACTGGGTAGTAGCCTTACCAGTTGCACTCTTTTACATGAGAATGGTAGCGCACTCTCGAACAGGGCTATCCCCTTATGAGGTGATCTTCGGTAGACCACCAAATATGTGGGGGACGCCTATACCTCGTAAAATAACTGACGTTGACTGTAATATGCTGACAGATTACCTGGCTTCCTTGATGTCTGCACTACAATCTTGTCGTTCACAGGTAGCTGCAGCCTTTCCCGACAACACCGAGGTGAAACCCCATGACGTGGTTCCTGGTGACCTGGTGTTAGTGCGGAATTTTGATCGGAAGTCTCAGCTGGATCCTAGGTGGAAATCGCCTCAACTCGTACTGTTAACCACGAGGACAGCCGTGAAGATCGAAGGTCGAAAAGGCTGGATACATTCAAGTCATATCAAGAAATTTCATGGACTACCATCCGATATAGAGACTAAACCCTGTATTTCCTCAAAGACAGACTCAAAGCTTCCTTTGGTTGAACAAACAAACTCAGAACAATATAGACTAAAACTACGGTCCAATAAGTCAGACAATTTGATTGTTTAAGTCCTCTCCAAGGTGAATCGGTTGAATTTGTCTCTGACATGTATCCTCTGGACCGGAATAGAGAAGGAGATAATCAAATCCAGTTGAAAAAACATGCGTACTGTAAATCACTGCGTAGTCATTGTACAGTGACGTTATTAATTTTGTTTTTCTTATGTCTTTTAATAATCGCTGCAAGTATATTGTTGCACATATATTATCCTATTTCTAAACATGTTTATAATGTTACTGCTGAACATTCTTTTAGTGAATTTCCCCCGCATGAGTTGTCATATAGATTTGCGCTGCGCAATAACACTTTTATTAGTATGTTACATCATTCCCATCAGGCTAGCAATGCTACAAATTGTTGGATATGTGGCCGACTCCCTCCCTATCAGAACTATAATGGAATTTTGCCTCTCTTTCCATATCCGTTCACACACAATGGCTCCTGTGGAGCATGGTTTAGTTTAATTAATTCCCTAGATTCGAATTCCGCAGTTTATCAAGACAACTGGGTTTGGGGAAACCTGAACTTAGTCTTGCTTAAAGCCTGTTACCCTAACAAGGAGGGACTTCCCAAAAGAACAGGAACTGATCTAGAAAATGAAGTATATGGATTAGGTAATTTCACGCTTAATCTCATGATCCTGAATGTCGAATCCGAAGCTGCACCAATTTTGCCCGCTATGTCAGTATTTCCAGTTAAAGGTGAACTGTGTATAAGAAAGAATGGCTCCATACACATGGGCCATAGTAAATGCATCACTGTAATAGAATTCAGTGATCAAGGCAAGTCTACATTTAGAGCTTCTCGCCATTCCTACTTTGTATGTGGTCAGACTGCATATATACGTCTGCCTCTAGATTGGGATGGTACCTGTTACATCGGATTTCTTTTGCCACCTGTTTTCCTAGCTCCTCCTGATTATCATAGAAATACTCATTTAGTACACAATAGAGAACAGAGAGATCTCCCAATAGTCGATTATACTGAAACAGCATGGGAGAAATACACAGATTTCAATAAAGGTTTCTTTCCTTATATAGGTACAGTCACTAATAGTAAGCTGATACGTAGATTAACCAGAACCCTTGAAGCAGTAGTAAACAAAACTATTTCCGCCTTAGGCAATTTAACAGAAGAACAGTCTGCTATGCGGATTGTTGTGCTTCAAAATCGTCTTGTCCTTGACGTCATTCTGGCCGATAGGGGCGGAGCTTGTAGGGTCATCGGATCAAATTGTTGCATTTTCATACCAGAAAATTCGCCATCTGTATATAAAGCCATAACTCGCCTTCATAAGATTGTAAGCCAGATACACCAGAATCCAGGCACCTGGACTTGGTCCGGTTGGTTTTGGAGTGTATTATCTACCTTTGGATGGAGGGTCCTATCCTTCCTAGGTATTGGCCTTCTCATACTATTCAGTTGCTGCTTATGCCTACAATGTGGACCAGCGATTTGTGGTCTATGTGCCACCTCGTGTATCCCACATCCAAGTTTTCATTCAAGATTCCGGAAGAAGAAAGAAGAACAAATGATGTTATATGAACAAATCAACGGATTGATGAAGATTGATATCTCTTAAGGGCAAGTAGGGGACAAGGAGGGAATGTGAAAATATGGATTTTTATGATCAGTTATGTCCCCTATCTTGGACCCCAACGGTTTCATGTATAGATCATAAGTACATGTATGTTTCCTCCAGTTCCAGTTATGAAGACGCAAACACATGTGCGTCCACCGTCAACATGTCCTCTTTCAGACCCGCCATGAATGGGCCGGATACTCTATTCCTAAGTATGAAAGGCCACCGGCTTTATATGGTTCACTTCCCACATTTCTTACAGTCCAGGCGAGTAGGCCCTGATTCTGCCATCAAGCCTTTTCTGCCTTCTGCCTCTGAAAGCTCCAGTCTGAGCTCGCATCTGTATCCATGAACTTTGTCCTACTCCCTGTGCGGCTAACGGTGCCTGACTCGACCTGTCTGCTTGCCAAAAACTGCGTTTCACCTTCAAGATTATCTGCTCTGCTCCGCTCTTCACCCAATGCATTCCTGTCTAGTAGTTTAAGTAAACATTCTTTCAGCTACCGAGCAAAAGGCCCGGCTTCTCTGTCTTTATGCAAGTAATTCATAGCCCTGTTACTATGGAAAATTTCTGCCCTCGCATCTAGTGTAGACACTTAGACGCTTGTACACGCACTAACAGTCAGTATAGTCAGTATAGAATAGGATTCTATCCTAAGAGACCTTTCTTTTTGGATAACACAGTTCTTTAAACATAGGATGTTAGATATGATTTGGGATTAGGTTGACATAACCCCAGACTTCTGTCTCCACATGTAGAGCTAAATGTCAAGTCCCCTTCACCCCCTAGTTGCACGTCAATCACACGTCATGCTGCTGCGCGTGCATCTCTGCCAAGTATTTCTGCTGACATTGCGAAATTCTTCCGTGGAACCACCCATTTATGACATCATATCCAATGACGTTCTTTAAGTTACGCCCAGTTACACCTATTTTAGTTACGCATGTATGTTCTTATCTTTATTATCAACTGTTACGCCTCCTGCATCTGTTTCACTGTAATGCCTATTGTATAAAAATGATTACTTGTCAATAAAGTTGGTTCTTCACTTCCTGAACCTTCGTGGTGATGGAATATGGAGTCCATCGATTCGAATCGATTTTGGAATAAAGCCCGTTCCGAACCTCTAATACCACGGATTCTGCCTCTTATTTTACTGAGCTATTATTATAGATTTTCCGCATCAAATTAAGTCCCGGTAATTAAATTATTTACCACACGGTATGGAAGGTAGTGACACCTCCCTGTGACAGTGAGTGTTAGAAATGAGGGGGCTCTGGTTGACGCAGGTGTGAACCCACAACAAGCAGGGACCCCTTACCTCTTGTCAGGGCGAAGGATGACTCCCCAGAATAACCCCTGCTCACCCTCTAGGTGCGTGGCGCGAGCAGTCTAGGCTAAGTCTCAGGCGTACACGGTTAAGCAAATGCAATTACACATACAGTAAACCCCTTGCATGCACCACAAACGGACACCAATCAGGAAGTATATAAAAATAAGCTTTTATGTAGATTCAGCAGATTCAAATACAAGGCCCAGTAACGTTGAACTGATGGGGCCACAATTCTTGGAAATACGGTAAAGTTCTCTTTGTTTTACGGAAAGTTCTTTAGGCGGGCACAAGGTAACTGTAGGCCTCAGCGTACTTTGTGCTGAGGCAGCGCCCCGGAAGCACACAGCAGATGACAGGGAAATAAGAACGTTGCGGACCCTGGATCCGATGCGAGCTCGCGGTCGAGTTCGTAAGTACAGTACTTTGGTTCTTGACGCAAAGGCGGGGGCGGGATTTCAGCGGCTCTTCGACAGAAGAGCGAGGCGGCGTCCGGGGCTCCCACACTTCACGAGGGTGTCTGATCCTCAGGCTCACGACAAGAGCGGGGTGTTGTAGGTGGCGGGTGAACAAAGCGGGGCAGCCGGGCACGCAGATGCGTCCGGGCCGTCCAAGGCTTGGAGATGCTCACAAACGCCGATTCCGGCGGGAGGGTGAAGGTGCACAGCGAGCCTCCACGAGCGAGGTGACGGGGCAGCCCAGCACAGCGTAGGGGGAGCGGCTCCGATCGAGCGAGGCTCTTCCCAAGGCGGGGGCGGCTAAGCAGTCCTGGTCACGGCTCAGGGAGGGACTGGGCACGAGGGTCACAGCTCCGGCGAGGGAAAGGACACCACAGTCCAGCAGCAGGCGAGTGAAGATCAGGTAGAGCCCAATGGTCCTGGGGCTCAGTTCAGGGGGCAAGCTCAGTTCCAAGCCCTTGGAGATCGTTTTGGAAAAGCACAAGTCTTGAAAGTAAAAGTAAAGTAAAAGTCTTCAGCAACAGTTTCTCTTCTCTCCTTTGGCAGCAAGGTCACCACTGCAGGCCAATCCCCCAGGATAGGGACAGTCTTCCTCCTACAGCTTTACCGGTGCCTCCTCCTCAGGCAGAGATTCTTCTTGGTCGAAAGCGGATCTAGTTTCTCAGGAGCAGGGCTCCTCCATTTATACAGCAAATCTTTTGTTCTCCCAGGCCAGGGGGGCCCTTGCCTAGTTCAGTCCGGTTTCTGAGCACTTTGTTTACGCGATGCAGGCTTCTTCTTTCAGAGTGCAGGGCAGAGTCATCAGAGGCTCCACAGGGGGCGGAGCTGGCATTGAGGTAGCAGAGCACTGTCCTATTCAGAGCCTAGGAGCACTCCTCCCACCCATCTACCTGTCGATCGTCCTATTCATTACCAGGCTACCTAGCCCTGCCCATCTGGGTTCCCCCGGCCCTGTCACTCATACCAGTCAGACATCAGATACACATCACGCAGAGGCGGCTGAAAGGTTTAGGCAAGCAAAGGCCAACTTTCTAAAAGCGGCATTTGCAAACCCGGAATATTAAAATAAACCTTGCGAAAAGATGTACCTTATTATTCCGAGTTCAGGCATACTAAACTCGATCTTCTACCATGTTCCCTGGGTCGGTTAGGATCATAGGGTGTAATAATCCAGGCCGCCCATACTGGCCTATGAGAACAGGGTAGCCTTGCAGTAGTGAACAACAAGATGGCGGTAATTCACTACTAGGACATGCCACGCATCCAGGCTTGTCCTACCTTAGGCTTACAACGCACCCTGCCCGTGGGCCTACCAGAGGGGTGACTAACATGCAGCTAAGGGAAGGTTTTAGGGACTGGCAAGTGTGGGCACTTGCCGGTCAGCATGTCAGTACCAGACTGCACGCAGGTTCTGCGATGGCAGACCTCAGACATATTTTACCGGCCGCTTCTGTGGGTGGCACAACCAGTGCTGCAAGCCCACCAGCGGTGTTCGCATTTACATGCCCTGGCACCCCCGGCGCACTTTACTGGGGTCTGACAGTAAATCAAACAATCCAATCATGGAATCCAACCAACATATACAATTTACATAGGGAGCACTCGCACCGCGACACTGGTTGGCAGTGGCACAGCGCGCTGAGCGGCCAACACCATAAAAACACATGAGGCACAGCGACAAAAAGAGGAAGGGAGACTCACGCCAAGGTGCCAGGTCTAACACGTGTCCCCTCCAGCTGAAAAGTGGGGAGAACTACCCTACCCCAGGGAGTTCCTCATCACTAAGGCGGAAAAATCTGGACAGACCGTCAGCATTGGCGTGATCTGTACCAGGGCGATGTTCCACCGTGAAATCCATACCCTGTAGGGAAATGGACCACCTCAACAGCTTTGGATTCTCACCCCTCATATGCATCAACCATCTGAGGGGCCTGTGGTCCGTCTGAACCCGGAAGTGAGACCCAAACAAGTAGGGTCTTAGCTTCTTCAGCGCCCAGACCACAGCAAATGCCTCACGCTCAATAGCACTCCACCTTTGTTCCCGTGGAAGTAACCTCCTGCTAAGAAAGGCTACGGGTTGATCTAGGCCCTCCTCATTAATCTGTGAAAGAACAGCCCCCACACCATGCTCTGAAGCGTCTGTCTGCACGATAAACTCTTTGGAGAAGTTGGGAGCCAAGAGCACGGGCGCCGTGCACATAGCAGTTTTCAAGGCCTCAAAAGCGTTCTGACAGGTGTCAGTCCAAATCACTTTCCTGGGCTGCTTCTTCGAAGTCAGCGCTGTCAAGGGGGCAACCATGTTGCCATACCCCTTGACAAACCTCCTGTAGTACCCGGTGAGACCTAGGAAGGCTCTCACCTCGGTCTGGGTTTTGGGCGCCTCCCAATTCAGGATGGTCTCTATCTTGGGCTGAAGGGGTGCCACCTGGCCACTCCCAACTTGGTGTCCCAAGTACACCACGGAACCCTGCCCGATCTGGCACTTACTCGCCTTGATCGTGAGGCCTGCCTTCCGCAGCGCCGTCAACACTTCCCAGAGGTGACGCAAGTGCTCCTCCCACGTGGAGCTGAACACGGCGATGTCATCCAGGTAGGCTGCACTGAACGAATCCAGCCCAGCCAACACCTGGTTGACCAATCTCTGGAAGGTGGCAGGGGCATTCTTCATCCCAAATGGCATAACCCGGAACTGGTAGTGCCCATCTGGGGTGGAAAATGCTGACCTCTCTTTGGCCCCCTCGGTCAAGGCGATCTGCCAATACCCAGACGTTAGATCAAACGTGCTGAGGTAGTTGGCAGCCCCTAGCCGATCGATGAGCTCATCAGCTCTGGGGATGGGGTGTGCGTCAGTCCTAGTGACTGAATTGAGTCCTCTGTAGTCCACACAGAACCGGAGTTCGGGTGTGGCTCCCGGCGCTGCAGCCTTTGGGACCAAGACCACGGGGCTGGCCCAAGGACTGCTAGAAGACTCAATGACCCCGAGTGCAAACATCTTGGAGACCTCCTCCTTGATGCATGTCCTCACCCTGTCAGTCACCCTGTAGGCCTTGTGCCGCACAGGTGGACTATCCCCAGTGTCCACATCATGTACGCACCAATCAGTGACACCAGGGACCAGGGAAAACAGGTCAGAAAACTGTCCCAGCAACTGGCGACAATCATTCTGTTGCTCAGGGGTCAGGGTGGAAGAGAGGATGACACCATCCACTGACCCATCTTGCTCCTTGGCTGACAGGAGGTCAGGAAGAGGTTCTGTCTCCTCTTCCATTCCAGCATCTGTTGCCAAGAGCATGCCCACTTGGGACCTCTCCAAGTGGGGCTTGAGGCGGTTGACATGTAGGACCCTTAAGGGGTTCCTAGGAGACTTCAGGTCCACCACGTAGGTAACAGGACTCTTGCGCTCCACCACCTCAAAGGGACCGGTCCAGTTATCCTGGAGCGCACACGGCTCCACGGGGGCCAAGACCCATACTTTCTGTCCAGGCTGAAGCTCTACCAGAGTGGCATTCTGGTCGTACCACCGCTTCATCTCCTCCTGGCTGGCTTCCAGATTTGCCTCAGCAAGTTGCCTGAAACGCCTAGTCTGATTCCTGAAGGCCAGCATGTAGCTATATACATTCTGGGGAGGTTTCCTGGGAGATTGCTCCCAGCCTTCCTTGACCAGACTTAGAGGTCCTCTGACTGGGTGACCATACAGAAGCTCAAAGGGACTGAACCCCAGAGACTTCTGTGGCACCTCACGGTAAGCGAAGAGAAGGCATGGTAAGAGGACATCCCACTTACGCCTCATGTCTCCTTCTAGGCCCATTATCATGCCTTTGAGGGTTCGGTTGAATCTCTCAACCAACCCGTTTCCTTGGGGGTGGTAAGGTGTGGTGAACTTGTAGGTTACACCACACTCTTGCCAAAGAGATTTCATGTACTTGGACATGAAATTGGTACCTCGGTCAGACACCACCTCTAGAGGGAATCCCACTCGGGAGAAAATTCCCATCAGTGCACGTCCCACCACGGGGGCCGTCACTGTCCTCAGAGGAATGGCTTCCGGGTACCGGGTGGCATGGTCCACCAGGACCAGGATGAACCTATTGCCCATCGCTGTCCTGGGGTCCAGTGGCCCTACAATGTCAATCCCCACTCGCTGGAATGGAGTACCGACCACAGGGAATGGCTGGAGTGGAGCCTTCTGCTTCCTCCCACTCTTTCCACTTGCCTGGCAAGTCTGGCATGTCCTGCAGTGAGTATCCGAACTCCTGCGCATTTGAGGCCAATAAAAGTGGGTGACAAGCCTTTCAAAGGTCTTGTCCTGCCCCAAATGCCCTGCCAATGGCACATCGTGAGCCAGCCCCAGTAGGAAGGCTCTGAAGTCCTGGGGTACCACCAGCGCACGGGCTGACCCAGGCTCAGCAACCTTAGGCTCTGTATATAGGAGGTCGTTCTCCCAGTAAATGAAATGTGATCCTGACTGATCACCTGCGGCCTGGTCTGCAGCCTGCTGCCGCATACCCACGAGAGAAGGGCACTCCCTCTGTGCCTTACAAAAGTCCTCCCTGGTGGGACCCCCTTCCTGCTGCCAATGGGTCAGCTCCGGCAGGTCTCCCAGTTCAGCTATTTGTTCCCCTGTAGGCTCCAGGGCATCCCCCTCAAGGTCTGCTTCCTCCTGGACCGTGGGAACTTCAGGGGCCGGCTTCCCGCGCCCCTTGCTCCTTCTCTCTGAGGCCGGTTCCTGGGCCTCCCTCTCAGGCTCCAGGACCTCTTGCGTACCTCTACTGGCTGCCATGGACCGTGTGGTGACACACGCCCAATCTGGCATACCCAACATCTCCAGGTGAGCACTCCGCTCCACCTGAGCCCAAGGTGAGCTCTCCAAATCGTTCCCTAACAAACAGTCTACAGGCATGGCGGGCCTCACAGCTACCTGAAGAGTACCAGAGACCCCCCCCCACTCGAAGGGAACCTGAGCCACCTTGCAGTGCCTCTCTGTGTTGTCAGCGGCAACAACGGGATAGAATGCATTGGGGACCACCTGCTCTTGAGACACCAGGTGACACCTGACAGCTGTCACACTGGCTCCTGTATCTCTAAGAGCTTCCACCCTATGGCCATTTATGGTCACCCACTGCCTGTACTTCTTAGTGTTCTCAGGCAGCTGGGTTGGAGGGACCACTTCACGGTCTCCTAGCGAGACCAGGGACATCTCTGCGGGACCCCACCCACCTTGGACATCCCTCTCCTCCCCCAAGGCTACACTAGTCACCTGCCGGGGTGGAGCACCAGTGGGTGCTGGTTTACCAAACAACGGACACTTTACATCAGAGGCAAAATGCCCCAAATTGTTACACCTGTAACATCTTACGGGCCCCTTCTGAACAGGAGGACCTGTCGGGGCCCCGGTCGGTTTCTGGGGTGGGGGAGGCTGAGAACCCTTCCCTTGGTTCCCTTGGGGATTATTTTGGGGCCCTTTTTGGAACTGCTTCTGTTTACCCCTGTCCCCCCCACTCTTCTGCTGGGGACCCTGCCCACCTTTGGCGGAATCTCCCACGGTACCCTTGTGGACCCTGGTACTGACCCAGCGGTCCGCCTCCTCAGCAAGCTTCCTCGGGTTAGTCAGCTTACTATCGATCAGGTGCTGGCGTAGCTCAGGAAAACAATTACTGGACAAGTGCTCCCATGCCATTAGATCAAGAAGCCCTTGATAATCATTCACCTTACTACCCTTTACCCAACCATCCAGCGCTCTGCAAAAGAAAGTCACATACTCCACATACGTACTATTGGGAATCTTAGTGCAACCCCTGAACCTCTGTCTATATAACTCAGGGGTCAACCCATACCTAGCCATCAATGCTTCCTTCATATGGGCATAAGAATTACGAACATCAACAGGTAAATCTAACAGTGTGTCCCGCCCTTCACTCAGGAACCTTCCCCACAACCCCGCTCCCCAATCTTTCTCAGGGACCCGGTGGGAAGACATGGCTACCTCGTAGGCTCTGAACCACTGCCCGATGTCGTCATTCCTGAAGAACTCCTTCACTACATCCTTGGGAATATAAACTCTTGGTTCCGCCGGTACTGGCGGTGTGCTGCCACCAGAGGGATTAAGCTCCAAACTTTTTGCTTTCAGCTCCAGCTCCCTCAGCTTCATGTCATGCTCTAATTGTAGTTTCTTTTCTTCCATGGCTAATCTTTGTTTTTCCATATCCATCTGCCCATGAAGTTTTGCCATTTCCACCTCGTGTGCCCGGGTTGCTGCCCTGTCTGCCAATTCTTCTGGCGACAGGCCTCTGCCAAACTCATGAACACTTTCTGGTGGAACCACTTCCACCTGATTCTCTGGTGCCTTTGACTCATACCAGGCCCTCAGCGCCTTCACAAATTGTTCCTTCTTTTTCAATCCAGTTTGGGCAATCCTGAACTTGGAGCAAAGACCTTTCAAGTCTTCATTGGTACGATTCAGAAGCGCGTCTTCGTCCCAATCTACGTCTTCAAATCCAGAGATTATGGAAGCCGCCCTTCCGGCTGAAAGTGAACCAGGCATGGCTCTAACAACGGAGACTCTTGGCAAAACAAAAACAAATGCTAGCCTTGTGGCTGTGTTACTGGTCTGCTCTCACTACGTGGTGATCGGTGATTCACTATACGCAAACCACAAATGCAAATCCGTAAATCCTCACCGCTGCCACCAATGTTAGAAATGAGGGGGCTCTGGTTGACGCAGGTGTGAACCCACAACAAGCAGGGACCCCTTACCTCTTGTCAGGGCGAAGGATGACTCCCCAGAATAACCCCTGCTCACCCTCTAGGTGCGTGGCGCGAGCAGTCTAGGCTAAGTCTCAGGCGTACACGGTTAAGCAAATGCAATTACACATACAGTAAACCCCTTGCATGCACCACAAACGGACACCAATCAGGAAGTATATAAAAATAAGCTTTTATGTAGATTCAGCAGATTCAAATACAAGGCCCAGTAACGTTGAACTGATGGGGCCACAATTCTTGGAAATACGGTAAAGTTCTCTTTGTTTTACGGAAAGTTCTTTAGGCGGGCACAAGGTAACTGTAGGCCTCAGCGTACTTTGTGCTGAGGCAGCGCCCCGGAAGCACACAGCAGATGACAGGGAAATAAGAACGTTGCGGACCCTGGATCCGATGTACTTTGGTTCTTGACGCAAAGGCGGGGGCGGGATTTCAGCGGCTCTTCGACAGAAGAGCGAGGCGGCGTCCGGGGCTCCCACACTTCACGAGGGTGTCTGATCCTCAGGCTCACGACAAGAGCGGGGTGTTGTAGGTGGCGGGTGAACAAAGCGGGGCAGCCGGGCACGCAGATGCGTCCGGGCCGTCCGAGGCTTGGAGATGCTCACAAACGCCGATTCCGGCGGGAGGGTGAAGGTGCACAGCGAGCCTCCACGAGCGAGGTGACGGGGCAGCCCAGCACAGCGTAGGGGGAGCGGCTCCGATCGAGCGAGGCTCTTCCCAAGGCGGGGGCGGCTAAGCAGTCCTGGTCACGGCTCAGGGAGGGACTGGGCACGAGGGTCACAGCTCCGGCGAGGGAAAGGACACCACAGTCCAGCAGCAGGCGAGTGAAGATCAGGTAGAGCCCAATTGTCCTGGGGCTCAGTTCAGGGGGCAAGCTCAGTTCCAAGCCCTTGGAGATCGTTTTGGAAAAGCACAAGTCTTGAAAGTAAAAGTAAAGTAAAAGTCTTCAGCAACAGTTTCTCTTCTCTCCTTTGGCAGCAAGGTCACCACTGCAGGCCAATCCCCCAGGATAGGGACAGTCTTCCTCCTACAGCTTTACCGGTGCCTCCTCCTCAGGCAGAGATTCTTCTTGGTCAAAAGCGGATCTAGTTTCTCAGGAGCAGGGCTCCTCCATTTATACGGCAAATCTTTTGTTCTCCCAGGCCAGGGGGGCCCTTGCCTAGTTCAGTCCGGTTCTGAGCACTTTGTTTACGCGATGCAGGCTTCTTCTTTCAGAGTGCAGGGCAGAGTCATCAGACGCTCCACAGGGGGCGGAGCCGGCATTGAGGTAGCAGAGCACTGTCCTATTCAGAGCCTAGGAGCACTCCTCCCACCCATCTACCTGTCGATCGTCCTATTCATTACCAGGCTACCTAGCCCTGCCCATCTGGGTTCCCCCGGCCCTGTCACTCATACCAGTCAGACATCAGATACACATCACGCAGAGGCGGCTGAAAGGTTTAGGCAAGCAAAGGCCAACTTTCTAAAAGCGGCATTTGCAAACCCGGAATATTAAAATAAACCTTGCGAAAAGATGTACCTTATTATTCCGAGTTCAGGCATACTAAACTCGATCTTCTACCATGTTCCCTGGGTCGGTTAGGATCATAGGGTGTAATAATCCAGGCCGCCCATACTGGCCTATGAGAACAGGGTAGCCTTGCAGTAGTGAACAACAAGATGGCGGTAATTCACTACTAGGACATGCCACGCATCCAGGCTTGTCCTACCTTAGGCTTACAACGCACCCTGCCCGTGGGCCTACCAGAGGGGTGACTAACATGCAGCTAAGGGAAGGTTTTAGGGACTGGCAAGTGTGGGCACTTGCCGGTCAGCATGTCAGTACCAGACTGCACGCAGGTTCTGCGATGGCAGACCTCAGACATATTTTACCGGCCGCTTCTGTGGGTGGCACAACCAGTGCTGCAAGCCCACCAGCGGTGTTCGCATTTACATGCCCTGGCACCCCCGGCGCACTTTACTGGGGTCTGACAGTAAATCAAACAATCCAATCATGGAATCCAACCAACATATACAATTTACATAGGGAGCACTCGCACCGCGACACTGGTTGGCAGTGGCACAGCGCGCTGAGCGGCCAACACCATAAAAACACATGAGGCACAGCGACAAAAAGAGGAAGGGAGACTCACGCCAAGGTGCCAGGTCTAACAGTGAGGAACTTCGATTTTCGATCACGATCGAATCGACCCGCCATTTTGTAACCCGCCGCCATTTTGTGTTGCCATCACTCAGGCAGCACGGCGAACGAAGTCTATTCTGCTTTTCCCGTAGCTTGGTGTCAAAATACGTCCTCGGCCTTGTTTGCGAGGCTGGTGTTTGGACTAGCCGAGTACACTAATCCGTGTCTGGCTTTCCTAATCCCTGTTTCAACTATCTGTAGGCTCACACCATTCTTTCCTGATCATATCTTATCGACTGGCCTTCACTGTCTCCTGCTAGCATTCTCTTGTGTCATGCCTGTCCTCCAATACACACAAACGTATCTCACCACCTGCAAGTCAGTTGTAATCTGTTAATGAATTAGTTTGGGGGTGGGATGACAAACACAGTTGGAGGAGAGGTCTCTTCGAGTCATCTGATCTTTCTGTTTTCGAACCCTTCTTACTGGTTCCGCTTTGTTTTCCACTTACTCTATTGGCTCTTTTCTTCTTTGCTTGGGGCTTGTGTTTTGTTAATAATTCTGTATTGTATAGTATTTAATCTGATGCACCACAGAGTGAAGTGGCAGTCTCCTGAGAACCTACTTTGTGTACTTCTAGGATAACTGTACTAGCTGCAGCTAAATAAATCCAATCTTCTAACGCCGACAGAGTGTCCAGTGTCTCTGTGTAACGAAGCAGGTGAACCCAGAAGACGGAGGGCGTACCCTGTGCCGCCAGGTCCAAAAGGTTCTGGTTCTTTAATTGGTGCCCAATGTGGGGCGGCTTCAGTGGTACCGGTTCTGCTCGAAGGTCGTGAGGAAACTCGCAAGAAAATTCCGGAAGGTTCGCGAGCCACACTAAGCGACCCCTGTATGACGAAAGTGGTCCGAAGGTCTTTTGCAGCGCGGTTACTCCTTCCTGACGGCTACTGGCGACCGCTGCCCTGACTGCTGCCCTGCTTTGGCCCATTCCTTTGGTGATGTATGGTAAAGCGAGAGGATAGACGGGCCTCTGTTGGTGGAAGAAGACGTCCTTAGTTAAGTTAAGTATTTTCGTGGGTCGCGCCCACAAATCTTGGTTCTTTGTTTGATGTCCTTAGGTTACTTAGATTTAGTTTTTGCAAAGACTAAAGCCGAGGGTAAGTGCATTTGTGCTGCGTAAACTGAGTTTTACTCCCTTGAAGTTTGTGAACAGTCCAGAGACATTGTGAAATGCCTGGTCTGACTAAGTTTGGAAGAATTTGTTGTCTTGGTTGTAATAGGGACTCCCGACTTGAGGACTCTTGTCCGATTCTTTCGGTTGGAACTCCCACATATGAGCTCAACTCGAAACATGGTATTGGCCCCATTGCCTTTAACGAGACATGGACTCGATACACGAAGAAAGATGGTGTTCTTAAATGGCCAGAAAACGGTAGTTTTGACCCTGATGTGCTAGATAATTTAGAAACAGTCTTGTTCAAAAGAAAAGCCCGGCCGGCAATGTTTGACTCTCTTCGCCTTTGGCGTAAGGAAGCCAAACAGAAAGAAATTAAACAAGCACAACGAGCTAGGAAAGCACAGGGTATGACGATTATACAGGCTGCCCAACAGTTTAAAAATGATGAAATTGACAATGCGACCGAAATTTCAGAAAGACAACATCGTGTGGCGATAGATAAATGCTATCCGGTGTTGCCTGTTTCTCCTTCTGATAACAAGAAAGATATAGAAGAAGATCCCCTAATGTCCCATTTATTGAGGTTGCCTCCGCCTTATGCGCAAAATGCTAATATGCCTCAGCCGTTACAGCCTGCTCAGATGCTGGTAGTACCTCCGCCGGTTCCGGCTCTTCAGCATTTGCCTCCTCCAGTACTACCGCCCTTGCCGGTTTCATCATTAGTCTCAGCTTCTCAACCTTTATCTCCTGATCTTAGCTCTCCTTTGCCTTCTGCTCCTCCTGTAATTTCTAGTTCTCCTCTTGATAATTCTCCTAATATTCTGTCTCCAGTTCTAATGTCTAATTTACCGTCTATGCGTAAGCGTCTCACAGATTCTGTCACTAGTATTTTATCTCCTTTCTTTGGAGCTCTTAATGCGTCTCCGGCTTTTGCTCGAAGACAATCTCGTAGTCAGTTCCCAGATTTCGAGGAACGAGAGAAGTTAGATTCTCTGGCACGAAGATGGATCAAGAAGGGTCCACAATATAGTGTGTCTGATATTATGCCTACCTTTTTGCAATGGAATGCACCTACACAAAGGTATGTTTTTAATGTAATGTGCCATATTCTCATTAAAGAATGGGAAGATGTGAGTTCAAATCCGATCTCACAAGATTTGTTAGATGTCCAAGCCGATTTTGAAAAAGGACTTATTGTAGGTTCAAAAGTTGAGGAAGCTGTAAGGACACTCATCTCTTATAGAACCTTATTGCTCTCTCAGATTTTTCTTGATTCTGATCCGTCGGTTAAATTGACATCGAAAAATTACCCTATGAGAGAGGTTCCTCCAGTATGGAAGGAAGAGGTTGTGGCAGCAGGTGCTAATCCAGCTATTCCAGCTCACTTTCAGCTTATATGGGTACATGTACCATGGAAGAGATCTGAAGTTTTGGCCCTTAAGCAGACTCTAGCAGATCCTCGTAAGAACCCTGCAGGTTATTATAAAGAATTATCGCAGACAATCGATGCTTGTATTATGAATCTGGCAGATATTGATATGTTAATGGGTAATGTAGTCCCACAGACAATATGGGCTAAGATTCGTAGAGAGGACCATGCACAGGAACTGGGTGCTACTTGGGATGTCATAGCTGATACAGATAGAGACCAAGTGGGTGGTGCAAAGCCTGACGCCTTGATCTCGGAGCTTCCTGGTAGAATCATTACGTTAATGAAAACTATAATGCCTGCATTGAGAGTGAATTGGGATAAGCTAGCAGCATGTCAACAAAAGAAAGATGAAAGTGTCTCTGATTTCTTTACTCGTTTCGAGGAGACATTTATTGATCATAGTGGTCAGGACATGGCTACAGAGGGCGGACAGCGACTATTCGTGGACAAATTTGTATTCAATTTGCTTCCCGAGCTGTCACACAAATGAAAGGATTCAGAAAGTTCTTGTGCTGTTTCTTCTTCTGCCCAGATATTGGCTACTGCACAATATTACGAAAATAGGGACAAAGAAGAAAAAGAAAAGCAAGAGAAAAAGACGAAAGATTTAAAAACGATGGTTCTCTTGCAGCAAGCTTATCCGCCACGCTATGTTCAGCCCCAGACTCAACAACCACCGCAGTTTCAGAGATTGTATCAGAAACCAGAGCCATACATTCCGCGACCTTTGTTAGGTCCTAATCAATGTGCCTATTGTAAAGAGGAAGGTCATTTTAAGAATAGTTGTCCGGTTTCATTGCAGCTCAATGGAGCGTCATCTGCTCCACGAGGTCGTGCTGGCCTCCAGTCAGCAAACAGAGGTAGAGGTCGAGGCATATTAACTCAGGAACAGCGTGCTCTTCCTTCTCCTAATTCCATGAACTACTTTGATCAGCAGAATGTGAGATCCACTCAATATTATAATGAGGACCATTATGTTGAAGGCAAAAATGAGAGTCTTCATGCCAACTAGGACAGCCATGGACAAAGTAAAGGAGTTGTGCCAATCCCAGTAGATCAAAATGGCCCTTATGTCAACGTCACTACTATGGGTGTAACAGAGCCATTTCTTCTAGATACTGGAGCAATGAGAAGTTCTATTATTCATTCTAAACTCCCTGGGGCACCTTTGTCTGGCTTAACGAATGTTTCTGTAGGATTCTCTGGCGCCCCCGTTCGCAATCCGGTTTCTTGTCCTTTGCCCATTTCCGTTGGTCCTTATGATTTGGAAGCTTCACTTCTGTTAACAAATGGTTGTGGTGAGAATCTGTTGGGTCTAGACCTATTGAAAAGAATGCATGCTACAATATATTGTTCCCCTACAGGCGTACAACTCACTCTAGGTCAGAAGTTGATCTCCCCAATGTATTTGTCTAAAGATCAGTTTCCTCCCGAGTTGCTTTCTCTTCCGACAGCACTTTGGGCCACAGGTCTGAACGATGTGGGCTGTCTTGAGATACCGCCTTATGTTGTTACTCTCAAGCCCAATGTTGAATTACCACGTATTCCACAATATCGAATTTCTGCTGAAGGTGAAAAGGCGCTTTTAGAAATCATTCATGATCTCATTCGGAAGGGTGTGGTTGAAGAAACGAGAGGCAACACATGCAATAGTCCTATTCTTCCTGTTCTTAAACGTACTGATCCTTCTCAGCCTCCTGTGTACCGGTTTGTGATTGATCTGCGAGAAGTAAACTAAATTGTGATTCCACAATTTCCTGTTGTATCAGATATCACTGCCTTGTTGACTATGATACCTTCCACAGCGACTTGGTTTTCTGTTATTGATCTAAAGAATGCCTTCTTCAGTATTCCAATTGCAGAAGAGAGTAGAGATATTTTTGGTTTTTCTCTTGGAGGCCGAAGCTTCCGATTTAAGCGCGCACCCCAAGGCTACTGTGAAAGTCCCTCCATTTACAGCCAAGCTTTGAAATGTCATCTTGATACTTTTCATTTGCCGTCTGGTGCTGCCCTTATCCAATACATGGACGACTTGTTAGTCGCTGCCGATTCAGAAGATATTTGTAAGGATGTCACTGTTGAACTGTTGCGTCACTTGTTTAAGCTGAAACACAAGGTTTCACCTTCCAAACTACAGTATGTTTGTCGAGAGGTTACCTACTTGGGTCATCTCCTATCAAAGGAGGGACGACGATTGACACCAGAGCAAATTCAGGCAATTGCTCGAATGTCAGTACCATCCACACAAAGGGAAGTACGTGCTTTTCTGGGAATCACTTCTTATTGTAGACAGTGGATCCCTAACTTCTCTTTGATTGCTAAACCTTTGTTGGCACTCACTTTAAAAGATACGCCTCAGCCCCTTCCTTGGACTGAAGAGTGCCAAAAGAGTTTCACTGATTTACGCACTGCTCTGTGTTCTGCTCCTGTACTGGGTACCCCAGATTACACTAAGCCTTTTACGCTGTATGTTCACGAGAAAGAAGGTTGTGCATTATCAGTCTTGACACAGCAATTTGGAGATAGACAGCGGCCATGTGCTTATTTTTCGGCTACGTTAGATCCCGTAGCTAAAGCATTGCCTAGTTGTCTCAAAGCCACAGCAGCCGCAGCGATTTCTATCCGACAGTCCGCTGGGATAGTGTTAGATAACACTCTTATTGTCATGGTGCCACATGCAGTGGATACCTTACTAAACAGAACGAAGACACAGCATCTCACGAGTGCACGTTTAACTGGTTACGAGCCGACGCTATTGGCTAGTCACGTACACATCAAACGATGCAACACTCTGAATCCAGCTACTTTATTGCCCCTTCCAAATGAGGAGAGTGTTGAGGATCAGCATGACTGTTTCTTCCGTACTGAGGAAGAGACAAAAGGAAGAATTGATTTGAGAGACACACCATTAGAGAATCCAGATGGGACTCTATGGATAGATGGTTCTTGTTTTAAGATGCCTAACGGAGATACGGTTTCAGCCTATGCTGTAACTACTTTACATACGATTGTGGAAACTGCGCGTGTTAGACATAATTCAGCGCAAGCAGCAGAGTTGATAGCATTGACGAGAGCTTGTGTACTATCAAAAGAGAAAAGAGTGAACGTGTACACTGACAGTCAGTATGCCTTTGGTGTCGCGTTCAATTTTGGGCGTCTCTGGAGAGTGAGGGGTTTCCTAACTTCACATGGCACTAAGATACAGCATGGTCAGTTAGTGACTGATCTCCTTGAGTCACTTGCTTTACCTGTCCAAATAGCGATAATGAAGTGTAGTGCTCACAAGAAGATTACGGATGATGTTGGACGAGGAAATGCATTTGCTGATGAAACAGCAAAGAAAACAGCGAGAGATTCAATGAGTCAAATGTATATGGCAGGTCCTGCGAATTGGGTCAGAGAGAGAGGAATGTGTGAGAATACAGTGGAAAGCGTGAAAACGATTCAGAAAGAGGCTACAGAAAGAGAGATAAGCAAGTGGAGAGAAAGTATGGGAATGTTAGATGAGATGGGTTGTTGGGTAGAATTATCTGAACATCAACGTTGGTTGTTACCGGATGCTTATGTACTCCCAGTGGTTACTATGGCTCATGGTCCGGCTCACCTTAGTGCAAAAGGCATTTGTAAACTCCTAGCTCCAGTTTGGCAGAATTAAAGTATCCCGAAATGTGCAGACAACGTAGTAAAGCATTGTATTGTTTGTCTAATGTATAATCCAGGAAAGGGAACCCCCACTCCAGCAGGTCATTTTGCTCCTCCGACATACCCATTTGAAGTGTTGCAAATCGATTACATTCACATGGATCGATGCAACAACCTCAAATATGTTCTGGTGGTAGTATGTGCCTTTTCGAGATGGATAGAAGCATACCCTTTGAAAGACAATACAGCTTTATCCACAGCCAAAATCCTTCTAAAATAATTCTTTCCCAGGTTTGGATTGCCGCGCATTGTCTGGAGTGACAATGGGAGCGAATTTGTTGGCCAAGTCATGCAAAAAGTTTGTGCAGGTCTTGGAATCAAGCAAAAGTTCCATGCGGCAAATCATTCCCAATCAGCGGGTTTAGTAGAATGCTACAATGGGACCTTGAAGTTAAAGTTAGCGAAAATTCAAGCAAGTACGGGACTTAATCGGCCTGATGCTTTGCCGTTAGCTTTGCTATCCACCAGAACTGCAGTACACTCTCGTCTGGGACTTAGCCCTTACGAAGCGGTGTTTGGCCGTCCGGCCAACGTATGGGGAATACCTCATCCTAAAAAGTTCTCAGATTTACCCTACCCAATGTTAATTGACTATTTGCATGACCTTACAACTAAATTGCATGTCCTTCATCGACAGGTTCAGAGTGCTTTGCCAGAGGCTTCCACAGATCCAGGTCACTCCATCCGACCAGGTGACTGGGTCTGCATCCGCAATTTTCAGAGGAAAAAGAATTTGGAGCCCAGATAGCGGAAGCCCCGAATGGTCCTTCTCACGACGAGGACAGCAGTTAAAGTTGAAGGAAAGAAAAATTGGATTCACGGTGTGCACTGCAAGAAAGTACCTTTGCCCTTGCCTTTTGATCAGTGGGTTCGTAGAGGGGTTGGTGACTGTGAAGACGAAACAGTTCCACGTTTCATACCCTTTAGCGATGCACACCTGAATGGGACATTGTCTGAGAAAGAGGACGACGCATTTTACAGGAAGCAATTCCATTGCATCGTCGCTTAAATACGACTGAACCAAGAAC
The DNA here is from genome assembly GCF_964204655.1 of Triturus cristatus. Lineage (NCBI taxonomy): Eukaryota > Metazoa > Chordata > Amphibia > Caudata > Salamandridae > Triturus > Triturus cristatus. The sequence goes on from NC_140594.1 coordinate 836,777,118, forward strand.
ATTGTTTCAAGATCAGAATGTTCTAGGGAAAGAGCGCTACCATCTTCGACCCAGACAAAAGAACATTTGAGACTTTCTTCTCCTTTGTGTAGTGTTCTGTTTAGGTTGCAGGGTCACGGTAGGAGTCTAGGTCACGACCTGAGTAGTGACAATAGGTCTGCAGGATCTTTCAGTGTCATAGGACGGTTGAGTATTGTGACTTTAGTGATTGAGGAAGATTGCCGTGAGCATCCACTAGTGAAAATGGAAACTACGCCAAGTATTAAAGAGAGAAGAAATGAACTAAAGAAAGCATCTTGTAAAATAATGTACAGTCGTTACAGTATAACTCTATGTATTTTGATATCATTATGTATTGCTTTGGCGATTATTGGTTGGATAGTTTATGCTTTGCAGCCAAAAAACACCTCCTTTTCCTCCTCTTTGCCTTCTTCTACTCTCTCTCCACACCTCTTTCATACTTTTCCTTCACATGAACTTGTCAGAAAAACCGAGTATTACAACAATTCCTTTGTCCAACTATTACACCAGCATCAATTAGTGGTTAACACAACTGATTGTTGGGTATGTGGTCTTATGCCGCATACTACTGAGAAAGGAATACCATTTCTAGTTCTTCCTTTATCCTATGAGGGTTATGTTTAGGCATTCTTTGTTATTTTCTCAAATGTATATCAAAGTAAATTCAGACGGTCTGACAAATTAATTATCCGGATTTTAGTCATAGTTCTTTGATTAAGGGTATGGTAGTTATGGCTAAAATCGTGGAGAATAGCAAGATTTTTATCGATGAAAGAAAAGCCCACACCAATTGGAACGTCACCCAATACATGTCGAGTCTTAATAATAAAATGGGAAAAGAGAAATCCTCACCAATCTGGACTATACCGCATCAAGGTAACTTCTGTTTAAAAATAAACTATCGCTCTTCTGACACTGCACCAAAGAGTAACTGTTCCTACACATACATTTATTCCTCTCCAAACTCGCCTCCTCTAGTACCGTCTCAAGGCACCTATTTCATTTGTCATGATAGAGCTTATACCTGGTTGCCAACGGGTTTCTCTGGTACCTGCTATATAGCCTTCCTTCTTCCTCCTACTTACACTGCTTCTGCCAATTATCACCGAACCCGTCTCAGCCGAGGAATTATTGACTCCAAAGACACCTCGGGACAAGAAGGAGGAGATTTCCTTAAAGGTTTTCTTCCTTTCTGGGGTCCAATGGCCAACAGCAGAAATATAAGGCAACTGGTCCGTGTTGTGGAGACTACAATAGACATCACTGTAGGAGCCTTGAGTAATATCACGGCGGAACTACAGGCGAATCGTCTTATGACCTTACAAAATCGAGTTGCCTTAGACTTTATTCTTGCCGATCGTGGTGGAGTGTGTAAATTGATCGCATCAAGCTGTTGTATTTTCATTCCTAATGATGCTCCGACAGTATACCAAGCTATTTCCAAGTTGCATATAATCTCCGAGTCTATTCATCAGGACGAAGGAGATTGGTCCTTAACGGAATGGTTTTGGGGACTACTGTCCAAATGGGGTTGGAAAGTATTGACATTCCTTGGAATAATCTTGACAATCATATTTTCCTGTTGCCTTTGTATGCACTGTGGTCCCGCTATCTGTGATCTTTGTGCCACTATGTGCATTTCAAGACCCAAACCTCAAGTAACAGAAAACATAAGGATGATGTTACAGCAACAGCTTGATGATCTCATGGCTATTGATGTGGACTCAGATTAACGTGGGTCTATCTTGCCTGAGTTCTGGCAAAAGGAGGGTCTGAGGAACTTCGATTTTCGATCACGATCGAATCGACCCGCCATTTTGTAACCCGCCGCCATTATGTGTTGCCATCACTCAGGCAGCACGGCGAACAAAGTCTATTCTGCTTTTCCCGTAGCTTGGTGTCAAAATACGTCCTCGGCCTTGTTTGCGAGGCTGGTGTTTGGACTAGCCGAGTACACTAATCCGTGTCTGGCTTTCCTAATCCCTGTTTCAACTATCTGTAGGCTCACACCATTCTTTCCTGATCATATCTTATCGACTGGCCTTCACTGTCTCCTGCTAGCATTCTCTTGTGTCATGCCTGTCCTCCAATACACACAAACGTATCTCACCACCTGCAAGTCAGTTGTAATCTGTTAATGAATTAGTTTGGGGGTGGGATGACAAACACAGTTGGAGGAGAGGTCTCTTCGAGTCATCTGATCTTTCTGTTTTCGAACCCTTATTACCGGTTCCGCTTTGTTTTCCACTTACCCTATTGGCTCTTTTCTTCTTTGCTTGGGGCGTGTGTTTTGTTAATAATTCTGTATTGTATAGTATTTAATCTGATGCGCCACAGAGTGAAGTGGCAGTCTCCTGAGAACCTACTTTGTGTACTTCTAGGATAACTGTACTAGCTGCAGCTAAATAAATCCAATCTTCTAACGCCGACAGAGTATCCCGTGTCTCTGTGTAACGAAGCAGGTGAACCCAGAAGACGGAGGGCGTACCCTGCGCCGCCAGGTCCAAAAGGTTCTGGTTCTTCAACAGGATGCCTTTTGTTGGGCTTCCTCCACTGCGAGTTTCAGTCAGCAGCAGGAGGGCAGCCCAGTGTCTGTGCTGGTGGCATCCATTTTGTGAAGCCAGTACTCTTTCAGATTTCTTTCGTTTTACTACAGTGGGTACATGTCGTCCCCTCTAGAAGGGTGGGATCATGCTCCCACATCATGGACTGATGTGGGGATATGATTCCAAGTTGTTTGACACCAAACACGACATGTTTTGATGCAGTCATTCCAAAGTTAGCATTATAATGCACTTAAGAGTATATGGTTTAACCGCATCCACAAACAGCCATAGAGAATAGACTTTGGTAGCTGCAGAGGGGCCCTGCTCATGCAGAGGCACCCCCTCACATTGTAAACCAAGCACCCTGCCCTCAGGATTGATAGGGCCTGCCATAGGGGTGACTGATAGGTTTATATGTGTGTGTATGGTGAGATATAGGAACCTATACCTCTGTGAGGAGTGCTAACAGTACCTCACCCAGGCTGCAGCAGCAGGCCTGTGGTGTCAGATTTAGTCTGCTTCCCAGGGGTGGCATAATACATGCTTCAGCCCCTGGTAGGCCTGTGAAGTGCCTATTCCCTTGGTACCTAGGGTACCATATACTAGGGGCTCATAAGGTACCACAGTATCCAATCACTAGTGCATCTAGTATGCACTCAAAGTTGTTTAGAGAGAACAGAGAGACTGGGGCCCTGATTAGCAGGGACCCAGCCTGACTATAGCCAGAAACCAGTGTATACATCAGAAAAAAAGTGGGGACAACATAAGTGCAGATCCTACTCTCCTACAGGGGCACATGACAGAATTAACATCACTGGGAACCACAATTGTGCTTTCCAATAGTGCCTAAAATAATCTCTGCTCCCTGACGGCGAACTTGTGCTAATACTCGCTGAATCATGACGAACGGGTGAAATGAATAAAGTAGCCCGTCGACCAAGTCTAAAGAAAAGCATCCAAGCTGAACCCCTGGGGATTCGTTCTCCAGCTGTAAAACGGGGGTAATTGTGCATTCACGCAGGATGCAAATCGATCGATTGTGCACGGACCCCACTTCAAATCCAGTTGTTGAAACACCCTAGGATGAAGTCTCCAGTCGCTGGAATCTCGAAGAAAGCGAGCGTTCCAGTTCGACATCACATTCGAACTGCCTGGAATGTATTCCACTGTCACCGAAATGTGATGTTGCAGGCAATAATGCCAAAAGCCCTTGGCTATTTCCGCCCGGAGACGGGACCTCGTACCCCCCAAATGATTGATGTATCTTACCGCTTAAACATTGTCCATCTGTAATAGGATGCAACAACTCGTTTTCCTCGGGGACAGAGCCCTAATGGCAAAATATACTGCTAGGAGTTTGAGACAATTGCTATGAAGTTGAAGCTCCACCGGGGACCATCAGCCCCCTGTCTCTGCTGAATCACAACGGGCTCCCCAGCCCCAACGACAGGCATCCGATTCTATTACCACCTCCGGAACTGATGCAGAGATGACTTTGCCGTTCCATGCATCCATGTGATCCAGCCACCAGGGCATTTCAGTCCTGGCTTCCGTGGACAATACAATCTGTTCTGCATAGGTTAAGCCCCTGCGGAGATGCAATATCTTTAATCGTTGCAGGGCCTGATAGTGAAGAGGGCCCAAGAATATCGCTTGCTTCGAGGGGGCAAAGAGACCCACCAGTCGAACCGGGATCCTCAAGGATATAGTCGGAGAGGCCAGCGCTCTACTCAACACCTTCTTGATCGAAATCCGCATACTAAACGGAAGCTATAGTTGAGTCAAAACTGAATCCACTTGAAATCTCAAAAACTCCATCTTTTGGGAAGGGGCCACTATAGACTTGTCCACATTGATGATGAACCCCAGGTCCTGCAGAAGCTGAGTCATCCAAGACAGATGAAGTAAGTTCAAATCCACATTCTGTGCCATGACCAGAATGTTGTCTAAGTAAATAATTAGATGAACTCCCTGTTCCTGTATATACTGTACCACTGGTCTGAGCAACTTGGTGAAACACCAAGGAGTGGACAAAAAGCATGGCGACAAACTCAAGCCCACTCTGGCACCATTGAAACTGCAGAAACCTCTGAGAAGGTGGGAATATGGGGACCGCTAAATAAGCGTCTTTGAGGTCAAGATGAACCATCCAGTCCCTCTCCAGTAATAGATCCCTCAACAAGTGTATGCCCTCCATCTTGAAGTGGCGATACACAATCCAAGAGTTGAATTCTTTGAGATTGAACACCAAGCGGAACCCTTGATTTTTTTTCTTTAACCAAAAAAATAGTGCTGACAAACCTGTGAGGGTGTGGACTTGATTCTGTTATAGCCCTTTTCTGCATCTGCCACATAACTTCATCGGCTATAAAATTGCTCTCTGTTAGGGAAAAATGGAGAGGACTCTGCCTCTGTCTCTGGGACGGAGAGGAGAGGAGTAGAACTCCAGGTGAAAGCCCTGAACTGGCTGAAGTACCCATTGATCTTGAGTAAGCATCTCCCAATTGTGGTAAAACAAACTTATCCTTCCTCCCACCAAAACTTCTGACAAAGAAAATATCATTACCTGCATATGAGGTATCACCGGAGTTGTTTCCTCCCCTGTATCCTCCATGATGTTGTTGACTTCTGCCACCTCTATTGCAGGTGGGATAGAAATTGGAGCAGGAAGCTTCCCCACGTCCTCTGGCCACATATCCTTTTGAGGCCTGATAGAATCCTTGGCCAGGCGCCCGACCTCTAAAGCATCCGACACTGACAAAAAGGCCACTTTGAAAAACTTTTTCAAGTGAAGTTTGGGCTTTGTCAAGGGCAGAAAAGGTGGACACATATTTGCCCAAATTTTTAACTAATTTGTCGCCAAACAGCAGACCATTACCCAGGGAGCCCGCCTCCGTTGAAGTCAGATTTGCCAATTAAGGGTCGATCCTCATAAGAAAAGATTTTCTCCGTTCCATGGACAAGGCACAATTCGCGTTCCCTAAAAAAACACAGGACTCTTTGCGCCCATTTGAGGACTTCAGTCGGGTCAAGTGGGGAGTTGAAATCTTTGGCCCTGACTGCCAGGTCTAAAATCTTGGTGAGGGGCCCTGACACATCCACAAGCTTGTCTTGGCATCCCCTCCAAGCCCTGTCGAGCCTCTTTTTGGGTCCTTAGCAAACTTTTTAAAATATGTGGCCTTGTCAGGGTCCAGCTCTGGGGTCTCAGTTACTTTGCCCAGAAGGGTAGGATGTGGGTGCTCTGCTTTTAAGGTACTGGGCACGTCGCGCTAAAACACCCTGTCTCGAATTGTGTTCGACTTCTGCACAGAGCACCCATTCTGTAGATCTAGGGTGTACAATGTTCTCGGGGTAAAAAAAAAAGATTTTTGTTGCCTGGGATCTCAGGCTCCATCTAATGGGTCTTACGTTTGTGTTTCTTTATCATACGCAGTTTCTCCTGCGCATTCTCAGAGTAAGAAGTGTCAAAGTAAGTGTGAAAAGAGACATCAGCCAGAGGAAGGATTTCCGTATTGTGATGTTTTATACCTTGTGGGTGAACGGTGATTGGTGCTGTGGGTGAACGGTGATTGGTGCAGAGAATGAGGGTGTATACATTCTGGGTTATGTAGTTTAAAGTTTAATGGCTGCTGTATTTGCTTCAGTAAAGAAATGGAAGCATAATCCTCGCCTCCGTTTCCTGATATAGAATTCCTATACCAGCAGGAGAGAGGCAAGGTGACACCTTCAGAACAGTTGAACAGAACAGGGAGAGTGACGCAATCGGCCAACTCAGAGGGGGAAGAAGATGCAAAGGACGACAAGAGCTAGATGGAGAAGTGGTGGTTGCCAACGGCCCATGCGGCGACACCTGCCACAACTCAGGAGAGTTATAGCTTCGGCGGTAAGTGAACGGGGCTCAGGCACTGCACCACATTGGGAAACTGAGGGTATGCCTAAGGTAGGAGGAGTCCACGGGGGCTGTATACTCGCATTGTGTTGGAATTTCCTGTAAGGGAAATTGAAGCTCAAGGGCACTAAATGGTGAAAAAAGAAGCAAAATAAAGGGCATCACTATTAAGTTTGGTGAGATAAGACCCAGGGCTGAGGAGTAACACAACGACCTGCTTTTTGAGCCCTGTTTCACTAAAAGAAGTCTAAAACATCTTAAGAGATATAGAGCCCTGGGTGCTGGTGACGGGACACCACTAAAGGGGCAGAGAAAGATCACGCTCTTGACCGAACTAAGGGGAGCACAGTCTTAAAGACAGCAGCTCAACTCTTCCTTCCAGTGTTTCATATTTTCACTTACCTGAATATTGTTCTGTCTCTTGAGCGATGCTGGTGGCAATCATTTACCTAGACCTGGAGAGGAGAAAAGAGAAACGGTTGCCACTCAGGTTGTACCATCTGGAACCTACACCTCAAGACAGAGAGAAAATATGTTACCTAGCAGAGTGACACAAACAGGAGGAAACACCTCCTCATAAAATGTTTCCGTATCACCTACGTATATATGACTTAAGGACCATTAAAAGCCACCCTACATAGAAAGGAAAGCCTTCTAAGCCTTCTTTCTAACTGTCCCTCCACAACTGGCTGCTGGTACCCCACTCGCAGATGCCCTGCTGAAATCTGGTGACATGGAGGCTGAGGGAGTAGGGCTTTTGCAATTGGAGATGTTCCTTGAGGTTTCTGGAGCATTGCAGATGTACAGATGGTGTACTTCCCTGAGGGCTAATACATAGCATTGAAGCCATGTGTGTGCTTGGTGAGAGTCTCCCACTCTTTCTCCTCTTCTTGGAGACCTTTTGCATATTTAGGATATTTTGTGTGATAGTGCCTTTTTTTTATGGCTGGCAGGAGGGAAGGTGGGCATGTGGGGGGGCAGGGGGTACGGGGGAAAAAGCAAGCGCTATGATGCTGCCAATGCTTGCACATGTCAGTGCTTTTTTTACTTATGGAGGATGGTTGCAACAAGCACAATGGAGAGAGGGTGAGTGGCAGGAGCAACACGAACAACAGGAGAGGGGGTGTGAGGGGGCAACGCAGGTGCAATGGGCAACACGGACAATGGAGGGAGGGTGGATGGTGGGGGCAATATGAACAACAGAGGGAAGCGGGTGTGGGGGCAAGATGGGCAACAAAGGGACAATGGGTGGGGAGCACAGACAACGGAGGGACAGTGTATGGTGACCACATGATGGACAGTAGAAGATTGACGGGCTGGAGAAACACAGGAGGAGGAAGTATAGGAGGGAGACAGCTGAAAAGACGTACTCTGGTACAGTGCTTAAACACTAAGAATAAAACAGTTTCGAAATAAACAAGCAGTGGAAGGACACAAGTAGTGCATCCATGCTCCAGAGGAGGAACAAACACATGAACTAGGAATGAAGTCAAAGGCAGCTGACCAATAAATATCAAACAAATGAGAGTGACAATGTAGCCAACTAATGGTAAGCAATGGGTGGTCTCAAAGCCCACTGTTAGAAAACAATATGTCTCAAAAGAGAAAGTGCATGCATCATCGTAGGCAAGACCTAAATTGAGGCAGTTTCAGCAAATCGGTGTTGCTCTTGAAGTAAATGAGGTAACCATTACAATTGCCACTTTTAGGTGTCTTAAGATCGCATGCTTTTTAAGAACCTATGAGAGCCTTTAGAAGGGATCTGAGAGCCAATTGAGATGCTTTGATGGCCTCTGATGTTCAGTAGAATTGGTTCAAGGGTTTCTAATGGCTGGAAGTGGGTCACTAAAAGAAGTCTCCAACGTTATGAGGGCTGTAGGAGAAGCTCTGATGGCTGATTGAAGGGATTTGAGAAACGGCAATACAATTTAAAAGGCCAATAATGAAGTTCTGGTATGCTTTAGGGGTCCTCAGTGGCACTGAGAATCTGTGAGGTCCATGTAAGAGTCTGAAATGCTCGTTTATGGTCTCTGAGGACCTGTGGAGGAAATATGAGGGCCAGCTTGCAGGTCAATTGCAGATCCCCGAAGTCTAGACTGTCGCCTCTGGGCTAGCTGAATATCTCTGGGGTCTTCAGAGAATCATCATTGTGTCTTTGAGGTCCATCAATCAGCTGACTAATTGCAGGTGGAGGTGTGTAAGGGCACATTGAAGGCCAATGGCGGGAACGTGGCAGGTTCTGATAGACAGAATGGGTCTGAGAAACAAGTAGTGATTTGAGGGCTAACTGACAGTCCTGTAGGCCAACTGAAGGTCTGTAAGAGCTTACTTAGGCCCAGCTGTGTGGCATCCCACGGCCAACTGACAATCTGTGAGGGCTAGCTGTAAATATGTGTGGGTGAGTTAGATGTCCCAGTGGGCCAGGTTGAAAGCTGGGTTGGAATATATGAGGTTCTTGTTTCCCACGGGCGGGTCAGTAAAGGATATTTAAAGGACTTTGAAGACACAGAAACAGGACCTTTTTCAGATGCCCCCACTCCCGACCTTTTGCCCCCATTTAAACTAGTAGATGCTGGTTTTCGACTCTGACAGTGCACTAAAGCCTGCTATCAAGGCCCTGGTGCCAGTGCTCGCTACCTAAAACTGATATTTGTTAATTGGTAACCCCAATTGGCAAAGGACTTTAACCCCTTTATAAGTTCCTAGTATATGGTACCAGTAGTACCCAAGGCATGGGTGTTAAAGAGATCGCCAGGGCCTGACGTACTGTTTGTGCCAAACCGAGTGACCCAGTTAAGCTACTGACAGCAGGCCTTCCATTGCAGACTGCAGGAGCAGTGCAAACTGCTTGAACTTGACTTTGCCATTGTGGAAGCTGAAATAAAGAATAAGAAATAATACCATAGATACAACTCTATGTCAGCACAGAAGATAGCAGAATTTATTGGGGACCAACAAACGAAGCAAATATGTGCAGCACGGAGACAGCCAGAATAGTCACTGAGTTTCCGAAGACGTGATGTTTCTGACAGCTTTTATGGACACAAACCACAAGAGGATGCAGCATCATAATGTACGTAACACAAATTAAGCATTGTCTACTTGACCAATTAACAAAGGAATAGGTTGCGCTATACCATTTATGGTCCGAAGTATACTGTTGCTAACCACATGTAGGCAGCTTTTGGGACTTTCCACTGTAATGCAGTGTATCAGCCTTGGTACTTTTCCATGTAACAATTTGCAACATCATAGCATGTACCACAAATATTTCTACAGTCCAAAAAATCAATTTGCTGAAGAAAAACGATGACCCCGGACCTGCCGAACCTTATCCAGCTGGTCATCAATATTGATTTTATAATGTTTAATCTTTTGAATGTAAATAAATATTGCATTTGAAATATCACTTTTGGAACTAAAATAAGTGTTTTTAGAGTCATTTTCTCCCCGAAATAGGTTAAAATAAAAGCTTTTGACTAGGAGGAAAGGTCTGTAAAAATGGCAATGTTGGTCACTGTGAGGCTTTAAAAATTGGTTATTCAACTTGAGGCACAATTTATTTGACATTTTGATTCATTTTTTGTACAGTCCAAAAAATCCATTTTCTGATGAAAAACGACGACCCCGGACCTGTCTAACCTTCTCCAGATGGTCAGGAATATTGATTTTTAAATGTTTAATCTTTTGAATGTAAATAAATATTGCTTGTGAATTATCACTTTTGGAACTAAAACAAGTGCATTTAGAGTCATTTTCTCCCCCAAATCGGTCAAAATAAAAGCTTCTGTAGGAGAGTAGGATCTGCACTTATGTTGCCCCCACTTTTTTTCTGATGTATACACTGGTTTCTGGCTATAGTCTGGCTGGGTCGCTGCTAACCAGGGCCCCAGCCTCTCTGTTCTCTCTAAACAACTTGGAGTGCATATTAGATGCACTAGTGATTGGATACTGTGGTACCTTATGAGCCCCTAGTATATGGTACCTTAGGTACCTAGGGCATAGGTACTTCACAGGCCTACCAGGGGCTGAAGTATGTATTATGCCACCCCTGGGAAGCAGACTAAATCTGACACCACAGGCCTGCTACTGCAGTAGTGTAGTGTTAGCACTCCTCACTGAGGTATAGGTTCCCTATATCTTACCATACACACACATATAAACCTATCAGTCACCCCTAAGGCAGGCCCTATCAATCCTGAGGGCAGGGTGCTTGGTTTACAATGTGGGGGGGGGGGTGCCTCTGCAGTTGGCGGTGTCTATTCTCTGTGGCTGTTTGTGGATGCGGTTAAACCATATACTCTTAAGTACATTATAACCTACAGGTAAATGCTAACTTTGGAATCACCGAATCAAAACATGTCGTGTTTGGTGTCAAACAACTTGGAATCATATCCCCACACCAGTAACTGGGGTGGGAGTATGATCCCACCCTTCTAGAGGGGAAGACATGTACCTACTGTGGAAACACAGTAAAAATCTGAAAGAGCCCTGGCATCACAAAATGGATACCACCAGCGCAGACACTGGGCTGCCCTCCTGCTGCTGACTGAAACTCGCAGTGGAGGAGGCCCAACAATAGGAATCCAGTCACAGGGAGGTGTAACCACCTTCCAGACAGGATTATGTGTATTGGGGCTGGGTGGCTGCATTCCTAGAGTGCTTTGAAGTCCTGCACTGGGGGAGCAGTAGGCTCCTCTGTGCATATGCCAGCTCAGACCGGTTCTGGGGCTACCTGCCCCTGCTCTGGTGCGATACTGGACAAAGGGAAGTGGGTGTAACCACCCACTCCCCTGACCCTCCCCTAGGAGTGGTCATAGAGCTAGTCCCTCCCTTTCCTTTAGTATAAGTTAGGGAACCCTTGCCATTGCAAGTTAGATATCCCTGGCCGACGCTTTACAAGAAGAATCCTGGCCCTTCGATGTTCCACTACCTTTGGGAGACTGAAGAATCTCCCTTGGAGTCAAGGAGTGATTCCCCTGCTTGGCAGGCACCAAAAACTTGAATCAATGGTTGCAATCTTTCCCGCTCCTGCCGGAGTCCGAAGGTCCTGCAGCCCCAGAAGTGGATTTCCTGACTTCACGATGGCCATTGTGAGTCCCCAGCAAACCAGAGGTGAGCGGACCCCACGAGTGATGAGGAACAGCAATACCTGGGTACCATGCACTATTGTCGAGTGCAACCCCTTCACGATGTTCTACAAACTTGTGCTTTGGACCACCTGTGGTCCAAGCCTCCAGCACGATTTCCCTCGAAAGTCAGAGGCCTACCTCATCCCGAGTGACCGTGGGCTCCTGTGAAGCATCTTTGCGATCCCTTGCCAGCTGGCTTGTGGGTCCCCTGAAGACTTTCTCATCAAACCAAAGGGCTCCCCTGATTGCTCAAGGCCTGCCCTGACTTACCTTCGCTGGGTGAGTCACTCAGACCTTGCTGGTCTGCACCGCTGATTTTCTTCAATTTCCACGAGACTTGCTGTTGCCAAGGCTTGTTGTCTCCAATCTGTTTGCCGACACCTCAGTAAGCTGCAGACTTCGTGGGACACTCCAAATCCAGCCCCTGGTTGTCGTCAACACCTCCTGGACCTCGTGGCTGAAGAGTCAAAAAACACTTGATCACCTGAAATCACCCGATCTCCGTGGGCATCCATCTTCCTGGCCCCGGGTACTGGCAAGTGACTGTGAACTCTGTCCCTTCAGCTTTCAGTTCTTCTTCATCTTGAATCCAGCCTTGGATTCCACCGGACACGTCTCCAGTCTTCACAAGGAGCAAAACTTCTTCGGCTTCCATTGAAAACGGCGACGCGACCCGACACCTATGCACCCAGCTTCCCTGGGTGAGGTAACTCGTGCACTCCAGTGTTGGCCCTCGAACTACTTACCTTGTAAGTGGCTTGCTTGTAGACTCTCTAGAAGTACCCATAAACTTTAAAATTCCAACCGCGACTTGCTCCATTGAAATCAATAGGGAACCCGCGGCTGTGTTCTTACACTGCACGCGTCTCCCGTGGGTCCTTTACTTACCTGCTTTGGGTGGATTAGTGAGGCCCCAGTGATTCTACAGGCCCTAGGCCTTGTCCCCTTGCAAGTCGACATTCCTAAACCTCTTTTTTAGTATATGGTCTAGTACGCCCCTAGGGCCCCAGCCATATTTGTGCTTAACTTATTGTGAAACGTTGATGTTTGCATATGTTCTTGACTTCTAATCTCATAAAGAGATTAGTAGAGTGTGTCTAGTAATAAATACATATATATTTGATATATACCTATGTGGTGTCCTTTCATTTGGTAATTCAAGAGATTATAAGGTAAAACAAGCTGCTTTACATTCCTCTGAGACTTAGCCTGAAGGCTGCTCTCCACAGCTACCACTAGGATAGCTTTCTTTAAAAGGTTGTCTTAAACCTATCTACCATAAGTGTCGAATTGGACTGGTGCAAGGTGGCCACTTTGACTAGTGACCAGCATATGCCAGGCCAACTTCTCACAGCTTCTGACTAGGAGGAAAGATCTGTAAAAATGGCAATTTTGGTCACTGTGAGGCTTTAAAAATGAGGCACAATCTATTTGACATTTTGATTCTTTTTTTGTACAGCCCAAAAAATCAATTTCCTGATGAAAAACGATCACCCCGGAACTGTCGAACCTTCTCCAGATGGTCAGGAATACTTTTTTTTTAATGTTTAATCTTTTGAATGTAAATAAATATTGCATTTGAAATATCACTTTTGGAACTAAAATAAGTGTTTTTAGAGTCATTTTCTCCCCGAAATCGGTCAAAATAAAAGCTTCTGACTAGTAGGAAAGATCTGTAAAAATGGCAATTTCGGTCCCTGTTAGGCTTTAAAAATGCTTTATTCAACTTGAGGCACAATCTATTTTACATTTTGAATCATTTTTTGTACAGTCCAAAAAAATCAATTTTCTGATGAAAAAGGATAATCCCGGACCTGCCGAACCTCCTCCAGATGGACAGGAATATTGATTTTTTAATGTTTAATCTTTTTTGTTTTTTAAGTCCTCATAAGCATCTTTATTAAGATTGGGGTGGGGGTACGCTCCATACATACGTGGGTGTGGGTACGGTCCATTCATACATGGGTGGGGGTACGGTCCGTACATACACTGTTGGGGTGGGGGTACGCTCCATACATATGCGGGTGTGGGTACAGTCCATTCATACACGGGTGGGGGTACGGTCCGTACATACACTGTTGGGGTGGGGGTACGCTCCATACATACGCGGGTGTGGGTACGGTCCATTCATACATGGGTGTGGGTACGGTCCATTCATACACGGGTGTGGGTACGGTCCATTCATACACGGGTGGGGGTACGGTCCGTACACACACTGTTGAGGTGGGGGTACGCTCCATACATACGCGGGTGTGGGTACGGTCCATTCATACACGGGTGTGGGTACGGTCCATTCATACACGGGTGTGGGTACGGTCCATTCATACACGGGTGGGGGTACGGTCCATACATACACTGTTGGGGTGGGGGTACGCTCCATACATACGCGGGTGGGGGTACGGTCCGTACGTACCCGTGCCCACGCTGTGGAGTGCTTGTGCGGGCCGTACCCAGGCCTTTGGCACATGGGTACGGGCCGTACCGCCATTGTTGGGGTGACGTGGGTGTGGGCGTGGTACGACTTGTACCCACGCTCTTAAGGCGTGGGTACGGTACGTACCTGTATTGTTGTGTTGCCGGTTCGCGTCGTCGCCCACTTCCGTTGTGGCGGACGCTGGCATTGCTGGACACGCCCCCACCCCCTCGAAGTGACCAGGGCCTGGAGGTCAGGTATGTCCAGGGCATGTGTGCTGTGTGACTTGGGTGGGGGTTTTGTGTCCTGCCCCTGCCCCCCCCCTTTGCCCCTGGGTGTTGTTCTCACCTTCTGCGGCGTCTGCGTCGGTACCTGTAGAGGAGGTCGACTGCTATGAGGGCCGGTATGACACGTAGGTTCGGGTCCATGTCTGTCCATCGCGTACAGGTGCTCCTTGTGCGCGTCGTCCTGATTTTTGGCTGCCGGAAAATATTCTCCGCGCGGGATGACATCGGTGCGAATCTTACTTCCTGGTTCGTGGAACGCAGGCTGCATGCGTCCCGACGTCACGTCGGCGCTTTTCCGGATGTCATTTGTGTGTTTATTTTCCTCGGTTGGTGTTTTGTACGATTCGTACGGAAAAAGTGTTTCCGTGCGAATCGTACTTGCATGTTTGTAAAGTTTTGCAAACGGGTACGAGTCGGACGGAGAATACGCTCCGACCGACGGTTCGTACCCGGTTTCACCAGGATCCTAATCGGCACCAGAGTGTTTTGCCATGTCCTATAAAAGAACCCTAAAAGGAGGGAAAAATTGTTCTCCTATAATAATATATATATATTTTTTTATTTTTTTTCAGCCAAAATTTTATACATAGTTTTCTTCTTATATGTCTATAAAATATGTCTCCCTTTTTTTTAGTTTTAAATTATTATTATTTAATTATTTTCTCGTCGATCCCCCCAAAAAACAACAACAAAAAAACACTACTCTTCCTATTTTCCCTTTCCATCATCATTCTTCCCTTACAGCTTATAGTTATTCGTAGACTAACCAAAATATATATATATATATATATATTACCTACTGGCAGTTAGGACCTATTTTCCATAGGAAATCCACAACATTCTATTTGGAATAACGTTGGCGTCGATTGATGAATCTTTGCAAAATTTTCCAAACTTTTGGCCACCTCCGGTCCGCTCCTATCCTGAAAATTTCACGGTGATTCGTCAAGCAGGGGCCGAGAAAAAAGGGGGGTCCCAAAACGCGTTTTCCCCATGCATTTTCCCATAGGACCTGTTGACGCAGCTACAGACCGAAGTGCTGAACGGAATTACACCAAATTTGGCAAAGAGGTAGTCCTCAGTTCAGACTCGTGCCTTTTGCTTAAATGGTGTAAATCCGTTCAGTAGTTCCTGAGAAAATCAAAAGAAAAATCACATATTTATCTGGGTGGAGCCTAACCACACATCTCATCGTGAGATCTGATTGGCTGTCAGCACTACATCCCAGAAGTGTTGGCAGCCATCTTGGGACCAATATACATGATAGCACCTCATTAAAAAGCATTGCAGTTAATAGAAGGTTTTAAGACTTTAGTTACATTATAAATCATTTGTTGATGGTACCATACTCATTTTAGGAATTGTGGTGTGTTCTAAGGTGATTTTACCATGTGAAAAAGCCTTCTGCTGTGATATCATGAATCATGTTTGAGAGAAAACTATTTTCTCATGCTTCTCCCACAGAGGTTTGGAAGGCGATCTATAAGCTAAACTGAGAGCATATTTTCTGTAAATTCACATTATCTTTCTCAGTCATGTGAGAATGAAGTCTGACATTCTCAGTAAAACATGAACATCCAACAAGGGCAGAGACTGTCAGTTGATTCCTTTGTGTTCTACTGCACCTTCCCAGAGTGTTCTAAAGAACAACTAGAGCGCTAACAGTCTTACTTATGACAAAAGTATGGCACACCTGAAGCCATCTTGAATGGAATAAAGTGGTAACACTTAAAACATTTAATTTACAAAGGAACAAAATGAGGGGGTTCATTTTGCCATAGAAATTATGATTAGTGCTGCAGAAAGAAAAATTAGGGCACATTTTGACTTCTCAAATCCTCTTCTATTTCATAAAAAAATTCTGACATGCAGACTAAAACATGCACTTTGAATACCAGCAGCAGACTTTCCTGGTGAGCAGTAGCTTTACTACAGTGATCTAATGAGCAACTAGAGTGCTAACATTCAGAATTCATGGCAAATGTGTGACACATCTGAATGCCTTCTTGATGGAACCAAAGTAAAAAACTGAAAGTATTTCCTACTGAGGAGACTGCAGTAAATGAGGAAATTAGGAAACTTCATAACAAATAAATCTCCCAAGATGGCCACCAGAGACAAAAGAGCCCAAATGTATCCCAAATATCACCCAGATGTAGCCCAAGTATAGCCCAATGACAGAATGTTCCAGAGTGTTCTAACGAACAACTAGAGCGCTAACAGTCTTACTTATGACAAAAGTATGGCACACCTGAAGCCATCATGATTGGAATAAAGTGGTAACACTTAACACATTTAATTTACAAAGGAACAAAATGAGGGGTTTCATTTTGCCATAGAAATTATGATTAGTTCTGCACAAAGAAAAATTAGGGCACATTTTGACTTCTCAAATCCTCTTCTATTTCATAAACAAATTCTGACATGCAGACTGAAACATGCACTTTTAATACCAGCAGCAGACCTCCGTGGTGAGCAGTAGCTTTACTACAGTGATCTAATGAGCAACTAGAGTGCTAACATTCTGAATTTATGGCAAATTTGTGACACATCTGAATGCCTTCTTGATGGAATCAAAGTAAAAAACTGAAAGTATTTCCTACTGAGGAGACTGCAGTAAATGAGGAAATTAGGAAACATCATAACAAATAAGTCTCCCAAATTACGTGACTTTCTAAGAGAATATAGTTAAAAGAGTGTTAAACAGAAAATTAAGGTGTTTCAAAGACTAGATCCATGCAGAGTGAGAGAGAATACTGGTTTGCAAGGACATTCTCTGGCTTGTCTATCTAGGAAAGTGTGTCAAAGTGTTTTTTACCATTTTAGGATGCTGGCTGTTCATCATACTGAAATGAGAAAGTTTGTGAGAACATTGTATTTTGCTAAAAGTCCAGCACTAAAGTTAAATGAGTTGAATAATGCTCTGTTCCGTGGATCTGTATCAGATGTAGTGAAGGTTACTGATGAAATTCAGTTTTGTTACTTTGGTCCAGAGCAAGAAAGTGCAGAAAATGACCCAGTTATTGATGAAAATGTGGAAGAGAATGTAGAACTTACTGTTAGTAAAAATTTTGAAGATCAAATGACAACATTTACTATCATCTCTAATGAAAGACCAAATATTACTTGTATTTGTTGCCGGAGAAGCCATTATAAAAATCAAACAAGGAATGTTGATCTGTATAAAAAAAGTGAAAATGAAGATAATTATAAGTGGAAAGATGTTGCAACATATATATTTCTGGAAAATTGTTTTGATTTGGGTGAAGATCAGCGTATTTGTAAATACTGCTATAACAAGTTAGAAGAAAATAGAATGCCAGCTAGAGCTGTACATAATAATTTAGAATTGGTTGATATTCCTCCAGAACTTTCTGATTTAAATACGTATGAGTCTATACTCATTCAATGTGTCCATCCATTTCAGACCATAGTGCATATGGAGCCAAAAACTGGTAAATTACCTCCTTCGGATTTACAAAGAGGTTTAAAAGGAAGAGTTGTCTATTTGCCATTGGATTTGAAAAAAAATATGGAAACAATTGATGCAGATACTTTGGAAACTGAACCATTGGTTATTCTGGTTAATGGTGTACCTACAAATCATAAGAAAAAATGGCAGGAGCTGATGGATGTACGAAAAGTACAAAGAGCAAATTTGTATTTGAAAAAAAATAATAAATGGTATGAAGCCATTTATATGGATGAAGATGAAGAAGAAATACTAGAAGACACAGGAATACCAACTGGGCAAATTGAAAAAGTGGATAAGTCAAAAGAAGAAGAAATTTATGAACATTTCAGCAAACATCCTCTTCATTCTAAAGAAGTTATGGGAAACGCTATTGATCTGTTTCAGATGAAGAAAGCAAAAGGAACTCCTGTGAGTGTATGGGAAGAGAGCTTGGAAGCTCGTTATTTTCCCCAACTGTTTCCTACAGGAGAAGGAGGACGATATGATGAACGTCCAGTACAGATTCCTGCTTCGGAGTATCGGACTACAAGATGATATGCAGAAGATCCCAGATTTCGTCAAAGTATTCCTTATTTGTTCCATCTTTTATTTGAAAGTGACTTGTCAGCACTATCTTATGCAGTAAATCACATTTTGAAAACTGGAGTACATCTACGTAATGTGACTTCAAAGGATTTTATGAACAAAGTGCAACAGCGAGATGATCATTTGGAATCTCAATTGATCAATTTGATGGCTTGTCAGCGTGGGACTAATTAATATTGGTACCAACGCCATGGAGAATTGAAGTGTATGTTACGGAATTTAGGAACTCCTACATGTTTCCTTACCCTAAGCTGTGCTGAGTACGCTTGGGATGATCTTCTGGATTTTCTTCGAGAGGCAAATTCAAATATTGAAAACATCCAATACAAGACAGCAGGAGAATTGTGCTCATTGGATCCGGTTAATGTTTGCAGATATTTCAATCATAGATTTGAGGCTATGATGTCCTTCATCTGCAATAAAAAAAATCCACCTCTTGGAGAAGTTGTGGATTTCTTTTGGAGAAAAGAGTACCAAGCCAGAGGTGCTCCTCATATTCATATGCTGTTGTGGATCAAGGATGCCCCAAAATTTGGAACAGATTCTGATGATGCAGTTTTAAGTTTCATCGAAGAATATGCAACATGTGCTATACCTAAAAGCACAGAAGAGAAAAATTTAAAAGAGCAAGTTTTACGTTTCGAAAGTCATCGGTGTGGAAAATACTGTCGACGAAAGTACAAGAGTAAAGATAAATTCTACACAAAATGTCGATTTGGATTTCCACGACCTGTTCTTTCAAAAGGAAGAGTAAACAGTTTTATGTCAGCTGTGCGACATACTATTACAAGAAAATCACCTAAGAATACCTACAACCTAAGAAGAAAAGAAGAGTCAAAATATATAAATGACTACAACCCAGTCATTTTATCCATGTGGAATGCTAACATGGATATACAGTATGTGGCTGACAATTCTATTGCTGTTGCTCGCTATGTCACATCTTACATCACTAAATCTGAGAAAACTGAATTGAAGGAAATGTGGGAAGAGATTTCTCACGAGAAGACTGTCAGTAAGAAGCTATACAGTTTCAGTTTAAAGATGTTATCGCATCGAGAAATTGGATCCTACGAATGCTCAGATAGGTTATCATCTGCAAGTCTGTACTCGAAATCCAGAAGAATAATTTGGGTAAGTTTAGGTCTTGCAGGAATGCAAAATCGGGTACTGAAATCTATTCGAGAAATTGAATATTTAGCAGAGTTCGAACCAGAAAGTACAGACATTTTAAGAACAAACATGTTGGACACATATTATCCACAAAGAAGTCATCACCTTGAGAACATGTGTCTCTATGAAGTGCTGCAGAACTTCGTTTTTAAACGGAATGCCACAGAAGATATCAACAATGGAAAATATAAAGTCAGTGGTGAGGAAGGATGTTTGGTGAAGCAAACAAAAGGAAGTTTGATAAATCACCGGAAGCTGAGTTGCGACACTCCTGACAAAAAGGAATTTTACTACTTGGCACTTTTGCAGCTGCTTAAACCATGGCGTTCAGAGGACGAACTACTTGGAGAATTCCAGAGTTATGAAGATTCCTTCAATGCTAGCAAAGACAGCATAGAATGCAGTACTTTCATAACTTATGTTCAAATGTTAAATGAAGAAATTGAACAAGAAGCAACAATTGCAGCTGAAGTAGCTAGAGACAGTTCTCAAGACAGTCAAAGTTCTGGGACATTCAGTCAAGATCCTCTAGGACAACCAATCGTAGAAAATGAAGCAGCAATAGCCATGAATGAAGTGGAAACAGCTATGAATCAAGCTCAGGAAGATTTAGTAGACTTAACATATTTGGAGCAGCAACTGAATGAAGAACAAAAAATTTTTTATGAAGAAGTCAGAAAAAAAATTGATCACGGATTACTACATGAAAATAAAGAGTGCTCATGCACATCTTTTGAACCAATGAGAATGTATGTAAGTGGACAAGCAGGAACTGGAAAAAGTTTCTTAATTAATGTAATTAGAAGCTACCTACAGAAGAAAATGGATTCCATTTTGTCTTGTGTTGTTACTGCTCCAACTGGGTTAGCAGCGTATAACATAAAAGGAGTTACCTTATATCGTTTGCTAATGTTACCAGTAGAGCACGAGAACAAAATACAGTACCACAAACTAGCAGGAGAAGCATGCTTGGAAGTTTCAAGAGTATTGAAGAAAATGAAAGTACTCAATATTAATGAGGTAAGCATGGTATCAAACTTAATGCTTGCCTTTGTGCATTTAAGAATGCAGCAAATTCTGAAGACAGACTTTGACGTGTTATTTGGAGGAAAACATGTCATAGTTTTTGGGGATCTTTTGCAACTTACTCCAGTTAAAGGACAACCAGTATTCCATACACTTACACATGAAGACACGAAAAAGTCGTTAGGAAGTATAGGCATTGTAAATATTTGGACATATTTTGAGTATAAGGAACTCATTACCAATATGAGGCAAGCCAATGATGAGGACTATGCAAGTATTCTGAAAGATATAAGAATTGGACTACTCACAGAACATGGCAGAAAAGTATTACAGAGTCGATTGCTGAGTAATTTGTTTACAACAGAAGAAATAGTTCCAGAGAAAATATACAAGAAAATTGCTGAAAAAAATACTGTAATCTGCTTAATGCCAACACTACATGAATGCTCTGTATTCAATCAAGAACTTTTGAAATTGGAAAATGAAGAGATCATAAAACTGGAAGCTGTGGATAAAATTCAACATGAACGAATAACTATTATATTGACAGGCAAATTGGCTACTAAATTGGATTCTTTGGAGAAAAACATTTCAAAAACGGCTGGTTTGGAAAAGAATCTTTATGTGTGTATGAACTGTAGAGTAATTTTAAGACGTAATTTGGATGTAGAAAACGGTTTAGTGAATGGAGCTATGGGTAAAGTTGTGGGTTTTGTAAAGTACCAGAAAAAAGATGGAATTGAATTCTTAAAAATAAAATTTGATCAGATTGAAGAGGTTAAAATCATTAGTCGTTGTTCAGTTCGTTTTTTGCTAGTGAAAGACTTATATGTACGTAGGAAGCAGTTTCCGATTTCTCTAGCATATGCTGTAACTATTCACAAGTCTCAAGGATTAACTGTTGATAGTGCTTTTGTAAACATTGGATCTACTGTGTTTAAAGAAGTTATGGCATATGTTGCTTTGTCACGCGTGAAAAAATTATCTGGTTTATTCATGATAGACTTTGATGACTCAAAAGTAAGTGCTGATGCAAACTGTGTAAAGGAGTATAATAGATTAAGAAGAAGCTATGCTCCTCATTTAGGTCAGTATCCTGTGTTTGAAAAACGTGTTGTTTGTCAGAAAAGGAGATTTGAGAATATCTGTAATGAGGATGTACAGAAGAGAAAACAAAAAGACAGTGATGTGACTGCAAGCAAAAAGAAAAAGGACAGTGTGGAAGAGGTTGTTGGTTGTCATTTTGAAAATAGCTCTGGTGTCAACTGCTACGCAAATGTAGTGCTGAATGTTGTATTTTATCTTGAAAGTTTGAATGAGCAGATAATACTAAATCATGAAAAAAGATTCTGTTCTTTGCTGAGTCTCTTTTATGAGAAGCTGAGTAATGATAAAACTAAAATAGAAAGTGCTTCTGATGTTAGAAATCTTTTAGATGTATGTTCTGGATGTACACAGTTTACACAAAATGTCCAGCAAGATGCACAGGAATTCTTGATGTATATCCTGATGGTACTGGAAGATGAAGGGGTAGAAGTAGAAAATGTATTTGGTGTCTCTTATAAATGGGAACATTGTTGTGATAACTGTATGAACACAAGCAGTACTAATGTTGATTCTGAAAGGTTCATATATTTACCATTACCAGAAAGTAAAACAGTGACTTTTAGTAAATTAGTTAAAGATGCTATTCACAACATGGAATGTTCTGAATGTAAATCTGAAATGTTGTCAACATTATTTTTAAGGAAATATGGACAGTATGTAATTTTAATGGTACAACGTTGTAGAGCTGATGGAACAAAATTGGAAACTTTACTAAAGAAGTTTGTTGGTAATCAATTATCTATATCTGGAAAAACTTTTGTAGCAGTTGCAATAATTTTTCATGATGGTCCTTCTATAACTTCTGGTCATTACACAGTTTATCTTAAATAAAAGGATGGACACTGTGTAATGATTCTCAATTGATTTTCAAGCAACGTTTGCCTTATGATTTACCCAATTGTTACTTAATTTTTATGAAACCCAAATTTTAAATACTAAAATCAGCATCGGAAGAAAGCATTATTTAAATTTTAAAGGATTAAAATTGGATATTTCACTCAAAAAGGATTTTAAACTTACCATTTGGCCTCAAGGAAAGGTAAAACAAACAATTGCGGACTTCTTTGACAGATATTATTTTGGAAAATGTTCTTTTGCAACAAGGTTTACAGATGTTATTTCTTGAAAATTGTTAATGTACTTAAAAGGTATTTTTGACATTTCTATTAAGGTATGTTTTAGTGACGATACATTTGGGGCTTTTTTAAACAATCTTTCAGAATGTTTTTTTTTTTTTGCCCGCTGTTAAATGATGAATACAATTGATTTCACTATTTTCAGTGAAAATCAAAACATTCTGAAAACAGCAAAAAAAGGGCAAAAAATTGCTTTGCTAAATATGAAAAAACATGTACTGTTTAATAAAATGTATTGTTGAATATTAATACTTTTTTTCTTTTTTTCAGAACTAGAAAGAAAATTTATAAAATGTAATTCAGTTTCCTTGCAAATAAAAAAAAACATTTATTTCTAAATAAGTTACTTTGATGGTCAGGTAAGTTTAACATATCTGTATGCGTCACTGCTTTCGTTTCATGCTTCCTTTTCTTCACCTCTCCTTACTCTGCTTTTCTCATTTCTCTTCTCACTCTCTCTTCCTGCTTTACTACTCTTTTGTAACTCCCTCACCCCTTCTCTACTACTCCCCTACCTTTACTACCTCCATCACTAATTTTTCATCCATGTCTCTTTCTCTGTATCCATGTGTCTTAGTCTTTTTAACTGCCTTACTCCTTCTCAGTTGTTTGCTTTCTGTCTCTGTATCTGTCACTCTCTGTTTGTCTGTTTTACCCTTAACTTCCTTAACATCTCTGGGGCAGATTTACAAGCCACCTGCACCACCACTACGTCACATTTCTTGACGTACTAGTGGCGCAGGGTGCTCCTCCATATTTACAAGGGATCTCTGACATATTATCGACAGACACATTATCGAACTACACAAATATCGCATCAAATATATCGACATCAAAAATATCGACATTGTATACTTATTTAAAAAACTACACTAATATCGACACTACAATATCGTAATACAATTATATCGATCACACAAATATCGCACACATTAATATCGCAATACTAAATATCGACATAAGTTAATAAATATGACACATGTCACAAATATCGATAACCAAAATATAGACATCAATAATATCGTTTTTTTAAATATATCGACAATTCTAATACTAATAAAACCAATACTTTCAACAACATAAAGACAATATTTTACCAAAACATACATTTTCAAATGAGATTCTACTTAAACATAAACATAACATTTATAGCGATCTCAATATTTAACAACATAATAAAAAAACACTAAAATAATTATCACATTGGCATTTCGAACACATTTAAATAAAATTACTACACATTATAAACAATCTTTTTATATATAATGATTTAAAACTCTCCTCCTTTAAAACTAAATATACTCTTACTTAGCATTTTCCATAAATGGAAACCAATTAACTAAAAAAAATTCAAACCATCCAATAGAAAGGCCACATACAGAAAACAACCAATAACATTCAAGAAACAATTTGAAACCACTATATAAACCAATTAAAACAAGTCTTCTACGGTGCCTTAAACCAAAGCATTGAACGAAGAAGAAGCTCTACTAAACAGAAGAAACCTACATCCTACTACTATTCTAAAAACGTAAGTAAATATTCTTTTCTAACTAAACTGCCAAATTAAACTAAAACACTAATTTATCTTTACTCAAATAAATAACTAACTTATATATTCCATCTCTTTATGTTTCCACTACAGATATTACTCCAAACAGCTAAAGAAAATATTGAAGATTGCCAGAAAAGACTCACTAAAAAGTAAGTATACTATCAAAATACTTTATAAAATATTAATTAAATCCTACTCAAACCCAAAAACATCCTAAACCCCTAAACAAATCCATGTTCTCTTTGTTAAATTTTTAAAAACCTGTATAAATTAACACCTATAGTCTATACCACTGGGCATGAGGGTAGGCTCTGTTTGCTTAGTGAGAGGTTAGGCTACTGCATCTTATTTATTAGGCAGGAGGGGCACATAGTAAGAGGGGTAGGGGACGGGGGTACATTGACATGTGGTGGGGGAGGGGGGGGTAGAGAACTGGGTGGAAAGGTTGTTCATTCTCCTGAATAATTGGTCTTGATGATAAATGTGTGGTACTTCCGGGACAGGTGAAGATGGGGGAATGTTTTTTGAGTTGTTAATTTGTAAAACAATAAAATACGTTTCTACAATAAAAATATAGTCTATACCAAACAGCAATACCACCCCACTTAAAAAACTAAACCAACCACAACAATAAATGTTCTTTAACTTTCAGAGACTAAATCAACTAAACAACATTTTGGCGACAAACAACATCTTCATTCAAATACAACCAAAAAGACTTGGTAAGTATATATAAAAAAAATGCTTTTTTGCTATTTTCATATAAATATATAAACTACTATTGCATATATTTTCATATACATTTTTTCCAGAATTGTAACACATCACGATGACAGAAGAAGCCCAATTTATAACTTTGCAGAAAGGAAAATTCCTATTGTGTTACATGGGTTACACATACACCCAAGAAAAGCAGACGGACCGAAAAGTGAACTGGAAGTGTACTAAATATTATTCTAACAAATGCTTCGGATGAGCAACAACAAGAGAAACAACTGTACTATATACAAGAGAGCATAACCATCCACCCAATCTCTCTGAAATAGAAGTCAGATCAACTCTTGAAAATATCAAAGAATTAAGCACAGGTTCACAAACTGCTACAAGTGTAATCCTAAAAGAACTATTACCTAGAGTGCCCAAAGAAGCAAGAGGCCAATTACCATCAATTGCTTCTATAAAAAGAACTATTTCTAGGACCAAAAAAGCAACCACGACAACTATACCATCCCCTAAAACTTTTCAAGAGATCATCATTCCACCAGAATTAAGTATCACCCACAATAATGAACCTTTTATTTTTTTTGATAACAAAAGCCCAGAAAAAAGAATCATAATGTTTGCTACTGCAAACAATATAACTAAACTGCAACAATGCCAAACATGGATGATGGATGGCACCTTTACAATATGCCCAAAACCATTCTACCAGCTTTACACAATACACGGTCAATATCACAACACTTCCATACCTTTAATTTATGCACTATTACCTAACAAACAAAACACAACATATAATGAAATGCTAAGAACAGTAAAACAAGAATCAAATGATTTTTACCCTCAAACAATTATCATAGACTTTGAGCAAGCCATGATAAATTCCATTCTAAAACTGTACCCCCATACAGCTATCCAAGGATGTTACTTCCATCTAAACCAATGTATATGGAGACATTTACAAAAATCTTCACTAAGTGTAGAATACGCCACTAACATAAGTTTTGCACATCAAATAAAACTTCTAACAGCCCTAGCTTATGTACCAACCACAGATGTTGCAGAACATTACAATCTTTTATTAGAAAGTCCATTCTACAAACAAAATGAAGTAAAGTTATCTCCCCTGTTAGATTATTTTGAGGATACCTGGGTGGGGAGACTGCACAGATCAGGCCATAGACGTCAGCCCAAGTTCCAAATACCTTGGTGGAATGTATATGTAAGTACACTCAACCAACAAGCCAAAACTAACAACGCCGTCGAGGGCTGGCATAATGCATTCCTAACTTCTACTGGGAGAACAACTCCAACACTACAAAAACTACTAATTGCCATACAAAAGGAACAAAGTTTCCAAGAATTAAGAATGCAACAATCTGTCCTACAATTAAAACCAAAACAGTCTAGACAAACTACTCAAATGTATAATTACCTACAACAACAGGTACAGCTATACCCATCCACAAGAGGACTTGAGTACTTAAATATAATAGCTCAAACTCTCTTCTAAACCCTTTTCTAAATATTAACCCACAATTCTACTATAACAACTATCACAACATAAATAATCCACTTTATTATATCACATATTTAATTATGTGGTCTAAAATATATACATCAGTTATATGGACATATATTTAGACAACATAATTAAACAAACCAAGTACACAACAACAATATTAAATATATAAGGTTTGGCCACCAACAATAAAAATATTTAAATGAACTTACCTGTGTAGTATCTCCAATGGGATAATAACATTCCTTCCAAATAAATCCAGGGAGTTCAAAATCCATAGGTATCCAAAAACAAATCCCAATAAAATATAAAAATACAACTGTTTATCGAAAACAACGTCTACGCCAAAAACGATTATCCATTAACCATAAAAATCCCGAAAAATATTAAAAAGCTAAATAACCGCTCCTGGAAACCCGAACAATAAAGGAAGTGTTAAATAAACATTTGTAAACACAACTAATACACACTTCCTTTAAAAAAAATAAGGTGTTTGAAACCGACGAAAATATCTTCTCCGTAAAACCTACAAAACAGAAACAAACATTCCCACCCACCCACAAACACACAAAACGCACGTACAAACATCACTACAAACGTTATTCAAACACTATAAAACTTTAACACACTGAAATGACAAAACACTAACAAAGCCACAAACACGGAACACAACGTTAATTATAAAACCGTATACAAACTATTACTAACTCCCTAACTTCTAAAACATCAATCAATACACACTTATTACAACATAACTACTTCCACAAAACACTTAAAACTATTTAATAATAAAGCAAATAACTCTTACCTTCTCAAACGCGAAACAGCTCCGAACCGCGACCTGGATTCGACCAAAATAACCCAAAACAACAGCGAGCGGTTACAAAATAAAAGAACCAAACAAACATAGGAAGTTTGGAAATTAAAGCAGCAGGGTTTTACGTGAATGCTCAGCCTGGACTTTTCACTTTATCAGTAACGATAATATTTCCCACCTCAAATGGTCAGCTGCTCAAATGACCACCAAGACAACAATTATCCACAAGTATGAGAGGCAACATATTGGAAGAAATGTAAATTAATGTCAAAATAAACAATTATGTTTCGAATCCACACAGTAGTTGAGTATTTGCTTGAATTCTTTTATTCCAAGATTTAGTGAGACCAGATCGGCAGCCAATGCATTTCGCCCAAACATGGGATTTTCAAGGCGAGTTTCAACAATAAGAAATATTTACACGTCAAAACGGGGGGTAGTATGACAAAAGCGGCAGGACCCAGAATTCAATCTAGGTAATAGGTCGATAGCTTTAGACCGTTCGTATGGTATATATCAGACATGTTTATTACAATGATTTAATTATTAGAATATGCGTAATAATAAACAACATTTTCTCTCGAATGAATATACATTCCAACAACTATAAAATAAATATTATTTTCCTTTCTACTATTTAATTTAAAAATAATTTGGAATTTGCATTCTGATATAACTTCTATCTTTTATCCAACCCAAACTAAAATCTACAGATTTTTTGTCAATTAAATCCAATTAATTTAACTATTCCTATTCAACTCTATAATTAATTCTAATATTTGCTATTTACCAAACTTAATTAACATACTACTCCCACTACATACTGAACTTAATTAATTTACTATTCTCAGTCCAATCTATATTTAATTGGGGTAGATGCTGGACACTGAACTTAAATAATTTACTATTCCCACTCTAGTCTATATTTAATTAAAATAAGTGCTGGACACTTAACATAATTAATTTACTATTCTCACTCCAACCTATAATATATTAAATTAGAGTAGGTGCTGGATACTGAACTTAATTAATGTACTATACCCACTCCACTCTATATTTAATAAACAAAACTGCTGGACACTGAACTTAATTAATTTACTATTCTCACTCCAACCTATATTAAATTAAGGTAGGTGCTGGACACTAAACTAAATTAATTTACTATTCCCACTCCAGTCTATATTAAATTAAAATAAGTGCTGGACACTGAACTTAATTAATTTACTATTCTCACTCCAACCTATATTTAATTAGAGTATGTGCTGGACACTGAACGGAATGAATTTACTATTCCCACTCCAATCTATATTTTATTAAGATAAGTGCTGGACACTGAACTTAATTAATTTACTATTCTCACTCCAAACTATATTAAATTACAGTAGGTGCTGGACAATGAACTTAATTAATTTACTATTCCCACTCCACTCTATATTTAATTAAGATAAGTGCTGGACACTGAACTTAATTAATTTACTATACTCACTTCAACCTATATTAAATTAGGGTAGGTGCTGGACACTGAACTAAATTAATTTACTATTCCCACTCCAGTCTATATTAAATTAAAATAAGTGCTGGACACTTAACTTAATTAATTTACTATTCTCACTCCAACCTATATTTAATTAGAGTATGTGCTGGACACTGAACTGAATTCATTTACTATTCCCACTCCAATCTATATTTAATTAAGATAAGTGCTGGACACTGAACTTAATTAATTTACTATTCTCACTCCAAACTATATTAAATTACAGTAGGTGCTGGACAATGAACTTAATTAATTTACTATTCCCACTCCACTCTATATTTAATAAAGATAAGTGCTGGACACTGAACTAAATTAATTTACCATTCCCACTCCAGTCTATATTAAATTAAAATAAGTGCTGGACACTGAACTTAATTAATTTACTATTCTCACTCCAACCTATATTTAATTAGAGTATGTGCTGGACACTGAACTGAATGAATTTACTATTCCCACTCCAATCTATATTTTATTAAGATAAGTGCTGGACACTGAACTTAATTAATTTACTATTCTCACTCCAAACTCTATTAAATTACAGTAGGTGCTGGACAATGAACTTAATTAATTTACTATTCCCACTCCACTCTATATTTAATTAAGATAAATGCTGGACACTGAACTTAATTAATTTACTATTCTCACTCCAACCTATATTAAATTAGGGTAGGTTCTGGACACTGAAATAAATAAATTTACTATTCCCACTCCAGTCTATATTAAATTAAAATAAGTGCTGGACACTGAACTTAATTAATTTACTATTCTCACTCCAACCTATATTTAATTAGAGTATGTGCTGGACACTGAACTGAATTCATTTACTATTCCCACTCCAATCTATATTTAATTAAGATAAGTGCTGGACACTGAACTTAATTAATTTACTATTCTCACTCCAACCTATATTAAATTAGGGTAGGTGCTGGACACTGAACTAAATTAATTTACTATTCCCACTCCAGTCTATATTAAATTAAAATAAGTGCTGGACACTGAACTTAATTAATTTACTATTCTCACTCCAACCTATATTTAATTACAGTATGTGCTGGACACTGAACTAAATTAATTTACTATTCCCACTCCATTCTATATTAAATTAAAATAAGTGCTGGACAGTGAACTTAATTAATTTAATATTCTGACTGAAATCTATATTTAATTATGGGATTAGTTAAATTCTAAAATATATTTAAATTTTCTAAATATTAATATTTTTTAAATTAACAATATATAAACATTTTAAATTAACTTCCCACCCTTATCCCCTATAACCCAACATTCCGCTCCTAAAATTATTTGTAACATTCTAAAAAAAATTTACAATTTCTAAATTAATTTGTTAAAAAATTAACAAATATATAAACATTTTTACAACACTTCCCACCCTTATCCCCTATCAACCAACATCCCGCTCCGAAATATATTTGTAAAAATCGAAAATTTATTTCCTATTTATAAATATTTTTAATAAAAAATTAACAAATATATAAAAAAAATTAAAAAACTTCCCACCCTTATCCCCTATAAACCAACATCCCGCTCCTAACAATTTTTCTCAAAATCTAAATTTAATTTACAATTTCTAAATAAATTTAAAAAAATTTGAAACAATATATAAACATTTTTAAAACACTTCCCACCCTTATCCCCTATGAACCAACATCCCGCTCCTAAAATTTTATTTAAAATTCAAATTTTAATTTACAATTTCTAAATTAATTTGTTTTTAAAATTAAACAATATATAAACATTTTTAAAACACTTCCCACCCTTATCCCCTATAAACCAACATCCCGCTCCTAAAATTATTTCTAAAATTCTAAATTTAATTTACAATTTCTAAATAAATTTCAAAAAAATTCTAACAATATATAAACATTTTTAATACACTTCCCACCCTTATCCCCTATAAACCAACATCCCGCTCCTAAAATTAAATATACATTTCACATTTTAAATTAAATTTAATAATTACATTTTACAATATATTAAAAAAATAAATTAACTTTTTTAAAACACTCCCCACCTTTATCCCCTATAACCCAACATCCCGCCCCTAAAACAATATAAATATTTCTCATGTTATACACATTTTAACTATTTATACAAACAACTTCAAAATATTTACTAAACACACAATAACGATATTTTCACATGTCGATATTATCACTAACGATATTACTTACATCGACATATAAGTAAAAAAAAAAAAAACGATATTTTTCACATCGATATTAGCTATTTCGATATTTTGGACATTCGATAGTTTTGACTCGATATTTATGTCCCTCGATATTAAAAAGTCGATATATAGACTGCTCACCATTTACAAGGAGAGGATAAGCCACTCTGTGTGTCTTTTCCTCTCCTTGTAAATACAGCCAATTCAAACGCAGCACTAAAATGAGCTATTATCTTTTTTGATAGGTTTAGGGTACCTATACGTAAGTACTGATGCAGAGTTTAAAGTTTAATAGGAAGAGTCTCTTCCCTTCATTTGTGAAATGTACACCATCTCTTTTTTAATTACTTTGCCACTCCCCTCTCTTTGTCAGGGAGTCCCTGAAGGTTTACTACAGTAGAAAAAAATGATTTTTTTTTTAAAAAACGTCATTGGGTGCGCGCAGGGTGCGCGCACCCCAAAAAAAAAAAGACAAATAGATTAAAAAAACAAGTTTTTGTGTTTAGATTTTAGGTGGCTCTAAAAATAGCCCTTGAGTTAATGTAGGGACAGAGGAAGAGAAAAAAAAAAAATAACAAAACTATGGCCTAGTGCAAGGGTGCTCCTCAAATTTTCTCTGAATGAGATCAACACTGCTCTCACCCATAGTAATAAGAGTAGCACAATCCATGCAACGTGTACTCATCCTCCCAAAACAAGGATGAATATCCAGAGGTGTGTAAGAAGGTGAAGGCACCATCGCAGAAGAAGTGCTCGGCTGAGCTGCCAAATATGTGCTTGGCTGAGCTACTGCAGATGTCGTCGGCTGAGCAGGTGGAGGGTTTGCTCCAGAAGCTTGACGAAAAGTCACAGGATGCATTTTCTCAACGTGCCTTAACATTGTGTGAATACTAAAAGAGAACTTCTTATTAGCATTCCCACGTGATAAGGTACGCTGACAAAGTATGCAGGTGACCTTTGGTGCATTCACTTTCTTTTGTCCCTCAGGAAAAGTGAAAAACTGCCATATAAAGGAGTCTTTCTGCTTCCTCTGCCTCTGTCTCTCAAGAGTGTCCTGCTCACTCTCAGAAGGTGGCTGGTGCTCTGCCATTGTCTCACAAAAACAGAGTAGCTCCTTCTCCAAGGGAATCAGAACTAATAATGAGGGGAGTGGGTGTAGTTTTGGAAGTACTTTGAACCAATGAAAAGTGATGTTTCTTGATCACATGACTTGCCATGAGGGGATTGGGTGTGGTGTTGAAACAATCTGAAACTGAAAGTAATGAAAACCAATTAAAAGTGTTGTTTTATTAATCACATAACCCGAGGTGCGCGCACGGAGCAAGCTCAGAGTGCGCACGGTGCAATTACGCATGCGCAAACGCATACGCGCGCATGCGCATAAGTATTATGCGCGTACGTAATGCGCATACGCAGCACGCGCGCATGCACGAACGTCAGCGTGCGTACTCTGCGCGTATGCGCGAGTGTAGCGCACGGAGCACGTACGACGCACGCAAACGTATGTACGCATGCGTACTGGGTGCGCGCTGCGAGCGCGTACTTAAACGTACGTATGCGTACGTATATAACGTACGCATGCATACACAAAAAACGTACGCATGCGTACTAGGTGCGCGCTGCGAGCGCGCACTAAAACGTATGTATGCGTACGTAGATAACGTACGCATGCGTACATGAAAAACGTACGCAAACGTACTAGGTGTGCGCTCTTTGCGCGCACCCTAAAAATTTATAGAAAAAAAAAAGAAATAAAGTGGACATAAGTTAATAGAAGATATTAACTATGCTGTTCAACTTTATCCAAATTCAAAGTAAAAAAAAAATGAGCACCACCAAATTAAAGGATACAGATAATTTATAAATGTATACATAGGGAAATTTTTGTAA
Source organism: Triturus cristatus (assembly GCF_964204655.1). Lineage (NCBI taxonomy): Eukaryota > Metazoa > Chordata > Amphibia > Caudata > Salamandridae > Triturus > Triturus cristatus. Next base: position 836,810,134 of record NC_140594.1, read on the forward strand.
AAGAAATATATAAAAAATATATTAAATAATTCTAAAATTAGCATTTAAAAAACCTTTGAAATTCACTGAAAGAACCATAGGTTTCACACACGTTATAGTTAGGAATTAGCATTTAAAAAACCTTGCAAATTCACTGAAAAAACCATAGGTTTCACACACGTTATAGTTAGGAAATAGCATTTAAAAAACCTTACAAATGCACTGAAAAAACCATAGGTTTCACACGTGTTATAGTTAGCTGGACATTTTACTCGTAAAAAACCAATGAAATTCCCCCGTTATAGTTAGTTCAGCTAACTATAACTCGCGCGCCCGCAATCCACTGCTGATGATGTCAGATATTACATCACTCATGACGTGGTCAGTGACATCACTCATGACATCACTGATGACATCTCAAATGACATCACTGATGACATCACTGATGACATCATCCATTGAGTATCTGTTTCTTAACAATATTAATATGTTTAATATATATAGGGAAAGGCCTGTTGAAGAATGAGTGGGTGTACAAGTGTATAAATGGATGATTTTCTGTGGTGCATAACATGATTCTATAAGTGAGTCATTAAATGTATCTTACTGCAGACTAGTGACTAAACTGTGTAAATGTGTGCATGTGTCTGTATGTTGGTGTATAAGTGACTGCATGGTTTTGAGAACAGCTATATGAGTGTCTGTATAGGTAATTGATTGGTTGTCTGAGTATCTGTATGGGTTCATGAGTGTTTGTGTGGGTAGGGTGTGTGTCACTCTATGCATAGATGTGTGAGTGGGTGATTCTATGGGTGCATGGTTTTAAGAGTGCATCTGTGATGGACTGTATGGTTGAGTGAGTGTATGTATGGGTGTGTTAGGGATTGAATGTATATCTCAGTAGTACATTTGTGACTAACTACATATGTGAAAGGCAGTATATGTGCGTGTAAGAGTATATAAGTGAGTAGATATGAGAGTGTGTGATTGTGAAAGTGACTGTATGGATGAGTGTGTGCTTGTATCAATGATTCTATAAGAGTGTAAGAATGTGATACTATTTTTATGAGTAAGTGAACTTGAGTGTGTTTTACTGCATAGGTGAGAAAATGGGAGTGTGATTATTTGCATGACTGAGTAGGTGTAAGAGTAGCTCTATGGATACTTGTTAGTGTGTGAGTGTCTATATAAGTGTTTAAATGTATATGATAGTTTTGTACGGAGTGACTGTAAGTATGAGTGACTGTACAGGTGAGTTAGTGGAGGTATATGAAGACCTAAGAGTTAATAAGTGGGTATGTAATGATTGGTATTGCAGTATATATGGTTTTGAGAATGTAACTCTTAAATTTTTAGTTGGTGTATCAAAGGTTATATTAGGGTGTGAGAAGATGTGGTAATTTTTTACATGGATGATGTCATCAGTGATGTCATCAGTGATGTCATTTGAGATGTCATCAGTGATGTCATGAGTGATGTCACTGACCATGTCATGAGTGATGTAATATGTGACATCATCATCAGTGGATTGCGGGCGCGCGAGTTATAGTTAGCTGAACTAACTATAACGGGCGAATTTCATTGGTTTTTTACGAGTAAAATGTCCAGCTAACTATAACATGTGTGAAACCTATGGTTTTTTCAGTGAATTTGTAAGGTTTTTTAAATGCTATTTCCTAACTATAACGTGTGTGAAACCTATGGTTTTTTCAGTGAATATGTATATATATATATTCAATGAAAAAACCAAAGGTTTCACACATGTTATAGTTAGCTGGACATTTCACTCGTAAAAAACCAATGAAATTCCCCCGTTATAGTTAGTTCAGCTAACTATAACTCGCGCGCCCGCAATGCACTGCTGATGACGTCACATATTACATCACTCATGACATGGTCAGTGACATCACTCATGACATCACTGATGACATCTCAAATGACATCACTGATGACATCACTGATGACATCATCCAGTGAATGTGTGTTTTTCTGACAATTAAGTATGTTTTATATATGTATATCTCAAGGTCGATGGAAGAATAAATGGGTATATAAGTGTCTAAATGGATGATTTGTTTTTGAAAAATTGATTGTGTAACTGACTGATTAAGTGTATCATAGTGAATACATGGCTTAGTGAGTAATGTTTTAATATGTAAATATCTGTATCAGTCTCTCACTTTGTGTATAAGTGGCTGCATGGGTTGGAGAGTAGCTACATGGGTGTCTATATAGGTTATTAGTTGGTTTTATGAGTATCAGTCTGAGTGTCTGCATGGTTCAGTGGGGGTATTACGTAGTGCATAGGTGCATGAATGAGTGACTCACTCTTTGTATGTGTTGAAGACAGCATGTGTGCAGGACTCTATGGGTGGATGAGTGAGTGTATTGGTGTGTTAGTGAGTGAATGACTGTCTCAATAGTGTCTTTATGAGTAACTACATATGTTTTAAACTAGTATATGTGACTATTGGTGTATATAAGCGAGTATATGTGAGAGTGAGAGATTGAAAGAGTCCCTCTATGAATAAGTATGTGTTTCTATAAGTGATTGTTTAAAAGACTAAGGTGCCGATCACGATCCGGTAAAAAATTCCCCCGTGCGACTCGTATCGGGTCTTTTTACCGTACGAATCGTACAAGTGCCGTACGAACTGGCAATCACGATTCGCATGGTAAAAAGTCCATACGACCCGCACCGGGAATCATTCCCCACACGTCCTCGGGTCGGAAAATGTGTCCGACACGTCCTCGGACGATTTACCTTACAAACGTAAAAATCCAAGTCCGACCGAGGAATCACGATCCATCCCGTGCGTCCGAGCCTACAACCGTATGGAAAAAACACCGTCCGCACCGAACACCAATAGCAACCATGGAGACATGTGCCCGCATACGCGCCCAACACTCCCCCCAGCCCCCGTACGTCCGACACGTACCCCCCGGATATGTATACCCCCACCCGTCTATGTACACCCCAGTACGTTCCAGTCGTACCCCCACCCCAGTACGTGTCGTACCACCGTCAATGTTAACCCCCCCACCCCTGTACGTGTCGTACCACCGTCAATGTACACCCCCCCACCCCTGTACGTGTCGTACCACCGTCTATGTACACCCCAGTACGTTCCAGTCGCACCCCCACCCCAGTACGTGTCGTACCCCCCGTGTACCTACACCCCAGTACGTTCGAGCCACACCCCCACCCCAGTACGTGTCACAGCCCCGTCTACCTACACCCCAGTACGTTCCAGTCGTACCCCCACCCCAGTACGTGTCGTACCACCGTCAATGTAAACCCCCCCACCCCTGTACGTGTCGTACCACCGTCTATGTACACCCCAGTACATTCCAGTCGCACCCCCACCCCAGTACGTGTCGTACCCCCCGTGTACCTACACCCCAGTACGTTCGAGCCACACCCCCACCCCAGTACGTGTCACAGCCCCGTCTACCTACACCCCAGTACGTTCCAGTCGTACCCCCACCCCAAGTACGTGTCGTACCACCGTCAATGTACACCCCCCCACCCCTGTACGTGTCGTACCACCGTCAATGTACACCCCCCCACCCCTGTACGTGTCGTACCACCGTCAATGTACACCCCCCCACCCCTGTACGTGTCGTACCACCGTCTATGTACACCCCAGTACGTTCCAGTCGTACCCCCACCCCAGTACGTGTCGTACCACCGTCAATGTACACCCCCCCACCCCAGTACGTGTCGTACCACCGTCAATGTACACCCCCCACCCCTGTTCGTGTCGTACCACCGTCTATGTACACCCCCCCACCCCTGTACGTGTCGTACCACCGTCTATGTACACCCCAGTACGTTCCAGTCGTACCCCCACCCCAGTACGTGTCGTACCACCGTCAATGTACACCCCCCCACCCCTGTACGTGTCGTACCACCGTCTATCTACACCCCAGTACGTTCCAGTCGTACCCCCACCCCAGTACGTGTCGTACCACCGTCAATGTACACCCCCCCCACCCCTGTACGTGTCGTACCACCGTCCATGTACACCCCAGTACGTTCCAGTCGTACCCCCACCCCAGTACGTGTCGTACCACCGTCAATGTACACCCCCCCACCCCTGTACGTGTCGTACCACCGTCTATGTACACCCCAGTACGTTCCAGTCGCACCCCCACCCCAGTACGTGTCGTACCCCCCGTGTACCTACACCCCAGTACGTTCGAGCCACACCCCCACCCCAGTACGTGTCACAGCCCCGTCTACCTACACCCCAGTACGTTCCAGTCGTACCCCCACCCCAGTACGTGTCGTACCACCGTCAATGTACACCCCCCCACCCCTGTACGTGTCGTACCACCGTCTATGTACACCCCAGTACGTTCCAGTCGTACCCCCACCCCAGTACGTTCCTGGCGCACCCCCAACACAACCTCCTAAGTACGGAGCGCACCCCATGCCCCAACATCACAACCGCATGTACGAGTCGTACAAAGCCACACACAAGGACCAAATCGTACAACCAAATGGCCCATGTACACACCGCACACACGCTCAAAACGCACGTACACAACAAGGACAAAACAAAACAACTCAACAATACACCATTCGAAAGGCACACAGCCACTAAACATGGCCAACAACCACTAAAATAACACAATCACTGACCTGCAACTGTCAAAAACAAACAGAGGCCCAATACACCACCACTCCTTATAACACACCCACCCAAAATTCAAACACTGCCACACCCACCCATGGACCAATAAAAAGGGCCCACACACACAAACCATGAGCCTTTGCAACAGACCCACTGCTGCCAGACACCACAGAACCAGACTACAAGCGACACCACATCTTACACTTGCACACCTTCACACGACCACCCTCACAAACACCCTCTCATCACATTCACACACACACACAACCATCCACACCCCCCCCCAACATCCACACACCCCCCACACCCACACCATCCCCACCCACACCCCTCACCATGCCCACTACCAAGAATCCAAAGTTCAGTCACCGAGAGTTGGAGGTCCTTGTTGATCAAATCCTCAGAGTCGAGCCACAGATCTTTGGAACATTGGTCAGAAGCACCAGCCAGGCAGCCAAAACAGCCATGTGGCAGACCATCGTCGATGCTGTGAATGCTGTTGCGGACACCAGGAGGACCAAGCAGGATTGCCAGAACAGGTGGTACGATCTGCGGAGGAGGGTCAGAGCCAAGAGACAGGAGGAACACGACCAGGCCAACGCCACCGGAGGAGGGCCCTCCCGCAGACCCGTACAGTACCATCCCTGGGAGGAGAGGGTGATGGCCATACTGCCGGTGGAGGCAGTTGAAGGAGTAGAAGGACTCCGAGACCCGGGTGAGTACACAAACAACGCACCTCACATGGGGGAACTGCAACCACAACCAAAATTAATAACAGGCACGCAAACACCACAAGCCATCGCATTACTCAACCACACTCCATGAGCAGGCACATGCCACTGCTGCCACCATGCCCCATGCACCCAGCTGGACAATGTCAAGTCACAGGCCACAGAAGACAACAACACATGACACGGTAACCCGGATGGCGGGAGGGTGGGCACCAAGAATCACATAGTGCGACTCCAAAGCAGACAACAATGCCCTCTGCCCATATGGCCTAGGTCACAGCCAGACAAACACTGTGTCCCAACACAGGAATGACTTGCCAGCAAATGGCGGATGCCTTGCATCAACACATGGGGGTGAAGGCACTGTTTTGCACATGTCAGCAGCTAATGAACAGCCAACAGTGTGAAAGAGTGGCAGCACACACCACCACAGCAGCAGCGCACAGACACACAGCAGACAAAATGGGTGCCTGGAGATCAGAAACAAACTCACATCAACAGGCCAAGGGCCACTCAAAGATCTGCTAACAGTGTGTGCCCAGGAAGCTGGGCCAAGGTGACAGAGGGTGACACACGGAGGGAGGGAGAGGGGGACACAGAGGGAGGGAGAGGGGGACTGAGAGGGAGGGAGACACAGGAAGATGGACAGAGGGAGGAGGCTGACACACAGAGGGAGGGAGAGGGGGACAGAGAGGGAGGGAGAGGGGGACAGAGAGGGAGGGGGACACAGGAAGATGGACAGAGGGAGGAGGCTGACACACAGAGGGAGGGAGAGGGGGACAGAGAGGGAGGGAGAGGGGGACAGAGAGGGAGGGAGAGGGGGACAGAGAAGGAGGGAGACACAGGGAGAGCAAATCAGTCCTTTGGTGTGTGGGAATGTCTGCTCGTCAGCAGGTGGACTGCGTGCATGTAGACAAGGGTGCCCAGTGCCAGAACCCCCCCTCTTCATCATGGCAAAACGCAGGGCCATGTTACAACCTGTACACGAGCACAAGGACAGCCACCTGCATCATATGAGTGTGTGGATCCACTCCATGTGCACATGTACAGTGCTACAAGGAAGGCGCAAACGCATAGCTCGGCACACATGCACACTCCACTGCTGACTGCAGTCACACTTGACGCAGCAAGTAAGACTGTGCCACACATAGTTAAAGGGGCCAAATTGGTGCCCAAGGGACACACACATGCACAAGTGCACTGTGAGTGGAATGCAAGACAGATCCTAATTCCAAGAGGAAATGTGCCAACTTTGTAACGGATGAAACATGGATGTTGCATGGATCAAAAGTAACATTGTCTCTCTCACACACAGGTCAACGTCGTGCTGCACCCCCCAACACTGGGGGGGAACACTCACAGGACCCGGATCTGCAGGAGACCGATCCCACCGGCAGCGACCACTCTCACCACTCTGCGGACGACCCCGACCGACCTGGCCCCTCTGGTGTCCAACCACCTGCAGCACCTGCGTCAGGTACAACCGTGCCAACCACCACCCCCACTCCTGCCACATCCCAGGAGACACCCAGGATCCCTGCCCCAACACCACAATGCAGCCAGGCTCGCCAGGAGGGACACGGTGTCCCGGGCACCCAGGAGGAGGCAGGCGACAACGCCAATGCCACCCCTCAGGGGTCCCGGAGACCCCATGTGCCCACAAGTGCAGGCCAGACGCAAGTGGGCAGGGGTGGTGGGAGTGGAGAGCGGCGGAGGCGCGAGCCTGACCAGTTGGCTGGGGATCCGGTATTTTCCCATGTCCGTAACATCCTGGACTCATACCGGCAGGACACCACGGGCATGGCCCAGGTTGTGTCCGTCCTCGAGGGGATCAAGGTCCAGCAGGCCCAGCAACATGCGGAGCTAATAGCCTGTCTACAGCTACACCAACGGAGGATGGAGGACAGACAGGCTGAGCAAGTGACGGCGTCCCAGGGGATTCACGCTGAACTCCGTCGGATGGCCGACACCATGGCCGACCCTCCCTGTGCCAGAAGGCGGAGAACATCACCACCCACAGGGAGGGATCATGAGGAGGAGGAGGAAACATCCGACGGAGCATCCCAGACGTCGTCACGGCCTGCTGCTGAGGTTCCCCGCAGGAAGCCGGGTCGTCCACGGAAAGGACCGTGAGGGTGGCTGCTACATCACCATCTCCCAGGACACCTGGCCTGGCACCTGGCCCACTGGAGCAACAGCATCACAGCATCAAGAGACATTCTCTGCCACATGGCCCTGCTGGTCACTGGCTGACCAATGTTGACAAAGACTGTGGCATGGACTCTGAGGATTTCCAATGGCAAGGACACCAACTCCCCTACTGAACTTTGGATTCCCTAATCCCGGAAAGGCCCTCACTTGGCCCCCCCCCCAATAATAAATCACACTATTAAGAGTAGATGCCTGCTGGTAGCATTATTACCTAACATGTGTCTTGTACAGTCTAAACATGCCTGAGTCATCTGTTCACTTCAACCATCCACACCCTGGGGCCTGAGTCTGGCACAGGACACATGGGTCACAGTTTTCTAGGCAAGACAGACATGGAGCACCATACACACCCGTGATGGTCAGAACCAGCTGAGGGGGTGGCCGAACAACCGTGCTGACAGACACATTGAGTACAGCAACAGTCATGCGCAGAGGTCAGGGATCCTGGCCCGTGTCCTGGGGGGCACCCAGGTACGTGTAGACAGGTGGCAGAACCATGTCCTGCAAGCTTGAGTCCGGTGGATGCAGAGAATGGGGTCATGGACAACGTTGGATGCATGGGGATGGCACATGTCACAATACCCACACAGTCATGGACATCATGCCCATTACACAGTCTCAGCACACACACACAGCTTGCATCTTGCCACTCGACACATTGACACATAGCCACAATCAGGGAATACCATGCCAGACATGCAGGATGCACCGTGCCAACACACCAGCATTGACTGAGAAGAGGCACCTTGGAGGCATAGGGACACCTTTAATAGTCATGTGTTTGGGATTGCAGAGGCAACTTGAAGTACACATGAACACATCATGTGGAGTAACATGTGGCTCCAACACTGGCACCCCCCTTCTGCAGCACAAATGCGTGATAGCCATGGAACTGGCACACAAGTGTCGGATAATAGCTAAATACCCACAGCTGCTCACGGAGAGCCTGCCATACACCATACATCCGCTGATGTGGAAGTCCCACGCCATGTCAAGACAATGTTAACCGTATGTGTCCGAGGGCAGTGTCACACACATTGATGCCTTCATCACAATCCACCATCCCATCACTGATGACTGACAACCAGGCAGCCCATCTATTCAGGTGTACCCAGCTGCATGTCGTGTCCCATGGGGATGCCACATGTCTGCAGAGGACCCAAACCCCGACCGGGGCAGTGTGCACACATCGTGAACAACTGCCACACCCAATACACCCCAGATGCATCCCTTACCCCATGGAGACTTCCAAACGTGTCCGTGCCTGTAACGCTGAGTCAGCCCACGATGCCATGTCCATGAGGAATAGCAGTGCCACAACAATGCAACCAGCAAACGGCATGCGCAGGTACCTGGGGAAGAGAGACACACAAGAAGTCAGCCACAAGAAGCACAGCCACTTGCATGTGCATTTACTCGACACATGTATGTATGACAACATGCTAGGTCACAATTATGCCTGGGGAAATACTACCATCACTGCCACCATCACTCCAGTGACACACCCACACACACCTCTGACCCACGTGCCATACATGCAGGTGGAGACACACATCACAACGCATGCCACACGGGGACCAATGCGTGCACACTCAGACCCTGGTACTCACCACTAAGCAAAGAAGTCGCGTATGAGCCGAGTCCGGATGTCCTCTTGCGGCTCCACATCCTCCACATCACTAGCCCCATTGCCAAGCCCTTCGTCCTCCACGGGTGGATGGTCCTCGTCATCTTGATCCAGGATGAGGGGCACAGCTCTTTCAACTGCCATGTTGTGCAGCATGCAGCAGACCATGAAGATCTTGCAGACCTTCGCCGGGGCATATGGGAGTGCGCCGCCGGTCTTGTGGAGGCACCGGAATCGGCTCTTCAGCATGCCAAACGTCCTCTCTATCACTCGCCTTGTCCGGCCATGGGCGGTGTTGTAGCGGAGCTGGGCCGGCGTGATGGGGTTGCGGAGAGGTGTCAGCAGCCAAGGCATGTTGGGATAGCCAGCGTCCCCTAAATGGAAAGCACATGGATATCGTTAGAACTGGCGAAGCGGTAGTGCTGCTCGGCCAAACAGAATACAGGACAGACAGACTGTACCCACCAACAACACATGCACGTTCGTTGCGCAGCTGCATCATCATATCAGGCATCCCGCTACGCCTCATGATGTAGGCATCGTGTGCTGATCCTGGAAAACGAGCACAGACATGTGAAATCACCATGTTGGACAGACACACCACAAGGGCATTGATGGAGTGGTAGTGCTTCCGATTGCGGTACGCCACCTCCCGTGCGTGTGGTGGTACCAAACCTACATGTGTCCCATCTATGGACCCAATGACATGGGGCATCCCTCCCAGGGCATAGAAACCACGTTTGACCTCAGTCATCTGTTCAGGGGTTGGGAACTTGATGAAGTCATCCAGGTGAATCAACATGGCCTCCAAGAAATCATGCAGCACACCGCTGAACATGCTCTGGGACATGCCACCAACATGAGCTATGGTATATTGGAAGGTACCCGTGGCAAGGAAATGTAGGGCAGCCATTACCTTCAGCTGGGGTGTCAGTGCCGTAGGATACCTGTGCTGCGGTTGCAGGTGTGGTGCCAGTCTCGCCGTCAGCTCCAGAATCAACGGTTGGGTGAAGCGGTAGAGCCGGATCCTGTCATTCTCCTGCATGGTGGCCAAGTCTGGAATTCTTCGGGCAACAGGAGGCGCTCTGCAGTAATTTGGAAGTGACAAGGAAGAGTGAGTGCACTACGAGAACAACTCATGTCTACTGAGCACATGTAAATCTGCCAATACACACATGCCACATAGGGAGTCAGGCATGTGCTACATGCCCAGGACACGTATGGATGCAAGGTGACACACCTTCCAAGACCCAGCTACACACGGTGATTGAGAACCTCCCCATGCCACGCCATGGGAATAGCTGTGTCCCAGTGCAAGTGCACTGCCCGACGCAAGACAGGAGTGACATACACCCACACATCAGCAGAAGTGTGATGCTGATTGCAGAGACTGGCAGCGGAACACTTGAGCCACAGGTCACATGACATTACACTAGTCCAGCCCACACACCTTGCCATGAAGGTGCACATGTCATGACTCCCCACACATTCCTTGTGAGTTTGCTGACATGGCCTTGTCACGCTACTCCGTGTCCCTTGCATACATGTGCACCTCACATCCGGTAACACATGTGGCATGGTGTTGGGAACAGTGTGCAATGACAATCTACACACAGCCACATGTCGGTTGCTGCAACGGCTGCAGCTTTTGAGGGTGCAACAACATCAACCCGATGTAAATCCCGGACACATATATGGCATAGTCACATTGTGCACTGTGGGTAGTGATGAGTCATGTGTCATGACCCCTGTACCGGGCATCATGGGACACTTCCGTGTGTTGGTGTCCGTGCCATGCCAGTGACGCTCACCCCAAGTGCGCAGTCCCACATGCACACATGTCAAAGGAGTCAAGGGCATGCCTGGCACACATTGCACCCTCACACAGTACACATGTACACATCTCATCATACATCTGGTGCCTTCTCCACTCAGGAGGCATGTTCCACATCACAGCCTGTGACACCTGTGCCCAACACATGTGGTAATGCACAGACGATGCCTTGGTGTCCATTCCTGGACAAGTATGTCCATCCATGGACAAGTATGTCCGCCCTATTCCGACATGTGTGTCGCCTATCACCACAGTGATGTGTAAAATCCGCCATACTGCTGCTGAGAGGGCCTGTGCATGTTCCCAAATCACTGTGGGAGTGCTGCCGTATGTGTACCCATCGTGATGGCGAGCGTAGATGCGAGTGTACGGTTCGTACCACTACGGGTACGCATACGCGTGCAGACCCATAGTGATAGTGAGCGTAGATGCGAGTGTACGGTCCGTACCACTACGGGTACGCATACGCGTGCAGACCCATAGTGATAGTGAGCGTAGATGCGAGTGTACGGTCCGTACCACTACGGGTACGCATACGCGTGCAGACCCATAGTGATAGTGAGCGTAGATGCGAGTGTACGGTTCGTACCACTACGGGTACGCATACGCGTGCAGACCCATAGTGATAGTGAGCGTAGATGCGAGTGTACGGTCCGTACCACTACGGGTACGCATACGCGTGCAGACCCATAGTGATAGTGAGCGTAGATGCGAGTGTACGGTCCGTACCACTACGGGTACGCATACGCGTGCAGACCCATAGTGATAGTGAGCGTAGATGCGAGTGTACGGTCCGTACCACTATGGGTCTGCACGCGTATGCGTACCCGTAGTGGTACGGACCGTACACTCGCATCTACGCTCACTATCACTATGGGTCTGCACGCGTATGCGTACCCGTAGTGGTACGGACCGTACACTCGCATCTACGCTCACTATCACTATGGGTCTGCACGCGTATGCGTACCCGTAGTGGTACGGACCGTACACTCGCATCTACGCTCACTATCACTATGGGTCTGCACGCGTATGCGTACCCGTAGTGGTACGGACCGTACACTCGCATCTACGCTCACTATCACTATGGGTCTGCACGCGTATGCGTACCCGTAGTGATAGTGAGCGTAGATGCGAGTGTTCGGTCCGTACCACTACGAGTACGCATACGCGTGCAGACCAAAAGTGATGGAGAGCGTAGGCATGCATGTACGGGCCGTTGCCATGCATTTGGGGTGCCCTAGGGCCCCCACACGCACCGTACCTGTGTGTTATGCTCCAAATTACATGGGGGACAAGTATTAAGGCCTACATGCATGCTGGTTGTCATGGAGACCAAGTTCAAAATTGGAAATTGTTCTGGAAGGTGCACAGCAGAAGTCAGTTGGGATTTGTCTACTTTGTTGCAATGTGTTTGTGGGGCTGACATCATGCAGGAGAATGAAACCGATAGAGAACCCACAGACTGCTAGGTTTGAAGGGATTGGTGGAAACATAGGATGCAAATGTGAGTGACCAATCTCTCTGTACTCCTGTGCATGAGACTGGGCAGAAGGGCACATATAAGGCAGCCAGGTCCCATGAGGGAGCACTTGCCTGCACATCTTTGCATTCGTCGACCCAGCTGCTGCTACTGATTCCCTGGAACCATGTCAAGGGCTGTGGAGAGGACACAGCCATTCACCCTGGAGGAGAACATGGCTCTGCTGGATGTGATCCTCCCACAGTACTCCATGCTGTATGGGCGACCAGGTTATCAGGTGAGTGCATAGGCCACTGCCACAGACTGTCCCTATGTGGTGACTGTGACTTCTGCCATTGCGTCCAGGTGTAACACACATGCCATGTACTGTCGGGGGGGTCCCAGGGGGGGGGGTGCCTGATGTCTCCCAGCAGTGCCCTGAGACAGGAGGGGTGGGGGACTATCACTCACAGCAGTGCCCTGAGACAGGAGGGGTGTGTGCAGAGTCCTCCCAGCAGTGCCCTGAGACAGGAGGGGTGGGTGCAGAGTCCTCCCAGCAGTGCCCTGAGACAGGAGGGGTGGGTGTGGAGTCCTCACAGCAGTGCCCTGAGACAGGAGGGGTGGGGGCCTATCACTCCCAGCAGTGCCCTGAGACAGGAGGGGTGTGTGCAGAGTCCTCCCAGCAGTGCCCTGAGACAGGAGGGGTGGGTGCAGAGTCCTCCCAGCAGTGCCCTGAGACAGGAGGGGTGGGTGTGGAGTCCTCACAGCAGTGCCCTGAGCCAGGAGGGGTGGGTGTGATGCACAGTGTGAGCCTAGATCATTGATTGTGACATTGCCATCATTCCACCTGTGTACCCACTGTGGCACGTACTGCTTTTTCCCTCACCAGGGGATGATGTCCCTATGACAAAGCTGCAATGCGTTGGCTGCATGACATGCCTTGTTGTTACCAGCTAATTTGTACCCATATGTCTCTCTGTGACATGTGGCTGGTGTATTGATGTGGTGTCACTTGTTCCTCCTCACAGGTAGGCGCCACTGCCAAGGAGCAGATCTGGCTGACCGCCGTCAGTGCCGTGAGGGGTGTGGATGGTCGGAGGCGGCGCCTGGCCCAGGTGAGGAAACGCTGGCAGGATATCCGGTGCTGGACGCGGAGGATTGCACGGCTCCTGCTGGGGGACTCACCTGAGAGCCACAAGAACCGCGGCCGCCGCCGTCTGAGCCACCTCCACAGGCGTGTGCTGCCGGTGGTCTTTCCAGACCTGGAGAGGCGCTTACAGGCGATGCAGCAGCCGGAAGGGGGTAGGTACATGTGTGTTTGTTGTGTGTCACCGGCATTTGTAAGGGCACAGTAGCATGAATCCACTGGCAGGGTTTAAAGGTGCTGTGCAGATCCTGTTTGGCCCAGTATAGCGCTGTGCCCCTGCCACCCTTCCCCTCCTTGCAATGTGTTCCCTGGTCTGTGTGTAGTCACTCCTTCCCAGGGTAATGTCGGCTGGCGCTTTGTCCACGGGAACAATGTCTGTAGCATCATGTGTGGGGGTGGTGTGTAACAGGTTGTGGGACCTTGCCTGTGCACTGTCAAGTTCACTGCATGTGGGTTCCATGTCAGTTGGCACTGATGCTGACTCCAGACATGGGAGTTGGTCTCTCATGTGTCATGCCTTACAGCGCGCATGTCCTATGTAGTGGCCTGTGACATGATGTGCATGACTGTGCGATACACATAGTGCAGGGATGGTGACGTGTGTTGCTGTCATTACCATTCAGTAGCATGTAGTTGCGTGCCCACTACTGTCCCCTGGGGCACCTTTTCCTCAGTGGTGTATGTGTCATCATGAACGTGGCCACTGTCAGTGTCTACAGCGTAAGTTGTGCTCTGTGCCATTGTCCCCTGTCACCATGTATATAGACGTGCTAATTTGTACAGGTGTCCACTGTGCAGCCTGACCTGATTGTCCTTCTTCATACTCACAGTTGCCAGTGCCTGTGTGTCTTGTTATACTCATCTGAGGATGGGCACTGGTACCTCATTATTTGTACAGGCGCACCTTGGCTGTTTGGCGTCAAATCTTGCTTTTTGCCTGCCCCTGTGTGTATCACCCAGACCATGAGATGTTGGTGCCACCTGTGTCTCCACAATTTGCCTCGTGTAGGGTCTTGTTGGGGCGGGCAATGCCTATGTGTTAAATCCTGATTACCACTTGCTGGGTCTGGGCAGTGTGTGATGTGCCTGGACACACACGCAATGTGCAGTGACCGAGTCATGTTGTGCATGTTTTCAGCATTACCTATGCAGCATGTGTCTCAAGTTCATGGATATGGTCCCTGGTCATCGGTATTTTCGCAAACGCTGTGTGGTGCAGATGCAGTGCTGGATTGTCCCCAGGACCTGGGTGCTATGTCAGACTCCTTTTCCTGTGTTTAGCTATTGTCTCATGCTCTCCATGGTATTTCAGTGGCATGGTGGCTCAACCAACTGTGTGTTGCATGCCCTACATCGGTACCCTGTTCAGTAGATGTTAGGGATCTTCCTTTTCAGGCCATGCAATGTTACCTATGTAGATTGGACTCATGTGACAGATGTGTACAGGTGTCTGACTAATTTCTGTCTCTCCACCCTGCCCACAGCATCGTCGGGGGACACAGAGGGAGACATGGACACAGACCAGGCGGAGGGACCGAGCACCAGTGCCAGCCGTGACATCGGGGCTGGCACATCGAGTGGGACAGAGGCGGAGGAGAGTGTGGCCGAGGACCTGTCGACTGGCACATCAGACTACGAAGCTGACAGGTCCGGGGACGATGTCTCCGAGTGGGCGGAGGCTGCACCAGCAGCTGACAGCGGAACAACACCTCGCACCGCCCCCTCAGTTTCCACCAGCCGCCTCCCACTTGCTCGTGTCCCTTCCCAGCGTGCCCGGTCACAGCATGTCTCCTTCCTGCCAGGCACCGCGCCCCCTGCCCCTGTCTCCACTGCTGCCGCCAATGCAGAGTCTGTGGACATCCAGCGGCAACTGCAGGTTGGTCAGGCTGCGATCCTTAATGTCCTCCATGCCCACGGCAAAACCCTCACCAACATCGAGGCTTTCTTGGAGGGCATTCATTCATCGCAGGCTGACCAACGCAACTTGCTGAGGTCCATCGACTCCACACTGACTGCAGCAGTGGGTCTCCTGCAGCGCGACCTCCCCCCACCTACCCCTGCCCCATCCACACTTCCCACTCCCATGCCTGTCACACGTACACCCAGACGTCGGCATGCACCCACATCAACGGACACGGGCACCACACCAGCAGGGAAGGTCCACCGCACTCCTCCTGACACGCACACACAGGGTGAGGTAGGCACACCCACTGGGTCGGGGGGCAAACGTGTGACACGCAGCCATAGTGGGAGTCCGCATTCCACCCAGTCCACTCCCTCCAAATCCCCTCCCCTCAGCTCTCCTGGCCACATCTCCCCCAAGGACTCCTTCATGGCCGCTCTGTCCCTGAGCCCCACAGTTACACCACCACGCAAGCGGTCACGGAGGTCCCCGGTCAGGGTGGTTGAGTCTCCCCCCCTGTCTCCACCCTCCCCCGGTGGCGCTGCGACCCATCCCTCTGACCCCCCCCCCTCCTTGGGGCCTGAGGTCCCTTCGGGTGCAGGGGACTCCCTGGATGACCTTGCAAAGGTGTGTAGTGCCATCCTGGCCTCCGCCTTTGGCACTGACCCACCCCCTGTGGTGGACTCCTCCATCCCTGCACCCACAACGCCGCCCCTTTGCCCTGATGTCCCTGCGGTGCCTGTTGCTCCCCCCCCCCTGATGCCCTCACCAGTGTGGAAGACGATGCCATTTGACTGTGCAGGCAAGGTAGGGGACACGCATCCCACTGTGTCCCCCATCCATCTGAGAATCATTGACTGCCCTATGGGCTTTGTGAAGATTGAACTGCCTGCGATCCACGGACATTGTGCTCCTGCAGAATAAAGCTTAATTTTGTTTTCATTATCACACTACTGCTATGCTGGTATTGGTGTTGGTGGGGCTGCGACATGGTTTTGGGTGGTGTGTAAGGGTTTGGGTGTGTGGGATATGTAGTAGTGTACTGCTCATTGGTGGGACCCTGTGATCTGTGTGCCATCACAAGGTGTTGGCTAACTTTCTTTGTTCATGTAGGCAGTTACTGCATGGTGCACTTGTCCAAGGGTGTATTCCTTCCTCTGTGTACCCAGCTTTCTTCCCTGCAGGGTGTTCCCAATGTTTAGCGCAGAGCTGTGTCTACATGAGCTGTGTGTGTGACGGAGCCCTTCTACTTTGGCCATGCATGCAGGGCCATGTCTCCACCTGCGACAATCGTGGCATCCTTGGTGATCACTGTACTTGTGTGTGGAGTCTGTTGACATGAGTTCATGGGGACATGTTCCCTTGTAGCCAGTATGCATGTGGATAATTCTGGCCTCACACACATGTGTTACACCCCTCCAGTCTCAGGGCACTGCTGGGAGGACTCTGCACCCACCCCTCCTGTGTCTGGGCACTGCTGGGAGGACTCTGCACCCACCCCTCCTGTGTCAGGGCACTGCTGGGAGGACTCTGCACCCACCCCTCCTGTGTCTGGGCACTGCTGGGAGGACTCTGCACCCACCCCTCCTGTGTCAGGGCACTGCTGGGAGGACTCCACACCCACCCCTCCTGTCTCAGGGCACTGCTGGGAGGACTCCACACCCACCCCTCCTGTGTCTGGGCACTGCTGGGAGGACTCTGCACCCACCCCTCCTGTGTCAGGGCACTGCTGGGAGGACTCTGCACCCACCCCTCCTGTGTCAGGGCACTGCTGGGAGGACTCTGCACCCACCCCTCCTGTCTCAGGGCACTGCTGGGAGGACTCCACACCCACCCCTCCTGTGTCTGGGCACTGCTGGGAGGACTCTGCACCCACCCCTCCTGTGTCAGGGCACTGCTGGGAGGACTCTGCACCCACCCCTCCTGTGTCAGGGCACTGCTGGGAGGACTCCACACCCACCCCTCTTGTCTCAGGGCACTGCTGGGAGGACTCCACACCCACCCCTCCTGTGTCTGGGCACTGCTGGGAGGACTCTGCACCCACCCCTCCTGTGTCAGGGCACTGCTGGGAGGACTCTGCACCCACCCCTCCTGTGTCAGGGCACTGCTGGGAGGACTCCACACCCACCCCTCCTGTCTCAGGGCACTGCTGGGAGGACTCCACACCCACCCCTCCTGTGTCTGGGCACTGCTGGGAGGACTCTGCACCCACCCCTCCTGTGTCAGGGCACTGCTGGGAGGACTCTGCACCCACCCCTCCTGTGTCAGGGCACTGCTGGGAGGACTCTGCACCCACCCCTCCTGTGTCAGGGCACTGCTGGGAGGACTCTGCACCCACCCCTCCTGTGTCAGGGCACTGCTGGGAGGACTCCACACCCACCCCTCCTGTGTCTGGGCACTGCTGGGAGGACTCTGCACCCACCCCTCCTGTGTCAGGGCACTGCTGGGAGGACTCTGCACCCACCCCTCCTGTGTCAGGGCACTGCTGGGAGGACTCTGCACCCACCCCTCCTGTCTCAGGGCACTGCTGGGAGGACTCTGCACACACCCCTCCTGTCTCTGGGCACTGCTGGGAGTGATGGGCACCCACCCCTCCTGTCTCAGGGCACTGCTGGGAGGACTCCACACCCACCACTCCTGTCTCAGGGCACTGCTGGGTGGACTCTGCACACACACCTCCGATTTCTGGATATGTGCGCTTGGCACATACACGGTGGGGTTACGCACACTGCATTAGAGGTGAGGGTACGAGTCTACTGACACTGGTGTGGTGGGGGTACGCTCCGTACGTCCGCGGGTGTGGGTACGGGTCGTACTTACACTGTTGGGCAGGGGGGTACGCTCCTTGCATTCGTGGGTGGGGGTTCGAGTCGTACTTACACTGTTGGCATGGGGGGTACGCTCCATGCATACGCGGGTGGGGGTACGGGTCGTACTTACACTGTTGGGCAGGGGGGTACGCTCCTTGCATTCGCGGGTGGGGGTACGGGTCGTACTTACACTGTTGGGCTGGGGGTACGCTCCGTACGTCCGCGGGTGGGGGTACGGGTCGTACTTACACTGTTGGGCTGGGGGTACGCTCCGTACGTCCGCGGGTGTGGGTACGGGTTGTACTTACACTGTTGGGCAGGGGGGTACGCTCCTTGCATTCGTGGGTGGGGGTTCGAGTCGTACTTACACTGTTGGCATGGGGGGTACGCTCCATGCATACGCGGGTGGGGGTACGGGTCGTACTTACACTGTTGGGCTGGGGGTACGCTCCGTGCGTCCGCGGGTGGGGGTACGGGTCGTACTTACACTGTTGGGCTGGGGGTACGCTCCGTACGTCCGCGGGTGGGGGTACGGGTCGTACTTACACTGTTGGGCTGGGGGTACGCTCCGTACGTCCGCGGGTGGGGGTACGGGTCGTACTTACACTGTTGGGCTGGGGGTACGCTCCGTACGTCCGCGGGTGGGGGTACGGGTCGTACTTACACTGTTGGGCTGGGGGTACGCTCCGTACGTCCGCGGGTGGGGGTACGGGTCGTACTTACACTGTTGGGCTGGGGGTACGCTCCGTACGTCCGCGGGTGGGGGTACGGGTCGTACTTGCACTGTTGGGCTGGGGGGTACGCTCCTTGCATACGGGGTGGGGGTAGGGTCCGTACATATCCGTCCCCACGCTATGTGATGTTTGTGCGGCCCGTACCCAGGCCTTTGCCACGTGGGTGCGATCCGTCCCGCCATTGTTGGGGTGACGTGTGTGGGCGTGGTCCGACTCGTACCCACGCTCTTCAGGCGTGGGTACGGGACGTACCTGTCTGGTTGTGTTGCCGGTTCGCGTGGTGACGGACTTCCGTTGTGGCGGTCGCTGGATTATCAGGACACGCCCCCACCCCCTCGTGGTGACCAGGGCATGGGAGTCAGGTATGTCCAGGCCATGTGTAGTGTGTCACTCATGTGGTTGTTTTGTTGCCTGCCCTGGTCGTGCCACCCCCACCCCACCCCACTTTCCCCCCTCCCTTAGTTATTCTGACCTTCTGCGGCGTCTGCGTCGTAACCTGTAGAGGAGGTGTACTGCTATGAGGGCAGGGATGACTCGTAGGTTCGGGTCCATGTCTGTCCGTCGCGTACTGGTACTCCTTGCTCGCGTCGTCCTGTCGCGTACGGGTCCTCCTTGATCGCGTCGTCCTGTCGCGTACGGGTCCTCCTTGGTGGCGTCGTCCTGTGTGTCCGTCACGTACTGGTCCTCCTTGTTCGCGTCGCCGTCTGTCCGTCGCGTACTGGTGGTCCTTGTTCGCGTCGTCCTGATTTCCCGGCAGTTTTTGGCTGCCGCAAAATATTCACCGTGCGGGGTGACGTCGGTGCGAATCGTGATTCCTGGGTCGTGAATGGCTGGCTGCGTGCGTCCCGACGTCAGGTCGGCGCTTTCCCGGATCGCATTGGTAGGTTTATTTTGTTCGGTCGGGCTTTTTTACGAATCGTACGGAAATGGTGTTCCCGTGCGATTCGTAATTCCTTGTTTGTAAATTTTGACGACCGGGTACGCGTCGGACGGAGAATATGCTCCGTCCGACGGTTCGTACCCGGTTTTTACCGGATCGTGATCGGCACCTAAGTATGTGTAAGTTTCCGTAGAAGTAAGTGTGGTGGTGTGTGTATAACTGTATATGCAAGTAAATGTATGTTTGATTCTTTATTAGCATGAGTGACTATGTGTGTGAGTAACTCTATGGATGAGTGGCATAGTGTAACAGGATGTATAGGTGTATGAGTACATATGATGAGTGAGTACATGTATGAGTGACTGTATAGGACTGTTGGTGAATGAGTGGATGTGTATGTGGTTCTTAGAATTACTGAAGAGGTTGTTGTAACTGGTATTGGTATGTCCATTGTTTTGAAAATTTTTGTCTCTATTTTTGAATGTGTGTATCAAAGGTTATATTAGGGTGAGAGGAGGTCTGCCACTCTATCACATGGATGACGTCATCAGTGATGTCATCAGTGATGTCATTTGAGATGTCATCAGTAATGTCATGAGTGATGTCACTGACCATGTCATGAGTGATGTAATATGTGACGTCATCAGCAGTGCATTGCGGGCGCGCGAGTTATAGTTAGCTGAACTAACTATAACGGGGGAATTTCATTGGTTTTTTACGAGTGAAATGTCCAGCTAACTATAACATGTGTGAAACCTTTGGTTTTTTCATTGAATTTCTAAGGTTTTTTAAATGCTAATTCCTAACTATAACGTGTGTGAAACCCATGGTTTTTTCAGTGAATTTGCAAGGTTTTTTAAATGCTAATTCATTTTTTTTTTTTTTTTTTTTTTGCAATGTTTTTTACATATTTTTATTTTAAATTTATATCCTCTTTAAAGACTATGTTTAAATTGTAAAAATTCTACAATTTATTTTTTATTTTTTCCTTTTTTTTAAACTAAACAGGTAAGATTTAGTAGTATAACATAGTGAATCTTTTTTTTTTTTTTTTAGTTTTTTTTTTAACGTTTGCTTACCGTACGCGCACGTCTTGCTTTTATTACGTTAGATTTCTACGCTGTTTGCGTACAGTTACGCAATTTGCGTAGACGTGCGTCACGCGCGTGCGGCGCGTAACGCGTACGCTGCACGCGCATGTTACGCGGAAGTGAAGGGGCGTGCCTGTTTTGCGCATGCGCGCGTGTCTTTTGTACGCGCATGCGTACTTTTACCGTAAGCGCTCCGTAAGCGCACCGTAATCGTAACGTACGCGCACGTTGGGTCATGTGATCAAGAAACAACACTTTTGATTGGTTTAAACTACTTTCAGTTTTAGAACTCTCCTACACCACACCCATTCCCCTCATTTCTGCTTGTGATCCCTTTGGAGAAGGAGCTGAGTTGTCTTTGTGATACGATGGCAGAACAGCAGACCTCTTCAGAGAGTGAGGCTAGTAGCACTACCTTGAGGCAGAGAAGGAGGAAACAAAAGAGCTCTTTCATATGGGATTATTTTTCTTTTCCAGAGGGCAAGAAAAAGGTAAATGCACCTTTAGTGACTTGTAAGCTTTGTGACTGTGTACTTTCAAGAGGGAATCCTAACAAGAAGTATTCCTTCGGGAATCACACTATGTTGAGACACCTTCATGATGTACACGGTAGGACATATGCTCGACATACTGGAGGGAACCCTTCAGTAAGTCAACCAAGCACATCCACAGCAGCTCAGCCTGGTCCATCATCTGCAGGGCCGAGTCCATCTTCGGCAGGTCAGCTGAGCCCTTCATCTGTGGGGGGAGCATCTCCTTTTTCTGGTCCTCTGGAAACCAACCATCGGTTTGCGAGGGTTACAATGCGGTGCGCCACTTGTCATGGTCTAATTTGTCATAGGGAGACCAGTGTTGCCCTAGTTAACAATAAAATAGACCAGCACATTTGTCCTACCGACTAATATTCCCATTCTTTCTTTCCTCTGTCCCTGTACGAACACAACGGCTCTTTTAAGAGCCAACCTTACCTTTCAACTTTTTTTAATATATTTTTGTAAACTTTTTTTTGATTTTTTTTTTACCGTACGCGTACGGTGCGCGTAATTTTCTTTTTTTAATTTTTTTAAAAACATAAAAAATCAATTATCACATTACAAGGTCCTTGAGAGACTACAATGAAAATCTGAAAATGTGATTGTGGAGAAGTGGAAAAAAGGGACCATGAAATTTCTGACTTACCATACCCACTCAAAAAATTATTTATTAATTAAAATATAATTTTAATTGCTAGAAAAAGGGTTCAAGTTTTCGAAAATTTTCTTTCTCAATCTGAAAAAAAAGAAAAAAGTATTAATATTTAATAAAACATTTTAGAATACAGTACACATATTTACATATTTTCCAAAAACAATTTTTTGCCTTTTTTTTTGCTGTTTTCAGAATATATTGCATTTCACTATAAATTTCTCCCAAAACACAAAATGATAAACACAACTTCAACAAAAGGAATTCCAATGCTATTATTCATTTCTTAATTTACCATATACATCCCCTCTCAAACTCTTAACTCACCTTTAAAATTAGTTAGTTGTGAAAGAAATGTGGCACTCAAACAGCAGATTATCAGAGCCAGGATCTCTGTTCTGTACACCTCTCTCCTCTCAGCAGAACCAGATAATGGCAATGTTTCCCTCTCTTTTTCCACACATATACATGTTAGTTTCAAATCTCAGTGCTTCCCCCTTTTTTTCAAATGTAATCACACATTACTATTGGTTGAAAACCAACCCTTTTCAAAAAGTACCCTTCCCCCAACTTGACTTCTGCCTAGTACCCTTCCCCCAACTTGACTTCTGCCTGCTACCATAGCAACAGCTCATGGAACACTGCTGTGTGGTGTCAGGTCAGAAGTTCAGCAGACAATGTTTCATTTTCAAAGTGCAAGAGTGCTTGACTTTTCAAACCTAACAGCAAATCCATAGTACTGTTCTTTGGTAACACATTTTTCTTTACCAATACAAATCATGCTTCTATAAATTGACACACACAGCCTAGTTTTTAGTGTAGAATGGTATGAAACAGCCAATCAGTTCTTTTTATTTAAAAAAAATATGTATGCCTCCATTTCCAAACTGTCTTTCATTTCTTTTTACCATTCTACTGAATTACACCTCCTGAGTGCATCCAGATCTCCTTGGAAGATGTTCACAGTGTGGATTGTAGGGCACAGCTATGTCTTCTGGAGTGAAAAGTATGCAGAGAAAACAGGTATGGTGAGAGACCTTGCTTTGCCAAATGTAGACATTAAATGGATTGGTCAGAGAGGGTTAAAGTGGCACCAATTGATGCCATTGGTGAAATCCTTCATGCAAATCCAACACCCTGACCTCATAATAGTGCACTGTGGTGGCAATGACCTAGGCACTTTGACTGGGGTAGGTCTGGAAATGCTTATGAAGGAGACCTTTGCACAACTGTTTTCACTTTTCCCTAAAACTGCCTTTGTGTTTTCTAACATATGCCAAAGGCAAAAATGGAACTGGTCCAATCATTTTTGTCCACAGATTGACAAAGCAAGAAAGCACGTCAACAAATCTGTTTCTGCTTTCCTCCGTGACTATGGTATGGGTTCCATTTACCACAACAACTTGCGTTACGACATGCAAGACATTTATAGAGGAGATCGTGTACACTTCACTGATGAAGGGAACAGAGTCTTCCTCTTGAACCTTAGACTCTGCATCGGTACTTACTTGTAGGTACCACTAAAAAATCACTTAATAAACACAACGGCTCTTTTTAGAGCCCCCTAATATCTAAACACTTAAATCTGCATTTAATTTAATTTTTTTTTTTTACCGTACGCGTACGGTGAGCTTACCGTACGCGTACCCCGCGATTTTTTTTAAAATTAATAAATGTTTTTTTTTATACTTTTCTGTCCTTCTTAGACCCCCTTTCAAATGTTAGGGGGTCTGTAACTCTCTTCCTTGCCCCCTTTTCAAGTTATCACCCTTTATTTTCTCAGTGAAACACACAAAATGGCGGCCGCCGCTTCCTGGTTTCGACCGATTCGAATGTTTACTAAGATCTAACAGCCAATCAGAATCGCGCTCGCGCACGTCACCGTACGCGTACGGTAAGCGCACCGTAAGCGCACCGTAAGCTGGCTCAGATATATATATTGATTTAAAGGCTATTTTCTCAGAATCTACTGAACACATTTACAACAAACCTACAAAAGGCACTTCCTTGACCTGTAGACTACCTCTCTGCCAAATTTCAAGGAACTCTGTTCAGCCGTTCAGGCTGTAGCTGTGTCTAAAGGTCCTATGGAAAAATGCATGGGAAAAACGTGTTTTGGGACCCCCCTTTTATCTCGGCCCCCGCTTGACGAATCCCCCCGAGACTTTCAGGGTAGGAGCGGAGCGGAGCGCCCCATTAGTTTTGAAAATTTCGCGAGGATTCGTCGACCGGCGCCAAAGTTATTCAAAATAGAATGTTGCGGTTTTCCTATGGAAACAGGGTCCTAACTATAACTACCTACTGGCGACCGCCAGTAGGTAATATATATATATATATACATATATACTTTTTTTTTTGGGACGTAAACAAACCCTATATAGTAGAGAATTTGATTATTTTATTTTCTGGTCGTCTGAAACTCTTTTAAGAACTCATCTACTTTCTCACCGGAGTGGAAGATAATCATTTTGTTATTTATCATCACTTTTGAATAGGCCGGAAATCTTAGCTGAACTACAGCTCCTAGGCCTCTCAATTGATCCATCCTTTTTCCAAGCTCCCATTGCCTATTTGAAGTGGCAGCTGAGACATCCGAATGGAATTCATATTTTACCCCTTCCACTTCCATCGATTTCAGGCTCAGTGCTCTAGAGAGTATTTTCTCCTTTAATGAAAATGTTAGAATATTAATCAGAATTTTCCTAGGCTTTGTCCTATTTGTGTTTAGCCTAAACGGTTCCCTAAGTACACGCTGGATATCCTTGCTTATTTCTTCTTCAGACTCGTCCAATTGTAGTTCTTTCTTAATCATGCGTACTACAAAGGTTTTAATATCCTCCCCTTCTCTACCTTCACGGACTTTCAAAATGTTTATATTATTCCTTCTTTGAAAATTTTCTAACCTCTCAACCCTCTCCAGATACTCTGACTCTGAGGACTTTAATTTCGTGATCTCAGCTGTATTCAAACCAACTTGCTCTTTAATCTCCTTTACTTTGACTCCAACTGGGCCGTTCTGCTGCTGAGATTGTCTATTTTTTTCCCAAATTATCGCAAGCTTGTCTTATTTCTTTTTGGTTCCCTTCCGATGTCTCAAACCTAGACCTCATCTCAGCTGTGAGAGCTTTTAATAACCTGCTCAGCACGACTCCTCGCTCCCCAGCTCCCCTGTCGCACCTGAGGCTCCTAAGTCCTGAACCAGGACTTGTGGAGTTAATGATTGCTGTGACTTTATTTGGGCCGCCTGAGGCGTATGAGTACTCATATTTTCGTTTTCATTAGCAGGAAGTTCAGCCAGGATTTGATATCTATTAGGAGAAATATTTTCACTCCCTTCACTAGTCTCTGTAGGCATATTGGCGGATTTTGCACCTCCTACGATCTTATTATCATTGTTTCCTTCTCTCCCTCCCCCCTACTCTCTGCTAAGAAAACTGTTTGAGGTACAACCTTAAAAAAAGTCTTGAGGGAGGGGGTAACCCTTAATTCCTGTCTAACCTTCCTCTTTTGCACAACGGTCTTCCCTTCCTTCTAATTATTTTACCCCCTTCCTCCTCCCTTTCAGCCCCTTTTGCAGTCTTGGTCTCTCTTCCCTTGCTTCCCTTCTCTCTCTTAATCTTTCTCAAAGGATACCGGGAATGTGGGTGTAAAGGCAATACTGGGGGAGATTTTACTTTATCTATATATCCAGTACTGGAGCGGGGACTCACACTCTCAGGCAGAGCCCCCTGGGACTGGCCCTCGCTCGACTCACCCGGCTCATGCACAGCTATGTCCAAAGTTCTCCTGCACACCACGAAACTCCTCTCCCGGGCAGACCTTCCAGCCCGCTGGCTCCGTGACCCCCATTCCCCCGGAAGGGGATTCTGGCCGCCACGCCTCTTCCTTTCCGGAGCTCCAGGGCCCCCTCCCCCACAGCTGCTTCGCTAGCTCCTCCACCCTGATGCCGAGGGGGTTGCCCCAGCCGCCGATTCCGAGCCGCCCACGCTGGTTCCGCGCCACTCAAGGCACAACGCTAAACCTTTTCACAAAACGCCAGCGGGTGATCCATGGTAAGAATATCAGAGAAAAAACGTGTTTTACGGGTTTTATGGGTCTCCGTAATTACTTTGATTCAATACTTGCTTACTGAGGCCATGACAATAGGTTTTCTCCTAACGCTCTGGCGGTGCCTCCACAACCTGCTAGACGCTGGCCGCCATGTTCTCCCTCCTGCTCATGTTTAATCTTTTGAACGTAAATAAATATTTCATTTGAAATATCACTTTTGGAACTAAAAAAAGTGTGTTTAGAGTCATTTTCCTGCCTGAAATCGGTCAAAATAAAAGCTTCTGACTAGGAGGAAAGGTCTGCAATATTGGCAATTTTGGTCAATGTGAGGCTTTAAAAAGTGCTTAATCAACTTGAGGCACAATCCAATTAACATTTTGAATCATTTTTTGTACAGTCCAAAAAATCTATTTTCGGATGAAAAACGATGACCTTCTCCAGATGGACAGGAATATTGATTTTTTAATGTATAATCTTTAGAATGTAAATAAATATTGCATGTGAAATATCACTTTTGGAACAAAAATAAGTGTGTTTAGAGTCATTTTCTCCCCGAAATCAGTCAAAATAAAAGCTTCTGACTAGGAGGAAATGTCTGTAGAATTGGCGATTTTGGTCACTGTTAGGCTTTAAAAAGTGGTTATTCAACTTGAGGCACAATCCAATTGACATTTTGAATCATTTTTTGTACAGTCCAAAAAATCTATTTTCGGTTGAAAAACGATGACCCCGGACCTGTCGAACCTTCTCCAGATGGACAGGAATATTGATTTTTTTAATGTTTAATCTGTTGAATGTAAATAAATATTGCATTTGAAATATCACTTTTGGATCTAAAATAAGTGTGTTTAGAGTAATTTTTCCCCGAAATCGGTCAAAATAAAAGTTCTGACTAGGAGGAAAGGTCTGTAAAAATGGCAATTTTGGTCACTGTAAGGCTTTAAAAAGTGGTTATTCAACAGGAGGCACAATCCAATTGATATTTTGAAATATTTTTTATACAGTCCAAAAAATCAATTTTCTGATGAAAAACGATGAACTAGGACCTGTCGAACCTTCTCCAGATGGTCAGGAATATTGATTTTTTAATGTTTAATCTTTTGAATGTAAATAAATATTTCATTTGAAATATCACTTTTGTATCATTTTGAATCATTTTTTGTACAGTCCAAAAGATCTATTTTCGGATGAAAAACGATGACCCCGGACCTGTCGAACCTTCTCCAGATGGACAGGAATATTGATTTTTTTAATGTTTAATCTGTTGAATGTAAATAAATATTGCATTTGAAATATCACTTTTGGATCTAAAATAAGTGTGTTTAGAGTCATTTTCTCCCTGAAATCGGTCAAAATAAAAGCTTCTGACTAGGAGGAAAGGTGTGTAAAAATGGCAATTTTGGTCACTGTTAGGCTTTAAAAAGTGGTTATTCAACTTGAGGCACAATCCAATTGACATTTTGAACCATTTTTTGTACATTCCATAAACATCAATTTTCAGAAGAAAAACGATGATCACGGACCTGTCGAACCATCCCCAGATGGTCAGTAATATTGATTTTTTAATGTTTAATCTTTTGAATGTAAATAAATATTGCATGTGAAATATCAGTTTTGGAACTAAAATAAGTGTGTTTACAGTCATTTTCTCCCCAAAATTGGTCAAAATAAAAGCTTCTGACTAGGAGGAAAGGTCTGTAAAAATGACAATTTTGGTCACTGTGTGGCTTTAAAAATTGGTTATTCAACTTGAGGCACAATCCATTTGACATTTTGAATCATTTTTTGTACAGTCCAAAAAAAAAAACTTCTGATGAAAAACGATGACCCTGGACCTGTCGAACCTTCTCCAATGGTCCCGAATATTGATTTTTTAATGCTTAATCTTTTGAATGTAACTAAATATTGCATGTGAAATATCACTTTTGGTACAAAAATAAGTGTGTTTATAGTCATTTTCTCCACAAAATCAGTCAAAATAAAAGCTTCTGACTAGGAGGAAAGGTCTGTAAAAATGGCAATTTTCGTCACTGTTAGGCTTTAAAAAGTGGTTATTCAACAGGAGGCACAATCCAATTGACATTTTGAATCATATTTTGTACAGTCCAATAATCAATTTTCTGATGAAAAACAATGACCCCGGACCTGTCGAACCTTCTCCAGCTGGTCATCAATATTGAGTTTTTTAATGTTTAATCTTTTGAATGTAAAATATTGGATGTGAAATATCACTTTTGGAACTAAACTAAGTGCGTTTAGAGTCATTTTCTCCCCAAAATCTGTCAAAATAAAAGCTTCTGACTAGGAGGAAAGGTCTGTAAAAATGGCAATTTTGGTCACTGTGAGGCTTTATAAATGCGTCATTCAATTTGAGGCACAATCTATTTGACATTTTGATTCATTTTTTGTACAGTACAATAAATCAATTTTCTGATGAAAAACGATCACCCCGGACCTGTCAAACCTTCTCAAGATGGAAAGGAATATGGATTTTTTAATGTTTAATCTTTTGAATGTAAATAAATATTGCATTTGAAATATCACTTGAGGAACAAAAATAAGTGTGTTTCGAGTCGTTTTCTCCATGAAATTAGTCAAAATAAAAGCTTCTGACTAGGAAGAAATGTCTCTAAAATTGGCAATTTTAGTCACTGTTAGTCTTTAAAAAGTGGTTTTTCAACTTGAGGCACAAGCCAATTGACATTTTGAATCATTTTTTGCACAGTCCAAAAAATCAATTTTGTGATGAAAAACGATGACCCCGGACCTGTCGAACCTTCTCCAGCCGGTCATCAATATTGATTTTTTAATGTTTAATCTTTTGAATGTAAATAAATATTGCATTTGAAATATAACTTTTTGAACTAAAATAAGTGTTTTAGAGTCATTTTCTCCCCAAAATTGTTCAAAATAAAAGCTTCTGACTAGGAGGAAAAGTCTGTAAAAATGGCAATGTTGGTCACTGTGAGGCTTTAAAAATTGGTTATTCAACAGGAGGCACAATCCAATTGACATTTTGAACCATTTTTTGTACAGTCCAAAAAATCAATTTTCTGATGAAAAACGATGACCCCAGACCTGTCGAACCTTCTCAAGATGGAAAGGAACATTGATTTTTTAATGTTTAATATTTTGAATGTAAATTAATTTTGCATGTGAAATATCAGTTTTGGAACTAACATAAGTGTGTTTAGAGTCATTTTCTCCCCAACATTGGTCAAAATAAAAGCTTCTGACTAGGAGGAAAGGTCTTTAAAATTGGCAATTTTGGTCATTGTTTATAATAAATATTGCATTTGAAATATAACTTTTGGAACTAAAATGAGTGTTTTAGAGTAATTTTCTCCCCAAAATTGTTCAAAATAAAAGCTTCTGACTAGGAGGAAAAGTCTGTAAAAATGGCAATGTTGGTCACTGTGAGGCTTTAAAAATTGGTTATTCAACAGGAGGCACAATCCAATTGACAGTTTTAACCATTTTTTGTAGAGTTCAAAAAATCAATTTTCTGATGAAAAACGATGACCCCAGACCTGTCGAACCTTCTCAAGATGGAAAGGAATATGGATTTTTTAATGTTTAATCTTTTGAATGTAAATAAATATTGCATTTGAAATATCACTTTAGGAACAAAAATAAGTGTGTTTCGAGTCGTTTTCTCCACGAAATTAGTCAAAATAAAAGCTTCTGACTAGGAGGAAATGTCTCTAAAATTGGCAATTTTAGTCACTGTTAGTCTTTAAAAAGTGGTTTTTCAACTTGAGGCACAAGCCAATTGACATTTTGAATCATTTTTTGTACAGTCCAAAAAATCAATTTTGTGATGAAAAACGGTGACCCCGGACCTGTCGAACCTTCTCCAGCCGGTCATCAATATTGATTTTTTAATGTTTAATCTTTTGAATGTAAATAAATATTGCATTTGAAATATAACTTTTGGAACTAAAATGAGTGTTTTAGAGTAATTTTCTCCCCAAAATTGTACAAAATAAAAGCTTCTGACTAGGAGGAAAAGTCTGTAAAAATGGCAATGTTGGTCACTGTGAGGCTTTAAAAATTGGTTATTCAACAGGAGGCACAATCCAATTGACATTTTGAACCATTTTTTGTAGAGTCCAAAAAATCAATTTTCTGATGAAAAACGATGACCCCAGACCTGTCGAACCTTCTCAAGATGGAAAGGAATATTGATTTTTTAATGTTTATTATTTTGAATGTAAATACATTTTGCATGTGAAATATCAGTTTTGGAACTAAAATAAGTGTGTTTAGAGTCATTTTCTCCCCAAAATTGGTCAAAATAAAAGCTTCTGACTAGGAGGAAAGGTCTGTAAAATTGGCAATTTTGGTCATTGTTAGGCTTTAAAAAGTGGTTATTCAACTCGAGGCACAATCCAATTGACATTTTGAATCAACATTTTTGCAGTCCAAAAATCAATTTGCTGATGAAAAACGATAACCCCGGACCTGTCGAACCTTCTCCAATGGTCTCGAATATTGATTTTTTAATGTTTAATCTTTTGAATGTAAATAAATATTGCATGTGAAATATCACTTTTGGAACAAAAATAAGTGTGTTTAGAGTCATTTTCTCCCGGAAATCGGTCAAAATAAAAGCTTCTGAATAGAAGGAAATGTCTGTAAAATTGGCAATTTTGGTCACTGTTAGGCTTTAATAAGTGGTTATTCAACTTGATGCACAATCCAATTGACATTTTGATTCATTTTCTGTACAGTCCAAAAAATCAATTTTCGGATGAAAAATGATGACCCCGGACCTGTCGAACCTTGTCCAGATGGACAGGAATATTGATTTTTTAATGTTTACTCTTTGAATGTAAATAAATATTTCATTTGAAATATCACTTTTGTATCATTTTGATTCATTTTTTGTACAGTCCAAAAAAATCTATTTTCGGATGAAAAACGATGACCCCGGACCTGTCGAACCTTCTCCAGATGTACAGGAATATTGATTTTTTTAACCCCTTCGCTGCTGCGGACATTCCGCTGCAGCGCTGGGGGGGGCAGGGGGGCAGCGCGGTGGGCCTGTGCTCATGAAGGAGCCGCTCCGTCATGAGCCACAGTTGAGCTGTGCTCATGACGGAACGGTTCCGTCATGACTCCGCCCATTTGCGTTGTCCCCTCGCACAGGCGGGGAAACAGCGCCGCGCAGGCGGAGCGGCCGCCAACAGGATTGTCATGACGGAACCGTTCCGTCATGAGCACACGGCAACCGTGGCTCATGACGGAACGGTTC
The DNA here is from genome assembly GCF_964204655.1 of Triturus cristatus. Classification (NCBI taxonomy): domain Eukaryota; kingdom Metazoa; phylum Chordata; class Amphibia; order Caudata; family Salamandridae; genus Triturus; species Triturus cristatus. The sequence goes on from NC_140594.1 coordinate 836,841,672, forward strand.
CGTCATGAGCGGGGAAGGGGTTAATGTTTAATCTGTTGAATGTAAATAAATATTGCTTTTGAAATATCACTTTTGGATCTAAAATAAGTGTGTTTAGAGTCATTTTCTCCCTGAAATCGGTCAAAATAAAAGCTTCTGACTAGGAGGAAAGGTGTGTAAAAATGGCAATTTTGGTCACTGTTAGGCTTTAAAAAGTGGTTATTCAACTTGAGGCACAATCCAATTGACATTTTGAACCATTTTTTGTACATTCCATAAACATCAATTTTCAGAAGAAAAACGATGATCACGGACCTGTCGAACCATCCCCAGATGGTCAGTAATATTGATTTTTTAATGTTTAATCTTTTGAATGTAAATAAATATTGCATGTGAAATATCAGTTTTGGAACTAAAATAAGTGTGTTTACAGTCATTTTCTCCCCAAAATTGGTCAAAATAAAAGCTTCTGACTAGGAGGAAAGGTCTGTAAAAATGACAATTTTGGTCACTGTGTGGCTTTAAAAATTGGTTATTCAACTTGAGGCACAATCCATTTGACATTTTGAATCATTTTTTGTACAGTCCAAAAAAAAAAAAACTTCTGATGAAAAAAGATGACCCTGGACCTGTCGAACCTTCTCCAATGGTCCCGAATATTGATTTTTTAATGCTTAATCTTTTGAATGTAACTAAATATTGCATGTGAAATATCACTTTTGGTACAAAAATAAGTGTGTTTATAGTCATTTTCTCCACAAAATCAGTCAAAATAAAAGCTTCTGACTAGGAGGAAAGGTCTGTAAAAATGGCAATTTTCGTCACTGTTAGGCTTTAAAAAGTGGTTATTCAACAGGAGGCACAATCCAATTGACATTTTGAATCATATTTTGTACAGTCCAATAATCAATTTTCTGATGAAAAACAATGACCCCGGACCTGTCGAACCTTCTCCAGCTGGTCATCAATATTGAGTTTTTTAATGTTTAATCTTTTGAATGTAAAATATTGGATGTGAAATATCACTTTTGGAACTAAACTAAGTGCGTTTAGAGTCATTTTCTCCCCAAAATCTGTCAAAATAAAAGCTTCTGACTAGGAGGAAAGGTCTGTAAAAATGGCAATTTTGGTCACTGTGAGGCTTTATAAATGCGTCATTCAATTTGAGGCACAATCTATTTGACATTTTGATTCATTTTTTGTACAGTACAATAAATCAATTTTCTGATGAAAAACGATCACCCCGGACCTGTCAAACCTTCTCAAGATGGAAAGGAATATGGATTTTTTAATGTTTAATCTTTTGAATGTAAATAAATATTGCATTTGAAATATCACTTGAGGAACAAAAATAAGTGTGTTTCGAGTCGTTTTCTCCATGAAATTAGTCAAAATAAAAGCTTCTGACTAGGAGGAAATGTCTCTAAAATTGGCAATTTTAGTCACTGTTAGTCTTTAAAAAGTGGTTTTTCAACTTGAGGCACAAGCCAATTGACATTTTGAATCATTTTTTGTACAGTCCAAAAAATCAATTTTGTGATGAAAAACGATGACCCCGGACCTGTGAACCTTCTCCAGCCGGTCATCAATATTGATTTTTTAATGTTTAATCTTTTGAATGTAAATAAATATTGCATTTGAAATATAACTTTTTGAACTAAAATAAGTGTTTTAGAGTCATTTTCTCCCCAAAATTGTTCAAAATAAAAGCTTCTGACTAGGAGGAAAAGTCTGTAAAAATGGCAATGTTGGTCACTGTGAGGCTTTAAAAATTGGTTATTCAACAGGAGGCACAATCCAATTGACATTTTGAACCATTTTTTGTACAGTCCAAAAAATCAATTTTCTGATGAAAAACGATGACCCCAGACCTGTCGAACCTTCTCAAGATGGAAAGGAACATTGATTTTTTAATGTTTAATATTTTGAATGTAAATTAATTTTGCATGTGAAATATCAGTTTTGGAACTAACATAAGTGTGTTTAGAGTCATTTTCTCCCCAACATTGGTCAAAATAAAAGCTTCTGACTAGGAGGAAAGGTCTTTAAAATTGGCAATTTTGGTCATTGTTTATAATAAATATTGCATTTGAAATATAACTTTTGGAACTAAAATGAGTGTTTTAGAGTAATTTTCTCCCCAAAATTGTTCAAAATAAAAGCTTCTGACTAGGAGGAAAAGTCTGTAAAAATGGCAATGTTGGTCACTGTGAGGCTTTAAAAATTGGTTATTCAACAGGAGGCACAATCCAATTGACAGTTTGAACCATTTTTTGTAGAGTTCAAAAAATCAATTTTCTGATGAAAAACGATGACCCCAGACCTGTCGAACCTTCTCAAGATGGAAAGGAATATGGATTTTTTAATGTTTAATCTTTTGAATGTAAATAAATATTGCATTTGAAATATCACTTGAGGAACAAAAATAAGTGTGTTTCGAGTCGTTTTCTCCACGAAATTAGTCAAAATAAAAGCTTCTGACTAGGAGGAAATGTCTCTAAAATTGGCAATTTTAGTCACTGTTAGTCTTTAAAAAGTGGTTTTTCAACTTGAGGCACAAGCCAATTGACATTTTGAATCATTTTTTGTACAGTCCAAAAAATCAATTTTGTGATGAAAAACGATGACCCCGGACCTGTCGAACCTTCTCCAGCCGGTCATCAATATTGATTTTTTAATGTTTAATCTTTTGAATGTAAATAAATATTGCATTTGAAATATAACTTTTGGAACTAAAATGAGTGTTTTAGAGTAATTTTCTCCCCAAAATTGTACAAAATAAAAGCTTCTGACTAGGAGGAAAAGTCTGTAAAAATGGCAATGTTGGTCACTGTGAGGCTTTAAAAATTGGTTATTCAACAGGAGGCACAATCCAATTGACATTTTGAACCATTTTTTGTAGAGTCCAAAAAATCAATTTTCTGATGAAAAACGATGACCCCAGACCTGTCGAACCTTCTCAAGATGGAAAGGAATATTGATTTTTTAATGTTTATTATTTTGAATGTAAATACATTTTGCATGTGAAATATCAGTTTTGGAACTAAAATAAGTGTGTTTAGAGTCATTTTCTCCCCAAAATTGGTCAAAATAAAAGCTTCTGACTAGGAGGAAAGGTCTGTAAAATTGGCAATTTTGGTCATTGTTAGGCTTTAAAAAGTGGTTATTCAACTCGAGGCACAATCCAATTGACATTTTGAATCAACATTTTTGCAGTCCAAAAATCAATTTGCTGATGAAAAACGATAACCCCGGACCTGTCGAACCTTCTCCAATGGTCTCGAATATTGATTTTTTAATGTTTAATCTTTTGAATGTAAATAAATATTGCATGTGAAATATCACTTTTGGAACAAAAATAAGTGTGTTTAGAGTCATTTTCTCCCGGAAATCGGTCAAAATAAAAGCTTCTGAATAGAAGGAAATGTCTGTAAAATTGGCAATTTTGGTCACTGTTAGGCTTTAATAAGTGGTTATTCAACTTGATGCACAATCCAATTGACATTTTGATTCATTTTCTGTACAGTCCAAAAAATCAATTTTCGGATGAAAAACGATGACCCCGGACCTGTCGAACCTTGTCCAGATGGACAGGAATATTGATTTTTTAATGTTTACTCTTTGAATGTAAATAAATATTTCATTTGAAATATCACTTTTGTATCATTTTGATTCATTTTTTGTACAGTCCAAAAAAATCTATTTTCGGATGAAAAACGATGACCCCGGACCTGTCGAACCTTCTCCAGATGGACAGGAATATTGATTTTTTTAACCCCTTCGCTGCTGCGGACATTCCGCTGCAGCGCTGGGGGGGGGCAGGGGGGCAGCGCGGTGGGCCTGTGCTCATGACGGAGCCGCTCCGTCATGAGCCACAGTTGAGCTGTGCTCATGACGGAACGGTTCCGTCATGACTCCGCCCATTTGCGTTGTCCCCTCGCACAGGCGGGGAAACAGCGCCGCGCAGGCGGAGCGGCCGCCAACAGGATTGTCATGACGGAACCGTTCCGTCATGAGCACACGGCAACCGTGGCTCATGACGGAACGGTTCCGTCATGAGCGGGGAAGGGGTTAATGTTTAATCTGTTGAATGTAAATAAATATTGCATTTGAAATATCACTTTTGGATCTAAAATAAGTGTGTTTAGAGTCATTTTCTCCCTGAAATCGGTCAAAATAAAAGCTTCTGACTAGGAGGAAAGGTGTGTAAAAATGGCAATTTTGGTCACTGTTAGGCTTTAAAAAGTGGTTATTCAACTTGAGGCACAATCCAATTGACATTTTGAACCATTTTTTGTACATTCCATAAACATCAATTTTCAGAAGAAAAACGATGATCACGGACCTGTCGAACCATCCCCAGATGGTCAGTAATATTGATTTTTTAATGTTTAATCTTTTGAATGTAAATAAATATTGCATGTGAAATATCAGTTTTGGAACTAAAATAAGTGTGTTTACAGTCATTTTCTCCCCAAAATTGGTCAAAATAAAAGCTTCTGACTAGGAGGAAAGGTCTGTAAAAATGACAATTTTGGTCACTGTGTGGCTTTAAAAATTGGTTATTCAACTTGAGGCACAATCCATTTGACATTTTGAATCATTTTTTGTACAGTCCAAAAAAAAAAAAACTTCTGATGAAAAAAGATGACCCTGGACCTGTCGAACCTTCTCCAATGGTCCAGAATATTGATTTTTTAATGCTTAATCTTTTGAATGTAACTAAATATTGCATGTGAAATATCACTTTTGGTACAAAAATAAGTGTGTTTATAGTCATTTTCTCCACAAAATCAGTCAAAATAAAAGCTTCTGACTAGGAGGAAAGGTCTGTAAAAATGGCAATTTTCGTCACTGTTAGGCTTTAAAAAGTGGTTATTCAACAGGAGGCACAATCCAATTGACATTTTGAATCATATTTTGTACAGTCCAATAATCAATTTTCTGATGAAAAACAATGACCCCGGACCTGTCGAACCTTCTCCAGCTGGTCATCAATATTGAGTTTTTTAATGTTTAATCTTTTGAATGTAAAATATTGGATGTGAAATATCACTTTTGGAACTAAACTAAGTGCGTTTAGAGTCATTTTCTCCCCAAAATCTGTCAAAATAAAAGCTTCTGACTAGGAGGAAAGGTCTGTAAAAATGGCAATTTTGGTCACTGTGAGGCTTTATAAATGCGTCATTCAATTTGAGGCACAATCTATTTGACATTTTGATTCATTTTTTGTACAGTACAATAAATCAATTTTCTGATGAAAAACGATCACCCCGGACCTGTCAAACCTTCTCAAGATGGAAAGGAATATGGATTTTTTAATGTTTAATCTTTTGAATGTAAATAAATATTGCATTTGAAATATCACTTGAGGAACAAAAATAAGTGTGTTTCGAGTCGTTTTCTCCATGAAATTAGTCAAAATAAAAGCTTCTGACTAGGAGGAAATGTCTCTAAAATTGGCAATTTTAGTCACTGTTAGTCTTTAAAAAGTGGTTTTTCAACTTGAGGCACAAGCCAATTGACATTTTGAATCATTTTTTGCACAGTCCAAAAAATCAATTTTGTGATGAAAAACGATGACCCCGGACCTGTCGAACCTTCTCCAGCCGGTCATCAATATTGATTTTTTAATGTTTAATCTTTTGAATGTAAATAAATATTGCATTTGAAATATAACTTTTTGAACTAAAATAAGTGTTTTAGAGTCATTTTCTCCCCAAAATTGTTCAAAATAAAAGCTTCTGACTAGGAGGAAAAGTCTGTAAAAATGGCAATGTTGGTCACTGTGAGGCTTTAAAAATTGGTTATTCAACAGGAGGCACAATCCAATTGACATTTTGAACCATTTTTTGTACAGTCCAAAAAATCAATTTTCTGATGAAAAACGATGACCCCAGACCTGTCGAACCTTCTCAAGATGGAAAGGAACATTGATTTTTTAATGTTTAATATTTTGAATGTAAATTAATTTTGCATGTGAAATATCAGTTTTGGAACTAACATAAGTGTGTTTAGAGTCATTTTCTCCCCAACATTGGTAAAAATAAAAGCTTCTGACTAGGAGGAAAGGTCTTTAAAATTGGCAATTTTGGTCATTGTTTATAATAAATATTGCATTTGAAATATAACTTTTGGAACTAAAATGAGTGTTTTAGAGTAATTTTCTCCCCAAAATTGTTCAAAATAAAAGCTTCTGACTAGGAGGAAAAGTCTGTAAAAATGGCAATGTTGGTCACTGTGAGGCTTTAAAAATTGGTTATTCAACAGGAGGCACAATCCAATTGACAGTTTGAACCATTTTTTGTAGAGTTCAAAAAATCAATTTTCTGATGAAAAACGATGACCCCAGACCTGTCGAACCTTCTCAAGATGGAAAGGAATATGGATTTTTTAATGTTTAATCTTTTGAATGTAAATAAATATTGCATTTGAAATATCACTTTAGGAACAAAAATAAGTGTGTTTCGAGTCGTTTTCTCCACGAAATTAGTCAAAATAAAAGCTTCTGACTAGGAGGAAATGTCTCTAAAATTGGCAATTTTAGTCACTGTTAGTCTTTAAAAAGTGGTTTTTCAACTTGAGGCACAAGCCAATTGACATTTTGAATCATTTTTTGTACAGTCCAAAAAATCAATTTTGTGATGAAAAACGATGACCCCGGACCTGTCGAACCTTCTCCAGCCGGTCATCAATATTGATTTTTTAATGTTTAATCTTTTGAATGTAAATAAATATTGCATTTGAAATATAACTTTTGGAACTAAAATGAGTGTTTTAGAGTAATTTTCTCCCCAAAATTGTACAAAATAAAAGCTTCTGACTAGGAGGAAAAGTCTGTAAAAATGGCAATGTTGGTCACTGTGAGGCTTTAAAAATTGGTTATTCAACAGGAGGCACAATCCAATTGACATTTTGAACCATTTTTTGTAGAGTCCAAAAAATCAATTTTCTGATGAAAAACGATGACCCCAGACCTGGCGAACCTTCTCAAGATGGAAAGGAATATTGATTTTTTAATGTTTATTATTTTGAATGTAAATACATTTTGCATGTGAAATATCAGTTTTGGAACTAAAATAAGTGTGTTTAGAGTCATTTTCTCCCCAAAATTGGTCAAAATAAAAGCTTCTGACTAGGAGGAAAGGTCTGTAAAATTGGCAATTTTGGTCATTGTTAGGCTTTAAAAAGTGGTTATTCAACTCGAGGCACAATCCAATTGACATTTTGAATCAACATTTTTGCAGTCCAAAAATCAATTTGCTGATGAAAAACGATAACCCCGGACCTGTCGAACCTTCTCCAATGGTCTCGAATATTGATTTTTTAATGTTTAATCTTTTGAATGTAAATAAATATTGCATGTGAAATATCACTTTTGGAACAAAAATAAGTGTGTTTAGAGTCATTTTCTCCCGGAAATCGGTCAAAATAAAAGCTTCTGAATAGAAGGAAATGTCTGTAAAATTGGCAATTTTGGTCACTGTTAGGCTTTAATAAGTGGTTATTCAACTTGATGCACAATCCAATTGACATTTTGATTCATTTTCTGTACAGTCCAAAAAATCAATTTTCGGATGAAAAACGATGACCCCGGACCTGTCGAACCTTGTCCAGATGGACAGGAATATTGATTTTTTAATGTTTACTCTTTGAATGTAAATAAATATTTCATTTGAAATATCACTTTTGTATCATTTTGATTCATTTTTTGTACAGTCCAAAAAAATCTATTTTCGGATGAAAAACGATGACCCCGGACCTGTCGAACCTTCTCCAGATGGACAGGAATATTGATTTTTTTAACCCCTTCGCTGCTGCGGACATTCCGCTGCAGCGCTGGGGGGGGGCAGGGGGGCAGCGCGGTGGGCCTGTGCTCATGACGGAGCCGCTCCGTCATGAGCCACAGTTGAGCTGTGCTCATGACGGAACGGTTCCGTCATGACTCCGCCCATTTGCGTTGTCCCCTCGCACAGGCGGGGAAACAGCGCCGCGCAGGCGGAGCGGCCGCCAACAGGATTGTCATGACGGAACCGTTCCGTCATGAGCACACGGCAACCGTGGCTCATGACGGAACGGTTCCGTCATGAGCGGGGAAGGGGTTAATGTTTAATCTGTTGAATGTAAATAAATATTGCATTTGAAATATCACTTTTGGATCTAAAATAAGTGTGTTTAGAGTCATTTTCTCCCTGAAATCGGTCAAAATAAAAGCTTCTGACTAGGAGGAAAGGTGTGTAAAAATGGCAATTTTGGTCACTGTTAGGCTTTAAAAAGTGGTTATTCAACTTGAGGCACAATCCAATTGACATTTTGAACCATTTTTTGTACATTCCATAAACATCAATTTTCAGAAGAAAAACGATGATCACGGACCTGTCGAACCATCCCCAGATGGTCAGTAATATTGATTTTTTAATGTTTAATCTTTTGAATGTAAATAAATATTGCATGTGAAATATCAGTTTTGGAACTAAAATAAGTGTGTTTACAGTCATTTTCTCCCCAAAATTGGTCAAAATAAAAGCTTCTGACTAGGAGGAAAGGTCTGTAAAAATGACAATTTTGGTCACTGTGTGGCTTTAAAAATTGGTTATTCAACTTGAGGCACAATCCATTTGACATTTTGAATCATTTTTTGTACAGTCCAAAAAAAAAAAAACTTCTGATGAAAAAAGATGACCCTGGACCTGTCGAACCTTCTCCAATGGTCCCGAATATTGATTTTTTAATGCTTAATCTTTTTAATGTAACTAAATATTGCATGTGAAATATCACTTTTGGTACAAAAATAAGTGTGTTTATAGTCATTTTCTCCACAAAATCAGTCAAAATAAAAGCTTCTGACTAGGAGGAAAGGTCTGTAAAAATGGCAATTTTCGTCACTGTTAGGCTTTAAAAAGTGGTTATTCAACAGGAGGCACAATCCAATTGACATTTTGAATCATATTTTGTACAGTCCAATAATCAATTTTCTGATGAAAAACAATGACCCCGGACCTGTCGAACCTTCTCCAGCTGGTCATCAATATTGAGTTTTTTAATGTTTAATCTTTTGAATGTAAAATATTGGATGTGAAATATCACTTTTGGAACTAAACTAAGTGCGTTTAGAGTCATTTTCTCCCCAAAATCTGTCAAAATAAAAGCTTCTGACTAGGAGGAAAGGTCTGTAAAAATGGCAATTTTGGTCACTGTGAGGCTTTATAAATGCGTCATTCAATTTGAGGCACAATCTATTTGACATTTTGATTCATTTTTTGTACAGTACAATAAATCAATTTTCTGATGAAAAACGATCACCCCGGACCTGTCAAACCTTCTCAAGATGGAAAGGAATATGGATTTTTTAATGTTTAATCTTTTGAATGTAAATAAATATTGCATTTGAAATATCACTTGAGGAACAAAAATAAGTGTGTTTCGAGTCGTTTTCTCCATGAAATTAGTCAAAATAAAAGCTTCTGACTAGGAGGAAATGTCTCTAAAATTGGCAATTTTAGTCACTGTTAGTCTTTAAAAAGTGGTTTTTCAACTTGAGGCACAAGCCAATGTACATTTTGAATCATTTTTTGTACAGTCCAAAAAATCAATTTTGTGATGAAAAACGATGACCCCGGACCTGTCGAACCTTCTCCAGCCGGTCATCAATATTGATTTTTTAATGTTTAATCTTTTGAATGTAAATAAATATTGCATTTGAAATATAACTTTTTGAACTAAAATAAGTGTTTTAGAGTCATTTTCTCCCCAAAATTGTTCAAAATAAAAGCTTCTGACTAGGAGGAAAAGTCTGTAAAAATGGCAATGTTGGTCACTGTGAGGCTTTAAAAATTGGTTATTCAACAGGAGGCACAATCCAATTGACATTTTGAACCATTTTTTGTACAGTCCAAAAAATCAATTTTCTGATGAAAAACGATGACCCCAGACCTGTCGAACCTTCTCAAGATGGAAAGGAATATGGATTTTTTAATGTTTAATCTTTTGAATGTAAATAAATATTGCATTTGAAATATCACTTTAGGAACAAAAATAAGTGTGTTTCGAGTCGTTTTCTCCACGAAATTAGTCAAAATAAAAGCTTCTGACTAGGAGGAAATGTCTCTAAAATTGGCAATTTTAGTCACTGTTAGTCTTTAAAAAGTGGTTTTTCAACTTGAGGCACAAGCCAATTGACATTTTGAATCATTTTTTGTACAGTCCAAAAAATCAATTTTGTGATGAAAAACGATGACCCCGGACCTGTCGAACCTTCTCCAGCCGGTCATCAATATTGATTTTTTAATGTTTAATCTTTTGAATGTAAATAAATATTGCATTTGAAATATAACTTTTGGAACTAAAATGAGTGTTTTAGAGTAATTTTCTCCCCAAAATTGTACAAAATAAAAGCTTCTGACTAGGAGGAAAAGTCTGTAAAAATGGCAATGTTGGTCACTGTGAGGCTTTAAAAATTGGTTATTCAACAGGAGGCACAATCCAATTGACATTTTGAACCATTTTTTGTAGAGTCCAAAAAATCAATTTTCTGATGAAAAACGATGACCCCAGACCTGGCGAACCTTCTCAAGATGGAAAGGAATATTGATTTTTTAATGTTTATTATTTTGAATGTAAATACATTTTGCATGTGAAATATCAGTTTTGGAACTAAAATAAGTGTGTTTAGAGTCATTTTCTCCCCAAAATTGGTCAAAATAAAAGCTTCTGACTAGGAGGAAAGGTCTGTAAAATTGGCAATTTTGGTCATTGTTAGGCTTTAAAAAGTGGTTATTCAACTCGAGGCACAATCCAATTGACATTTTGAATCAACATTTTTGCAGTCCAAAAATCAATTTGCTGATGAAAAACGATAACCCCGGACCTGTCGAACCTTCTCCAATGGTCTCGAATATTGATTTTTTAATGTTTAATCTTTTGAATGTAAATAAATATTGCATGTGAAATATCACTTTTGGAACAAAAATAAGTGTGTTTAGAGTCATTTTCTCCCGGAAATCGGTCAAAATAAAAGCTTCTGAATAGAAGGAAATGTCTGTAAAATTGGCAATTTTGGTCACTGTTAGGCTTTAATAAGTGGTTATTCAACTTGATGCACAATCCAATTGACATTTTGATTCATTTTCTGTACAGTCCAAAAAATCAATTTTCGGATGAAAAACGATGACCCCGGACCTGTCGAACCTTGTCCAGATGGACAGGAATATTGATTTTTTAATGTTTACTCTTTGAATGTAAATAAATATTTCATTTGAAATATCACTTTTGTATCATTTTGATTCATTTTTTGTACAGTCCAAAAAAATCTATTTTCGGATGAAAAACGATGACCCCGGACCTGTCGAACCTTCTCCAGATGGACAGGAATATTGATTTTTTTAACCCCTTCGCTGCTGCGGACATTCCGCTGCAGCGCTGGGGGGGGGCAGGGGGGCAGCGCGGTGGGCCTGTGCTCATGACGGAGCCGCTCCGTCATGAGCCACAGTTGAGCTGTGCTCATGACGGAACGGTTCCGTCATGACTCCGCCCATTTGCGTTGTCCCCTCGCACAGGCGGGGAAACAGCGCCGCGCAGGCGGAGCGGCCGCCAACAGGATTGTCATGACGGAACCGTTCCGTCATGAGCACACGGCAACCGTGGCTCATGACGGAACGGTTCCGTCATGAGCGGGGAAGGGGTTAATGTTTAATCTGTTGAATGTAAATAAATATTGCATTTGAAATATCACTTTTGGATCTAAAATAAGTGTGTTTAGAGTCATTTTCTCCCTGAAATCGGTCAAAATAAAAGCTTCTGACTAGGAGGAAAGGTGTGTAAAAATGGCAATTTTGGTCACTGTTAGGCTTTAAAAAGTGGTTATTCAACTTGAGGCACAATCCAATTGACATTTTGAACCATTTTTTGTACATTCCATAAACATCAATTTTCAGAAGAAAAACGATGATCACGGACCTGTCGAACCATCCCCAGATGGTCAGTAATATTGATTTTTTAATGTTTAATCTTTTGAATGTAAATAAATATTGCATGTGAAATATCAGTTTTGGAACTAAAATAAGTGTGTTTACAGTCATTTTCTCCCCAAAATTGGTCAAAATAAAAGCTTCTGACTAGGAGGAAAGGTCTGTAAAAATGACAATTTTGGTCACTGTGTGGCTTTAAAAATTGGTTATTCAACTTGAGGCACAATCCATTTGACATTTTGAATCATTTTTTGTACAGTCCAAAAAAAAAAAAACTTCTGATGAAAAAAGATGACCCTGGACCTGTCGAACCTTCTCCAATGGTCCCGAATATTGATTTTTTAATGCTTAATCTTTTGAATGTAACTAAATATTGCATGTGAAATATCACTTTTGGTACAAAAATAAGTGTGTTTATAGTCATTTTCTCCACAAAATCAGTCAAAATAAAAGCTTCTGACTAGGAGGAAAGGTCTGTAAAAATGGCAATTTTCGTCACTGTTAGGCTTTAAAAAGTGGTTATTCAACAGGAGGCACAATCCAATTGACATTTTGAATCATATTTTGTACAGTCCAATAATCAATTTTCTGATGAAAAACAATGACCCCGGACCTGTCGAACCTTCTCCAGCTGGTCATCAATATTGAGTTTTTTAATGTTTAATCTTTTGAATGTAAAATATTGGATGTGAAATATCACTTTTGGAACTAAACTAAGTGCGTTTAGAGTCATTTTCTCCCCAAAATCTGTCAAAATAAAAGCTTCTGACTAGGAGGAAAGGTCTGTAAAAATGGCAATTTTGGTCACTGTGAGGCTTTATAAATGCGTCATTCAATTTGAGGCACAATCTATTTGACATTTTGATTCATTTTTTGTACAGTACAATAAATCAATTTTCTGATGAAAAACGATCACCCCGGACCTGTCAAACCTTCTCAAGATGGAAAGGAATATGGATTTTTTAATGTTTAATCTTTTGAATGTAAATAAATATTGCATTTGAAATATCACTTGAGGAACAAAAATAAGTGTGTTTCGAGTCGTTCTCTCCATGAAATTAGTCAAAATAAAAGCTTCTGACTAGGAGGAAATGTCTCTAAAATTGGCAATTTTAGTCACTGTTAGTCTTTAAAAAGTGGTTTTTCAACTTGAGGCACAAGCCAATGTACATTTTGAATCATTTTTTGTACAGTCCAAAAAATCAATTTTGTGATGAAAAACGATGACCCCGGACCTGTCGAACCTTCTCCAGCCGGTCATCAATATTGATTTTTTAATGTTTAATCTTTTGAATGTAAATAAATATTGCATTTGAAATATAACTTTTTGAACTAAAATAAGTGTTTTAGAGTCATTTTCTCCCCAAAATTGTTCAAAATAAAAGCTTCTGACTAGGAGGAAAAGTCTGTAAAAATGGCAATGTTGGTCACTGTGAGGCTTTAAAAATTGGTTATTCAACAGGAGGCACAATCCAATTGACATTTTGAACCATTTTTTGTACAGTCCAAAAAATCAATTTTCTGATGAAAAACGATGACCCCAGACCTGTCGAACCTTCTCAAGATGGAAAGGAACATTGATTTTTTAATGTTTAATATTTTGAATGTAAATTAATTTTGCATGTGAAATATCAGTTTTGGAACTAACATAAGTGTGTTTAGAGTCATTTTCTCCCCAACATTGGTAAAAATAAAAGCTTCTGACTAGGAGGAAAGGTCTTTAAAATTGGCAATTTTGGTCATTGTTTATAATAAATATTGCATTTGAAATATAACTTTTGGAACTAAAATGAGTGTTTTAGAGTAATTTTCTCCCCAAAATTGTTCAAAATAAAAGCTTCTGACTAGGAGGAAAAGTCTGTAAAAATGGCAATGTTGGTCACTGTGAGGCTTTAAAAATTGGTTATTCAACAGGAGGCACAATCCAATTGACAGTTTGAACCATTTTTTGTAGAGTTCAAAAAATCAATTTTCTGATGAAAAACGATGACCCCAGACCTGTCGAACCTTCTCAAGATGGAAAGGAATATGGATTTTTTAATGTTTAATCTTTTGAATGTAAATAAATATTGCATTTGAAATATCACTTTAGGAACAAAAATAAGTGTGTTTCGAGTCGTTTTCTCCACGAAATTAGTCAAAATAAAAGCTTCTGACTAGGAGGAAATGTCTCTAAAATTGGCAATTTTAGTCACTGTTAGTCTTTAAAAAGTGGTTTTTCAACTTGAGGCACAAGCCAATTGACATTTTGAATCATTTTTTGTACAGTCCAAAAAATCAATTTTGTGATGAAAAACGATGACCCCGGACCTGTCGAACCTTCTCCAGCCGGTCATCAATATTGATTTTTTATTGTTTAATCTTTTGAATGTAAATAAATATTGCATTTGAAATATAACTTTTGGAACTAAAATGAGTGTTTTAGAGTAATTTTCTCCCCAAAATTGTACAAAATAAAAGCTTCTGACTAGGAGGAAAAGTCTGTAAAAATGGCAATGTTGGTCACTGTGAGGCTTTAAAAATTGGTTATTCAACAGGAGGCACAATCCAATTGACATTTTGAACCATTTTTTGTAGAGTCCAAAAAATCAATTTTCTGATGAAAAACGATGACCCCAGACCTGTCGAACCTTCTCAAGATGGAAAGGAATATTGATTTTTTAATGTTTATTATTTTGAATGTAAATACATTTTGCATGTGAAATATCAGTTTTGGAACTAAAATAAGTGTGTTTAGAGTCATTTTCTCCCCAAAATTGGTCAAAATAAAAGCTTCTGACTAGGAGGAAAGGTCTGTAAAATTGGCAATTTTGGTCATTGTTAGGCTTTAAAAAGTGGTTATTCAACTCGAGGCACAATCCAATTGACATTTTGAATCAACATTTTTGCAGTCCAAAAATCAATTTGCTGATGAAAAACGATAACCCCGGACCTGTCGAACCTTCTCCAATGGTCTCGAATATTGATTTTTTAATGTTTAATCTTTTGAATGTAAATAAATATTGCATGTGAAATATCACTTTTGGAACAAAAATAAGTGTGTTTAGAGTCATTTTCTCCCGGAAATCGGTCAAAATAAAAGCTTCTGAATAGAAGGAAATGTCTGTAAAATTGGCAATTTTGGTCACTGTTAGGCTTTAATAAGTGGTTATTCAACTTGATGCACAATCCAATTGACATTTTGATTCATTTTCTGTACAGTCCAAAAAATCAATTTTCGGATGAAAAACGATGACCCCGGACCTGTCGAACCTTGTCCAGATGGACAGGAATATTGATTTTTTAATGTTTACTCTTTGAATGTAAATAAATATTTCATTTGAAATATCACTTTTGTATCATTTTGATTCATTTTTTGTACAGTCCAAAAAAATCTATTTTCGGATGAAAAACGATGACCCCGGACCTGTCGAACCTTCTCCAGATGGACAGGAATATTGATTTTTTTAACCCCTTCGCTGCTGCGGACATTCCGCTGCAGCGCTGGGGGGGGGCAGGGGGGCAGCGCGGTGGGCCTGTGCTCATGACGGAGCCGCTCCGTCATGAGCCACAGTTGAGCTGTGCTCATGACGGAACGGTTCCGTCATGACTCCGCCCATTTGCGTTGTCCCCTCGCACAGGCGGGGAAACAGCGCCGCGCAGGCGGAGCGGCCGCCAACAGGATTGTCATGACGGAACCGTTCCGTCATGAGCACACGGCAACCGTGGCTCATGACGGAACGGTTCCGTCATGAGCGGGGAAGGGGTTAATGTTTAATCTGTTGAATGTAAATAAATATTGCATTTTAAATATCACTTTTGGATCTAAAATAAGTGTGTTTAGAGTCATTTTCTCCCTGAAATCGGTCAAAATAAAAGCTTCTGACTAGGAGGAAAGGTGTGTAAAAATGGCAATTTTGGTCACTGTTAGGCTTTAAAAAGTGGTTATTCAACTTGAGGCACAATCCAATTGACATTTTGAACCATTTTTTGTACATTCCATAAACATCAATTTTCAGAAGAAAAACGATGATCACGGACCTGTCGAACCATCCTCAGATGGTCAGTAATATTGATTTTTTAATGTTTAATCTTTTGAATGTAAATAAATATTGCATGTGAAATATCAGTTTTGGAACTAAAATAAGTGTGTTTACAGTCATTTTCTCCCCAAAATTGGTCAAAATAAAAGCTTCTGACTAGGAGGAAAGGTCTGTAAAAATGACAATTTTGGTCACTGTGTGGCTTTAAAAATTGGTTATTCAACTTGAGGCACAATCCATTTGACATTTTGAATCATTTTTTGTACAGTCCAAAAAAAAAAAAAACTTCTGATGAAAAAAGATGACCCTGGACCTGTCGAACCTTCTCCAATGGTCCCGAATATTGATTTTTTAATGCTTAATCTTTTGAATGTAACTAAATATTGCATGTGAAATATCACTTTTGGTACAAAAATAAGTGTGTTTATAGTCATTTTCTCCACAAAATCAGTCAAAATAAAAGCTTCTGACTAGGAGGAAAGGTCTGTAAAAATGGCAATTTTCGTCACTGTTAGGCTTTAAAAAGTGGTTATTCAACAGGAGGCACAATCCAATTGACATTTTGAATCATATTTTGTACAGTCCAATAATCAATTTTCTGATGAAAAACAATGACCCCGGACCTGTCGAACCTTCTCCAGCTGGTCATCAATATTGAGTTTTTTAATGTTTAATCTTTTGAATGTAAAATATTGGATGTGAAATATCACTTTTGGAACTAAACTAAGTGCGTTTAGAGTCATTTTCTCCCCAAAATCTGTCAAAATAAAAGCTTCTGACTAGGAGGAAAGGTCTGTAAAAATGGCAATTTTGGTCACTGTGAGGCTTTATAAATGCGTCATTCAATTTGAGGCACAATCTATTTGACATTTTGATTCATTTTTTGTACAGTACAATAAATCAATTTTCTGATGAAAAACGATCACCCCGGACCTGTCAAACCTTCTCAAGATGGAAAGGAATATGGATTTTTTAATGTTTAATCTTTTGAATGTAAATAAATATTGCATTTGAAATATCACTTGAGGAACAAAAATAAGTGTGTTTCGAGTCGTTTTCTCCATGAAATTAGTCAAAATAAAAGCTTCTGACTAGGAGGAAATGTCTCTAAAATTGGCAATTTTAGTCACTGTTAGTCTTTAAAAAGTGGTTTTTCAACTTGAGGCACAAGCCAATGTACATTTTGAATCATTTTTTGTACAGTCCAAAAAATCAATTTTGTGATGAAAAACGATGACCCCGGACCTGTCGAACCTTCTCCAGCCGGTCATCAATATTGATTTTTTAATGTTTAATCTTTTGAATGTAAATAAATATTGCATTTGAAATATAACTTTTTGAACTAAAATAAGTGTTTTAGAGTCATTTTCTCCCCAAAATTGTTCAAAATAAAAGCTTCTGACTAGGAGGAAAAGTCTGTAAAAATGGCAATGTTGGTCACTGTGAGGCTTTAAAAATTGGTTATTCAACAGGAGGCACAATCCAATTGACATTTTGAACCATTTTTTGTACAGTCCAAAAAATCAATTTTCTGATGAAAAACGATGACCCCAGACCTGTCGAACCTTCTCAAGATGGAAAGGAACATTGATTTTTTAATGTTTAATATTTTGAATGTAAATTAATTTTGCATGTGAAATATCAGTTTTGGAACTAACATAAGTGTGTTTAGAGTCATTTTCTCCCCAACATTGGTCAAAATAAAGGCTTCTGACTAGGAGGAAAGGTGTGTAAAAATGGCAATTTTGGTCACTGTTAGGCTTTAAAAAGTGGTTATTCAACTTGAGGCACAATCCAATTGACATTTTGAACCATTTTTTGTACATTCCATAAACATCAATTTTCAGAAGAAAAACGATGATCACGGACCTGTCGAACCATCCCCAGATGGTCAGTAATATTGATTTTTTAATGTTTAATCTTTTGAATGTAAATAAATATTGCATGTGAAATATCAGTTTTGGAACTAAAATAAGTGTGTTTACAGTCATTTTCTCCCCAAAATTGGTCAAAATAAAAGCTTCGGACTAGGAGGAAAGGTCTGTAAAAATGACAATTTTGGTCACTGTGTGGCTTTAAAAATTGGTTATTCAACTTGAGGCACAATCCATTTGACATTTTGAATCATTTTTTGTACAGTCCAAAAAAAAAAAAACTTCTGATGAAAAAAGATGACCCTGGACCTGTCGAACCTTCTCCAATGGTCCCGAATATTGATTTTTTAATGCTTAATCTTTTGAATGTAACTAAATATTGCATGTGAAATATCACTTTTGGTACAAAAATAAGTGTGTTTATAGTCATTTTCTCCACAAAATCAGTCAAAATAAAAGCTTCTGACTAGGAGGAAAGGTCTGTAAAAATGGCAATTTTCGTCACTGTTAGGCTTTAAAAAGTGGTTATTCAACAGGAGGCACAATCCAATTGACATTTTGAATCATATTTTGTACAGTCCAATAATCAATTTTCTGATGAAAAACAATGACCCCGGACCTGTCGAACCTTCTCCAGCTGGTCATCAATATTGAGTTTTTTAATGTTTAATCTTTTGAATGTAAAATATTGGATGTGAAATATCACTTTTGGAACTAAACTAAGTGCGTTTAGAGTCATTTTCTCCCCAAAATCTGTCAAAATAAAAGCTTCTGACTAGGAGGAAAGGTCTGTAAAAATGGCAATTTTGGTCACTGTGAGGCTTTATAAATGCGTCATTCAATTTGAGGCACAATCTATTTGACATTTTGATTCATTTTTTGTACAGTACAATAAATCAATTTTCTGATGAAAAACGATCACCCCGGACCTGTCAAACCTTCTCAAGATGGAAAGGAATATGGATTTTTTAATGTTTAATCTTTTGAATGTAAATAAATATTGCATTTGAAATATCACTTGAGGAACAAAAATAAGTGTGTTTCGAGTCGTTTTCTCCATGAAATTAGTCAAAATAAAAGCTTCTGACTAGGAGGAAATGTCTCTAAAATTGGCAATTTTAGTCACTGTTAGTCTTTAAAAAGTGGTTTTTCAACTTGAGGCACAAGCCAATTGACATTTTGAATCATTTTTTGCACAGTCCAAAAAATCAATTTTGTGATGAAAAACGATGACCCCGGACCTGTCGAACCTTCTCCAGCCGGTCATCAATATTGATTTTTTAATGTTTAATCTTTTGAATGTAAATAAATATTGCATTTGAAATATAACTTTTTGAACTAAAATAAGTGTTTTAGAGTCATTTTCTCCCCAAAATTGTTCAAAATAAAAGCTTCTGACTAGGAGGAAAAGTCTGTAAAAATGGCAATGTTGGTCACTGTGAGGCTTTAAAAATTGGTTATTCAACAGGAGGCACAATCCAATTGACATTTTGAACCATTTTTTGTACAGTCCAAAAAATCAATTTTCTGATGAAAAACGATGACCCCAGACCTGTCGAACCTTCTCAAGATGGAAAGGAACATTGATTTTTTAATGTTTAATATTTTGAATGTAAATTAATTTTGCATGTGAAATATCAGTTTTGGAACTAACATAAGTGTGTTTAGAGTCATTTTCTCCCCAACATTGGTAAAAATAAAAGCTTCTGACTAGGAGGAAAGGTCTTTAAAATTGGCAATTTTGGTCATTGTTTATAATAAATATTGCATTTGAAATATAACTTTTGGAACTAAAATGAGTGTTTTAGAGTAATTTTCTCCCCAAAATTGTTCAAAATAAAAGCTTCTGACTAGGAGGAAAAGTCTGTAAAAATGGCAATGTTGGTCACTGTGAGGCTTTAAAAATTGGTTATTCAACAGGAGGCACAATCCAATTGACAGTTTGAACCATTTTTTGTAGAGTTCAAAAAATCAATTTTCTGATGAAAAACGATGACCCCAGACCTGTCGAACCTTCTCAAGATGGAAAGGAATTTGGATTTTTTAATGTTTAATCTTTTGAATGTAAATAAATATTGCATTTGAAATATCACTTTAGGAACAAAAATAAGTGTGTTTCGAGTCGTTTTCTCCACGAAATTAGTCAAAATAAAAGCTTCTGACTAGGAGGAAATGTCTCTAAAATTGGCAATTTTAGTCACTGTTAGTCTTTAAAAAGTGGTTTTTCAACTTGAGGCACAAGCCAATTGACATTTTGAATCATTTTTTGTACAGTCCAAAAAATCAATTTTGTGATGAAAAACGATGACCCCGGACCTGTCGAACCTTCTCCAGCCGGTCATCAATATTGATTTTTTATTGTTTAATCTTTTGAATGTAAATAAATATTGCATTTGAAATATAACTTTTGGAACTAAAATGAGTGTTTTAGAGTAATTTTCTCCCCAAAATTGTACAAAATAAAAGCTTCTGACTAGGAGGAAAAGTCTGTAAAAATGGCAATGTTGGTCACTGTGAGGCTTTAAAAATTGGTTATTCAACAGGAGGCACAATCCAATTGACATTTTGAACCATTTTTTGTAGAGTCCAAAAAATCAATTTTCTGATGAAAAACGATGACCCCAGACCTGTCGAACCTTCTCAAGATGGAAAGGAATATTGATTTTTTAATGTTTATTATTTTGAATGTAAATACATTTTGCATGTGAAATATCAGTTTTGGAACTAAAATAAGTGTGTTTAGAGTCATTTTCTCCCCAAAATTGGTCAAAATAAAAGCTTCTGACTAGGAGGAAAGGTCTGTAAAATTGGCAATTTTGGTCATTGTTAGGCTTTAAAAAGTGGTTATTCAACTCGAGGCACAATCCAATTGACATTTTGAATCAACATTTTTGCAGTCCAAAAATCAATTTGCTGATGAAAAACGATAACCCCGGACCTGTCGAACCTTCTCCAATGGTCTCGAATATTGATTTTTTAATGTTTAATCTTTTGAATGTAAATAAATATTGCATGTGAAATATCACTTTTGGAACAAAAATAAGTGTGTTTAGAGTCATTTTCTCCCGGTAATCGGTCAAAATAAAAGCTTCTGAATAGAAGGAAATGTCTGTAAAATTGGCAATTTTGGTCACTGTTAGGCTTTAATAAGTGGTTATTCAACTTGATGCACAATCCAATTGACATTTTGATTCATTTTCTGTACAGTCCAAAAAATCAATTTTCGGATGAAAAACGATGACCCCGGACCTGTCGAACCTTGTCCAGATGGACAGGAATATTGATTTTTTAATGTTTACTCTTTGAATGTAAATAAATATTTCATTTGAAATATCACTTTTGTATCATTTTGATTCATTTTTTGTACAGTCCAAAAAAATCTATTTTCGGATGAAAAACGATGACCCCGGACCTGTCGAACCTTCTCCAGATGGACAGGAATATTGATTTTTTTAACCCCTTCGCTGCTGCGGACATTCCGCTGCAGCGCTGGGGGGGGGCAGGGGGGCAGCGCGGTGGGCCTGTGCTCATGACGGAGCCGCTCCGTCATGAGCCACAGTTGAGCTGTGCTCATGACGGAACGGTTCCGTCATGACTCCGCCCATTTGCGTTGTCCCCTCGCACAGGCGGGGAAACAGCGCCGCGCAGGCGGAGCGGCCGCCAACAGGATTGTCATGACGGAACCGTTCCGTCATGAGCACACGGCAACCGTGGCTCATGACGGAACGGTTCCGTCATGAGCGGGGAAGGGGTTAATGTTTAATCTGTTGAATGTAAATAAATATTGCATTTGAAATATCACTTTTGGATCTAAAATAAGTGTGTTTAGAGTCATTTTCTCCCTGAAATCGGTCAAAATAAAAGCTTCTGACTAGGAGGAAAGGTGTGTAAAAATGGCAATTTTGGTCACTGTTAGGCTTTAAAAAGTGGTTATTCAACTTGAGGCACAATCCAATTGACATTTTGAACCATTTTTTGTACATTCCATAAACATCAATTTTCAGAAGAAAAACGATGATCACGGACCTGTCGAACCATCCCCAGATGGTCAGTAATATTGATTTTTTAATGTTTAATCTTTTGAATGTAAATAAATATTGCATGTGAAATATCAGTTTTGGAACTAAAATAAGTGTGTTTACAGTCATTTTCTCCCCAAAATTGGTCAAAATAAAAGCTTCTGACTAGGAGGAAAGGTCTGTAAAAATGACAATTTTGGTCACTGTGTGGCTTTAAAAATTGGTTATTCAACTTGAGGCACAATCCATTTGACATTTTGAATCATTTTTTGTACAGTCCAAAAAAAAAAAAACTTCTGATGAAAAAAGATGACCCTGGACCTGTCGAACCTTCTCCAATGGTCCCGAATATTGATTTTTTAATGCTTAATCTTTTGAATGTAACTAAATATTGCATGTGAAATATCACTTTTGGTACAAAAATAAGTGTGTTTATAGTCATTTTCTCCACAAAATCAGTCAAATTAAAAGCTTCTGACTAGGAGGAAAGGTCTGTAAAAATGGCAATTTTCGTCACTGTTAGGCTTTAAAAAGTGGTTATTCAACAGGAGGCACAATCCAATTGACATTTTGAATCATATTTTGTACAGTCCAATAATCAATTTTCTGATGAAAAACAATGACCCCGGACCTGTCGAACCTTCTCCAGCTGGTCATCAATATTGAGTTTTTTAATGTTTAATCTTTTGAATGTAAAATATTGGATGTGAAATATCACTTTTGGAACTAAACTAAGTGCGTTTAGAGTCATTTTCTCCCCAAAATCTGTCAAAATAAAAGCTTCTGACTAGGAGGAAAGGTCTGTAAAAATGGCAATTTTGGTCACTGTGAGGCTTTATAAATGCGTCATTCAATTTGAGGCACAATCTATTTGACATTTTGATTCATTTTTTGTACAGTACAATAAATCAATTTTCTGATGAAAAACGATCACCCCGGACCTGTCAAACCTTCTCAAGATGGAAAGGAATATGGATTTTTTAATGTTTAATCTTTTGAATGTAAAGAAATATTGCATTTGAAATATCACTTGAGGAACAAAAATAAGTGTGTTTCGAGTCGTTTTCTCCATGAAATTAGTCAAAATAAAAGCTTCTGACTAGGAGGAAATGTCTCTAAAATTGGCAATTTTAGTCACTGTTAGCCTTTAAAAAGTGGTTTTTCAACTTGAGGCACAAGCCAATTGACATTTTGAATCATTTTTTGCACAGTCCAAAAAATCAATTTTGTGATGAAAAACGATGACCCCGGACCTGTCGAACCTTCTCCAGCCGGTCATCAATATTGATTTTTTAATGTTTAATCTTTTGAATGTAAATAAATATTGCATTTGAAATATAACTTTTTGAACTAAAATAAGTGTTTTAGAGTCATTTTCTCCCCAAAATTGTTCAAAATAAAAGCTTCTGACTAGGAGGAAAAGTCTGTAAAAATGGCAATGTTGGTCACTGTGAGGCTTTAAAAATTGGTTATTCAACAGGAGGCACAATCCAATTGACATTTTGAACCATTTTTTGTACAGTCCAAAAAATCAATTTTCTGATGAAAAACGATGACCCCAGACCTGTCGAACCTTCTCAAGATGGAAAGGAACATTGATTTTTTAATGTTTAATATTTTGAATGTAAATTAATTTTGCATGTGAAATATCAGTTTTGGAACTAACATAAGTGTGTTTAGAGTCATTTTCTCCCCAACATTGGTCAAAATAAAAGCTTCTGACTAGGAGGAAAGGTCTTTAAAATTGGCAATTTTGGTCATTGTTTATAATAAATATTGCATTTGAAATATAACTTTTGGAACTAAAATGAGTGTTTTAGAGTAATTTTCTCCCCAAAATTGTTCAAAATAAAAGCTTCTGACTAGGAGGAAAAGTCTGTAAAAATGGCAATGTTGGTCACTGTGAGGCTTTAAAAATTGGCTATTCAACAGGAGGCACAATCCAATTGACAGTTTGAACCATTTTTTGTAGAGTTCAAAAAATCAATTTTCTGATGAAAAACGATGACCCCAGACCTGTCGAACCTTCTCAAGATGGAAAGGAATATGGATTTTTTAATGTTTAATCTTTTGAATGTAAATAAATATTGCATTTGAAATATCACTTTAGGAACAAAAATAAGTGTGTTTCGAGTCGTTTTCTCCACGAAATTAGTCAAAATAAAAGCTTCTGACTAGGAGGAAATGTCTCTAAAATTGGCAATTTTAGTCACTGTTAGTCTTTAAAAAGTGGTTTTTCAACTTGAGGCACAAGCCAATTGACATTTTGAATCATTTTTTGTACAGTCCAAAAAATCAATTTTGTGATGAAAAACGATGACCCCGGACCTGTCGAACCTTCTCCAGCCGGTCATCAATATTGATTTTTTAATGTTTAATCTTTTGAATGTAAATAAATATTGCATTTGAAATATAACTTTTGGAACTAAAATGAGTGTTTTAGAGTAATTTTCTCCCCAAAATTGTACAAAATAAAAGCTTCTGACTAGGAGGAAAAGTCTGTAAAAATGGCAATGTTGGTCACTGTGAGGCTTTAAAAATTGGTTATTCAACAGGAGGCACAATCCAATTGACATTTTGAACCATTTTTTGTAGAGTCCAAAAAATCAATTTTCTGATGAAAAACGATGACCCCAGACCTGTCGAACCTTCTCAAGATGGAAAGGAATATTGATTTTTTAATGTTTATTATTTTGAATGTAAATACATTTTGCATGTGAAATATCAGTTTTGGAACTAAAATAAGTGTGTTTAGAGTCATTTTCTCCCCAAAATTGGTCAAAATAAAAGCTTCTGACTAGGAGGAAAGGTCTGTAAAATTGGCAATTTTGGTCATTGTTAGGCTTTAAAAAGTGGTTATTCAACTCGAGGCACAATCCAATTGACATTTTGAATCAACATTTTTGCAGTCCAAAAATCAATTTGCTGATGAAAAACGATAACCCCGGACCTGTCGAACCTTCTCCAATGGTCTCGAATATTGATTTTTTAATGTTTAATCTTTTGAATGTAAATAAATATTGCATGTGAAATATCACTTTTGGAACAAAAATAAGTGTGTTTAGAGTCATTTTCTCCCGGAAATCGGTCAAAATAAAAGCTTCTGAATAGAAGGAAATGTCTGTAAAATTGGCAATTTTGGTCACTGTTAGGCTTTAATAAGTGGTTATTCAACTTGATGCACAATCCAATTGACATTTTGATTCATTTTCTGTACAGTCCAAAAAATCAATTTTCGGATGAAAAACGATGACCCCGGACCTGTCGAACCTTGTCCAGATGGACAGGAATATTGATTTTTTAATGTTTACTCTTTGAATGTAAATAAATATTTCATTTGAAATATCACTTTTGTATCATTTTGATTCATTTTTTGTACAGTCCAAAAAAATCTATTTTCGGATGAAAAACGATGACCCCGGACCTGTCGAACCTTCTCCAGATGGACAGGAATATTGATTTTTTTAACCCCTTCGCTGCTGCGGACATTCCGCTGCAGCGCTGGGGGGGGGGCAGGGGGGCAGCGCGGTGGGCCTGTGCTCATGACGGAGCCGCTCCGTCATGAGCCACAGTTGAGCTGTGCTCATGACGGAACGGTTCCGTCATGACTCCGCCCATTTGCGTTGTCCCCTCGCACAGGCGGGGAAACAGCGCCGCGCAGGCGGAGCGGCCGCCAACAGGATTGTCATGACGGAACCGTTCCGTCATGAGCACACGGCAACCGTGGCTCATGACGGAACGGTTCCGTCATGAGCGGGGAAGGGGTTAATGTTTAATCTGTTGAATGTAAATAAATATTGCTTTTGAAATATCACTTTTGGATCTAAAATAAGTGTGTTTAGAGTCATTTTCTCCCTGAAATCGGTCAAAATAAAAGCTTCTGACTAGGAGGAAAGGTGTGTAAAAATGGCAATTTTGGTCACTGTTAGGCTTTAAAAAGTGGTTATTCAACTTGAGGCACAATCCAATTGACATTTTGAACCATTTTTTGTACATTCCATAAACATCAATTTTCAGAAGAAAAACGATGATCACGGACCTGTCGAACCATCCCCAGATGGTCAGTAATATTGATTTTTTAATGTTTAATCTTTTGAATGTAAATAAATATTGCATGTGAAATATCAGTTTTGGAACTAAAATAAGTGTGTTTACTGTCATTTTCTCCCCAAAATTGGTCAAAATAAAAGCTTCTGACTAGGAGGAAAGGTCTGTAAAAATGACAATTTTGGTCACTGTGTGGCTTTAAAAATTGGTTATTCAACTTGAGGCACAATCCATTTGACATTTTGAATCATTTTTTGTACAGTCCAAAAAAAAAAAAACTTCTGATGAAAAAAGATGACCCTGGACCTGTCGAACCTTCTCCAATGGTCCCGAATATTGATTTTTTAATGCTTAATCTTTTGAATGTAACTAAATATTGCATGTGAAATATCACTTTTGGTACAAAAATAAGTGTGTTTATAGTCATTTTCTCCACAAAATCAGTCAAAATAAAAGCTTCTGACTAGGAGGAAAGGTCTGTAAAAATGGCAATTTTCGTCACTGTTAGGCTTTAAAAAGTGGTTATTCAACAGGAGGCACAATCCAATTGACATTTTGAATCATATTTTGTACAGTCCAATAATCAATTTTCTGATGAAAAACAATGACCCCGGACCTGTCGAACCTTCTCCAGCTGGTCATCAATATTGAGTTTTTTAATGTTTAATCTTTTGAATGTAAAATATTGGATGTGAAATATCACTTTTGGAACTAAACTAAGTGCGTTTAGAGTCATTTTCTCCCCAAAATCTGTCAAAATAAAAGCTTCTGACTAGGAGGAAAGGTCTGTAAAAATGGCAATTTTGGTCACTGTGAGGCTTTATAAATGCGTCATTCAATTTGAGGCACAATCTATTTGACATTTTGATTCATTTTTTGTACAGTACAATAAATCAATTTTCTGATGAAAAACGATCACCCCGGACCTGTCAAACCTTCTCAAGATGGAAAGGAATATGGATTTTTTAATGTTTAATCTTTTGAATGTAAATAAATATTGCATTTGAAATATCACTTGAGGAACAAAAATAAGTGTGTTTCGAGTCGTTTTCTCCATGAAATTAGTCAAAATAAAAGCTTCTGACTAGGAGGAAATGTCTCTAAAATTGGCAATTTTAGTCACTGTTAGTCTTTAAAAAGTGGTTTTTCAACTTGAGGCACAAGCCAATTGACATTTTGAATCATTTTTTGTACAGTCCAAAAAATCAATTTTGTGATGAAAAACGATGACCCCGGACCTGTCGAACCTTCTCCAGCCGGTCATCAATATTGATTTTTTAATGTTTAATCTTTTGAATGTAAATAAATATTGCATTTGAAATATAACTTTTTGAACTAAAATAAGTGTTTTAGAGTCATTTTCTCCCCAAAATTGTTCAAAATAAAAGCTTCTGACTAGGAGGAAAAGTCTGTAAAAATGGCAATGTTGGTCACTGTGAGGCTTTAAAAATTGGTTATTCAACAGGAGGCACAATCCAATTGACATTTTGAACCATTTTTTGTACAGTCCAAAAAATCAATTTTCTGATGAAAAACGATGACCCCAGACCTGTCGAACCTTCTCAAGATGGAAAGGAACATTGATTTTTTAATGTTTAATATTTTGAATGTAAATTAATTTTGCATGTGAAATATCAGTTTTGGAACTAACATAAGTGTGTTTAGAGTCATTTTCTCCCCAACATTGGTCAAAATAAAAGCTTCTGACTAGGAGGAAAGGTCTTTAAAATTGGCAATTTTGGTCATTGTTTATAATAAATATTGCATTTGAAATATAACTTTTGGAACTAAAATGAGTGTTTTAGAGTAATTTTCTCCCCAAAATTGTTCAAAATAAAAGCTTCTGACTAGGAGGAAAAGTCTGTAAAAATGGCAATGTTGGTCACTGTGAGGCTTTAAAAATTGGTTATTCAACAGGAGGCACAATCCAATTGACAGTTTGAACCATTTTTTGTAGAGTTCAAAAAATCAATTTTCTGATGAAAAACGATGACCCCAGACCTGTCGAACCTTCTCAAGATGGAAAGGAATATGGATTTTTTAATGTTTAATCTTTTGAATGTAAATAAATATTGCATTTGAAATATCACTTGAGGAACAAAAATAAGTGTGTTTCGAGTCATTTTCTCCACGAAATTAGTCAAAATAAAAGCTTCTGACTAGGAGGAAATGTCTCTAAAATTGGCAATTTTAGTCACTGTTAGTCTTTAAAAAGTGGTTTTTCAACTTGAGGCACAAGCCAATTGACATTTTGAATCATTTTTTGTACAGTCCAAAAAATCAATTTTGTGATGAAAAACGATGACCCCGGACCTGTCGAACCTTCTCCAGCCGGTCATCAATATTGATTTTTTAATGTTTAATCTTTTGAATGTAAATAAATATTGCATTTGAAATATAACTTTTGGAACTAAAATGAGTGTTTTAGAGTAATTTTCTCCCCAAAATTGTACAAAATAAAAGCTTCTGACTAGGAGGAAAAGTCTGTAAAAATGGCAATGTTGGTCACTGTGAGGCTTTAAAAATTGGTTATTCAACAGGAGGCACAATCCAATTGACATTTTGAACCATTTTTTGTAGAGTCCAAAAAATCAATTTTCGGATGAAAAACGATGACCCCGGACCTGTCGAACCTTGTCCAGATGGACAGGAATATTGATTTTTTAATGTTTACTCTTTGAATGTAAATAAATATTTCATTTGAAATATCACTTTTGTATCATTTTGATTCATTTTTTGTACAGTCCAAAAAAATCTATTTTCGGATGAAAAACGATGACCCCGGACCTGTCGAACCTTCTCCAGATGGACAGGAATATTGATTTTTTTAACCCCTTCGCTGCTGCGGACATTCCGCTGCAGCGCTGGGGGGGGGCAGGGGGGCAGCGCGGTGGGCCTGTGCTCATGACGGAGCCGCTCCGTCATGAGCCACAGTTGAGCTGTGCTCATGACGGAACGGTTCCGTCATGACTCCGCCCATTTGCGTTGTCCCCTCGCACAGGCGGGGAAACAGCGCCGCGCAGGCGGAGCGGCCGCCAACAGGATTGTCATGACGGAACCGTTCCGTCATGAGCACACGGCAACCGTGGCTCATGACGGAACGGTTCCGTCATGAGCGGGGAAGGGGTTAATGTTTAATCTGTTGAATGTAAATAAATATTGCATTTGAAATATCACTTTTGGATCTAAAATAAGTGTGTTTAGAGTCATTTTCTCCCTGAAATCGGTCAAAATAAAAGCTTCTGACTAGGAGGAAAGGTGTGTAAAAATGGCAATTTTGGTCACTGTTAGGCTTTAAAAAGTGGTTATTCAACTTGAGGCACAATCCAATTGACATTTTGAACCATTTTTTGTACATTCCATAAACATCAATTTTCAGAAGAAAAACGATGATCACGGACCTGTCGAACCATCCCCAGATGGTCAGTAATATTGATTTTTTAATGTTTAATCTTTTGAATGTAAATAAATATTGCATGTGAAATATCAGTTTTGGAACTAAAATAAGTGTGTTTACAGTCATTTTCTCCCCAAAATTGGTCAAAATAAAAGCTTCTGACTAGGAGGAAAGGTCTGTAAAAATGACAATTTTGGTCACTGTGTGGCTTTAAAAATTGGTTATTCAACTTGAGGCACAATCCATTTGACATTTTGAATCATTTTTTGTACAGTCCAAAAAAAAAAAAACTTCTGATGAAA
This sequence comes from Triturus cristatus, assembly GCF_964204655.1. Classification (NCBI taxonomy): domain Eukaryota; kingdom Metazoa; phylum Chordata; class Amphibia; order Caudata; family Salamandridae; genus Triturus; species Triturus cristatus. The sequence continues at coordinate 836,871,278 of NC_140594.1, forward strand.
AAAGATGACCCTGGACCTGTCGAACCTTCTCCAATGGTCCCGAATATTGATTTTTTAATGCTTAATCTTTTGAATGTAACTAAATATTGCATGTGAAATATCACTTTTGGTACAAAGATAAGTGTGTTTATAGTCATTTTCTCCACAAAATCAGTCAAAATAAAAGCTTCTGACTAGGAGGAAAGGTCTGTAAAAATGGCAATTTTCGTCACTGTTAGGCTTTAAAAAGTGGTTATTCAACAGGAGGCACAATCCAATTGACATTTTGAATCATATTTTGTACAGTCCAATAATCAATTTTCTGATGAAAAACAATGACCCCGGACCTGTCGAACCTTCTCCAGCTGGTCATCAATATTGAGTTTTTTAATGTTTAATCTTTTGAATGTAAAATATTGGATGTGAAATATCACTTTTGGAACTAAACTAAGTGCGTTTAGAGTCATTTTCTCCCCAAAATCTGTCAAAATAAAAGCTTCTGACTAGGAGGAAAGGTCTGTAAAAATGGCAATTTTGGTCACTGTGAGGCTTTATAAATGCGTCATTCAATTTGAGGCACAATCTATTTGACATTTTGATTCATTTTTTGTACAGTACAATAAATCAATTTTCTGATGAAAAACGATCACCCCGGACCTGTCAAACCTTCTCAAGATGGAAAGGAATATGGATTTTTTAATGTTTAATCTTTTGAATGTAAATAAATATTGCATTTGAAATATCACTTGAGGAACAAAAATAAGTGTGTTTCGAGTCGTTTTCTCCATGAAATTAGTCAAAATAAAAGCTTCTGACTAGGAGGAAATGTCTCTAAAATTGGCAATTTTAGTCACTGTTAGCCTTTAAAAAGTGGTTTTTCAACTTGAGGCACAAGCCAATTGACATTTTGAATCATTTTTTGCACAGTCCAAAAAATCAATTTTGTGATGAAAAACGATGACCCCGGACCTGTCGAACCTTCTCCAGCCGGTCATCAATATTGATTTTTTAATGTTTAATCTTTTGAATGTAAATAAATATTGCATTTGAAATATAACTTTTTGAACTAAAATAAGTGTTTTAGAGTCATTTTCTCCCCAAAATTGTTCAAAATAAAAGCTTCTGACTAGGAGGAAAAGTCTGTAAAAATGGCAATGTTGGTCACTGTGAGGCTTTAAAAATTGGTTATTCAACAGGAGGCACAATCCAATTGACATTTTGAACCATTTTTTGTACAGTCCAAAAAATCAATTTTCTGATGAAAAACGATGACCCCAGACCTGTCGAACCTTCTCAAGATGGAAAGGAACATTGATTTTTTAATGTTTAATATTTTGAATGTAAATTAATTTTGCATGTGAAATATCAGTTTTGGAACTAACATAAGTGTGTTTAGAGTCATTTTCTCCCCAACATTGGTCAAAATAAAAGCTTCTGACTAGGAGGAAAGGTCTTTAAAATTGGCAATTTTGGTCATTGTTTATAATAAATATTGCATTTGAAATATAACTTTTGGAACTAAAATGAGTGTTTTAGAGTAATTTTCTCCCCAAAATTGTTCAAAATAAAAGCTTCTGACTAGGAGGAAAAGTCTGTAAAAATGGCAATGTTGGTCACTGTGAGGCTTTAAAAATTGGCTATTCAACAGGAGGCACAATCCAATTGACAGTTTGAACCATTTTTTGTAGAGTTCAAAAAATCAATTTTCTGATGAAAAACGATGACCCCAGACCTGTCGAACCTTCTCAAGATGGAAAGGAATATGGATTTTTTAATGTTTAATCTTTTGAATGTAAATAAATATTGCATTTGAAATATCACTTTAGGAACAAAAATAAGTGTGTTTCGAGTCGTTTTCTCCACGAAATTAGTCAAAATAAAAGCTTCTGACTAGGAGGAAATGTCTCTAAAATTGGCAATTTTAGTCACTGTTAGTCTTTAAAAAGTGGTTTTTCAACTTGAGGCACAAGCCAATTGACATTTTGAATCATTTTTTGTACAGTCCAAAAAATCAATTTTGTGATGAAAAACGATGACCCCGGACCTGTCGAACCTTCTCCAGCCGGTCATCAATATTGATTTTTTAATGTTTAATCTTTTGAATGTAAATAAATATTGCATTTGAAATATAACTTTTGGAACTAAAATGAGTGTTTTAGAGTAATTTTCTCCCCAAAATTGTACAAAATAAAAGCTTCTGACTAGGAGGAAAAGTCTGTAAAAATGGCAATGTTGGTCACTGTGAGGCTTTAAAAATTGGTTATTCAACAGGAGGCACAATCCAATTGACATTTTGAACCATTTTTTGTAGAGTCCAAAAAATCAATTTTCTGATGAAAAACGATGACCCCAGACCTGTCGAACCTTCTCAAGATGGAAAGGAATATTGATTTTTTAATGTTTATTATTTTGAATGTAAATACATTTTGCATGTGAAATATCAGTTTTGGAACTAAAATAAGTGTGTTTAGAGTCATTTTCTCCCCAAAATTGGTCAAAATAAAAGCTTCTGACTAGGAGGAAAGGTCTGTAAAATTGGCAATTTTGGTCATTGTTAGGCTTTAAAAAGTGGTTATTCAACTCGAGGCACAATCCAATTGACATTTTGAATCAACATTTTTGCAGTCCAAAAATCAATTTGCTGATGAAAAACGATAACCCCGGACCTGTCGAACCTTCTCCAATGGTCTCGAATATTGATTTTTTAATGTTTAATCTTTTGAATGTAAATAAATATTGCATGTGAAATATCACTTTTGGAACAAAAATAAGTGTGTTTAGAGTCATTTTCTCCCGGAAATCGGTCAAAATAAAAGCTTCTGAATAGAAGGAAATGTCTGTAAAATTGGCAATTTTGGTCACTGTTAGGCTTTAATAAGTGGTTATTCAACTTGATGCACAATCCAATTGACATTTTGATTCATTTTCTGTACAGTCCAAAAAATCAATTTTCGGATGAAAAACGATGACCCCGGACCTGTCGAACCTTGTCCAGATGGACAGGAATATTGATTTTTTAATGTTTACTCTTTGAATGTAAATAAATATTTCATTTGAAATATCACTTTTGTATCATTTTGATTCATTTTTTGTACAGTCCAAAAAAATCTATTTTCGGATGAAAAACGATGACCCCGGACCTGTCGAACCTTCTCCAGATGGACAGGAATATTGATTTTTTTAACCCCTTCGCTGCTGCGGACATTCCGCTGCAGCGCTGGGGGGGGGCAGGGGGGCAGCGCGGTGGGCCTGTGCTCATGACGGAGCCGCTCCGTCATGAGCCACAGTTGAGCTGTGCTCATGACGGAACGGTTCCGTCATGACTCCGCCCATTTGCGTTGTCCCCTCGCACAGGCGGGGAAACAGCGCCGCGCAGGCGGAGCGGCCGCCAACAGGATTGTCATGACGGAACCGTTCCGTCATGAGCACACGGCAACCGTGGCTCATGACGGAACGGTTCCGTCATGAGCGGGGAAGGGGTTAATGTTTAATCTGTTGAATGTAAATAAATATTGCTTTTGAAATATCACTTTTGGATCTAAAATAAGTGTGTTTAGAGTCATTTTCTCCCTGAAATCGGTCAAAATAAAAGCTTCTGACTAGGAGGAAAGGTGTGTAAAAATGGCAATTTTGGTCACTGTTAGGCTTTAAAAAGTGGTTATTCAACTTGAGGCACAATCCAATTGACATTTTGAACCATTTTTTGTACATTCCATAAACATCAATTTTCAGAAGAAAAACGATGATCACGGACCTGTCGAACCATCCCCAGATGGTCAGTAATATTGATTTTTTAATGTTTAATCTTTTGAATGTAAATAAATATTGCATGTGAAATATCAGTTTTGGAACTAAAATAAGTGTGTTTACAGTCATTTTCTCCCCAAAATTGGTCAAAATAAAAGCTTCTGACTAGGAGGAAAGGTCTGTAAAAATGACAATTTTGGTCACTGTGTGGCTTTAAAAATTGGTTATTCAACTTGAGGCACAATCCATTTGACATTTTGAATCATTTTTTGTACAGTCCAAAAAAAAAAAAACTTCTGATGAAAAAAGATGACCCTGGACCTGTCGAACCTTCTCCAATGGTCCCGAATATTGATTTTTTAATGCTTAATCTTTTGAATGTAACTAAATATTGCATGTGAAATATCACTTTTGGTACAAAAATAAGTGTGTTTATAGTCATTTTCTCCACAAAATCAGTCAAATTAAAAGCTTCTGACTAGGAGGAAAGGTCTGTAAAAATGGCAATTTTCGTCACTGTTAGGCTTTAAAAAGTGGTTATTCAACAGGAGGCACAATCCAATTGACATTTTGAATCATATTTTGTACAGTCCAATAATCAATTTTCTGATGAAAAACAATGACCCCGGACCTGTCGAACCTTCTCCAGCTGGTCATCAATATTGAGTTTTTTAATGTTTAATCTTTTGAATGTAAAATATTGGATGTGAAATATCACTTTTGGAACTAAACTAAGTGCGTTTAGAGTCATTTTCTCCCCAAAATCTGTCAAAATAAAAGCTTCTGACTAGGAGGAAAGGTCTGTAAAAATGGCAATTTTGGTCACTGTGAGGCTTTATAAATGCGTCATTCAATTTGAGGCACAATCTATTTGACATTTTGATTCATTTTTTGTACAGTACAATAAATCAATTTTCTGATGAAAAACGATCACCCCGGACCTGTCAAACCTTCTCAAGATGGAAAGGAATATGGATTTTTTAATGTTTAATCTTTTGAATGTAAATAAATATTGCATTTGAAATATCACTTGAGGAACAAAAATAAGTGTGTTTCGAGTCGTTTTCTCCATGAAATTAGTCAAAATAAAAGCTTCTGACTAGGAGGAAATGTCTCTAAAATTGGCAATTTTAGTCACTGTTAGCCTTTAAAAAGTGGTTTTTCAACTTGAGGCACAAGCCAATTGACATTTTGAATCATTTTTTGCACAGTCCAAAAAATCAATTTTGTGATGAAAAACGATGACCCCGGACCTGTCGAACCTTCTCCAGCCGGTCATCAATATTGATTTTTTAATGTTTAATCTTTTGAATGTAAATAAATATTGCATTTGAAATATAACTTTTTGAACTAAAATAAGTGTTTTAGAGTCATTTTCTCCCCAAAATTGTTCAAAATAAAAGCTTCTGACTAGGAGGAAAAGTCTGTAAAAATGGCAATGTTGGTCACTGTGAGGCTTTAAAAATTGGTTATTCAACAGGAGGCACAATCCAATTGACATTTTGAACCATTTTTTGTACAGTCCAAAAAATCAATTTTCTGATGAAAAACGATGACCCCAGACCTGTCGAACCTTCTCAAGATGGAAAGGAACATTGATTTTTTAATGTTTAATATTTTGAATGTAAATTAATTTTGCATGTGAAATATCAGTTTTGGAACTAACATAAGTGTGTTTAGAGTCATTTTCTCCCCAACATTGGTCAAAATAAAAGCTTCTGACTAGGAGGAAAGGTCTTTAAAATTGGCAATTTTGGTCATTGTTTATAATAAATATTGCATTTGAAATATAACTTTTGGAACTAAAATGAGTGTTTTAGAGTAATTTTCTCCCCAAAATTGTTCAAAATAAAAGCTTCTGACTAGGAGGAAAAGTCTGTAAAAATGGCAATGTTGGTCACTGTGAGGCTTTAAAAATTGGCTATTCAACAGGAGGCACAATCCAATTGACAGTTTGAACCATTTTTTGTAGAGTTCAAAAAATCAATTTTCTGATGAAAAACGATGACCCCAGACCTGTCGAACCTTCTCAAGATGGAAAGGAATATGGATTTTTTAATGTTTAATCTTTTGAATGTAAATAAATATTGCATTTGAAATATCACTTTAGGAACAAAAATAAGTGTGTTTCGAGTCGTTTTCTCCACGAAATTAGTCAAAATAAAAGCTTCTGACTAGGAGGAAATGTCTCTAAAATTGGCAATTTTAGTCACTGTTAGTCTTTAAAAAGTGGTTTTTCAACTTGAGGCACAAGCCAATTGACATTTTGAATCATTTTTTGTACAGTCCAAAAAATCAATTTTGTGATGAAAAACGATGACCCCGGACCTGTCGAACCTTCTCCAGCCGGTCATCAATATTGATTTTTTAATGTTTAATCTTTTGAATGTAAATAAATATTGCATTTGAAATATAACTTTTGGAACTAAAATGAGTGTTTTAGAGTAATTTTCTCCCCAAAATTGTACAAAATAAAAGCTTCTGACTAGGAGGAAAAGTCTGTAAAAATGGCAATGTTGGTCACTGTGAGGCTTTAAAAATTGGTTATTCAACAGGAGGCACAATCCAATTGACATTTTGAACCATTTTTTGTAGAGTCCAAAAAATCAATTTTCTGATGAAAAACGATGACCCCAGACCTGTCGAACCTTCTCAAGATGGAAAGGAATATTGATTTTTTAATGTTTATTATTTTGAATGTAAATACATTTTGCATGTGAAATATCAGTTTTGGAACTAAAATAAGTGTGTTTAGAGTCATTTTCTCCCCAAAATTGGTCAAAATAAAAGCTTCTGACTAGGAGGAAAGGTCTGTAAAATTGGCAATTTTGGTCATTGTTAGGCTTTAAAAAGTGGTTATTCAACTCGAGGCACAATCCAATTGACATTTTGAATCAACATTTTTGCAGTCCAAAAATCAATTTGCTGATGAAAAACGATAACCCCGGACCTGTCGAACCTTCTCCAATGGTCTCGAATATTGATTTTTTAATGTTTAATCTTTTGAATGTAAATAAATATTGCATGTGAAATATCACTTTTGGAACAAAAATAAGTGTGTTTAGAGTCATTTTCTCCCGGAAATCGGTCAAAATAAAAGCTTCTGAATAGAAGGAAATGTCTGTAAAATTGGCAATTTTGGTCACTGTTAGGCTTTAATAAGTGGTTATTCAACTTGATGCACAATCCAATTGACATTTTGATTCATTTTCTGTACAGTCCAAAAAATCAATTTTCGGATGAAAAACGATGACCCCGGACCTGTCGAACCTTGTCCAGATGGACAGGAATATTGATTTTTTAATGTTTACTCTTTGAATGTAAATAAATATTTCATTTGAAATATCACTTTTGTATCATTTTGATTCATTTTTTGTACAGTCCAAAAAAATCTATTTTCGGATGAAAAACGATGACCCCGGACCTGTCGAACCTTCTCCAGATGGACAGGAATATTGATTTTTTTAACCCCTTCGCTGCTGCGGACATTCCGCTGCAGCGCTGGGGGGGGGGCAGGGGGGCAGCGCGGTGGGCCTGTGCTCATGACGGAGCCGCTCCGTCATGAGCCACAGTTGAGCTGTGCTCATGACGGAACGGTTCCGTCATGACTCCGCCCATTTGCGTTGTCCCCTCGCACAGGCGGGGAAACAGCGCCGCGCAGGCGGAGCGGCCGCCAACAGGATTGTCATGACGGAACCGTTCCGTCATGAGCACACGGCAACCGTGGCTCATGACGGAACGGTTCCGTCATGAGCGGGGAAGGGGTTAATGTTTAATCTGTTGAATGTAAATAAATATTGCTTTTGAAATATCACTTTTGGATCTAAAATAAGTGTGTTTAGAGTCATTTTCTCCCTGAAATCGGTCAAAATAAAAGCTTCTGACTAGGAGGAAAGGTGTGTAAAAATGGCAATTTTGGTCACTGTTAGGCTTTAAAAAGTGGTTATTCAACTTGAGGCACAATCCAATTGACATTTTGAACCATTTTTTGTACATTCCATAAACATCAATTTTCAGAAGAAAAACGATGATCACGGACCTGTCGAACCATCCCCAGATGGTCAGTAATATTGATTTTTTAATGTTTAATCTTTTGAATGTAAATAAATATTGCATGTGAAATATCAGTTTTGGAACTAAAATAAGTGTGTTTACAGTCATTTTCTCCCCAAAATTGGTCAAAATAAAAGCTTCTGACTAGGAGGAAAGGTCTGTAAAAATGACAATTTTGGTCACTGTGTGGCTTTAAAAATTGGTTATTCAACTTGAGGCACAATCCATTTGACATTTTGAATCATTTTTTGTACAGTCCAAAAAAAAAAAAACTTCTGATGAAAAAAGATGACCCTGGACCTGTCGAACCTTCTCCAATGGTCCCGAATATTGATTTTTTAATGCTTAATCTTTTGAATGTAACTAAATATTGCATGTGAAATATCACTTTTGGTACAAAAATAAGTGTGTTTATAGTCATTTTCTCCACAAAATCAGTCAAAATAAAAGCTTCTGACTAGGAGGAAAGGTCTGTAAAAATGGCAATTTTCGTCACTGTTAGGCTTTAAAAAGTGGTTATTCAACAGGAGGCACAATCCAATTGACATTTTGAATCATATTTTGTACAGTCCAATAATCAATTTTCTGATGAAAAACAATGACCCCGGACCTGTCGAACCTTCTCCAGCTGGTCATCAATATTGAGTTTTTTAATGTTTAATCTTTTGAATGTAAAATATTGGATGTGAAATATCACTTTTGGAACTAAACTAAGTGCGTTTAGAGTCATTTTCTCCCCAAAATCTGTCAAAATAAAAGCTTCTGACTAGGAGGAAAGGTCTGTAAAAATGGCAATTTTGGTCACTGTGAGGCTTTATAAATGCGTCATTCAATTTGAGGCACAATCTATTTGACATTTTGATTCATTTTTTGTACAGTACAATAAATCAATTTTCTGATGAAAAACGATCACCCCGGACCTGTCAAACCTTCTCAAGATGGAAAGGAATATGGATTTTTTAATGTTTAATCTTTTGAATGTAAATAAATATTGCATTTGAAATATCACTTGAGGAACAAAAATAAGTGTGTTTCGAGTCGTTTTCTCCATGAAATTAGTCAAAATAAAAGCTTCTGACTAGGAGGAAATGTCTCTAAAATTGGCAATTTTAGTCACTGTTAGTCTTTAAAAAGTGGTTTTTCAACTTGAGGCACAAGCCAATTGACATTTTGAATCATTTTTTGTACAGTCCAAAAAATCAATTTTGTGATGAAAAACGATGACCCCGGACCTGTCGAACCTTCTCCAGCCGGTCATCAATATTGATTTTTTAATGTTTAATCTTTTGAATGTAAATAAATATTGCATTTGAAATATAACTTTTTGAACTAAAATAAGTGTTTTAGAGTCATTTTCTCCCCAAAATTGTTCAAAATAAAAGCTTCTGACTAGGAGGAAAAGTCTGTAAAAATGGCAATGTTGGTCACTGTGAGGCTTTAAAAATTGGTTATTCAACAGGAGGCACAATCCAATTGACATTTTGAACCATTTTTTGTACAGTCCAAAAAATCAATTTTCTGATGAAAAACGATGACCCCAGACCTGTCGAACCTTCTCAAGATGGAAAGGAACATTGATTTTTTAATGTTTAATATTTTGAATGTAAATTAATTTTGCATGTGAAATATCAGTTTTGGAACTAACATAAGTGTGTTTAGAGTCATTTTCTCCCCAACATTGGTCAAAATAAAAGCTTCTGACTAGGAGGAAAGGTCTTTAAAATTGGCAATTTTGGTCATTGTTTATAATAAATATTGCATTTGAAATATAACTTTTGGAACTAAAATGAGTGTTTTAGAGTAATTTTCTCCCCAAAATTGTTCAAAATAAAAGCTTCTGACTAGGAGGAAAAGTCTGTAAAAATGGCAATGTTGGTCACTGTGAGGCTTTAAAAATTGGTTATTCAACAGGAGGCACAATCCAATTGACAGTTTGAACCATTTTTTGTAGAGTTCAAAAAATCAATTTTCTGATGAAAAACGATGACCCCAGACCTGTCGAACCTTCTCAAGATGGAAAGGAATATGGATTTTTTAATGTTTAATCTTTTGAATGTAAATAAATATTGCATTTGAAATATCACTTGAGGAACAAAAATAAGTGTGTTTCGAGTCATTTTCTCCACGAAATTAGTCAAAATAAAAGCTTCTGACTAGGAGGAAATGTCTCTAAAATTGGCAATTTTAGTCACTGTTAGTCTTTAAAAAGTGGTTTTTCAACTTGAGGCACAAGCCAATTGACATTTTGAATCATTTTTTGTACAGTCCAAAAAATCAATTTTGTGGTGAAAAACGATGACCCCGGACCTGTCGAACCTTCTCCAGCCGGTCATCAATATTGATTTTTTAATGTTTAATCTTTTGAATGTAAATAAATATTGCATTTGAAATATAACTTTTGGAACTAAAATGAGTGTTTTAGAGTAATTTTCTCCCCAAAATTGTACAAAATAAAAGCTTCTGACTAGGAGGAAAAGTCTGTAAAAATGGCAATGTTGGTCACTGTGAGGCTTTAAAAATTGGTTATTCAACAGGAGGCACAATCCAATTGACATTTTGAACCATTTTTTGTAGAGTCCAAAAAATCAATTTTCTGATGAAAAACGATGACCCCAGACCTGTCGAACCTTCTCAAGATGGAAAGGAATATTGATTTTTTAATGTTTATTATTTTGAATGTAAATACATTTTGCATGTGAAATATCAGTTTTGGAACTAAAATAAGTGTGTTTAGAGTCATTTTCTCCCCAAAATTGGTCAAAATAAAAGCTTCTGACTAGGAGGAAAGGTCTGTAAAATTGGCAATTTTGGTCATTGTTAGGCTTTAAAAAGTGGTTATTCAACTCGAGGCACAATCCAATTGACATTTTGAATCAACATTTTTGCAGTCCAAAAATCAATTTGCTGATGAAAAACGATAACCCCGGACCTGTCGAACCTTCTCCAATGGTCTCGAATATTGATTTTTTAATGTTTAATCTTTTGAATGTAAATAAATATTGCATGTGAAATATCACTTTTGGAACAAAAATAAGTGTGTTTAGAGTCATTTTCTCCCGGAAATCGGTCAAAATAAAAGCTTCTGAATAGAAGGAAATGTCTGTAAAATTGGCAATTTTGGTCACTGTTAGGCTTTAATAAGTGGTTATTCAACTTGATGCACAATCCAATTGACATTTTGATTCATTTTCTGTACAGTCCAAAAAATCAATTTTCGGATGAAAAACGATGACCCCGGACCTGTCGAACCTTGTCCAGATGGACAGGAATATTGATTTTTTAATGTTTACTCTTTGAATGTAAATAAATATTTCATTTGAAATATCACTTTTGTATCATTTTGATTCATTTTTTGTACAGTCCAAAAAATCTATTTTCGGATGAAAAACGATGACCCCGGACCTGTCGAACCTTCTCCAGATGGACAGGAATATTGATTTTTTTAACCCCTTCGCTGCTGCGGACATTCCGCTGCAGCGCTGGGGGGGGGCAGGGGGGCAGCGCGGTGGGCCTGTGCTCATGACGGAGCCGCTCCGTCATGAGCCACAGTTGAGCTGTGCTCATGACGGAACGGTTCCGTCATGACTCCGCCCATTTGCGTTGTCCCCTCGCACAGGCGGGGAAACAGCGCCACGCAGGCGGAGCGGCCGCCAACAGGATTGTCATGACGGAACCGTTCCATCATGAGCACACGGCAACCGTGGCTCATGACGGAACGGTTCCGTCATGAGCGGGGAAGGGGTTAATGTTTAATCTGTTGAATGTAAATAAATATTGCATTTGAAATATCACTTTTGGATCTAAAATAAGTGTGTTTAGAGTCATTTTCTCCCTGAAATCGGTCAAAATAAAAGCTTCTGACTAGGAGGAAAGGTGTGTAAAAATGGCAATTTTGGTCACTGTTAGGCTTTAAAAAGTGGTTATTCAACTTGAGGCACAATCCAATTGACATTTTGAACCATTTTTTGTACATTCCATAAACATCAATTTTCAGAAGAAAAACGATGATCACGGACCTGTCGAACCATCCCCAGATGGTCAGTAATATTGATTTTTTAATGTTTAATCTTTTGAATGTAAATAAATATTGCATGTGAAATATCAGTTTTGGAACTAAAATAAGTGTGTTTACAGTCATTTTCTCCCCAAAATTGGTCAAAATAAAAGCTTCTGACTAGGAGGAAAGGTCTGTAAAAATGACAATTTTGGTCACTGTGTGGCTTTAAAAATTGGTTATTCAACTTGAGGCACAATCCATTTGACATTTTGAATCATTTTTTGTACAGTCCAAAAAAAAAAAACTTCTGATGAAAAAAGATGACCCTGGACCTGTCGAACCTTCTCCAATGGTCCCGAATATTGATTTTTTAATGCTTAATCTTTTGAATGTAACTAAATATTGCATGTGAAATATCACTTTTGGTACAAAAATAAGTGTGTTTATAGTCATTTTCTCCACAAAATCAGTCAAAATAAAAGCTTCTGACTAGGAGGAAAGGTCTGTAAAAATGGCAATTTTCGTCACTGTTAGGCTTTAAAAAGTGGTTATTCAACAGGAGGCACAATCCAATTGACATTTTGAATCATATTTTGTACAGTCCAATAATCAATTTTCTGATGAAAAACAATGACCCCGGACCTGTCGAACCTTCTCCAGCTGGTCATCAATATTGAGTTTTTTAATGTTTAATCTTTTGAATGTAAAATATTGGATGTGAAATATCACTTTTGGAACTAAACTAAGTGCGTTTAGAGTCATTTTCTCCCCAAAATCTGTCAAAATAAAAGCTTCTGACTAGGAGGAAAGGTCTGTAAAAATGGCAATTTTGGTCACTGTGAGGCTTTATAAATGCGTCATTCAATTTGAGGCACAATCTATTTGACATTTTGATTCATTTTTTGTACAGTACAATAAATCAATTTTCTGATGAAAAACGATCACCCCGGACCTGTCAAACCTTCTCAAGATGTAAAGGAATATGGATTTTTTAATGTTTAATCTTTTGAATGTAAATAAATATTGCATTTGAAATATCACTTGAGGAACAAAAATAAGTGTGTTTCGAGTCGTTTTCTCCATGAAATTAGTCAAAATAAAAGCTTCTGACTAGGAGGAAATGTCTCTAAAATTGGCAATTTTAGTCACTGTTAGTCTTTAAAAAGTGGTTTTTCAACTTGAGGCACAAGCCAATTGACATTTTGAATCATTTTTTGTACAGTCCAAAAAATCAATTTTGTGATGAAAAACGATGACCCCGGACCTGTCGAACCTTCTCCAGCCGGTCATCAATATTGATTTTTTAATGTTTAATCTTTTGAATGTAAATAAATATTGCATTTGAAATATAACTTTTTGAACTAAAATAAGTGTTTTAGAGTCATTTTCTCCCCAAAATTGTTCAAAATAAAAGCTTCTGACTAGGAGGAAAAGTCTGTAAAAATGGCAATGTTGGTCACTGTGAGGCTTTAAAAATTGGTTATTCAACAGGAGGCACAATCCAATTGACATTTTGAACCATTTTTTGTACAGTCCAAAAAATCAATTTTCTGATGAAAAACGATGACCCCAGACCTGTCGAACCTTCTCAAGATGGAAAGGAACATTGATTTTTTAATGTTTAATATTTTGAATGTAAATTAATTTTGCATGTGAAATATCAGTTTTGGAACTAACATAAGTGTGTTTAGAGTCATTTTCTCCCCAACATTGGTCAAAATAAAAGCTTCTGACTAGGAGGAAAGGTCTTTAAAATTGGCAATTTTGGTCATTGTTTATAATAAATATTGCATTTGAAATATAACTTTTGGAACTAAAATGAGTGTTTTAGAGTAATTTTCTCCCCAAAATTGTTCAAAATAAAAGCTTCTGACTAGGAGGAAAAGTCTGTAAAAATGGCAATGTTGGTCACTCTGAGGCTTTAAAAATTGGTTATTCAACAGGAGGCACAATCCAATTGACAGTTTGAACCATTTTTTGTAGAGTCCAAAAAATCAATTTTCTGATGAAAAACGATGACCCCAGACCTGTCGAACCTTCTCAAGATGGAAAGGAATATGGATTTTTTAATATTTAATCTTTTGAATGTAAATAAATATTGCATTTGAGATATCACTTGAGGAACAAAAATATGTGTGTTTCGAGTCTTTTCTCCACGAAATTAGTCAAAATAAAAGCTTCTGACTAGGAGGAAATGTCTCTAAAATTGGCAATTTTAGTCACTGTTAGTCTTTAAAAAGTGGTTTTTCAACTTGAGGCACAAGCCAATTGACATTTTGAATCATTTTTTGTACAGTCCAAAAAATCAATTTTGTGATGAAAAACGATGACCCCGGACCTGTCGAACCTTCTCCAGCCGGTCATCAATATTGATTTTTTAATGTTTAATCTTTTGAATGTAAATAAATATTGCATTTGAAATATAACTTTTGGAACTAAAATGAGTGTTTTAGAGTAATTTTCTCCCCAAAATTGTTCAAAATAAAAGCTTCTGACTAGGAGGAAAAGTCTGTAAAAATGGCAATGTTGGTCACTGTGAGGCTTTAAAAATTGGTTATTCAACAGGAGGCACAATCCAATTGACATTTTGAACCATTTTTTGTAGAGTCCAAAAAATCAATTTTCTGATGAAAAACGATGACCCCAGACCTGTCGAACCTTCTCAAGATGGAAAGGAATATTGATTTTTTAATGTTTATTATTTTGAATGTAAATACATTTTGCATGTGAAATATCAGTTTTGGAACTAAAATAAGTGTGTTTAGAGTCATTTTCTCCCCAAAATTGGTCAAAATAAAAGCTTCTGACTAGGAGGAAAGGTCTGTAAAATTGGCAATTTTGGTCATTGTTAGGCTTTAAAAAGTGGTTATTCAACTCGAGGCACAATCCAATTGACATTTTGAATCAACATTTTTGCAGTCCAAAAATCAATTTGCTGATGAAAAACGATAACCCCGGACCTGTCGAACCTTCTCCAATGGTCTCGAATATTGATTTTTTAATGTTTAATCTTTTGAATGTAAATAAATATTGCATGTGAAATATCACTTTTGGAACAAAAATAAGTGTGTTTAGAGTCATTTTCTCCCGGAAATCGGTCAAAATAAAAGCTTCTGAATAGAAGGAAATGTCTGTAAAATTGGCAATTTTGGTCACTGTTAGGCTTTAATAAGTGGTTATTCAACTTGATGCACAATCCAATTGACATTTTGATTCATTTTCTGTACAGTCCAAAAAATCAATTTTCGGATGAAAAACGATGACCCTTGACCTGTCGAACCTTGTCCAGATGGACAGGAATATTGATTTTTTAATGTTTACTCTTTGAATGTAAATAAATATTGCATATTAAATATCACTTTTGGATCTAAAATAAATGTGTTTAGAGTCATTTTCTCCCCGAAATCGGTCAAAACTAAAGCTCCTGACCAGGAGGAAAGGTCTGTAAAAATGGCTATTTTGGTCAATGTGAGGCTTTATAAATTGGTTATTCAACTTGAGGCACAATCTATTTGACATTTTGAATCATTTTTTGTACAGTCCAAAAAATCCATTTTCTAGTTAAAATCGATCACCCCGGACCTGTCGAACCTTCTCCAGAGGGTCAGGAATACTTTTTTTAATGTTTAATCTTTTGAATGTAAATAAATATTGCATTCGCAATATCACTTTTGGAACTAAAATAACTGTGTTAGAGTCATTTTCCTGCCTGAAATGCATCAAAATAAAAGCTTTTGACTATTTACCTTGAGCCACAATCCAATTGACATTTTGAACCATTTTTTGTACATTCTATAAACATCAATTTTCTGAAGAAAAACGATGACCACGGACCTGTCGAACCTTCTCCAGATGGTCAGGAATATTGATTTTTTAATGTTTAATCTTTTGAATGTAAATAAATATTGCATGTGAAATATCAGTTTTGGAACTAAAATAAGTGTGTTTAGAGTCATTTTCTCCCCAAAATTGGTCAAAATAAAAGCTTCTGACTAGGAGGAAAGGTCTGTAAAATTGGCAAATTTGGTCATTGTTAGGCTTTAAATCGTGGTTATTCAACTTGAGGCACAATCCAATTCACATTTTGAATGATTTTTTGTAGAGTCCAAAAAATACATTTTCTGACAAAAAACGATGACCCCGGACCTGTCGAACCTTCTCCAGCTAGTCATCAATATTGATTTTTTAATGTTTAATCTTTTGAATGTAAATAAATATTGCATGTGAGATATCACTTTTGGAAATAAAATAAGTGCGTTTAGAGTCATTTTCTCCCCAAAATTGGTCAAAATAAAAGCTTCTGACTAGGAGGAAAGGTCTGTAAAAACTGCAATTTTGATCACTATGAGGCTTTAAAAATTCGTCATTCAACTTGAGGCTCAATCTATTTGTCATTTAGATTCATTTTTTGTACAGTCCAAAAAATCTATTTTCTGATGAAAAACGATCCCCGGACCTGTCGAACTTTCTCCAGATGGTCAGGAATACTTTTTTTAAATGTTTAGTCTTTTGAATGTAAATAAATGTTGCATGTGAAATATCACTTATGGATCAAAAATAAGTGTGTTTAGAGTAATTTTCTCCCCAAAATTGGTCAAAATAGAAGCTTCTGACTAGGAGGAAATGTCTGTAAAATTGGCAATTTTGGTCACTGTTAGGCTTTGAAAAAGTGGTTATTCAACTTGAGGTACAATCCAATTGACATTTTGAATCATTTTTTGTACAGTCCCAAAAGTCAATTTTCGGATGAAAAACGATGACCCCGAACCTGTCAAACCTTCTCCAGATGGACAGGATTACTGATTTTTTAATGTTTAATCTTTTGAATGTAAATAAATATTTTATTTGAAATATCACTTTTGCATCTAAAATAAGTGTGTTTAGAGTATTTTTCTCCCCGAAATCGGTCAAAATAAAAGCTTCTGACTACGGGGAAAGGTCTGTTAAATGGCAATTTTGGTCACATTGAGGCTTTAAAAAGTAGTTATTCAACATGAGGCACAATCCAAATGACATTTTGAATAATTTTTCTACAGTCCAAAAAATCAATTTTCTCATGAAAAACGATGACCTGTCGAACTTTCTCCAGATGGTCAGAAATTGTCATTTTTTTATGTTTCATTTTTTGACTATAAATGACTATTTCATGTGAATTATCACTTTTGGAACTAAAATAAATGTGTTTAGAGTCATTTTAATGCCTGAAATTGGTCGAAATGGAAGCTTCTGAGTAATTGAAAAAGTCTGTAAAAATTGCAATTTTGGTCACACTGATGCTTTAAATAGTAGTTATTCAACATGAGGCACAATCCAAGTGACATTTTGAATCAACATTTTTGCAGTCCAAAAATCAATTTTCTGATGAAAAACGATGACCCTTGACCTGTCGAACTTTCTCCAGATGGTCAGAAATGGTAATTTTTTAATGTTTCATTTTTTGACTATAAATGACTATTTCATGTGAATTATAACTTTTGGAACTAAAATAAATGTGTTTAGAGTCATTTTAATGCCTGAAATTGGTCGAAATAGAAGCTTCTGAGTAGGAGAAAAAGTCTGTAAAAATGCCAATTTTGGTCACATTGAGGCTTTAGAAAGTAATTATTCAACATGAGGCACAATCCGAATGACATTTTGAATCAATTTATCTACAGTCCAAAAAATCAATTTTCTGATGAAAAACGATGACCCGTGACCTGTCGAACTTTCTCCAGATGGTCAGAAACGGTAATTTTTTAATATTTGATTTTTTGACTATAAATGACTATTTCATGTAAATTATCACTTTTGGAACTAAAATAAATGTGTTTAGAGTCATTTTAATGCCTGAAACTGGTCGAAATAGAAGCTTCTGAGTAGGAGAAAAAGTCTGTAAAATGTCAATCTTGGTCACATTGAGGCTTTAAAAAGTAGTTATTCAACATGAGGCACAATCCAAATGACATTTTGAATCAATTTATCTACAGTCCAAAAAATCAATCTTCTGATGAAAAGCAATGACCCGTGACCTTTCAAACTTTCTCCAGATGGTCAGAAATGGTAATTTTGTATTGTTTAATTTTTTGACTGTAAAGGAGTATTGCATGTGAATTATCACTTTTGGAACTAAAATAAGTGTGTTTAGAGTCATTCTTATGCCTGAAATTGGTTGAAATAGAAGCTTCTGAGTAGGAGAAAAAGTCTGTAAAATGGCAATCTTGGTCACATTGAGGCTTTAAAAAGTAGTTATTCAACATGAGGCATAATCCAAATGACATTTTGAATACATTTTTCTACAGTCCAAAAAATCAATTTTCTCATGAAAAACGATGACCTGTCGAACTTTCTCCAGATGGTCAGAAAGGGTCATTTTTTAATGTTTAATTTTTTGATTATAAATGACTATTTCATGTGACCTATCACATTTGGAACGAAAATAAGTGAGTTTAGAGTCATTTTAATGCCTGAAATTGGTTAAAATAGAAGCTTCTGAGTAATAGAAAAAGTCTGTAAAAATGGCTATTTTGGTCACACTGATGCTTTAAAAAGTAGTTATTCAACATGAGGCACAATCTAAGTGACATTTTGAATCAACATTTTTGCAGTCCAAAAATCAATTTTCTGATGAAAAAGGATCACCTGTGACCTGTCGAACTTTCTCCAGATGGTCAGAAATGGTAATTTTGTAATATTTAATTTTTTGACTGTAAAGGAGTATTGTATATGAATTATCACTTTTGGAACTAAAATAAGTGTGTTTAGAGTCATTCTTATGCCTGAAATTGGTTGAAATAGAAGCTTCTGAGTAGGAGAAAAAGTCTGTAAAAAGACCAATTTTGGTCACATTGAGGCTTTAGATAATAGTTATTCAACATGAGGCACAATCCGAATGACATTTTGAATCAATTAATCTACAGTCCAAAAAATCAATTTTCTGATGAAGAACGATGAACCGTGCGTGACCTGTCGAACTTTCTCCAGATGGTCAGAAATGGTAATTTTGTAATGTTTAGTTTATTGACTGTAAAGGATTATTGCATGTGAATTATCACTTTTGGAACTAAAATAGGTGTTTAGAGTCATTTTAATGCCTGAAATTGGTCGAAATAGAAGCTTCTGAGTAGGAGAAAAAGTCTGTAAAATGGCAATCTTGTTCACATTGAGGCTTTAAAAAGTAGTTATTCAACATGAGGCACAATCCAAAGGACATTTTGAATCAATTTATCTACAGTCCAAAAAATCAATTTTCTGATGAAAAGCAATGACCCGTGAGCTGTCAAACTTTCTCCAGACGGTCAGAGATGGTAATTTTTTAATGTTTAATTTTTTGACTATAAATGACTATTATATGTGAATTATCACTTTTGGAACTAAAATAAATGTGTTTAGAGTCATTTTAATGCCTGAAATTGGTCGAAATAGAAGCTTCTGAGTAGGAGAAAAAGTGTGTAAAAATTGCAATTTTTGACACATGGAGGCTATACAAAGTAGTTATTCACTATGAGGCACAATCCAAATGACATTTTGAATCAATTTTTCTACAGTCCTAAAAATCAATTTTCTGATAAAAAACGATGACCCGGGACCTGTTGAACTTTCTCCAGATGGTCCGAAATGGTAATTTTTTAATGTTTAATTTTTTGACTATAAATGACTATTTCATGTGAATTATCACTTTTGGAACTAAAATAAATGTGTTTAGAGTCATTTTAATGCCTGAAATTGGTCGAAATAGAAGCTTCTGAGTAGGAGAAAAAGTGTGTAAAAATGCCAATTTTGGTCACATTAAGGCTTTAAAAAGTAGTTATTCAACATGAGGCAGAATCCAAATGACATTTTGAATCAATTTATCTACAGTCAAAAAAATCAATTTTCTGATGAAAAACGATGACCCGTGACCTGTCGAACTTTCTCCAGATCGTCAGAAATGGTCATTTTGTAATGTTTAAGTTTTTTGACTATAAATGACTATTTCATGTGAATTATCACTTTTGGAACTAAAATAAATGTGTTTAGAGTCATTTTAATGCCTGAAATTGGTCGAAATAGAAGCTTCGAAGTAGGAGAAAAAGTCTGTAAAAATGCCAATTTTGGTAACATTGAGGCTTTAAAATGTAGTTATTCAACCTGAGGCAGAATTCGAATGACATTTTGAATCAATTTTTCTACAGTTCAAAAAATCAATTTTCTGATGAAAAACGATGACCCGTGACCTGTCGAACTTTCTCCAGACGGTCAGAGATGGTAATTTTTTAATAATTAATTTTTTGACTGTAAATGAGTATTGCATGTGAATTATCACTTTTGGAACTAAAATAAGTGTGTTTAGAGTCATTTTAATGCCTGAAATTGGTTGAAATAGAAGCTTCTGAGTAGGAGAAAAAGTGTGTAAAAATGCCAATTTTGGTCACATTGAGGCTTTAATAAGTAGATATTCAACAATCGGCACAATCCAAATGACATTTTGAATCATTTTTTGTACAGTCCAAAAAATCAATCTTCTGATGAAAAACGATGATCTGTCGAGCTTTCTCCAGACGGTCAGAGATGGTAAGTTTTTTAATGTTTAATTCTTTGACTGTAAATGACTATTGCATGTGAATTATCACTTTTGGAACTAAAATACGTGTGTTTAGAGTTATTCTAATGCCTGAAATTGGTCAAAATAGAAGCTTCTGAGTAGGAGAAAAAGTCTGTAAAAATTGCAATTTTTGACACATGGAGGCTTTACAAAGTAGTTATTCAACTTGAGGCACAATCCAAATGACATTTTGAATCAATTTTTCTACAGTCCAAAAAATCAATTTTCTGATAAAAAACGATGACCCGGGACCTCTTGAACTTTCTCCAGATGGTCCGAAATGGTAATTTTTTAATGTTTAATTTTTTGACTATAAATGACTATTTCATGTGAATTATCACTTTTGGAACTAAAATAAATGTGTTTAGAGTCATTTTAATGCCTGAAATTTGTCGAAATAGAAGCTTCTGAGTAGGAGAAAAAGTGTGTAAAAGGCCAATTTTGGTCACATTAAGGCTTTTCAAAGTAGTTATTCAACATGGGGCAGAATCCGAATGACATTTTGAGTCAATTTATCTACAGTCAAAAAAATCAATTTTCTGATGAAAAACGATGACCCGTGACCTGTTGAACTTTCTCCAGATGGTCAGAAATGGTAATTTTTTTATGTTTAATTGTTTGACTGTAAATGACTATTGCATATGAATTATCACATTTGGAACGAAAATAAGTGAGTTTAGAGTCATTTTAATGCCTGAAATTGGTTAAAATAGAAGCTTCTGAGTAATAGAAAAAGTCTGTAAAAATGGCTATTTTGGTCACACTGATGCTTTAAAAAGTAGTTATTCAACATGAGGCACAATCTAAGTGACATTTTGAATCAACATTTTTGCAGTCCAAAAATCAATTTTCTGATGAAAAACGATCACCTGTGACCTGTCGAACTTTCTCCAGATGGTCAGAAATGGTAATTTTGTAATATTTAATTTTTTGACTGTAAAGGAGTATTGCATGTGAATTATCACTTTTGGAACTAAAATAAGTGTGTTTAGAGTCATTCTTATGCCTGAAATTGGTTGAAATAGAAGCTTCTGAGTAGGAGAAAAAGTCTGTAAAAAGACCAATTTTGGTCACATTGAGGCTTTAGATAGTAGTTATTCAACATGAGGCACAATCCGAATGACATTTTGAATCAATTAATCTACAGTCCAAAAAATCAATTTTCTGATGAAGAACGATGAACCTTGACCTGTCGAACTTTCTCCAGATGGTCAGAAATGGTAATTTTTGTAATGTTTAGTTTATTGACTGTAAAGGATTATTGCATGTGAATTATCACTTTTGGAACTAAAATAGGTGTGTTTAGAGTCATTTTAATGCCTGAAATTGGTCGAAATAGAAGCTTCTGAGTAGGAGAAAAAGTCTGTAAAATGGCAATCTTGGTCACATTGAGGCTTTAAAAAGTAGTTATTCAACATGAGGCACAATCCAAATGACATTTTGAATCAATTTATCTACAGTCCAAAAAATCAATCTTCTGATGAAAAGCAAAGACCCGTGACCTGTCAAACTTTCTCCAGATGGTCAGAAATGGTAATTTTTTAATGTTTAATTTTTTGACTATAAATGACTATTATATGTGAATTATCACTTTTGGAACTAAAATAAATGTGTTTAGAGTCATTTTAATGCCTGAAATTGGTCGAAATAGAAGCTTCTGAGTAGGAGAAAAAGTGTGTAAAAATTGCAATTTTTGACACATGGAGGCTTTACAAAGTAGTTATTCAATATGAGGCACAATCCAAATGACATTTTGAATCAATTTTTCTACAGTCCTAAAAATCAATTTTCTGATAAAAAACGATGACCCGGGACCTGTTGAACTTTCTCCAGATGGTCCGAAATGGTAATTTTTTAATGTTTAATTTTTTGACTATAAATGACTATTTCATGTGAATTATCACTTTTGGAACTAAAATAAATGTGTTTAGAGTCATTTTAATGCCTGAAATTGGTCGAAATAGAAGCTTCTGAGTAGGAGAAAAAGTGTGTAAAAATGCCAATTTTGGTCACATTAAGGCTTTAAAAAGTAGTTATTCAACATGAGGCAGAATCCAAATGACATTTTGAATCAATTTATCTACAGTCAAAAAAATCAATTTTCTGATGAAAAACGATGACCCGTGACCTGTCGAACTTTCTCCAGATCGTCAGAAATGGTCATTTTGTAATGTTTAAGTTTTTTGACTATAAATGACTATTTCATGTGAATTATCACTTTTGGAACTAAAATAAATGTGTTTAGAGTCATTTTAATGCCTGAAATTGGTCGAAATAGAAGCTTCGAAGTAGGAGAAAAAGTCTGTAAAAATGCCAATTTTGGTAACATTGAGGCTTTAAAATGTAGTTATTCAACCTGAGGCAGAATTCGAATGACATTTTGAATCAATTTTTCTACAGTTCAAAAAATCAATTTTCTGATGAAAAACGATGACCCGTGACCTGTCGAACTTTCTCCAGACGGTCAGAGATGGTAATTTTTTAATAATTAATTTTTTGACTGTAAATGACTATTGCATGTGAATTATCACTTTTGGAACTAAAATAAGTGTGTTTAGAGTCATTTTAATGCCTGAAATTGGTTGAAATAGAAGCTTCTGAGTAGGAGAAAAAGTGTGTAAAAATGCCAATTTTGGTCACATTGAGGCTTTAATAAGTAGATATTCAACAATCGGCACAATCCAAATGACATTTTGAATCATTTTTTGTACAGTCCAAAAAATCAATCTTCTGATGAAAAACGATGATCTGTCGAGCTTTCTCCAGACGGTCAGAGATGGTAAGTTTTTTAATGTTTAATTCTTTGACTGTAAATGACTATTGCATGTGAATTATCACTTTTGGAACTAAAATACGTGTGTTTAGAGTTATTCTAATGCCTGAAATTGGTCAAAATAGAAGCTTCTGAGTAGGAGAAAAAGTCTGTAAAAATTGCAATTTTTGACACATGGAGGCTTTACAAAGTAGTTATTCAACTTGAGGCACAATCCAAATGACATTTTGAATCAATTTTTCTACAGTCCAAAAAATCAATTTTCTGATAAAAAACGATGACCCGGGACCTCTTGAACTTTCTCCAGATGGTCCGAAATGGTAATTTTTTAATGTTTAATTTTTTGACTATAAATGACTATTTCATGTGAATTATCACTTTTGGAACTAAAATAAATGTGTTTAGAGTCATTTTAATGCCTGAAATTTGTCGAAATAGAAGCTTCTGAGTAGGAGAAAAAGTGTGTAAAAGGCCAATTTTGGTCACATTAAGGCTTTTCAAAGTAGTTATTCAACATGGGGCAGAATCCGAATGACATTTTGAGTCAATTTATCTACAGTCAAAAAAATCAATTTTCTGATGAAAAACGATGACCCGTGACCTGTTGAACTTTCTCCAGATGGTCAGAAATGGTAATTTTTTTATGTTTAATTGTTTGACTGTAAATGACTATTGCATATGAATTATCACATTTGGAACGAAAATAAGTGAGTTTAGAGTCATTTTAATGCCTGAAATTGGTTAAAATAGAAGCTTCTGAGTAATAGAAAAAGTCTGTAAAAATGGCTATTTTGGTCACACTGATGCTTTAAAAAGTAGTTATTCAACATGAGGCACAATCTAAGTGACATTTTGAATCAACATTTTTGCAGTCCAAAAATCAATTTTCTGATGAAAAACGATCACCTGTGACCTGTCGAACTTTCTCCAGATGGTCAGAAATGGTAATTTTGTAATATTTAATTTTTTGACTGTAAAGGAGTATTGCATGTGAATTATCACTTTTGGAACTAAAATAAGTGTGTTTAGAGTCATTCTTATGCCTGAAATTGGTTGAAATAGAAGCTTCTGAGTAGGAGAAAAAGTCTGTAAAAAGACCAATTTTGGTCACATTGAGGCTTTAGATAGTAGTTATTCAACATGAGGCACAATCCGAATGACATTTTGAATCAATTAATCTACAGTCCAAAAAATCAATTTTCTGATGAAGAACGATGAACCTTGACCTGTCGAACTTTCTCCAGATGGTCAGAAATGGTAATTTTTGTAATGTTTAGTTTATTGACTGTAAAGGATTATTGCATGTGAATTATCACTTTTGGAACTAAAATAGGTGTGTTTAGAGTCATTTTAATGCCTGAAATTGGTCGAAATAGAAGCTTCTGAGTAGGAGAAAAAGTCTGTAAAATGGCAATCTTGGTCACATTGAGGCTTTAAAAAGTAGTTATTCAACATGAGGCACAATCCAAATGACATTTTGAATCAATTTATCTACAGTCCAAAAAATCAATCTTCTGATGAAAAGCAAAGACCCGTGACCTGTCAAACTTTCTCCAGATGGTCAGAAATGGTAATTTTTTAATGTTTAATTTTTTGACTATAAATGACTATTATATGTGAATTATCACTTTTGGAACTAAAATAAATGTGTTTAGAGTCATTTTAATGCCTGAAATTGGTCGAAATAGAAGCTTCTGAGTAGGAGAAAAAGTGTGTAAAAATTGCAATTTTTGACACATGGAGGCTTTACAAAGTAGTTATTCAATATGAGGCACAATCCAAATGACATTTTGAATCAATTTTTCTACAGTCCTAAAAATCAATTTTCTGATAAAAAACGATGACCCGGGACCTGTTGAACTTTCTCCAGATGGTCCGAAATGGTAATTTTTTAATGTTTAATTTTTGGACTATAAATGACTATTTCATGTGAATTATCACTTTTGGAACTAAAATAAATGTGTTTAGAGTCATTTTAATGCCTGAAATTGGTCGAAATAGAAGCTTCTGAGTAGGAGAAAAAGTGTGTAAAAATGCCAATTTTGGTCACATTAAGGCTTTAAAAAGTAGTTATTCAACATGAGGCAGAATCCAAATGACATTTTGAATCAATTTATCTACAGTCAAAAAAATCAATTTTCTGATGAAAAACGATGACCCGTGACCTGTCGAACTTTCTCCAGATGGTCAGAAATGGTCATTTTGTAATGTTTAAGTTTTTTGACTATAAATGACTATTTCATGTGAATTATCACTTTTGGAACTAAAATAAATGTGTTTAGAGTCATTTTAATGCCTTAAATTGGTCGAAATAGAAGCTTCGAAGTAGGAGAAAAAGTCTGTAAAAATGCCAATTTTGGGAACATTGAGGCTTTAAAATGTAGTTATTCAACCTGAGGCAGAATTCGAATGACATTTTGAATCAATTTTTCTACAGTTCAAAAAATCAATTTTCTGATGAAAAACGATGACCCGTGACCTGTTGAACTTTCTCCAGACGGTCAGAGATGGTAATTTTTTAATAATTAATTTTTTGACTGTAAATGAGTATTGCATGTGAATTATCACTTTTGGAACTAAAATAAGTGTGTTTAGAGTCATTTTAATGCCTGAAATTGGTTGAAATAGAAGCTTCTGAGTAGGAGAAAAAGTGTGTAAAAATGCCAATTTTGGTCACATTGAGGCTTTAATAAGTAGATATTTAACAATCGGCACAATCCAAATGACATTTTGAATCAATTTTTGTACAGTCCAAAAAATCAATCTTCTGATGAAAAACGATGATCTGTCGAGCTTTCTCCAGACGGTCAGAGATGGTAAGTTTTTTAATATTTAATTTTTTGACTGTAAATGACTATTGCATGTGAATTATCACTTTTGGAACTAAAATACGTGTGTTTAGAGTTATTCTAATGCCTGAAATTGGTCAAAATAGAAGCTTCTGAGTAGGAGAAAAAGTCTGTAAAAATTGCAATTTTTGACACATGGAGGCTTTACAAAGTAGTTATTCAACATGAGGCACAATCCAAATGACATTTTAAATCAATTTTTCTACAGTCCAAAAAAATCAATTTTCTGATAAAAAACGACCCGGGACCTCTTGAACTTTCTCCAGATGGTCCGAAATGGTAATTTTTTAATGTTTAGTTTTTTGACTATAAATGACTATTTCATGTGAATTATCACTTTTGGAACTAAAATAAATGTGTTTAGAGTCATTTTAATGCCTGAAATTGGTCGAAATAGAAGCTTCGAAGTAGGAAAAAAAGTCTGTAAAAATGCCAATTTTGGTAACATTGAGGCTTTAAAATGTAGTTATTCAACCTGAGGCAGAATTCGAATGACATTTTGACTCAATTTTTCTACAGTTCAAAAAATCAATTTTCTGATGAAAAACGATGACCCGTGACCTGTCGAACTTTCTCCAGACGGTCAGAGATGGTAATTTTTTAATAATTAATTTTTTGACTGTAAATGAGTATTGCATGTGAATTATCACTTTTGGAACTAAAATAAGTGTGTTTAGAGTCATTTTAATGCCTGAAATTGGTTGAAATAGAAGCTTCTGAGTAGGAGAAAAAGTGTGTAAAAATGCCAATTTTGTCCACATTGAGGCTTTAATAAGTAGATATTCAACAATCGGCACAATCCAAATGACATTTTGAATCAATTTTTGTACAGTCCAAAAAATCAATCTTCTGATGAAAAACGATGATCTGTCGAGCTTTCTCCAGACGGTCAGAGATGGTAAGTTTTTTAATGTTTAATTTTTTTACTGTAAATGACTATTGCATGTGAATTATCACTTTTGGAACTAAAATACGTGTGTTTAGAGTTATTCTAATGCCTGAAATTGGTCAAAATAGAAGCTTCTGAGTAGGAGAAAAAGTCTGTAAAAATTGACATTTTTGACACATGGAGGCTTTACAAAGTAGTTATTCGACATGAGGCACAATCCAAATGACATTTTGAATCAATTTTTCTACAGTCCAAAAAATCAATTTTCTGATAAAAAACGATGACCCGGGACCTCTTGAACTTTCTCCAGATGGTCAGAAATGGTCATTTTTTAATGTTTAATTTTTTGACTATAAATGACTATTTCATGTGAATTATCACTTTTGGAACTAAAATAAATGTGTTTAGAGTCATTTTAATGCCTGAAATTGGTCGAAATAGAAGCTTCTGAGTAGGGGAAAGAGTCTGTAAAAATGCCAATTTTGGTCACATTGAGGCTTTTAAAAAGTAGTTATTCAACATGAGGTATAATCCAAAAGACATTTTGAATCTATTTTTCTACAGTCCAAAAAATCAATTTTCTGATGAAGAACGATGAACCGTGACCTGTCGAACTTTCTCCAGATGGTCAGAAATGGTAATTTTGTAATGTTTAATTTTTTGACTGTAAAGGAGTATTGCCTGTGAATTATCACTTTTGGAACTAAAATAAATGTGTTTAGAGTCATTCTTATGCCTGAAATTGGTTGAAATAGAAGCTTCTGAGTAGGAGAAAAAGTGTGTAAAATGGCAATCTTGGTCACATTGAGGCTTTAAAAAGTAGTTATTCAACATGAGGCACAATCCAAAGGACATTTTGAATCAATTTATCTACAGTCCAAAAAAATCAATTTTCTGATGAAAAGCAATGACTATTGCATGTGAATTATCACTTTTGGAACTAAAATACGTGTGTTTAGAGTTGTTCTAATGCCTGAAATTGGTCAAAATAGAAGCTTCTGAGTAGGAGAAAAAGTCTGTAAAAATTGCAATTTTGACACATTGAGGCTTTACAAAGTAGTTATTCAACATGAGGACCAATCCAAATGACATTTTGAATAAATTTTTCTACAGTCCAAAAAATCAATTTTCTCATGAAAAACTATGACCTGTCGAACTTTCTCCAGATGGTCAGAAATGGTCATTTTTTAATGTTTAATTTTTTGACTATAAATGACTATTTCATGTGAATTATCACTTTTGGAACTAAAATAAATGTATTTAGAGTCATTTTAATGCCTGAAATTGGTCGAAATAGAAGCTTCTGAGTAGGAGAAAGAGTCTGTAAAAAGACCAATTTTGGTCACATTGAGGCTTTAGAAAGTAGTCATTCAACATGAGGCACAATCCGAATGACATTTTGAATCAATTAATCTACAGTCCAAAAAATCAATTTTCTGATGAAGAACGATGAACCGTGACCTGTCGAACTTTCTCCAGATGGTCAGAAATGGTAATTTTGTAATGTTTCATTTATTGACTGTAAAGGATTATTGCATGTGAATTATCACTTTTGGAACTAAAATAAGTGTGTTTAGAGTCATTTTAATGCCTGAAATTGGTCGAAATAGAAGCTTCTGAGTAGGAGAAAAAGTCTGTAAAATGGCAATCTTGGTCACATTGAGGCTTTAAAAAGTAGTTATTCAACATGAGGCACAATCCAAATGACATTTTGAATCAATTTATCTACAGTCCAAAAAATCTATCTTCTGATGAAAAGCAATGACCCGTGACCTGTCAAACTTTCTCCAGATGGTCAGAAATGGTAATTTTTTAATGTTTAATTTTTTGACTATAAATGACTATTATATGTGAATTATCACTTTTGGAACTAAAATAAATGTGTTTAGAGTCATTTGAATGCCTGAAATTGGTCGAAATAGAAGCTTCTGAGTAGGAGAAAAAGTGTGTAAAAATTGCAATTTTTGACACATGGAGGCTTTACAAAGTAGTTATTCAACATGAGGCTCAATCAAAATGACATTTTGAATCAAGTTTTCTACAGTCCAAAAAATCAATTTTCTGATGAAAAACGATGACCCGTGACCTGTCGAACTTTTTCCAGATGGTCAAAAATGGTAATTTTTTAAAGTTAAATTTTTTGACTATAACTGACTATTTCATGTGAATTATCACTTTTGGAACTAAAATAAATGTGTTTAGAGTCATTTTAATGCCTGAAATTGGTCGAAATAGAAGCTTCTGAGTAGGAGAAATAGTGTGTAAAAATGCCAATTTTGGTCACATTAAGGCTTTAAAAAGTAGTTATTCAACATGAGGCAGAATCCAAATGACATTTTGAATCAATTTATCTACAGTCAAAAAAATCAATTTGCTGATGAAAAACGATGACCCGTGACCTGTCGAACTTTCTCCAGATGGTCAGAAATGGTAATTTTTTATGTTTAACTGTTTGACTGTAAATGACTATTGCATATGAATTATCACTTTTGGAACGCAAATAAGTGAGTTTAGAGTCATTCTTACGCCTGAAATTGGTTGAAATAGAAGCTTCTGAGGAGGAGAAATAGTCTGTAAAAATTACAATTTTTGACACATTGAGGCTTTAAAAAGTAGTTATTAAACATGAGGCACAATCCAAATGACATTTTGAATCAATTTATCTACAGTCCAAAAAATCAATTTTCTGATGAAAAACGATGAACCGTGACCTGTCGAACTTTCTCCAGATGGTCAGAAATGGTCATTTTTTAATGTTTAATTTTTTGACTATAAATGACTATTTCATGTGAATTATCACTTTTGGAACTAAAATAAATGTGTTTAGAGTCATTTTAATGCCTGAAATTGGTCCTACTATAAGCTTCTGAGTAGGAGAAAAAGTCTGTAAAAATGCCAATTTTGGTCACATTGGGGCTTTAGAAAGTAGTTATTCAACATGAGGCACAATCCGAATGACATTTTGAATCAATTTATCTACAGTCCAAAAAATCAATTTTCTGATGAAAAACGATGACCCTTGACCTGTCGAACATTCTCCAGATGGTCAAAAATAGTAATTTTGTAATGTTTAAGTTTTTTGACTATAAATGACTATTTCATGTGAATTATCAATTTTGGAACTAAAATACATGTGTTTAGAGTCATTTTAATGCCTGAAATTGGTCGAAATAGAAGCTTCGAAGTAGGAGAAAAAGTCTGTAAAAATGCCAATTTTGGTAACATTGAGGCTTTAAAATGTAGTTATTCAACCTGAGGCAGAATTCGAATGACATTTTGAATCAATTTTTCTACAGTTCAAAAAATCAATTTTCTGATGAAAAACGATGACCCGTGACCTGTCGAACTTTCTCCAGACGGTCAGAGATGGTAATTTTTTAATAATTAATTTTTTGACTGTAAATGAGTATTGCATGTGAATTATCACTTTTGGAACTAAAATAAGTGTGTTTAGAGTCATTTTAATGCCTGAAATTGGTTGAAATAGAAGCTTCTGAGTAGGAGAAAAAGTGTGTAAAATGGCAATCTTGGTCACATTGAGGCTTTAAAAAGTAGTTATTCAACATGAGGC
Organism: Triturus cristatus; assembly: GCF_964204655.1. Classification (NCBI taxonomy): domain Eukaryota; kingdom Metazoa; phylum Chordata; class Amphibia; order Caudata; family Salamandridae; genus Triturus; species Triturus cristatus. The sequence continues at coordinate 836,901,696 of NC_140594.1, forward strand.
ACAATCCAAAGGACATTTTGAATCAATTTATCTACAGTCCAAAAAAATCAATTTTCTGATGAAAAGCAATGACTATTGCATGTGAATTATCACTTTTGGAACTAAAATACGTGTGTTTAGAGTTGTTCTAATGCCTGAAATTGGTCAAAATAGAAGCTTCTGAGTAGGAGAAAAAGTCTGTAAAAATTGCAATTTTGACACATTGAGGCTTTACAAAGTAGTTATTCAACATGAGGACCAATCCAAATGACATTTTGAATAAATTTTTCTACAGTCCAAAAAATCAATTTTCTCATGAAAAACTATGACCTGTCGAACTTTCTCCAGATGGTCAGAAATGGTCATTTTTTAATGTTTAATTTTTTGACTATAAATGACTATTTCATGTGAATTATCACTTTTGGAACTAAAATAAATGTATTTAGAGTCATTTTAATGCCTGAAATTGGTCGAAATAGAAGCTTCTGAGTAGGAGAAAGAGTCTGTAAAAAGACCAATTTTGGTCACATTGAGGCTTTAGAAAGTAGTCATTCAACATGAGGCACAATCCGAATGACATTTTGAATCAATTAATCTACAGTCCAAAAAATCAATTTTCTGATGAAGAACGATGAACCGTGACCTGTCGAACTTTCTCCAGATGGTCAGAAATGGTAATTTTGTAATGTTTCATTTATTGACTGTAAAGGATTATTGCATGTGAATTATCACTTTTGGAACTAAAATAAGTGTGTTTAGAGTAATTTTAATGCCTGAAATTGGTCGAAATAGAAGCTTCTGAGTAGGAGAAAAAGTCTGTAAAATGGCAATCTTGGTCACATTGAGGCTTTAAAAAGTAGTTATTCAACATGAGGCACAATCCAAATGACATTTTGAATCAATTTATCTACAGTCCAAAAAATCTATCTTCTGATGAAAAGCAATGACCCGTGACCTGTCAAACTTTCTCCAGATGGTCAGAAATGGTAATTTTTTAATGTTTAATTTTTTGACTATAAATGACTATTATATGTGAATTATCACTTTTGGAACTAAAATAAATGTGTTTAGAGTCATTTGAATGCCTGAAATTGGTCGAAATAGAAGCTTCTGAGTAGGAGAAAAAGTGTGTAAAAATTGCAATTTTTGACACATGGAGGCTTTACAAAGTAGTTATTCAACATGAGGCTCAATCAAAATGACATTTTGAATCAAGTTTTCTACAGTCCAAAAAATCAATTTTCTGATGAAAAACGATGACCCGTGACCTGTCGAACTTTTTCCAGATGGTCAAAAATGGTAATTTTTTAAAGTTAAATTTTTTGACTATAAATGACTATTTCATGTGAATTATCACTTTTGGAACTAAAATAAATGTGTTTAGAGTCATTTTAATGCCTGAAATTGGTCGAAATAGAAGCTTCTGAGTAGGAGAAATAGTGTGTAAAAATGCCAATTTTGGTCACATTAAGGCTTTAAAAAGTAGTTATTCAACATGAGGCAGAATCCAAATGACATTTTGAATCAATTTATCTACAGTCAAAAAAATCAATTTTCTGATGAAAAACGATGACCCGTGACCTGTCGAACTTTCTCCAGATGGTCAGAAATGGTAATTTTTTATGTTTAACTGTTTGACTGTAAATGACTATTGCATATGAATTATCACTTTTGGAACGCAAATAAGTGAGTTTAGAGTCATTCTTACGCCTGAAATTGGTTGAAATAGAAGCTTCTGAGGAGGAGAAATAGTCTGTAAAAATTACAATTTTTGACACATTGAGGCTTTAAAAAGTAGTTATTAAACATGAGGCACAATCCAAATGACATTTTGAATCAATTTATCTACAGTCCAAAAAATCAATTTTCTGATGAAAAACGATGAACCGTGACCTGTCGAACTTTCTCCAGATGGTCAGAAATGGTCATTTTTTAATGTTTAATTTTTTGACTATAAATGACTATTTCATGTGAATTATCACTTTTGGAACTAAAATAAATGTGTTTAGAGTCATTTTAATGCCTGAAATTGGTCCTACTATAAGCTTCTGAGTAGGAGAAAAAGTCTGTAAAAATGCCAATTTTGGTCACATTGGGGCTTTAGAAAGTAGTTATTCAACATGAGGCACAATCCGAATGACATTTTGAATCAATTTATCTACAGTCCAAAAAATCAATTTTCTGATGAAAAACGATGACCCTTGACCTGTCGAACTTTCTCCAGATGGTCAAAAATAGTAATTTTGTAATGTTTAAGTTTTTTGACTATAAATGACTATTTCATGTGAATTATCAATTTTGGAACTAAAATACATGTGTTTAGAGTCATTTTAATGCCTGAAATTGGTCGAAATAGAAGCTTCGAAGTAGGAGAAAAAGTCTGTAAAAATGCCAATTTTGGTAACATTGAGGCTTTAAAATGTAGTTATTCAACCTGAGGCAGAATTCGAATGACATTTTGAATCAATTTTTCTACAGTTCAAAAAATCAATTTTCTGATGAAAAACGATGACCCGTGACCTGTCGAACTTTCTCCAGACGGTCAGAGATGGTAATTTTTTAATAATTAATTTTTTGACTGTAAATGAGTATTGCATGTGAATTAACACTTTTGGAACTAAAATAAGTGTGTTTAGAGTCATTTTAATGCCTGAAATTGGTCGAAATAGAAGCTTCGAAGTAGGAGAAAAAGTCTGTAAAAATGCCAATTTTGGTAACATTGAGGCTTTAAAATGTAGTTATTCAACCTGAGGCAGAATTCGAATGACATTTTGAATCAATTTTTCTACAGTTCAAAAAATCAATTTTCTGATGAAAAACGATGACCCGTGACCTGTCGAACTTTCTCCAGACGGTCAGAGATGGTAATTTTTTAATAATTAATTTTTTGACTGTAAATGAGTATTGCATGTGAATTATCACTTTTGGAACTAAAATAAGTGTGTTTAGAGTCATTCTTATGCCTGAAATTGGTTGAAATAGAAGCTTCTGAGTAGGAGAAAAAGTCTGTAAAAAGACCAATTTTGGTCACATTGAGGCTTTAGATAATAGTTATTCAACATGAGGCACAATTCGAATGACATTTTGAATCAATTAATCTACAGTCCAAAAAATCAATTTTCTGATGAAGAACGATGAACCGTGCGTGACCTGTCGAACTTTCTCCAGATGGTCAGAAATGGTAATTTTGTAATGTTTAGTTTTTTGACTGTAAAGGATTATTGCATGTGAATTATCACTTTTGGAACTAAAATAGGTGTGTTTAGAGTCATTTTAATGCCTGAAATTGGTCGAAATAGAAGCTTCTGAGTAGGAGAAAAAGTCTGTAAAATGGCAATCTTGTTCACATTGAGGCTTTAAAAAGTAGTTATTCAACATGAGGCACAATCCAAAGGACATTTTGAATCAATTTATCTACAGTCCAAAAAATCAATTTTCTGATGAAAAGCAATGACCCGTGAGCTGTCAAACTTTCTCCAGACGGTCAGAGATGGTAATTTTTTAATGTTTAATTTGTTGACTATAAATGACTATTATATGTGAATTATCACTTTTGGAACTAAAATAAATGTGTTTAGAGTCATTTTAATGCCTGAAATTGGTCGAAATAGAAGCTTCTGAGTAGGAGAAAAAGTGTGTAAAAATTGCAATTTTTGACACATGGAGGCTTTACAAAGTAGTTATTCACTATGAGGCACAATCCAAATGACATTTTGAATCAATTTTTCTACAGTCCTAAAAATCAATTTTCTGATAAAAAACGATGACCCGGGACCTGTTGAACTTTCTCCAGATGGTCCGAAATGGTAATTTTTTAATGTTTAATTTTTTGACTATAAATGACTATTTCATGTGAATTATCACTTTTGGAACTAAAATAAATGTGTTTAGAGTCATTTTAATGCCTGAAATTGGTCGAAATAGAAGCTTCTGAGTAGGAGAAAAAGTGTGTAAAAATGCCAATTTTGGTCACATTAAGGCTTTAAAAAGTAGTTATTCAACATGAGGCAGAATCCAAATGACATTTTGAATCAATTTATCTACAGTCAAAAAAATCAATTTTCTGATGAAAAACGATGACCCGTGACCTGTCGAACTTTCTCCAGATCGTCAGAAATGGTCATTTTGTAATGTTTAAGTTTTTTGACTATAAATGACTATTTCATGTGAATTATCACTTTTGGAACTAAAATAAATGTGTTTAGAGTCATTTTAATGCCTGAAATTGGTCGAAATAGAAGCTTCGAAGTAGGAGAAAAAGTCTGTAAAAATGCCAATTTTGGTAACATTGAGGCTTTAAAATGTAGTTATTCAACCTGAGGCAGAATTCGAATGACATTTTGAATCAATTTTTCTACAGTTCAAAAAATCAATTTTCTGATGAAAAACGATGACCCGTGACCTGTCGAACTTTCTCCAGACGGTCAGAGATGGTAATTTTTTAATAATTAATTTTTTGACTGTAAATGACTATTGCATGTGAATTATCACTTTTGGAACTAAAATAAGTGTGTTTAGAGTCATTTTAATGCCTGAAATTGGTTGAAATAGAAGCTTCTGAGTAGGAGAAAAAGTGTGTAAAAATGCCAATTTTGGTCACATTGAGGCTTTAATAAGTAGATATTCAACAATCGGCACAATCCAAATGACATTTTGAATCATTTTTTGTACAGTCCAAAAAATCAATCTTCTGATGAAAAACGATGATCTGTCGAGCTTTCTCCAGACGGTCAGAGATGGTAAGTTTTTTAATGTTTAATTCTTTGACTGTAAATGACTATTGCATGTGAATTATCACTTTTGGAACTAAAATACGTGTGTTTAGAGTTATTCTAATGCCTGAAATTGGTCAAAATAGAAGCTTCTGAGTAGGAGAAAAAGTCTGTAAAAATTGCAATTTTTGACACATGGAGGCTTTACAAAGTAGTTATTCAACTTGAGGCACAATCCAAATGACATTTTGAATCAATTTTTCTACAGTCCAAAAAATCAATTTTCTGATAAAAAACGATGACCCGGGACCTCTTGAACTTTCTCCAGATGGTCCGAAATGGTAATTTTTTAATGTTTAATTTTTTGACTATAAATGACTATTTCATGTGAATTATCACTTTTGGAACTAAAATAAATGTGTTTAGAGTCATTTTAATGCCTGAAATTTGTCGAAATAGAAGCTTCTGAGTAGGAGAAAAAGTGTGTAAAAGGCCAATTTTGGTCACATTAAGGCTTTTCAAAGTAGTTATTCAACATGGGGCAGAATCCGAATGACATTTTGAGTCAATTTATCTACAGTCAAAAAAATCAATTTTCTGATGAAAAACGATGACCCGTGACCTGTTGAACTTTCTCCAGATGGTCAGAAATGGTAATTTTTTTATGTTTAATTGTTTGACTGTAAATGACTATTGCATATGAATTATCACATTTGGAACGAAAATAAGTGAGTTTAGAGTCATTTTAATGCCTGAAATTGGTTAAAATAGAAGCTTCTGAGTAATAGAAAAAGTCTGTAAAAATGGCTATTTTGGTCACACTGATGCTTTAAAAAGTAGTTATTCAACATGAGGCACAATCTAAGTGACATTTTGAATCAACATTTTTGCAGTCCAAAAATCAATTTTCTGATGAAAAACGATCACCTGTGACCTGTCGAACTTTCTCCAGATGGTCAGAAATGGTAATTTTGTAATATTTAATTTTTTGACTGTAAAGGAGTATTGCATGTGAATTATCACTTTTGGAACTAAAATAAGTGTGTTTAGAGTCATTCTTATGCCTGAAATTGGTTGAAATAGAAGCTTCTGAGTAGGAGAAAAAGTCTGTAAAAAGACCAATTTTGGTCACATTGAGGCTTTAGATAGTAGTTATTCAACATGAGGCACAATCCGAATGACATTTTGAATCAATTAATCTACAGTCCAAAAAATCAATTTTCTGATGAAGAACGATGAACCTTGACCTGTCGAACTTTCTCCAGATGGTCAGAAATGGTAATTTTTGTAATGTTTAGTTTATTGACTGTAAAGGATTATTGCATGTGAATTATCACTTTTGGAACTAAAATAGGTGTGTTTAGAGTCATTTTAATGCCTGAAATTGGTCGAAATAGAAGCTTCTGAGTAGGAGAAAAAGTCTGTAAAATGGCAATCTTGGTCACATTGAGGCTTTAAAAAGTAGTTATTCAACATGAGGCACAATCCAAATGACATTTTGAATCAATTTATCTACAGTCCAAAAAATCAATCTTCTGATGAAAAGCAAAGACCCGTGACCTGTCAAACTTTCTCCAGATGGTCAGAAATGGTAATTTTTTAATGTTTAATTTTTTGACTATAAATGACTATTATATGTGAATTATCACTTTTGGAACTAAAATAAATGTGTTTAGAGTCATTTTAATGCCTGAAATTGGTCGAAATAGAAGCTTCTGAGTAGGAGAAAAAGTGTGTAAAAATTGCAATTTTTGACACATGGAGGCTTTACAAAGTAGTTATTCAATATGAGGCACAATCCAAATGACATTTTGAATCAATTTTTCTACAGTCCTAAAAATCAATTTTCTGATAAAAAACGATGACCCGGGACCTGTTGAACTTTCTCCAGATGGTCCGAAATGGTAATTTTTTAATGTTTAATTTTTGGACTATAAATGACTATTTCATGTGAATTATCACTTTTGGAACTAAAATAAATGTGTTTAGAGTCATTTTAATGCCTGAAATTGGTCGAAATAGAAGCTTCTGAGTAGGAGAAAAAGTGTGTAAAAATGCCAATTTTGGTCACATTAAGGCTTTAAAAAGTAGTTATTCAACATGAGGCAGAATCCAAATGACATTTTGAATCAATTTATCTACAGTCAAAAAAATCAATTTTCTGATGAAAAACGATGACCCGTGACCTGTCGAACTTTCTCCAGATGGTCAGAAATGGTCATTTTGTAATGTTTAAGTTTTTTGACTATAAATGACTATTTCATGTGAATTATCACTTTTGGAACTAAAATAAATGTGTTTAGAGTCATTTTAATGCCTTAAATTGGTCGAAATAGAAGCTTCGAAGTAGGAGAAAAAGTCTGTAAAAATGCCAATTTTGGGAACATTGAGGCTTTAAAATGTAGTTATTCAACCTGAGGCAGAATTCGAATGACATTTTGAATCAATTTTTCTACAGTTCAAAAAATCAATTTTCTGATGAAAAACGATGACCCGTGACCTGTTGAACTTTCTCCAGACGGTCAGAGATGGTAATTTTTTAATAATTAATTTTTTGACTGTAAATGAGTATTGCATGTGAATTATCACTTTTGGAACTAAAATAAGTGTGTTTAGAGTCATTTTAATGCCTGAAATTGGTTGAAATAGAAGCTTCTGAGTAGGAGAAAAAGTGTGTAAAAATGCCAATTTTGGTCACATTGAGGCTTTAATAAGTAGATATTTAACAATCGGCACAATCCAAATGACATTTTGAATCAATTTTTGTACAGTCCAAAAAATCAATCTTCTGATGAAAAACGATGATCTGTCGAGCTTTCTCCAGACGGTCAGAGATGGTAAGTTTTTTAATATTTAATTTTTTGACTGTAAATGACTATTGCATGTGAATTATCACTTTTGGAACTAAAATACGTGTGTTTAGAGTTATTCTAATGCCTGAAATTGGTCAAAATAGAAGCTTCTGAGTAGGAGAAAAAGTCTGTAAAAATTGCAATTTTTGACACATGGAGGCTTTACAAAGTAGTTATTCAACATGAGGCACAATCCAAATGACATTTTAAATCAATTTTTCTACAGTCCAAAAAAATCAATTTTCTGATAAAAAACGACCCGGGACCTCTTGAACTTTCTCCAGATGGTCCGAAATGGTAATTTTTTAATGTTTAGTTTTTTGACTATAAATGACTATTTCATGTGAATTATCACTTTTGGAACTAAAATAAATGTGTTTAGAGTCATTTTAATGCCTGAAATTGGTCGAAATAGAAGCTTCGAAGTAGGAAAAAAAGTCTGTAAAAATGCCAATTTTGGTAACATTGAGGCTTTAAAATGTAGTTATTCAACCTGAGGCAGAATTCGAATGACATTTTGACTCAATTTTTCTACAGTTCAAAAAATCAATTTTCTGATGAAAAACGATGACCCGTGACCTGTCGAACTTTCTCCAGACGGTCAGAGATCGTAATTTTTTAATAATTAATTTTTTGACTGTAAATGAGTATTGCATGTGAATTATCACTTTTGGAACTAAAATAAGTGTGTTTAGAGTCATTTTAATGCCTGAAATTGGTTGAAATAGAAGCTTCTGAGTAGGAGAAAAAGTGTGTAAAAATGCCAATTTTGGTCACATTGAGGCTTTAATAAGTAGATATTTAACAATCGGCACAATCCAAATGACATTTTGAATCAATTTTTGTACAGTCCAAAAAATCAATCTTCTGATGAAAAACGATGATCTGTCGAGCTTTCTCCAGACGGTCAGAGATGGTAAGTTTTTTAATGTTTAATTTTTTGACTGTAAATGACTATTGCATGTGAATTATCACTTTTGGAACTAAAATACGTGTGTTTAGAGTTATTCTAATGCCTGAAATTGGTCAAAAAAGAAGCTTCTGAGTAGGAGAAAAAGTCTGTAAAAATTGCAATTTTTGACACATGGAGGCTTTACAAAGTAGTTATTCAACATGAGGCACAATCCAAATGACATTTTGAATCAATTTTTCTACAGTCCAAAAAATCAATTTTCTGATAAAAAACGATGACCCGGGACCTCTTGAACTTTCTCCAGATGGTCCGAAATGGTAATTTTTTAATGTTTAATTTTTTGACTATAAATGGCTATTTCATGTGAATTATCACTTTTGGAACTAAAATAAATGTGTTTAGAGTCATTTTAATGCCTGAAATTGGTCGAAATAGAAGCTTCGAAGTAGGAAAAAAAGTCTGTAAAAATGCCAATTTTGGTAACATTGAGGCTTTAAAATGTAGTTATTCAACCTGAGGCAGAATTCGAATGACATTTTGACTCAATTTTTCTACAGTTCAAAAAATCAATTTTCTGATGAAAAACGATGACCCGTGACCTGTCGAACTTTCTCCAGACGGTCAGAGATGGTAATTTTTTAATAATTAATTTTTTGACTGTAAATGAGTATTGCATGTGAATTATCACTTTTGGAACTAAAATAAGTGTGTTTAGAGTCATTTTAATGCCTGAAATTGGTTGAAATAGAAGCTTCTGAGTAGGAGAAAAAGTGTGTAAAAATGCCAATTTTGTCCACATTGAGGCTTTAATAAGTAGATATTCAACAATCGGCACAATCCAAATGACATTTTGAATCAATTTTTGTACAGTCCAAAAAATCAATCTTCTGATGAAAAACGATGATCTGTCGAGCTTTCTCCAGACGGTCAGAGATGGTAAGTTTTTTAATGTTTAATTTTTTTACTGTAAATGACTATTGCATGTGAATTATCACTTTTGGAACTAAAATACGTGTGTTTAGAGTTATTCTAATGCCTGAAATTGGTCAAAATAGAAGCTTCTGAGTAGGAGAAAAAGTCTGTAAAAATTGACATTTTTGACACATGGAGGCTTTACAAAGTAGTTATTCGACATGAGGCACAATCCAAATGACATTTTGAATCAATTTTTCTACAGTCCAAAAAATCAATTTTCTGATAAAAAACGATGACCCGGGACCTCTTGAACTTTCTCCAGATGGTCAGAAATGGTCATTTTTTAATGTTTAATTTTTTGACTATAAATGACTATTTCATGTGAATTATCACTTTTGGAACTAAAATAAATGTGTTTAGAGTCATTTTAATGCCTGAAATTGGTCGAAATAGAAGCTTCTGAGTAGGGGAAAGAGTCTGTAAAAATGCCAATTTTGGTCACATTGAGGCTTTTAAAAAGTAGTTATTCAACATGAGGTATAATCCAAAAGACATTTTGAATCTATTTTTCTACAGTCCAAAAAATCAATTTTCTGATGAAGAACGATGAACCGTGACCTGTCGAACTTTCTCCAGATGGTCAGAAATGGTAATTTTGTAATGTTTAATTTTTTGACTGTAAAGGAGTATTGCCTGTGAATTATCACTTTTGGAACTAAAATAAATGTGTTTAGAGTCATTCTTATGCCTGAAATTGGTTGAAATAGAAGCTTCTGAGTAGGAGAAAAAGTGTGTAAAATGGCAATCTTGGTCACATTGAGGCTTTAAAAAGTAGTTATTCAACATGAGGCACAATCCAAAGGACATTTTGAATCAATTTATCTACAGTCCAAAAAAATCAATTTTCTGATGAAAAGCAATGACTATTGCATGTGAATTATCACTTTTGGAACTAAAATACGTGTGTTTAGAGTTGTTCTAATGCCTGAAATTGGTCAAAATAGAAGCTTCTGAGTAGGAGAAAAAGTCTGTAAAAATTGCAATTTTGACACATTGAGGCTTTACAAAGTAGTTATTCAACATGAGGACCAATCCAAATGACATTTTGAATAAATTTTTCTACAGTCCAAAAAATCAATTTTCTCATGAAAAACTATGACCTGTCGAACTTTCTCCAGATGGTCAGAAATGGTCATTTTTTAATGTTTAATTTTTTGACTATAAATGACTATTTCATGTGAATTATCACTTTTGGAACTAAAATAAATGTATTTAGAGTCATTTTAATGCCTGAAATTGGTCGAAATAGAAGCTTCTGAGTAGGAGAAAGAGTCTGTAAAAAGACCAATTTTGGTCACATTGAGGCTTTAGAAAGTAGTCATTCAACATGAGGCACAATCCGAATGACATTTTGAATCAATTAATCTACAGTCCAAAAAATCAATTTTCTGATGAAGAACGATGAACCGTGACCTGTCGAACTTTCTCCAGATGGTCAGAAATGGTAATTTTGTAATGTTTCATTTATTGACTGTAAAGGATTATTGCATGTGAATTATCACTTTTGGAACTAAAATAAGTGTGTTTAGAGTCATTTTAATGCCTGAAATTGGTCGAAATAGAAGCTTCTGAGTAGGAGAAAAAGTCTGTAAAATGGCAATCTTGGTCACATTGAGGCTTTAAAAAGTAGTTATTCAACATGAGGCACAATCCAAATGACATTTTGAATCAATTTATCTACAGTCCAAAAAATCTATCTTCTGATGAAAAGCAATGACCCGTGACCTGTCAAACTTTCTCCAGATGGTCAGAAATGGTAATTTTTTAATGTTTAATTTTTTGACTATAAATGACTATTATATGTGAATTATCACTTTTGGAACTAAAATAAATGTGTTTAGAGTCATTTGAATGCCTGAAATTGGTCGAAATAGAAGCTTCTGAGTAGGAGAAAAAGTGTGTAAAAATTGCAATTTTTGACACATGGAGGCTTTACAAAGTAGTTATTCAACATGAGGCTCAATCAAAATGACATTTTGAATCAAGTTTTCTACAGTCCAAAAAATCAATTTTCTGATGAAAAACGATGACCCGTGACCTGTCGAACTTTTTCCAGATGGTCAAAAATGGTAATTTTTTAAAGTTAAATTTTTTGACTATAACTGACTATTTCATGTGAATTATCACTTTTGGAACTAAAATAAATGTGTTTAGAGTCATTTTAATGCCTGAAATTGGTCGAAATAGAAGCTTCTGAGTAGGAGAAATAGTGTGTAAAAATGCCAATTTTGGTCACATTAAGGCTTTAAAAAGTAGTTATTCAACATGAGGCAGAATCCAAATGACATTTTGAATCAATTTATCTACAGTCAAAAAAATCAATTTTCTGATGAAAAACGATGACCCGTGACCTGTCGAACTTTCTCCAGATGGTCAGAAATGGTAATTTTTTATGTTTAACTGTTTGACTGTAAATGACTATTGCATATGAATTATCACTTTTGGAACGCAAATAAGTGAGTTTAGAGTCATTCTTACGCCTGAAATTGGTTGAAATAGAAGCTTCTGAGGAGGAGAAATAGTCTGTAAAAATTACAATTTTTGACACATTGAGGCTTTAAAAAGTAGTTATTAAACATGAGGCACAATCCAAATGACATTTTGAATCAATTTATCTACAGTCCAAAAAATCAATTTTCTGATGAAAAACGATGAACCGTGACCTGTCGAACTTTCTCCAGATGGTCAGAAATGGTCATTTTTTAATGTTTAATTTTTTGACTATAAATGACTATTTCATGTGAATTATCACTTTTGGAACTAAAATAAATGTGTTTAGAGTCATTTTAATGCCTGAAATTGGTCCTACTATAAGCTTCTGAGTAGGAGAAAAAGTCTGTAAAAATGCCAATTTTGGTCACATTGGGGCTTTAGAAAGTAGTTATTCAACATGAGGCACAATCCGAATGACATTTTGAATCAATTTATCTACAGTCCAAAAAATCAATTTTCTGATGAAAAACGATGACCCTTGACCTGTCGAACTTTCTCCAGATGGTCAAAAATAGTAATTTTGTAATGTTTAAGTTTTTTGACTATAAATGACTATTTCATGTGAATTATCAATTTTGGAACTAAAATACATGTGTTTAGAGTCATTTTAATGCCTGAAATTGGTCGAAATAGAAGCTTCGAAGTAGGAGAAAAAGTCTGTAAAAATGCCAATTTTGGTAACATTGAGGCTTTAAAATGTAGTTATTCAACCTGAGGCAGAATTCGAATGACATTTTGAATCAATTTTTCTACAGTTCAAAAAATCAATTTTCTGATGAAAAACGATGACCCGTGACCTGTCGAACTTTCTCCAGACGGTCAGAGATGGTAATTTTTTAATAATTAATTTTTTGACTGTAAATGAGTATTGCATGTGAATTATCACTTTTGGAACTAAAATAAGTGTGTTTAGAGTCATTTTAATGCCTGAAATTGGTTGAAATAGAAGCTTCTGAGTAGGAGAAAAAGTGTGTAAAATGGCAATCTTGGTCACATTGAGGCTTTAAAAAGTAGTTATTCAACATGAGGCACAATCCAAAGGACATTTTGAATCAATTTATCTACAGTCCAAAAAAATCAATTTTCTGATGAAAAGCAATGACTATTGCATGTGAATTATCACTTTTGGAACTAAAATACGTGTGTTTAGAGTTGTTCTAATGCCTGAAATTGGTCAAAATAGAAGCTTCTGAGTAGGAGAAAAAGTCTGTAAAAATTGCAATTTTGACACATTGAGGCTTTACAAAGTAGTTATTCAACATGAGGACCAATCCAAATGACATTTTGAATAAATTTTTCTACAGTCCAAAAAATCAATTTTCTCATGAAAAACTATGACCTGTCGAACTTTCTCCAGATGGTCAGAAATGGTCATTTTTTAATGTTTAATTTTTTGACTATAAATGACTATTTCATGTGAATTATCACTTTTGGAACTAAAATAAATGTATTTAGAGTCATTTTAATGCCTGAAATTGGTCGAAATAGAAGCTTCTGAGTAGGAGAAAGAGTCTGTAAAAAGACCAATTTTGGTCACATTGAGGCTTTAGAAAGTAGTCATTCAACATGAGGCACAATCCGAATGACATTTTGAATCAATTAATCTACAGTCCAAAAAATCAATTTTCTGATGAAGAACGATGAACCGTGACCTGTCGAACTTTCTCCAGATGGTCAGAAATGGTAATTTTGTAATGTTTCATTTATTGACTGTAAAGGATTATTGCATGTGAATTATCACTTTTGGAACTAAAATAAGTGTGTTTAGAGTAATTTTAATGCCTGAAATTGGTCGAAATAGAAGCTTCTGAGTAGGAGAAAAAGTCTGTAAAATGGCAATCTTGGTCACATTGAGGCTTTAAAAAGTAGTTATTCAACATGAGGCACAATCCAAATGACATTTTGAATCAATTTATCTACAGTCCAAAAAATCTATCTTCTGATGAAAAGCAATGACCCGTGACCTGTCAAACTTTCTCCAGATGGTCAGAAATGGTAATTTTTTAATGTTTAATTTTTTGACTATAAATGACTATTATATGTGAATTATCACTTTTGGAACTAAAATAAATGTGTTTAGAGTCATTTGAATGCCTGAAATTGGTCGAAATAGAAGCTTCTGAGTAGGAGAAAAAGTGTGTAAAAATTGCAATTTTTGACACATGGAGGCTTTACAAAGTAGTTATTCAACATGAGGCTCAATCAAAATGACATTTTGAATCAAGTTTTCTACAGTCCAAAAAATCAATTTTCTGATGAAAAACGATGACCCGTGACCTGTCGAACTTTTTCCAGATGGTCAAAAATGGTAATTTTTTAAAGTTAAATTTTTTGACTATAAATGACTATTTCATGTGAATTATCACTTTTGGAACTAAAATAAATGTGTTTAGAGTCATTTTAATGCCTGAAATTGGTCGAAATAGAAGCTTCTGAGTAGGAGAAATAGTGTGTAAAAATGCCAATTTTGGTCACATTAAGGCTTTAAAAAGTAGTTATTCAACATGAGGCAGAATCCAAATGACATTTTGAATCAATTTATCTACAGTCAAAAAAATCAATTTTCTGATGAAAAACGATGACCCGTGACCTGTCGAACTTTCTCCAGATGGTCAGAAATGGTAATTTTTTATGTTTAACTGTTTGACTGTAAATGACTATTGCATATGAATTATCACTTTTGGAACGCAAATAAGTGAGTTTAGAGTCATTCTTACGCCTGAAATTGGTTGAAATAGAAGCTTCTGAGGAGGAGAAATAGTCTGTAAAAATTACAATTTTTGACACATTGAGGCTTTAAAAAGTAGTTATTAAACATGAGGCACAATCCAAATGACATTTTGAATCAATTTATCTACAGTCCAAAAAATCAATTTTCTGATGAAAAACGATGAACCGTGACCTGTCGAACTTTCTCCAGATGGTCAGAAATGGTCATTTTTTAATGTTTAATTTTTTGACTATAAATGACTATTTCATGTGAATTATCACTTTTGGAACTAAAATAAATGTGTTTAGAGTCATTTTAATGCCTGAAATTGGTCCTACTATAAGCTTCTGAGTAGGAGAAAAAGTCTGTAAAAATGCCAATTTTGGTCACATTGGGGCTTTAGAAAGTAGTTATTCAACATGAGGCACAATCCGAATGACATTTTGAATCAATTTATCTACAGTCCAAAAAATCAATTTTCTGATGAAAAACGATGACCCTTGACCTGTCGAACTTTCTCCAGATGGTCAAAAATAGTAATTTTGTAATGTTTAAGTTTTTTGACTATAAATGACTATTTCATGTGAATTATCAATTTTGGAACTAAAATACATGTGTTTAGAGTCATTTTAATGCCTGAAATTGGTCGAAATAGAAGCTTCGAAGTAGGAGAAAAAGTCTGTAAAAATGCCAATTTTGGTAACATTGAGGCTTTAAAATGTAGTTATTCAACCTGAGGCAGAATTCGAATGACATTTTGAATCAATTTTTCTACAGTTCAAAAAATCAATTTTCTGATGAAAAACGATGACCCGTGACCTGTCGAACTTTCTCCAGACGGTCAGAGATGGTAATTTTTTAATAATTAATTTTTTGACTGTAAATGAGTATTGCATGTGAATTATCACTTTTGGAACTAAAATAAGTGTGTTTAGAGTCATTTTAATGCCTGAAATTGGTTGAAATAGAAGCTTCTGAGTAGGAGAAAAAGTGTGTAAAATGGCAATCTTGGTCACATTGAGGCTTTAAAAAGTAGTTATTCAACATGAGGCACAATCCAAAGGACATTTTGAATCAATTTATCTACAGTCCAAAAAAATCAATTTTCTGATGAAAAGCAATGACTATTGCATGTGAATTATCACTTTTGGAACTAAAATACGTGTGTTTAGAGTTGTTCTAATGCCTGAAATTGGTCAAAATAGAAGCTTCTGAGTAGGAGAAAAAGTCTGTAAAAATTGCAATTTTGACACATTGAGGCTTTACAAAGTAGTTATTCAACATGAGGACCAATCCAAATGACATTTTGAATAAATTTTTCTACAGTCCAAAAAATCAATTTTCTCATGAAAAACTATGACCTGTCGAACTTTCTCCAGATGGTCAGAAATGGTCATTTTTTAATGTTTAATTTTTTGACTATAAATGACTATTTCATGTGAATTATCACTTTTGGAACTAAAATAAATGTATTTAGAGTCATTTTAATGCCTGAAATTGGTCGAAATAGAAGCTTCTGAGTAGGAGAAAGAGTCTGTAAAAAGACCAATTTTGGTCACATTGAGGCTTTAGAAAGTAGTCATTCAACATGAGGCACAATCCGAATGACATTTTGAATCAATTAATCTACAGTCCAAAAAATCAATTTTCTGATGAAGAACGATGAACCGTGACCTGTCGAACTTTCTCCAGATGGTCAGAAATGGTAATTTTGTAATGTTTCATTTATTGACTGTAAAGGATTATTGCATGTGAATTATCACTTTTGGAACTAAAATAAGTGTGTTTAGAGTCATTTTAATGCCTGAAATTGGTCAAAATAGAAGCTTCTGAGTAGGAGAAAAAGTCTGTAAAATGGCAATCTTGGTCACATTGAGGCTTTAAAAAGTAGTTATTCAACATGAGGCACAATCCAAATGACATTTTGAATCAATTTATCTACAGTCCAAAAAATCTATCTTCTGATGAAAAGCAATGACCCGTGACCTGTCAAACTTTCTCCAGATGGTCAGAAATGGTAATTTTTTAATGTTTAATTTTTTGACTATAAATGACTATTATATGTGAATTATCACTTTTGGAACTAAAATAAATGTGTTTAGAGTCATTTGAATGCCTGAAATTGGTCGAAATAGAAGCTTCTGAGTAGGAGAAAAAGTGTGTAAAAATTGCAATTTTTGACACATGGAGGCTTTACAAAGTAGTTATTCAACATGAGGCTCAATCAAAATGACATTTTGAATCAAGTTTTCTACAGTCCAAAAAATCAATTTTCTGATGAAAAACGATGACCCGTGACCTGTCGAACTTTTTCCAGATGGTCAAAAATGGTAATTTTTTAAAGTTAAATTTGTTGACTATAAATGACTATTTCATGTGAATTATCACTTTTGGAACTAAAATAAATGTGTTTAGAGTCATTTTAATGCCTGAAATTGGTCGAAATAGAAGCTTCTGAGTAGGAGAAATAGTGTGTAAAAATGCCAATTTTGGTCACATTAAGGCTTTAAAAAGTAGTTATTCAACATGAGGCAGAATCCAAATGACATTTTGAATCAATTTATCTACAGTCAAAAAAATCAATTTTCTGATGAAAAACGATGACCCGTGACCTGTCGAACTTTCTCCAGATGGTCAGAAATGGTAATTTTTTATGTTTAACTGTTTGACTGTAAATGACTATTGCATATGAATTATCACTTTTGGAACGCAAATAAGTGAGTTTAGAGTCATTCTTACGCCTGAAATTGGTTGAAATAGAAGCTTCTGAGGAGGAGAAATAGTCTGTAAAAATTACAATTTTTGACACATTGAGGCTTTAAAAAGTAGTTATTAAACATGAGGCACAATCCAAATGACATTTTGAATCAATTTATCTACAGTCCAAAAAATCAATTTTCTGATGAAAAACGATGAACCGTGACCTGTCGAACTTTCTCCAGATGGTCAGAAATGGTCATTTTTTAATGTTTAATTTTTTGACTATAAATGACTATTTCATGTGAATTATCACTTTTGGAACTAAAATAAATGTGTTTAGAGTCATTTTAATGCCTGAAATTGGTCGAAATAGAAGCTTCTGAGTAGGAGAAATAGTGTGTAAAAATGCCAATTTTGGTCACATTAAGGCTTTAAAAAGTAGTTATTCAACATGAGGCAGAATCCAAATGACATTTTGAATCAATTTATCTACAGTCAAAAAAATCAATTTTCTGATGAAAAACGATGACCCGTGACCTGTCGAACTTTCTCCAGATGGTCAGAAATGGTAATTTTTTATGTTTAACTGTTTGACTGTAAATGACTATTGCATATGAATTATCACTTTTGGAACGCAAATAAGTGAGTTTAGAGTCATTCTTACGCCTGAAATTGGTTGAAATAGAAGCTTCTGAGGAGGAGAAATAGTCTGTAAAAATTACAATTTTTGACACATTGAGGCTTTAAAAAGTAGTTATTAAACATGAGGCACAATCCAAATGACATTTTGAATCAATTTATCTACAGTCCAAAAAATCAATTTTCTGATGAAAAACGATGAACCGTGACCTGTCGAACTTTCTCCAGATGGTCAGAAATGGTCATTTTTTAATGTTTAATTTTTTGACTATAAATGACTATTTCATGTGAATTATCACTTTTGGAACTAAAATAAATGTGTTTAGAGTCATTTTAATGCCTGAAATTGGTCCTACTATAAGCTTCTGAGTAGGAGAAAAAGTCTGTAAAAATGCCAATTTTGGTCACATTGGGGCTTTAGAAAGTAGTTATTCAACATGAGGCACAATCCGAATGACATTTTGAATCAATTTATCTACAGTCCAAAAAATCAATTTTCTGATGAAAAACGATGACCCTTGACCTGTCGAACTTTCTCCAGATGGTCAAAAATAGTAATTTTGTAATGTTTAAGTTTTTTGACTATAAATGACTATTTCATGTGAATTATCAATTTTGGAACTAAAATACATGTGTTTAGAGTCATTTTAATGCCTGAAATTGGTCGAAATAGAAGCTTCGAAGTAGGAGAAAAAGTCTGTAAAAATGCCAATTTTGGTAACATTGAGGCTTTAAAATGTAGTTATTCAACCTGAGGCAGAATTCGAATGACATTTTGAATCAATTTTTCTACAGTTCAAAAAATCAATTTTCTGATGAAAAACGATGACCCGTGACCTGTCGAACTTTCTCCAGACGGTCAGAGATGGTAATTTTTTAATAATTAATTTTTTGACTGTAAATGAGTATTGCATGTGAATTATCACTTTTGGAACTAAAATAAGTGTGTTTAGAGTCATTTTAATGCCTGAAATTGGTTGAAATAGAAGCTTCTGAGTAGGAGAAAAAGTGTGTAAAAATGCCAATTTTGGTCACATTGAGGCCTTAATAAGTAGATATTCAACAATCGGCACAATCCAAATGACATTTTGAATCATTTTTTGTACAGTCCAAAAAATCAATCTTCTGATGAAAAACGATGATCTGTCGAGCTTTTTCCAGACGGTCAGAGATGGTAAGTTTTTTAATGTTTAATTTTTTGACTGTAAATGACTATTGCATGTGAATTATCACTTTTGGAACTAAAATACGTGTGTTTAGAGTTATTCTAATGCCTGAAATTGGTCAAAATAGAAGCTTCTGAGTAGGAGAAAAAGTCTGTAAAAATTGCAATTTTTGACACATGGAGGCTTTACAAAGTAGTTATTCAACATGAGGCACAATCCAAATGACATTTTGAATCAATTTTTCTACAGTCCAAAAAATCAATTTTCTGATAAAAAACGATGACCCGGGACCTCTTGAAATTTCTCCAGATGGTCCGAAATGGTAATTTTTTAATGTTTAATTTTTTGACTATAAATGACTATTTCATGTGAATTATCACTTTTGGAACTAAAATAAATGTGTTTAGAGTCATTTTAATGCCTGAAATTGGTCGAAATAGAAGCTTCTGAGTAGGAGAAAAAGTGTGTAAAAGGCCAATTTTGGTCACATTAAGGCTTTTCAAAGTAGTTATTCAACATGGGGCAGAATCCGAATGACATTTTGAATCAATTTATCTACAGTCAAAAAAATCAATTTTCTGATGAAAAACGATGACCCGTTACCTGTTGAACTTTCTCCAGATGGTCAGAAATGGTAATTTTTTTATGTTTAATTGTTTGACTGTAAATGACTATTGCATATGAATTATCACATTTGGAACGAAAACAAGTGAGTTTAGAGTCATTTTAATGCCTGAAATTGGTTAAAATAGAAGCTTCTGAGTAATAGAAAAAGTCTGTAAAAATGGCTATTTTGGTCACACTGATGCTTTAAAAAGTAGTTATTCAACATGAGGCACAATCTAAGTGACATTTTGAATCAACATTTTTGCAGTCCAAAAATCAATTTTCTGATGAAAAACGATCACCTGTGACCTGTCGAACTTTCTCCAGATGGTCAGAAATGGTAATTTTGTAATATTTAATTTTTTGACTGTAAAGGAGTATTGCATGTGAATTATCACTTTTGGATCTAAAATAAGTGTGTTTAGAGTCATTCTTATGCCTGAAATTGGTTGAAATAGAAGCTTCTGAGTAGGAGAAAAAGTGTGTAAAATGGCAATCTTGTTCACATTGAGGCTTTAAAAAGTAGTTATTCAACATGAGGCACAATCCAAAGGACATTTTGAATCAATTTATCTACAGTCCAAAAAATCAATTTTCTGATGAAAAGCAATGACCCGTGAGCTGTCAAACTTTCTCCAGACGGTCAGAGATGGTAATTTTTTAATGTTTAATTTTTTGACTGTAAATGACTATTGCATGTGAATTATTACTTTTGGAACTAAAATAGGTGTGTTTAGAGTCATTTTAATGCCTGAAATTGGTCGAAATAGAAGCTTCTGAGTAGGAGAAAAAGTGTGTAAAAATGCCAATTTTGGTCACATTAAGGCTTTAAAAAGTAGTTATTCAACATGAGGCAGAATCCAAATGACATTTTGAATCAATTTATCTACAGTCAAAAAAATCAATTTTCTGATGAAAAACGATGACCCGTGACCTGTCGAACTTTCTCCAGATGGTCAGAAATGGTCATTTTGTAATGTTTAAGTTTTTTGACTATAAATGACTATTTCATGTGAATTATCACTTTTGGAACTAAAATAAATGTGTTTAGAGTCATTTTAATGCCTGAAATTGGTCGAAATAGAAGCTTCGAAGTAGGAAAAAAAGTCTGTAAAAATGCCAATTTTGGTAACATTGAGGCTTTAAAATGTAGTTATTCAACCTGAGGCAGAATTCGAATGACATTTTGACTCAATTTTTCTACAGTTCAAAAAATCAATTTTCTGATGAAAAACGATGACCCGTGACCTGTCGAACTTTCTCCAGACGGTCAGAGATGGTAATTTTTTAATAATTAATTTTTTGACTGTAAATGAGTATTGCATGTGAATTATCACTTTTGGAACTAAAATAAGTGTGTTTAGAGTCATTTTAATGCCTGAAATTGAAGCTTCTGAGTAGGAGAAAAAGTGTGTAAAAATGCCAATTTTGGTCACATTGAGGGTTTAATAAGTAGATATTTAACAATCGGCACAATCCAAATGACATTTTGAATCAATTTTTGTACAGTCCAAAAAATCAATCTTCTGATGAAAAACGATGATCTGTCGAGCTTTCTCCAGACGGTCAGAGATGGTAAGTTTTTTAATGTTTAATTTTTTGACTGTAAATGACTATTGCATGTGAATTATCACTTTTGGAACTATAATACGTGTGTTTAGAGTTATTCTAATGCCTGAAATTGGTCAAAATAGAAGCTTCTGAGTAGGAGAAAAAGTCTGTAAAAATTGCAATTTTGACACATTGAGGCTTTACAAAGTAGTTATTCAACATGAGGCACAATCCAAATGACATTTTGAATCAATTTTTCTACAGTCCAAAAAATCAATTTTCTGATAAAAAACGATGACCCGGGACCTCTTGAACTTTCTCCAGATGGTCCGAAATGGTAATTTTTTAATGTTTAATTTTTTGACTATAAATGGCTATTTCATGTGAATTATCACTTTTGGAGCTAAAATAAATGTGTTTAGAGTCATTTTAATGCCTGAAATTGGTCGAAATAGAAGCTTCTGAGTAGGGGAAAGAGTCTGTAAAAATGCCAATTTTGGTCACATTGAGGCTTTTAAAAAGTAGTTATTCAACATGAGGTATAATCCAAAAGACATTTTGAATCTATTTTTCTACAGTCCAAAAAATCAATTTTCTGATGAAGAACGATGAACCGTGACCTGTCGAACTTTCTCCAGATGGTCAGAAATGGTAATTTTGTAATGTTTAATTTTTTGACTGTAAAGGAGTATTGCCTGTGAATTATCACTTTTGGAACTAAAATAAATGTGTTTAGAGTCATTCTTATGCCTGAAATTGGTTGAAATAGAAGCTTCTGAGTAGGAGAAAAAGTGTGTAAAATGGCAATCTTGGTCACATTGAGGCTTTAAAAAGTAGTTATTCAACATAAGGACCAATCCAAATGACATTTTGAATAAATTTTTCTACAGTCCAAAAAATCAATTTTCTCATGAAAAACTATGACCTGTCGAACTTTCTCCAGATGGTCAGAAATGGTCATTTTTTAATGTTTAATTTTTTGACTATAAATGACTATTTCATGTGAATTATCACTTTTGGAACTAAAATAAATGTGTTTAGAGTCATTTTAATGCCTGAAATTGGTCGAAATAGAAGCTTCTGAGTAGGGGAAAGAGTCTGTAAAAATGCCAATTTTGGTCACATTGAGGCTTTTAAAAAGTAGTTATTCAACATGAGGTATAATCCAAAAGACATTTTGAATCTATTTTTCTACAGTCCAAAAAATCAATTTTCTGATGAAGAACGATGAACCGTGACCTGTCGAACTTTCTCCAGATGGTCAGAAATGGTAATTTTGTAATGTTTAATTTTTTGACTGTAAAGGAGTATTGCCTGTGAATTATCACTTTTGGAACTAAAATAAATGTGTTTAGAGTCATTCTTATGCCTGAAATTGGTTGAAATAGAAGCTTCTGAGTAGGAGAAAAAGTGTGTAAAATGGCAATCTTGGTCACATTGAGGCTTTAAAAAGTAGTTATTCAACATGAGGCACAATCCAAAGGACATTTTGAATCAATTTATCTACAGTCCAAAAAAATCAATTTTCTGATGAAAAGCAATGACTATTGCATGTGAATTATCACTTTTGGAACTAAAATACGTGTGTTTAGAGTTGTTCTAATGCCTGAAATTGGTCAAAATAGAAGCTTCTGAGTAGGAGAAAAAGTCTGTAAAAATTGCAATTTTGACACATTGAGGCTTTACAAAGTAGTTATTCAACATGAGGACCAATCCAAATGACATTTTGAATAAATTTTTCTACAGTCCAAAAAATCAATTTTCTCATGAAAAACTATGACCTGTCGAACTTTCTCCAGATGGTCAGAAATTTTCATTTTTTAATGTTTAATTTTTTGACTATAAATGACTATTTCATGTGAATTATCACTTTTGGAACTAAAATAAATGTATTTAGAGTCATTTTAATGCCTGAAATTGGTCGAAATAGAAGCTTCTGAGTAGGAGAAAGAGTCTGTAAAAAGACCAATTTTGGTCACATTGAGGCTTTAGAAAGTAGTCATTCAACATGAGGCACAATCCGAATGACATTTTGAATCAATTAATCTACAGTCCAAAAAATTAATTTTCTGATGAAGAACGATGAACCGTGACCTGTCGAACTTTCTCCAGATGGTCAGAAATGGTAATTTTGTAATGTTTCATTTATTGACTGTAAAGGATTATTGCATGTGAATTATCACTTTTGGAACTAAAATAAGTGTGTTTAGAGTCATTTTAATGCCTGAAATTGGTCGAAATAGAAGCTTCTGAGTAGGAGAAAAAGTCTGTAAAATGGCAATCTTGGTCACATTGAGGCTTTAAAAAGTAGTTATTCAACATGAGGCACAATCCAAATGACATTTTGAATCAATTTATCTACAGTCCAAAAAATCTATCTTCTGATGAAAAGCAATGACCCGTGACCTGTCAAACTTTCTCCAGATGGTCAGAAATGGTAATTTTTTAATGTTTAATTTTTTGACTATAAATGACTATTATATGTGAATTATCACTTTTGGAACTAAAATAAATGTGTTTAGAGTCATTTGAATGCCTGAAATTGGTCGAAATAGAAGCTTCTGAGTAGGAGAAAAAGTGTGTAAAAATTGCAATTTTTGACACATGGAGGCTTTACAAAGTAGTTATTCAACATGAGGCTCAATCAAAATGACATTTTGAATCAAGTTTTCTACAGTCCAAAAAATCAATTTTCTGATGAAAAACGATGACCCGTGACCTGTCGAACTTTTTCCAGATGGTCAAAAATGGTAATTTTTTAAAGTTAAGTTTTTTGACTATAACTGACTATTTCATGTGAATTATCACTTTTGGAACTAAAATAAATGTGTTTAGAGTCATTTTAATGCCTGAAATTGGTCGAAATAGAAGCTTCTGAGTAGGATAAATAGTGTGTAAAAATGCCAATTTTGGTCACATTAAGGCTTTAAAAAGTAGTTATTCAACATGAGGCAGAATCCAAATGACATTTTGAATCAATTTATCTACAGTCAAAAAAATCAATTTTCTGATGAAAAACGATGACCCGTGACCTGTCGAACTTTCTCCAGATGGTCAGAAATGGTAATTTTTTATGTTTAACTGTTTGACTGTAAATGACTATTGCATATGAATTATCACTTTTGGAACGCAAATAAGTGAGTTTAGAGTCATTCTTACGCCTGAAATTGGTTGAAATAGAAGCTTCTGAGGAGGAGAAATAGTCTGTAAAAATTACAATTTTTGACACATTGAGGCTTTAAAAAGTAGTTATTAAACATGAGGCACAATCCAAATGACATTTTGAATCAATTTATCTACAGTCCAAAAAATCAATTTTCTGATGAAAAACGATGAACCGTGACCTGTCGAACTTTCTCCAGATGGTCAGAAATGGTCATTTTTTAATGTTTAATTTTTTGACTATAAATGACTATTTCATGTGAATTATCACTTTTGGAACTAAAATAAATGTGTTTAGAGTCATTTTAATGCCTGAAATTGGTCCTACTATAAGCTTCTGAGTAGGAGAAAAAGTCTGTAAAAATGCCAATTTTGGTCACATTGGGGCTTTAGAAAGTAGTTATTCAACATGAGGCACAATCCGAATGACATTTTGAATCAATTTATCTACAGTCCAAAAAATCAATTTTCTGATGAAAAACGATGACCCTTGACCTGTCGAACTTTCTCCAGATGGTCAAAAATAGTAATTTTGTAATGTTTAAGTTTTTTGACTATAAATGACTATTTCATGTGAATTATCAATTTTGGAACTAAAATACATGTGTTTAGAGTCATTTTAATGCCTGAAATTGGTCGAAATAGAAGCTTCGAAGTAGGAGAAAAAGTCTGTAAAAATGCCAATTTTGGTAACATTGAGGCTTTAAAATGTAGTTATTCAACCTGAGGCAGAATTCGAATGACATTTTGAATCAATTTTTCTACAGTTCAAAAAATCAATTTTCTGATGAAAAACGATGACCCGTGACCTGTCGAACTTTCTCCAGACGGTCAGAGATGGTAATTTTTTAATAATTAATTTTTTGACTGTAAATGAGTATTGCATGTGAATTATCACTTTTGGAACTAAAATAAGTGTGTTTAGAGTCATTTTAATGCCTGAAATTGGTTGAAATAGAAGCTTCTGAGTAGGAGAAAAAGTGTGTAAAATGGCAATCTTGGTCACATTGAGGCTTTAAAAAGTAGTTATTCAACATGAGGCACAATCCAAAGGACATTTTGAATCAATTTATCTACAGTCCAAAAAAATCAATTTTCTGATGAAAAGCAATGACTATTGCATGTGAATTATCACTTTTGGAACTAAAATACGTGTGTTTAGAGTTGTTCTAATGCCTGAAATTGGTCAAAATAGAAGCTTCTGAGTAGGAGAAAAAGTCTGTAAAAATTGCAATTTTGACACATTGAGGCTTTACAAAGTAGTTATTCAACATGAGGACCAATCCAAATGACATTTTGAATAAATTTTTCTACAGTCCAAAAAATCAATTTTCTCATGAAAAACTATGACCTGTCGAACTTTCTCCAGATGGTCAGAAATGGTCATTTTTTAATGTTTAATTTTTTGACTATAAATGACTATTTCATGTGAATTATCACTTTTGGAACTAAAATAAATGTATTTAGAGTCATTTTAATGCCTGAAATTGGTCGAAATAGAAGCTTCTGAGTAGGAGAAAGAGTCTGTAAAAAGACCAATTTTGGTCACATTGAGGCTTTAGAAAGTAGTCATTCAACATGAGGCACAATCCGAATGACATTTTGAATCAATTAATCTACAGTCCAAAAAATCAATTTTCTGATGAAGAACGATGAACCGTGACCTGTCGAACTTTCTCCAGATGGTCAGAAATGGTAATTTTGTAATGTTTCATTTATTGACTGTAAAGGATTATTGCATGTGAATTATCACTTTTGGAACTAAAATAAGTGTGTTTAGAGTCATTTTAATGCCTGAAATTGGTCGAAATAGAAGCTTCTGAGTAGGAGAAAAAGTCTGTAAAATGGCAATCTTGGTCACATTGAGGCTTTAAAAAGTAGTTATTCAACATGAGGCACAATCCAAATGACATTTTGAATCAATTTATCTACAGTCCAAAAAATCTATCTTCTGATGAAAAGCAATGACCCGTGACCTGTCAAACTTTCTCCAGATGGTCAGAAATGGTAATTTTTTAATGTTTAATTTTTTGACTATAAATGACTATTATATGTGAATTATCACTTTTGGAACTAAAATAAATGTGTTTAGAGTCATTTGAATGCCTGAAATTGGTCGAAATAGAAGCTTCTGAGTAGGAGAAAAAGTGTGTAAAAATTGCAATTTTTGACACATGGAGGCTTTACAAAGTAGTTATTCAACATGAGGCTCAATCAAAATGACATTTTGAATCAAGTTTTCTACAGTCCAAAAAATCAATTTTCTGATGAAAAACGATGACCCGTGACCTGTCGAACTTTTTCCAGATGGTCAAAAATGGTAATTTTTTAAAGTTAAATTTTTTGACTATAAATGACTATTTCATGTGAATTATCACTTTTGGAACTAAAATAAATGTGTTTAGAGTCATTTTAATGCCTGAAATTGGTCGAAATAGAAGCTTCTGAGTAGGAGAAATAGTGTGTAAAAATGCCAATTTTGGTCACATTAAGGCTTTAAAAAGTAGTTATTCAACATGAGGCAGAATCCAAATGACATTTTGAATCAATTTATCTACAGTCAAAAAAATCAATTTTCTGATGAAAAACGATGACCCGTGACCTGTCGAACTTTCTCCAGATGGTCAGAAATGGTAATTTTTTATGTTTAACTGTTTGACTGTAAATGACTATTGCATATGAATTATCACTTTTGGAACGCAAATAAGTGAGTTTAGAGTCATTCTTACGCCTGAAATTGGTTGAAATAGAAGCTTCTGAGGAGGAGAAATAGTCTGTAAAAATTACAATTTTTGACACATTGAGGCTTTAAAAAGTAGTTATTAAACATGAGGCACAATCCAAATGACATTTTGAATCAATTTATCTACAGTCCAAAAAATCAATTTTCTGATGAAAAACGATGAACCGTGACCTGTCGAACTTTCTCCAGATGGTCAGAAATGGTCATTTTTTAATGTTTAATTTTTTGACTATAAATGACTATTTCATGTGAATTATCACTTTTGGAACTAAAATAAATGTGTTTAGAGTCATTTTAATGCCTGAAATTGGTCCTACTATAAGCTTCTGAGTAGGAGAAAAAGTCTGTAAAAATGCCAATTTTGGTCACATTGGGGCTTTAGAAAGTAGTTATTCAACATGAGGCACAATCCGAATGACATTTTGAATCAATTTATCTACAGTCCAAAAAATCAATTTTCTGATGAAAAACGATGACCCTTGACCTGTCGAACTTTCTCCAGATGGTCAAAAATAGTAATTTTGTAATGTTTAAGTTTTTTGACTATAAATGACTATTTCATGTGAATTATCAATTTTGGAACTAAAATACATGTGTTTAGAGTCATTTTAATGCCTGAAATTGGTCGAAATAGAAGCTTCGAAGTAGGAGAAAAAGTCTGTAAAAATGCCAATTTTGGTAACATTGAGGCTTTAAAATGTAGTTATTCAACCTGAGGCAGAATTCGAATGACATTTTGAATCAATTTTTCTACAGTTCAAAAAATCAATTTTCTGATGAAAAACGATGACCCGTGACCTGTCGAACTTTCTCCAGACGGTCAGAGATGGTAATTTTTTAATAATTAATTTTTTGACTGTAAATGAGTATTGCATGTGAATTATCACTTTTGGAACTAAAATAAGTGTGTTTAGAGTCATTTTAATGCCTGAAATTGGTTGAAATAGAAGCTTCTGAGTAGGAGAAAAAGTGTGTAAAATGGCAATCTTGGTCACATTGAGGCTTTAAAAAGTAGTTATTCAACATGAGGCACAATCCAAAGGACATTTTGAATCAATTTATCTACAGTCCAAAAAAATCAATTTTCTGATGAAAAGCAATGACTATTGCATGTGAATTATCACTTTTGGAACTAAAATACGTGTGTTTAGAGTTGTTCTAATGCCTGAAATTGGTCAAAATAGAAGCTTCTGAGTAGGAGAAAAAGTCTGTAAAAATTGCAATTTTGACACATTGAGGCTTTACAAAGTAGTTATTCAACATGAGGACCAATCCAAATGACATTTTGAATAAATTTTTCTACAGTCCAAAAAATCAATTTTCTCATGAAAAACTATGACCTGTCGAACTTTCTCCAGATGGTCAGAAATGGTCATTTTTTAATGTTTAATTTTTTGACTATAAATGACTATTTCATGTGAATTATCACTTTTGGAACTAAAATAAATGTATTCAGAGTCATTTTAATGCCTGAAATTGGTCGAAATAGAAGCTTCTGAGTAGGAGAAAGAGTCTGTAAAAAGACCAATTTTGGTCACATTGAGGCTTTAGAAAGTAGTCATTCAACATGAGGCACAATCCGAATGACATTTTGAATCAATTAATCTACAGTCCAAAAAATCAATTTTCTGATGAAGAACGATGAACCGTGACCTGTCGAACTTTCTCCAGATGGTCAGAAATGGTAATTTTGTAATGTTTCATTTATTGACTGTAAAGGATTATTGCATGTGAATTATCACTTTTGGAACTAAAATAAGTGTGTTTAGAGTCATTTTAATGCCTGAAATTGGTCGAAATAGAAGCTTCTGAGTAGGAGAAAAAGTCTGTAAAATGGCAATCTTGGTCACATTGAGGCTTTAAAAAGTAGTTATTCAACATGAGGCACAATCCAAATGACATTTTGAATCAATTTATCTACAGTCCAAAAAATCTATCTTCTGATGAAAAGCAATGACCCGTGACCTGTCAAACTTTCTCCAGATGGTCAGAAATGGTAATTTTTTAATGTTTAATTTTTTGACTATAAATGACTATTATATGTGAATTATCACTTTTGGAACTAAAATAAATGTGTTTAGAGTCATTTGAATGCCTGAAATTGGTCGAAATAGAAGCTTCTGAGTAGGAGAAAAAGTGTGTAAAAATTGCAATTTTTGACACATGGAGGCTTTACAAAGTAGTTATTCAACATGAGGCTCAATCAAAATGACATTTTGAATCAAGTTTTCTACAGTCCAAAAAATCAATTTTCTGATGAAAAACGATGACCCGTGACCTGTCGAACTTTTTCCAGATGGTCAAAAATGGTAATTTTTTAAAGTTAAATTTTTTGACTATAAATGACTATTTCATGTGAATTATCACTTTTGGAACTAAAATAAATGTGTTTAGAGTCATTTTAATGCCTGAAATTGGTCGAAATAGAAGATTCTGAGTAGGAGAAATAGTGTGTAAAAATGCCAATTTTGGTCACATTAAGGCTTTAAAAAGTAGTTATTCAACATGAGGCAGAATCCAAATGACATTTTGAATCAATTTATCTACAGTCAAAAAAATCAATTTTCTGATGAAAAACGATGACCCGTGACCTGTCGAACTTTCTCCAGATGGTCAGAAATGGTAATTTTTTATGTTTAACTGTTTGACTGTAAATGACTATTGCATATGAATTATCACTTTTGGAACGCAAATAAGTGAGTTTAGAGTCATTCTTACGCCTGAAATTGGTTGAAATAGAAGCTTCTGAGGAGGAGAAATAGTCTGTAAAAATTACAATTTTTGACACATTGAGGCTTTAAAAAGTAGTTATTAAACATGAGGCACAATCCAAATGACATTTTGAATCAATTTATCTACAGTCCAAAAAATCAATTTTCTGATGAAAAACGATGAACCGTGACCTGTCGAACTTTCTCCAGATGGTCAGAAATGGTCATTTTTTAATGTTTAATTTTTTGACTATAAATGACTATTTCATGTGAATTATCACTTTTGGAACTAAAATAAATGTGTTTAGAGTCATTTTAATGCCTGAAATTGGTCCTACTATAAGCTTCTGAGTAGGAGAAAAAGTCTGTAAAAATGCCAATTTTGGTCACATTGGGGCTTTAGAAAGTAGTTATTCAACATGAGGCACAATCCGAATGACATTTTGAATCAATTTATCTACAGTCCAAAAAATCAATTTTCTGATGAAAAACGATGACCCTTGACCTGTCGAACTTTCTCCAGATGGTCAAAAATAGTAATTTTGTAATGTTTAAGTTTTTTGACTATAAATGACTATTTCATGTGAATTATCAATTTTGGAACTAAAATACATGTGTTTAGAGTCATTTTAATGCCTGAAATTGGTCGAAATAGAAGCTTCGAAGTAGGAGAAAAAGTCTGTAAAAATGCCAATTTTGGTAACATTGAGGCTTTAAAATGTAGTTATTCAACCTGAGGCAGAATTCGAATGACATTTTGAATCAATTTTTCTACAGTTCAAAAAATCAATTTTCTGATGAAAAACGATGACCCGTGACCTGTCGAACTTTCTCCAGACGGTCAGAGATGGTAATTTTTTAATAATTAATTTTTTGACTGTAAATGAGTATTGCATGTGAATTATCACTTTTGGAACTAAAATAAGTGTGTTTAGAGTCATTTTAATGCCTGAAATTGGTTGAAATAGAAGCTTCTGAGTAGGAGAAAAAGTGTGTAAAAATGCCAATTTTGGTCACATTGAGGCCTTAATAAGTAGATATTCAACAATCGGCACAATCCAAATGACATTTTGAATCATTTTTTGTACAGTCCAAAAAATCAATCTTCTGATGAAAAACGATGATCTGTCGAGCTTTCTCCAGACGGTCAGAGATGGTAAGTTTTTTAATGTTTAATTTTTTGACTGTAAATGACTATTGCATGTGAATTATCACTTTTGGAACTAAAATACGTGTGTTTAGAGTTATTCTAATGCCTGAAATTGGTCAAAATAGAAGCTTCTGAGTAGGAGAAAAAGTCTGTAAAAATTGCAATTTTTGACACATGGGGCCTTTACAAAGTAGTTATTCAACATGAGGCACAATCCAAATGACATTTTGAATCAATTTTTCTACAGTCCAAAAAATCAATTTTCTGATAAAAAACGATGACCCGGGACCTCTTGAAATTTCTCCAGATGGTCCGAAATGGTAATTTTTTAATGTTTAATTTTTTGACTATAAATGACTATTTCATGTGAATTATCACTTTTGGAACTAAAATAAATGTGTTTAGAGTCATTTTAATGCCTGAAATTGGTCGAAATAGAAGCTTCTGAGTAGGAGAAAAAGTGTGTAAAAGGCCAATTTTGGTCACATTAAGGCTTTTCAAAGTAGTTATTCAACATGGGGCAGAATCCGAATGACATTTTGAATCAATTTATCTACAGTCAAAAAAATCAATTTTCTGATGAAAAACGATGACCCGTTACCTGTTGAACTTTCTCCAGATGGTCAGAAATGGTAATTTTTTTATGTTTAATTGTTTGACTGTAAATGACTATTGCATATGAATTATCACATTTGGAACGAAAACAAGTGAGTTTAGAGTCATTTTAATGCCTGAAATTGGTTAAAATAGAAGCTTCTGAGTAATAGAAAAAGTCTGTAAAAATGGCTATTTTGGTCACACTGATGCTTTAAAAAGTAGTTATTCAACATGAGGCACAATCTAAGTGACATTTTGAATCAACATTTTTGCAGTCCAAAAATCAATTTTCTGATGAAAAACGATCACCTGTGACCTGTCGAACTTTCTCCAGATGGTCAGAAATGGTAATTTTGTAATATTTAATTTTTTGACTGTAAAGGAGTATTGCATGTGAATTATCACTTTTGGATCTAAAATAAGTGTGTTTAGAGTCATTCTTATGCCTGAAATTGGTTGAAATAGAAGCTTCTGAGTAGGAGAAAAAGTGTGTAAAATGGCAATCTTGTTCACATTGAGGCTTTAAAAAGTAGTTATTCAACATGAGGCACAATCCAAAGGACATTTTGAATCAATTTATCTACAGTCCAAAAAATCAATTTTCTGATGAAAAGCAATGACCCGTGAGCTGTCAAACTTTCTCCAGACGGTCAGAGATGGTAATTTTTTAATGTTTAATTTTTTGACTGTAAATGACTATTGCATGTGAATTATTACTTTTGGAACTAAAATAGGTGTGTTTAGAGTCATTTTAATGCCTGAAATTGGTCGAAATAGAAGCTTCTGAGTAGGAGAAAAAGTGTGTAAAAATGCCAATTTTGGTCACATTAAGGCTTTAAAAAGTAGTTATTCAACATGAGGCAGAATCCAAATGACATTTTGAATCAATTTATCTACAGTCAAAAAAATCAATTTTCTGATGAAAAACGATGACCCGTGACCTGTCGAACTTTCTCCAGATGGTCAGAAATGGTCATTTTGTAATGTTTAAGTTTTTTGACTATAAATGACTATTTCATGTGAATTATCACTTTTGGAACTAAAATAAATGTGTTTAGAGTCATTTTAATGCCTGAAATTGGTCGAAATAGAAGCTTCGAAGTAGGAAAAAAAGTCTGTAAAAATGCCAATTTTGGTAACATTGAGGCTTTAAAATGTAGTTATTCAACCTGAGGCAGAATTCGAATGACATTTTGACTCAATTTTTCTACAGTTCAAAAAATCAATTTTCTGATGAAAAACGATGACCCGTGACCTGTCGAACTTTCTCCAGACGGTCAGAGATGGTAATTTTTTAATAATTAATTTTTTGACTGTAAATGAGTATTGCATGTGAATTATCACTTTTGGAACTAAAATAAGTGTGTTTAGAGTCATTTTAATGCCTGAAATTGAAGCTTCTGAGTAGGAGAAAAAGTGTGTAAAAATGCCAATTTTGGTCACATTGAGGGTTTAATAAGTAGATATTTAACAATCGGCACAATCCAAATGACATTTTGAATCAATTTTTGTACAGTCCAAAAAATCAATCTTCTGATGAAAAACGATGATCTGTCGAGCTTTCTCCAGACGGTCAGAGATGGTAAGTTTTTTAATGTTTAATTTTTTGACTGTAAATGACTATTGCATGTGAATTATCACTTTTGGAACTATAATACGTGTGTTTAGAGTTATTCTAATGCCTGAAATTGGTCAAAATAGAAGCTTCTGAGTAGGAGAAAAAGTCTGTAAAAATTGCAATTTTGACACATTGAGGCTTTACAAAGTAGTTATTCAACATGAGGCACAATCCAAATGACATTTTGAATCAATTTTTCTACAGTCCAAAAAATCAATTTTCTGATAAAAAACGATGACCCGGGACCTCTTGAACTTTCTCCAGATGGTCCGAAATGGTAATTTTTTAATGTTTAATTTTTTGACTATAAATGACTATTTCATGTGAATTATCACTTTTGGAACTAAAATAAATGTGTTTAGAGTCATTTTAATGCCTGAAATTGGTCGAAATAGAAGCTTCTGAGTAGGGGAAAGAGTCTGTAAAAATGCCAATTTTGGTCACATTGAGGCTTTTAAAAAGTAGTTATTCAACATGAGGTATAATCCAAAAGACATTTTGAATCTATTTTTCTACAGTCCAAAAAATCAATTTTCTGATGAAGAACGATGAACCGTGACCTGTCGAACTTTCTCCAGATGGTCAGAAATGGTAATTTTGTAATGTTTAATTTTTTGACTGTAAAGGAGTATTGCCTGTGAATTATCACTTTTGGAACTAAAATAAATGTGTTTAGAGTCATTCTTATGCCTGAAATTGGTTGAAATAGAAGCTTCTGAGTAGGAGAAAAAGTGTGTAAAATGGCAATCTTGGTCACATTGAGGCTTTAAAAAGTAGTTATTCAACATGAGGACCAATCCAAATGACATTTTGAATAAATTTTTCTACAGTCCAAAAAATCAATTTTCTCATGAAAAACTATGACCTGTCGAACTTTCTCCAGATGGTCAGAAATGGTCATTTTTTAATGTTTAATTTTTTGACTATAAATGACTATTTCATGTGAATTATCACTTTTGGAACTAAAATAAATGTGTTTAGAGTCATTTTAATGCCTGAAATTGGTCGAAATAGAAGCTTCTGAGTAGGGGAAAGAGTCTGTAAAAATGCCAATTTTGGTCACATTGAGGCTTTTAAAAAGTAGTTATTCAACATGAGGTATAATCCAAAAGACATTTTGAATCTATTTTTCTACAGTCCAAAAAATCAATTTTCTGATGAAGAACGATGAACCGTGACCTGTCGAACTTTCTCCAGATGGTCAGAAATGGTAATTTTGTAATGTTTAATTTTTTGACTGTAAAGGAGTATTGCCTGTGAATTATCACTTTTGGAACTAAAATAAATGTGTTTAGAGTCATTCTTATGCCTGAAATTGGTTGAAATAGAAGCTTCTGAGTAGGAGAAAAAGTGTGTAAAATGGCAATCTTGGTCACATTGAGGCTTTAAAAAGTAGTTATTCAACATGAGGCACAATCCAAAGGACATTTTGAATCAATTTATCTACAGTCCAAAAAAATCAATTTTCTGATGAAAAGCAATGACTATTGCATGTGAATTATCACTTTTGGAACTAAAATACGTGTGTTTAGAGTTGTTCTAATGCCTGAAATTGGTCAAAATAGAAGCTTCTGAGTAGGAGAAAAAGTCTGTAAAAATTGCAATTTTGACACATTGAGGCTTTACAAAGTAGTTATTCAACATGAGGACCAATCCAAATGACATTTTGAATAAATTTTTCTACAGTCCAAAAAATCAATTTTCTCATGAAAAACTATGACCTGTCGAACTTTCTCCAGATGGTCAGAAATGGTCATTTTTTAATGTTTAATTTTTTGACTATAAATGACTATTTCATGTGAATTATCACTTTTGGAACTAAAATAAATGTATTTAGAGTCATTTTAATGCCTGAAATTGGTCGAAATAGAAGCTTCTGAGTAGGAGAAAGAGTCTGTAAAAAGACCAATTTTGGTCACATTGAGGCTTTA
Source organism: Triturus cristatus (assembly GCF_964204655.1). Lineage (NCBI taxonomy): Eukaryota > Metazoa > Chordata > Amphibia > Caudata > Salamandridae > Triturus > Triturus cristatus. Next base: position 836,936,904 of record NC_140594.1, read on the forward strand.
GAAAGTAGTCATTCAACATGAGGCACAATCCGAATGACATTTTGAATCAATTAATCTACAGTCCAAAAAATCAATTTTCTGATGAAGAACGATGAACCGTGACCTGTCGAACTTTCTCCAGATGGTCAGAAATGGTAATTTTGTAATGTTTCATTTATTGACTGTAAAGGATTATTGCATGTGAATTATCACTTTTGGAACTAAAATAAGTGTGTTTAGAGTCATTTTAATGCCTGAAATTGGTCGAAATAGAAGCTTCTGAGTAGGAGAAAAAGTCTGTAAAATGGCAATCTTGGTCACATTGAGGCTTTAAAAAGTAGTTATTCAACATGAGGCACAATCCAAATGACATTTTGAATCAATTTATCTACAGTCCAAAAAATCTATCTTCTGATGAAAAGCAATGACCCGTGACCTGTCAAACTTTCTCCAGATGGTCAGAAATGGTAATTTTTTAATGTTTAATTTTTTGACTATAAATGACTATTATATGTGAATTATCACTTTTGGAACTAAAATAAATGTGTTTAGAGTCATTTGAATGCCTGAAATTGGTCGAAATAGAAGCTTCTGAGTAGGAGAAAAAGTGTGTAAAAATTGCAATTTTTGACACATGGAGGCTTTACAAAGTAGTTATTCAACATGAGGCTCAATCAAAATGACATTTTGAATCAAGTTTTCTACAGTCCAAAAAATCAATTTTCTGATGAAAAACGATGACCCGTGACCTGTCGAACTTTTTCCAGATGGTCAAAAATGGTAATTTTTTAAAGTTAAATTTTTTGACTATAACTGACTATTTCATGTGAATTATCACTTTTGGAACTAAAATAAATGTGTTTAGAGTCATTTTAATGCCTGAAATTGGTCGAAATAGAAGCTTCTGAGTAGGAGAAATAGTGTGTAAAAATGCCAATTTTGGTCACATTAAGGCTTTAAAAAGTAGTTATTCAACATGAGGCAGAATCCAAATGACATTTTGAATCAATTTATCTACAGTCAAAAAAATCAATTTTCTGATGAAAAACGATGACCCGTGACCTGTCGAACTTTCTCCAGATGGTCAGAAATGGTAATTTTTTATGTTTAACTGTTTGACTGTAAATGACTATTGCATATGAATTATCACTTTTGGAACGCAAATAAGTGAGTTTAGAGTCATTCTTACGCCTGAAATTGGTTGAAATAGAAGCTTCTGAGGAGGAGAAATAGTCTGTAAAAATTACAATTTTTGACACATTGAGGCTTTAAAAAGTAGTTATTAAACATGAGGCACAATCCAAATGACATTTTGAATCAATTTATCTACAGTCCAAAAAATCAATTTTCTGATGAAAAACGATGAACCGTGACCTGTCGAACTTTCTCCAGATGGTCAGAAATGGTCATTTTTTAATGTTTAATTTTTTGACTATAAATGACTATTTCATGTGAATTATCACTTTTGGAACTAAAATAAATGTGTTTAGAGTCATTTTAATGCCTGAAATTGGTCCTACTATAAGCTTCTGAGTAGGAGAAAAAGTCTGTAAAAATGCCAATTTTGGTCACATTGGGGCTTTAGAAAGTAGTTATTCAACATGAGGCACAATCCGAATGACATTTTGAATCAATTTATCTACAGTCCAAAAAATCAATTTTCTGATGAAAAACGATGACCCTTGACCTGTCGAACTTTCTCCAGATGGTCAAAAATAGTAATTTTGTAATGTTTAAGTTTTTTGACTATAAATGACTATTTCATGTGAATTATCAATTTTGGAACTAAAATACATGTGTTTAGAGTCATTTTAATGCCTGAAATTGGTCGAAATAGAAGCTTCGAAGTAGGAGAAAAAGTCTGTAAAAATGCCAATTTTGGTAACATTGAGGCTTTAAAATGTAGTTATTCAACCTGAGGCAGAATTCGAATGACATTTTGAATCAATTTTTCTACAGTTCAAAAAATCAATTTTCTGATGAAAAACGATGACCCGTGACCTGTCGAACTTTCTCCAGACGGTCAGAGATGGTAATTTTTTAATAATTAATTTTTTGACTGTAAATGAGTGTTGCATGTGAATTATCACTTTTGGAACTAAAATAAGTGTGTTTAGAGTCATTTTAATGCCTGAAATTGGTTGAAATAGAAGCTTCTGAGTAGGAGAAAAAGTGTGTAAAATGGCAATCTTGGTCACATTGAGGCTTTAAAAAGTAGTTATTCAACATGAGGCACAATCCAAAGGACATTTTGAATCAATTTATCTACAGTCCAAAAAAATCAATTTATTGATGAAAAGCAATGACTATTGCATGTGAATTATCACTTTTGGAACTAAAATACGTGTGTTTAGAGTTGTTCTAATGCCTGAAATTGGTCAAAATAGAAGCTTCTGAGTAGGAGAAAAAGTCTGTAAAAATTGCAATTTTGACACATTGAGGCTTTACAAAGTAGTTATTCAACATGAGGACCAATCCAAATGACATTTTGAATAAATTTTTCTACAGTCCAAAAAATCAATTTTCTCATGAAAAACTATGACCTGTCGAACTTTCTCCAGATGGTCAGAAATGGTCATTTTTTAATGTTTAATTTTTTGACTATAAATGACTATTTCATGTGAATTATCACTTTTGGAACTAAAATAAATGTATTTAGAGTCATTTTAATGCCTGAAATTGGTCGAAATAGAAGCTTCTGAGTAGGAGAAAGAGTCTGTAAAAAGACCAATTTTGGTCACATTGAGGCTTTAGAAAGTAGTCATTCAACATGAGGCACAATCCGAATGACATTTTGAATCAATTAATCTACAGTCCAAAAAATCAATTTTCTGATGAAGAACGATGAACCGTGACCTGTCGAACTTTCTCCAGATGGTCAGAAATGGTAATTTTGTAATGTTTCATTTATTGACTGTAAAGGATTATTGCATGTGAATTATCACTTTTGGAACTAAAATAAGTGTGTTTAGAGTCATTTTAATGCCTGAAATTGGTCGAAATAGAAGCTTCTGAGTAGGAGAAAAAGTCTGTAAAATGGCAATCTTGGTCACATTGAGGCTTTAAAAAGTAGTTATTCAACATGAGGCACAATCCAAATGACATTTTGAATCAATTTATCTACAGTCCAAAAAATCTATCTTCTGATGAAAAGCAATGACCCGTGACCTGTCAAACTTTCTCCAGATGGTCAGAAATGGTAATTTTTTAATGTTTAATTTTTTGACTATAAATGACTATTATATGTGAATTATCACTTTTGGAACTAAAATAAATGTGTTTAGAGTCATTTGAATGCCTGAAATTGGTCGAAATAGAAGCTTCTGAGTAGGAGAAAAAGTGTGTAAAAATTGCAATTTTTGACACATGGAGGCTTTACAAAGTAGTTATTCAACATGAGGCTCAATCAAAATGACATTTTGAATCAAGTTTTCTACAGTCCAAAAAATCAATTTTCTGATGAAAAACGATGACCCGTGACCTGTCGAACTTTTTCCAGATGGTCAAAAATGGTAATTTTTTAAAGTTAAATTTTTTGACTATAAATGACTATTTCATGTGAATTATCACTTTTGGAACTAAAATAAATGTGTTTAGAGTCATTTTAATGCCTGAAATTGGTCGAAATAGAAGCTTCTGAGTAGGAGAAATAGTGTGTAAAAATGCCAATTTTGGTCACATTAAGGCTTTAAAAAGTAGTTATTCAACATGAGGCAGAATCCAAATGACATTTTGAATCAATTTATCTACAGTCAAAAAAATCAATTTTCTGATGAAAAACGATGACCCGTGACCTGTCGAACTTTCTCCAGATGGTCAGAAATGGTAATTTTTTATGTTTAACTGTTTGACTGTAAATGACTATTGCATATGAATTATCACTTTTGGAACGCAAATAAGTGAGTTTAGAGTCATTCTTACGCCTGAAATTGGTTGAAATAGAAGCTTCTGAGGAGGAGAAATAGTCTGTAAAAATTACAATTTTTGACACATTGAGGCTTTAAAAAGTAGTTATTAAACATGAGGCACAATCCAAATGACATTTTGAATCAATTTATCTACAGTCCAAAAAATCAATTTTCTGATGAAAAACGATGAACCGTGACCTGTCGAACTTTCTCCAGATGGTCAGAAATGGTCATTTTTTAATGTTTAATTTTTTGACTATAAATGACTATTTCATGTGAATTATCACTTTTGGAACTAAAATAAATGTGTTTAGAGTCATTTTAATGCCTGAAATTGGTCCTACTATAAGCTTCTGAGTAGGAGAAAAAGTCTGTAAAAATGCCAATTTTGGTCACATTGGGGCTTTAGAAAGTAGTTATTCAACATGAGGCACAATCCGAATGACATTTTGAATCAATTTATCTACAGTCCAAAAAATCAATTTTCTGATGAAAAACGATGACCCTTGACCTGTCGAACTTTCTCCAGATGGTCAAAAATAGTAATTTTGTAATGTTTAAGTTTTTTGACTATAAATGACTATTTCATGTGAATTATCAATTTTGGAACTAAAATACATGTGTTTAGAGTCATTTTAATGCCTGAAATTGGTCGAAATAGAAGCTTCGAAGTAGGAGAAAAAGTCTGTAAAAATGCCAATTTTGGTAACATTGAGGCTTTAAAATGTAGTTATTCAACCTGAGGCAGAATTCGAATAACATTTTGAATCAATTTTTCTACAGTTCAAAAAATCAATTTTCTGATGAAAAACGATGACCCGTGACCTGTCGAACTTTCTCCAGACGGTCAGAGATGGTAATTTTTTAATAATTAATTTTTTGACTGTAAATGAGTATTGCATGTGAATTATCACTTTTGGAACTAAAATAAGTGTGTTTAGAGTCATTTTAATGCCTGAAATTGGTTGAAATAGAAGCTTCTGAGTAGGAGAAAAAGTGTGTAAAAATGCCAATTTTGGTCACATTGAGGCCTTAATAAGTAGATATTCAACAATCGGCACAATCCAAATGACATTTTGAATCATTTTTTGTACAGTCCAAAAAATCAATCTTCTGATGAAAAACGATGATCTGTCGAGCTTTCTCCAGACGGTCAGAGATGGTAAGTTTTTTAATGTTTAATTTTTTGACTGTAAATGACTATTGCATGTGAATTATCACTTTTGGAACTAAAATACGTGTGTTTAGAGTTATTCTAATGCCTGAAATTGGTCAAAATAGAAGCTTCTGAGTAGGAGAAAAAGTCTGTAAAAATTGCAATTTTTGACACATGGAGGCTTTACAAAGTAGTTATTCAACATGAGGCACAATCCAAATGACATTTTGAATCAATTTTTCTACAGTCCAAAAAATCAATTTTCTGATAAAAAACGATGACCCGGGACCTCTTGAAATTTCTCCAGATGGTCCGAAATGGTAATTTTTTAATGTTTAATTTTTTGACTATAAATGACTATTTCATGTGAATTATCACTTTTGGAACTAAAATAAATGTGTTTAGAGTCATTTTAATGCCTGAAATTGGTCGAAATAGAAGCTTCTGAGTAGGAGAAAAAGTGTGTAAAAGGCCAATTTTGGTCACATTAAGGCTTTTCAAAGTAGTTATTCAACATGGGGCAGAATCCGAATGACATTTTGAATCAATTTATCTACAGTCAAAAAAATCAATTTTCTGATGAAAAACGATGACCCGTTACCTGTTGAACTTTCTCCAGATGGTCAGAAATGGTAATTTTTTTATGTTTAATTGTTTGACTGTAAATGACTATTGCATATGAATTATCACATTTGGAACGAAAACAAGTGAGTTTAGAGTCATTTTAATGCCTGAAATTGGTTAAAATAGAAGCTTCTGAGTAATAGAAAAAGTCTGTAAAAATGGCTATTTTGGTCACACTGATGCTTTAAAAAGTAGTTATTCAACATGAGGCACAATCTAAGTGACATTTTGAATCAACATTTTTGCAGTCCAAAAATCAATTTTCTGATGAAAAACGATCACCTGTGACCTGTCGAACTTTCTCCAGATGGTCAGAAATGGTAATTTTGTAATATTTAATTTTTTGACTGTAAAGGAGTATTGCATGTGAATTATCACTTTTGGATCTAAAATAAGTGTGTTTAGAGTCATTCTTATGCCTGAAATTGGTTGAAATAGAAGCTTCTGAGTAGGAGAAAAAGTGTGTAAAATGGCAATCTTGTTCACATTGAGGCTTTAAAAAGTAGTTATTCAACATGAGGCACAATCCAAAGGACATTTTGAATCAATTTATCTACAGTCCAAAAAATCAATTTTCTGATGAAAAGCAATGACCCGTGAGCTGTCAAACTTTCTCCAGACGGTCAGAGATGGTAATTTTTTAATGTTTAATTTTTTGACTGTAAATGACTATTGCATGTGAATTATTACTTTTGGAACTAAAATAGGTGTGTTTAGAGTCATTTTAATGCCTGAAATTGGTCGAAATAGAAGCTTCTGAGTAGGAGAAAAAGTGTGTAAAAATGCCAATTTTGGTCACATTAAGGCTTTAAAAAGTAGTTATTCAACATGAGGCAGAATCCAAATGACATTTTGAATCAATTTATCTACAGTCAAAAAAATCAATTTTCTGATGAAAAACGATGACCCGTGACCTGTCGAACTTTCTCCAGATGGTCAGAAATGGTCATTTTGTAATGTTTAAGTTTTTTGACTATAAATGACTATTTCATGTGAATTATCACTTTTGGAACTAAAATAAATGTGTTTAGAGTCATTTTAATGCCTGAAATTGGTCGAAATAGAAGCTTCGAAGTAGGAAAAAAAGTCTGTAAAAATGCCAATTTTGGTAACATTGAGGCTTTAAAATGTAGTTATTCAACCTCAGGCAGAATTCGAATGACATTTTGACTCAATTTTTCTACAGTTCAAAAAATCAATTTTCTGATGAAAAACGATGACCCGTGACCTGTCGAACTTTCTCCAGACGGTCAGAGATGGTAATTTTTTAATAATTAATTTTTTGACTGTAAATGAGTATTGCATGTGAATTATCACTTTTGGAACTAAAATAAGTGTGTTTAGAGTCATTTTAATGCCTGAAATTGAAGCTTCTGAGTAGGAGAAAAAGTGTGTAAAAATGCCAATTTTGGTCACATTGAGGGTTTAATAAGTAGATATTTAACAATCGGCACAATCCAAATGACATTTTGAATCAATTTTTGTACAGTCCAAAAAATCAATCTTCTGATGAAAAACGATGATCTGTCGAGCTTTCTCCAGACGGTCAGAGATGGTAAGTTTTTTAATGTTTAATTTTTTGACTGTAAATGACTATTGCATGTGAATTATCACTTTTGGAACTATAATACGTGTGTTTAGAGTTATTCTAATGCCTGAAATTGGTCAAAATAGAAGCTTCTGAGTAGGAGAAAAAGTCTGTAAAAATTGCAATTTTTGACACATGGAGGCTTTACAAAGTAGTTATTCAACATGAGGCACAATCCAAATGACATTTTGAATCAATTTTTCTACAGTCCAAAAAATCAATTTTCTGATAAAAAACGATGACCCGGGACCTCTTGAACTTTCTCCAGATGGTCCGAAATGGTAATTTTTTAATGTTTAATTTTTTGACTATAAATGGCTATTTCATGTGAATTATCACTTTTGGAACTAAAATAAATGTGTTTAGAGTCATTTTAATGCCTGAAATTGGTCGAAATAGAAGCTTCGAAGTAGGAAAAAAAGTCTGTAAAAATGCCAATTTTGGTAACATTGAGGCTTTAAAATGTAGTTATTCAACCTGAGGCAGAATTCGAATGACATTTTGACTCAATTTTTCTACAGTTCAAAAAATCAATTTTCTGATGAAAAACGATGACCCGTGACCTGTCGAACTTTCTCCAGACGGTCAGAGATGGTAATTTTTTAATAATTAATTTTTTGACTGTAAATGAGTATTGCATGTGAATTATCACTTTTGGAACTAAAATAAGTGTGTTTAGAGTCATTTTAATGCCTGAAATTGGTTGAAATAGAAGCTTCTGAGTAGGAGAAAAAGTGTGTAAAAATGCCAATTTTGTTCACATTGAGGCTTTAATAAGTAGATATTCAACAATCGGCACAATCCAAATGACATTTTGAATCAATTTTTGTACAGTCCAAAAAATCAATCTTCTGATGAAAAACGATGATCTGTCGAGCTTTCTCCAGACGGTCAGAGATGGTAAGTTTTTTAATGTTTAATTTTTTTACTGTAAATGACTATTGCATGTGAATTATCACTTTTGGAACTAAAATACGTGTGTTTAGAGTTATTCTAATGCCTGAAATTGGTCAAAATAGAAGCTTCTGAGTAGGAGAAAAAGTCTGTAAAAATTGACATTTTTGACACATGGAGGCTTTACAAAGTAGTTATTCAACATGAGGCACAATCCAAATGACATTTTGAATCAATTTTTCTACAGTCCAAAAAATCAATTTTCTGATAAAAAACGATGACCCGGGACCTCTTGAACTTTCTCCAGATGGTCAGAAATGGTCATTTTTTAATGTTTAATTTTTTGACTATAAATGACTATTTCATGTGAATTATCACTTTTGGAACTAAAATAAATGTGTTTAGAGTCATTTTAATGCCTGAAATTGGTCGAAATAGAAGCTTCTGAGTAGGGGAAAGAGTCTGTAAAAATGCCAATTTTGGTCACATTGAGGCTTTTAAAAAGTAGTTATTCAACATGAGGTATAATCCAAAAGACATTTTGAATCTATTTTTCTACAGTCCAAAAAATCAATTTTCTGATGAAGAACGATGAACCGTGACCTGTCGAACTTTCTCCAGATGGTCAGAAATGGTAATTTTGTAATGTTTAATTTTTTGACTGTAAAGGAGTATTGCCTGTGAATTATCACTTTTGGAACTAAAATAAATGTGTTTAGAGTCATTCTTATGCCTGAAATTGGTTGAAATAGAAGCTTCTGAGTAGGAGAAAAAGTGTGTAAAATGGCAATCTTGGTCACATTGAGGCTTTAAAAAGTAGTTATTCAACATGAGGCACAATCCAAAGGACATTTTGAATCAATTTATCTACAGTCCAAAAAAATCAATTTTCTGATGAAAAGCAATGACTATTGCATGTGAATTATCACTTTTGGAACTAAAATACGTGTGTTTAGAGTTGTTCTAATGCCTGAAATTGGTCAAAATAGAAGCTTCTGAGTAGGAGAAAAAGTCTGTAAAAATTGCAATTTTGACACATTGAGGCTTTACAAAGTAGTTATTCAACATGAGGACCAATCCAAATGACATTTTGAATAAATTTTTCTACAGTCCAAAAAATCAATTTTCTCATGAAAAACTATGACCTGTCGAACTTTCTCCAGATGGTCAGAAATGGTCATTTTTTAATGTTTAATTTTTTGACTATAAATGACTATTTCATGTGAATTATCACTTTTGGAACTAAAATAAATGTATTTAGAGTCATTTTAATGCCTGAAATTGGTCGAAATAGAAGCTTCTGAGTAGGAGAAAGAGTCTGTAAAAAGACCAATTTTGGTCACATTGAGGCTTTAGAAAGTCGTCATTCAACATGAGGCACAATCCGAATGACATTTTGAATCAATTAATCTACAGTCCAAAAAATCAATTTTCTGATGAAGAACGATGAACCGTGACCTGTCGAACTTTCTCCAGATGGTCAGAAATGGTAATTTTGTAATGTTTCATTTATTGACTGTAAAGGATTATTGCATGTGAATTATCACTTTTGGAACTAAAATAAGTGTGTTTAGAGTCATTTTAATGCCTGAAATTGGTCGAAATAGAAGCTTCTGAGTAGGAGAAAAAGTCTGTAAAATGGCAATCTTGGTCACATTGAGGCTTTAAAAAGTAGTTATTCAACATGAGGCACAATCCAAATGACATTTTGAATCAATTTATCTACAGTCCAAAAAATCTATCTTCTGATGAAAAGCAATGACCCGTGACCTGTCAAACTTTCTCCAGATGGTCAGAAATGGTAATTTTTTAATGTTTAATTTTTTGACTATAAATGACTATTATATGTGAATTATCACTTTTGGAACTAAAATAAATGTGTTTAGAGTCATTTGAATGCCTGAAATTGGTCGAAATAGAAGCTTCTGAGTAGGAGAAAAAGTGTGTAAAAATTGCAATTTTTGACACATGGAGGCTTTACAAAGTAGTTATTCAACATGAGGCTCAATCAAAATGACATTTTGAATCAAGTTTTCTACAGTCCAAAAAATCAATTTTCTGATGAAAAACGATGACCCGTGACCTGTCGAACTTTTTCCAGATGGTCAAAAATGGTAATTTTTTAAAGTTAAATTTTTTGACTATAACTGACTATTTCATGTGAATTATCACTTTTGGAACTAAAATAAATGTGTTTAGAGTCATTTTAATGCCTGAAATTGGTCGAAATAGAAGCTTCTGAGTAGGAGAAATAGTGTGTAAAAATGCCAATTTTGGTCACATTAAGGCTTTAAAAAGTAGTTATTCAACATGAGGCAGAATCCAAATGACATTTTGAATCAATTTATCTACAGTCAAAAAAATCAATTTTCTGATGAAAAACGATGACCCGTGACCTGTCGAACTTTCTCCAGATGGTCAGAAATGGTAATTTTTTATGTTTAACTGTTTGACTGTAAATGACTATTGCATATGAATTATCACTTTTGGAACGCAAATAAGTGAGTTTAGAGTCATTCTTACGCCTGAAATTGGTTGAAATAGAAGCTTCTGAGGAGGAGAAATAGTCTGTAAAAATTACAATTTTTGACACATTGAGGCTTTAAAAAGTAGTTATTAAACATGAGGCACAATCCAAATGACATTTTGAATCAATTTATCTACAGTCCAAAAAATCAATTTTCTGATGAAAAACGATGAACCGTGACCTGTCGAACTTTCTCCAGATGGTCAGAAATGGTCATTTTTTAATGTTTAATTTTTTGACTATAAATGACTATTTCATGTGAATTATCACTTTTGGAACTAAAATAAATGTGTTTAGAGTCATTTTAATGCCTGAAATTGGTCCTACTATAAGCTTCTGAGTAGGAGAAAAAGTCTGTAAAAATGCCAATTTTGGTCACATTGGGGCTTTAGAAAGTAGTTATTCAACATGAGGCACAATCCGAATGACATTTTGAATCAATTTATCTACAGTCCAAAAAATCAATTTTCTGATGAAAAACGATGACCCTTGACCTGTCGAACTTTCTCCAGATGGTCAAAAATAGTAATTTTGTAATGTTTAAGTTTTTTGACTATAAATGACTATTTCATGTGAATTATCAATTTTGGAACTAAAATACATGTGTTTAGAGTCATTTTAATGCCTGAAATTGGTCGAAATAGAAGCTTCGAAGTAGGAGAAAAAGTCTGTAAAAATGCCAATTTTGGTAACATTGAGGCTTTAAAATGTAGTTATTCAACCTGAGGCAGAATTCGAATGACATTTTGAATCAATTTTTCTACAGTTCAAAAAATCAATTTTCTGATGAAAAACGATGACCCGTGACCTGTCGAACTTTCTCCAGACGGTCAGAGATGGTAATTTTTTAATAATTAATTTTTTGACTGTAAATGAGTATTGCATGTGAATTATCACTTTTGGAACTAAAATAAGTGTGTTTAGAGTCATTTTAATGCCTGAAATTGGTTGAAATAGAAGCTTCTGAGTAGGAGAAAAAGTGTGTAAAATGGCAATCTTGGTCACATTGAGGCTTTAAAAAGTAGTTATTCAACATGAGGCACAATCCAAAGGACATTTTGAATCAATTTATCTACAGTCCAAAAAAATCAATTTTCTGATGAAAAGCAATGACTATTGCATGTGAATTATCACTTTTGGAACTAAAATACGTGTGTTTAGAGTTGTTCTAATGCCTGAAATTGGTCAAAATAGAAGCTTCTGAGTAGGAGAAAAAGTCTGTAAAAATTGCAATTTTGACACATTGAGGCTTTACAAAGTAGTTATTCAACATGAGGACCAATCCAAATGACATTTTGAATAAATTTTTCTACAGTCCAAAAAATCAATTTTCTCATGAAAAACTATGACCTGTCGAACTTTCTCCAGATGGTCAGAAATGGTCATTTTTTAATGTTTAATTTTTTGACTATAAATGACTATTTCATGTGAATTATCACTTTTGGAACTAAAATAAATGTATTTAGAGTCATTTTAATGCCTGAAATTGGTCGAAATAGAAGCTTCTGAGTAGGAGAAAGAGTCTGTAAAAAGACCAATTTTGGTCACATTGAGGCTTTAGAAAGTAGTCATTCAACATGAGGCACAATCCGAATGACATTTTGAATCAATTAATCTACAGTCCAAAAAATACAATTTTCTGATGAAGAACGATGAACCGTGACCTGTCGAACTTTCTCCAGATGGTCAGAAATGGTAATTTTGTAATGTTTCATTTATTGACTGTAAAGGATTATTGCATGTGAATTATCACTTTTGGAACTAAAATAAGTGTGTTTAGAGTCATTTTAATGCCTGAAATTGGTCGAAATAGAAGCTTCTGAGTAGGAGAAAAAGTCTGTAAAATGGCAATCTTGGTCACATTGAGGCTTTAAAAAGTAGTTATTCAACATGAGGCACAATCCAAATGACATTTTGAATCAATTTATCTACAGTCCAAAAAATCTATCTTCTGATGAAAAGCAATGACCCGTGACCTGTCAAACTTTCTCCAGATGGTCAGAAATGGTAATTTTTTAATGTTTAATTTTTTGACTATAAATGACTATTATATGTGAATTATCACTTTTGGAACTAAAATAAATGTGTTTAGAGTCATTTGAATGCCTGAAATTGGTCGAAATAGAAGCTTCTGAGTAGGAGAAAAAGTGTGTAAAAATTGCAATTTTTGACACATGGAGGCTTTACAAAGTAGTTATTCAACATGAGGCTCAATCAAAATGACATTTTGAATCAAGTTTTCTACAGTCCAAAAAATCAATTTTCTGATGAAAAACGATGACCCGTGACCTGTCGAACTTTTTCCAGATGGTCAAAAATGGTAATTTTTTAAAGTTAAATTTTTTGACTATAAATGACTATTTCATGTGAATTATCACTTTTGGAACTAAAATAAATGTGTTTAGAGTCATTTTAATGCCTGAAATTGGTCGAAATAGAAGCTTCTGAGTAGGAGAAATAGTGTGTAAAAATGCCAATTTTGGTCACATTAAGGCTTTAAAAAGTAGTTATTCAACATGAGGCAGAATCCAAATGACATTTTGAATCAATTTATCTACAGTCAAAAAAATCAATTTTCTGATGAAAAACGATGACCCGTGACCTGTCGAACTTTCTCCAGATGGTCAGAAATGGTAATTTTTTATGTTTAACTGTTTGACTGTAAATGACTATTGTATATGAATTATCACTTTTGGAACGCAAATAAGTGAGTTTAGAGTCATTCTTACGCCTGAAATTGGTTGAAATAGAAGCTTCTGAGGAGGAGAAATAGTCTGTAAAAATTACAATTTTTGACACATTGAGGCTTTAAAAAGTAGTTATTAAACATGAGGCACAATCCAAATGACATTTTGAATCAATTTATCTACAGTCCAAAAAATCAATTTTCTGATGAAAAACGATGAACCGTGACCTGTCGAACTTTCTCCAGATGGTCAGAAATGGTCATTTTTTAATGTTTAATTTTTTGACTATAAATGACTATTTCATGTGAATTATCACTTTTGGAACTAAAATAAATGTGTTTAGAGTCATTTTAATGCCTGAAATTGGTCCTACTATAAGCTTCTGAGTAGGAGAAAAAGTCTGTAAAAATGCCAATTTTGGTCACATTGGGGCTTTAGAAAGTAGTTATTCAACATGAGGCACAATCCGAATGACATTTTGAATCAATTTATCTACAGTCCAAAAAATCAATTTTCTGATGAAAAACGATGACCCTTGACCTGTCGAACTTTCTCCAGATGGTCAAAAATAGTAATTTTGTAATGTTTAAGTTTTTTGACTATAAATGACTATTTCATGTGAATTATCAATTTTGGAACTAAAATACATGTGTTTAGAGTCATTTTAATGCCTGAAATTGGTCGAAATAGAAGCTTCGAAGTAGGAGAAAAAGTCTGTAAAAATGCCAATTTTGGTAACATTGAGGCTTTAAAATGTAGTTATTCAACCTGAGGCAGAATTCGAATGACATTTTGAATCAATTTTTCTACAGTTCAAAAAATCAATTTTCTGATGAAAAACGATGACCCGTGACCTGTCGAACTTTCTCCAGACGGTCAGAGATGGTAATTTTTTAATAATTAATTTTTTGACTGTAAATGAGTATTGCATGTGAATTATCACTTTTGGAACTAAAATAAGTGTGTTTAGAGTCATTTTAATGCCTGAAATTGGTTGAAATAGAAGCTTCTGAGTAGGAGAAAAAGTGTGTAAAAATGCCAATTTTGGTCACATTGAGGCCTTAATAAGTAGATATTCAACAATCGGCACAATCCAAATGACATTTTGAATCATTTTTTGTACAGTCCAAAAAATCAATCTTCTGATGAAAAACGATGATCTGTCGAGCTTTCTCCAGACGGTCAGAGATGGTAAGTTTTTTAATGTTTAATTTTTTGACTGTAAATGACTATTGCATGTGAATTATCACTTTTGGAACTAAAATACGTGTGTTTAGAGTTATTCTAATGCCTGAAATTGGTCAAAATAGAAGCTTCTGAGTAGGAGAAAAAGTCTGTAAAAATTGCAATTTTTGACACATGGAGGCTTTACAAAGTAGTTATTCAACATGAGGCACAATCCAAATGACATTTTGAATCAATTTTTCTACAGTCCAAAAAATCAATTTTCTGATAAAAAACGATGACCCGGGACCTCTTGAAATTTCTCCAGATGGTCCGAAATGGTAATTTTTTAATGTTTAATTTTTTGACTATAAATGACTATTTCATGTGAATTATCACTTTTGGAACTAAAATAAATGTGTTTAGAGTCATTTTAATGCCTGAAATTGGTCGAAATAGAAGCTTCTGAGTAGGAGAAAAAGTGTGTAAAAGGCCAATTTTGGTCACATTAAGGCTTTTCAAAGTAGTTATTCAACATGGGGCAGAATCCGAATGACATTTTGAATCAATTTATCTACAGTCAAAAAAATCAATTTTCTGATGAAAAACGATGACCCGTTACCTGTTGAACTTTCTCCAGATGGTCAGAAATGGTAATTTTTTTATGTTTAATTGTTTGACTGTAAATGACTATTGCATATGAATTATCACATTTGGAACGAAAACAAGTGAGTTTAGAGTCATTTTAATGCCTGAAATTGGTTAAAATAGAAGCTTCTGAGTAATAGAAAAAGTCTGTAAAAATGGCTATTTTGGTCACACTGATGCTTTAAAAAGTAGTTATTCAACATGAGGCACAATCTAAGTGACATTTTGAATCAACATTTTTGCAGTCCAAAAATCAATTTTCTGATGAAAAACGATCACCTGTGACCTGTCGAACTTTCTCCAGATGGTCAGAAATGGTAATTTTGTAATATTTAATTTTTTGACTGTAAAGGAGTATTGCATGTGAATTATCACTTTTGGATCTAAAATAAGTGTGTTTAGAGTCATTCTTATGCCTGAAATTGGTTGAAATAGAAGCTTCTGAGTAGGAGAAAAAGTGTGTAAAATGGCAATCTTGTTCACATTGAGGCTTTAAAAAGTAGTTATTCAACATGAGGCACAATCCAAAGGACATTTTGAATCAATTTATCTACAGTCCAAAAAATCAATTTTCTGATGAAAAGCAATGACCCGTGAGCTGTCAAACTTTCTCCAGACGGTCAGAGATGGTAATTTTTTAATGTTTAATTTTTTGACTGTAAATGACTATTGCATGTGAATTATTACTTTTGGAACTAAAATAGGTGTGTTTAGAGTCATTTTAATGCCTGAAATTGGTCGAAATAGAAGCTTCTGAGTAGGAGAAAAAGTGTGTAAAAATGCCAATTTTGGTCACATTAAGGCTTTAAAAAGTAGTTATTCAACATGAGGCAGAATCCAAATGACATTTTGAATCAATTTATCTACAGTCAAAAAAATCCATTTTCTGATGAAAAACGATGACCCGTGACCTGTCGAACTTTCTCCAGATGGTCAGAAATGGTCATTTTGTAATGTTTAAGTTTTTTGACTATAAATGACTATTTCATGTGAATTATCACTTTTGGAACTAAAATAAATGTGTTTAGAGTCATTTTAATGCCTGAAATTGGTCGAAATAGAAGCTTCGAAGTAGGAAAAAAAGTCTGTAAAAATGCCAATTTTGGTAACATTGAGGCTTTAAAATGTAGTTATTCAACCTGAGGCAGAATTCGAATGACATTTTGACTCAATTTTTCTACAGTTCAAAAAATCAATTTTCTGATGAAAAACGATGACCCGTGACCTGTCGAACTTTCTCCAGACGGTCAGAGATGGTAATTTTTTAATAATTAATTTTTTGACTGTAAATGAGTATTGCATGTGAATTATCACTTTTGGAACTAAAATAAGTGTGTTTAGAGTCATTTTAATGCCTGAAATTGAAGCTTCTGAGTAGGAGAAAAAGTGTGTAAAAATGCCAATTTTGGTCACATTGAGGGTTTAATAAGTAGATATTTAACAATCGGCACAATCCAAATGACATTTTGAATCAATTTTTGTACAGTCCAAAAAATCAATCTTCTGATGAAAAACGATGATCTGTCGAGCTTTCTCCAGACGGTCAGAGATGGTAAGTTTTTTAATGTTTAATTTTTTGACTGTAAATGACTATTGCATGTGAATTATCACTTTTGGAACTATAATACGTGTGTTTAGAGTTATTCTAATGCCTGAAATTGGTCAAAATAGAAGCTTCTGAGTAGGAGAAAAAGTCTGTAAAAATTGCAATTTTGACACATTGAGGCTTTACAAAGTAGTTATTCAACATGAGGCACAATCCAAATGACATTTTGAATCAATTTTTCTACAGTCCAAAAAATCAATTTTCTGATGAAAAGCAATGACCCGTGAGCTGTCAAACTTTCTCCAGACGGTCAGAGATGGTAATTTTTTAATGTTTAATTTTTTGACTGTAAATGACTATTGCATGTGAATTATTACTTTTGGAACTAAAATAGGTGTGTTTAGAGTCATTTTAATGCCTGAAATTGGTCGAAATAGAAGCTTCTGAGTAGGAGAAAAAGTGTGTAAAAATGCCAATTTTGGTCACATTAAGGCTTTAAAAAGTAGTTATTCAACATGAGGCAGAATCCAAATGACATTTTGAATCAATTTATCTACAGTCAAAAAAATCAATTTTCTGATGAAAAACGATGACCCGTGACCTGTCGAACTTTCTCCAGATGGTCAGAAATGGTCATTTTGTAATGTTTAAGTTTTTTGACTATAAATGACTATTTCATGTGAATTATCACTTTTGGAACTAAAATAAATGTGTTTAGAGTCATTTTAATGCCTGAAATTGGTCGAAATAGAAGCTTCGAAGTAGGAAAAAAAGTCTGTAAAAATGCCAATTTTGGTAACATTGAGGCTTTAAAATGTAGTTATTCAACCTGAGGCAGAATTCGAATGACATTTTGACTCAATTTTTCTACAGTTCAAAAAATCAATTTTCTGATGAAAAACGATGACCCGTGACCTGTCGAACTTTCTCCAGACGGTCAGAGATGGTAATTTTTTAATAATTAATTTTTTGACTGTAAATGAGTATTGCATGTGAATTATCACTTTTGGAACTAAAATAAGTGTGTTTAGAGTCATTTTAATGCCTGAAATTGAAGCTTCTGAGTAGGAGAAAAAGTGTGTAAAAATGCCAATTTTGGTCACATTGAGGGTTTAATAAGTAGATATTTAACAATCGGCACAATCCAAATGACATTTTGAATCAATTTTTGTACAGTCCAAAAAATCAATCTTCTGATGAAAAACGATGATCTGTCGAGCTTTCTCCAGACGGTCAGAGATGGTAAGTTTTTTAATGTTTAATTTTTTGACTGTAAATGACTATTGCATGTGAATTATCACTTTTGGAACTATAATACGTGTGTTTAGAGTTATTCTAATGCCTGAAATTGGTCAAAATAGAAGCTTCTGAGTAGGAGAAAAAGTCTGTAAAAATTGCAATTTTGACACATTGAGGCTTTACAAAGTAGTTATTCAACATGAGGCACAATCCAAATGACATTTTGAATCAATTTTTCTACAGTCCAAAAAATCAATTTTCTGATAAAAAACGATGACCCGGGACCTCTTGAACTTTCTCCAGATGGTCCGAAATGGTAATTTTTTAATGTTTAATTTTTTGACTATAAATGACTATTTCATGTGAATTATCACTTTTGGAACTAAAATAAATGTGTTTAGAGTCATTTTAATGCCTGAAATTGGTCGAAATAGAAGCTTCTGAGTAGGGGAAAGAGTCTGTAAAAATGCCAATTTTGGTCACATTGAGGCTTTTAAAAAGTAGTTATTCAACATGAGGTATAATCCAAAAGACATTTTGAATCTATTTTTCTACAGTCCAAAAAATCAATTTTCTGATGAAGAACGATGAACCGTGACCTGTCGAACTTTCTCCAGATGGTCAGAAATGGTAATTTTGTAATGTTTAATTTTTTGACTGTAAAGGAGTATTGCCTGTGAATTATCACTTTTGGAACTAAAATAAATGTGTTTAGAGTCATTCTTATGCCTGAAATTGGTTGAAATAGAAGCTTCTGAGTAGGAGAAAAAGTGTGTAAAATGGCAATCTTGGTCACATTGAGGCTTTAAAAAGTAGTTATTCAACATGAGGGCCAATCCAAATGACATTTTGAATAAATTTTTCTACAGTCCAAAAAATCAATTTTCTCATGAAAAACTATGACCTGTCGAACTTTCTCCAGATGGTCAGAAATGGTCATTTTTTAATGTTTAATTTTTTGACTATAAATGACTATTTCATGTGAATTATCACTTTTGGAACTAAAATAAATGTGTTTAGAGTCATTTTAATGCCTGAAATTGGTCGAAATAGAAGCTTCTGAGTAGGGGAAAGAGTCTGTAAAAATGCCAATTTTGGTCACATTGAGGCTTTTAAAAAGTAGTTATTCAACATGAGGTATAATCCAAAAGACATTTTGAATCTATTTTTCTACAGTCCAAAAAATCAATTTTCTGATGAAGAACGATGAACCGTGACCTGTCGAACTTTCTCCAGATGGTCAGAAATGGTAATTTTGTAATGTTTAATTTTTTGACTGTAAAGGAGTATTGCCTGTGAATTATCACTTTTGGAACTAAAATAAATGTGTTTAGAGTCATTCTTATGCCTGAAATTGGTTGAAATAGAAGCTTCTGAGTAGGAGAAAAAGTGTGTAAAATGGCAATCTTGGTCACATTGAGGCTTTAAAAAGTAGTTATTCAACATGAGGCACAATCCAAAGGACATTTTGAATCAATTTATCTACAGTCCAAAAAAATCAATTTTCTGATGAAAAGCAATGACTATTGCATGTGAATTATCACTTTTGGAACTAAAATACGTGTGTTTAGAGTTGTTCTAATGCCTGAAATTGGTCAAAATAGAAGCTTCTGAGTAGGAGAAAAAGTCTGTAAAAATTGCAATTTTGACACATTGAGGCTTTACAAAGTAGTTATTCAACATGAGGACCAATCCAAATGACATTTTGAATAAATTTTTCTACAGTCCAAAAAATCAATTTTCTCATGAAAAACTATGACCTGTCGAACTTTCTCCAGATGGTCAGAAATGGTCATTTTTTAATGTTTAATTTTTTGACTATAAATGACTATTTCATGTGAATTATCACTTTTGGAACTAAAATAAATGTATTTAGAGTCATTTTAATGCCTGAAATTGGTCGAAATAGAAGCTTCTGAGTAGGAGAAAGAGTCTGTAAAAAGACCAATTTTGGTCACATTGAGGCTTTAGAAAGTAGTCATTCAACATGAGGCACAATCCGAATGACATTTTGAATCAATTAATCTACAGTCCAAAAAATCAATTTTCTGATGAAGAACGATGAACCGTGACCTGTCGAACTTTCTCCAGATGGTCAGAAATGGTAATTTTGTAATGTTTCATTTATTGACTGTAAAGGATTATTGCATGTGAATTATCACTTTTGGAACTAAAATAAGTGTGTTTAGAGTCATTTTAATGCCTGAAATTGGTCGAAATAGAAGCTTCTGAGTAGGAGAAAAAGTCTATAAAATGGCAATCTTGGTCACATTGAGGCTTTAAAAAGTAGTTATTCAACATGAGGCACAATCCAAATGACATTTTGAATCAATTTATCTACAGTCCAAAAAATCTATCTTCTGATGAAAAGCAATGACCCGTGACCTGTCAAACTTTCTCCAGATGGTCAGAAATGGTAATTTTTTAATGTTTAATTTTTTGACTATAAATGACTATTATATGTGAATTATCACTTTTGGAACTAAAATAAATGTGTTTAGAGTCATTTGAATGCCTGAAATTGGTCGAAATAGAAGCTTCTGAGTAGGAGAAAAAGTGTGTAAAAATTGCAATTTTTGACACATGGAGGCTTTACAAAGTAGTTATTCAACATGAGGCTCAATCAAAATGACATTTTGAATCAAGTTTTCTACAGTCCAAAAAATCAATTTTCTGATGAAAAACGATGACCCGTGACCTGTCGAACTTTTTCCAGATGGTCAAAAATGGTAATTTTTTAAAGTTAAATTTTTTGACTATAACTGACTATTTCATGTGAATTATCACTTTT
Source organism: Triturus cristatus (assembly GCF_964204655.1). Classification (NCBI taxonomy): domain Eukaryota; kingdom Metazoa; phylum Chordata; class Amphibia; order Caudata; family Salamandridae; genus Triturus; species Triturus cristatus. Next base: position 836,957,655 of record NC_140594.1, read on the forward strand.
GGAACTAAAATAAATGTGTTTAGAGTCATTTTAATGCCTGAAATTGGTCGAAATAGAAGCTTCTGAGTAGGAGAAATAGTGTGTAAAAATGCCAATTTTGGTCACATTAAGGCTTTAAAAAGTAGTTATTCAACATGAGGCAGAATCCAAATGACATTTTGAATCAATTTATCTACAGTCAAAAAAATCAATTTTCTGATGAAAAACGATGACCCGTGACCTGTCGAACTTTCTCCAGATGGTCAGAAATGGTAATTTTTTATGTTTAACTGTTTGACTGTAAATGACTATTGCATATGAATTATCACTTTTGGAACGCAAATAAGTGAGTTTAGAGTCATTCTTACGCCTGAAATTGGTTGAAATAGAAGCTTCTGAGGAGGAGAAATAGTCTGTAAAAATTACAATTTTTGACACATTGAGGCTTTAAAAAGTAGTTATTAAACATGAGGCACAATCCAAATGACATTTTGAATCAATTTATCTACAGTCCAAAAAATCAATTTTCTGATGAAAAACGATGAACCGTGACCTGTCGAACTTTCTCCAGATGGTCAAAAATAGTAATTTTGTAATGTTTAAGTTTTTTGACTATAAATGACTATTTCATGTGAATTATCAATTTTGGAACTAAAATACATGTGTTTAGAGTCATTTTAATGCCTGAAATTGGTCGAAATAGAAGCTTCGAAGTAGGAGAAAAAGTCTGTAAAAATGCCAATTTTGGTAACATTGAGGCTTTAAAATGTAGTTATTCAACCTGAGGCAGAATTCGAATGACATTTTGAATCAATTTTTCTACAGTTCAAAAAATCAATTTTCTGATGAAAAACGATGACCCGTGACCTGTCGAACTTTCTCCAGACGGTCAGAGATGGTAATTTTTTAATAATTAATTTTTTGACTGTAAATGAGTATTGCATGTGAATTATCACTTTTGGAACTAAAATAAGTGTGTTTAGAGTCATTTTAATGCCTGAAATTGGTTGAAATAGAAGCTTCTGAGTAGGAGAAAAAGTGTGTAAAATGGCAATCTTGGTCACATTGAGGCTTTAAAAAGTAGTTATTCAACATGAGGCACAATCCAAAGGACATTTTGAATCAATTTATCTACAGTCCAAAAAAATCAATTTATTGATGAAAAGCAATGACTATTGCATGTGAATTATCACTTTTGGAACTAAAATACGTGTGTTTAGAGTTGTTCTAATGCCTGAAATTGGTCAAAATAGAAGCTTCTGAGTAGGAGAAAAAGTCTGTAAAAATTGCAATTTTGACACATTGAGGCTTTACAAAGTAGTTATTAAACATGAGGACCAATCCAAATGACATTTTGAATAAATTTTTCTACAGTCCAAAAAATCAATTTTCTCATGAAAAACTATGACCTGTCGAACTTTCTCCAGATGGTCAGAAATGGTCATTTTTTAATGTTTAATTTTTTGACTATAAATGACTATTTCATGTGAATTATCACTTTTGGAACTAAAATAAATGTATTTAGAGTCATTTTAATGCCTGAAATTGGTCGAAATAGAAGCTTCTGAGTAGGAGAAAGAGTCTGTAAAAAGACCAATTTTGGTCACATTGAGGCTTTAGAAAGTAGTCATTCAACATGAGGCACAATCCGAATGACATTTTGAATCAATTAATCTACAGTCCAAAAAATCAATTTTCTGATGAAGAACGATGAACCGTGACCTGTCGAACTTTCTCCAGATGGTCAGAAATGGTAATTTTGTAATGTTTCATTTATTGACTGTAAAGGATTATTGCATGTGAATTATCACTTTTGGAACTAAAATAAGTGTGTTTAGAGTCATTTTAATGCCTGAAATTGGTCGAAATAGAAGCTTCTGAGTAGGAGAAAAAGTCTGTAAAATGGCAATCTTGGTCACATTGAGGCTTTAAAAAGTAGTTATTCAACATGAGGCACAATCCAAATGACATTTTGAATCAATTTATCTACAGTCCAAAAAATCTATCTTCTGATGAAAAGCAATGACCCGTGACCTGTCAAACTTTCTCCAGATGGTCAGAAATGGTAATTTTTTAATGTTTAATTTTTTGACTATAAATGACTATTATATGTGAATTATCACTTTTGGAACTAAAATAAATGTGTTTAGAGTCATTTGAATGCCTGAAATTGGTCGAAATAGAAGCTTCTGAGTAGGAGAAAAAGTGTGTAAAAATTGCAATTTTTGACACATGGAGGCTTTACAAAGTAGTTATTCAACATGAGGCTCAATCAAAATGACATTTTGAATCAAGTTTTCTACAGTCCAAAAAATCAATTTTCTGATGAAAAACGATGACCCGTGACCTGTCGAACTTTTTCCAGATGGTCAAAAATGGTAATTTTTTAAAGTTAAATTTTTTGACTATAAATGACTATTTCATGTGAATTATCACTTTTGGAACTAAAATAAATGTGTTTAGAGTCATTTTAATGCCTGAAATTGGTCGAAATAGAAGCTTCTGAGTAGGAGAAATAGTGTGTAAAAATGCCAATTTTGGTCACATTAAGGCTTTAAAAAGTAGTTATTCAACATGAGGCAGAATCCAAATGACATTTTGAATCAATTTATCTACAGTCAAAAAAATCAATTTTCTGATGAAAAACGATGACCCGTGACCTGTCGAACTTTCTCCAGATGGTCAGAAATGGTAATTTTTTATGTTTAACTGTTTGACTGTAAATGACTATTGCATATGAATTATCACTTTTGGAACGCAAATAAGTGAGTTTAGAGTCATTCTTACGCCTGAAATTGGTTGAAATAGAAGCTTCTGAGGAGGAGAAATAGTCTGTAAAAATTACAATTTTTGACACATTGAGGCTTTAAAAAGTAGTTATTAAACATGAGGCACAATCCAAATGACATTTTGAATCAATTTATCTACAGTCCAAAAAATCAATTTTCTGATGAAAAACGATGAACCGTGACCTGTCGAACTTTCTCCAGATGGTCAGAAATGGTCATTTTTTAATGTTTAATTTTTTGACTATAAATGACTATTTCATGTGAATTATCACTTTTGGAACTAAAATAAATGTGTTTAGAGTCATTTTAATGCCTGAAATTGGTCCTACTATAAGCTTCTGAGTAGGAGAAAAAGTCTGTAAAAATGCCAATTTTGGTCACATTGGGGCTTTAGAAAGTAGTTATTCAACATGAGGCACAATCCGAATGACATTTTGAATCAATTTATCTACAGTCCAAAAAATCAATTTTCTGATGAAAAACGATGACCCTTGACCTGTCGAACTTTCTCCAGATGGTCAAAAATAGTAATTTTGTAATGTTTAAGTTTTTTGACTATAAATGACTATTTCATGTGAATTATCAATTTTGGAACTAAAATACATGTGTTTAGAGTCATTTTAATGCCTGAAATTGGTCGAAATAGAAGCTTCGAAGTAGGAGAAAAAGTCTGTAAAAATGCCAATTTTGGTAACATTGAGGCTTTAAAATGTAGTTATTCAACCTGAGGCAGAATTCGAATGACATTTTGAATCAATTTTTCTACAGTTCAAAAAATCAATTTTCTGATGAAAAACGATGACCCGTGACCTGTCGAACTTTCTCCAGACGGTCAGAGATGGTAATTTTTTAATAATTAATTTTTTGACTGTAAATGAGTATTGCATGTGAATTATCACTTTTGGAACTAAAATAAGTGTGTTTAGAGTCATTTTAATGCCTGAAATTGGTTGAAATAGAAGCTTCTGAGTAGGAGAAAAAGTGTGTAAAAATGCCAATTTTGGTCACATTGAGGCCTTAATAAGTAGATATTCAACAATCGGCACAATCCAAATGACATTTTGAATCATTTTTTGTACAGTCCAAAAAATCAATCTTCTGATGAAAAACGATGATCTGTCGAGCTTTCTCCAGACGGTCAGAGATGGTAAGTTTTTTAATGTTTAATTTTTTGACTGTAAATGACTATTGCATGTGAATTATCACTTTTGGAACTAAAATACGTGTGTTTAGAGTTATTCTAATGCCTGAAATTGGTCAAAATAGAAGCTTCTGAGTAGGAGAAAAAGTCTGTAAAAATTGCAATTTTTGACACATGGAGGCTTTACAAAGTAGTTATTCAACATGAGGCACAATCCAAATGACATTTTGAATCAATTTTTCTACAGTCCAAAAAATCAATTTTCTGATAAAAAACGATGACCCGGGACCTCTTGAAATTTCTCCAGATGGTCCGAAATGGTAATTTTTTAATGTTTAATTTTTTGACTATAAATGACTATTTCATGTGAATTATCACTTTTGGAACTAAAATAAATGTGTTTAGAGTCATTTTAATGCCTGAAATTGGTCGAAATAGAAGCTTCTGAGTAGGAGAAAAAGTGTGTAAAAGGCCAATTTTGGTCACATTAAGGCTTTTCAAAGTAGTTATTCAACATGGGGCAGAATCCGAATGACATTTTGAATCAATTTATCTACAGTCAAAAAAATCAATTTTCTGATGAAAAACGATGACCCGTGACCTGTCGAACTTTCTCCAGATGGTCAGAAATGGTAATTTTTTATGTTTAACTGTTTGACTGTAAATGACTATTGCATATGAATTATCACTTTTGGAACGCAAATAAGTGAGTTTAGAGTCATTCTTACGCCTGAAATTGGTTGAAATAGAAGCTTCTGAGGAGGAGAAATAGTCTGTAAAAATTACAATTTTTGACACATTGAGGCTTTAAAAAGTAGTTATTAAACATGAGGCACAATCCAAATGACATTTTGAATCAATTTATCTACAGTCCAAAAAATCAATTTTCTGATGAAAAACGATGAACCGTGACCTGTCGAACTTTCTCCAGATGGTCAGAAATGGTCATTTTTTAATGTTTAATTTTTTGACTATAAATGACTATTTCATGTGAATTATCACTTTTGGAACTAAAATAAATGTGTTTAGAGTCATTTTAATGCCTGAAATTGGTCCTACTATAAGCTTCTGAGTAGGAGAAAAAGTCTGTAAAAATGCCAATTTTGGTCACATTGGGGCTTTAGAAAGTAGTTATTCAACATGAGGCACAATCCGAATGACATTTTGAATCAATTTATCTACAGTCCAAAAAATCAATTTTCTGATGAAAAACGATGACCCTTGACCTGTCGAACTTTCTCCAGATGGTCAAAAATAGTAATTTTGTAATGTTTAAGTTTTTTGACTATAAATGACTATTTCATGTGAATTATCAATTTTGGAACTAAAATACATGTGTTTAGAGTCATTTTAATGCCTGAAATTGGTCGAAATAGAAGCTTCGAAGTAGGAGAAAAAGTCTGTAAAAATGCCAATTTTGGTAACATTGAGGCTTTAAAATGTAGTTATTCAACCTGAGGCAGAATTCGAATGACATTTTGAATCAATTTTTCTACAGTTCAAAAAATCAATTTTCTGATGAAAAACGATGACCCGTGACCTGTCGAACTTTCTCCAGACGGTCAGAGATGGTAATTTTTTAATAATTAATTTTTTGACTGTAAATGAGTATTGCATGTGAATTATCACTTTTGGAACTAAAATAAGTGTGTTTAGAGTCATTTTAATGCCTGAAATTGGTTGAAATAGAAGCTTCTGAGTAGGAGAAAAAGTGTGTAAAAATGCCAATTTTGGTCACATTGAGGCCTTAATAAGTAGATATTCAACAATCGGCACAATCCAAATGACATTTTGAATCATTTTTTGTACAGTCCAAAAAATCAATCTTCTGATGAAAAACGATGATCTGTCGAGCTTTCTCCAGACGGTCAGAGATGGTAAGTTTTTTAATGTTTAATTTTTTGACTGTAAATGACTATTGCATGTGAATTATCACTTTTGGAACTAAAATACGTGTGTTTAGAGTTATTCTAATGCCTGAAATTGGTCAAAATAGAAGCTTCTGAGTAGGAGAAAAAGTCTGTAAAAATTGCAATTTTTGACACATGGAGGCTTTACAAAGTAGTTATTCAACATGAGGCACAATCCAAATGACATTTTGAATCAATTTTTCTACAGTCCAAAAAATCAATTTTCTGATAAAAAACGATGACCCGGGACCTCTTGAAATTTCTCCAGATGGTCCGAAATGGTAATTTTTTAATGTTTAATTTTTTGACTATAAATGACTATTTCATGTGAATTATCACTTTTGGAACTAAAATAAATGTGTTTAGAGTCATTTTAATGCCTGAAATTGGTCGAAATAGAAGCTTCTGAGTAGGAGAAAAAGTGTGTAAAAGGCCAATTTTGGTCACATTAAGGCTTTTCAAAGTAGTTATTCAACATGGGGCAGAATCCGAATGACATTTTGAATCAATTTATCTACAGTCAAAAAAATCAATTTTCTGATGAAAAACGATGACCCGTTACCTGTTGAACTTTCTCCAGATGGTCAGAAATGGTAATTTTTTTATGTTTAATTGTTTGACTGTAAATGACTATTGCATATGAATTATCACATTTGGAACGAAAACAAGTGAGTTTAGAGTCATTTTAATGCCTGAAATTGGTTAAAATAGAAGCTTCTGAGTAATAGAAAAAGTCTGTAAAAATGGCTATTTTGGTCACACTGATGCTTTAAAAAGTAGTTATTCAACATGAGGCACAATCTAAGTGACATTTTGAATCAACATTTTTGCAGTCCAAAAATCAATTTTCTGATGAAAAACGATCACCTGTGACCTGTCGAACTTTCTCCAGATGGTCAGAAATGGTAATTTTGTAATATTTAATTTTTTGACTGTAAAGGAGTATTGCATGTGAATTATCACTTTTGGATCTAAAATAAGTGTGTTTAGAGTCATTCTTATGCCTGAAATTGGTTGAAATAGAAGCTTCTGAGTAGGAGAAAAAGTGTGTAAAATGGCAATCTTGTTCACATTGAGGCTTTAAAAAGTAGTTATTCAACATGAGGCACAATCCAAAGGACATTTTGAATCAATTTATCTACAGTCCAAAAAATCAATTTTCTGATGAAAAGCAATGACCCGTGAGCTGTCAAACTTTCTCCAGACGGTCAGAGATGGTAATTTTTTAATGTTTAATTTTTTGACTGTAAATGACTATTGCATGTGAATTATTACTTTTGGAACTAAAATAGGTGTGTTTAGAGTCATTTTAATGCCTGAAATTGGTCGAAATAGAAGCTTCTGAGTAGGAGAAAAAGTGTGTAAAAATGCCAATTTTGGTCACATTAAGGCTTTAAAAAGTAGTTATTCAACATGAGGCAGAATCCAAATGACATTTTGAATCAATTTATCTACAGTCAAAAAAATCAATTTTCTGATGAAAAACGATGACCCGTGACCTGTCGAACTTTCTCCAGATGGTCAGAAATGGTCATTTTGTAATGTTTAAGTTTTTTGACTATAAATGACTATTTCATGTGAATTATCACTTTTGGAACTAAAATAAATGTGTTTAGAGTCATTTTAATGCCTGAAATTGGTCGAAATAGAAGCTTCGAAGTAGGAAAAAAAGTCTGTAAAAATGCCAATTTTGGTAACATTGAGGCTTTAAAATGTAGTTATTCAACCTGAGGCAGAATTCGAATGACATTTTGACTCAATTTTTCTACAGTTCAAAAAATCAATTTTCTGATGAAAAACGATGACCCGTGACCTGTCGAACTTTCTCCAGACGGTCAGAGATGGTAATTTTTTAATAATTAATTTTTTGACTGTAAATGAGTATTGCATGTGAATTATCACTTTTGGAACTAAAATAAGTGTGTTTAGAGTCATTTTAATGCCTGAAATTGAAGCTTCTGAGTAGGAGAAAAAGTGTGTAAAAATGCCAATTTTGGTCACATTGAGGGTTTAATAAGTAGATATTTAACAATCGGCACAATCCAAATGACATTTTGAATCAATTTTTGTACAGTCCAAAAAATCAATCTTCTGATGAAAAACGATGATCTGTCGAGCTTTCTCCAGACGGTCAGAGATGGTAAGTTTTTTAATGTTTAATTTTTTGACTGTAAATGACTATTGCATGTGAATTATCACTTTTGGAACTATAATACGTGTGTTTAGAGTTATTCTAATGCCTGAAATTGGTCAAAATAGAAGCTTCTGAGTAGGAGAAAAAGTCTGTAAAAATTGCAATTTTTGACACATGGAGGCTTTACAAAGTAGTTATTCAACATGAGGCACAATCCAAATGACATTTTGAATCAATTTTTCTACAGTCCAAAAAATCAATTTTCTGATAAAAAACGATGACCCGGGACCTCTTGAACTTTCTCCAGATGGTCCGAAATGGTAATTTTTTAATGTTTAATTTTTTGACTATAAATGGCTATTTCATGTGAATTATCACTTTTGGAACTAAAATAAATGTGTTTAGAGTCATTTTAATGCCTGAAATTGGTCGAAATAGAAGCTTCGAAGTAGGAAAAAAAGTCTGTAAAAATGCCAATTTTGGTAACATTGAGGCTTTAAAATGTAGTTATTCAACCTGAGGCAGAATTCGAATGACATTTTGACTCAATTTTTCTACAGTTCAAAAAATCAATTTTCTGATGAAAAACGATGACCCGTGACCTGTCGAACTTTCTCCAGACGGTCAGAGATGGTAATTTTTTAATAATTAATTTTTTGACTGTAAATGAGTATTGCATGTGAATTATCACTTTTGGAACTAAAATAAGTGTGTTTAGAGTCATTTTAATGCCTGAAATTGGTTGAAATAGAAGCTTCTGAGTAGGAGAAAAAGTGTGTAAAAATGCCAATTTTGTTCACATTGAGGCTTTAATAAGTAGATATTCAACAATCGGCACAATCCAAATGACATTTTGAATCAATTTTTGTACAGTCCAAAAAATCAATCTTCTGATGAAAAACGATGATCTGTCGAGCTTTCTCCAGACGGTCAGAGATGGTAAGTTTTTTAATGTTTAATTTTTTTACTGTAAATGACTATTGCATGTGAATTATCACTTTTGGAACTAAAATACGTGTGTTTAGAGTTATTCTAATGCCTGAAATTGGTCAAAATAGAAGCTTCTGAGTAGGAGAAAAAGTCTGTAAAAATTGACATTTTTGACACATGGAGGCTTTACAAAGTAGTTATTCAACATGAGGCACAATCCAAATGACATTTTGAATCAATTTTTCTACAGTCCAAAAAATCAATTTTCTGATAAAAAACGATGACCCGGGACCTCTTGAACTTTCTCCAGATGGTCAGAAATGGTCATTTTTTAATGTTTAATTTTTTGACTATAAATGACTATTTCATGTGAATTATCACTTTTGGAACTAAAATAAATGTGTTTAGAGTCATTTTAATGCCTGAAATTGGTCGAAATAGAAGCTTCTGAGTAGGGGAAAGAGTCTGTAAAAATGCCAATTTTGGTCACATTGAGGCTTTTAAAAAGTAGTTATTCAACATGAGGTATAATCCAAAAGACATTTTGAATCTATTTTTCTACAGTCCAAAAAATCAATTTTCTGATGAAGAACGATGAACCGTGACCTGTCGAACTTTCTCCAGATGGTCAGAAATGGTAATTTTGTAATGTTTAATTTTTTGACTGTAAAGGAGTATTGCCTGTGAATTATCACTTTTGGAACTAAAATAAATGTGTTTAGAGTCATTCTTATGCCTGAAATTGGTTGAAATAGAAGCTTCTGAGTAGGAGAAAAAGTGTGTAAAATGGCAATCTTGGTCACATTGAGGCTTTAAAAAGTAGTTATTCAACATGAGGCACAATCCAAAGGACATTTTGAATCAATTTATCTACAGTCCAAAAAAATCAATTTTCTGATGAAAAGCAATGACTATTGCATGTGAATTATCACTTTTGGAACTAAAATACGTGTGTTTAGAGTTGTTCTAATGCCTGAAATTGGTCAAAATAGAAGCTTCTGAGTAGGAGAAAAAGTCTGTAAAAATTGCAATTTTGACACATTGAGGCTTTACAAAGTAGTTATTCAACATGAGGACCAATCCAAATGACATTTTGAATAAATTTTTCTACAGTCCAAAAAATCAATTTTCTCATGAAAAACTATGACCTTCGAACTTTCTCCAGATGGTCAGAAATGGTCATTTTTTAATGTTTAATTTTTTGACTATAAATGACTATTTCATGTGAATTATCACTTTTGGAACTAAAATAAATGTATTTAGAGTCATTTTAATGCCTGAAATTGGTCGAAATAGAAGCTTCTGAGTAGGAGAAAGAGTCTGTAAAAAGACCAATTTTGGTCACATTGAGGCTTTAGAAAGTAGTCATTCAACATGAGGCACAATCCGAATGACATTTTGAATCAATTAATCTACAGTCCAAAAAATCAATTTTCTGATGAAGAACGATGAAAGGTGACCTGTCGAACTTTCTCCAGATGGTCAGAAATGGTAATTTTGTAATGTTTCATTTATTGACTGTAAAGGATTATTGCATGTGAATTATCACTTTTGGAACTAAAATAAGTGTGTTTAGAGTCATTTTAATGCCTGAAATTGGTCGAAATAGAAGCTTCTGAGTAGGAGAAAAAGTCTGTAAAATGGCAATCTTGGTCACATTGAGGCTTTAAAAAGTAGTTATTCAACATGAGGCACAATCCAAATGACATTTTGAATCAATTTATCTACAGTCCAAAAAATCTATCTTCTGATGAAAAGCAATGACCCGTGACCTGTCAAACTTTCTCCAGATGGTCAGAAATGGTAATTTTTTAATGTTTAATTTTTTGACTATAAATGACTATTATATGTGAATTATCACTTTTGGAACTAAAATAAATGTGTTTAGAGTCATTTGAATGCCTGAAATTGGTCGAAATAGAAGCTTCTGAGTAGGAGAAAAAGTGTGTAAAAATTGCAATTTTTGACACATGGAGGCTTTACAAAGTAGTTATTCAACATGAGGCTCAATCAAAATGACATTTTGAATCAAGTTTTCTACAGTCCAAAAAATCAATTTTCTGATGAAAAACGATGACCCGTGACCTGTCGAACTTTTTCCAGATGGTCAAAAATGGTAATTTTTTAAAGTTAAGTTTTTTGACTATAACTGACTATTTCATGTGAATTATCACTTTTGGAACTAAAATAAATGTGTTTAGAGTCATTTTAATGCCTGAAATTGGTCGAAATAGAAGCTTCTGAGTAGGAGAAAAAGTGTGTAAAATGGCAATCTTGGTCACATTGAGGCTTTAAAAAGTAGTTATTCAACATGAGGCACAATCCAAAGGACATTTTGAATCAATTTATCTACAGTCCAAAAAAATCAATTTTCTGATGAAAAGCAATGACTATTGCATGTGAATTATCACTTTTGGAACTAAAATACGTGTGTTTAGAGTTGTTCTAATGCCTGAAATTGGTCAAAATAGAAGCTTCTGAGTAGGAGAAAAAGTCTGTAAAAATTGCAATTTTGACACATTGAGGCTTTACAAAGTAGTTATTCAACATGAGGACCAATCCAAATGACATTTTGAATAAATTTTTCTACAGTCCAAAAAATCAATTTTCTCATGAAAAACTATGACCTTCGAACTTTCTCCAGATGGTCAGAAATGGTCATTTTTTAATGTTTAATTTTTTGACTATAAATGACTATTTCATGTGAATTATCACTTTTGGAACTAAAATAAATGTATTTAGAGTCATTTTAATGCCTGAAATTGGTCGAAATAGAAGCTTCTGAGTAGGAGAAAGAGTCTGTAAAAAGACCAATTTTGGTCACATTGAGGCTTTAGAAAGTAGTCATTCAACATGAGGCACAATCCGAATGACATTTTGAATCAATTAATCTACAGTCCAAAAAATCAATTTTCTGATGAAGAACGATGAAAGGTGACCTGTCGAACTTTCTCCAGATGGTCAGAAATGGTAATTTTGTAATGTTTCATTTATTGACTGTAAAGGATTATTGCATGTGAATTATCACTTTTGGAACTAAAATAAGTGTGTTTAGAGTCATTTTAATGCCTGAAATTGGTCGAAATAGAAGCTTCTGAGTAGGAGAAAAAGTCTGTAAAATGGCAATCTTGGTCACATTGAGGCTTTAAAAAGTAGTTATTCAACATGAGGCACAATCCAAATGACATTTTGAATCAATTTATCTACAGTCCAAAAAATCTATCTTCTGATGAAAAGCAATGACCCGTGACCTGTCAAACTTTCTCCAGATGGTCAGAAATGGTAATTTTTTAATGTTTAATTTTTTGACTATAAATGACTATTATATGTGAATTATCACTTTTGGAACTAAAATAAATGTGTTTAGAGTCATTTGAATGCCTGAAATTGGTCGAAATAGAAGCTTCTGAGTAGGAGAAAAAGTGTGTAAAAATTGCAATTTTTGACACATGGAGGCTTTACAAAGTAGTTATTCAACATGAGGCTCAATCAAAATGACATTTTGAATCAAGTTTTCTACAGTCCAAAAAATCAATTTTCTGATGAAAAACGATGACCCGTGACCTGTCGAACTTTTTCCAGATGGTCAAAAATGGTAATTTTTTAAAGTTAAATTTTTTGACTATAAATGACTATTTCATGTGAATTATCACTTTTGGAACTAAAATAAATGTGTTTAGAGTCATTTTAATGCCTGAAATTGGTCGAAATAGAAGCTTCTGAGTAGGAGAAATAGTGTGTAAAAATGCCAATTTTGGTCACATTAAGGCTTTAAAAAGTAGTTATTCAACATGAGGCAGAATCCAAATGACATTTTGAATCAATTTATCTACAGTCAAAAAAATCAATTTTCTGATGAAAAACGATGACCCGTGACCTGTCGAACTTTCTCCAGATGGTCAGAAATGGTAATTTTTTATGTTTAACTGTTTGACTGTAAATGACTATTGCATATGAATTATCACTTTTGGAACGCAAATAAGTGAGTTTAGAGTCATTCTTACGCCTGAAATTGGTTGAAATAGAAGCTTCTGAGGAGGAGAAATAGTCTGTAAAAATTACAATTTTTGACACATTGAGGCTTTAAAAAGTAGTTATTAAACATGAGGCACAATCCAAATGACATTTTGAATCAATTTATCTACAGTCCAAAAAATCAATTTTCTGATGAAAAACGATGAACCGTGACCTGTCGAACTTTCTCCAGATGGTCAGAAATGGTCATTTTTTAATGTTTAATTTTTTGACTATAAATGACTATTTCATGTGAATTATCACTTTTGGAACTAAAATAAATGTGTTTAGAGTCATTTTAATGCCTGAAATTGGTCCTACTATAAGCTTCTGAGTAGGAGAAAAAGTCTGTAAAAATGCCAATTTTGGTCACATTGGGGCTTTAGAAAGTAGTTATTCAACATGAGGCACAATCCGAATGACATTTTGAATCAATTTATCTACAGTCCAAAAAATCAATTTTCTGATAAAAAACGATGACCCTTGACCTGTCGAACTTTCTCCAGATGGTCAAAAATAGTAATTTTGTAATGTTTAAGTTTTTTGACTATAAATGACTATTTCATGTGAATTATCAATTTTGGAACTAAAATACATGTGTTTAGAGTCATTTTAATGCCTGAAATTGGTCGAAATAGAAGCTTCGAAGTAGGAGAAAAAGTCTGTAAAAATGCCAATTTTGGTAACATTGAGGCTTTAAAATGTAGTTATTCAACCTGAGGCAGAATTCGAATGACATTTTGAATCAATTTTTCTACAGTTCAAAAAATCAATTTTCTGATGAAAAACGATGACCCGTGACCTGTCGAACTTTCTCCAGACGGTCAGAGATGGTAATTTTTTAATAATTAATTTTTTGACTGTAAATGAGTATTGCATGTGAATTATCACTTTTGGAACTAAAATAAGTGTGTTTAGAGTCATTTTAATGCCTGAAATTGGTTGAAATAGAAGCTTCTGAGTAGGAGAAAAAGTGTGTAAAAATGCCAATTTTGGTCACATTGAGGCCTTAATAAGTAGATATTCAACAATCGGCACAATCCAAATGACATTTTGAATCATTTTTTGTACAGTCCAAAAAATCAATCTTCTGATGAAAAACGATGATCTGTCGAGCTTTCTCCAGACGGTCAGAGATGGTAAGTTTTTTAATGTTTAATTTTTTGACTGTAAATGACTATTGCATGTGAATTATCACTTTTGGAACTAAAATACGTGTGTTTAGAGTTATTCTAATGCCTGAAATTGGTCAAAATAGAAGCTTCTGAGTAGGAGAAAAAGTCTGTAAAAATTGCAATTTTTGACACATGGAGGCTTTACAAAGTAGTTATTCAACATGGGGCAGAATCCGAATGACATTTTGAATCAATTTATCTACAGTCAAAAAAATCAATTTTCTGATGAAAAACGATGACCCGTTACCTGTTGAACTTTCTCCAGATGGTCAGAAATGGTAATTTTTTTATGTTTAATTGTTTGACTGTAAATGACTATTGCATATGAATTATCACATTTGGAACGAAAACAAGTGAGTTTAGAGTCATTTTAATGCCTGAAATTGGTTAAAATAGAAGCTTCTGAGTAATAGAAAAAGTCTGTAAAAATGGCTATTTTGGTCACACTGATGCTTTAAAAAGTAGTTATTCAACATGAGGCACAATCTAAGTGACATTTTGAATCAACATTTTTGCAGTCCAAAAATCAATTTTCTGATGAAAAACGATCACCTGTGACCTGTCGAACTTTCTCCAGATGGTCAGAAATGGTAATTTTGTAATATTTAATTTTTTGACTGTAAAGGAGTATTGCATGCGAATTATCACTTTTGGATCTAAAATAAGTGTGTTTAGAGTCATTCTTATGCCTGAAATTGGTTGAAATAGAAGCTTCTGAGTAGGAGAAAAAGTGTGTAAAATGGCAATCTTGTTCACATTGAGGCTTTAAAAAGTAGTTATTCAACATGAGGCACAATCCAAAGGACATTTTGAATCAATTTATCTACAGTCCAAAAAATCAATTTTCTGATGAAAAGCAATGACCCGTGAGCTGTCAAACTTTCTCCAGACGGTCAGAGATGGTAATTTTTTAATGTTTAATTTTTTGACTGTAAATGACTATTGCATGTGAATTATTACTTTTGGAACTAAAATACGTGTGTTTAGAGTTATTCTAATGCCTGAAATTGGTCAAAATAGAAGCTTCTGAGTAGGAGAAAAAGTCTGTAAAAATTGCAATTTTGACACATTGAGGCTTTACAAAGTAGTTATTCAACATGAGGCACAATCCAAATGACATTTTGAATCAATTTTTCTACAGTCCAAAAAATCAATTTTCTGATGAAAAACGATGACCTGGGACCTGTTGAACTTTCTCCAGATGGTCCGAAATGGTAATTTTTTAATGTTTAATTGTTTGACTATAAATGAATATTTCATGTGAATATTCACTTTTGGAACTAAAATAAATGTGTTTAGAGTCATTTTAATGCCTGAAATTGGTCGAAATAGAAGCTTCTGAGTAGGAGAAAAAGTGTGTAAAAAGGCCAATTTTGGTCACATTAAGGCTTTAAAAAGTAGTTATTCAACATGGGGCAGAATCCGAATGACATTTTGAATCAATTTATCTACAGTAAAAAAAAAACAAATTCTGATGAAAAACGATGACCCGTGACCTGTCGAACTTTCTCCAAATGTTCAGAAATGGTAATGTTTTTATGTTTAATTGTTTGATTGTAAATGACTATTGCATATGAATTATCACTTTTGGAACGAAAATAAGTGAGTTTAGAGTCATTTTTATGCCTGAAATTGGTTAAAATAGAAGCTTCTGAGTAATAGAAAAAGTCTGTAAAAATGGCTATTTTGGTCACACTGATGCTTTAAAAAGTAGTTATTCAACATGAGGCACAATCCAAGTGACATTTTGAATCAACATTTTTGCAGTCCAAAAATCAATTTTCTGATGAAAAACGATCACCTGTGACCTGTCGAACTTTCTCCAGATGGTCAGAAATGTTAATTTTGTAATGTTTAATTTTTTGACTGTAAAGGAGTATTGCATGTGAATTATCACTTTTGGAACTAAAATAAGTGTGTTTAGAGTCATTTTAATGCCTAAAATTGGTTGAAATAGAAGCTTCTGAGTAGGAGAAAAAGTGTGTAAAAATGCCAATTTTGGTCACATTGAGGCTTTAATAAGTAGATATTCAACAATCGGCACAATCCAAATGACATTTTGAATCAATTTTTGTACAGTCCAAAAAATCAATCTTCTGATGAAAAACGATGATCTGTTGAGCTTTCTCCAGACGGTCAGAGATGGTAAGTTTTTTAATGTTTAATTTTTTGACTATAAATGACTATTGCATGTGAATTATCACTTTTGGAACTAAAATAAATGTGTTTAGAGTCATTTTAATGCCTGAAATTGGTCGAAATAGAAGCTTCGAAGTAGGAGAAAAAGTCTGTAAAAATTGCAATTTTTGACACATGGAGGCTCTACAAAGTATTTATTCAACATGAGGCACAATCCAAATGACATTTTGAATCAATTTTTCTACAGTCCAAAAAATCAATTTTCTGATAAAAAACGATGACCCGGGACCTGTTGAACTTTCTCAAGATGGTCCGAAATGGTAATTTTTTAATGTTTAATTTTTTTACTATAAATGACTATTTCATGTGAATTATCACTTTTGGAACTAAAATAAATGTGTTTAGAGTCATTTTAATGCCTGAAATTGGTCGAAATAGAAGCTTCTGAGTAGGAGAAAAAGTGTGTAAAAGGCCAATTTTGGTCACATTAAGGCCTTTAAAAGTAGTTATTCAACATGGGGCAGCATCCGAATGACATTTTGAATCAATTTATCTACAGTCAAAAAAATCAATTTTCTGATGAAAAACGATGACCCGTGACCTGTCGAACGTTGTCCAGATGGTCAGAAATGGTAATTTTTTTATGTTTAATTGTTTGACTGTAAATGACTATTGCATATGAATTATCACATTTGGAACAAAAATGAGTGAGTTTAGAGTCACTTTAATGCCTGAAATTGGTTAAAATACAAGCTTCTGAGTAATAGAAAAATGGCTATTTTGGTCACACTGATGCTTTAAAAAGTAGTTATTCAACATGAGGCACAATCCAAATGACATTTTGAATAAATTTATCTACAGTCCAAAAAATCAATTTTCTGATGAAAAGCAATGACCCGTGAGCTGTCAAACTTTCTCCAGTCAATCAGAGATGGTAATTTTTTAATGTTTAATTTTTTGACTGTAAATGACTATTGCATGTGAATTATCACTTTTGGAACTAAAATACGTGTGTTTAGAGTTATTCTAATGCCTGAAATTGGTCAAAATAGAAGCTTCTGAGTAGGAGAAAAAGTCTGTAAAAATTGACATTTTTGACACATGGAGGCTTTACAAAGTAGTTATTCAACATGAGGCACAATCCAAATGACATTTTGAATCAATTTTTTTACTGCCCAAAAAATCAATTTTCTGATGAAAAACGATGACCCGTGACCTGTCGAACTTTCTCCAGATGGTCAAAAATGGTAATTTTTTAAAGATTAATTTTTGGACTGTAAATGACTATTGCATGTGAATTAGAACTCTTGGAACTAAGTGTGTTTAGAGTCATTTAAATGCCTGAAATAGGTCGAAATAGAAGCTTCTGAGTAGGAGAAAAAGTTTGTAAAAATTGAAATTTTAGTCACATTGAGGCTTTAAAAAGTAGTTATTCAACATGAGGCTCAATCCAAATGACATTTTGAATCAATTTTTTTACTGCCCAAAAAATCAATTTTCTGATGAAAAACGATGACCCGTGACCTGTCGAACTTTCTCCAGATGGTCAAAAATGGTAATTTTTTAAAGTTACATTTTTGGACTGTAAATGACTATTGCATGTGAATTAGAACTCTTGGAACTAAAATAAGTGTGTTTAGAGTCATTTTAATGCCTGAAATAGGTCGAAATAGAAGCTTCTGAGTAGGAGAAAAAGTCCGTAAAAATTGAAATTTTGGTCACATTGAGGCTTTAAAAAGTAGTTACTCAACATGAGGCTCAATCCAAATGACATTTTGAATCAATTTTTCTACAATCCAAAAAATCAATTTTCTGATGAAAAACGATGACCCGTGACCTGTCAAACTTTTTCCAGATGGTCAAAAATGGTAATTTTTTAAAGTTAAATTTTTGGACTGTACATGAATATTGCATGTGAATTAGAAATCTTGGAACTAAAATAAGTGTGTTTAGAGTCATTTTAATGCCTGAAATAGGTCGAAATAGAAGCTTCTGAGTAGGAGAAAAAGTCCGTAAAAATTGAAATTTTGGTCACATTGAGGCTTTAAAAAGTAGTTACTCAACATGAGGCTCAATCCAAATGACATTTTGAATCAATTTTTCTACAATCCAAAAAATCAATTTTCTGATGAAAAACGATGACCCGTGACCTGTCAAACTTTTTCCAGATGGTCAAAAATGGTAATTTTTTAAAGTTTAAGTCTTTGGACTGTAAATGACTATTGCATGTGAATTAGAACTCTTGGAACTAAAATACGTGTGTTTAGAGTCATTTTAATTCCTGAAATAGGTCGAAATAGAGGCTTCTGAGTAGGAGAAAAAGTCTGTAAAAATGGCAATTTTGGTCACATTGAGGCTTTAAAAAGTAGGTATTCAACATGAGGCTCAATCCAAATGAGATTTTGAATCAATTTTTCTATAATCCAAAAAATCAATTTTCTGATGAAAAACGATGACCCGTGACCTGTCGAACTTTTTCCAGATGGTCAAAAATGGTAATTTTTTAAAGTTTAATTTTTGGACTGTAAATGACTACTGCATGTGAATTCGAACTCTTGGAACTAAAATAAGTGTGTTTAGAGTCATTTTAATGCCTGAAATAGGTCGAAATAGAAGCTTCTGAGTAGGAGAAAAAGTCTGTAAAAATTGACATTTTTGACACATGGAGGCTTTACAAAGTAGTTATTCAACATGAGGCACAATCCAAATGACATTTTGAATCAATTTTTCTACAGTCCAAAAAATCAATTTTCTGATAAAAAACGATGACCCGGGACCTCTTGAACTTTCTCCAGATGGTCAGAAATGGTCATTTTTTAATGTTTAATTTTTTGACTATAAATGACTATTTCATGTGAATTATCACTTTTGGAACTAAAATAAATGTGTTTAGAGTCATTTTAATGCCTGAAATTGGTCGAAATAGAAGCTTCTGAGTAGGGGAAAGAGTCTGTAAAAATGCCAATTTTGGTCACATTGAGGCTTTTAAAAAGTAGTTATTCAACATGAGGTATAATCCAAAAGACATTTTGAATCTATTTTTCTACAGTCCAAAAAATCAATTTTCTGATGAAGAACGATGAACCGTGACCTGTCGAACTTTCTCCAGATGGTCAGAAATGGTAATTTTGTAATGTTTAATTTTTTGACTGTAAAGGAGTATTGCCTGTGAATTATCACTTTTGGAACTAAAATAAATGTGTTTAGAGTCATTCTTATGCCTGAAATTGGTTGAAATAGAAGCTTCTGAGTAGGAGAAAAAGTGTGTAAAATGGCAATCTTGGTCACATTGAGGCTTTAAAAAGTAGTTATTCAACATGAGGCACAATCCAAAGGACATTTTGAATCAATTTATCTACAGTCCAAAAAAATCAATTTTCTGATGAAAAGCAATGACTATTGCATGTGAATTATCACTTTTGGAACTAAAATACGTGTGTTTAGAGTTGTTCTAATGCCTGAAATTGGTCAAAATAGAAGCTTCTGAGTAGGAGAAAAAGTCTGTAAAAATTGCAATTTTGACACATTGAGGCTTTACAAAGTAGTTATTCAACATGAGGACCAATCCAAATGACATTTTGAATAAATTTTTCTACAGTCCAAAAAATCAATTTTCTCATGAAAAACTATGACCTTCGAACTTTCTCCAGATGGTCAGAAATGGTCATTTTTTAATGTTTAATTTTTTGACTATAAATGACTATTTCATGTGAATTATCACTTTTGGAACTAAAATAAATGTATTTAGAGTCATTTTAATGCCTGAAATTGGTCGAAATAGAAGCTTCTGAGTAGGAGAAAGAGTCTGTAAAAAGACCAATTTTGGTCACATTGAGGCTTTAGAAAGTAGTCATTCAACATGAGGCACAATCCGAATGACATTTTGAATCAATTAATCTACAGTCCAAAAAATCAATTTTCTGATGAAGAACGATGAAAGGAGACCTGTCGAACTTTCTCCAGATGGTCAGAAATGGTAATTTTGTAATGTTTCATTTATTGACTGTAAAGGATTATTGCATGTGAATTATCACTTTTGGAACTAAAATAAGTGTGTTTAGAGTCATTTTAATGCCTGAAATTGGTCGAAATAGAAGCTTCTGAGTAGGAGAAAAAGTCTGTAAAATGGCAATCTTGGTCACATTGAGGCTTTAAAAAGTAGTTATTCAACATGAGGCACAATCCAAATGACATTTTGAATCAATTTATCTACAGTCCAAAAAATCTATCTTCTGATGAAAAGCAATGACCCGTGACCTGTCAAACTTTCTCCAGATGGTCAGAAATGGTAATTTTTTAATGTTTAATTTTTTGACTATAAATGACTATTATATGTGAATTATCACTTTTGGAACTAAAATAAATGTGTTTAGAGTCATTTGAATGCCTGAAATTGGTCGAAATAGAAGCTTCTGAGTAGGAGAAAAAGTGTGTAAAAATTGCAATTTTTGACACATGGAGGCTTTACAAAGTAGTTATTCAACATGAGGCTCAATCAAAATGACATTTTGAATCAAGTTTTCTACAGTCCAAAAAATCAATTTTCTGATGAAAAACGATGACCCGTGACCTGTCGAACTTTTTCCAGATGGTCAAAAATGGTAATTTTTTAAAGTTAAATTTTTTGACTATAAATGACTATTTCATGTGAATTATCACTTTTGGAACTAAAATAAATGTGTTTAGAGTCATTTTAATGCCTGAAATTGGTCGAAATAGAAGCTTCTGAGTAGGAGAAATAGTGTGTAAAAATGCCAATTTTGGTCACATTAAGGCTTTAAAAAGTAGTTATTCAACATGAGGCACAATCCGAATGACATTTTGAATCAATTTATCTACAGTCCAAAAAATCAATTTTCTGATAAAAAACGATGACCCTTGACCTGTCGAACTTTCTCCAGATGGTCAAAAATAGTAATTTTGTAATGTTTAAGTTTTTTGACTATAAATGACTATTTCATGTGAATTATCAATTTTGGAACTAAAATACATGTGTTTAGAGTCATTTTAATGCCTGAAATTGGTCGAAATAGAAGCTTCGAAGTAGGAGAAAAAGTCTGTAAAAATGCCAATTTTGGTAACATTGAGGCTTTAAAATGTAGTTATTCAACCTGAGGCAGAATTCGAATGACATTTTGAATCAATTTTTCTACAGTTCAAAAAATCAATTTTCTGATGAAAAACGATGACCCGTGACCTGTCGAACTTTCTCCAGACGGTCAGAGATGGTAATTTTTTAATAATTAATTTTTTGACTGTAAATGAGTATTGCATGTGAATTATCACTTTTGGAACTAAAATAAGTGTGTTTAGAGTCATTTTAATGCCTGAAATTGGTTGAAATAGAAGCTTCTGAGTAGGAGAAAAAGTGTGTAAAAATGCCAATTTTGGTCACATTGAGGCCTTAATAAGTAGATATTCAACAATCGGCACAATCCAAATGACATTTTGAATCATTTTTTGTACAGTCCAAAAAATCAATCTTCTGATGAAAAACGATGATCTGTCGAGCTTTCTCCAGACGGTCAGAGATGGTAAGTTTTTTAATGTTTTTGACTGTAAATGACTATTGCATGTGAATTATCACTTTTGGAACTAAAATACGTGTGTTTAGAGTTATTCTAATGCCTGAAATTGGTCAAAATAGAAGCTTCTGAGTAGGAGAAAAAGTCTGTAAAAATTGCAATTTTTGACACATGGAGGCTTTACAAAGTAGTTATTCAACATGGGGCAGAATCCGAATGACATTTTGAATCAATTTATCTACAGTCAAAAAAATCAATTTTCTGATGAAAAACGATGACCCGTTACCTGTTGAACTTTCTCCAGATGGTCAGAAATGGTAATTTTTTTATGTTTAATTGTTTGACTGTAAATGACTATTGCATATGAATTATCACATTTGGAACGAAAACAAGTGAGTTTAGAGTCATTTTAATGCCTGAAATTGGTTAAAATAGAAGCTTCTGAGTAATAGAAAAAGTCTGTAAAAATGGCTATTTTGGTCACACTGATGCTTTAAAAAGTAGTTATTCAACATGAGGCACAATCTAAGTGACATTTTGAATCAACATTTTTACAGTCCAAAAATCAATTTTCTGATGAAAAACGATCACCTGTGACCTGTCGAACTTTCTCCAGATGGTCAGAAATGGTAATTTTGTAATATTTAATTTTTTGACTGTAAAGGAGTATTGCATGCGAATTATCACTTTTGGATCTAAAATAAGTGTGTTTAGAGTCATTCTTATGCCTGAAATTGGTTGAAATAGAAGCTTCTGAGTAGGAGAAAAAGTGTGTAAAATGGCAATCTTGTTCACATTGAGGCTTTAAAAAGTAGTTATTCAACATGAGGCACAATCCAAAGGACATTTTGAATCAATTTATCTACAGTCCAAAAAATCAATTTTCTGATGAAAAGCAATGACCCGTGAGCTGTCAAACTTTCTCCAGACGGTCAGAGATGGTAATTTTTTAATGTTTAATTTTTTGACTGTAAATGACTATTGCATGTGAATTATTACTTTTGGAACTAAAATACGTGTGTTTAGAGTTATTCTAATGCCTGAAATTGGTCAAAATAGAAGCTTCTGAGTAGGAGAAAAAGTCTGTAAAAATTGCAATTTTGACACATTGAGGCTTTACAAAGTAGTTATTCAACATGAGGCACAATCCAAATGACATTTTGAATCAATTTTTCTACAGTCCAAAAAATCAATTTTCTGATGAAAAACGATGACCTGGGACCTGTTGAACTTTCTCCAGATGGTCCGAAATGGTAATTTTTTAATGTTTAATTGTTTGACTATAAATGAATATTTCATGTGAATATTCACTTTTGGAACTAAAATAAATGTGTTTAGAGTCATTTTAATGCCTGAAATTGGTCGAAATAGAAGCTTCTGAGTAGGAGAAAAAGTGTGTAAAAAGGCCAATTTTGGTCACATTAAGGCTTTAAAAAGTAGTTATTCAACATGGGGCAGAATCCGAATGACATTTTGAATCAATTTATCTACAGTAAAAAAAAAACAAATTCTGATGAAAAACGATGACCCGTGACCTGTCGAACTTTCTCCAAATGTTCAGAAATGGTAATGTTTTTATGTTTAATTGTTTGATTGTAAATGACTATTGCATATGAATTATCACTTTTGGAACGAAAATAAGTGAGTTTAGAGTCATTTTTATGCCTGAAATTGGTTAAAATAGAAGCTTCTGAGTAATAGAAAAAGTCTGTAAAAATGGCTATTTTGGTCACACTGATGCTTTAAAAAGTAGTTATTCAACATGAGGCACAATCCAAGTGACATTTTGAATCAACATTTTTGCAGTCCAAAAATCAATTTTCTGATGAAAAACGATCACCTGTGACCTGTCGAACTTTCTCCAGATGGTCAGAAATGTTAATTTTGTAATGTTTAATTTTTTGACTGTAAAGGAGTATTGCATGTGAATTATCACTTTTGGAACTAAAATAAGTGTGTTTAGAGTCATTTTAATGCCTAAAATTGGTTGAAATAGAAGCTTCTGAGTAGGAGAAAAAGTGTGTAAAAATGCCAATTTTGGTCACATTGAGGCTTTAATAAGTAGATATTCAACAATCGGCACAATCCAAATGACATTTTGAATCAATTTTTGTACAGTCCAAAAAATCAATCTTCTGATGAAAAACGATGATCTGTTGAGCTTTCTCCAGACGGTCAGAGATGGTAAGTTTTTTAATGTTTAATTTTTTGACTATAAATGACTATTGCATGTGAATTATCACTTTTGGAACTAAAATAAATGTGTTTAGAGTCATTTTAATGCCTGAAATTGGTCGAAATAGAAGCTTCGAAGTAGGAGAAAAAGTCTGTAAAAATTGCAATTTTTGACACATGGAGGCTCTACAAAGTAGTTATTCAACATGAGGCACAATCCAAATGACATTTTGAATCAATTTTTCTACAGTCCAAAAAATCAATTTTCTGATAAAAAACGATGACCCGGGACTTGTTGAACTTTCTCAAGATGGTCCGAAATGGTAATTTTTTAATGTTTAATTTTTTTACTATAAATGACTATTTCATGTGAATTATCACTTTTGGAACTAAAATAAATGTGTTTAGAGTCATTTTAATGCCTGAAATTGGTCGAAATAGAAGCTTCTGAGTAGGAGAAAAAGTGTGTAAAAGGCCAATTTTGGTCACATTAAGGCCTTTAAAAGTAGTTATTCAACATGGGGCAGCATCCGAATGACATTTTGAATCAATTTATCTACAGTCAAAAAAATCAATTTTCTGATGAAAAACGATGACCCGTGACCTGTCGAACGTTGTCCAGATGGTCAGAAATGGTAATTTTTTTATGTTTAATTGTTTGACTGTAAATGACTATTGCATATGAATTATCACATTTGGAACAAAAATGAGTGAGTTTAGAGTCACTTTAATGCCTGAAATTGGTTAAAATACAAGCTTCTGAGTAATAGAAAAATGGCTATTTTGGTCACACTGATGCTTTAAAAAGTAGTTATTCAACATGAGGCACAATCCAAATGACATTTTGAATAAATTTATCTACAGTCCAAAAAATCAATTTTCTGATGAAAAGCAATGACCCGTGAGCTGTCAAACTTTCTCCAGTCAATCAGAGATGGTAATTTTTTAATGTTTAATTTTTTGACTGTAAATGACTATTGCATGTGAATTATCACTTTTGGAACTAAAATACGTGTGTTTAGAGTTATTCTAATGCCTGAAATTGGTCAAAATAGAAGCTTCTGAGTAGGAGAAAAAGTCTGTAAAAATTGACATTTTTGACACATGGAGGCTTTACAAAGTAGTTATTCAACATGAGGCACAATCCAAATGACATTTTGAATCAATTTTTTTACTGCCCAAAAAATCAATTTTCTGATGAAAAACGATGACCCGTGACCTGTCGAACTTTCTCCAGATGGTCAAAAATGGTAATTTTTTAAAGATTAATTTTTGGACTGTAAATGACTATTGCATGTGAATTAGAACTCTTGGAACTAAGTGTGTTTAGAGTCATTTAAATGCCTGAAATAGGTCGAAATAGAAGCTTCTGAGTAGGAGAAAAAGTTTGTAAAAATTGAAATTTTAGTCACATTGAGGCTTTAAAAAGTAGTTATTCAACATGAGGCTCAATCCAAATGACATTTTGAATCAATTTTTTTACTGCCCAAAAAATCAATTTTCTGATGAAAAACGATGACCCGTGACCTGTCGAACTTTCTCCAGATGGTCAAAAATGGTAATTTTTTAAAGTTACATTTTTGGACTGTAAATGACTATTGCATGTGAATTAGAACTCTTGGAACTAAAATAAGTGTGTTTAGAGTCATTTTAATGCCTGAAATAGGTCGAAATAGAAGCTTCTGAGTAGGAGAAAAAGTCCGTAAAAATTGAAATTTTGGTCACATTGAGGCTTTAAAAAGTAGTTACTCAACATGAGGCTCAATCCAAATGACATTTTGAATCAATTTTTCTACAATCCAAAAAATCAATTTTCTGATGAAAAACGATGACCCGTGACCTGTCAAACTTTTTCCAGATGGTCAAAAATGGTAATTTTTTAAAGTTAAATTTTTGGACTGTACATGAATATTGCATGTGAATTAGAAATCTTGGAACTAAAATAAGTGTGTTTAGAGTCATTTTAATGCCTGAAATAGGTCGAAATAGAAGCTTCTGAGTAGGAGAAAAAGTCCGTAAAAATTGAAATTTTGGTCACATTGAGGCTTTAAAAAGTAGTTACTCAACATGAGGCTCAATCCAAATGACATTTTGAATCAATTTTTCTACAATCCAAAAAATCAATTTTCTGATGAAAAACGATGACCCGTGACCTGTCAAACTTTTTCCAGATGGTCAAAAATGGTAATTTTTTAAAGTTTAAGTCTTTGGACTGTAAATGACTATTGCATGTGAATTAGAACTCTTGGAACTAAAATACGTGTGTTTAGAGTCATTTTAATTCCTGAAATAGGTCGAAATAGAGGCTTCTGAGTAGGAGAAAAAGTCTGTAAAAATGGCAATTTTGGTCACATTGAGGCTTTAAAAAGTAGGTATTCAACATGAGGCTCAATCCAAATGAGATTTTGAATCAATTTTTCTACAATCCAAAAAATCAATTTTCTGATGAAAAACGATGACCCGTGACCTGTCGAACTTTTTCCAGATGGTCAAAAATGGTAATTTTTTAAAGTTTAATTTTTGGACTGTAAATGACTACTGCATGTGAATTCGAACTCTTGGAACTAAAATAAGTGTGTTTAGAGTCATTTTAATGCCTGAAATAGGTCGAAATAGAAGCTTCTGAGTAGGAGAAAAAGTCTGTGAAAATTGAAATTTTGGTCACATTGAGGCTTTCAAAAGTAGTTATTCAACATGAGGCTCAATCCACATGACATTTTGAATCAATTTTTTTACTGCCCAAAAAATCAATTTTCTGATGAAAAACGATGACCCGTGACCTGTCGAACTTTCTCCAGATGGTCAAAAATGGTAATTTTTTAAAGATCAATTTTTAGACTGTAAATGACTATTGCATGTGAATTAGAACTCTTGGAACTAAGTGTGTTTAGAGTCATTTAAATGCCTGAAATAGGTCGAAATAGAAGCTTCTGAGTAGGAGAAAAAGTCTGTAAAAATTGAAATTTTGGTCACATTGAGGCTTTAAAAAGTAGTTATTCAACATGAGGCTCAATCAAAATGACATTTTGAATCAAGTTTTCTACAGTCCAAAAAATCAATTTTCTGATGAAAAATGATGACCCGTGACCTGTCGAACTTTTTCCAGATGGTCAAAAATGGTAATTTTTTAAAGTTAAATTTTTGGACTGTAAATGACTATTGCATGTGAATTAGAACTCTTGGAACTAAAATAAGTGTGTTTAGAGTCATTTTAATGCCTGAAATAGGTCGAAATAGAATCTTCTGAGTAGGAGAAAAAGTCTGTAAAAATTGAAATTTTGGTCACATTGAGGCTCTCAAAAGTAGTTATTCAACATGAGGCTCAATCCAAATGACATTTTGAATCAATTTTTCTACAGTCCAAAAAATCAATTTTCTGATGAAAAACGATGACCCGTGACCTGTCGAACTTTCTCCAGATGGTCAAAAATGGTAATTTCTTTAAGTTTAAGTTTTTTGACTGTAAATGACTATTGCATGTGAATTATCACTTTTGGAACTAAAATAGGTGTGTTTAGAGTTATTCTAATGCCTGAAATTGGTCAAAATAGAAGCTTCTGAGTAGGAGAAAAAGTCTGTCGGAATTGCAATTTTGGTCACATTGAGGCTTTAAAAAGTAGTTATTCAACATGAGGCTCAATCCAAATGACATTTTGAATCAATTTTTTTACTGCCCAAAAAATCAATTTTCTGATGAAAAACGATGACCCGTGACCTGTCGAACTTTCTCCAGATGGTCAAAAATGGTAATTTTTTAAAGATTAATTTTTGGACTGTAAATGACTATTGCATGTGAATTAGAACTCTTGGAACTAAGTGTGTTTAGAGTCATTTAAATGCCTGAAATAGGTCGAAATAGAAGCTTCTGAGTAGGAGAAAAAGTCTGTAAAAACTTGAAATTTTAGTCACATTGAGGCTTTAAAAAGTAGTTATTCAACATGAGGCTCAATCCAAATGACATTTTGAATCACTTTTTCTACAATCCAAAAAATCAATTTTCTGATGAAAATCGATGACCCGTGACCTGTCGAACTTTTTGCAGATGGTCAAAAATGGTAATTTTTTAAAGTTTAATTTTTGGACTGTAAATGACTATTGCATGTGAATTAGAACTCTTGGAACTAAAATAAGTGTGGTTAGAGTCATTTTAATGCCTGAAATAGGTCGAAATAGAGGCTTCTGAGTAGGAGAAAAAGTCTGTAAAAATGGCAATTTTGGTCACATTGAGGCTCTCAAAAGTAGTTATTCAACATGAGTCTTAATCCAAATGACATTTTGAATCAATTTTTCTACAGTACAAAAAATCAATTTTCTGATGAAAAACGATGACCCGTGACCTGTCGAACTTTTTCCAGATGGTCAAAAATGGTAATTTTTTAAAGTTTAATTTTTGGACTGTAAATGACTACTGCATGTGAATTCGAACTCTTGGAACTAAAATAAGTGTGTTTAGAGTCATTTTAATGCCTGAAATAGGTCGAAATAGAAGCTTCTGAGTAGGAGAAAAAGTCTGTGAAAATTGAAATTTTGGTCACATTGAGGCTTTCAAAAGTAGTTATTCAACATGAGGCTCAATCCACATGACATTTTGAATCAATTTTTTTACTGCCCAAAAAATCAATTTTCTGATGAAAAACGATGACCCGTGACCTGTCGAACTTTCTCCAGATGGTCAAAAATGGTAATTTTTTAAAGATCAATTTTTAGACTGTAAATGACTATTGCATGTGAATTAGAACTCTTGGAACTAAGTGTGTTTAGAGTCATTTAAATGCCTGAAATAGGTCGAAATAGAAGCTTCTGAGTAGGAGAAAAAGTCTGTAAAAATTGAAATTTTGGTCACATTGAGGCTTTAAAAAGTAGTTATTCAACATGAGGCTCAATCAAAATGACATTTTGAATCAAGTTTTCTACAGTCCAAAAAATCAATTTTCTGATGAAAAATGATGACCCGTGACCTGTCGAACTTTTTCCAGATGGTCAAAAATGGTAATTTTTTAAAGTTAAATTTTTGGACTGTAAATGACTATTGCATGTGAATTAGAACTCTTGGAACTAAAATAAGTGTGTTTAGAGTCATTTTAATGCCTGAAATAGGTCGAAATAGAATCTTCTGAGTAGGAGAAAAAGTCTGTAAAAATTGAAATTTTGGTCACATTGAGGCTCTCAAAAGTAGTTATTCAACATGAGGCTCAATCCAAATGACATTTTGAATCAATTTTTCTACAGTCCAAAAAATCAATTTTCTGATGAAAAACGATGACCCGTGACCTGTCGAACTTTCTCCAGATGGTCAAAAATGGTAATTTCTTTAAGTTTAAGTTTTTTGACTGTAAATGACTATTGCATGTGAATTATCACTTTTGGAACTAAAATAGGTGTGTTTAGAGTTATTCTAATGCCTGAAATTGGTCAAAATAGAAGCTTCTGAGTAGGAGAAAAAGTCTGTCGGAATTGCAATTTTGGTCACATTGAGGCTTTAAAAAGTAGTTATTCAACATGAGGCTCAATCCAAATGACATTTTGAATCAATTTTTTTACTGCCCAAAAAATCAATTTTCTGATGAAAAACGATGACCCGTGACCTGTCGAACTTTCTCCAGATGGTCAAAAATGGTAATTTTTTAAAGATTAATTTTTGGACTGTAAATGACTATTGCATGTGAATTAGAACTCTTGGAACTAAGTGTGTTTAGAGTCATTTAAATGCCTGAAATAGGTCGAAATAGAAGCTTCTGAGTAGGAGAAAAAGTCTGTAAAAACTTGAAATTTTAGTCACATTGAGGCTTTAAAAAGTAGTTATTCAACATGAGGCTCAATCCAAATGACATTTTGAATCACTTTTTCTACAATCCAAAAAATCAATTTTCTGATGAAAATCGATGACCCGTGACCTGTCGAACTTTTTGCAGATGGTCAAAAATGGTAATTTTTTAAAGTTTAATTTTTGGACTGTAAATGACTATTGCATGTGAATTAGAACTCTTGGAACTAAAATAAGTGTGGTTAGAGTCATTTTAATGCCTGAAATAGGTCGAAATAGAGGCTTCTGAGTAGGAGAAAAAGTCTGTAAAAATGGCAATTTTGGTCACATTGAGGCTCTCAAAAGTAGTTATTCAACATGAGTCTTAATCCAAATGACATTTTGAATCAATTTTTCTACAGTACAAAAAATCAATTTTCTGATGAAAAACGATGACCCGTGACCTGTCGAATTTTTTCCAGATGGTCAAAAATTGTATTTTTTTTAAGTTTAATTTTTTACTGTTAATGACTATTGCATGTGAATTAGAACTCTTGGAACTAAAATAAGTGTGTTTAGAGTCATTTTAATGCCTGGAATTGGTCGAAATAGAGGCTTCTGAGTAGGAGAAAAAGTCTGTAAAAATGGCAATTTTGGTCACATTGAGGCTTTAAAAAGTGGTTATCCAACATGAGGCTCAATCAAAATGACATTTTGAATCAATTTTTCTACAGTCCAAAAAATCAATTTTCTGATGAAAAACGATGACCCGTGACCTGTCGAACTTTTTCCAGATGGTCAAAAATGGTAATTTTTTAAAGTTAAATTTTTGGACTGTAAATGACTATTGCATGTGAATTAGAACTCTTGGAACTAAAATAAGTGTGTTTAGAGTCATTTTAATGCCTGAAATAGGTCGAAATAGAATCTTCTGAGTAGGAGAAAAAGTCTGTAAAAATTGAAATTTTGGTCACATTGAGGCTTTAAAAAGTAGTTATTCAACATGAGGCTCAATCCAAATGACATTTTGAATCAATTTTTCTACAGTCCAAAAAATCAATTTTCTGATGAAAAACGATGACCCGTGACCTGTCGAACTTTCTCCAGATGGTCAAAAATGGTAATTTCTTTAAGTTTAAGTTTTTTGACTGTAAATGACTATTGCATGTGAATTATCACTTTTGGAACTAAAATAGGTGTGTTTAGAGTCATTTTAATGCCTGAAATAGGTCGAAATAGAAGCTTCTGAGTAGAAGAAAATGTCTCTAAAAATGGCAATTTTGGTCACATTGAGGCTTTAAAAAGTAGTTATTCAACATGAGGCTCAATCAAAATGACATTTTGAATCAAGTTTTCTACAGTCCATAAAATCAATTTTCTGATGAAAAACGATGACCCGTGACCTGTCAAACTTTTTCCAGATGGTCAAAAATGGTAATTTTTTAAAGTTTAAGTCTTTGGACTGTAAATGACTATTGCATGTGAATTAGAACTCTTGGAACTAAAATACGTGTGTTTAGAGTCATTTTAATTCCTGAAATAGGTCGAAATAGAAGCTTCTGAGTAGGAGAAAAAGTCTGTAAAAATGGCAATTTTGGTCACATTGAGGCTTTAAAAAGTAGGTATTCAACATGAGGCTCAATCCAAATGAGATTTTGAATCAATTTTTCTACAATCCCAAAAATCAATTTTCTGATGAAAAACGATGACCCGTGACCTGTCGAACTTTTTCCAGATAGTCAAAAATGGTAATTTTTTAAAGTTTAATTTTTGGACTGTAAATGACTACTGCATGTGAATTCGAACTCTTGGAACTAAAATAAGTGTGTTTAGAGTCATTTTAATGCCTGAAATAGGTCGAAATAGAAGCTTCTGAGTACGAGAAAAAGTCTGTGAAAATTGAAATTTTGGTCACATTGAGGCTTTCAAAAGTAGTTATTCAACATGAGGCTCAATCCAAATGACATTTTGAATCAATTTTTTTACTGCCCAAAAAATCAATTTTCTGATGAAAAACGATGACCCGTGACCTGTCGAACTTTCTCCAGATGGTCAAAAATGGTAATTTTTTAAAGATTAATTTTTGGACTGTAAATGACTATTGCATGTGAATTAGAACTCTTGGAACTAAGTGTGTTTAGAGTCATTTAAATGCCTGAAATAGGTCGAAATAGAAGCTTCTGAGTAGGAAAAAAAGTCTGTAAAAATTGAAATTTTGGTCACATTGAGGCTTTAAAAAGTAGTTATTCAACATGAGGCTCAATCCAAATGACATTTTGAATCAATTTTTCTACAATCCAAAAAATCAATTTTCTGATGAAAAACGATGACCCGTGACCTGTCGAACTTTCTCCAGATGGTCAAAAATGGTAATTTTTTAAAGTTACATTTTTGGACTGTAAATGACTATTGCATGTGAATTAGAACTCTTGGAACTAAAATAAGTGTGTTTAGAGTCATTTTAATGCCTGAAATAGGTCAAAATAGAAGCTTCTGAGTAGGAGAAAAAGTCTGTAAAAATTGAAATTTTGGTCACATTGAGGCTTTAAAAAGTAGTTCTTCAACATGAGGCTCAATCCAAATGACATTTTGAATCAATTTTTCTACAATCCAAAAAATCAATTTTCTGATGAAAAACGATGACCCGTGACCTGTCGAACTTTCTCCAGATGGTCAAAAATGGTAATTTCTTTAAGTTTAATTTTTGGACTGTAAATGACTATTGCATGTGAATTAGAACTCTTGGACCTAAAATAAGTGTGTTTATAGTCATTTTAATGCCTGAAATAGGTCAAAATAGAAGCTTCTGAGTAGGAGAAAAAGTCTGTAAAAATGGCAATTTTGGTCACATTGAGGCTTTAAAAAGTAGGTATTCAACATGAGGCTCAATCCAAATGACATTTTGAATCAATTTTTCTACAATCCAAAAAATCAATTTTCTGATGAAAATCGATGACCCGTGACCTGTCGAACTTTTTGCAGATGGTCAAAAATGGTAATTTTTTAAAGTTTAATTTTTGGACTGTAAATGACTATTGCATGTGAATTAGAACTCTTGGAACTAAAATAAGTTTGGTTAGAGTCATTTTAATGCCTGAAATAGGTCGAAATAGATGCTTCTGAGTAGGAGAAAAAGTCTGTAAAAATGGCAATTTTGGTCACATTGAGGCTCTCAAAAGTAGTTATTCAACATGAGTCTTAATCCAAATGACATTTTGAATCAATTTTTCTACAGTACAAAAAATCAATTTACTGATGAAAAACGATGACCCGTGACCTGTCGAACTTTTTCCAGATGGTCAAAAATTGTATTTTTTTGAAGTTTAATTTTTTACTGTAAATGACTATTGCATGTGAATTAGAACTCTTGGAACTAAAATAAGTGTGTTTAGAGTCATTTTAATGCCTGGAATAGGTCGAAATAGAGGCTTCTGAGTAGGAGAAAAAGTCTGTAAAAATGGCAATTTTGGTCACATTGAGGCTTTAAAAAGTAGGTATTCAACATGAGGCTCAATCCAAATGACATTTTGAATCAATTTTTCTACAATCCAAAAAATCAATTTTCTGATGAAAAATGATGACCCGTGACCTGTCGAACTTTTTCCAGATAGTCAAAAATGGTAATTTTTTAAAGTTAAATTTTTGGACTGTAAATGACTATTGCATGTGAATTAGAACTCTTGGAACTAAGTGTGTTTAGAGTCATTTTAATGCCTGAAATAGGTCGAAATAGAAGCTTCTGAGTAGGAGAAAAAGTCTGTAAAAATTGAAATTTTGGTCACATTGAGGCTTTAAAAAGTAGTTCTTCAACATGAGGCTCAATCCAAATGACATTTTGAATCAATTTTTCTACAGTCCAAAAAATCAATTTTCTGATGAAAAACGATGACCCGTGACCTGTCGAACTTTCTCCAGATGGTCAAAAATGGTAATTTCTTTAAGTTTAAGTTTTTTGACTGTAAATGACTATTGCATGTGAATTATCACTTTTGGAACTAAAAAAGGTGTGTTTAGAGTCATTTTAATGCCTGAAATAGGTCGAAATAGAAGCTTCTGAGTAGGAGAAAATGTCTCTAAAAATGGCAATTTTGGTCACATTGAGGCTTTAAAAAGTAGTTATTCAACATGAGGCTCAATCAAAATGACATTTTGAATCAAGTTTTCTACAGTCCAAAAAATCAATTTTCTGATGAAAAATGATGACCCGTGACCTGTCGAACTTTTTCTAGATGGTCAAAAATGGTAATTTTTTAAAGTTACATTTTTGGACTGTAAATGACTATTGCATGTGAATTAGAACTCTTGGAACTAAAATAAGTGTGTTTAGAGTCATTTTAATGCCTGAAATAGGTCGAAATAGAAGCTTCTGAGTAGGAGAAAAAGTCCGTAAAAATTGAAATT
This sequence comes from Triturus cristatus, assembly GCF_964204655.1. Taxonomy (NCBI): domain Eukaryota; kingdom Metazoa; phylum Chordata; class Amphibia; order Caudata; family Salamandridae; genus Triturus; species Triturus cristatus. The sequence goes on from NC_140594.1 coordinate 836,991,710, forward strand.
TTGGTCACATTGAGGCTTTAAAAAGTAGTTACTCAACATGAGGCTCAATCCAAATGACATTTTGAATCAATTTTTCTACAATCCAAAAAATCAATTTTCTGATGAAAAACGATGACCCGTGACCTGTCAAACTTTTTCCAGATGGTCAAAAATGGTAATTTTTTAAAGTTAAATTTTTGGACTGTACATGAATATTGCATGTGAATTAGAAATCTTGGAACTAAAATAAGTGTGTTTAGAGTCATTTTAATGCCTGAAATAGGTCGAAATAGAAGCTTCTGAGTAGGAGAAAAAGTCCGTAAAAATTGAAATTTTGGTCACATTGAGGCTTTAAAAAGTAGTTACTCAACATGAGGCTCAATCCAAATGACATTTTGAATCAATTTTTCTACAATCCAAAAAATCAATTTTCTGATGAAAAACGATGACCCGTGACCTGTCAAACTTTTTCCAGATGGTCAAAAATGGTAATTTTTTAAAGTTTAAGTCTTTGGACTGTAAATGACTATTGCATGTGAATTAGAACTCTTGGAACTAAAATACGTGTGTTTAGAGTCATTTTAATTCCTGAAATAGGTCGAAATAGAGGCTTCTGAGTAGGAGAAAAAGTCTGTAAAAATGGCAATTTTGGTCACATTGAGGCTTTAAAAAGTAGGTATTCAACATGAGGCTCAATCCAAATGAGATTTTGAATCAATTTTTCTACAATCCAAAAAATCAATTTTCTGATGAAAAACGATGACCCGTGACCTGTCGAACTTTTTCCAGATGGTCAAAAATGGTAATTTTTTAAAGTTTAATTTTTGGACTGTAAATGACTACTGCATGTGAATTCGAACTCTTGGAACTAAAATAAGTGTGTTTAGAGTCATTTTAATGCCGGAAATAGGTCGAAATAGAAGCTTCTGAGTAGGAGAAAAAGTCTGTGAAAATTGAAATTTTGGTCACATTGAGGCTTTCAAAAGTAGTTATTCAACATGAGGCTCAATCCACATGACATTTTGAATCAATTTTTTTACTGCCCAAAAAATCAATTTTCTGATGAAAAACGATGACCCGTGACCTGTCGAACTTTCTCCAGATGGTCAAAAATGGTAATTTTTTAAAGATCAATTTTTAGACTGTAAATGACTATTGCATGTGAATTAGAACTCTTGGAACTAAGTGTGTTTAGAGTCATTTAAATGCCTGAAATAGGTCGAAATAGAAGCTTCTGAGTAGGAGAAAAAGTCTGTAAAAATTGAAATTTTGGTCACATTGAGGCTTTAAAAAGTAGTTATTCAACATGAGGCTCAATCAAAATGATATTTTGAATCAAGTTTTCTACAGTCCAAAAAATCAATTTTCTGATGAAAAATGATGACCCGTGACCTGTCGAACTTTTTCCAGATGGTCAAAAATGGTAATTTTTTAAAGTTAAATTTTTGGACTGTAAATGACTATTGCATGTGAATTAGAACTCTTGGAACTAAAATAAGTGTGTTTAGAGTCATTTTAATGCCTGAAATAGGTCGAAATAGAAGCTTCTGAGTAGGAGAAAAAGTCCGTAAAAATTGAAATTTTGGTCACATTGAGGCTTTAAAAAGTAGTTACTCAACATGAGGCTCAATCCAAATGACATTTTGAATCAATTTTTCTACAATCCAAAAAACAATTTTCTGATGAAAAACGATGACCCGTGACCTGTCAAACTTTTTCCAGATGGTCAAAAATGGTAATTTTTTAAAGTTTAAGTCTTTGGACTGTAAATGACTATTGCATGTGAATTAGAACTCTTGGAACTAAAATAAGTGTGTTTAGAGTCATTTTAATGCCTGGAATAGGTCGAAATAGAGGCTTCTGAGTAGGAGAAAAAGTCTGTAAAAATGGCAATTTTGGTCACATTGAGGCTTTAAAAAGTGGTTATCCAACATGAGGCTCAATCAAAATGACATTTTGAATCAATTTTTCTACAGTCCAAAAAATCAATTTTCTGATGAAAAACGATGACCCGTGACCTGTCGAACTTTTTCCAGATGGTCAAAAATGGTAATTTTTTAAAGTTAAATTTTTGGACTGTAAATGACTATTGCATGTGAATTAGAACTCTTTGAACTAAAATAAGTGTGTTTAGAGTCATTTTAATGCCTGAAATAGGTCGAAATAGAATCTTCTGAGTAGGAGAAAAAGTCTGTAAAAATTGAAATTTTGGTCACATTGAGGCTTTAAAAAGTAGTTATTCAACATGAGGCTCAATCCAAATGACATTTTGAATCAATTTTTCTACAGTTCAAAAAATCAATTTTCTGATGAAAAACGATGACCCGTGACCTGTCGAACTTTCTCCAGACGGTCAGAGATGGTAATTTTTTAATAATTAATTTTTTGACTGTAAATGAGTATTGCATGTGAATTATCACTTTTGGAACTAAAATAAGTGTGTTTAGAGTCATTTTAATGCCTGAAATTGGTTGAAATAGAAGCTTCTGAGTAGGAGAAAAAGTGTGTAAAAATGCCAATTTTGGTCACATTGAGGCCTTAATAAGTAGATATTCAACAATCGGCACAATCCAAATGACATTTTGAATCATTTTTTGTACAGTCCAAAAAATCAATCTTCTGATGAAAAACGATGATCTGTCGAGCTTTCTCCAGACGGTCAGAGATGGTAAGTTTTTTAATGTTTAATTTTTTGACTGTAAATGACTATTGCATGTGAATTATCACTTTTGGAACTAAAATACGTGTGTTTAGAGTTATTCTAATGCCTGAAATTGGTCAAAATAGAAGCTTCTGAGTAGGAGAAAAAGTCTGTAAAAATTGCAATTTTTGACACATGGAGGCTTTACAAAGTAGTTATTCAACATGAGGCACAATCCAAATGACATTTTGAATCAATTTTTCTACAGTCCAAAAAATCAATTTTCTGATAAAAAACGATGACCCGGGACCTCTTGAAATTTCTCCAGATGGTCCGAAATGGTAATTTTTTAATGTTTAATTTTTTGACTATAAATGACTATTTCATGTGAATTATCACTTTTGGAACTAAAATAAATGTGTTTAGAGTCATTTTAATGCCTGAAATTGGTCGAAATAGAAGCTTCTGAGTAGGAGAAAAAGTGTGTAAAAGGCCAATTTTGGTCACATTAAGGCTTTTCAAAGTAGTTATTCAACATGGGGCAGAATCCGAATGACATTTTGAATCAATTTATCTACAGTCAAAAAAATCAATTTTCTGATGAAAAACGATGACCCGTTACCTGTTGAACTTTCTCCAGATGGTCAGAAATGGTAATTTTTTTATGTTTAATTGTTTGACTGTAAATGACTATTGCATATGAATTATCACATTTGGAACGAAAACAAGTGAGTTTAGAGTCATTTTAATGCCTGAAATTGGTTAAAATAGAAGCTTCTGAGTAATAGAAAAAGTCTGTAAAAATGGCTATTTTGGTCACACTGATGCTTTAAAAAGTAGTTATTCAACATGAGGCACAATCTAAGTGACATTTTGAATCAACATTTTTGCAGTCCAAAAATCAATTTTCTGATGAAAAACGATCACCTGTGACCTGTCGAACTTTCTCCAGATGGTCAGAAATGGTAATTTTGTAATATTTAATTTTTTGACTGTAAAGGAGTATTGCATGTGAATTATCACTTTTGGATCTAAAATAAGTGTGTTTAGAGTCATTCTTATGCCTGAAATTGGTTGAAATAGAAGCTTCTGAGTAGGAGAAAAAGTGTGTAAAATGGCAATCTTGTTCACATTGAGGCTTTAAAAAGTAGTTATTCAACATGAGGCACAATCCAAAGGACATTTTGAATCAATTTATCTACAGTCCAAAAAATCAATTTTCTGATGAAAAGCAATGACCCGTGAGCTGTCAAACTTTCTCCAGACGGTCAGAGATGGTAATTTTTTAATGTTTAATTTTTTGACTGTAAATGACTATTGCATGTGAATTATTACTTTTGGAACTAAAATAGGTGTGTTTAGAGTCATTTTAATGCCTGAAATTGGTCGAAATAGAAGCTTCTGAGTAGGAGAAAAAGTGTGTAAAAATGCCAATTTTGGTCACATTAAGGCTTTAAAAAGTAGTTATTCAACATGAGGCAGAATCCAAATGACATTTTGAATCAATTTATCTACAGTCAAAAAAATCAATTTTCTGATGAAAAACGATGACCCGTGACCGGTCGAACTTTCTCCAGATGGTCAGAAATGGTCATTTTGTAATGTTTAAGTTTTTTGACTATAAATGACTATTTCATGTGAATTATCACTTTTGGAACTAAAATAAATGTGTTTAGAGTCATTTTAATGCCTGAAATTGGTCGAAATAGAAGCTTCGAAGTAGGAAAAAAAGTCTGTAAAAATGCCAATTTTGGTAACATTGAGGCTTTAAAATGTAGTTATTCAACCTGAGGCAGAATTCGAATGACATTTTGACTCAATTTTTCTACAGTTCAAAAAATCAATTTTCTGATGAAAAACGATGACCCGTGACCTGTCGAACTTTCTCCAGACGGTCAGAGATGGTAATTTTTTAATAATTAATTTTTTGACTGTAAATGAGTATTGCATGTGAATTATCACTTTTGGAACTAAAATAAGTGTGTTTAGAGTCATTTTAATGCCTGAAATTGAAGCTTCTGAGTAGGAGAAAAAGTGTGTAAAAATGCCAATTTTGGTCACATTGAGGGTTTAATAAGTAGATATTTAACAATCGGCACAATCCAAATGACATTTTGAATCAATTTTTGTACAGTCCAAAAAATCAATCTTCTGATGAAAAACGATGATCTGTCGAGCTTTCTCCAGACGGTCAGAGATGGTAAGTTTTTTAATGTTTAATTTTTTGACTGTAAATGACTATTGCATGTGAATTATCACTTTTGGAACTATAATACGTGTGTTTAGAGTTATTCTAATGCCTGAAATTGGTCAAAATAGAAGCTTCTGAGTAGGAGAAAAAGTCTGTAAAAATTGCAATTTTTGACACATGGAGGCTTTACAAAGTAGTTATTCAACATGAGGCACAATCCAAATGACATTTTGAATCAATTTTTCTACAGTCCAAAAAATCAATTTTCTGATAAAAAACGATGACCCGGGACCTCTTGAACTTTCTCCAGATGGTCCGAAATGGTAATTTTTTAATGTTTAATTTTTTGACTATAAATGGCTATTTCATGTGAATTATCACTTTTGGAACTAAAATAAATGTGTTTAGAGTCATTTTAATGCCTGAAATTGGTCGAAATAGAAGCTTCGAAGTAGGAAAAAAAGTCTGTAAAAATGCCAATTTTGGTAACATTGAGGCTTTAAAATGTAGTTATTCAACCTGAGGCAGAATTCGAATGACATTTTGACTCAATTTTTCTACAGTTCAAAAAATCAATTTTCTGATGAAAAACGATGACCCGTGACCTGTCGAACGTTCTCCAGACGGTCAGAGATGGTAATTTTTTAATAATTAATTTTTTGACTGTAAATGAGTATTGCATGTGAATTATCACTTTTGGAACTAAAATAAGTGTGTTTAGAGTCATTTTAATGCCTGAAATTGGTTGAAATAGAAGCTTCTGAGTAGGAGAAAAAGTGTGTAAAAATGCCAATTTTGTTCACATTGAGGCTTTAATAAGTAGATATTCAACAATCGGCACAATCCAAATGACATTTTGAATCAATTTTTGTACAGTCCAAAAAATCAATCTTCTGATGAAAAACGATGATCTGTCGAGCTTTCTCCAGACGGTCAGAGATGGTAAGTTTTTTAATGTTTAATTTTTTTACTGTAAATGACTATTGCATGTGAATTATCACTTTTGGAACTAAAATACGTGTGTTTAGAGTTATTCTAATGCCTGAAATTGGTCAAAATAGAAGCTTCTGAGTAGGAGAAAAAGTCTGTAAAAATTGACATTTTTGACACATGGAGGCTTTACAAAGTAGTTATTCAACATGAGGCACAATCCAAATGACATTTTGAATCAATTTTTCTACAGTCCAAAAAATCAATTTTCTGATAAAAAACGATGACCCGGGACCTCTTGAACTTTCTCCAGATGGTCAGAAATGGTCATTTTTTAATGTTTAATTTTTTGACTATAAATGACTATTTCATGTGAATTATCACTTTTGGAACTAAAATAAATGTGTTTAGAGTCATTTTAATGCCTGAAATTGGTCGAAATAGAAGCTTCTGAGTAGGGGAAAGAGTCTGTAAAAATGCCAATTTTGGTCACATTGAGGCTTTTAAAAAGTAGTTATTCAACATGAGGTATAATCCAAAAGACATTTTGAATCTATTTTTCTACAGTCCAAAAAATCAATTTTCTGATGAAGAACGATGAACCGTGACCTGTCGAACTTTCTCCAGATGGTCAGAAATGGTAATTTTGTAATGTTTAATTTTTTGACTGTAAAGGAGTATTGCCTGTGAATTATCACTTTTGGAACTAAAATAAATGTGTTTAGAGTCATTCTTATGCCTGAAATTGGTTGAAATAGAAGCTTCTGAGTAGGAGAAAAAGTGTGTAAAATGGCAATCTTGGTCACATTGAGGCTTTAAAAAGTAGTTATTCAACATGAGGCACAATCCAAAGGACATTTTGAATCAATTTATCTACAGTCCAAAAAAATCAATTTTCTGATGAAAAGCAATGACTATTGCATGTGAATTATCACTTTTGGAACTAAAATACGTGTGTTTAGAGTTGTTCTAATGCCTGAAATTGGTCAAAATAGAAGCTTCTGAGTAGGAGAAAAAGTCTGTAAAAATTGCAATTTTGACACATTGAGGCTTTACAAAGTAGTTATTCAACATGAGGACCAATCCAAATGACATTTTGAATAAATTTTTCTACAGTCCAAAAAATCAATTTTCTCATGAAAAACTATGACCTTCGAACTTTCTCCAGATGGTCAGAAATGGTCATTTTTTAATGTTTAATTTTTTGACTATAAATGACTATTTCATGTGAATTATCACTTTTGGAACTAAAATAAATGTATTTAGAGTCATTTTAATGCCTGAAATTGGTCGAAATAGAAGCTTCTGAGTAGGAGAAAGAGTCTGTAAAAAGACCAATTTTGGTCACATTGAGGCTTTAGAAAGTAGTCATTCAACATGAGGCACAATCCGAATGACATTTTGAATCAATTAATCTACAGTCCAAAAAATCAATTTTCTGATGAAGAACGATGAAAGGTGACCTGTCGAACTTTCTCCAGATGGTCAGAAATGGTAATTTTGTAATGTTTCATTTATTGACTGTAAAGGATTATTGCATGTGAATTATCACTTTTGGAACTAAAATAAGTGTGTTTAGAGTCATTTTAATGCCTGAAATTGGTCGAAATAGAAGCTTCTGAGTAGGAGAAAAAGTCTGTAAAATGGCAATCTTGGTCACATTGAGGCTTTAAAAAGTAGTTATTCAACATGAGGCACAATCCAAATGACATTTTGAATCAATTTATCTACAGTCCAAAAAATCTATCTTCTGATGAAAAACGATGACCCGTGACCTGTCGAACTTTTTCCAGATGGTCAAAAATGGTAATTTTTTAAAGTTAAATTTTTTGACTATAAATGACTATTTCATGTGAATTATCACTTTTGGAACTAAAATAAATGTGTTTAGAGTCATTTTAATGCCTGAAATTGGTCGAAATAGAAGCTTCTGAGTAGGAGAAATAGTGTGTAAAAATGCCAATTTTGGTCACATTAAGGCTTTAAAAAGTAGTTATTCAACATGAGGCAGAATCCAAATGACATTTTGAATCAATTTATCTACAGTCAAAAAAATCAATTTTCTGATGAAAAACGATGACCCGTGACCTGTCGAACTTTCTCCAGATGGTCAGAAATGGTAATTTTTTATGTTTAACTGTTTGACTGTAAATGACTATTGCATATGAATTATCACTTTTGGAACGCAAATAAGTGAGTTTAGAGTCATTCTTACGCCTGAAATTGGTTGAAATAGAAGCTTCTGAGGAGGAGAAATAGTCTGTAAAAATTACAATTTTTGACACATTGAGGCTTTAAAAAGTAGTTATTAAACATGAGGCACAATCCAAATGACATTTTGAATCAATTTATCTACAGTCCAAAAAATCAATTTTCTGATGAAAAACGATGAACCGTGACCTGTCGAACTTTCTCCAGATGGTCAGAAATGGTCATTTTTTAATGTTTAATTTTTTGACTATAAATGACTATTTCATGTGAATTATCACTTTTGGAACTAAAATAAATGTGTTTAGAGTCATTTTAATGCCTGAAATTGGTCCTACTATAAGCTTCTGAGTAGGAGAAAAAGTCTGTAAAAATGCCAATTTTGGTCACATTGGGGCTTTAGAAAGTAGTTATTCAACATGAGGCACAATCCGAATGACATTTTGAATCAATTTATCTACAGTCCAAAAAATCAATTTTCTGATAAAAAACGATGACCCTTGACCTGTCGAACTTTCTCCAGATGGTCAAAAATAGTAATTTTGTAATGTTTAAGTTTTTTGACTATAAATGACTATTTCATGTGAATTATCAATTTTGGAACTAAAATACATGTGTTTAGAGTCATTTTAATGCCTGAAATTGGTCGAAATAGAAGCTTCGAAGTAGGAGAAAAAGTCTGTAAAAATGCCAATTTTGGTAACATTGAGGCTTTAAAATGTAGTTATTCAACCTGAGGCAGAATTCGAATGACATTTTGAATCAATTTTTCTACAGTTCAAAAAATCAATTTTCTGATGAAAAACGATGACCCGTGACCTGTCGAACTTTCTCCAGACGGTCAGAGATGGTAATTTTTTAATAATTAATTTTTTGACTGTAAATGAGTATTGCATGTGAATTATCACTTTTGGAACTAAAATAAGTGTGTTTAGAGTCATTTTAATGCCTGAAATTGGTTGAAATAGAAGCTTCTGAGTAGGAGAAAAAGTGTGTAAAAATGCCAATTTTGGTCACATTGAGGCCTTAATAAGTAGATATTCAACAATCGGCACAATCCAAATGACATTTTGAATCATTTTTTGTACAGTCCAAAAAATCAATCTTCTGATGAAAAACGATGATCTGTCGAGCTTTCTCCAGACGGTCAGAGATGGTAAGTTTTTTAATGTTTAATTTTTTGACTGTAAATGACTATTGCATGTGAATTATCACTTTTGGAACTAAAATACGTGTGTTTAGAGTTATTCTAATGCCTGAAATTGGTCAAAATAGAAGCTTCTGAGTAGGAGAAAAAGTCTGTAAAAATTGCAATTTTTGACACATGGAGGCTTTACAAAGTAGTTATTCAACATGGGGCAGAATCCGAATGACATTTTGAATCAATTTATCTACAGTCAAAAAAATCAATTTTCTGATGAAAAACGATGACCCGTTACCTGTTGAACTTTCTCCAGATGGTCAGAAATGGTAATTTTTTTATGTTTAATTGTTTGACTGTAAATGACTATTGCATATGAATTATCACATTTGGAACGAAAACAAGTGAGTTTAGAGTCATTTTAATGCCTGAAATTGGTTAAAATAGAAGCTTCTGAGTAATAGAAAAAGTCTGTAAAAATGGCTATTTTGGTCACACTGATGCTTTAAAAAGTAGTTATTCAACATGAGGCACAATCTAAGTGACATTTTGAATCAACATTTTTGCAGTCCAAAAATCAATTTTCTGATGAAAAACGAACACCTGTGACCTGTCGAACTTTCTCCAGATGGTCAGAAATGGTAATTTTGTAATATTTAATTTTTTGACTGTAAAGGAGTATTGCATGCGAATTATCACTTTTGGATCTAAAATAAGTGTGTTTAGAGTCATTCTTATGCCTGAAATTGGTTGAAATAGAAGCTTCTGAGTAGGAGAAAAAGTGTGTAAAATGGCAATCTTGTTCACATTGAGGCTTTAAAAAGTAGTTATTCAACATGAGGCACAATCCAAAGGACATTTTGAATCAATTTATCTACAGTCCAAAAAATCAATTTTCTGATGAAAAGCAATGACCCGTGAGCTGTCAAACTTTCTCCAGACGGTCAGAGATGGTAATTTTTTAATGTTTAATTTTTTGACTGTAAATGACTATTGCATGTGAATTATTACTTTTGGAACTAAAATACGTGTGTTTAGAGTTATTCTAATGCCTGAAATTGGTCAAAATAGAAGCTTCTGAGTAGGAGAAAAAGTCTGTAAAAATTGCAATTTTGACACATTGAGGCTTTACAAAGTAGTTATTCAACATGAGGCACAATCCAAATGACATTTTGAATCAATTTTTCTACAGTCCAAAAAATCAATTTTCTGATGAAAAACGATGACCTGGGACCTGTTGAACTTTCTCCAGATGGTCCGAAATGGTAATTTTTTAATGTTTAATTGTTTGACTATAAATGAATATTTCATGTGAATATTCACTTTTGGAACTAAAATAAATGTGTTTAGAGTCATTTTAATGCCTGAAATTGGTCGAAATAGAAGCTTCTGAGTAGGAGAAAAAGTGTGTAAAAAGGCCAATTTTGGTCACATTAAGGCTTTAAAAAGTAGTTATTCAACATGGGGCAGAATCCGAATGACATTTTGAATCAATTTATCTACAGTAAAAAAAAAACAAATTCTGATGAAAAACGATGACCCGTGACCTGTCGAACTTTCTCCAAATGTTCAGAAATGGTAATGTTTTTATGTTTAATTGTTTGATTGTAAATGACTATTGCATATGAATTATCACTTTTGGAACGAAAATAAGTGAGTTTAGAGTCATTTTTATGCCTGAAATTGGTTAAAATAGAAGCTTCTGAGTAATAGAAAAAGTCTGTAAAAATGGCTATTTTGGTCACACTGATGCTTTAAAAAGTAGTTATTCAACATGAGGCACAATCCAAGTGACATTTTGAATCAACATTTTTGCAGTCCAAAAATGAATTTTCTGATGAAAAACGATCACCTGTGACCTGTCGAACTTTCTCCAGATGGTCAGAAATGTTAATTTTGTAATGTTTAATTTTTTGACTGTAAAGGAGTATTGCATGTGAATTATCACTTTTGGAACTAAAATAAGTGTGTTTAGAGTCATTTTAATGCCTAAAATTGGTTGAAATAGAAGCTTCTGAGTAGGAGAAAAAGTGTGTAAAAATGCCAATTTTGGTCACATTGAGGCTTTAATAAGTAGATATTCAACAATCGGCACAATCCAAATGACATTTTGAATCAATTTTTGTACAGTCCAAAAAATCAATCTTCTGATGAAAAACGATGATCTGTTGAGCTTTCTCCAGACGGTCAGAGATGGTAAGTTTTTTAATGTTTAATTTTTTGACTATAAATGACTATTGCATGTGAATTATCACTTTTGGAACTAAAATAAATGTGTTTAGAGTCATTTTAATGCCTGAAATTGGTCGAAATAGAAGCTTCGAAGTAGGAGAAAAAGTCTGTAAAAATTGCAATTTTTGACACATGGAGGCTCTACAAAGTATTTATTCAACATGAGGCACAATCCAAATGACATTTTGAATCAATTTTTCTACAGTCCAAAAAATCAATTTTCTGATAAAAAACGATGACCCGGGACCTGTTGAACTTTCTCAAGATGGTCCGAAATGGTAATTTTTTAATGTTTAATTTTTTTACTATAAATGACTATTTCATGTGAATTATCACTTTTGGAACTAAAATAAATGTGTTTAGAGTCATTTTAATGCCTGAAATTGGTCGAAATAGAAGCTTCTGAGTAGGAGAAAAAGTGTGTAAAAGGCCAATTTTGGTCACATTAAGGCCTTTAAAAGTAGTTATTCAACATGGGGCAGCATCCGAATGACATTTTGAATCAATTTATCTACAGTCAAAAAAATCAATTTTCTGATGAAAAACGATGACCCGTGACCTGTCGAACGTTGTCCAGATGGTCAGAAATGGTAATTTTTTTATGTTTAATTGTTTGACTGTAAATGACTATTGCATATGAATTATCACATTTGGAACAAAAATGAGTGAGTTTAGAGTCACTTTAATGCCTGAAATTGGTTAAAATACAAGCTTCTGAGTAATAGAAAAATGGCTATTTTGGTCACACTGATGCTTTAAAAAGTAGTTATTCAACATGAGGCACAATCCAAATGACATTTTGAATAAATTTATCTACAGTCCAAAAAATCAATTTTCTGATGAAAAGCAATGACCCGTGAGCTGTCAAACTTTCTCCAGTCAATCAGAGATGGTAATTTTTTAATGTTTAATTTTTTGACTGTAAATGACTATTGCATGTGAATTATCACTTTTGGAACTAAAATACGTGTGTTTAGAGTTATTCTAATGCCTGAAATTAGTCAAAATAGAAGCTTCTGAGTAGGAGAAAAAGTCTGTAAAAATTGACATTTTTGACACATGGAGGCTTTACAAAGTAGTTATTCAACATGAGGCACAATCCAAATGACATTTTGAATCAATTTTTTTACTGCCCAAAAAATCAATTTTCTGATGAAAAACGATGACCCGTGACCTGTCGAACTTTCTCCAGATGGTCAAAAATGGTAATTTTTTAAAGATTAATTTTTGGACTGTAAATGACTATTGCATGTGAATTAGAACTCTTGGAACTAAGTGTGTTTAGAGTCATTTAAATGCCTGAAATAGGTCGAAATAGAAGCTTCTGAGTAGGAGAAAAAGTTTGTAAAAATTGAAATTTTAGTCACATTGAGGCTTTAAAAAGTAGTTATTCAACATGAGGCTCAATCCAAATGACATTTTGAATCAATTTTTTTACTGCCCAAAAAATCAATTTTCTGATGAAAAACGATGACCCGTGACCTGTCGAACTTTCTCCAGATGGTCAAAAATGGTAATTTTTTAAAGTTACATTTTTGGACTGTAAATGACTATTGCATGTGAATTAGAACTCTTGGAACTAAAATAAGTGTGTTTAGAGTCATTTTAATGCCTGAAATAGGTCGAAATAGAAGCTTCTGAGTAGGAGAAAAAGTCCGTAAAAATTGAAATTTTGGTCACATTGAGGCTTTAAAAAGTAGTTACTCAACATGAGGCTCAATCCAAATGACATTTTGAATCAATTTTTCTACAATCCAAAAAATCAATTTTCTGATGAAAAACGATGACCCGTGACCTGTCAAACTTTTTCCAGATGGTCAAAAATGGTAATTTTTTAAAGTTAAATTTTTGGACTGTACATGAATATTGCATGTGAATTAGAAATCTTGGAACTAAAATAAGTGTGTTTAGAGTCATTTTAATGCCTGAAATAGGTCGAAATAGAAGCTTCTGAGTAGGAGAAAAAGTCCGTAAAAATTGAAATTTTGGTCACATTGAGGCTTTAAAAAGTAGTTACTCAACATGAGGCTCAATCCAAATGACATTTTGAATCAATTTTTCTACAATCCAAAAAATCAATTTTCTGATGAAAAACGATGACCCGTGACCTGTCAAACTTTTTCCAGATGGTCAAAAATGGTAATTTTTTAAAGTTTAAGTCTTTGGACTGTAAATGACTATTGCATGTGAATTAGAACTCTTGGAACTAAAATACGTGTGTTTAGAGTCATTTTAATTCCTGAAATAGGTCGAAATAGAGGCTTCTGAGTAGGAGAAAAAGTCTGTAAAAATGGCAATTTTGGTCACATTGAGGCTTTAAAAAGTAGGTATTCAACATGAGGCTCAATCCAAATGAGATTTTGAATCAATTTTTCTACAATCCAAAAAATCAATTTTCTGATGAAAAACGATGACCCGTGACCTGTCGAACTTTTTCCAGATGGTCAAAAATGGTAATTTTTTAAAGTTTAATTTTTGGACTGTAAATGACTACTGCATGTGAATTCGAACTCTTGGAACTAAAATAAGTGTGTTTAGAGTCATTTTAATGCCTGAAATAGGTCGAAATAGAAGCTTCTGAGTAGGAGAAAAAGTCTGTAAAAATTGACATTTTTGACACATGGAGGCTTTACAAAGTAGTTATTCAACATGAGGCACAATCCAAATGACATTTTGAATCAATTTTTCTACAGTCCAAAAAATCAATTTTCTGATAAAAAACGATGACCCGGGACCTCTTGAACTTTCTCCAGATGGTCAGAAATGGTCATTTTTTAATGTTTAATTTTTTGACTATAAATGACTATTTCATGTGAATTATCACTTTTGGAACTAAAATAAATGTGTTTAGAGTCATTTTAATGCCTGAAATTGGTCGAAATAGAAGCTTCTGAGTAGGGGAAAGAGTCTGTAAAAATGCCAATTTTGGTCACATTGAGGCTTTTAAAAAGTAGTTATTCAACATGAGGTATAATCCAAAAGACATTTTGAATCTATTTTTCTACAGTCCAAAAAATCAATTTTCTGATGAAGAACGATGAACCGTGACCTGTCGAACTTTCTCCAGATGGTCAGAAATGGTAATTTTGTAATGTTTAATTTTTTGACTGTAAAGGAGTATTGCCTGTGAATTATCACTTTTGGAACTAAAATAAATGTGTTTAGAGTCATTCTTATGCCTGAAATTGGTTGAAATAGAAGCTTCTGAGTAGGAGAAAAAGTGTGTAAAATGGCAATCTTGGTCACATTGAGGCTTTAAAAAGTAGTTATTCAACATGAGGCACAATCCAAAGGACATTTTGAATCAATTTATCTACAGTCCAAAAAAATCAATTTTCTGATGAAAAGCAATGACTATTGCATGTGAATTATCACTTTTGGAACTAAAATACGTGTGTTTAGAGTTGTTCTAATGCCTGAAATTGGTCAAAATAGAAGCTTCTGAGTAGGAGAAAAAGTCTGTAAAAATTGCAATTTTGACACATTGAGGCTTTACAAAGTAGTTATTCAACATGAGGACCAATCCAAATGACATTTTGAATAAATTTTTCTACAGTCCAAAAAATCAATTTTCTCATGAAAAACTATGACCTTCGAACTTTCTCCAGATGGTCAGAAATGGTCATTTTTTAATGTTTAATTTTTTGACTATAAATGACTATTTCATGTGAATTATCACTTTTGGAACTAAAATAAATGTATTTAGAGTCATTTTAATGCCTGAAATTGGTCGAAATAGAAGCTTCTGAGTAGGAGAAAGAGTCTGTAAAAAGACCAATTTTGGTCACATTGAGGCTTTAGAAAGTAGTCATTCAACATGAGGCACAATCCGAATGACATTTTGAATCAATTAATCTACAGTCCAAAAAATCAATTTTCTGATGAAGAACGATGAAAGGAGACCTGTCGAACTTTCTCCAGATGGTCAGAAATGGTAATTTTGTAATGTTTCATTTATTGACTGTAAAGGATTATTGCATGTGAATTATCACTTTTGGAACTAAAATAAGTGTGTTTAGAGTCATTTTAATGCCTGAAATTGGTCGAAATAGAAGCTTCTGAGTAGGAGAAAAAGTCTGTAAAATGGCAATCTTGGTCACATTGAGGCTTTAAAAAGTAGTTATTCAACATGAGGCACAATCCAAATGACATTTTGAATCAATTTATCTACAGTCCAAAAAATCTATCTTCTGATGAAAAGCAATGACCCGTGACCTGTCAAACTTTCTCCAGATGGTCAGAAATGGTAATTTTTTAATGTTTAATTTTTTGACTATAAATGACTATTATATGTGAATTATCACTTTTGGAACTAAAATAAATGTGTTTAGAGTCATTTGAATGCCTGAAATTGGTCGAAATAGAAGCTTCTGAGTAGGAGAAAAAGTGTGTAAAAATTGCAATTTTTGACACATGGAGGCTTTACAAAGTAGTTATTCAACATGAGGCTCAATCAAAATGACATTTTGAATCAAGTTTTCTACAGTCCAAAAAATCAATTTTCTGATGAAAAACGATGACCCGTGACCTGTCGAACTTTTTCCAGATGGTCAAAAATGGTAATTTTTTAAAGTTAAATTTTTTGACTATAAATGACTATTTCATGTGAATTATCACTTTTGGAACTAAAATAAATGTGTTTAGAGTCATTTTAATGCCTGAAATTGGTCGAAATAGAAGCTTCTGAGTAGGAGAAATAGTGTGTAAAAATGCCAATTTTGGTCACATTAAGGCTTTAAAAAGTAGTTATTCAACATGAGGCAGAATCCAAATGACATTTTGAATCAATTTATCTACAGTCAAAAAAATCAATTTTCTGATGAAAAACGATGACCCGTGACCTGTCGAACTTTCTCCAGATGGTCAGAAATGGTAATTTTTTATGTTTAACTGTTTGACTGTAAATGACTATTGCATATGAATTATCACTTTTGGAACGCAAATAAGTGAGTTTAGAGTCATTCTTACGCCTGAAATTGGTTGAAATAGAAGCTTCTGAGGAGGAGAAATAGTCTGTAAAAATTACAATTTTTGACACATTGAGGCTTTAAAAAGTAGTTATTAAACATGAGGCACAATCCAAATGACATTTTGAATCAATTTATCTACAGTCCAAAAAATCAATTTTCTGGTGAAAAACGATGAACCGTGACCTGTCGAACTTTCTCCAGATGGTCAGAAATGGTCATTTTTTAATGTTTAATTTTTTGACTATAAATGACTATTTCATGTGAATTATCACTTTTGGAACTAAAATAAATGTGTTTAGAGTCATTTTAATGCCTGAAATTGGTCCTACTATAAGCTTCTGAGTAGGAGAAAAAGTCTGTAAAAATGCCAATTTTGGTCACATTGGGGCTTTAGAAAGTAGTTATTCAACATGAGGCACAATCCGAATGACATTTTGAATCAATTTATCTACAGTCCAAAAAATCAATTTTCTGATAAAAAACGATGACCCTTGACCTGTCGAACTTTCTCCAGATGGTCAAAAATAGTAATTTTGTAATGTTTAAGTTTTTTGACTATAAATGACTATTTCATGTGAATTATCAATTTTGGAACTAAAATACATGTGTTTAGAGTCATTTTAATGCCTGAAATTGGTCGAAATAGAAGCTTCGAAGTAGGAGAAAAAGTCTGTAAAAATGCCAATTTTGGTAACATTGAGGCTTTAAAATGTAGTTATTCAACCTGAGGCAGAATTCGAATGACATTTTGAATCAATTTTTCTACAGTTCAAAAAATCAATTTTCTGATGAAAAACGATGACCCGTGACCTGTCGAACTTTCTCCAGACGGTCAGAGATGGTAATTTTTTAATAATTAATTTTTTGACTGTAAATGAGTATTGCATGTGAATTATCAGTTTTGGAACTAAAATAAGTGTGTTTAGAGTCATTTTAATGCCTGAAATTGGTTGAAATAGAAGCTTCTGAGTAGGAGAAAAAGTGTGTAAAAATGCCAATTTTGGTCACATTGAGGCCTTAATAAGTAGATATTCAACAATCGGCACAATCCAAATGACATTTTGAATCATTTTTTGTACAGTCCAAAAAATCAATCTTCTGATGAAAAACGATGATCTGTCGAGCTTTCTCCAGACGGTCAGAGATGGTAAGTTTTTTAATGTTTAATTTTTTGACTGTAAATGACTATTGCATGTGAATTATCACTTTTGGAACTAAAATACGTGTGTTTAGAGTTATTCTAATGCCTGAAATTGGTCAAAATAGAAGCTTCTGAGTAGGAGAAAAAGTCTGTAAAAATTGCAATTTTTGACACATGGAGGCTTTACAAAGTAGTTATTCAACATGGGGCAGAATCCGAATGACATTTTGAATCAATTTATCTACAGTCAAAAAAATCAATTTTCTGATGAAAAACGATGACCCGTTACCTGTTGAACTTTCTCCAGATGGTCAGAAATGGTAATTTTTTTATGTTTAATTGTTTGACTGTAAATGACTATTGCATATGAATTATCACATTTGGAACGAAAACAAGTGAGTTTAGAGTCATTTTAATGCCTGAAATTGGTTAAAATAGAAGCTTCTGAGTAATAGAAAAAGTCTGTAAAAATGGCTATTTTGGTCACACTGATGCTTTAAAAAGTAGTTATTCAACATGAGGCACAATCTAAGTGACATTTTGAATCAACATTTTTGCAGTCCAAAAATCAATTTTCTGATGAAAAACGATCACCTGTGACCTGTCGAACTTTCTCCAGATGGTCAGAAATGGTAATTTTGTAATATTTAATTTTTTGACTGTAAAGGAGTATTGCATGCGAATTATCACTTTTGGATCTAAAATAAGTGTGTTTAGAGTCATTCTTATGCCTGAAATTGGTTGAAATAGAAGCTTCTGAGTAGGAGAAAAAGTGTGTAAAATGGCAATCTTGTTCACATTGAGGCTTTAAAAAGTAGTTATTCAACATGAGGCACAATCCAAAGGACATTTTGAATCAATTTATCTACAGTCCAAAAAATCAATTTTCTGATGAAAAGCAATGACCCGTGAGCTGTCAAACTTTCTCCAGACGGTCAGAGATGGTAATTTTTTAATGTTTAATTTTTTGACTGTAAATGACTATTGCATGTGAATTATTACTTTTGGAACTAAAATACGTGTGTTTAGAGTTATTCTAATGCCTGAAATTGGTCAAAATAGAAGCTTCTGAGTAGGAGAAAAAGTCTGTAAAAATTGCAATTTTGACACATTGAGGCTTTACAAAGTAGTTATTCAACATGAGGCACAATCCAAATGACATTTTGAATCAATTTTTCTACAGTCCAAAAAATCAATTTTCTGATGAAAAACGATGACCTGGGACCTGTTGAACTTTCTCCAGATGGTCCGAAATGGTAATTTTTTAATGTTTAATTGTTTGACTATAAATGAATATTTCATGTGAATATTCACTTTTGGAACTAAAATAAATGTGTTTAGAGTCATTTTAATGCCTGAAATTGGTCGAAATAGAAGCTTCTGAGTAGGAGAAAAAGTGTGTAAAAAGGCCAATTTTGGTCACATTAAGGCTTTAAAAAGTAGTTATTCAACATGGGGCAGAATCCGAATGACATTTTGAATCAATTTATCTACAGTAAAAAAAAAACAAATTCTGATGAAAAACGATGACCCGTGACCTGTCGAACTTTCTCCAAATGTTCAGAAATGGTAATGTTTTTATGTTTAATTGTTTGATTGTAAATGACTATTGCATATGAATTATCACTTTTGGAACGAAAATAAGTGAGTTTAGAGTCATTTTTATGCCTGAAATTGGTTAAAATAGAAGCTTCTGAGTAATAGAAAAAGTCTGTAAAAATGGCTATTTTGGTCACACTGATGCTTTAAAAAGTAGTTATTCAACATGAGGCACAATCCAAGTGACATTTTGAATCAACATTTTTGCAGTCCAAAAATCAATTTTCTGATGAAAAACGATCACCTGTGACCTGTCGAACTTTCTCCAGATGGTCAGAAATGTTAATTTTGTAATGTTTAATTTTTTGACTGTAAAGGAGTATTGCATGTGAATTATCACTTTTGGAACTAAAATAAGTGTGTTTAGAGTCATTTTAATGCCTAAAATTGGTTGAAATAGAAGCTTCTGAGTAGGAGAAAAAGTGTGTAAAAATGCCAATTTTGGTCACATTGAGGCTTTAATAAGTAGATATTCAACAATCGGCACAATCCAAATGACATTTTGAATCAATTTTTGTACAGTCCAAAAAATCAATCTTCTGATGAAAAACGATGATCTGTTGAGCTTTCTCCAGACGGTCAGAGATGGTAAGTTTTTTAATGTTTAATTTTTTGACTATAAATGACTATTGCATGTGAATTATCACTTTTGGAACTAAAATAAATGTGTTTAGAGTCATTTTAATGCCTGAAATTGGTCGAAATAGAAGCTTCGAAGTAGGAGAAAAAGTCTGTAAAAATTGCAATTTTTGACACATGGAGGCTCTACAAAGTATTTATTCAACATGAGGCACAATCCAAATGACATTTTGAATCAATTTTTCTACAGTCCAAAAAATCAATTTTCTGATAAAAAACGATGACCCGGGACTTGTTGAACTTTCTCAAGATGGTCCGAAATGGTAATTTTTTAATGTTTAATTTTTTTACTATAAATGACTATTTCATGTGAATTATCACTTTTGGAACTAAAATAAATGTGTTTAGAGTCATTTTAATGCCTGAAATTGGTCGAAATAGAAGCTTCTGAGTAGGAGAAAAAGTGTGTAAAAGGCCAATTTTGGTCACATTAAGGCCTTTAAAAGTAGTTATTCAACATGGGGCAGCATCCGAATGACATTTTGAATCAATTTATCTACAGTCAAAAAAATCAATTTTCTGATGAAAAACGATGACCCGTGACCTGTCGAACGTTGTCCAGATGGTCAGAAATGGTAATTTTTTTATGTTTAATTGTTTGACTGTAAATGACTATTGCATATGAATTATCACATTTGGAACAAAAATGAGTGAGTTTAGAGTCACTTTAATGCCTGAAATTGGTTAAAATACAAGCTTCTGAGTAATAGAAAAATGGCTATTTTGGTCACACTGATGCTTTAAAAAGTAGTTATTCAACATGAGGCACAATCCAAATGACATTTTGAATAAATTTATCTACAGTCCAAAAAATCAATTTTCTGATGAAAAGCAATGACCCGTGAGCTGTCAAACTTTCTCCAGTCAATCAGAGATGGTAATTTTTTAATGTTTAATTTTTTGACTGTAAATGACTATTGCATGTGAATTATCACTTTTGGAACTAAAATACGTGTGTTTAGAGTTATTCTAATGCCTGAAATTGGTCAAAATAGAAGCTTCTGAGTAGGAGAAAAAGTCTGTAAAAATTGACATTTTTGACACATGGAGGCTTTACAAAGTAGTTATTCAACATGAGGCACAATCCAAATGACATTTTGAATCAATTTTTTTACTGCCCAAAAAATCAATTTTCTGATGAAAAACGATGACCCGTGACCTGTCGAACTTTCTCCAGATGGTCAAAAATGGTAATTTTTTAAAGATTAATTTTTGGACTGTAAATGACTATTGCATGTGAATTAGAACTCTTGGAACTAAGTGTGTTTAGAGTCATTTAAATGCCTGAAATAGGTCGAAATAGAAGCTTCTGAGTAGGAGAAAAAGTTTGTAAAAATTGAAATTTTAGTCACATTGAGGCTTTAAAAAGTAGTTATTCAACATGAGGCTCAATCCAAATGACATTTTGAATCAATTTTTTTACTGCCCAAAAAATCAATTTTCTGATGAAAAACGATGACCCGTGACCTGTCGAACTTTCTCCAGATGGTCAAAAATGGTAATTTTTTAAAGTTACATTTTTGGACTGTAAATGACTATTGCATGTGAATTAGAACTCTTGGAACTAAAATAAGTGTGTTTAGAGTCATTTTAATGCCTGAAATAGGTCGAAATAGAAGCTTCTGAGTAGGAGAAAAAGTCCGTAAAAATTGAAATTTTGGTCACATTGAGGCTTTAAAAAGTAGTTACTCAACATGAGGCTCAATCCAAATGACATTTTGAATCAATTTTTCTACAATCCAAAAAATCAATTTTCTGATGAAAAACGATGACCCGTGACCTGTCAAACTTTTTCCAGATGGTCAAAAATGGTAATTTTTTAAAGTTAAATTTTTGGACTGTACATGAATATTGCATGTGAATTAGAAATCTTGGAACTAAAATAAGTGTGTTTAGAGTCATTTTAATGCCTGAAATAGGTCGAAATAGAAGCTTCTGAGTAGGAGAAAAAGTCCGTAAAAATTGAAATTTTGGTCACATTGAGGCTTTAAAAAGTAGTTACTCAACATGAGGCTCAATCCAAATGACATTTTGAATCAATTTTTCTACAATCCAAAAAATCAATTTTCTGATGAAAAACGATGACCCGTGACCTGTCAAACTTTTACCAGATGGTCAAAAATGGTAATTTTTTAAAGTTTAAGTCTTTGGACTGTAAATGACTATTGCATGTGAATTAGAACTCTTGGAACTAAAATACGTGTGTTTAGAGTCATTTTAATTCCTGAAATAGGTCGAAATAGAGGCTTCTGAGTAGGAGAAAAAGTCTGTAAAAATGGCAATTTTGGTCACATTGAGGCTTTAAAAAGAGGGTATTCAACATGAGGCTCAATCCAAATGAGATTTTGAATCAATTTTTCTACAATCCAAAAAATCAATTTTCTGATGAAAAACGATGACCCGTGACCTGTCGAACTTTTTCCAGATGGTCAAAAATGGTAATTTTTTAAAGTTTAATTTTTGGACTGTAAATGACTACTGCATGTGAATTCGAACTCTTGGAACTAAAATAAGTGTGTTTAGAGTCATTTTAATGCCTGAAATAGGTCGAAATAGAAGCTTCTGAGTAGGAGAAAAAGTCTGTGAAAATTGAAATTTTGGTCACATTGAGGCTTTCAAAAGTAGTTATTCAACATGAGGCTCAATCCACATGACATTTTGAATCAATTTTTTTACTGCCCAAAAAATCAATTTTCTGATGAAAAACGATGACCCGTGACCTGTCGAACTTTCTCCAGATGGTCAAAAATGGTAATTTTTTAAAGATCAATTTTTAGACTGTAAATGACTATTGCATGTGAATTAGAACTCTTGGAACTAAGTGTGTTTAGAGTCATTTAAATGCCTGAAATAGGTCGAAATAGAAGCTTCTGAGTAGGAGAAAAAGTCTGTAAAAATTGAAATTTTGGTCACATTGAGGCTTTAAAAAGTAGTTATTCAACATGAGGCTCAATCAAAATGACATTTTGAATCAAGTTTTCTACAGTCCAAAAAATCAATTTTCTGATGAAAAATGATGACCCGTGACCTGTCGAACTTTTTCCAGATGGTCAAAAATGGTAATTTTTTAAAGTTAAATTTTTGGACTGTAAATGACTATTGCATGTGAATTAGAACTCTTGGAACTAAAATAAGTGTGTTTAGAGTCATTTTAATGCCTGAAATAGGTCGAAATAGAATCTTCTGAGTAGGAGAAAAAGTCTGTAAAAATTGAAATTTTGGTCACATTGAGGCTCTCAAAAGTAGTTATTCAACATGAGGCTCAATCCAAATGACATTTTGAATCAATTTTTCTACAGTCCAAAAAATCAATTTTCTGATGAAAAACGATGACCCGTGACCTGTCGAACTTTCTCCAGATGGTCAAAAATGGTAATTTCTTTAAGTTTAAGTTTTTTGACTGTAAATGACTATTGCATGTGAATTATCACTTTTGGAACTAAAATAGGTGTGTTTAGAGTTATTCTAATGCCTGAAATTGGTCAAAATAGAAGCTTCTGAGTAGGAGAAAAAGTCTGTCGGAATTGCAATTTTGGTCACATTGAGGCTTTAAAAA
Organism: Triturus cristatus; assembly: GCF_964204655.1. Taxonomy (NCBI): domain Eukaryota; kingdom Metazoa; phylum Chordata; class Amphibia; order Caudata; family Salamandridae; genus Triturus; species Triturus cristatus. The sequence goes on from NC_140594.1 coordinate 837,014,937, forward strand.
GTAGTTATTCAACATGAGGCTCAATCCAAATGACATTTTGAATCAATTTTTTTACTGCCCAAAAAATCAATTTTCTGATGAAAAACGATGACCCGTGACCTGTCGAACTTTCTCCAGATGGTCAAAAATGGTAATTTTTTAAAGATTAATTTTTGGACTGTAAATGACTATTGCATGTGAATTAGAACTCTTGGAACTAAGTGTGTTTAGAGTCATTTAAATGCCTGAAATAGGTCGAAATAGAAGCTTCTGAGTAGGAGAAAAAGTCTGTAAAAACTTGAAATTTTAGTCACATTGAGGCTTTAAAAAGTAGTTATTCAACATGAGGCTCAATCCAAATGACATTTTGAATCACTTTTTCTACAATCCAAAAAATCAATTTTCTGATGAAAATCGATGACCCGTGACCTGTCGAACTTTTTGCAGATGGTCAAAAATGGTAATTTTTTAAAGTTTAATTTTTGGACTGTAAATGACTATTGCATGTGAATTAGAACTCTTGGAACTAAAATAAGTGTGGTTAGAGTCATTTTAATGCCTGAAATAGGTCGAAATAGAGGCTTCTGAGTAGGAGAAAAAGTCTGTAAAAATGGCAATTTTGGTCACATTGAGGCTCTCAAAAGTAGTTATTCAACATGAGTCTTAATCCAAATGACATTTTGAATCAATTTTTCTACAGTACAAAAAATCAATTTTCTGATGAAAAACGATGACCCGTGACCTGTCGAATTTTTTCCAGATGGTCAAAAATTGTATTTTTTTTAAGTTTAATTTTTTACTGTTAATGACTATTGCATGTGAATTAGAACTCTTGGAACTAAAATAAGTGTGTTTAGAGTCATTTTAATGCCTGGAATTGGTCGAAATAGAGGCTTCTGAGTAGGAGAAAAAGTCTGTAAAAATGGCAATTTTGGTCACATTGAGGCTTTAAAAAGTGGTTATCCAACATGAGGCTCAATCAAAATGACATTTTGAATCAATTTTTCTACAGTCCAAAAAATCAATTTTCTGATGAAAAACGATGACCCGTGACCTGTCGAACTTTTTCCAGATGGTCAAAAATGGTAATTTTTTAAAGTTAAATTTTTGGACTGTAAATGACTATTGCATGTGAATTAGAACTCTTGGAACTAAAATAAGTGTGTTTAGAGTCATTTTAATGCCTGAAATAGGTCGAAATAGAATCTTCTGAGTAGGAGAAAAAGTCTGTAAAAATTGAAATTTTGGTCACATTGAGGCTTTAAAAAGTAGTTATTCAACATGAGGCTCAATCCAAATGACATTTTGAATCAATTTTTCTACAGTCCAAAAAATCAATTTTCTGATGAAAAACGATGACCCGTGACCTGTCGAACTTTCTCCAGATGGTCAAAAATGGTAATTTCTTTAAGTTTAAGTTTTTTGACTGTAAATGACTATTGCATGTGAATTATCACTTTTGGAACTAAAATAGGTGTGTTTAGAGTCATTTTGATGCCTGAAATAGGTCGAAATAGAAGCTTCTGAGTAGGAGAAAATGTCTCTAAAAATGGCAATTTTGGTCACATTGAGGCTTTAAAAAGTAGTTATTCAACATGAGGCTCAATCAAAATGACATTTTGAATCAATTTTTCTACAGTCCAAAAAATCAATTTTCTGATGAAAAATGATGACCCGTGACCTGTCGAACTTTTTCCAGATAGTCAAAAATGGTAATTTTTTAAAGTTAAATTTTTGGACTGTAAATGACTATTGCATGTGAATTAGAACTCTTGGAACTAAGTGTGTTTAGAGTCATTTTAATACCTGAAATAGGTCGAAATAGAAGCTTCTGAGTAGGAGAAAAAGTCTGTAAAAATTGAAATTTTGGTCACATTGAGGCTTTAAAAAGTAGTTCTTCAACATGAGGCTCAATCCAAATGACATTTTGAATCAATTTTTCTACAGTCCAAAAAATCAATTTTCTGATGAAAAACGATGACCCGTGACCTGTCGAACTTTCTCCAGATGGTCAAAAATGGTAATTTCTTTAAGTTTAAGTTTTTTGACTGTAAATGACTATTGCATGTGAATTATCACTTTTGGAACTAAAATAGGTGTGTTTAGAGTCATTTTAATGCCTGAAATAGGTCGAAATAGAAGCTTCTGAGTAGGAGAAAATGTCTCTAAAAATGGCAATTTTGGTCACATTGAGGCTTTAAAAAGTAGTTATTCAACATGAGGCTCAATCAAAATGACATTTTGAATCAAGTTTTCTACAGTCCAAAAAATCAATTTTCTGATGAAAAATGATGACCCGTGACCTGTCGAACTTTTTCCAGATGGTCAAAAATGGTAATTTTTTAAAGTTACATTTTTGGACTGTAAATGACTATTGCATGTGAATTAGAACTCTTGGAACTAAAATAAGTGTGTTTAGAGTCATTTTAATGCCTGAAAATAGGTCGAAATAGAAGCTTCTGAGTAGGAGAAAAAGTCCGTAAAAATTGAAATTTTGGTCACATTGAGGCTTTAAAAAGTAGTTATTCAACATGAGGCTCAATCAAAATGACATTTTGAATCAAGTTTTCTACAGTCCATAAAATCAATTTTCTGATGAAAAACGATGACCCGTGACCTGTCAAACTTTTTCCAGATGGTCAAAAATGGTAATTTTTTAAAGTTTAAGTCTTTGGACTGTAAATGACTATTGCATGTGAATTAGAACTCTTGGAACTAAAATACGTGTGTTTAGAGTCATTTTAATTCCTGAAATAGGTCGAAATAGAAGCTTCTGAGTAGGAGAAAAAGTCTGTAAAAATGGCAATTTTGGTCACATTGAGGCTTTAAAAAGTAGGTATTCAACATGAGGCTCAATCCAAATGAGATTTTGAATCAATTTTTCTACAATCCCAAAAATCAATTTTCTGATGAAAAACGATGACCCGTGACCTGTCGAACTTTTTCCAGATAGTCAAAAATGGTAATTTTTTAAAGTTTAATTTTTGGACTGTAAATGACTACTGCATGTGAATTCGAACTCTTGGAACTAAAATAAGTGTGTTTAGAGTCATTTTAATGCCTGAAATAGGTCGAAATAGAAGCTTCTGAGTAGGAGAAAAAGTCTGTGAAAATTGAAATTTTGGTCACATTGAGGCTTTCAAAAGTAGTTATTCAACATGAGGCTCAATCCAAATGACATTTTGAATCAATTTTTTTACTGCCCAAAAAATCAATTTTCTGATGAAAAACGATGACCCGTGACCTGTCGAACTTTCTCCAGATGGTCAAAAATGGTAATTTTTTAAAGATTAATTTTTGGACTGTAAATGACTATTGCATGTGCATTAGAACTCTTGGAACTAAGTGTGTTTAGAGTCATTTAAATGCCTGAAATAGGTCGAAATAGAAGCTTCTGAGTAGGAAAAAAAGTCTGTAAAAATTGAAATTTTGGTCACATTGAGGCTTTAAAAAGTAGTTATTCAACATGAGGCTCAATCCAAATGACATTTTGAATCAATTTTTCTACAATCCAAAAAATCAATTTTCTGATGAAAAACGATGACCCGTGACCTGTCGAACTTTCTCCAGATGGTCAAAAATGGTAATTTTTTAAAGTTACATTTTTGGACTGTAAATGACTATTGCATGTGAATTAGAACTCTTGGAACTAAAATAAGTGTGTTTAGAGTCATTTTAATGCCTGAAATAGGTCAAAATAGAAGCTTCTGAGTAGGAGAAAAAGTCTGTAAAAATTGAAATTTTGGTCACATTGAGGCTTTAAAAAGTAGTTCTTCAACATGAGGCTCAATCCAAATGACATTTTGAATCAATTTTTCTACAATCCAAAAAATCAATTTTCTGATGAAAAACGATGACCCGTGACCTGTCGAACTTTCTCCAGATGGTCAAAAATGGTAATTTCTTTAAGTTTAATTTTTGGACTGTAAATGACTATTGCATGTGAATTAGAACTCTTGGACCTAAAATAAGTGTGTTTATAGTCATTTTAATGCCTGAAATAGGTCAAAATAGAAGCTTCTGAGTAGGAGAAAAAGTCTGTAAAAATGGCAATTTTGGTCACATTGAGGCTTTAAAAAGTAGGTATTCAACATGAGGCTCAATCCAAATGACATTTTGAATCAATTTTTCTACAATCCAAAAAATCAATTTTCTGATGAAAATCGATGACCCGTGACCTGTCGAACTTTTTGCAGATGGTCAAAAATGGTAATTTTTTAAAGTTTAATTTTTGGACTGTAAATGACTATTGCATGTGAATTAGAACTCTTGGAACTAAAATAAGTTTGGTTAGAGTCATTTTAATGCCTGAAATAGGTCGAAATAGATGCTTCTGAGTAGGAGAAAAAGTCTGTAAAAATGGCAATTTTGGTCACATTGAGGCTCTCAAAAGTAGTTATTCAACATGAGTCTTAATCCAAATGACATTTTGAATCAATTTTTCTACAGTACAAAAAATCAATTTACTGATGAAAAACGATGACCCGTGACCTGTCGAACTTTTTCCAGATGGTCAAAAATTGTATTTTTTTGAAGTTTAATTTTTTACTGTAAATGACTATTGCATGTGAATTAGAACTCTTGGAACTAAAATAAGTGTGTTTAGAGTCATTTTAATGCCTGGAATAGGTCGAAATAGAGGCTTCTGAGTAGGAGAAAAAGTCTGTAAAAATGGCAATTTTGGTCACATTGAGGCTTTAAAAAGTAGGTATTCAACATGAGGCTCAATCCAAATGACATTTTGAATCAATTTTTCTACAATCCAAAAAATCAATTTTCTGATGAAAAATGATGACCCGTGACCTGTCGAACTTTTTCCAGATAGTCAAAAATGGTAATTTTTTAAAGTTAAATTTTTGGACTGTAAATGACTATTGCATGTGAATTAGAACTCTTGGAACTAAGTGTGTTTAGAGTCATTTTAATGCCTGAAATAGGTCGAAATAGAAGCTTCTGAGTAGGAGAAAAAGTCTGTAAAAATTGAAATTTTGGTCACATTGAGGCTTTAAAAAGTAGTTCTTCAACATGAGGCTCAATCCAAATGACATTTTGAATCAATTTTTCTACAGTCCAAAAAATCAATTTTCTGATGAAAAACGATGACCCGTGACCTGTCGAACTTTCTCCAGATGGTCAAAAATGGTAATTTCTTTAAGTTTAAGTTTTTTGACTGTAAATGACTATTGCATGTGAATTATCACTTTTGGAACTAAAAAAGGTGTGTTTAGAGTCATTTTAATGCCTGAAATAGGTCGAAATAGAAGCTTCTGAGTAGGAGAAAATGTCTCTAAAAATGGCAATTTTGGTCACATTGAGGCTTTAAAAAGTAGTTATTCAACATGAGGCTCAATCAAAATGACATTTTGAATCAAGTTTTCTACAGTCCAAAAAATCAATTTTCTGATGAAAAATGATGACCCGTGACCTGTCGAACTTTTTCTAGATGGTCAAAAATGGTAATTTTTTAAAGTTACATTTTTGGACTGTAAATGACTATTGCATGTGAATTAGAACTCTTGGAACTAAAATAAGTGTGTTTAGAGTCATTTTAATGCCTGAAATAGGTCGAAATAGAAGCTTCTGAGTAGGAGAAAAAGTCCGTAAAAATTGAAATTTTGGTCACATTGAGGCTTTAAAAAGTAGTTACTCAACATGAGGCTCAATCCAAATGACATTTTGAATCAATTTTTCTACAATCCAAAAAATCAATTTTCTGATGAAAAACGATGACCCGTGACCTGTCAAACTTTTTCCAGATGGTCAAAAATGGTAATTTTTTAAAGTTAAATTTTTGGACTGTACATGAATATTGCATGTGAATTAGAAATCTTGGAACTAAAATAAGTGTGTTTAGAGTCATTTTAATGCCTGAAATAGGTCGAAATAGAAGCTTCTGAGTAGGAGAAAAAGTCCGTAAAAATTGAAATTTTGGTCACATTGAGGCTTTAAAAAGTAGTTACTCAACATGAGGCTCAATCCAAATGACATTTTGAATCAATTTTTCTACAATCCAAAAAATCAATTTTCTGATGAAAAACGATGACCCGTGACCTGTCAAACTTTTTCCAGATGGTCAAAAATGGTAATTTTTTAAAGTTTAAGTCTTTGGACTGTAAATGACTATTTCATGTGAATTAGAACTCTTGGAACTAAAATACGTGTGTTTAGAGTCATTTTAATTCCTGAAATAGGTCGAAATAGAGGCTTCTGAGTAGGAGAAAAAGTCTGTAAAAATGGCAATTTTGGTCACATTGAGGCTTTAAAAAGTAGGTATTCAACATGAGGCTCAATCCAAATGAGATTTTGAATCAATTTTTCTACAATCCAAAAAATCAATTTTCTGATGAAAAACGATGACCCGTGACCTGTCGAACTTTTTCCAGATGGTCAAAAATGGTAATTTTTTAAAGTTTAATTTTTGGACTGTAAATGACTACTGCATGTGAATTCGAACTCTTGGAACTAAAATAAGTGTGTTTAGAGTCATTTTAATGCCTGAAATAGGTCGAAATAGAAGCTTCTGAGTAGGAGAAAAAGTCTGTGAAAATTGAAATTTTGGTCACAGTGAGGCTTTCAAAAGTAGTTATTCAACATGAGGCTCAATCCACATGACATTTTGAATCAATTTTTTTACTGCCCAAAAAATCAATTTTCTGATGAAAAACGATGACCCGTGACCTGTCGAACTTTCTCCAGATGGTCAAAAATGGTAATTTTTTAAAGATCAATTTTTAGACTGTAAATGACTATTGCATGTGAATTAGAACTCTTGGAACTAAGTGTGTTTAGAGTCATTTAAATGCCTGAAATAGGTCGAAATAGAAGCTTCTGAGTAGGAGAAAAAGTCTGTAAAAATTGAAATTTTGGTCACATTGAGGCTTTAAAAAGTAGTTATTCAACATGAGGCTCAATCAAAATGACATTTTGAATCAAGTTTTCTACAGTCCAAAAAATCAATTTTCTGATGAAAAATGATGACCCGTGACCTGTCGAACTTTTTCCAGATGGTCAAAAATGGTAATTTTTTAAAGTTAAATTTTTGGACTGTAAATGACTATTGCATGTGAATTAGAACTCTTGGAACTAAAATAAGTGTGTTTAGAGTCATTTTAATGCCTGAAATAGGTCGAAATAGAAGCTTCTGAGTAGGAGAAAAAGTCCGTAAAAATTGAAATTTTGGTCACATTGAGGCTTTAAAAAGTAGTTACTCAACATGAGGCTCAATCCAAATGACATTTTGAATCAATTTTTCTACAATCCAAAAAACAATTTTCTGATGAAAAACGATGACCCGTGACCTGTCAAACTTTTTCCAGATGGTCAAAAATGGTAATTTTTTAAAGTTTAAGTCTTTGGACTGTAAATGACTATTGCATGTGAATTAGAACTCTTGGAACTAAAATAAGTGTGTTTAGAGTCATTTTAATGCCTGGAATAGGTCGAAATAGAGGCTTCTGAGTAGGAGAAAAAGTCTGTAAAAATGGCAATTTTGGTCACATTGAGGCTTTAAAAAGTGGTTATCCAACATGAGGCTCAATCAAAATGACATTTTGAATCAATTTTTCTACAGTCCAAAAAATCAATTTTCTGATGAAAAACGATGACCCGTGACCTGTCGAACTTTTTCCAGATGGTCAAAAATGGTAATTTTTTAAAGTTAAATTTTTGGACTGTAAATGACTATTGCATGTGAATTAGAACTCTTTGAACTAAAATAAGTGTGTTTAGAGTCATTTTAATGCCTGAAATAGGTCAAAATAGAAGCTTCTGAGTAGGAGAAAAAGTCTGTAAAAATTGAAATTTTGGTCACATTGAGGCTTTAAAAAGTAGTTCTTCAACATGAGGCTCAATCCAAATGACATTTTGAATCAATTTTTCTACAATCCAAAAAATCAATTTTCTGATGAAAAACGATGACCCGTGACCTGTCGAACTTTCTCCAGATGGTCAAAAATGGTAATTTCTTTAAGTTTAATTTTTGGACTGTAAATGACTATTGCATGTGAATTAGAACTCTTGGACCTAAAATAAGTGTGTTTATAGTCATTTTAATGCCTGAAATAGGTCAAAATAGAAGCTTCTGAGTAGGAGAAAAAGTCTGTAAAAATGGCAATTTTGGTCACATTGAGGCTTTAAAAAGTAGGTATTCAACATGAGGCTCAATCCAAATGACATTTTGAATCAATTTTTCTACAATCCAAAAAATCAATTTTCTGATGAAAATCGATGACCCGTGACCTGTCGAACTTTTTGCAGATGGTCAAAAATGGTAATTTTTTAAAGTTTAATTTTTGGACTGTAAATGACTATTGCATGTGAATTAGAACTCTTGGAACTAAAATAAGTTTGGTTAGAGTCATTTTAATGCCTGAAATAGGTCGAAATAGATGCTTCTGAGTAGGAGAAAAAGTCTGTAAAAATGGCAATTTTGGTCACATTGAGGCTCTCAAAAGTAGTTATTCAACATGAGTCTTAATCCAAATGACATTTTGAATCAATTTTTCTACAGTACAAAAAATCAATTTACTGATGAAAAACGATGACCCGTGACCTGTCGAACTTTTTCCAGATGGTCAAAAATTGTATTTTTTTGAAGTTTAATTTTTTACTGTAAATGACTATTGCATGTGAATTAGAACTCTTGGAACTAAAATAAGTGTGTTTAGAGTCATTTTAATGCCTGGAATAGGTCGAAATAGAGGCTTCTGAGTAGGAGAAAAAGTCTGTAAAAATGGCAATTTTGGTCACATTGAGGCTTTAAAAAGTAGGTATTCAACATGAGGCTCAATCCAAATGACATTTTGAATCAATTTTTCTACAATCCAAAAAATCAATTTTCTGATGAAAAATGATGACCCGTGACCTGTCGAACTTTTTCCAGATAGTCAAAAATGGTAATTTTTTAAAGTTAAATTTTTGGACTGTAAATGACTATTGCATGTGAATTAGAACTCTTGGAACTAAGTGTGTTTAGAGTCATTTTAATGCCTGAAATAGGTCGAAATAGAAGCTTCTGAGTAGGAGAAAAAGTCTGTAAAAATTGAAATTTTGGTCACATTGAGGCTTTAAAAAGTAGTTCTTCAACATGAGGCTCAATCCAAATGACATTTTGAATCAATTTTTCTACAGTCCAAAAAATCAATTTTCTGATGAAAAACGATGACCCGTGACCTGTCGAACTTTCTCCAGATGGTCAAAAATGGTAATTTCTTTAAGTTTAAGTTTTTTGACTGTAAATGACTATTGCATGTGAATTATCACTTTTGGAACTAAAAAAGGTGTGTTTAGAGTCATTTTAATGCCTGAAATAGGTCGAAATAGAAGCTTCTGAGTAGGAGAAAATGTCTCTAAAAATGGCAATTTTGGTCACATTGAGGCTTTAAAAAGTAGTTATTCAACATGAGGCTCAATCAAAATGACATTTTGAATCAAGTTTTCTACAGTCCAAAAAATCAATTTTCTGATGAAAAATGATGACCCGTGACCTGTCGAACTTTTTCTAGATGGTCAAAAATGGTAATTTTTTAAAGTTACATTTTTGGACTGTAAATGACTATTGCATGTGAATTAGAACTCTTGGAACTAAAATAAGTGTGTTTAGAGTCATTTTAATGCCTGAAATAGGTCGAAATAGAAGCTTCTGAGTAGGAGAAAAAGTCCGTAAAAATTGAAATTTTGGTCACATTGAGGCTTTAAAAAGTAGTTACTCAACATGAGGCTCAATCCAAATGACATTTTGAATCAATTTTTCTACAATCCAAAAAATCAATTTTCTGATGAAAAACGATGACCCGTGACCTGTCAAACTTTTTCCAGATGGTCAAAAATGGTAATTTTTTAAAGTTAAATTTTTGGACTGTACATGAATATTGCATGTGAATTAGAAATCTTGGAACTAAAATAAGTGTGTTTAGAGTCATTTTAATGCCTGAAATAGGTCGAAATAGAAGCTTCTGAGTAGGAGAAAAAGTCCGTAAAAATTGAAATTTTGGTCACATTGAGGCTTTAAAAAGTAGTTACTCAACATGAGGCTCAATCCAAATGACATTTTGAATCAATTTTTCTACAATCCAAAAAATCAATTTTCTGATGAAAAACGATGACCCGTGACCTGTCAAACTTTTTCCAGATGGTCAAAAATGGTAATTTTTTAAAGTTTAAGTCTTTGGACTGTAAATGACTATTGCATGTGAATTAGAACTCTTGGAACTAAAATACGTGTGTTTAGAGTCATTTTAATTCCTGAAATAGGTCGAAATAGAGGCTTCTGAGTAGGAGAAAAAGTCTGTAAAAATGGCAATTTTGGTCACATTGAGGCTTTAAAAAGTAGGTATTCAACATGAGGCTCAATCCAAATGAGATTTTGAATCAATTTTTCTACAATCCAAAAAATCAATTTTCTGATGAAAAACGATGACCCGTGACCTGTCGAACTTTTTCCAGATGGTCAAAAATGGTAATTTTTTAAAGTTTAATTTTTGGACTGTAAATGACTACTGCATGTGAATTCGAACTCTTGGAACTAAAATAAGTGTGTTTAGAGTCATTTTAATGCCTGAAATAGGTCGAAATAGAAGCTTCTGAGTAGGAGAAAAAGTCTGTGAAAATTGAAATTTTGGTCACATTGAGGCTTTCAAAAGTAGTTATTCAACATGAGGCTCAATCCACATGACATTTTGAATCAATTTTTTTACTGCCCAAAAAATCAATTTTCTGATGAAAAACGATGACCCGTGACCTATCGAACTTTCTCCAGATGGTCAAAAATGGTAATTTTTTAAAGATCAATTTTTAGACTGTAAATGACTATTGCATGTGAATTAGAACTCTTGGAACTAAGTGTGTTTAGAGTCATTTAAATGCCTGAAATAGGTCGAAATAGAAGCTTCTGAGTAGGAGAAAAAGTCTGTAAAAATTGAAATTTTGGTCACATTGAGGCTTTAAAAAGTAGTTATTCAACATGAGGCTCAATCAAAATGACATTTTGAATCAAGTTTTCTACAGTCCAAAAAATCAATTTTCTGATGAAAAATGATGACCCGTGACCTGTCGAACTTTTTCCAGATGGTCAAAAATGGTAATTTTTTAAAGTTAAATTTTTGGACTGTAAATGACTATTGCATGTGAATTAGAACTCTTGGAACTAAAATAAGTGTGTTTAGAGTCATTTTAATGCCTGAAATAGGTCGAAATAGAAGCTTCTGAGTAGGAGAAAAAGTCCGTAAAAATTGAAATTTTGGTCACATTGAGGCTTTAAAAAGTAGTTACTCAACATGAGGCTCAATCCAAATGACATTTTGAATCAATTTTTCTACAATCCCAAAAACAATTTTCTGATGAAAAACGATGACCCGTGACCTGTCAAACTTTTTCCAGATGGTCAAAAATGGTAATTTTTTAAAGTTTAAGTCTTTGGACTGTAAATGACTATTGCATGTGAATTAGAACTCTTGGAACTAAAATAAGTGTGTTTAGAGTCATTTTAATGCCTGGAATAGGTCGAAATAGAGGCTTCTGAGTAGGAGAAAAAGTCTGTAAAAATGGCAATTTTGGTCACATTGAGGCTTTAAAAAGTGGTTATCCAACATGAGGCTCAATCAAAATGACATTTTGAATCAATTTTTCTACAGTCCAAAAAATCAATTTTCTGATGAAAAACGATGACCCGTGACCTGTCGAACTTTTTCCAGATGGTCAAAAATGGTAATTTTTTAAAGTTAAATTTTTGGACTGTAAATGACTATTGCATGTGAATTAGAACTCTTTGAACTAAAATAAGTGTGTTTAGAGTCATTTTAATGCCTGAAATAGGTCGAAATAGAATCTTCTGAGTAGGAGAAAAAGTCTGTAAAAATTGAAATTTTGGTCACATTGAGGCTTTAAAAAGTAGTTATTCAACATGAGGCTCAATCCAAATGACATTTTGAATCAATTTTTCTACAGTCCAAAAAATCTATTTTCTGATGAAAAACGATGACCCGTGACCTGTCGAACTTTCTCCAGATGGTCAAAAATGGTAATTTCTTTAAGTTTAATTTTTGGACTGTAAATGACTATTGCATGTGAATTAGAACTCTTGGACCTAAAATAAGTGTGTTTATAGTCATTTTAATGCCTGAAATAGGTCAAAATAGAAGCTTCTGAGTAGGAGAAAAAGTCTGTAAAAATTGAAATTTTGGTCACATTGAGGCTTTCAAAAGTAGTTATTCAACATGAGGCTCAATCCAAATGACATTTTGAATCAATTTTTTTACTGCCCAAAAAATCAATTTTCTGATGAAAAACGATGACCCGTGACCTGTCGAACTTTCTCCAGATGGTCAAAAATGGTAATTTTTTAAAGATTAATTTTTGGACTGTAAATGACTATTGCATGTGAATTAGAACTCTTGGAACTAAGTGTGTTTAGAGTCATTTAAATGCCTGAAATAGGTCGAAATAGAAGCTTCTGAGTAGGAGAAAAAGTCTGTAAAAATTGCAATTTTGGTCACATTGAGGCTTTAAAAAGTAGGTATTCAACATGAGGCTCAATCCAAATGACATTTTGAATCAATTTTTCTACAATCCAAAAAATCAATTTTCTGATGAAAATCGATGACCCGTGACCTGTCGAACTTTTTGCAGATGGTCAAAAATGGTAATTTTTTAAAGTTTAATTTTTGGACTGTAAATGACTATTGCATGTGAATTAGAACTCTTGGAACTAAAATAAGTTTGGTTAGAGTCATTTTAATGCCTGAAATAGGTCGAAATAGATGCTTCTGAGTAGGAGAAAAAGTCTGTAAAAATGGCAATTTTGGTCACATTGAGGCTTTAAAAAGTAGGTATTCAACATGAGGCTCAATCCAAATGAGATTTTGAATAAATTTTTCTACAATCCCAAAAATCAATTTTCTGATGAAAAACGATGACCCGTGACCTGTCGAACTTTTTCCAGATGGTCAAAAATGGTAATTTTTTAAAGTTTAATTTTTGGACTGTAAATGACTACTGCATGTGAATTCGAACTCTTGGAACTAAAATAAGTGTGTTTAGAGTCATTTTAATGCCTGAAATAGGTCGAAATAGAAGCTTCTGAGTAGGAGAAAAAGTCTGTGAAAATTGAAATTTTGGTCACATTGAGGCTTTCAAAAGTAGTTATTCAACATGAGGCTCAATCCAAATGACATTTTGAATCAATTTTTCTACAATCCAAAAAATCACTTTTCTGATGAAAAACGATGACCCGTGACCTGTCAAACTTTTTCCAGATGGTCAAAAATGGTAATTTTTTAAAGTTTAAGTCTTTGGACTGTAAATGACTATTGCATGTGAATTAGAACTCTTGGACCTAAAATAAGTGTGTTTATAGTCATTTTAATGCCTGAAATAGGTCAAAATAGAAGCTTCTGAGTAGGAGAAAAAGTCTGTAAAAATGGCAATTTTGGTCACATTGAGGCTCTCAAAAGTAGTTATTCAACATGAGTCTTAATCCAAATGACATTTTGAATCAATTTTTCTACAGTACAAAAAATCAATTTACTGATGAAAAACGATGACCCGTGACCTGTCGAACTTTTTCCAGATGGTCAAAAATTGTATTTTTTTGAAGTTTAATTTTTTACTGTAAATGACTATTGCATGTGAATTAGAACTCTTGGAACTAAAATAAGTGTGTTTAGAGTCATTTTAATGCCTGGAATAGGTCGAAATAGAGGCTTCTGAGTAGGAGAAAAAGTCTGTAAAAATGGCAATTTTGGTCACATTGAGGCTTTAAAAAGTGGTTATCCAACATGAGGGTCAATCAAAATGACATTTTTTTTTTTTTTTTTTTTTTTTTAAAAACCTTTATTTCGATAGATGCACAATACACAGCGTCTGCCTACAACCCCCTCGGGGCCGGCCGCTATGACATTGGAGAACATAGAACAATAATGTCAGGATAAGAAAAGGTTTAATTTTATGGTTTTGTCAAGTACAACGTAGTGTACTTCGAACAGAGTCGAAGCTAATCACTGACCAGGAGAGACATCACCGTTCACGGAGCACCCAGAAGGAAGCGTTATATAGGAAGGCATTGGTAAGGAGACAGGTGGCCACCATCCAGGGACGAAGAGCATACACTATACCACAGAATGATAAAACACAATAAGCTCCTTACTAACACTGAACCCCGACCCCGAAGAAACAAAGAAACATAAAAGAAAAGGAAACCAAAGAGGAAGGGAGAAAGAAAGAGAGAGAGGGCCATAGAGACGAAGAAGACATAGAACACATCCCATCCCCCCACCCTGCATACCAGCGGAAGGCCATGGCCCACCCCCCCCAATAGGCATGCCTGTCGCCCCAAATGAACCCCAAGTAGGAAAGAGAGTCCGGAGAGTGGGAAATAACCTCCCAGTCTCTGACTCCCAGAGAAGGCAGGAGGAGGAAATGTTACATACTCCCGGTCACCACAGCCCATTAAGCATCCCCCACCCTGAAAATCATCAGCACAACTGAAGAAGCAAGCAAAGCGGCAGGTGGGGAGACTCCATTTCAAATGTGCGAGCAAAGCAGATAATTAGCAGCCTCATCCTAGTCCCCGCCCGCCAATACGTACAGCAAACTAAAGAAAATCGCCCAGCCCCGGCCCGATCCTGAGCGGCCCCACAGATCCACCCCCGCGGTAAACAGTAGCAATTTACACACATGCGGCACAACCGATACATAAGCAAATATTCTAGTCCGGGTCATGCCAGGCGGTCAAGCAGGATCATCAAGGGAGGCAACATCAACCCTGGCCTGAACGCGGAGACCCCACCAAACATGGCCGCCGCTGGGAGTGTACCTCAGGCAGAACAAAGGAGCAAGATGGCCGCTCACGGCAAAGAAGACGCAGAGGGAGAAGAAGCGAGAGTTCCCAGTCATAGACCATCACCACATCGATAGTGACAAACACAGTTTTCCCCACCGAACGGCACACACTCCGGCGATGTTGAGGCAGACACGGCAACACCCGCAGAGGCAGAGTCTCAGCTTGTAAAGTGGAAGGGAGCTTTGTATCTGCAACTTGATCATTAGACAAACCCTCGACACTGTAACCAGGGAGAGGACGATCCATAGTACCCCCCTGTCGCCAATTTGTATCCGCCTCGAAGGGAATGAGAGGCATTGGGGGGTCAGACAACCGCAGTAGTTCCCTGGATGGCATAGCAGCATCGATCTTCCACTCCAGTTCTCGAGTGCGTTGGCACCATGTCGCCCGCAAGTCCCCCAGGGCTAGAAGGATATCACCATAGGTCAGGTCTGCTCCCTGCTGCAGCATGCCGACTGTATGTAAAGGCGCCACCGGGACACCCTCCAGCTCGACAGCAGGCAGTGAAGCCTGCGTCAGGGACATGGCGGCCTCCGCCTCTCCGGCGAAGCAGACCGGCACCGACACCATTTCCGTCGCCAGCCCACCTCGGAGGGGTGAGGGCGACTCCATAGGACGGAGGAACAATAGTGAGGGCAAGAGGAGTTGCTGCTCGCTATACGGGGCTCACACGATGGGAGAGCCCTCGGCTGTGTTGCAATGCGGGTGGTGGGCGCTCTCAAACGGTCACCGCTCTGACCGCTGGTAGGAGGACAAAGGAAGATTCGCCAGCCCGGACCCAATCGTACAGGAATTCTCTCCGTCGCGAAGAAGGCTCCGCCAGGCCGCCCACTCCACGTCCGGTCACATTTCCCCCGGCGCCGGTCCAGCCCCAGGTCGTCTCACCGTACGTGATAAGCGGTGTCCGGCGGTGGTGGTCGGGCCAGAATGCGTGGGCAAAGTCCAAAGTCGGCAAACTCTATGAATCCTCGACCAAAAAAGCCGGCGGGAACATCGGAGGAATGCGGGAAGCATCAGCGCATTCGTGGTTACATTTGCTCGCGCCGTAGGCAGGATTAAAGATCAGGATGTCATGTAAACAGCAGACGGGCTGCGGAGCCGGGAGCTCAGACGTCCTGTCCGTCCGCCATCTTGGCTCCTCCCCCCAAAATGACATTTTGAATCAATTTTTCTACAGTCCAAAAAATCAATTTTCTGATGAAAAATGATGACCTGTGACCTGTCGAACTTTTTCCAGATGGTCAAAAATGGTAATTTTTTAAAGTTAAATTTTTGGACTGTAAATGACTATTTCATGTGAATTAGAACTCTTGGAACTGAAATAAGTGTGTTTAGAGTCATTTTAATGCCTGAAATAGGTCGAAATAGAATCTTCTGAGTAGGAGAAAAAGTCTGTAAAAATTGAAATTTTGGTCACATTGAGGCTTTAAAAAGTAGTTATTCAACATGAGGCTCAATCCAAATGACATTTTGAATCAATTTTTCTACAGTCCAAAAAATCAATTTTCTGATGAAAAACGATGACCCGTGACCTGTCGAACTTTCTCCAGATGGTCAAAAATGGTAATTTCTTTAAGTTTAAGTTTTTTGACTGTAAATGACTATTGCATGTGAATTATCACTTTTGGAACTACAATAGGTGTGTTTAGAGTCATTTTAATGCCTGAAATAGGTCGAAATAGAAGCTTCTGAGTAGGAGAAAATGTCTCTAAAAATGGCAATTTTGGTCACATTGAGGCTTTAAAAAGTAGTTATTCAACAAGAGGCTCAATCAAAATGACATTTTGAATCAAGTTTTCTACAGTCCAAAAAATCAATTTTCTGATGAAAAATGATGACCCGTGACCTGTCAAACTTTTTCCAGATAGTCAAAAATGGTAATTTTTTAAAGTTAAATTTTTGGACTGTAAATGACTATTGCATGTGAATTAGAACTCTTGGAACTAAGTGTGTTTAGAGTCATTTTAATGCCTGAAATAGGTCGAAATAGAAGCTTCTGAGTAGGAGAAAAAGTCTGTAAAAATTGAAATTTTGGTCACATTGAGGCTTTAAAAAGTAGTTCTTCAACATGAGGCTCAATCCAAATGACATTTTGAATCAATTTTTCTACAGTCCAAAAAATCAATTTTCTGATGAAAAACGATGACCCGTGACCTGTCGAACTTTCTCCAGATGGTCAAAAATGGTAATTTCTTTAAGTTTAAGTTTTTTGACTGTAAATGACTATTGCATGTGAATTATCACTTTTGGAACTAAAATAGGTGTGTTTAGAGTCATTTTAATGCCTGAAATAGGTCGAAATAGAAGCTTCTGAGTAGGAGAAAATGTCTCTAAAAATGGCAATTTTGGTCACATTGAGGCTTTAAAAAGTAGTTATTCAACATGAGGCTCAATCAAAATGACATTTTGAATCAAGTTTTCTACAGTCCAAAAAATCAATTTTCTGATGAAAAATGATGACCCGTGACCTGTCGAACTTTTTCCAGATGGTCAAAAATGGTAATTTTTTAAAGTTACATTTTTGGACTGTAAATGACTATTGCATGTGAATTAGAACTCTTGGAACTAAAATAAGTGTGTTTAGAGTCATTTTAATGCCTGAAATAGGTCGAAATAGAAGCTTCTGAGTAGGAGAAAAAGTCCGTAAAAATTGAAATTTTGGTCACATTGAGGCTTTAAAAAGTAGTTACTCAACATGAGGCTCAATCCAAATGACATTTTGAATCAATTTTTCTACAATCCAAAAAATCAATTTTCTGATGAAAAACGATGACCCGTGACCTGTCAAACTTTTTCCAGATGGTCAAAAATGGTAATTTTTTAAAGTTAAATTTTTGGACTGTAAATGACTATTGCATGTGAATTAGAACTCTTGGAACTAAAATAAGTGTGTTTAGAGTCATTTTAATGCCTGAAATAGGTCGAAATAGAAGCTTCTGAGTAGGAGAAAAAGTCCGTAAAAATTGAAATTTTGGTCACATTGAGGCTTTAAAAAGTAGTTACTCAACATGAGGCTCAATCCAAATGACATTTTGAATCAATTTTTCTACAATCCAAAAAATCAATTTTCTGATGAAAAACGATGACCCGTGACCTGTCAAACTTTTTCCAGATGGTCAAAAATGGTAATTTTTTAAAGTTAAATTTTTGGACTGTAAATGAATATTGCATGTGAATTAGAAATCTTGGAACTAAAATACGTGTGTTTAGAGTCATTTTAATTCCTGAAATAGGTCGAAATAGAGGCTTCTGAGTAGGAGAAAAAGTCTGTAAAAATGGCAATTTTGGTCACATTGAGGCTTTAAAAAGTAGGTATTCAACATGAGGCTCAATCCAAATGAGATTTTGAATCAATTTTTCTACAATCCAAAAAATCAATTTTCTGATGAAAAACGATGACCCGTGACCTGTCGAACTTTTTCCAGATGGTCAAAAATGGTAATTTTTTAAAGTTTAATTTTTGGACTGTAAATGACTACTGCATGTGAATTCGAACTCTTGGAACTAAAATAAGTGTGTTTAGAGTCATTTTAATGCCTGAAATAGGTCGAAATAGAAGCTTCTGAGTAGGAGAAAAAGTCTGTGAAAATTGAAATTTTGGTCACATTGAGGCTTTCAAAAGTAGTTATTCAACATGAGGCTCAATCCACATGACATTTTGAATCAATTTTTTTACTGCCCAAAAAATCAATTTTCTGATGAAAAACGATGACCCGTGACCTGTCGAACTTTCTCCAGATGGCCAAAAATGGTAATTTTTTAAAGATCAATTTTTAGACTGTAAATGACTATTGCATGTGAATTAGAACTCTTGGAACTAAGTGTGTTTAGAGTCATTTAAATGCCTGAAATAGGTCGAAATAGAAGCTTCTGAGTAGGAGAAAAAGTCTGTAAAAATTGAAATTTTGGTCACATTGAGGCTTTAAAAAGTAGTTATTGAACATGAGGCTCAATCAAAATGACATTTTGAATCAAGTTTTCTACAGTCCAAAAAATCAATTTTCTGATGAAAAATGATGACCCGTGACCTGTCGAACTTTTTCCAGATGGTCAAAAATGGTAATTTTTTAAAGTTAAATTTTTGGACTGTAAATGACTATTGCATGTGAATTAGAACTCTTGGAACTAAAATAAGTGTGTTTAGAGTCATTTTAATGCCTGAAATAGGTCGAAATAGAAGCTTCTGAGTAGGAGAAAAAGTCCGTAAAAATTGAAATTTTGGTCACATTGAGGCTTTAAAAAGTAGTTACTCAACATGAGGCTCAATCCAAATGACATTTTCAATCAATTTTTCTACAATCCAAAAAACAATTTTCTGATGAAAAACGATGACCCGTGACCTGTCAAACTTTTTCCAGATGGTCAAAAATGGTAATTTTTTAAAGTTTAAGTCTTTGGACTGTAAATGACTATTGCATGTGAATTAGAACTCTTGGAACTAAAATAAGTGTGTTTAGAGTCATTTTAATGCCTGGAATAGGTCGAAATAGAGGCTTCTGAGTAGGAGAAAAAGTCTGTAAAAATGGCAATTTTGGTCACATTGAGGCTTTAAAAAGTGGTTATCCAACATGAGGCTCAATCAAAATGACATTTTGAATCAATTTTTCTACAGTCCAAAAAATCAATTTTCTGATGAAAAACGATGACCCGTGACCTGTCGAACTTTTTCCAGATGGTCAAAAATGGTAATTTTTTAAAGTTACATTTTTGGACTGTAAATGACTATTGCATGTGAATTAGAACTCTTGGAACTAAAATAAGTGTGTTTAGAGTCATTTTAATGCCTGAAATAGGTCGAAATAGAATCTTCTGAGTAGGAGAAAAAGTCTGTAAAAATTGAAATTTTGGTCACATTGAGGCTTTAAAAAGTAGTTATTCAACATGAGGCTCAATCCAAATGACATTTTGAATCAATTTTTCTACAGTCCAAAAAATCAATTTTCTGATGAAAAACGATGACCCGTGACCTGTCGAACTTTCTCCAGATGGTCAAAAATGGTAATTTCTTTAAGTTTAAGTTTTTTGACTGTAAATGACTATTGCATGTGAATTATCACTTTTGGAACTAAAATAGGTGTGTTTAGAGTCATTTTAATGCCTGAAATAGGTCGAAATAGAAGCTTCTGAGTAGAAGAAAATGTCTCTAAAAATGGCAATTTTGGTCACATTGAGGCTTTAAAAAGTAGTTATTCAACATGAGGCTCAATCAAAATGACATTTGAATCAAGTTTTCTACAGTCCAAAAAATCAATTTTCTGATGAAAAACGATGACCCGTGACCTGTCAAACTTTTTCCAGATGGTCAAAAATGGTAATTTTTTAAAGTTTAAGTCTTTGGACTGTAAATGACTATTGCATGTGAATTAGAACTCTTGGAACTAAAATACGTGTGTTTAGAGTCATTTTAATTCCCGAAATAGGTCGAAATAGAAGCTTCTGAGTAGGAGAAAAAGTCTGTAAAAATGGCAATTTTGGTCACATTGAGGCTTTAAAAAGTAGGTATTCAACATGAGGCTCAATCCAAATGAGATTTTGAATCAATTTTTCTACAATCCCAAAAATCAATTTTCTGATGAAAAACGATGACCCGTGACCTGTCGAACTTTTTCCAGATAGTCAAAAATGGTAATTTTTTAAAGTTTAATTTTTGGACTGTAAATGACTACTGCATGTGAATTCGAACTCTTGGAACTAAAATAAGTGTGTTTAGAGTCATTTTAATGCCTGAAATAGGTCGAAATAGAAGCTTCTGAGTAGGAGAAAAAGTCTGTGAAAATTGAAATTTTGGTCACATTGAGGCTTTCAAAAGTAGTTATTCAACATGAGGCTCAATCCAAATGACATTTTGAATCAATTTTTTTACTGCCCAAAAAATCAATTTTCTGATGAAAAACGATGACCCGTGACTTGTCGAACTTTCTCCAGATGGTCAAAAATGGTAATTTTTTAAAGATTAATTTTTGGACTGTAAATGACTATTGCATGTGAATTAGAACTCTTGGAACTAAGTGTGTTTAGAGTCATTTAAATGCCTGAAATAGGTCGAAATAGAAGCTTCTGAGTAGGAGAAAAAGTCTGTAAAAATTGCAATTTTGGTCACATTGAGGCTTTAAAAAGTAGGTATTCAACATGAGGCTCAATCCAAATGACATTTTGAATCAATTTTTCTACAATCCAAAAAATCAATTTTCTGATGAAAATCGATGACCCGTGACCTGTCGAACTTTTTGCAGATGGTCAAAAATGGTAATTTTTTAAAGTTTAATTTTTGGACTGTAAATGACTATTGCATGTGAATTAGAACTCTTGGAACTAAAATAAGTTTGGTTAGAGTCATTTTAATGCCTGAAATAGGTCGAAATAGATGCTTCTGAGTAGGAGAAAAAGTCTGTAAAAATGGCAATTTTGGTCACATTGAGGCTTTAAAAAGTAGGTATTCAACATGAGGCTCAATCCAAATGAGATTTTGAATAAATTTTTCTACAATCCCAAAAATCAATTTTCTGATGAAAAACGATGACCCGTGACCTGTCGAACTTTTTCCAGATAGTCAAAAATGGTAATTTTTTAAAGTTTAATTTTTGGACTGTAAATGACTACTGCATGTGAATTCGAACTCTTGGAACTAAAATAAGTGTGTTTAGAGTCATTTTAATGCCTGAAATAGGTCGAAATAGAAGCTTCTGAGTAGGAGAAAAAGTCTGTGAAAATTGAAATTTTGGTCACATTGAGGCTTTCAAAAGTAGTTATTCAACATGAGGCTCAATCCAAATGACATTTTGAATCAATTTTTTTACTGCCCAAAAAATCAATTTTCTGATGAAAAACGATGACCCGTGACCTGTCGAACTTTCTCCAGATGGTCAAAAATGGTAATTTTTTAAAGATTAATTTTTGGACTGTAAATGACTATTGCATGTGAATTAGAACTCTTGGAACTAAGTGTGTTTAGAGTCATTTAAATGCCTGAAATAGGTCGAAATAGAAGCTTCTGAGTAGGAGAAAAAGTCTGTAAAAATTGCAATTTTGGTCACATTGAGGCTTTAAAAAGTAGGTATTCAACATGAGGCTCAATCCAAATGACATTTTGAATCAATTTTTCTACAATCCAAAAAATCAATTTTCTGATGAAAAACGATGACCCGTGACCTGTCAAACTTTTTCCAGATGGTCAAAAATGGTAATTTTTTAAAGTTTAAGTCTTTGGACTGTAAATGACTATTGCATGTGAATTAGAACTCTTGGACCTAAAATAAGTGTGTTTATAGTCATTTTAATGCCTGAAATAGGTCAAAATAGAAGCTTCTGAGTAGGAGAAAAAGTCTGTAAAAATGGCAATTTTGGTCACATTGAGGCTTTAAAAAGTAGGTATTCAACATGAGGCTCAATCCAAATGACATTTTGAATCAATTTTTCTACAATCCAAAAAATCAATTTTCTGATGAAAAACGATGACCTGACCTGTCAAACTTTTTCCAGATGGTCAAAAATGGTAATTTTTTAAAGTTTAAGTCTTTGGACTGTAAATGACTATTGCATGTGAATTAGAACTCTTGGACCTAAAATAAGTGTGTTTATAGTCATTTTAATGCCTGAAATAGGTCAAAATAGAAGCTTCTGAGTAGGAGAAAAAGTCTGTAAAAATGGCAATTTTGGTCACATTGAGGCTTTAAAAAGTAGGTATTCAACATGAGGCTCAATCCAAATGACATTTTGAATCAATTTTTCTACAATCCAAAAAATCAATTTTCTGATGAAAATCGATGACCCGTGACCTGTCGAACTTTTTGCAGATGGTCAAAAATGGTAATTTTTTAAAGTTTAATTTTTGGACTGTAAATGACTATTGCATGTGAATTAGAACTCTTGGAACTAAAATAAGTTTGGTTAGAGTCATTTTAATGCCTGAAATAGGTCGAAATAGATGCTTCTGAGTAGGAGAAAAAGTCTGTAAAAATGGCAATTTTGGTCACATTGAGGCTCTCAAAAGTAGTTATTCAACATGAGTCTTAATCCAAATGACATCTTGAATCAATTTTTCTACAGTACAAAAAATCAATTTACTGATGAAAAACGATGACCCGTGACCTGTCGAACTTTTTCCAGATGGTCAAAAATTGTATTTTTTTTAAGTTTAATTTTTTACTGTAAATGACTATTGCATGTGAATTAGAACTCTTGGAACTAAAATAAGTGTGTTTAGAGTCATTTTAATGCCTGGAATAGGTCGAAATAGAGGCTTCTGAGTAGGAGAAAAAGTCTGTAAAAATGGCAATTTTGGTCACATTGAGGCTTTAAAAAGTAGTTATTCAACATGAGGCTCAATCCAAATGACATTTTGAATCAATTTTTCTACAGTCCAAAAAATCAATTTTCTGATGAAAAATGATGACCTGTGACCTGTCGAACTTTTTCCAGATGGTCAAAAATGGTAATTTTTTAAAGTTAAATTTTTGGACTGTAAATGACTATTTCATGTGAATTAGAACTCTTGGAACTGAAATAAGTGTGTTTAGAGTCATTTTAATGCCTGAAATAGGTCGAAATAGAATCTTCTGAGTAGGAGAAAAAGTCTGTAAAAATTGAAATTTTGGTCACATTGAGGCTTTAAAAAGTAGTTATTCAACATGAGGCTCAATCCAAATGACATTTTGAATCAATTTTTCTACAGTCCAAAAAATCAATTTTCTGATGAAAAACGATGACCCGTGACCTGTCGAACTTTCTCCAGATGGTCAAAAATGGTAATTTCTTTAAGTTTAAGTTTTTTGACTGTAAATGACTATTGCATGTGAATTATCACTTTTGGAACTAAAATAGGTGTGTTTAGAGTCATTTTGATGCCTGAAATAGGTCGAAATAGAAGCTTCTGAGTAGGAGAAAATGTCTCTAAAAATGGCAATTTTGGTCACATTGAGGCTTTAAAAAGTAGTTATTCAACATGAGGCTCAATCAAAATGACATTTTGAATCAAGTTTTCTACAGTCCAAAAAATCAATTTTCTGATGAAAAATGATGACCCGTGACCTGTCGAACTTTTTCCAGATAGTCAAAAATGGTAATTTTTTAAAGTTAAATTTTTGGACTGTAAATGACTATTGCATGTGAATTAGAACTCTTGGAACTAAGTGTGTTTAGAGTCATTTTAATGCCTGAAATAGGTCGAAATAGAAGCTTCTGAGTAGGAGAAAAAGTCTGTAAAAATTGAAATTTTGGTCACATTGAGGCTTTAAAAAGTAGTTCTTCAACATGAGGCTCAATCCAAATGACATTTTGAATCAATTTTTCTACAGTCCAAAAAATCAATTTTCTGATGAAAAACGATGACCCGTGACCTGTCGAACTTTCTCCAGATGGTCAAAAATGGTAATTTTTTAAAGATCAATTTTTAGACTGTAAATGACTATTGCATGTGAATTAGAACTCTTGGAACTAAGTGTGTTTAGAGTCATTTAAATGCCTGAAATAGGTCGAAATAGAAGCTTCTGAGTAGGAGAAAAAGTCTGTAAAAATTGAAATTTTGGTCACATTGAGGCTTTAAAAAGTAGTTATTCAACATGAGGCTCAATCAAAATGACATTTTGAATCAAGTTTTCTACAGTCCAAAAAATCAATTTTCTGATGAAAAATGATGACCCGTGACCTGTCGAACTTTTTCCAGATGGTCAAAAATGGTAATTTTTTAAAGTTAAATTTTTGGACTGTAAATGACTATTGCATGTGAATTAGAACTCTTGGAACTAAAATAAGTGTGTTTAGAGTCATTTTAATGCCTGAAATAGGTCGAAATAGAAGCTTCTGAGT
The DNA here is from genome assembly GCF_964204655.1 of Triturus cristatus. Taxonomy (NCBI): domain Eukaryota; kingdom Metazoa; phylum Chordata; class Amphibia; order Caudata; family Salamandridae; genus Triturus; species Triturus cristatus. The sequence goes on from NC_140594.1 coordinate 837,039,556, forward strand.
AGGAGAAAAAGTCCGTAAAAATTGAAATTTTGGTCACATTGAGGCTTTAAAAAGTAGTTACTCAACATGAGGCTCAATCCAAATGACATTTTGAATCAATTTTTCTACAATCCAAAAAACAATTTTCTGATGAAAAACGATGACCCGTGACCTGTCAAACTTTTTCCAGATGGTCAAAAATGGTAATTTTTTAAAGTTTAAGTCTTTGGACTGTAAATGACTATTGCATGTGAATTAGAACTCTTGGAACTAAAATAAGTGTGTTTAGAGTCATTTTAATGCCTGGAATAGGTCGAAATAGAGGCTTCTGAGTAGGAGAAAAAGTCTGTAAAAATGGCAATTTTGGTCACATTGAGGCTTTAAAAAGTGGTTATCCAACATGAGGCTCAATCCAAATGACATTTTGAATCAATTTTTCTACAGTCCAAAAAATCAATTTTCTGATGAAAAACGATGACCCGTGACCTGTCGAACTTTCTCCAGATGGTCAAAAATGGTAATTTCTTTAAGTTTAAGTTTTTTGACTGTAAATGACTATTGCATGTGAATTATCACTTTTGGAACTAAAATAGGTGTGTTTAGAGTCATTTTAATGCCTGAAATAGGTCGAAATAGAAGCTTCTGAGTAGAAGAAAATGTCTCTAAAAATGGCAATTTTGGTCACATTGAGGCTTTAAAAAGTAGTTATTCAACATGAGGCTCAATCAAAATGACATTTGAATCAAGTTTTCTACAGTCCAAAAAATCAATTTTCTGATGAAAAACGATGACCCGTGACCTGTCAAACTTTTTCCAGATGGTCAAAAATGGTAATTTTTTAAAGTTTAAGTCTTTGGACTGTAAATGACTATTGCATGTGAATTAGAACTCTTGGAACTAAAATACGTGTGTTTAGAGTCATTTTAATTCCTGAAATAGGTCGAAATAGAAGCTTCTGAGTAGGAGAAAAAGTCTGTAAAAATGGCAATTTTGGTCACATTGAGGCTTTAAAAAGTAGGTATTCAACATCAGGCTCAATCCAAATGAGATTTTGAATCAATTTTTCTACAATCCCAAAAATCAATTTTCTGATGAAAAACGATGACCCGTGACCTGTCGAACTTTTTCCAGATAGTCAAAAATGGTAATTTTTTAAAGTTTAATTTTTGGACTGTAAATGACTACTGCATGTGAATTCGAACTCTTGGAACTAAAATAAGTGTGTTTAGAGTCATTTTAATGCCTGAAATAGGTCGAAATAGAAGCTTCTGAGTAGGAGAAAAAGTCTGTGAAAATTGAAATTTTGGTCACATTGAGGCTTTCAAAAGTAGTTATTCAACATGAGGCTCAATCCAAATGACATTTTGAATCAATTTTTTTACTGCCCAAAAAATCAATTTTCTGATGAAAAACGATGACCCGTGACCTGTCGAACTTTCTCCAGATGGTCAAAAATGGTAATTTTTTAAAGATTAATTTTTGGACTGTAAATGACTATTGCATGTGAATTAGAACTCTTGGAACTAAGTGTGTTTAGAGTCATTTAAATGCCTGAAATAGGTCGAAATAGAAGCTTCTGAGTAGGAGAAAAAGTCTGTAAAAATTGCAATTTTGGTCACATTGAGGCTTTAAAAAGTAGGTATTCAACATGAGGCTCAATCCAAATGACATTTTGAATCAATTTTTCTACAATCCAAAAAATCAATTTTCTGATGAAAATCGATGACCCGTGACCTGTCGAACTTTTTGCAGATGGTCAAAAATGGTAATTTTTTAAAGTTTAATTTTTGGACTGTAAATGACTATTGCATGTGAATTAGAACTCTTGGAACTAAAATAAGTTTGGTTAGAGTCATTTTAATGCCTGAAATAGGTCGAAATAGATGCTTCTGAGTAGGAGAAAAAGTCTGTAAAAATGGCAATTTTGGTCACATTGAGGCTTTAAAAAGTAGGTATTCAACATGAGGCTCAATCCAAATGAGATTTTGAATAAATTTTTCTACAATCCCAAAAATCAATTTTCTGATGAAAAACGATGACCCGTGACCTGTCGAACTTTTTCCAGATAGTCAAAAATGGTAATTTTTTAAAGTTTAATTTTTGGACTGTAAATGACTACTGCATGTGAATTCGAACTCTTGGAACTAAAATAAGTGTGTTTAGAGTCATTTTAATGCCTGAAATAGGTCGAAATAGAAGCTTCTGAGTAGGAGAAAAAGTCTGTGAAAATTGAAATTTTGGTCACATTGAGGCTTTCAAAAGTAGTTATTCAACATGAGGCTCAATCCAAATGACATTTTGAATCAATTTTTTTACTGCCCAAAAAATCAATTTTCTGATGAAAAACGATGACCCGTGACCTGTCGAACTTTCTCCAGATGGTCAAAAATGGTAATTTTTTAAAGATTAATTTTTGGACTGTAAATGACTATTGCATGTGAATTAGAACTCTTGGAACTAAGTGTGTTTAGAGTCATTTAAATGCCTGAAATAGGTCGAAATAGAAGCTTCTGAGTAGGAGAAAAAGTCTGTAAAAATTGCAATTTTGGTCACATTGAGGCTTTAAAAAGTAGGTATTCAACATGAGGCTCAATCCAAATGACATTTTGAATCAATTTTTCTACAATCCAAAAAATCAATTTTCTGATGAAAAACGATGACCCGTGACCTGTCAAACTTTTTCCAGATGGTCAAAAATGGTAATTTTTTAAAGTTTAAGTCTTTGGACTGTAAATGACTATTGCATGTGAATTAGAACTCTTGGACCTAAAATAAGTGTGTTTATAGTCATTTTAATGCCTGAAATAGGTCAAAATAGAAGCTTCTGAGTAGGAGAAAAAGTCTGTAAAAATGGCAATTTTGGTCACATTGAGGCTTTAAAAAGTAGGTATTCAACATGAGGCTCAATCCAAATGACATTTTGAATCAATTTTTCTACAATCCAAAAAATCAATTTTCTGATGAAAAACGATGACCTGACCTGTCAAACTTTTTCCAGATGGTCAAAAATGGTAATTTTTTAAAGTTTAAGTCTTTGGACTGTAAATGACTATTGCATGTGAATTAGAACTCTTGGACCTAAAATAAGTGTGTTTATAGTCATTTTAATGCCTGAAATAGGTCAAAATAGAAGCTTCTGAGTAGGAGAAAAAGTCTGTAAAAATGGCAATTTTGGTCACATTGAGGCTTTAAAAAGTAGGTATTCAACATGAGGCTCAATCCAAATGACATTTTGAATCAATTTTTCTACAATCCAAAAAATCAATTTTCTGATGAAAATCGATGACCCGTGACCTGTCGAACTTTTTGCAGATGGTCAAAAATGGTAATTTTTTAAAGTTTAATTTTTGGACTGTAAATGACTATTGCATGTGAATTAGAACTCTTGGAACTAAAATAAGTTTGGTTAGAGTCATTTTAATGCCTGAAATAGGTCGAAATAGATGCTTCTGAGTAGGAGAAAAAGTCTGTAAAAATGGCAATTTTGGTCACATTGAGGCTCTCAAAAGTAGTTATTCAACATGAGTCTTAATCCAAATGACATCTTGAATCAATTTTTTTACAGTACAAAAAATCAATTTACTGATGAAAAACGATGACCCGTGACCTGTCGAACTTTTTCCAGATGGTCAAAAATTGTATTTTTTTTAAGTTTAATTTTTTACTGTAAATGACTATTGCATGTGAATTAGAACTCTTGGAACTAAAATAAGTGTGTTTAGAGTCATTTTAATGCCTGAAATAGGTCGAAATAGAAGCTTCTGAGTAGAAGAAAATGTCTCTAAAAATGGCAATTTTGGTCACATTGAGGCTTTAAAAAGTAGTTATTCAACATGAGGCTCAATCAAAATGACATTTGAATCAAGTTTTCTACAGTCCAAAAAATCAATTTTCTGATGAAAAACGATGACCCGTGACCTGTCAAACTTTTTCCAGATGGTCAAAAATGGTAATTTTTTAAAGTTTAAGTCTTTGGACTGTAAATGACTATTGCATGTGAATTAGAACTCTTGGAACTAAAATACGTGTGTTTAGAGTCATTTTAATTCCTGAAATAGGTCGAAATAGAAGCTTCTGAGTAGGAGAAACAGTCTGTAAAAATGGCAATTTTGGTCACATTGAGGCTTTAAAAAGTAGGTATTCAACATGAGGCTCAATCCAAATGAGATTTTGAATCAATTTTTCTACAATCCCAAAAATCAATTTTCTGATGAAAAACGATGACCCGTGACCTGTCGAACTTTTTCCAGATAGTCAAAAATGGTAATTTTTTAAAGTTTAATTTTTGGACTGTAAATGACTACTGCATGTGAATTCGAACTCTTGGAACTAAAATAAGTGTGTTTAGAGTCATTTTAATGCCTGAAATAGGTCGAAATAGAAGCTTCTGAGTAGGAGAAAAAGTCTGTGAAAATTGAAATTTTGGTCACATTGAGGCTTTCAAAAGTAGTTATTCAACATGAGGCTCAATCCAAATGACATTTTGAATCAATTTTTTTACTGCCCAAAAAATCAATTTTCTGATGAAAAACGATGACCCGTGACCTGTCGAACTTTCTCCAGATGGTCAAAAATGGTAATTTTTTAAAGATTAATTTTTGGACTGTAAATGACTATTGCATGTGAATTAGAACTCTTGGAACTAAGTGTGTTTAGAGTCATTTAAATGCCTGAAATAGGTCGAAATAGAAGCTTCTGAGTAGGAGAAAAAGTCTGTAAAAATTGCAATTTTGGTCACATTGAGGCTTTAAAAAGTAGGTATTCAACATGAGGCTCAATCCAAATGACATTTTGAATCAATTTTTCTACAATCCAAAAAATCAATTTTCTGATGAAAAACGATGACCCGTGACCTGTCAAACTTTTTCCAGATGGTCAAAAATGGTAATTTTTTAAAGTTTAAGTCTTTGGACTGTAAATGACTATTGCATGTGAATTAGAACTCTTGGAACTAAAATAAGTGTGTTTAGAGTCATTTTAATGCCTGGAATAGGTCGAAATAGAGGCTTCTGAGTAGGAGAAAAAGTCTGTAAAAATGGCAATTTTGGTCACATTGAGGCTTTAAAAAGTGGTTATCCAACATGAGGCTCAATCAAAATGACATTTTGAATCAATTTTTCTACAGTCCAAAAAATCAATTTTCTGATGAAAAATGATGACCTGTGACCTGTCGAACTTTTTCCAGATGGTCAAAAATGGTAATTTTTTAAAGTTAAATTTTTGGACTGTAAATGACTATTTCATGTGAATTAGAACTCTTGGAACTGAAATAAGTGTGTTTAGAGTCATTTTAATGCCTGAAATAGGTCGAAATAGAATCTTCTGAGTAGGAGAAAAAGTCTGTAAAAATTGAAATTTTGGTCACATTGAGGCTTTAAAAAGTAGTTATTCAACATGAGGCTCAATCCAAATGACATTTTGAATCAATTTTTCTACAGTCCAAAAAATCAATTTTCTGATGAAAAACGATGACCCGTGACCTGTCGAACTTTCTCCAGATGGTCAAAAATGGTAATTTCTTTAAGTTTAAGTTTTTTGACTGTAAATGACTATTGCATGTGAATTATCACTTTTGGAACTAAAATAGGTGTGTTTAGAGTCATTTTGATGCCTGAAATAGGTCGAAATAGAAGCTTCTGAGTAGGAGAAAATGTCTCTAAAAATGGCAATTTTGGTCACATTGAGGCTTTAAAAAGTAGTTATTCAACATGAGGCTCAATCAAAATGACATTTTGAATCAATTTTTCTACAGTCCAAAAAATCAATTTTCTGATGAAAAATGATGACCCGTGACCTGTCGAACTTTTTCCAGATAGTCAAAAATGGTAATTTTTTAAAGTTAAATTTTTGGACTGTAAATGACTATTGCATGTGAATTAGAACTCTTGGAACTAAGTGTGTTTAGAGTCATTTTAATACCTGAAATAGGTCGAAATAGAAGCTTCTGAGTAGGAGAAAAAGTCTGTAAAAATTGAAATTTTGGTCACATTGAGGCTTTAAAAAGTAGTTCTTCAACATGAGGCTCAATCCAAATGACATTTTGAATCAATTTTTCTACAGTCCAAAAAATCAATTTTCTGATGAAAAACGATGACCCGTGACCTGTCGAACTTTCTCCAGATGGTCAAAAATGGTAATTTCTTTAAGTTTAAGTTTTTTGACTGTAAATGACTATTGCATGTGAATTATCACTTTTGGAACTAAAATAGGTGTGTTTAGAGTCATTTTAATGCCTGAAATAGGTCGAAATAGAAGCTTCTGAGTAGGAGAAAATGTCTCTAAAAATGGCAATTTTGGTCACATTGAGGCTTTAAAAAGTAGTTATTCAACATGAGGCTCAATCAAAATGACATTTTGAATCAAGTTTTCTACAGTCCAAAAAATCAATTTTCTGATGAAAAATGATGACCCGTGACCTGTCGAACTTTTTCCAGATGGTCAAAAATGGTAATTTTTTAAAGTTACATTTTTGGACTGTAAATGACTATTGCATGTGAATTAGAACTCTTGGAACTAAAATAAGTGTGTTTAGAGTCATTTTAATGCCTGAAAATAGGTCGAAATAGAAGCTTCTGAGTAGGAGAAAAAGTCCGTAAAAATTGAAATTTTGGTCACATTGAGGCTTTAAAAAGTAGTTACTCAACATGAGGCTCAATCCAAATGACATTTTGAATCAATTTTTCTACAATCCAAAAAATCATTTTTCTGATGAAAAACGATGACCCGTGACCTGTCAAACTTTTTCCAGATGGTCAAAAATGGTAATTTTTTAAAGTTAAATTTTTGGACTGTAAATGACTATTGCATGTGAATTAGAAATCTTGGAACTAAAATAAGTGTGTTTGGAGTCATTTTAATGCCTGAAATAGGTCGAAATAGAAGCTTCTGAGTAGGAGAAAAAGTCCGTAAAAATTGAAATTTTGGTCACATTGAGGCTTTAAAAAGTAGTTACTCAACATGAGGCTCAATCCAAATGACATTTTGAATCAATTTTTCTACAATCCAAAAATCAATTTTCTGATGAAAAACGATGACCCGTGACCTGTCAAACTTTTTCCAGATGGTCAAAAATGGTAATTTTTTAAAGTTTAAGTCTTTGGACTGTAAATGACTATTGCATGTGAATTAGAACTCTTGGAACTAAAATACGTGTGTTTAGAGTCATTTTAATTCCTGAAATAGGTCGAAATAGAGGCTTCTGAGTAGGAGAAAAAGTCTGTAAAAATGGCAATTTTGGTCACATTGAGGCTTTAAAAAGCAGGTATTCAACATGAGGCTCAATCCAAATGAGATTTTGAATCAATTTTTCTACAATCCAAAAAATCAATTTTCTGATGAAAAACGATGACCCGTGACCTGTCGAACTTTTTCCAGATGGTCAAAAATGGTAATTTTTTAAAGTTTAATTTTTGGACTGTAAATGACTACTGCATGTGAATTCGAACTCTTGGAACTAAAATAAGTGTGTTTAGAGTCATTTTAATGCCTGAAATAGGTCGAAATAGAAGCTTCTGAGTAGGAGAAAAAGTCTGTGAAAATTGAAATTTTGGTCACATTGAGGCTTTCAAAAGTAGTTATTCAACATGAGGCTCAATCCACATGACATTTTGAATCAATTTTTTTACTGCCCAAAAAATCAATTTTCTGATGAAAAACGATGACCCGTGACCTGTCGAACTTTCTCCAGATGGTCAAAAATGGTAATTTTTTAAAGAGCAATTTTTAGACTGTAAATGACTATTGCATGTGAATTAGATCTCTTGGAACTAAGTGTGTTTAGAGTCATTTAAATGCCTGAAATAGGTCGAAATAGAAGCTTCTGAGTAGGAGAAAAAGTCTGTAAAAATTGAAATTTTGGTCACATTGAGGCTTTAAAAAGTAGTTATTCAACATGAGGCTCAATCCAAATGACATTTTGAATCACTTTTTCTACAATCCAAAAAATCAATTTTCTGATGAAAATCGATGACCCGTGACCTGTCGAACTTTTTGCAGATGGTCAAAAATGGTAATTTTTTAAAGTTTAATTTTTGGACTGTAAATGACTATTGCATGTGAATTAGAACTCTTGGAACTAAAATAAGTGTGGTTAGAGTCATTTTAATGCCTGAAATAGGTCGAAATAGAGGCTTCTGAGTAGGAGAAAAAGTCTGTAAAAATGGCAATTTTGGTCACATTGAGGCTCTCAAAAGTAGTTATTCAACATGAGTCTTAATCCAAATGACATTTTTAATCAATTTTTCTACAGTACAAAAAATCAATTTTCTGATGAAAAACGATGACCCGTGACCTGTCAAATTTTTTCCAGATGGTCAAAAATTGTATTTTTTTTAAGTTTAATTTTTTACTGTAAATGACTATTGCATGTGAATTAGAACTCTTGGAACTAAAATAAGTGTGTTTAGAGTCATTTTAATGCCTGGAATAGGTCGAAATAGAGGCTTCTGAGTAGGAGAAAAAGTCTGTAAAAATGGCAATTTTGGTCACATTGAGGCTTTAAAAAGTGGTTATCCAACATGAGGCTCAATCAAAATGACATTTTGAATCAATTTTTCTACAGTCCAAAAAATCAATTTTCTGATGAAAAACGATGACCCGTGACCTGTCGAACTTTTTCCAGATGGTCAAAAATGGTAATTTTTTAAAGTTACATTTTTGGACTGTAAATGACTATTGCATGTGAATTAGAACTCTTGGAACTAAAATAAGTGTGTTTAGAGTCATTTTAATGCCTGAAATAGGTCGAAATAGATGCTTCTGAGTAGGAGAAAAAGTCTGTAAAAATGGCAATTTTGGTCACATTGAGGCTCTCAAAAGTAGTTATTCAACATGAGTCTTAATCCAAATGACATCTTGAATCAATTTTTCTACAGTACAAAAAATCAATTTACTGATGAAAAACGATGACCCGTGACCTGTCGAACTTTTTCCAGATGGTCAAAAATTGTATTTTTTTTAAGTTTAATTTTTTACTGTAAATGACTATTGCATGTGAATTAGAACTCTTGGAACTAAAATAAGTGTGTTTAGAGTCATTTTAATGCCTGGAATAGGTCGAAATAGAGGCTTCTGAGTAGGAGAAAAAGTCTGTAAAAATGGCAATTTTGGTCACATTGAGGCTTTAAAAAGTGGTTATCCAACATGAGGCTCAATCAAAATGACATTTTGAATCAATTTTTCTACAGTCCAAAAAATCAATTTTCTGATGAAAAATGATGACCTGTGACCTGTCGAACTTTTTCCAGATGGTCAAAAATGGTAATTTTTTAAAGTTAAATTTTTGGACTGTAAATGACTATTTCATGTGAATTAGAACTCTTGGAACTGAAATAAGTGTGTTTAGAGTCATTTTAATGCCTGAAATAGGTCGAAATAGAAGCTTCTGAGTAGGAGAAAAAGTCTGTAAAAATGGCAATTTTGGTCACATTGAGGCTTTAAAAAGTAGGTATTCAACATGAGGCTCAATCCAAATGAGATTTTGAATCAATTTTTCTACAATCCCAAAAATCAATTTTCTGATGAAAAACGATGACCCGTGACCTGTCGAACTTTTTCCAGATAGTCAAAAATGGTAATTTTTTAAAGTTTAATTTTTGGACTGTAAATGACTACTGCATGTGAATTCGAACTCTTGGAACTAAAATAAGTGTGTTTAGAGTCATTTTAATGCCTGAAATAGGTCGAAATAGAAGCTTCTGAGTAGGAGAAAAAGTCTGTGAAAATTGAAATTTTGGTCACATTGAGGCTTTCAAAAGTAGTTATTCAACATGAGGCTCAATCCAAATGACATTTTGAATCAATTTTTTTACTGCCCAAAAAATCAATTTTCTGATGAAAAACGATGACCCGTGACCTGTCGAACTTTCTCCAGATGGTCAAAAATGGTAATTTTTTAAAGATTAATTTTTGGACTGTAAATGACTATTGCATGTGAATTAGAACTCTTGGAACTAAGTGTGTTTAGAGTCATTTAAATGCCTGAAATAGGTCGAAATAGAAGCTTCTGAGTAGGAGAAAAAGTCTGTAAAAATTGAAATTTTGGTCACATTGAGGCTTTAAAAAGTAGTTATTCAACATGAGGCTCAATCCAAATCACATTTTGAATCAATTTTTCTACAGTCCAAAAAATCAATTTTCTGATGAAAAACGATGACCCGTGACCTGTCGAACTTTTTCCAGATGGTCAAAAATGGTAATTTTTTAAAGTTACATTTTTGGACTGTAAATGACTATTGCATGTGAATTAGAACTCTTGGAACTAAAATAAGTGTGTTTAGAGTCATTTTAATGCCTGAAATAGGTCGAAATAGAAGCTTCTGAGTAGGAGAAAAAGTCTGTAAAAATTGAAATTTTGGTCACATTGAGGCTTTAAAAAGTAGTTTTTCAACATGAGGCTCAATCCAAATGACATTTTGAATCAATTTTTCTACAATCCAAAAAATCAATTTTCTGATGAAAAACGATGACCCGTGACCTGTCGAACTTTCTCCAGATGGTCAAAAATGGTAATTTCTTTAAGTTTAATTTTTGGACTGTAAATGACTATTGCATGTGAATTAGAACTCTTGGACCTAAAATAAGTGTGTTTATAGTCATTTTAATGCCTGAAATAGGTCAAAATAGAAGCTTCTGAGTAGGAGAAAAAGTCTGTAAAAATGGCAATTTTGGTCACATTGAGGCTTTAAAAAGTAGGTATTCAACATGAGGCTCAATCCAAATGACATTTTGAATCAATTTTTCTACAATCCAAAAAATCAATTTTCTGATGAAAAACGATGACCCGTGACCTGTCAAACTTTTTCCAGATGGTCAAAAATGGTAATTTTTTAAAGTTTAAGTCTTTGGACTGTAAATGACTATTGCATGTGAATTAGAACTCTTGGACCTAAAATAAGTGTGTTTATAGTCATTTTAATGCCTGAAATAGGTCAAAATAGAAGCTTCTGAGTAGGAGAAAAAGTCTGTAAAAATGGCAATTTTGGTCACATTGAGGCTTTAAAAAGTAGGTATTCAACATGAGGCTCAATCCAAATGACATTTTGAATCAATTTTTCTACAATCCAAAAAATCAATTTTCTGATGAAAATCGATGACCCGTGACCTGTCGAACTTTTTGCAGATGGTCAAAAATGGTAATTTTTTAAAGTTTAATTTTTGGACTGTAAATGACTATTGCATGTGAATTAGAACTCTTGGAACTAAAATAAGTTTGGTTAGAGTCATTTTAATGCCTGAAATAGGTCGAAATAGATGCTTCTGAGTAGGAGAAAAAGTCTGTAAAAATGGCAATTTTGGTCACATTGAGGCTCTCAAAAGTAGTTATTCAACATGAGTCTTAATCCAAATGACATCTTGAATCAATTTTTCTACAGTACAAAAAATCAATTTACTGATGAAAAACGATGACCCGTGACCTGTCGAACTTTTTCCAGATGGTCAAAAATTGTATTTTTTTTAAGTTTAATTTTTTACTGTAAATGACTATTGCATGTGAATTAGAACTCTTGGAACTAAAATAAGTGTGTTTAGAGTCATTTTAATGCCTGGAATAGGTCGAAATAGAGGCTTCTGAGTAGGAGAAAAAGTCTGTAAAAATGGCAATTTTGGTCACATTGAGGCTTTAAAAAGTGGTTATCCAACATGAGGCTCAATCAAAATGACATTTTGAATCAATTTTTCTACAGTCCAAAAAATCAATTTTCTGATGAAAAATGATGACCTGTGACCTGTCGAACTTTTTCCAGATGGTCAAAAATGGTAATTTTTTAAAGTTAAATTTTTGGACTGTAAATGACTATTTCATGTGAATTAGAACTCTTGGAACTGAAATAAGTGTGTTTAGAGTCATTTTAATGCCTGAAATAGGTCGAAATAGAATCTTCTGAGTAGGAGAAAAAGTCTGTAAAAATTGAAATTTTGGTCACATTGAGGCTTTAAAAAGTAGTTATTCAACATGAGGCTCAATCCAAATGACATTTTGAATCAATTTTTCTACAGTCCAAAAAATCAATTTTCTGATGAAAAACGATGACCCGTGACCTGTCGAACTTTCTCCAGATGGTCAAAAATGGTAATTTCTTTAAGTTTAAGTTTTTTGACTGTAAATGACTATTGCATGTGAATTATCACTTTTGGAACTAAAATAGGTGTGTTTAGAGTCATTTTGATGCCTGAAATAGGTCGAAATAGAAGCTTCTGAGTAGGAGAAAATGTCTCTAAAAATGGCAATTTTGGTCACATTGAGGCTTTAAAAAGTAGTTATTCAACATGAGGCTCAATCAAAATGACATTTTGAATCAAGTTTTCTACAGTCCAAAAAATCAATTTTCTGATGAAAAATGATGACCCGTGACCTGTCGAACTTTTTCCAGATAGTCAAAAATGGTAATTTTTTAAAGTTAAATTTTTGGACTGTAAATGACTATTGCATGTGAATTAGAACTCTTGGAACTAAGTGTGTTTAGAGTCATTTTAATGCCTGAAATAGGTCGAAATAGAAGCTTCTGAGTATGAGAAAAAGTCTGTAAAAATTGAAATTTTGGTCACATTGAGGCTTTAAAAAGTAGTTCTTCAACATGAGGCTCAATCCAAATGACATTTTGAATCAATTTTTCTACAGTCCAAAAAATCAATTTTCTGATGAAAAACGATGACCCGTGACCTGTCAAACTTTTTCCAGATGGTCAAAAATGGTAATTTTTTAAAGTTAAATTTTTGGACTGTAAATGACTATTGCATGTGAATTAGAAATCTTGGAACTAAAATAAGTGTGTTTGGAGTCATTTTAATGCCTGAAATAGGTCGAAATAGAAGCTTCTGAGTAGGAGAAAAAGTCCGTAAAAATTGAAATTTTGGTCACATTGAGGCTTTAAAAAGTAGTTACTCAACATGAGGCTCAATCCAAATGACATTTTGAATCAATTTTTCTACAATCCAAAAATCAATTTTCTGATGAAAAACGATGACCCGTGACCTGTCAAACTTTTTCCAGATGGTCAAAAATGGTAATTTTTTAAAGTTTAAGTCTTTGGACTGTAAATGACTATTGCATGTGAATTAGAACTCTTGGAACTAAAATACGTGTGTTTAGAGTCATTTTAATTCCTGAAATAGGTCGAAATAGAGGCTTCTGAGTAGGAGAAAAAGTCTGTAAAAATGGCAATTTTGGTCACATTGAGGCTTTAAAAAGCAGGTATTCAACATGAGGCTCAATCCAAATGAGATTTTGAATCAATTTTTCTACAATCCAAAAAATCAATTTTCTGATGAAAAACGATGACCCGTGACCTGTCGAACTTTTTCCAGATGGTCAAAAATGGTAATTTTTTAAAGTTTAATTTTTGGACTGTAAATGACTACTGCATGTGAATTCGAACTCTTGGAACTAAAATAAGTGTGTTTAGAGTCATTTTAATGCCTGAAATAGGTCGAAATAGAAGCTTCTGAGTAGGAGAAAAAGTCTGTGAAAATTGAAATTTTGGTCACATTGAGGCTTTCAAAAGTAGTTATTCAACATGAGGCTCAATCCACATGACATTTTGAATCAATTTTTTTACTGCCCAAAAAATCAATTTTCTGATGAAAAACGATGACCCGTGACCTGTCGAACTTTCTCCAGATGGTCAAAAATGGTAATTTTTTAAAGAGCAATTTTTAGACTGTAAATGACTATTGCATGTGAATTAGATCTCTTGGAACTAAGTGTGTTTAGAGTCATTTAAATGCCTGAAATAGGTCGAAATAGAAGCTTCTGAGTAGGAGAAAAAGTCTGTAAAAATTGAAATTTTGGTCACATTGAGGCTTTAAAAAGTAGTTATTCAACATGAGGCTCAATCCAAATGACATTTTGAATCACTTTTTCTACAATCCAAAAAATCAATTTTCTGATGAAAATCGATGACCCGTGACCTGTCGAACTTTTTGCAGATGGTCAAAAATGGTAATTTTTTAAAGTTTAATTTTTGGACTGTAAATGACTATTGCATGTGAATTAGAACTCTTGGAACTAAAATAAGTGTGGTTAGAGTCATTTTAATGCCTGAAATAGGTCGAAATAGAGGCTTCTGAGTAGGAGAAAAAGTCTGTAAAAATGGCAATTTTGGTCACATTGAGGCTCTCAAAAGTAGTTATTCAACATGAGTCTTAATCCAAATGACATTTTGAATCAATTTTTCTACAGTACAAAAAATCAATTTTCTGATGAAAAACGATGACCCGTGACCTGTCAAATTTTTTCCAGATGGTCAAAAATTGTATTTTTTTTAAGTTTAATTTTTTACTGTAAATGACTATTGCATGTGAATTAGAACTCTTGGAACTAAAATAAGTGTGTTTAGAGTCATTTTAATGCCTGGAATAGGTCGAAATAGAGGCTTCTGAGTAGGAGAAAAAGTCTGTAAAAATGGCAATTTTGGTCACATTGAGGCTTTAAAAAGTGGTTATCCAACATGAGGCTCAATCAAAATGACATTTTGAATCAATTTTTCTACAGTCCAAAAAATCAATTTTCTGATGAAAAACGATGACCCGTGACCTGTCGAACTTTTTCCAGATGGTCAAAAATGGTAATTTCTTTAAGTTTAAGTTTTTTGACTGTAAATGACTATTGCATGTGAATTATCACTTTTGGAACTAAAATAGGTGTGTTTAGAGTCATTTTAATGCCTGAAATAGGTCGAAATAGAAGCTTCTGAGTAGAAGAAAATGTCTCTAAAAATGGCAATTTTGGTCACATTGAGGCTTTAAAAAGTAGTTATTCAACATGAGGCTCAATCAAAATGACATTTTGAATCAAGTTTTCTACAGTCCAAAAAATCAATTTTCTGATGAAAAACGATGACCCGTGACCTGTCAAACTTTTTCCAGATGGTCAAAAATGGTAATTTTTTAAAGTTTAAGTCTTTGGACTGTAAATGACTATTGCATGTGAATTAGAACTCTTGGAACTAAAATACGTGTGTTTAGAGTCATTTTAATTCCTGAAATAGGTCGAAATAGAAGCTTCTGAGTAGGAGAAAAAGTCTGTAAAAATGGCAATTTTGGTCACATTGAGGCTTTAAAAAGTAGGTATTCAACATGAGGCTCAATCCAAATGAGATTTTGAATCAATTTTTCTACAATCCCAAAAATCAATTTTCTGATGAAAAACGATGACCCGTGACCTTTCGAACTTTTTCCAGATAGTCAAAAATGGTAATTTTTTAAAGTTTAATTTTTGGACTGTAAATGACTACTGCATGTGAATTCGAACTCTTGGAACTAAAATAAGTGTGTTTAGAGTCATTTTAATGCCTGAAATAGGTCGAAATAGAAGCTTCTGAGTAGGAGAAAAAGTCTGTGAAAATTGAAATTTTGGTCACATTGAGGCTTTCAAAAGTAGTTATTCAACATGAGGCTCAATCCAAATGACATTTTGAATCAATTTTTTTACTGCCCAAAAAATCAATTTTCTGATGAAAAACGATGACCCGTGACCTGTCGAACTTTCTCCAGATGGTCAAAAATGGTAATTTTTTAAAGATTAATTTTTGGACTGTAAATGACTATTGCATGTGAATTAGAACTCTTGGAACTAAGTGTGTTTAGAGTCATTTAAATGCCTGAAATAGGTCGAAATAGAAGCTTCTGAGTAGGAGAAAAAGTCTGTAAAAATTGAAATTTTGGTCACATTGAGGCTTTAAAAAGTAGTTATTCAACATGAGGCTCAATCCAAATGACATTTTGAATCAATTTTTCTACAGTCCAAAAAATCAATTTTCTGATGAAAAACGATGACCCGTGACCTGTCGAACTTTTTCCAGATGGTCAAAAATGGTAATTTTTTAAAGTTACATTTTTGGACTGTAAATGACTATTGCATGTGAATTAGAACTCTTGGAACTAAAATAAGTGTGTTTGGAGTCATTTTAATGCCTGAAATAGGTCGAAATAGAAGCTTCTGAGTAGGAGAAAAAGTCTGTAAAAATTGAAATTTTGGTCACATTGAGGCTTTAAAAAGTAGTTCTTCAACATGAGGCTCAATCCAAATGACATTTTGAATCAATTTTTCTACAATCCAAAAAATCAATTTTCTGATGAAAAACGATGACCCGTGACCTGTCGAACTTTCTCCAGATGGTCAAAAATGGTAATTTCTTTAAGTTTAATTTTTGGACTGTAAATGACTATTGCATGTGAATTAGAACTCTTGGACCTAAAATAAGTGTGTTTATAGTCATTTTAATGCCTGAAATAGGTCAAAATAGAAGCTTCTGAGTAGGAGAAAAAGTCTGTAAAAATGGCAATTTTGGTCACATTGAGGCTTTAAAAAGTAGGTATTCAACATGAGGCTCAATCCAAATGACATTTTGAATCAATTTTTCTACAATCCAAAAAATCAATTTTCTGATGAAAATCGATGACCCGTGACCTGTCGAACTTTTTGCAGATGGTCAAAAATGGTAATTTTTTAAAGTTTAATTTTTGGACTGTAAATGACTATTGCATGTGAATTAGAACTCTTGGAACTAAAATAAGTTTGGTTAGAGTCATTTTAATGCCTGAAATAGGTCGAAATAGATGCTTCTGAGTAGGAGAAAAAGTCTGTAAAAATGGCAATTTTGGTCACATTGAGGCTCTCAAAAGTAGTTATTCAACATGAGTCTTAATCCAAATGACATTTTGAATCAATTTTTCTACAGTACAAAAAATCAATTTTCTGATGAAAAACGATGACCCGTGACCTGTCGAACTTTCTCCAGATGGTCAAAAATGGTAATTTCTTTAAGTTTAAGTTTTTTGACTGTAAATGACTATTGCATGTGAATTATCACTTTTGGAACTAAAATAGGTGTGTTTAGAGTCATTTTAATGCCTGAAATAGGTCGAAATAGAAGCTTCTGAGTAGGAGAAAATGTCTCTAAAAATGGCAATTTTGGTCACATTGAGGCTTTAAAAAGTAGTTATTCAACATGAGGCTCAACCAAAATGACATTTTGAATCAAGTTTTCTACAGTCCAAAAAATCAATTTTCTGATGAAAAATGATGACCCGTGACCTGTCGAACTTTTTCCAGATAGTCAAAAATGGTAATTTTTTAAAGTTAAATTTTTGGACTGTAAATGACTATTGCATGTGAATTAGAACTCTTGGAACTAAGTGTGTTTAGAGTCATTTTAATGCCTGAAATAGGTCGAAATAGAAGCTTCTGAGTAGGAGAAAAAGTCTGTAAAAATTGAAATTTTGGTCACATTGAGGCTTTAAAAAGTAGTTCTTCAACATGAGGCTCAATCCAAATGACATTTTGAATCAATTTTTCTACAGTCCAAAAAATCAATTTTCTGATGAAAAACGATGACCCGTGACCTGTCGAACTTTCTCCAGATGGTCAAAAATGGTAATTTCTTTAAGTTTAAGTTTTTTGACTGTAAATGACTATTGCATGTGAATTATCACTTTTGGAACTAAAATAGGTGTGTTTAGAGTCATTTTAATGCCTGAAATAGGTCGAAATAGAAGCTTCTGAGTAGGAGAAAATGTCTCTAAAAATGGCAATTTTGGTCACATTGAGGCTTTAAAAAGTAGTTATTCAACATGAGGCTCAATCAAAATGACATTTTGAATCAAGTTTTCTACAGTCCAAAAAATCAATTTTCTGATGAAAAATGATGACCCGTGACCTGTCGAACTTTTTCCAGATGGTCAAAAATGGTAATTTTTTAAAGTTACATTTTTGGACTGTAAATGACTATTGCATGTGAATTAGAACTCTTGGAACTAAAATAAGTGTGTTTAGAGTCATTTTAATGCCTGAAATAGGTCGAAATAGAAGCTTCTGAGTAGGAGAAAAAGTCCGTAAAAAATGAAATTGTGGTCACATTGAGGCTTTAAAAAGTAGTTACTCAACATGAGGCTCAATCCAAATGACATTTTGAATCAATTTTTCTACAATCCAAAAAATCAATTTTCTGATGAAAAACGATGACCCGTGACCTGTCAAACTTTTTCCAGATGGTCAAAAATGGTAATTTTTTAAAGTTAAATTTTTGGACTGTAAATGACTATTGCATGTGAATTAGAAATCTTGGAACTAAAATAAGTGTGTTTAGAGTCATTTTAATGCCTGAAATAGGTCGAAATAGAAGCTTCTGAGTAGGAGAAAAAGTCCGTAAAAATTGAAATTTTGGTCACATTGAGGCTTTAAAAAGTAGTTACTCAACATGAGGCTCAATCCAAATGACATTTTGAATCAATTTTTCTACAATCCAAAAAATCAATTTTCTGATGAAAAACGATGACCCGTGACCTGTCAAACTTTTTCCAGATGGTCAAAAATGGTAATTTTTTAAAGTTTAAGTCTTTGGACTGTAAATGACTATTGCATGTGAATTAGAACTTTTGGAACTAAAATACGTGTGTTTAGAGTCATTTTAATTCCTGAAATAGGTCGAAATAG
Source organism: Triturus cristatus (assembly GCF_964204655.1). Classification (NCBI taxonomy): domain Eukaryota; kingdom Metazoa; phylum Chordata; class Amphibia; order Caudata; family Salamandridae; genus Triturus; species Triturus cristatus. The sequence continues at coordinate 837,057,968 of NC_140594.1, forward strand.
AGGCTTCTGAGTAGGAGAAAAAGTCTGTAAAAATGGCAATTTTGGTCACATTGAGGCTTTAAAAAGTAGGTATTCAACATGAGGCTCAATCCAAATGAGATTTTGAATCAATTTTTCTACAATCCAAAAAATCAATTTTCTGATGAAAAACGATGACCCGTGACCTGTCGAACTTTTTCCAGATGGTCAAAAATGGTAATTTTTTAAAGTTTAATTTTTGGACTGTAAATGACTACTGCATGTGAATTCGAACTCTTGGAACTAAAATAAGTGTGTTTAGAGTCATTTTAATGCCTGAAATAGGTCGAAATAGAAGCTTCTGAGTAGGAGAAAAAGTCTGTGAAAATTGAAATTTTGGTCACATTGAGGCTTTCAAAAGTAGTTATTCAACATGAGGCTCAATCCACATGACATTTTGAATCAATTTTTTTACTGCCCAAAAAATCAATTTTCTGATGAAAAACGATGACCCGTGACCTGTCGAACTTTCTCCAGATGGTCAAAAATGGTAATTTTTTAAAGATCAATTTTTAGACTGTAAATGACTATTGCATGTGAATTAGAACTCTTGGAACTAAGTGTGTTTAGAGTCATTTAAATGCCTGAAATAGGTCGAAATAGAAGCTTCTGAGTAGGAGAAAAAGTCTGTAAAAATTGAAATTTTGGTCACATTGAGGCTTTAAAAAATAGTTATTCAACATGAGGCTCAATCCAAATGACATTTTGAATCACTTTTTCTACAATCCAAAAAATCAATTTTCTGATGAAAATCGATGACCCGTGACCTGTCGAACTTTTTGCAGATGGTCAAAAATGGTAATTTTTTAAAGTTTAATTTTTGGACTGTAAATGACTATTGCATGTGAATTAGAACTCTTGGAACTAAAATAAGTGTGGTTAGAGTCATTTTAATGCCTGAAATAGGTCGAAATAGAGACTTCTGAGTAGGAGAAAAAGTCTGTAAAAATGGCAATTTTGGTCACATTGAGGCTCTCAAAAGTAGTTATTCAACATGAGTCTTAATCCAAATGACATTTTGAATCAATTTTTCTACAGTACAAAAAATCAATTTTCTGATGAAAAACGATGACCCGTGACCTGTCGAATTTTTTCCAGATGGTCAAAAATTGTATTTTTTTTAAGTTTAATTTTTTACTGTAAATGACTATTGCATGTGAATTAGAACTCTTGGAACTAAAATAAGTGTGTTTAGAGTCATTTTAATGCCTGGAATAGGTCGAAATAGAGGCTTCTGAGTAGGAGAAAAAGTCTGTAAAAATGGCAATTTTGGTCACATTGAGGCTTTAAAAAGTGGTTATCCAACATGAGGCTCAATCAAAATGACATTTTGAATCAATTTTTCTACAGTCCAAAAAATCAATTTTCTGATGAAAAACGATGACCCGTGACCTGTCGAACTTTTTCCAGATGGTCAAAAATGGTAATTTTTTAAAGTTACATTTTTGGACTGTAAATGACTATTGCATGTGAATTTGAACTCTTGGAACTAAAATAAGTGTGTTTAGAGTCATTTTAATGCCTGAAATAGGTCGAAATAGAATCTTCTGAGTAGGAGAAAAAGTCTGTAAAAATTGAAATTTTGGTCACATTGAGGCTTTAAAAAGTAGTTATTCAACATGAGGCTCAATCCAAATGACATTTTGAATCAATTTTTCTACAGTCCAAAAAATCAATTTTCTGATGAAAAACGATGACCGAACTTTCTCCAGATGGTCAAAAATGGTAATTTCTTTAAGTTTAAGTTTTTTGACTGTAAATGACTATTGCATGTGAATTATCACTTTTGGAACTAAAATAGGTGTGTTTAGAGTCATTTTAATGCCTGAAATAGGTCGAAATAGAAGCTTCTGAGTAGAAGAAAATGTCTCTAAAAATGGCAATTTTGGTCACATTGAGGCTTTAAAAAGTAGTTATTCAACATGAGGCTCAATCAAAATGACATTTTGAATCAAGTTTTCTACAGTCCAAAAAATCAATTTTCTGATGAAAAACGATGACCCGTGACCTGTCAAACTTTTTCCAGATGGTCAAAAATGGTAATTTTTTAAAGTTTAAGTCTTTGGACTGTAAATGACTATTGCATGTGAATTAGAACTCTTGGAACTAAAATACGTGTGTTTAGAGTCATTTTAATTCCTGAAATAGGTCGAAATAGAAGCTTCTGAGTAGGAGAAAAAGTCTGTAAAAATGGCAATTTTGGTCACATTGAGGCTTTAAAAAGTAGGTATTCAACATGAGGCTCAATCCAAATGAGATTTTGAATCAATTTTTCTACAATCCCAAAAATCAATTTTCTGATGAAAAACGATGACCCGTGACCTGTCGAACTTTTTCCAGATAGTCAAAAATGGTAATTTTTTAAAGTTAAATTTTTGGACTGTAAATGACTACTGCATGTGAATTCGAACTCTTGGAACTAAAATAAGTGTGTTTAGAGTCATTTTAATGCCTGAAATAGGTCGAAATAGAAGCTTCTGAGTAGGAGAAAAAGTCTGTGAAAATTGAAATTTTGGTCACATTGAGGCTTTCAAAAGTAGTTATTCAACATGAGGCTCAATCCAATTGACATTTTGAATCAATTTTTTTACTGCCCAAAAAATCAATTTTCTGATGAAAAACGATGACCCGTGACCTGTCGAACTTTCTCCAGATGGTCAAAAATGGTAATTTTTTAAAGATTAATTTTTGGACTGTAAATGACTATTGCATGTGAATTAGAACTCTTGGAACTAAGTGTGTTTAGAGTCATTTAAATGCCTGAAATAGGTCGAAATAGAAGCTTCTGAGTAGGAGAAAAAGTCTGTAAAAATTGAAATTTTGGTCACATTGAGGCTTTAAAAAGTAGTTATTCAACATGAGGCTCAATCCAAATGACATTTTGAATCACTTTTTCTACAATCCAAAAAATCAATTTTCTGATGAAAATCGATGACCCGTGACCTGTCGAACTTTTTGCAGATGGTCAAAAATGGTAATTTTTTAAAGTTTAATTTTTGGACTGTAAATGACTATTGCATGTGAATTAGAACTCTTGGAACTAAAATAAGTGTGGTTAGAGTCATTTTAATGCCTGAAATAGGTCGAAATAGAGGCTTCTGAGTAGGAGAAAAAGTCTGTAAAAATGGCAATTTTGGTCACATTGAGGCTCTCAAAAGTAGTTATTCAACATGAGTCTTAATCCAAATGACATTTTGAATCAATTTTTCTACAGTACAAAAAATCAATTTTCTGATGAAAAACGATGACCCGTGACCTGTCAAATTTTTTCCAGATGGTCAAAAATTGTATTTTTTTTAAGTTTAATTTTTTACTGTAAATGACTATTGCATGTGAATTAGAACTCTTGGAACTAAAATAAGTGTGTTTAGAGTCATTTTAATGCCTGGAATAGGTCGAAATAGAGGCTTCTGAGTAGGAGAAAAAGTCTGTAAAAATGGCAATTTTGGTCACATTGAGGCTTTAAAAAGTGGTTATCCAACATGAGGCTCAATCAAAATGACATTTTGAATCAATTTTTCTACAGTCCAAAAAATCAATTTTCTGATGAAAAACGATGACCCGTGACCTGTCGAACTTTTTCCAGATGGTCAAAAATGGTAATTTTTTAAAGTTAAATTTTTGGACTGTAAATGACTATTGCATGTGAATTAGAACTCTTGGAACTAAAATAAGTGTGTTTAGAGTCATTTTAATGCCTGAAATAGGTCGAAATAGAATCTTCTGAGTAGGAGAAAAAGTCTGTAAAAATTGAAATTTTGGTCACATTGAGGCTTTAAAAAGTAGTTATTCAACATGAGGCTCAATCCAAATGACATTTTGAATCAATTTTTCTACAGTCCAAAAAATCAATTTTCTGATGAAAAACGATGACCCGTGACCTGTCGAACTTTCTCCAGATGGTCAAAAATGGTAATTTCTTTAAGTTTAAGTTTTTTGACTGTAAATGACTATTGCATGTGAATTATCACTTTTGGAACTAAAATAGGTGTGTTTAGAGTCATTTTAATGCCTGAAATAGGTCGAAATAGAAGCTTCTGAGTAGAAGAAAATGTCTCTAAAAATGGCAATTTTGGTCACATTGAGGCTTTAAAAAGTAGTTATTCAACATGAGGCTCAATCAAAATGACATTTTGAATCAAGTTTTCTACAGTCCAAAAAATCAATTTTCTGATGAAAAACGATGACCCGTGACCTGTCAAACTTTTTCCAGATGGTCAAAAATGGTAATTTTTTAAAGTTTAAGTCTTTGGACTGTAAATGACTATTGCATGTGAATTAGAACTCTTGGAACTAAAATACGTGTGTTTAGAGTCATTTTAATTCCTGAAATAGGTCGAAATAGAAGCTTCTGAGTAGGAGAAAAAGTCTGTAAAAATGGCAATTTTGGTCACATTGAGGCTTTAAAAAGTAGGTATTCAACATGAGGCTCAATCCAAATGAGATTTTGAATCAATTTTTCTACAATCCCAAAAATCAATTTTCTGATGAAAAACGATGACCCGTGACCTGTCGAACTTTTTCCAGATAGTCAAAAATGGTAATTTTTTAAAGTTTAATTTTTGGACTGTAAATGACTACTGCATGTGAATTCGAACTCTTGGAACTAAAATAAGTGTGTTTAGAGTCATTTTAATGCCTGAAATAGGTCGAAATAGAAGCTTCTGAGTAGGAGAAAAAGTCTGTGAAAATTGAAATTTTGGTCACATTGAGGCTTTCAAAAGTAGTTATTCAACATGAGGCTCAATCCAAATGACATTTTGAATCAATTTTTTTACTGCCCAAAAAATCAATTTTCTGATGAAAAACGATGACCCGTGACCTGTCGAACTTTCTCCAGATGGTCAAAAATGGTAATTTTTTAAAGATTAATTTTTGGACTGTAAATGACTATTGCATGTGAATTAGAACTCTTGGAACTAAGTGTGTTTAGAGTCATTTAAATGCCTGAAATAGGTCGAAATAGAAGCTTCTGAGTAGGAGAAAAAGTCTGTAAAAATTGAAATTTTGGTCACATTGAGGCTTTAAAAAGTAGTTATTCAACATGAGGCTCAATCCAAATGACATTTTGAATCAGTTTTTCTACAGTCCAAAAAATCAATTTTCTGATGAAAAACGATGACCCGTGACCTGTCGAACTTTTTCCAGATGGTCAAAAATGGTAATTTTTTAAAGTTACATTTTTGGACTGTAAATGACTATTGCATGTGAATTAGAACTCTTGGAACTAAAATAAGTGTGTTTAGAGTCATTTTAATGCCTGAAATAGGTCGAAATAGAAGCTTCTGAGTAGGAGAAAAAGTCTGTAAAAATTGAAATTTTGGTCACATTGAGGCTTTAAAAAGTAGTTCTTCAACATGAGGCTCAATCCAAATGACATTTTGAATCAATTTTTCTACAATCCAAAAAATCAATTTTCTGATGAAAAACGATGACCCGTGACCTGTCGAACTTTCTCCAGATGGTCAAAAATGGTAATTTCTTTAAGTTTAATTTTTGGACTGTAAATGACTATTGCATGTGAATTAGAACTCTTGGACCTAAAATAAGTGTGTTTATAGTCATTTTAATGCCTGAAATAGGTCAAAATAGAAGCTTCTGAGTAGGAGAAAAAGTCTGTAAAAATGGCAATTTTGGTCACATTGAGGCTTTAAAAAGTAGGTATTCAACATGAGGCTCAATCCAAATGACATTTTGAATCAATTTTTCTACAATCCAAAAAATCAATTTTCTGATGAAAATCGATGACCCGTGACCTGTCGAACTTTTTGCAGATGGTCAAAAATGGTAATTTTTTAAAGTTTAATTTTTGGACTGTAAATGACTATTGCATGTGAATTAGAACTCTTGGAACTAAAATAAGTTTGGTTAGAGTCATTTTAATGCCTGAAATAGGTCGAAATAGATGCTTCTGAGTAGGAGAAAAAGTCTGTAAAAATGGCAATTTTGGTCACATTGAGGCTCTCAAAAGTAGTTATTCAACATGAGTCTTAATCCAAATGACATTTTGAATCAATTTTTCTACAGTACAAAAAATCAATTTTCTGATGAAAAACGATGACCCGTGACCTGTCGAACTTTCTCCAGATGGTCAAAAATGGTAATTTCTTTAAGTTTAAGTTTTTTGACTGTAAATGACTATTGCATGTGAATTATCACTTTTGGAACTAAAATAGGTGTGTTTAGAGTCATTTTAATGCCTGAAATAGGTCGAAATAGAAGCTTCTGAGTAGGAGAAAATGTCTCTAAAAATGGCAATTTTGGTCACATTGAGGCTTTAAAAAGTAGTTATTCAACATGAGGCTCAACCAAAATGACATTTTGAATCAAGTTTTCTACAGTCCAAAAAATCAATTTTCTGATGAAAAATGATGACCCGTGACCTGTCGAACTTTTTCCAGATAGTCAAAAATGGTAATTTTTTAAAGTTAAATTTTTGGACTGTAAATGACTATTGCATGTGAATTAGAACTCTTGGAACTAAGTGTGTTTAGAGTCATTTTAATGCCTGAAATAGGTCGAAATAGAAGCTTCTGAGTAGGAGAAAAAGTCTGTAAAAATTGAAATTTTGGTCACATTGAGGCTTTAAAAAGTAGTTCTTCAACATGAGGCTCAATCCAAATGACATTTTGAATCAATTTTTCTACAGTCCAAAAAATCAATTTTCTGATGAAAAACGATGACCCGTGACCTGTCGAACTTTCTCCAGATGGTCAAAAATGGTAATTTCTTTAAGTTTAAGTTTTTTGACTGTAAATGACTATTGCATGTGAATTATCACTTTTGGAACTAAAATAGGTGTGTTTAGAGTCATTTTAATGCCTGAAATAGGTCGAAATAGAAGCTTCTGAGTAGGAGAAAATGTCTCTAAAAATGGCAATTTTGGTCACATTGAGGCTTTAAAAAGTAGTTATTCAACATGAGGCTCAATCAAAATGACATTTTGAATCAAGTTTTCTACAGTCCAAAAAATCAATTTTCTGATGAAAAATGATGACCCGTGACCTGTCGAACTTTTTCCAGATGGTCAAAAATGGTAATTTTTTAAAGTTACATTTTTGGACTGTAAATGACTATTGCATGTGAATTAGAACTCTTGGAACTAAAATAAGTGTGTTTAGAGTCATTTTAATGCCTGAAATAGGTCGAAATAGAAGCTTCTGAGTAGGAGAAAAAGTCCGTAAAAAATGAAATTGTGGTCACATTGAGGCTTTAAAAAGTAGTTACTCAACATGAGGCTCAATCCAAATGACATTTTGAATCAATTTTTCTACAATCCAAAAAATCAATTTTCTGATGAAAAACGATGACCCGTGACCTGTCAAACTTTTTCCAGATGGTCAAAAATGGTAATTTTTTTAAGTTAAATTTTTGGACTGTAAATGACTATTGCATGTGAATTAGAAATCTTGGAACTAAAATAAGTGTGTTTAGAGTCATTTTAATGCCTGAAATAGGTCGAAATAGAAGCTTCTGAGTAGGAGAAAAAGTCCGTAAAAATTGAAATTTTGGTCACATTGAGGCTTTAAAAAGTAGTTACTCAACATGAGGCTCAATCCAAATGACATTTTGAATCAATTTTTCTACAATCCAAAAAATCAATTTTCTGATGAAAAACGATGACCCGTGACCTGTCAAACTTTTTCCAGATGGTCAAAAATGGTAATTTTTTAAAGTTTAAGTCTTTGGACTGTAAATGACTATTGCATGTGAATTAGAACTCTTGGAACTAAAATACGTGTGTTTAGAGTCATTTTAATTCCTGAAATAGGTCGAAATAGAGGCTTCTGAGTAGGAGAAAAAGTCTGTAAAAATGGCAATTTTGGTCACATTGAGGCTTTAAAAAGTAGGTATTCAACATGAGGCTCAATCCAAATGAGATTTTGAATCAATTTTTCTACAATCCAAAAAATCAATTTTCTGATGAAAAACGATGACCCGTGACCTGTCGAACTTTTTCCAGATGGTCAAAAATGGTAATTTTTTAAAGTTTAATTTTTGGACTGTAAATGACTACTGCATGTGAATTCGAACTCTTGGAACTAAAATAAGTGTGTTTAGAGTCATTTTAATGCCTGAAATAGGTCGAAATAGAAGCTTCTGAGTAGGAGAAAAAGTCTGTGAAAATTGAAATTTTGGTCACATTGAGGCTTTCAAAAGTAGTTATTCAACATGAGGCTCAATCCACATGACATTTTGAATCAATTTTTTTACTGCCCAAAAAATCAATTTTCTGATGAAAAACGATGACCCGTGACCTGTCGAACTTTCTCCAGATGGTCAAAAATGGTAATTTTTTAAAGATCAATTTTTAGACTGTAAATGACTATTGCATGTGAATTAGAACTCTTGGAACTAAGTGTGTTTAGAGTCATTTAAATGCCTGAAATAGGTCGAAATAGAAGCTTCTGAGTAGGAGAAAAAGTCTGTAAAAATTGAAATTTTGGTCACATTGAGGCTTTAAAAAGTAGTTATTCAACATGAGGCTCAATCCAAATGACATTTTGAATCACTTTTTCTACAATCCAAAAAATCAATTTTCTGATGAAAATCGATGACCCGTGACCTGTCGAACTTTTTGCAGATGGTCAAAAATGGTAATTTTTTAAAGTTTAATTTTTGGACTGTAAATGACTATTGCATGTGAATTAGAACTCTTGGAACTAAAATAAGTGTGGTTAGAGTCATTTTAATGCCTGAAATAGGTCGAAATAGAGACTTCTGAGTAGGAGAAAAAGTCTGTAAAAATGGCAATTTTGGTCACATTGAGGCTCTCAAAAGTAGTTATTCAACATGAGTCTTAATCCAAATGACATTTTGAATCAATTTTTCTACAGTACAAAAAATCAATTTTCTGATGAAAAACGATGACCCGTGACCTGTCGAATTTTTTCCAGATGGTCAAAAATTGTATTTTTTTTAAGTTTAATTTTTTACTGTAAATGACTATTGCATGTGATTAGAACTCTTGGAACTAAAATAAGTGTGTTTAGAGTCATTTTAATGCCTGGAATAGGTCGAAATAGAGGCTTCTGAGTAGGAGAAAAAGTCTGTAAAAATGGCAATTTTGGTCACATTGAGGCTTTAAAAAGTGGTTATCCAACATGAGGCTCAATCAAAATGACATTTTGAATCAATTTTTCTACAGTCCAAAAAATCAATTTTCTGATGAAAAACGATGACCCGTGACCTGTCGAACTTTTTCCAGATGGTCAAAAATGGTAATTTTTTAAAGTTACATTTTTGGACTGTAAATGACTATTGCATGTGAATTTGAACTCTTGGAACTAAAATAAGTGTGTTTAGAGTCATTTTAATGCCTGAAATAGGTCGAAATAGAATCTTCTGAGTAGGAGAAAAAGTCTGTAAAAATTGAAATTTTGGTCACATTGAGGCTTTAAAAAGTAGTTATTCAACATGAGGCTCAATCCAAATGACATTTTGAATCAATTTTTCTACAGTCCAAAAAATCAATTTTCTGATGAAAAACGATGACCGAACTTTCTCCAGATGGTCAAAAATGGTAATTTCTTTAAGTTTAAGTTTTTTGACTGTAAATGACTATTGCATGTGAATTATCACTTTTGGAACTAAAATAGGTGTGTTTAGAGTCATTTTAATGCCTGAAATAGGTCGAAATAGAAGCTTCTGAGTAGAAGAAAATGTCTCTAAAAATGGCAATTTTGGTCACATTGAGGCTTTAAAAAGTAGTTATTCAACATGAGGCTCAATCAAAATGACATTTTGAATCAAGTTTTCTACAGTCCAAAAAATCAATTTTCTGATGAAAAACGATGACCCGTGACCTGTCAAACTTTTTCCAGATGGTCAAAAATGGTAATTTTTTAAAGTTTAAGTCTTTGGACTGTAAATGACTATTGCATGTGAATTAGAACTCTTGGAACTAAAATACGTGTGTTTAGAGTCATTTTAATTCCTGAAATAGGTCGAAATAGAAGCTTCTGAGTAGGAGAAAAAGTCTGTAAAAATGGCAATTTTGGTCACATTGAGGCTTTAAAAAGTAGGTATTCAACATGAGGCTCAATCCAAATGAGATTTTGAATCAATTTTTCTACAATCCCAAAAATCAATTTTCTGATGAAAAACGATGACCCGTGACCTGTCGAACTTTTTCCAGATAGTCAAAAATGGTAATTTTTTAAAGTTTAATTTTTGGACTGTAAATGACTACTGCATGTGAATTCGAACTCTTGGAACTAAAATAAGTGTGTTTAGAGTCATTTTAATGCCTGAAATAGGTCGAAATAGAAGCTTCTGAGTAGGAGAAAAAGTCTGTGAAAATTGAAATTTTGGTCACATTGAGGCTTTCAAAAGTAGTTATTCAACATGAGGCTCAATCCAAATGACATTTTGAATCAATTTTTTTACTGCCCAAAAAATCAATTTTCTGATGAAAAACGATGACCCGTGACCTGTCGAACTTTCTCCAGATGGTCAAAAATGGTAATTTTTTAAAGATTAATTTTTGGACTGTAAATGACTATTGCATGTGAATTAGAACTCTTGGAACTAAGTGTGTTTAGAGTCATTTAAATGCCTGAAATAGGTCGAAATAGAAGCTTCTGAGTAGGAGAAAAAGTCTGTAAAAATTGAAATTTTGGTCACATTGAGGCTTTAAAAAGTAGTTATTCAACATGAGGCTCAATCCAAATGACATTTTGAATCAATTTTTCTACAGTCCAAAAAATCAATTTTCTGATGAAAAACGATGACCCGTGACCTGTCGAACTTTTTCCAGATGGTCAAAAATGGTAATTTTTTAAAGTTACATTTTTGGACTGTAAATGACTATTGCATGTGAATTAGAACTCTTGGAACTAAAATAAGCGTGTTTAGAGTCATTTTAATGCCTGAAATAGGTCGAAATAGAAGCTTCTGAGTAGGAGAAAAAGTCTGTAAAAATTGAAATTTTGGTCACATTGAGGCTTTAAAAAGTAGTTCTTCAACATGAGGCTCAATCCAAATGACATTTTGAATCAATTTTTCTACAATCCAAAAAATCAATTTTCTGATGAAAAACGATGACCCGTGACCTGTCAAACTTTTTCCAGATGGTCAAAAATGGTAATTTTTTAAAGTTACATTTTTGGACTGTAAATGACTATTGCATGTGAATTAGAACTCTTGGAACTAAAATAAGTGTGTTTAGAGTCATTTTAATGCCTGAAATAGGTCGAAATAGAAGCTTCTGAGTAGGAGAAAAAGTCTGTAAAAATTGAAATTTTGGTCACATTGAGGCTTTAAAAAGTAGTTCTTCAACATGAGGCTCAATCCAAATGACATTTTGAATCAATTTTTCTACAATCCAAAAAATCAATTTTCTGATGAAAAACGATGACCCGTGACCTGTCGAACTTTCTTCAGATGGTCAAAAATGGTAATTTCTTTAAGTTTAATTTTTGGACTGTAAATGACTATTGCATGTGAATTAGAACTCTTGGACCTAAAATAAGTGTGTTTATAGTCATTTTAATGCCTGAAATAGGTCAAAATAGAAGCTTCTGAGTAGGAGAAAAAGTCTGTAAAAATGGCAATTTTGGTCACATTGAGGCTTTAAAAAGTAGGTATTCAACATGAGGCTCAATCCAAATGACATTTTGAATCAATTTTTCTACAATCCAAAAAATCAATTTTCTGATGAAAATCGATGACCCGTGACCTGTCGAACTTTTTGCAGATGGTCAAAAATGGTAATTTTTTAAAGTTTAGTTTTTGGACTGTAAATGACTATTGCATGTGAATTAGAACTCTTGGAACTAAAATAAGTTTGGTTAGAGTCATTTTAATGCCTGAAATAGGTCGAAATAGATGCTTCTGAGTAGGAGAAAAAGTCTGTAAAAATGGCAATTTTGGTCACATTGAGGCTCTCAAAAGTAGTTATTCAACATGAGTCTTAATCCAAATGACATTTTGAATCAATTTTTCTACAGTACAAAAAATCAATTTACTGATGAAAAACGATGACCCGTGACCTGTCGAACTTTTTCCAGATCGTCAAAAATTGTATTTTTTTGAAGTTTAATTTTTTACTGTAAATGACTATTGCATGTGAATTAGAACTCTTGGAACTAAAATAAGTGTGTTTATAGTCATTTTAATGCCTGAAATAGGTCAAAATAGAAGCTTCTGAGTAGGAGAAAAAGTCTGTAAAAATGGCAATTTTGGTCACATTGAGGCTTTAAAAAGTGGTTATCCAACATGAGGCTCAATCAAAATGACATTTTGAATCAATTTTTCTACAGTCCAAAAAATCAATTTTCTGATGAAAAATGATGACCTGTGACCTGTCGAACTTTTTCCAGATGGTCAAAAATGGTAATTTTTTAAAGTTAAATTTTTGGACTGTAAATGACTATTTCATGTGAATTAGAACTCTTGGAACTGAAATAAGTGTGTTTAGAGTCATTTTAATGCCTGAAATAGGTCGAAATAGAATCTTCTGAGTAGGAGAAAAAGTCTGTAAAAATTGAAATTTTGGTCACATTGAGGCTTTAAAAAGTAGTTCTTCAACATGAGGCTCAATCCAAATGACACTTTGAATCAATTTTTCTACAGTCCAAAAAATCAATTTTCTGATGAAAAACGATGACCCGTGACCTGTCGAACTTTCTCCAGATGGTCAAAAATGGTAATTTCTTTAAGTTTAAGTTTTTTGACTGTAAATGACTATTGCATGTGAATTATCACTTTTGGAACTAAAATAGGTGTGTTTAGAGTCATTTTAATGCCTGAAATAGGTCGAAATAGAAGCTTCTGAGTAGGAGAAAATGTCTCTAAAAATGGCAATTTTGGTCACATTGAGGCTTTAAAAAGTAGTTATTCAACATGAGGCTCAATCAAAATGACATTTTGAATCAAGTTTTCTACAGTCCAAAAAATCAATTTTCTGATGAAAAATGATGACCCGTGACCTGTCGAACTTTTTCCAGATGGTCAAAAATGGTAATTTTTTAAAGTTACATTTTTGGACTGTAAATGACTATTGCATGTGAATTAGAACTCTTGGAACTAAAATAAGTGTGTTTAGAGTCATTTTAATGCCTGAAATAGGTCGAAATAGAAGCTTCTGAGTAGGAGAAAAAGTCCGTAAAAAATGAAATTTTGGTCACATTGAGGCTTTAAAAAGTAGTTACTCAACATGAGGCTCAATCCAAATGACATTTTGAATCAATTTTTCTACAATCCAAAAAATCAATTTTCTGATGAAAAACGATGACCCGTGACCTGTCAAACTTTTTCCAGATGGTCAAAAATGGTAATTTTTTAAAGTTAAATTTTTGGACTGTAAATGACTATTGCATGTGAATTAGAAATCTTGGAACTAAAATAAGTGTGTTTAGAGTCATTTTAATGCCTGAAATAGGTCGAAATAGAAGCTTCTGAGTAGGAGAAAAAGTCCGTAAAAATTGAAATTTTGGTCACATTGAGGCTTTAAAAAGTAGTTACTCAACATGAGGCTCAATCCAAATGACATTTTGAATCAATTTTTCTACAATCCAAAAAATCAATTTTCTGATGAAAAACGATGACCCGTGACCTGTCAAACTTTTTCCAGATGGTCAAAAATGGTAATTTTTTAAAGTTTAAGTCTTTGGACTGTAAATGACTATTGCATGTGAATTAGAACTCTTGGAACTAAAATACGTGTGTTTAGAGTCATTTTAATTCCTGAAATAGGTCGAAATAGAGGCTTCTGAGTAGGAGAAAAAGTCTGTAAAAATGGCAATTTTGGTCACATTGAGGCTTTAAAAAGTAGGTATTCAACATGAGGCTCAATCCAAATGAGATTTTGAATCAATTTTTCTACAATCCAAAAAATCAATTTTCTGATGAAAAACGATGACCCGTGACCTGTCGAACTTTTTCCAGATGGTCAAAAATGGTAATTTTTTAAAGTTTAATTTTTGGACTGTAAATGACTACTGCATGTGAATTCGAACTCTTGGAACTAAAATAAGTGTGTTTAGAGTCATTTTAATGCCTGAAATAGGTCGAAATAGAAGCTTCTGAGTAGGAGAAAAAGTCTGTGAAAATTGAAATTTTGGTCACATTGAGGCTTTCAAAAGTAGTTATTCAACATGAGGCTCAATCCACATGACATTTTGAATCAATTTTTTTACTGCCCAAAAAATCAATTTTCTGATGAAAAACGATGACCCGTGACCTGTCGAACTTTCTCCAGATGGTCAAAAATGGTAATTTTTTAAAGATCAATTTTTAGACTGTAAATGACTATTGCATGTGAATTAGAACTCTTGGAACTAAGTGTGTTTAGAGTCATTTAAATGCCTGAAATAGGTCGAAATAGAAGCTTCTGAGTAGGAGAAAAAGTCTGTAAAAATTGAAATTTTGGTCACATTGAGGCTTTAAAAAGTAGTTATTCAACATGAGGCTCAATCCAAATGACATTTTGAATCACTTTTTCTACAATCCAAAAAATCAATTTTCTGATGAAAATCGATGACCCGTGACCTGTCGAACTTTTTGCAGATGGTCAAAAATGGTAATTTTTTAAAGTTTAATTTTTGGACTGTAAATGACTATTGCATGTGAATTAGAACTCTTGGAACTAAAATAAGTGTGGTTAGAGTCATTTTAATGCCTGAAATAGGTCGAAATAGAGACTTCTGAGTAGGAGAAAAAGTCTGTAAAAATGGCAATTTTGGTCACATTGAGGCTCTCAAAAGTAGTTATTCAACATGAGTCTTAATCCAAATGACATTTTGAATCAATTTTTCTACAGTACAAAAAATCAATTTTCTGATGAAAAACGATGACCCGTGACCTGTCGAATTTTTTCCAGATGGTCAAAAATTGTATTTTTTTTAAGTTTAATTTTTTACTGTAAATGACTATTGCATGTGAATTAGAACTCTTGGAACTAAAATAAGTGTGTTTAGAGTCATTTTAATGCCTGGAATAGGTCGAAATAGAGGCTTCTGAGTAGGAGAAAAAGTCTGTAAAAATGGCAATTTTGGTCACATTGAGGCTTTAAAAAGTGGTTATCCAACATGAGGCTCAATCAAAATGACATTTTGAATCAATTTTTCTACAGTCCAAAAAATCAATTTTCTGATGAAAAACGATGACCCGTGACCTGTCGAACTTTTTCCAGATGGTCAAAAATGGTAATTTTTTAAAGTTACATTTTTGGACTGTAAATGACTATTGCATGTGAATTTGAACTCTTGGAACTAAAATAAGTGTGTTTAGAGTCATTTTAATGCCTGAAATAGGTCGAAATAGAATCTTCTGAGTAGGAGAAAAAGTCTGTAAAAATTGAAATTTTGGTCACATTGAGGCTTTAAAAAGTAGTTATTCAACATGAGGCTCAATCCAAATGACATTTTGAATCAATTTTTCTACAGTCCAAAAAATCAATTTTCTGATGAAAAACGATGACCGAACTTTCTCCAGATGGTCAAAAATGGTAATTTCTTTAAGTTTAAGTTTTTTGACTGTAAATGACTATTGCATGTGAATTATCACTTTTGGAACTAAAATAGGTGTGTTTAGAGTCATTTTAATGCCTGAAATAGGTCGAAATAGAAGCTTCTGAGTAGAAGAAAATGTCTCTTAAAATGGCAATTTTGGTCACATTGAGGCTTTAAAAAGTAGTTATTCAACATGAGGCTCAATCAAAATGACATTTTGAATCAAGTTTTCTACAGTCCAAAAAATCAATTTTCTGATGAAAAACGATGACCCGTGACCTGTCAAACTTTTTCCAGATGGTCAAAAATGGTAATTTTTTAAAGTTTAAGTCTTTGGACTGTAAATGACTATTGCATGTGAATTAGAACTCTTGGAACTAAAATACGTGTGTTTAGAGTCATTTTAATTCCTGAAATAGGTCGAAATAGAAGCTTCTGAGTAGGAGAAAAAGTCTGTAAAAATGGCAATTTTGGTCACATTGAGGCTTTAAAAAGTAGGTATTCAACATGAGGCTCAATCCAAATGAGATTTTGAATCAATTTTTCTACAATCCCAAAAATCAATTTTCTGATGAAAAACGATGACCCGTGACCTGTCGAACTTTTTCCAGATAGTCAAAAATGGTAATTTTTTAAAGTTTAATTTTTGGACTGTAAATGACCACTGCATGTGAATTCGAACTCTTGGAACTAAAATAAGTGTGTTTAGAGTCATTTTAATGCCTGAAATAGGTCGAAATAGAAGCTTCTGAGTAGGAGAAAAAGTCTGTGAAAATTGAAATTTTGGTCACATTGAGGCTTTCAAAAGTAGTTATTCAACATGAGGCTCAATCCAAATGACATTTTGAATCAATTTTTTTACTGCCCAAAAAATCAATTTTCTGATGAAAAACGATGACCCGTGACCTGTCGAACTTTCTCCAGATGGTCAAAAATGGTAATTTTTTAAAGATTAATTTTTGGACTGTAAATGACTATTGCATGTGAATTAGAACTCTTGGAACTAAGTGTGTTTAGAGTCATTTAAATGCCTGAAATAGGTCGAAATAGAAGCTTCTGAGTAGGAGAAAAAGTCTGTAAAAATTGAAATTTTGGTCACATTGAGGCTTTAAAAAGTAGTTATTCAACATGAGGCTCAATCCAAATGACATTTTGAATCACTTTTTCTACAATCCAAAAAATCAATTTTCTGATGAAAATCGATGACCCGTGACCTGTCGAACTTTTTGCAGATGGTCAAAAATGGTAATTTTTTAAAGTTTAATTTTTGGACTGTAAATGACTATTGCATGTGAATTAGAACTCTTGGAACTAAAATAAGTGTGGTTAGAGTCATTTTAATGCCTGAAATAGGTCGAAATAGAGGCTTCTGAGTAGGAGAAAAAGTCTGTAAAAATGGCAATTTTGGTCACATTGAGGCTCTCAAAAGTAGTTATTCAACATGAGTCTTAATCCAAATGACATTTTGAATCAATTTTTCTACAGTACAAAAAATCAATTTTCTGATGAAAAACGATGACCCGTGACCTGTCAAATTTTTTCCAGATGGTCAAAAATTGTATTTTTTTTAAGTTTAATTTTTTACTGTAAATGACTATTGCATGTGAATTAGAACTCTTGGAACTAAAATAAGTGTGTTTAGAGTCATTTTAATGCCTGGAATAGGTCGAAATAGAGGCTTCTGAGTAGGAGAAAAAGTCTGTAAAAATGGCAATTTTGGTCACATTGAGGCTTTAAAAAGTGGTTATCCAACATGAGGCTCAATCAAAATGACATTTTGAATCAATTTTTCTACAGTCCAAAAAATCAATTTTCTGATGAAAAACGATGACCCGTGACCTGTCGAACTTTTTCCAGATGGTCAAAAATGGTAATTTTTTAAAGTTAAATTTTTGGACTGTAAATGACTATTGCATGTGAATTAGAACTCTTGGAACTAAAATAAGTGTGTTTAGAGTCATTTTAATGCCTGAAATAGGTCGAAATAGAATCTTCTGAGTAGGAGAAAAAGTCTGTAAAAATTGAAATTTTGGTCACATTGAGGCTTTAAAAAGTAGTTATTCAACATGAGGCTCAATCCAAATGACATTTTGAATCAATTTTTCTACAGTCCAAAAAATCAATTTTCTGATGAAAAACGATGACCCGTGACCTGTCGAACTTTCTCCAGATGGTCAAAAATGGTAATTTCTTTAAGTTTAAGTTTTTTGACTGTAAATGACTATTGCATGTGAATTATCACTTTTGGAACTAAAATAGGTGTGTTTAGAGTCATTTTAATGCCTGAAATAGGTCGAAATAGAAGCTTCTGAGTAGAAGAAAATGTCTCTAAAAATGGCAATTTTGGTCACATTGAGGCTTTAAAAAGTAGTTATTCAACATGAGGCTCAATCAAAATGACATTTTGAATCAAGTTTTCTACAGTCCAAAAAATCAATTTTCTGATGAAAAACGATGACCCGTGACCTGTCAAACTTTTTCCAGATGGTCAAAAATGGTAATTTTTTAAAGTTTAAGTCTTTGGACTGTAAATGACTATTGCATGTGAATTAGAACTCTTGGAACTAAAATACGTGTGTTTAGAGTCATTTTAATTCCTGAAATAGGTCGAAATAGAAGCTTCTGAGTAGGAGAAAAAGTCTGTAAAAATGGCAATTTTGGTCACATTGAGGCTTTAAAAAGTAGGTATTCAACATGAGGCTCAATCCAAATGAGATTTTGAATCAATTTTTCTACAATCCCAAAAATCAATTTTCTGATGAAAAACGATGACCCGTGACCTGTCGAACTTTTTCCAGATAGTCAAAAATGGTAATTTTTTAAAGTTTAATTTTTGGACTGTAAATGACTACTGCATGTGAATTCGAACTCTTGGAACTAAAATAAGTGTGTTTAGAGTCATTTTAATGCCTGAAATAGGTCGAAATAGAAGCTTCTGAGTAGGAGAAAAAGTCTGTGAAAATTGAAATTTTGGTCACATTGAGGCTTTCAAAAGTAGTTATTCAACATGAGGCTCAATCCAAATGACATTTTGAATCAATTTTTTTACTGCCCAAAAAATCAATTTTCTGATGAAAAACGATGACCCGTGACCTGTCGAACTTTCTCCAGATGGTCAAAAATGGTAATTTTTTAAAGATTAATTTTTGGACTGTAAATGACTATTGCATGTGAATTAGAACTCTTGGAACTAAGTGTGTTTAGAGTCATTTAAATGCCTGAAATAGGTCGAAATAGAAGCTTCTGAGTAGGAGAAAAAGTCTGTAAAAATTGAAATTTTGGTCACATTGAGGCTTTAAAAAGTAGTTATTCAACATGAGGCTCAATCCAAATGACATTTTGAATCAATTTTTCTACAGTCCAAAAAATCAATTTTCTGATGAAAAACGATGACCCGTGACCTGTCGAACTTTTTCCAGATGGTCAAAAATGGTAATTTTTTAAAGTTACATTTTTGGACTGTAAATGACTATTGCATGTGAATTAGAACTCTTGGAACTAAAATAAGTGTGTTTAGAGTCATTTTAATGCCTGAAATAGGTCGAAATAGAAGCTTCTGAGTAGGAGAAAAAGTCTGTAAAAATTGAAATTTTGGTCACATTGAGGCTTTAAAAAGTAGTTCTTCAACATGAGGCTCAATCCAAATGACATTTTGAATCAATTTTTCTACAATCCAAAAAATCAATTTTCTGATGAAAAACGATGACCCGTGACCTGTCGAACTTTCTCCAGATGGTCAAAAATGGTAATTTCTTTAAGTTTAATTTTTGGACTGTAAATGACTATTGCATGTGAATTAGAACTCTTGGACCTAAAATAAGTGTGTTTATAGTCATTTTAATGCCTGAAATAGGTCAAAATAGAAGCTTCTGAGTAGGAGAAAAAGTCTGTAAAAATGGCAATTTTGGTCACATTGAGGCTTTAAAAAGTAGGTATTCAACATGAGGCTCAATCCAAATGACATTTTGAATCAATTTTTCTACAATCCAAAAAATCAATTTTCTGATGAAAATCGATGACCCGTGACCTGTCGAACTTTTTGCAGATGGTCAAAAATGGTAATTTTTTAAAGTTTAATTTTTGGACTGTAAATGACTATTGCATGTGAATTAGAACTCTTGGAACTAAAATAAGTTTGGTTAGAGTCATTTTAATGCCTGAAATAGGTCGAAATAGATGCTTCTGAGTAGGAGAAAAAGTCTGTAAAAATGGCAATTTTGGTCACATTGAGGCTCTCAAAAGTAGTTATTCAACATGAGTCTTAATCCAAATGACATTTTGAATCAATTTTTCTACAGTACAAAAAATCAATTTTCTGATGAAAAACGATGACCCGTGACCTGTCGAACTTTCTCCAGATGGTCAAAAATGGTAATTTCTTTAAGTTTAAGTTTTTTGACTGTAAATGACTATTGCATGTGAATTATCACTTTTGGAACTAAAATAGGTGTGTTTAGAGTCATTTTAATGCCTGAAATAGGTCGAAATAGAAGCTTCTGAGTAGGAGAAAATGTCTCTAAAAATGGCAATTTTGGTCACATTGAGGCTTTAAAAAGTAGTTATTCAACATGAGGCTCAACCAAAATGACATTTTGAATCAAGTTTTCTACAGTCCAAAAAATCAATTTTCTGATGAAAAATGATGACCCGTGACCTGTCGAACTTTTTCCAGATAGTCAAAAATGGTAATTTTTTAAAGTTAAATTTTTGGACTGTAAATGACTATTGCATGTGAATTAGAACTCTTGGAACTAAGTGTGTTTAGAGTCATTTTAATGCCTGAAATAGGTCGAAATAGAAGCTTCTGAGTAGGAGAAAAAGTCTGTAAAAATTGAAATTTTGGTCACATTGAGGCTTTAAAAAGTAGTTCTTCAACATGAGGCTCAATCCAAATGACATTTTGAATCAATTTTTCTACAGTCCAAAAAATCAATTTTCTGATGAAAAACGATGACCCGTGACCTGTCGAACTTTCTCCAGATGGTCAAAAATGGTAATTTCTTTAAGTTTAAGTTTTTTGACTGTAAATGACTATTGCATGTGAATTATCACTTTTGGAACTAAAATAGGTGTGTTTAGAGTCATTTTAATGCCTGAAATAGGTCGAAATAGAAGCTTCTGAGTAGGAGAAAATGTCTCTAAAAATGGCAATTTTGGTCACATTGAGGCTTTAAAAAGTAGTTATTCAACATGAGGCTCAATCAAAATGACATTTTGAATCAAGTTTTCTACAGTCCAAAAAATCAATTTTCTGATGAAAAATGATGACCCGTGACCTGTCGAACTTTTTCCAGATGGTCAAAAATGGTAATTTTTTAAAGTTACATTTTTGGACTGTAAATGACTATTGCATGTGAATTAGAACTCTTGGAACTAAAATAAGTGTGTTTAGAGTCATTTTAATGCCTGAAATAGGTCGAAATAGAAGCTTCTGAGTAGGAGAAAAAGTCCGTAAAAAATGAAATTGTGGTCACATTGAGGCTTTAAAAAGTAGTTACTCAACATGAGGCTCAATCCAAATGACATTTTGAATCAATTTTTCTACAATCCAAAAAATCAATTTTCTGATGAAAAACGATGACCCGTGACCTGTCAAACTTTTTCCAGATGGTCAAAAATGGTAATTTTTTTAAGTTAAATTTTTGGACTGTAAATGACTATTGCATGTGAATTAGAAATCTTGGAACTAAAATAAGTGTGTTTAGAGTCATTTTAATGCCTGAAATAGGTCGAAATAGAAGCTTCTGAGTAGGAGAAAAAGTCCGTAAAAATTGAAATTTTGGTCACATTGAGGCTTTAAAAAGTAGTTACTCAACATGAGGCTCAATCCAAATGACATTTTGAATCAATTTTTCTACAATCCAAAAAATCAATTTTCTGATGAAAAACGATGACCCGTGACCTGTCAAACTTTTTCCAGATGGTCAAAAATGGTAATTTTTTAAAGTTTAAGTCTTTGGACTGTAAATGACTATTGCATGTGAATTAGAACTCTTGGAACTAAAATACGTGTGTTTAGAGTCATTTTAATTCCTGAAATAGGTCGAAATAGAGGCTTCTGAGTAGGAGAAAAAGTCTGTAAAAATGGCAATTTTGGTCACATTGAGGCTTTAAAAAGTAGGTATTCAACATGAGGCTCAATCCAAATGAGATTTTGAATCAATTTTTCTACAATCCAAAAAATCAATTTTCTGATGAAAAACGATGACCCGTGACCTGTCGAACTTTTTCCAGATGGTCAAAAATGGTAATTTTTTAAAGTTTAATTTTTGGACTGTAAATGACTACTGCATGTGAATTCGAACTCTTGGAACTAAAATAAGTGTGTTTAGAGTCATTTTAATGCCTGAAATAGGTCGAAATAGAAGCTTCTGAGTAGGAGAAAAAGTCTGTGAAAATTGAAATTTTGGTCACATTGAGGCTTTCAAAAGTAGTTATTCAACATGAGGCTCAATCCACATGACATTTTGAATCAATTTTTTTACTGCCCAAAAAATCAATTTTCTGATGAAAAACGATGACCCGTGACCTGTCGAACTTTCTCCAGATGGTCAAAAATGGTAATTTTTTAAAGATCAATTTTTAGACTGTAAATGACTATTGCATGTGAATTAGAACTCTTGGAACTAAGTGTGTTTAGAGTCATTTAAATGCCTGAAATAGGTCGAAATAGAAGCTTCTGAGTAGGAGAAAAAGTCTGTAAAAATTGAAATTTTGGTCACATTGAGGCTTTAAAAAGTAGTTATTCAACATGAGGCTCAATCCAAATGACATTTTGAATCACTTTTTCTACAATCCAAAAAATCAATTTTCTGATGAAAATCGATGACCCGTGACCTGTCGAACTTTTTGCAGATGGTCAAAAATGGTAATTTTTTAAAGTTTAATTTTTGGACTGTAAATGACTATTGCATGTGAATTAGAACTCTTGGAACTAAAATAAGTGTGGTTAGAGTCATTTTAATGCCTGAAATAGGTCGAAATAGAGACTTCTGAGTAGGAGAAAAAGTCTGTAAAAATGGCAATTTTGGTCACATTGAGGCTCTCAAAAGTAGTTATTCAACATGAGTCTTAATCCAAATGACATTTTGAATCAATTTTTCTACAGTACAAAAAATCAATTTTCTGATGAAAAACGATGACCCGTGACCTGTCGAATTTTTTCCAGATGGTCAAAAATTGTATTTTTTTTAAGTTTAATTTTTTACTGTAAATGACTATTGCATGTGAATTAGAACTCTTGGAACTAAAATAAGTGTGTTTAGAGTCATTTTAATGCCTGGAATAGGTCGAAATAGAGGCTTCTGAGTAGGAGAAAAAGTCTGTAAAAATGGCAATTTTGGTCACATTGAGGCTTTAAAAAGTGGTTATCCAACATGAGGCTCAATCAAAATGACATTTTGAATCAATTTTTCTACAGTCCAAAAAATCAATTTTCTGATGAAAAACGATGACCCGTGACCTGTCGAACTTTTTCCAGATGGTCAAAAATGGTAATTTTTTAAAGTTACATTTTTGGACTGTAAATGACTATTGCATGTGAATTTGAACTCTTGGAACTAAAATAAGTGTGTTTAGAGTCATTTTAATGCCTGAAATAGGTCGAAATAGAATCTTCTGAGTAGGAGAAAAAGTCTGTAAAAATTGAAATTTTGGTCACATTGAGGCTTTAAAAAGTAGTTATTCAACATGAGGCTCAATCCAAATGACATTTTGAATCAATTTTTCTACAGTCCAAAAAATCAATTTTCTGATGAAAAACGATGACCGAACTTTCTCCAGATGGTCAAAAATGGTAATTTCTTTAAGTTTAAGTTTTTTGACTGTAAATGACTATTGCATGTGAATTATCACTTTTGGAACTAAAATAGGTGTGTTTAGAGTCATTTTAATGCCTGAAATAGGTCGAAATAGAAGCTTCTGAGTAGAAGAAAATGTCTCTTAAAATGGCAATTTTGGTCACATTGAGGCTTTAAAAAGTAGTTATTCAACATGAGGCTCAATCAAAATGACATTTTGAATCAAGTTTTCTACAGTCCAAAAAATCAATTTTCTGATGAAAAACGATGACCCGTGACCTGTCAAACTTTTTCCAGATGGTCAAAAATGGTAATTTTTTAAAGTTTAAGTCTTTGGACTGTAAATGACTATTGCATGTGAATTAGAACTCTTGGAACTAAAATACGTGTGTTTAGAGTCATTTTAATTCCTGAAATAGGTCGAAATAGAAGCTTCTGAGTAGGAGAAAAAGTCTGTAAAAATGGCAATTTTGGTCACATTGAGGCTTTAAAAAGTAGGTATTCAACATGAGGCTCAATCCAAATGAGATTTTGAATCAATTTTTCTACAATCCCAAAAATCAATTTTCTGATGAAAAACGATGACCCGTGACCTGTCGAACTTTTTCCAGATAGTCAAAAATGGTAATTTTTTAAAGTTTAATTTTTGGACTGTAAATGACTACTGCATGTGAATTCGAACTCTTGGAACTAAAATAAGTGTGTTTAGAGTCATTTTAATGCCTGAAATAGGTCGAAATAGAAGCTTCTGAGTAGGAGAAAAAGTCTGTGAAAATTGAAATTTTGGTCACATTGAGGCTTTCAAAAGTAGTTATTCAACATGAGGCTCAATCCAAATGACATTTTGAATCAATTTTTTTACTGCCCAAAAAATCAATTTTCTGATGAAAAACGATGACCCGTGACCTGTCGAACTTTCTCCAGATGGTCAAAAATGGTAATTTTTTAAAGATTAATTTTTGGACTGTAAATGACTATTGCATGTGAATTAGAACTCTTGGAACTAAGTGTGTTTAGAGTCATTTAAATGCCTGAAATAGGTCGAAATAGAAGCTTCTGAGTAGGAGAAAAAGTCTGTAAAAATTGAAATTTTGGTCACATTGAGGCTTTAAAAAGTAGTTATTCAACATGAGGCTCAATCCAAATGACATTTTGAATCACTTTTTCTACAATCCAAAAAATCAATTTTCTGATGAAAATCGATGACCCGTGACCTGTCGAACTTTTTGCAGATGGTCAAAAATGGTAATTTTTTAAAGTTTAATTTTTGGACTGTAAATGACTATTGCATGTGAATTAGAACTCTTGGACCTAAAATAAGTGTGGTTAGAGTCATTTTAATGCCTGAAATAGGTCGAAATAGAGGCTTCTGAGTAGGAGAAAAAGTCTGTAAAAATTGCAATTTTGGTCACATTGAGGCTCTCAAAAGTAGTTATTCAACATGAGTCTTAATCCAAATGACATTTTGAATCAATTTTTCTACAGTACAAAAAATCAATTTTCTGATGAAAAACGATGACCCGTGACCTGTCAAATTTTTTCCAGATGGTCAAAAATTGTATTTTTTTTAAGTTTAATTTTTTACTGTAAATGACTATTGCATGTGAATTAGAACTCTTGGAACTAAAATAAGTGTGTTTAGAGTCATTTTAATGCCTGAAATAGGTCAAAATAGAAGCTTCTGAGTAGGAGAAAAAGTCTGTAAAAATGGCAATTTTGGTCACATTGAGGCTTTAAAAAGTAGGTATTCAACATGAGGCTCAATCCAAATGACATTTTGAATCAATTTTTCTACAATCCAAAAAATCAATTTTCTGATGAAAATCGATGACCCGTGACCTGTCGAACTTTTTGCAGATGGTCAAAAATGGTAATTTTTTAAAGTTTAATTTTTGGACTGTAAATGACTATTGCATGTGAATTAGAACTCTTGGAACTAAAATAAGTTTGGTTAGAGTCATTTTAATGCCTGAAATAGGTCGAAATAGATGCTTCTGAGTAGGAGAAAAAGTCTGTAAAAATGGCAATTTTGGTCACATTGAGGCTCTCAAAAGTAGTTATTCAACATGAGTCTTAATCCAAATGACATTTTGAATCAATTTTTCTACAGTACAAAAAATCAATTTTCTGATGAAAAACGATGACCCGTGACCTGTCGAACTTTCTCCAGATGGTCAAAAATGGTAATTTCTTTAAGTTTAAGTTTTTTGACTGTAAATGACTATTGCATGTGAATTATCACTTTTGGAACTAAAATAGGTGTGTTTAGAGTCATTTTAATGCCTGAAATAGGTCGAAATAGAAGCTTCTGAGTAGGAGAAAATGTCTCTAAAAATGGCAATTTTGGTCACATTGAGGCTTTAAAAAGTAGTTATTCAACATGAGGCTCAACCAAAATGACATTTTGAATCAAGTTTTCTACAGTCCAAAAAATCAATTTTCTGATGAAAAATGATGACCCGTGACCTGTCGAACTTTTTCCAGATAGTCAAAAATGGTAATTTTTTAAAGTTAAATTTTTGGACTGTAAATGACTATTGCATGTGAATTAGAACTCTTGGAACTAAGTGTGTTTAGAGTCATTTTAATGCCTGAAATAGGTCGAAATAGAAGCTTCTGAGTAGGAGAAAAAGTCTGTAAAAATTGAAATTTTGGTCACATTGAGGCTTTAAAAAGTAGTTCTTCAACATGAGGCTCAATCCAAATGACATTTTGAATCAATTTTTCTACAGTCCAAAAAATCAATTTTCTGATGAAAAACGATGACCCGTGACCTGTCGAACTTTCTCCAGATGGTCAAAAATGGTAATTTCTTTAAGTTTAAGTTTTTTGACTGTAAATGACTATTGCATGTGAATTATCACTTTTGGAACTAAAATAGGTGTGTTTAGAGTCATTTTAATGCCTGAAATAGGTCGAAATAGAAGCTTCTGAGTAGGAGAAAATGTCTCTAAAAATGGCAATTTTGGTCACATTGAGGCTTTAAAAAGTAGTTATTCAACATGAGGCTCAATCAAAATGACATTTTGAATCAAGTTTTCTACAGTCCAAAAAATCAATTTTCTGATGAAAAATGATGACCCGTGACCTGTCGAACTTTTTCCAGATGGTCAAAAATGGTAATTTTTTAAAGTTACATTTTTGGACTGTAAATGACTATTGCATGTGAATTAGAACTCTTGGAACTAAAATAAGTGTGTTTAGAGTCATTTTAATGCCTGAAATAGGTCGAAATAGAAGCTTCTGAGTAGGAGAAAAAGTCCGTAAAAAATGAAATTGTGGTCACATTGAGGCTTTAAAAAGTAGTTACTCAACATGAGGCTCAATCCAAATGACATTTTGAATCAATTTTTCTACAATCCAAAAAATCAATTTTCTGATGAAAAACGATGACCCGTGACCTGTCAAACTTTTTCCAGATGGTCAAAAATGGTAATTTTTTTAAGTTAAATTTTTGGACTGTAAATGACTATTGCATGTGAATTAGAAATCTTGGAACTAAAATAAGTGTGTGTAGAGTCATTTTAATGCCTGAAATAGGTCGAAATAGAAGCTTCTGAGTAGGAGAAAAAGTCCGTAAAAATTGAAATTTTGGTCACATTGAGGCTTTAAAAAGTAGTTACTCAACATGAGGCTCAATCCAAATGACATTTTGAATCAATTTTTCTACAATCCAAAAAATCAATTTTCTGATGAAAAACGATGACCCGTGACCTGTCAAACTTTTTCCAGATGGTCAAAAATGGTAATTTTTTAAAGTTTAAGTCTTTGGACTGTAAATGACTATTGCATGTGAATTAGAACTCTTGGAACTAAAATACGTGTGTTTAGAGTCATTTTAATTCCTGAAATAGGTCGAAATAGAGGCTTCTGAGTAGGAGAAAAAGTCTGTAAAAATGGCAATTTTGGTCACATTGAGGCTTTAAAAAGTAGGTATTCAACATGAGGCTCAATCCAAATGAGATTTTGAATCAATTTTTCTACAATCCAAAAAATCAATTTTCTGATGAAAAACGATGACCCGTGACCTGTCGAACTTTTTCCAGATGGTCAAAAATGGTAATTTTTTAAAGTTTAATTTTTGGACTGTAAATGACTACTGCATGTGAATTCGAACTCTTGGAACTAAAATAAGTGTGTTTAGAGTCATTTTAATGCCTGAAATAGGTCGAAATAGAAGCTTCTGAGTAGGAGAAAAAGTCTGTGAAAATTGAAATTTTGGTCACATTGAGGCTTTCAAAAGTAGTTATTCAACATGAGGCTCAATCCACATGACATTTTGAATCAATTTTTTTACTGCCCAAAAAATCAATTTTCTGATGAAAAACGATGACCCGTGACCTGTCGAACTTTCTCCAGATGGTCAAAAATGGTAATTTTTTAAAGATCAATTTTTAGACTGTAAATGACTATTGCATGTGAATTAGAACTCTTGGAACTAAGTGTGTTTAGAGTCATTTAAATGCCTGAAATAGGTCGAAATAGAAGCTTCTGAGTAGGAGAAAAAGTCTGTAAAAATTGAAATTTTGGTCACATTGAGGCTTTAAAAAGTAGTTATTCAACATGAGGCTCAATCCAAATGACATTTTGAATCACTTTTTCTACAATCCAAAAAATCAATTTTCTGATGAAAATCGATGACCCGTGACCTGTCGAACTTTTTGCAGATGGTCAAAAATGGTAATTTTTTAAAGTTTAATTTTTGGACTGTAAATGACTATTGCATGTGAATTAGAACTCTTGGAACTAAAATAAGTGTGGTTAGAGTCATTTTAATGCCTGAAATAGGTCGAAATAGAGACTTCTGAGTAGGAGAAAAAGTCTGTAAAAATGGCAATTTTGGTCACATTGAGGCTCTCAAAAGTAGTTATTCAACATGAGTCTTAATCCAAATGACATTTTGAATCAATTTTTCTACAGTACAAAAAATCAATTTTCTGATGAAAAACGATGACCCGTGACCTGTCGAATTTTTTCCAGATGGTCAAAAATTGTATTTTTTTTAAGTTTAATTTTTTACTGTAAATGACTATTGCATGTGAATTAGAACTCTTGGAACTAAAATAAGTGTGTTTAGAGTCATTTTAATGCCTGGAATAGGTCGAAATAGAGGCTTCTGAGTAGGAGAAAAAGTCTGTAAAAATGGCAATTTTGGTCACATTGAGGCTTTAAAAAGTGGTTATCCAACATGAGGCTCAATCAAAATGACATTTTGAATCAATTTTTCTACAGTCCAAAAAATCAATTTTCTGATGAAAAACGATGACCCGTGACCTGTCGAACTTTTTCCAGATGGTCAAAAATGGTAATTTTTTAAAGTTACATTTTTGGACTGTAAATGACTATTGCATGTGAATTTGAACTCTTGGAACTAAAATAAGTGTGTTTAGAGTCATTTTAATGCCTGAAATAGGTCGAAATAGAATCTTCTGAGTAGGAGAAAAAGTCTGTAAAAATTGAAATTTTGGTCACATTGAGGCTTTAAAAAGTAGTTATTCAACATGAGGCTCAATCCAAATGACATTTTGAATCAATTTTTCTACAGTCCAAAAAATCAATTTTCTGATGAAAAACGATGACCGAACTTTCTCCAGATGGTCAAAAATGGTAATTTCTTTAAGTTTAAGTTTTTTGACTGTAAATGACTATTGCATGTGAATTATCACTTTTGGAACTAAAATAGGTGTGTTTAGAGTCATTTTAATGCCTGAAATAGGTCGAAATAGAAGCTTCTGAGTAGAAGAAAATGTCTCTAAAAATGGCAATTTTGGTCACATTGAGGCTTTAAAAAGTAGTTATTCAA
This sequence comes from Triturus cristatus, assembly GCF_964204655.1. NCBI lineage: Eukaryota > Metazoa > Chordata > Amphibia > Caudata > Salamandridae > Triturus > Triturus cristatus. The sequence goes on from NC_140594.1 coordinate 837,087,043, forward strand.
CATGAGGCTCAATCAAAATGACATTTTGAATCAAGTTTTCTACAGTCCAAAAAATCAATTTTCTGATGAAAAACGATGACCCGTGACCTGTCAAACTTTTTCCAGATGGTCAAAAATGGTAATTTTTTAAAGTTTAAGTCTTTGGACTGTAAATGACTATTGCATGTGAATTAGAACTCTTGGAACTAAAATACGTGTGTTTAGAGTCATTTTAATTCCTGAAATAGGTCGAAATAGAAGCTTCTGAGTAGGAGAAAAAGTCTGTAAAAATGGCAATTTTGGTCACATTGAGGCTTTAAAAAGTAGGTATTCAACATGAGGCTCAATCCAAATGAGATTTTGAATCAATTTTTCTACAATCCCAAAAATCAATTTTCTGATGAAAAACGATGACCCGTGACCTGTCGAACTTTTTCCAGATAGTCAAAAATGGTAATTTTTTAAAGTTTAATTTTTGGACTGTAAATGACTACTGCATGTGAATTCGAACTCTTGGAACTAAAATAAGTGTGTTTAGAGTCATTTTAATGCCTGAAATAGGTCGAAATAGAAGCTTCTGAGTAGGAGAAAAAGTCTGTGAAAATTGAAATTTTGGTCACATTGAGGCTTTCAAAAGTAGTTATTCAACATGAGGCTCAATCCAAATGACATTTTGAATCAATTTTTTTACTGCCCAAAAAATCAATTTTCTGATGAAAAACGATGACCCGTGACCTGTCGAACTTTCTCCAGATGGTCAAAAATGGTAATTTTTTAAAGATTAATTTTTGGACTGTAAATGACTATTGCATGTGAATTAGAACTCTTGGAACTAAGTGTGTTTAGAGTCATTTAAATGCCTGAAATAGGTCGAAATAGAAGCTTCTGAGTAGGAGAAAAAGTCTGTAAAAATTGAAATTTTGGTCACATTGAGGCTTTAAAAAGTAGTTATTCAACATGAGGCTCAATCCAAATGACATTTTGAATCAATTTTTCTACAGTCCAAAAAATCAATTTTCTGATGAAAAACGATGACCCGTGACCTGTCGAACTTTTTCCAGATGGTCAAAAATGGTAATTTTTTAAAGTTACATTTTTGGACTGTAAATGACTATTGCATGTGAATTAGAACTCTTGGAACTAAAATAAGCGTGTTTAGAGTCATTTTAATGCCTGAAATAGGTCGAAATAGAAGCTTCTGAGTAGGAGAAAAAGTCTGTAAAAATTGAAATTTTGGTCACATTGAGGCTTTAAAAAGTAGTTCTTCAACATGAGGCTCAATCCAAATGACATTTTGAATCAATTTTTCTACAATCCAAAAAATCAATTTTCTGATGAAAAACGATGACCCGTGACCTGTCAAACTTTTTCCAGATGGTCAAAAATGGTAATTTTTTAAAGTTACATTTTTGGACTGTAAATGACTATTGCATGTGAATTAGAACTCTTGGAACTAAAATAAGTGTGTTTAGAGTCATTTTAATGCCTGAAATAGGTCGAAATAGAAGCTTCTGAGTAGGAGAAAAAGTCTGTAAAAATTGAAATTTTGGTCACATTGAGGCTTTAAAAAGTAGTTCTTCAACATGAGGCTCAATCCAAATGACATTTTGAATCAATTTTTCTACAATCCAAAAAATCAATTTTCTGATGAAAAACGATGACCCGTGACCTGTCGAACTTTCTTCAGATGGTCAAAAATGGTAATTTCTTTAAGTTTAATTTTTGGACTGTAAATGACTATTGCATGTGAATTAGAACTCTTGGACCTAAAATAAGTGTGTTTATAGTCATTTTAATGCCTGAAATAGGTCAAAATAGAAGCTTCTGAGTAGGAGAAAAAGTCTGTAAAAATGGCAATTTTGGTCACATTGAGGCTTTAAAAAGTAGGTATTCAACATGAGGCTCAATCCAAATGACATTTTGAATCAATTTTTCTACAATCCAAAAAATCAATTTTCTGATGAAAATCGATGACCCGTGACCTGTCGAACTTTTTGCAGATGGTCAAAAATGGTAATTTTTTAAAGTTTAATTTTTGGACTGTAAATGACTATTGCATGTGAATTAGAACTCTTGGAACTAAAATAAGTTGGTTAGAGTCATTTTAATGCCTGAAATAGGTCGAAATAGATGCTTCTGAGTAGGAGAAAAAGTCTGTAAAAATGGCAATTTTGGTCACATTGAGGCTCTCAAAAGTAGTTATTCAACATGAGTCTTAATCCAAATGACATTTTGAATCAATTTTTCTACAGTACAAAAAATCAATTTACTGATAAAAAACGATGACCCGTGACCTGTCGAACTTTTTCCAGATCGTCAAAAATTGTATTTTTTTGAAGTTTAATTTTTTACTGTAAATGACTATTGCATGTGAATTAGAACTCTTGGAACTAAAATAAGTGTGTTTATAGTCATTTTAATGCCTGAAATAGGTCAAAATAGAAGCTTCTGAGTAGGAGAAAAAGTCTGTAAAAATGGCAATTTTGGTCACATTGAGGCTTTAAAAAGTGGTTATCCAACATGAGGCTCAATCAAAATGACATTTTGAATCAATTTTTCTACAGTCCAAAAAATCAATTTTCTGATGAAAAATGATGACCGGTGACCTGTCGAACTTTTTCCAGATGGTCAAAAATGGTAATTTTTTAAAGTTAAATTTTTGGACTGTAAATGACTATTTCATGTGAATTAGAACTCTTGGAACTGAAATAAGTGTGTTTAGAGTCATTTTAATGCCTGAAATAGGTCGAAATAGAATCTTCTGAGTAGGAGAAAAAGTCTGTAAAAATTGAAATTTTGGTCACATTGAGGCTTTAAAAAGTAGTTCTTCAACATGAGGCTCAATCCAAATGACATTTTGAATCAATTTTTCTACAGTCCAAAAAATCAATTTTCTGATGAAAAACGATGACCCGTGACCTGTCGAACTTTCTCCAGATGGTCAAAAATGGTAATTTCTTTAAGTTTAAGTTTTTTGACTGTAAATGACTATTGCATGTGAATTATCACTTTTGGAACTAAAATAGGTGTGTTTAGAGTCATTTTAATGCCTGAAATAGGTCGAAATAGAAGCTTCTGAGTAGGAGAAAATGTCTCTAAAAATGGCAATTTTGGTCACATTGAGGCTTTAAAAAGTAGTTATTCAACATGAGGCTCAATCAAAATGACATTTTGAATCAAGTTTTCTACAGTCCAAAAAATCAATTTTCTGATGAAAAATGATGACCCGTGACCTGTCGAACTTTTTCCAGATGGTCAAAAATGGTAATTTTTTAAAGTTACATTTTTGGACTGTAAATGACTATTGCATGTGAATTAGAACTCTTGGAACTAAAATAAGTGTGTTTAGAGTCATTTTAATGCCTGAAATAGGTCGAAATAGAAGCTTCTGAGTAGGAGAAAAAGTCCGTAAAAAATGAAATTTTGGTCACATTGAGGCTTTAAAAAGTAGTTACTCAACATGAGGCTCAATCCAAATGACATTTTGAATCAATTTTTCTACAATCCAAAAAATCAATTTTCTGATGAAAAACGATGACCCGTGACCTGTCAAACTTTTTCCAGATGGTCAAAAATGGTAATTTTTTAAAGTTAAATTTTTGGACTGTAAATGACTATTGCATGTGAATTAGAAATCTTGGAACTAAAATAAGTGTGTTTAGAGTCATTTTAATGCCTGAAATAGGTCGAAATAGAAGCTTCTGAGTAGGAGAAAAAGTCCGTAAAAATTGAAATTTTGGTCACATTGAGGCTTTAAAAAGTAGTTACTCAACATGAGGCTCAATCCAAATGACATTTTGAATCAATTTTTCTACAATCCAAAAAATCAATTTTCTGATGAAAAACGATGACCCGTGACCTGTCAAACTTTTTCCAGATGGTCAAAAATGATAATTTTTTAAAGTTTAAGTCTTTGGACTGTAAATGACTATTGCATGTGAATTAGAACTCTTGGAACTAAAATACGTGTGTTTAGAGTCATTTTAATTCCTGAAATAGGTCGAAATAGAGGCTTCTGAGTAGGAGAAAAAGTCTGTAAAAATGGCAATTTTGGTCACATTGAGGCTTTAAAAAGTAGGTATTCAACATGAGGCTCAATCCAAATGAGATTTTGAATCAATTTTTCTACAATCCAAAAAATCAATTTTCTGATGAAAAACGATGACCCGTGACCTGTCGAACTTTTTCCAGATGGTCAAAAATGGTAATTTTTTAAAGTTTAATTTTTGGACTGTAAATGACTACTGCATGTGAATTCGAACTCTTGGAACTAAAATAAGTGTGTTTAGAGTCATTTTAATGCCTGAAATAGGTCGAAATAGAAGCTTCTGAGTAGGAGAAAAAGTCTGTGAAAATTGAAATTTTGGTCACATTGAGGCTTTCAAAAGTAGTTATTCAACATGAGGCTCAATCCACATGACATTTTGAATCAATTTTTTTACTGCCCAAAAAATCAATTTTCTGATGAAAAACGATGACCCGTGACCTGTCGAACTTTCTCCAGATGGTCAAAAATGGTAATTTTTTAAAGATCAATTTTTAGACTGTAAATGACTATTGCATGTGAATTAGAACTCTTGGAACTAAGTGTGTTTAGAGTCATTTAAATGCCTGAAATAGGTCGAAATAGAAGCTTCTGAGTAGGAGAAAAAGTCTGTAAAAATTGAAATTTTGGTCACATTGAGGCTTTAAAAAGTAGTTATTCAACATGAGGCTCAATCCAAATGACATTTTGAATCACTTTTTCTACAATCCAAAAAATCAATTTTCTGATGAAAATCGATGACCCGTGACCTGTCGAACTTTTTGCAGATGGTCAAAAATGGTAATTTTTTAAAGTTTAATTTTTGGACTGTAAATGACTATTGCATGTGAATTAGAACTCTTGGAACTAAAATAAGTGTGGTTAGAGTCATTTTAATGCCTGAAATAGGTCGAAATAGAGACTTCTGAGTAGGAGAAAAAGTCTGTAAAAATGGCAATTTTGGTCACATTGAGGCTCTCAAAAGTAGTTATTCAACATGAGTCTTAATCCAAATGACATTTTGAATCAATTTTTCTACAGTACAAAAAATCAATTTTCTGATGAAAAACGATGACCCGTGACCTGTCGAATTTTTTCCAGATGGTCAAAAATTGTATTTTTTTTAAGTTTAATTTTTTACTGTAAATGACTATTGCATGTGAATTAGAACTCTTGGAACTAAAATAAGTGTGTTTAGAGTCATTTTAATGCCTGAAATAGGTCGAAATAGAATCTTCTGAGTAGGAGAAAAAGTCTGTAAAAATTGAAATTTTGGTCACATTGAGGCTTTAAAAAGTAGTTATTCAACATGAGGCTCAATCCAAATGACATTTTGAATCAATTTTTCTACAGTCCAAAAAATCAATTTTCTGATGAAAAACGATGACCCGTGACCTGTCGAACTTTCTCCAGATGGTCAAAAATGGTAATTTCTTTAAGTTTAAGTTTTTTGACTGTAAATGACTATTGCATGTGAATTATCACTTTTGGAACTAAAATAGGTGTGTTTAGAGTCATTTTAATGCCTGAAATAGGTCGAAATAGAAGCTTCTGAGTAGAAGAAAATGTCTCTAAAAATGGCAATTTTGGTCACATTGAGGCTTTAAAAAGTAGTTATTCAACATGAGGCTCAATCAAAATGACATTTTGAATCAAGTTTTCTACAGTCCAAAAAATCAATTTTCTGATGAAAAACGATGACCCGTGACCTGTCAAACTTTTTCCAGATGGTCAAAAATGGTAATTTTTTAAAGTTTAAGTCTTTGGACTGTAAATGACTATTGCATGTGAATTAGAACTCTTGGAACTAAAATACGTGTGTTTAGAGTCATTTTAATTCCTGAAATAGGTCGAAATAGAAGCTTCTGAGTAGGAGAAAAAGTCTGTAAAAATGGCAATTTTGGTCACATTGAGGCTTTAAAAAGTAGGTATTCAACATGAGGCTCAATCCAAATGAGATTTTGAATCAATTTTTCTACAATCCCAAAAATCAATTTTCTGATGAAAAACGATGACCCGTGACCTGTCGAACTTTTTCCAGATAATCAAAAATGGTAATTTTTTAAAGTTTAATTTTTGGACTGTAAATGACTACTGCATGTGAATTCGAACTCTTGGAACTAAAATAAGTGTGTTTAGAGTCATTTTAATGCCTGAAATAGGTCGAAATAGAAGCTTCTGAGTAGGAGAAAAAGTCTGTGAAAATTGAAATTTTGGTCACATTGAGGCTTTCAAAAGTAGTTATTCAACATGAGGCTCAATCCAAATGACATTTTGAATCAATTTTTTTACTGCCCAAAAAATCAATTTTCTGATGAAAAACGATGACCCGTGACCTGTCGAACTTTCTCCAGATGGTCAAAAATGGTAATTTTTTAAAGTTACATTTTTGGACTGTAAATGACTATTGCATGTGAATTAGAACTCTTGGAACTAAAATAAGCGTGTTTAGAGTCATTTTAATGCCTGAAATAGGTCGAAATAGAAGCTTCTGAGTAGGAGAAAAAGTCTGTAAAAATTGAAATTTTGGTCACATTGAGGCTTTAAAAAGTAGTTCTTCAACATGAGGCTCAATCCAAATGACATTTTGAATCAATTTTTCTACAATCCAAAAAATCAATTTTCTGATGAAAAACGATGACCCGTGACCTGTCGAACTTTTTCCAGATGGTCAAAAATGGTAATTTTTTAAAGTTACATTTTTGGACTGTAAATGACTATTGCATGTGAATTAGAACTCTTGGAACTAAGTGTGTTTAGAGTCATTTAAATGCCTGAAATAGGTCGAAATAGAAGCTTCTGAGTAGGAGAAAAAGTCTGTAAAAATTGAAATTTTGGTCACATTGAGGCTTTAAAAAGTAGTTATTCAACATGAGGCTCAATCCAAATGACATTTTGAATCAATTTTTCTACAGTCCAAAAAATCAATTTTCTGATGAAAAACGATGACCCGTGACCTGTCGAACTTTTTCCAGATGGTCAAAAATGGTAATTTTTTAAAGTTACATTTTTGGACTGTAAATGACTATTGCATGTGAATTAGAACTCTTGGAACTAAAATAAGCGTGTTTAGAGTCATTTTAATGCCTGAAATAGGTCGAAATAGAAGCTTCTGAGTAGGAGAAAAAGTCTGTAAAAATTGAAATTTTGGTCACATTGAGGCTTTAAAAAGTAGTTCTTCAACATGAGGCTCAATCCAAATGACATTTTGAATCAATTTTTCTACAATCCAAAAAATCAATTTTCTGATGAAAAACGATGACCCGTGACCTGTCGAACTTTTTCCAGATGGTCAAAAATGGTAATTTTTTAAAGTTACATTTTTGGACTGTAAATGACTATTGCATGTGAATTAGAACTCTTGGAACTAAAATAAGTGTGTTTAGAGTCATTTTAATGCCTGAAATAGGTCGAAATAGAAGCTTCTGAGTAGGAGAAAAAGTCTGTAAAAATTGAAATTTTGGTCACATTGAGGCTTTAAAAAGTAGTTCTTCAACATGAGGCTCAATCCAAATGACATTTTGAATCAATTTTTCTACAATCCAAAAAATCAATTTTCTGATGAAAAACGATGACCCGTGACCTGTCGAACTTTCTTCAGATGGTCAAAAATGGTAATTTCTTTAAGTTTAATTTTTGGACTGTAAATGACTATTGCATGTGAATTAGAACTCTTGGACCTAAAATAAGTGTGTTTATAGTCATTTTAATGCCTGAAATAGGTCAAAATAGAAGCTTCTGAGTAGGAGAAAAAGTCTGTAAAAATGGCAATTTTGGTCACATTGAGGCTTTAAAAAGTAGGTATTCAACATGAGGCTCAATCCAAATGACATTTTGAATCAATTTTTCTACAATCCAAAAAATCAATTTTCTGATGAAAATCGATGACCCGTGACCTGTCGAACTTTTTGCAGATGGTCAAAAATGGTAATTTTTTAAAGTTTAATTTTTGGACTGTAAATGACTATTGCATGTGAATTAGAACTCTTGGAACTAAAATAAGTTTGGTTAGAGTCATTTTAATGCCTGAAATAGGTCGAAATAGATGCTTCTGAGTAGGAGAAAAAGTCTGTAAAAATTGAAATTTTGGTCACATTGAGGCTTTAAAAAGTAGTTATTCAACATGAGGCTCAATCCAAATGACATTTTGAATCAATTTTTCTACAGTACAAAAAATCAATTTACTGATGAAAAATGATGACCTGTGACCTGTCGAACTTTTTCCAGATGGTCAAAAATGGTAATTTTTTAAAGTTAAATTTTTGGACTGTAAATGACTATTTCATGTGAATTAGAACTCTTGGAACTGAAATAAGTGTGTTTAGAGTCATTTTAATGCCTGAAATAGGTCGAAATAGAATCTTCTGAGTAGGGGAAAAAGTCTGTAAAAATTGAAATTTTGGTCACATTGAGGCTTTAAAAAGTAGTTATTCAACATGAGGCTCAATCCAAATGACATTTTGAATCAATTTTTCTACAGTCCAAAAAATCAATTTTCTGATGAAAAACGATGACCCGTGACCTGTCGAACTTTCTCCAGATGGTCAAAAATGGTAATTTCTTTAAGTTTAAGTTTTTTGACTGTAAATGACTATTGCATGTGAATTATCACTTTTGGAACTAAAATAGGTGTGTTTAGAGTCATTTTAATGCCTGAAATAGGTCGAAATAGAAGCTTCTGAGTAGGAGAAAATGTCTCTAAAAATGGCAATTTTGGTCACATTGAGGCTTTAAAAAGTAGTTATTCAACATGAGGCTCAATCAAAATGACATTTTGAATCAAGTTTTCTACAGTCCAAAAAATCAATTTTCTGATGAAAAATGATGACCCGTGACCTGTCGAACTTTTTCCAGATAGTCAAAAATGGTAATTTTTTAAAGTTAAATTTTTGGACTGTAAATGACTATTGCATGTGAATTAGAACTCTTGGAACTAAGTGTGTTTAGAGTCATTTTAATGCCTGAAATAGGTCGAAATAGAAGCTTCTGAGTAGGAGAAAAAGTCTGTAAAAATTGAAATTTTGGTCACATTGAGGCTTTAAAAAGTAGTTCTTCAACATGAGGCTCAATCCAAATGACATTTTGAATCAATTTTTCTACAGTCCAAAAAATCAATTTTCTGATGAAAAATGATGACCCGTGACCTGTCGAACTTTCTCCAGATGGTCAAAAATGGTAATTTCTTTAAGTTTAAGTTTTTTGGCTGTAAATGACTATTGCATGTGAATTATCACTTTTGGAACTAAAATAGGTGTGTTTAGAGTCATTTTAATGCCTGAAATAGGTCGAAATAGAAGCTTCTGAGTAGGAGAAAATGTCTCTAAAAATGGCAATTTTGGTCACATTGAGGCTTTAAAAAGTAGTTATTCAACATGAGGCTCAATCAAAATGACATTTTGAATCAAGTTTTCTACAGTCCAAAAAATCAATTTTCTGATGAAAAATGATGACCCGTGACCTGTCGAACTTTTTCCAGATGGTCAAAAATGGTAATTTTTTAAAGTTACATTTTTGGACTGTAAATGACTATTGCATGTGAATTAGAACTCTTGGAACTAAAATAAGTGTGTTTAGAGTCATTTTAATGCCTGAAATATGTCGAAATAGAAGCTTCTGAGTAGGAGAAAAAGTCCGTAAAAAATGAAATTTTGGTCACATTGAGGCTTTAAAAAGTAGTTACTCAACATGAGGCTCAATCCAAATGACATTTTGAATCAATTTTTCTACAATCCAAAAAATCAATTTTCTGATGAAAAACGATGACCCGTGACCTGTCAAACTTTTTCCAGATGGTCAAAAATGGTAATTTTTTAAAGTTAAATTTTTGGACTGTAAATGACTATTGCATGTGAATTAGAAATCTTGGAACTAAAATAAGTGTGTTTAGAGTCATTTTAATGCCTGAAATAGGTCGAAATAGAAGCTTCTGAGTAGGAGAAAAAGTCCGTAAAAATTGAAATTTTGGTCACATTGAGGCTTTAAAAAGTAATTACTCAACATGAGGCTCAATCCAAATGACATTTTGAATCAATTTTTCTACAATCCAAAAAATCAATTTTCTGATGAAAAACGATGACCCGTGACCTGTCAAACTTTTTCCAGATGGTCAAAAATGGTAATTTTTTAAAGTTTAAGTCTTTGGACTGTAAATGACTATTGCATGTGAATTAGAACTCTTGGAACTAAAATACGTGTGTTTAGAGTCATTTTAATTCCTGAAATAGGTCGAAATAGAGGCTTCTGAGTAGGAGAAAAAGTCTGTAAAAATGGCAATTTTGGTCACATTGAGGCTTTAAAAAGTAGGTATTCAACATGAGGCTCAATCCAAATGAGATTTTGAATCAATTTTTCTACAATCCAAAAAATCAATTTTCTGATGAAAAACGATGACCCGTGACCTGTCGAACTTTTTCCAGATGGTCAAAAATGGTAATTTTTTAAAGTTTAATTTTTGGACTGTAAATGACTACTGCATTTGAATTCGAACTCTTGGAACTAAAATAAGTGTATTTAGAGTCATTTTAATGCCTGAAATAGGTCGAAATAGAAGCTTCTGAGTAGGAGAAAAAGTCTGTGAAAATTGAAATTTTGGTCACATTGAGGCTTTCAAAAGTAGTTATTCAACATGAGGCTCAATCCACATGACATTTTGAATCAATTTTTTTACTGCCCAAAAAATCAATTTTCTGATGAAAAACGATGACCCGTGACCTGTCGAACTTTCTCCAGATGGTCAAAAATGGTAATTTTTTAAAGATCAATTTTTAGACTGTAAATGACTATTGCATGTGAATTAGAACTCTTGGAACTAAGTGTGTTTAGAGTCATTTAAATGCCTGAAATAGGTCGAAATAGAAGCTTCTGAGTAGGAGAAAAAGTCTGTAAAAATTGAAATTTTGGTCACATTGAGGCTTTAAAAAGTAGTTATTCAACATGAGGCTCAATCCAAATGACATTTTGAATCACTTTTTCTACAATCCAAAAAATCAATTTTCTGATGAAAATCGATGACCCGTGACCTGTCGAACTTTTTGCAGATGGTCAAAAATGGTAATTTTTTAAAGTTTAATTTTTGGACTGTAAATGACTATTGCATGTGAATTAGAACTCTTGGAACTAAAATAAGTGTGGTTAGAGTCATTTTAATGCCTGAAATAGGTCGAAATAGAGGCTTCTGAGTAGGAGAAAAAGTCTGTAAAAATGGCAATTTTGGTCACATTGAGGCTCTCAAAAGTAGTTATTCAACATGAGTCTTAATCCAAATGACATTTTGAATCAATTTTTCTACAGTACAAAAAATCAATTTTCTGATGAAAAACGATGACCCGTGACCTGTCGAATTTTTTCCAGATGGTCAAAAATTGTATTTTTTTTAAGTTTAATTTTTTACTGTAAATGACTATTGCATGTGAATTAGAACTCTTGGAACTAAAATAAGTGTGTTTAGAGTCATTTTAATGCCTGGAATAGGTCGAAATAGAGGCTTCTGAGTAGGAGAAAAAGTCTGTAAAAATGGCAATTTTGGTCACATTGAGGCTTTAAAAAGTGGTTATCCAACATGAGGCTCAATCAAAATGACATTTTGAATCAATTTTTCTACAGTCCAAAAAATCAATTTTCTGATGAAAAACGATGACCCGTGACCTGTCGAACTTTTTCCAGATGGTCAAAAATGGTAATTTTTTAAAGTTAAATTTTTGGACTGTAAATGACTATTGCATGTGAATTAGAACTCTTGGAACTAAAATAAGTGTGTTTAGAGTCATTTTAATGCCTGAAATAGGTCGAAATAGAATCTTCTGAGTAGGAGAAAAAGTCTGTAAAAATTGAAATTTTGGTCACATTGAGGCTTTAAAAAGTAGTTATTCAACATGAGGCTCAATCCAAATGACATTTTGAATCAATTTTTCTACAGTCCAAAAAATCAATTTTCTGATGAAAAACGATGACCCGTGACCTGTCGAACTTTATCCAGATGGTCAAAAATGGTAATTTCTTTAAGTTTAAGTTTTTTGACTGTAAATGACTATTGCATGTGAATTATAACTTTTGGAACTAAAATAGGTGTGTTTAGAGTCATATTAATGCCTGAAATAGGTCGAAATAGAAGCTTCTGAGTAGAAGAAAATGTCTCTAAAAATGGCAATTTTGGTCACATTGAGGCTTTAAAAAGTAGTTATTCAACATGAGGCTCAATCAAAATGACATTTTGAATCAAGTTTTCTACAGTCCAAAAAATCAATTTTCTGATGAAAAACGATGACCCGTGACCTGTCAAACTTTTTCCAGATGGTCAAAAATGGTAATTTTTTAAAGTTTAAGTCTTTGGACTGTAAATGACTATTGCATGTGAATTAGAACTCTTGGAACTAAAATACGTGTGTTTAGAGTCATTTTAATTCCTGAAATAGGTCGAAATAGAAGCTTCTGAGTAGGAGAAAAAGTCTGTAAAAATGGCAATTTTGGTCACATTGAGGCTTTAAAAAGTAGGTATTCAACATGAGGCTCAATCCAAATGAGATTTTGAATCAATTTTTCTACAATCCCAAAAATCAATTTTCTGATGAAAAACGATGACCCGTGACCTGTCGAACTTTTTCCAGATAGTCAAAAATGGTAATTTTTTCAAGTTTAATTTTTGGACTGTAAATGACTACTGCATGTGAATTCGAACTCTTGGAACTAAAATAAGTGTGTTTAGAGTCATTTTAATGCCTGAAATAGGTCGAAATAGAGACTTCTGAGTAGGAGAAAAAGTCTGTAAAAATGGCAATTTTGGTCACATTGAGGCTCTCAAAAGTAGTTATTCAACATGAGTCTTAATCCAAATGACATTTTGAATCAATTTTTCTACAGTACAAAAAATCAATTTTCTGATGAAAAACGATGACCCGTGACCTGTCGAATTTTTTCCAGATGGTCAAAAATTGTATTTTTTTTAAGTTTAATTTTTTACTGTAAATGACTATTGCATGTGAATTAGAACTCTTGGAACTAAAATAAGTGTGTTTAGAGTCATTTTAATGCCTGGAATAGGTCGAAATAGAGGCTTCTGAGTAGGAGAAAAAGTCTGTAAAAATGGCAATTTTGGTCACATTGAGGCTTTAAAAAGTGGTTATCCAACATGAGGCTCAATCAAAATGACATTTTGAATCAATTTTTCTACAGTCCAAAAAATCAATTTTCTGATGAAAAACGATGACCCGTGACCTGTCGAACTTTTTCCAGATGGTCAAAAATGGTAATTTTTTAAAGTTACATTTTTGGACTGTAAATGACTATTGCATGTGAATTTGAACTCTTGGAACTAAAATAAGTGTGTTTAGAGTCATTTTAATGCCTGAAATAGGTCGAAATAGAATCTTCTGAGTAGGAGAAAAAGTCTGTAAAAATTGAAATTTTGGTCACATTGAGGCTTTAAAAAGTAGTTATTCAACATGAGGCTCAATCCAAATGACATTTTGAATCAATTTTTCTACAGTCCAAAAAATCAATTTTCTGATGAAAAACGATGACCGAACTTTCTCCAGATGGTCAAAAATGGTAATTTCTTTAAGTTTAAGTTTTTTGACTGTAAATGACTATTGCATGTGAATTATCACTTTTGGAACTAAAATAGTTGTGTTTAGAGTCATTTTAATGACTGAAATAGGTCGAAATAGAAGCTTCTGAGTAGAAGAAAATGTCTCTAAAAATGGCAATTTTGGTCACATTGAGGCTTTAAAAAGTAGTTATTCAACATGAGGCTCAATCAAAATGACATTTTGAATCAAGTTTTCTACAGTCCAAAAAATCAATTTTCTGATGAAAAACGATGACCCGTGACCTGTCAAACTTTTTCCAGATGGTCAAAAATGGTAATTTTTTAAAGTTTAAGTCTTTGGACTGTAAATGACTATTGCATGTGAATTAGAACTCTTGGAACTAAAATACGTGTGTTTAGAGTCATTTTAATTCCTGAAATAGGTCGAAATAGAAGCTTCTGAGTAGGAGAAAAAGTCTGTAAAAATGGCAATTTTGGTCACATTGAGGCTTTAAAAAGTAGGTATTCAACATGAGGCTCAATCCAAATGAGATTTTGAATCAATTTTTCTACAATCCCAAAAATCAATTTTCTGATGAAAAACGATGACCCGTGACCTGTCGAACTTTTTCCAGATAGTCAAAAATGGTAATTTTTTAAAGTTTAATTTTTGGACTGTAAATGACTACTGCATGTGAATTCGAACTCTTGGAACTAAAATAAGTGTGTTTAGAGTCATTTTAATGCCTGAAATAGGTCGAAATAGAAGCTTCTGAGTAGGAGAAAAAGTCTGTAAAAATTGAAATTTTGGTCACATTGAGGCTTTAAAAAGTAGTTCTTCAACATGAGGCTCAATCCAAATGACATTTTGAATCAATTTTTCTACAATCCAAAAAATCAATTTTCTGATGAAAAACGATGACCCGTGACCTGTCGAACTTTCTTCAGATGGTCAAAAATGGTAATTTCTTTAAGTTTAATTTTTGGACTGTAAATGACTATTGCATGTGAATTAGAACTCTTGGACCTAAAATAAGTGTGTTTATAGTCATTTTAATGCCTGAAATAGGTCAAAATAGAAGCTTCTGAGTAGGAGAAAAAGTCTGTAAAAATGGCAATTTTGGTCACATTGAGGCTTTAAAAAGTAGGTATTCAACATGAGGCTCAATCCAAATGACATTTTGAATCAATTTTTCTACAATCCAAAAAATCAATTTTCTGATGAAAATCGATGACCCGTGACCTGTCGAACTTTTTGCAGATGGTCAAAAATGGTAATTTTTTAAAGTTTAATTTTTGGACTGTAAATGACTATTGCATGTGAATTAGAACTCTTGGAACTAAAATAAGTTGGTTAGAGTCATTTTAATGCCTGAAATAGGTCGAAATAGATGCTTCTGAGTAGGAGAAAAAGTCTGTAAAAATGGCAATTTTGGTCACATTGAGGCTCTCAAAAGTAGTTATTCAACATGAGTCTTAATCCAAATGACATTTTGAATCAATTTTTCTACAGTACAAAAAATCAATTTACTGATGAAAAACGATGACCCGTGACCTGTCGAACTTTTTCCAGATCGTCAAAAATTGTATTTTTTTGAAGTTTAATTTTTTACTGTAAATGACTATTGCATGTGAATTAGAACTCTTGGAACTAAAATAAGTGTGTTTATAGTCATTTTAATGCCTGAAATAGGTCAAAATAGAAGCTTCTGAGTAGGAGAAAAAGTCTGTAAAAATGGCAATTTTGGTCACATTGAGGCTTTAAAAAGTGGTTATCCAACATGAGGCTCAATCAAAATGACATTTTGAATCAATTTTTCTACAGTCCAAAAAATCAATTTTCTGATGAAAAATGATGACCGGTGACCTGTCGAACTTTTTCCAGATGGTCAAAAATGGTAATTTTTTAAAGTTAAATTTTTGGACTGTAAATGACTATTTCATGTGAATTAGAACTCTTGGAACTGAAATAAGTGTGTTTAGAGTCATTTTAATGCCTGAAATAGGTCGAAATAGAATCTTCTGAGTAGGAGAAAAAGTCTGTAAAAATTGAAATTTTGGTCACATTGAGGCTTTAAAAAGTAGTTCTTCAACATGAGGCTCAATCCAAATGACATTTTGAATCAATTTTTCTACAGTCCAAAAAATCAATTTTCTGATGAAAAACGATGACCCGTGACCTGTCGAACTTTCTCCAGATGGTCAAAAATGGTAATTTCTTTAAGTTTAAGTTTTTTGACTGTAAATGACTATTGCATGTGAATTATCACTTTTGGAACTAAAATAGGTGTGTTTAGAGTCATTTTAATGCCTGAAATAGGTCGAAATAGAAGCTTCTGAGTAGGAGAAAATGTCTCTAAAAATGGCAATTTTGGTCACATTGAGGCTTTAAAAAGTAGTTATTCAACATGAGGCTCAATCAAAATGACATTTTGAATCAAGTTTTCTACAGTCCAAAAAATCAATTTTCTGATGAAAAATGATGACCCGTGACCTGTCGAACTTTTTCCAGATGGTCAAAAATGGTAATTTTTTAAAGTTACATTTTTGGACTGTAAATGACTATTGCATGTGAATTAGAACTCTTGGAACTAAAATAAGTGTGTTTAGAGTCATTTTAATGCCTGAAATAGGTCGAAATAGAAGCTTCTGAGTAGGAGAAAAAGTCCGTAAAAAATGAAATTTTGGTCACATTGAGGCTTTAAAAAGTAGTTACTCAACATGAGGCTCAATCCAAATGACATTTTGAATCAATTTTTCTACAATCCAAAAAATCAATTTTCTGATGAAAAACGATGACCCGTGACCTGTCAAACTTTTTCCAGATGGTCAAAAATGGTAATTTTTTAAAGTTAAATTTTTGGACTGTAAATGACTATTGCATGTGAATTAGAAATCTTGGAACTAAAATAAGTGTGTTTAGAGTCATTTTAATGCCTGAAATAGGTCGAAATAGAAGCTTCTGAGTAGGAGAAAAAGTCCGTAAAAATTGAAATTTTGGTCACATTGAGGCTTTAAAAAGTAGTTACTCAACATGAGGCTCAATCCAAATGACATTTTGAATCAATTTTTCTACAATCCAAAAAATCAATTTTCTGATGAAAAACGATGACCCGTGACCTGTCAAACTTTTTCCAGATGGTCAAAAATGATAATTTTTTAAAGTTTAAGTCTTTGGACTGTAAATGACTATTGCATGTGAATTAGAACTCTTGGAACTAAAATACGTGTGTTTAGAGTCATTTTAATTCCTGAAATAGGTCGAAATAGAGGCTTCTGAGTAGGAGAAAAAGTCTGTAAAAATGGCAATTTTGGTCACATTGAGGCTTTAAAAAGTAGGTATTCAACATGAGGCTCAATCCAAATGAGATTTTGAATCAATTTTTCTACAATCCAAAAAATCAATTTTCTGATGAAAAACGATGACCCGTGACCTGTCGAACTTTTTCCAGATGGTCAAAAATGGTAATTTTTTAAAGTTTAATTTTTGGACTGTAAATGACTACTGCATGTGAATTCGAACTCTTGGAACTAAAATAAGTGTGTTTAGAGTCATTTTAATGCCTGAAATAGGTCGAAATAGAAGCTTCTGAGTAGGAGAAAAAGTCTGTGAAAATTGAAATTTTGGTCACATTGAGGCTTTCAAAAGTAGTTATTCAACATGAGGCTCAATCCACATGACATTTTGAATCAATTTTTTTACTGCCCAAAAAATCAATTTTCTGATGAAAAACGATGACCCGTGACCTGTCGAACTTTCTCCAGATGGTCAAAAATGGTAATTTTTTAAAGATCAATTTTTAGACTGTAAATGACTATTGCATGTGAATTAGAACTCTTGGAACTAAGTGTGTTTAGAGTCATTTAAATGCCTGAAATAGGTCGAAATAGAAGCTTCTGAGTAGGAGAAAAAGTCTGTAAAAATTGAAATTTTGGTCACATTGAGGCTTTAAAAAGTAGTTATTCAACATGAGGCTCAATCCAAATGACATTTTGAATCACTTTTTCTACAATCCAAAAAATCAATTTTCTGATGAAAATCGATGACCCGTGACCTGTCGAACTTTTTGCAGATGGTCAAAAATGGTAATTTTTTAAAGTTTAATTTTTGGACTGTAAATGACTATTGCATGTGAATTAGAACTCTTGGAACTAAAATAAGTGTGGTTAGAGTCATTTTAATGCCTGAAATAGGTCGAAATAGAGACTTCTGAGTAGGAGAAAAAGTCTGTAAAAATGGCAATTTTGGTCACATTGAGGCTCTCAAAAGTAGTTATTCAACATGAGTCTTAATCCAAATGACATTTTGAATCAATTTTTCTACAGTACAAAAAATCAATTTTCTGATGAAAAACGATGACCCGTGACCTGTCGAATTTTTTCCAGATGGTCAAAAATTGTATTTTTTTTAAGTTTAATTTTTTACTGTAAATGACTATTGCATGTGAATTAGAACTCTTGGAACTAAAATAAGTGTGTTTAGAGTCATTTTAATGCCTGAAATAGGTCGAAATAGAATCTTCTGAGTAGGAGAAAAAGTCTGTAAAAATTGAAATTTTGGTCACATTGAGGCTTTAAAAAGTAGTTATTCAACATGAGGCTCAATCCAAATGACATTTTGAATCAATTTTTCTACAGTCCAAAAAATCAATTTTCTGATGAAAAACGATGACCCGTGACCTGTCGAACTTTCTCCAGATGGTCAAAAATGGTAATTTCTTTAAGTTTAAGTTTTTTGACTGTAAATGACTATTGCATGTGAATTATCACTTTTGGAACTAAAATAGGTGTGTTTAGAGTCATTTTAATGCCTGAAATAGGTCGAAATAGAAGCTTCTGAGTAGAAGAAAATGTCTCTAAAAATGGCAATTTTGGTCACATTGAGGCTTTAAAAAGTAGTTATTCAACATGAGGCTCAATCAAAATGACATTTTGAATCAAGTTTTCTACAGTCCAAAAAATCAATTTTCTGATGAAAAACGATGACCCGTGACCTGTCAAACTTTTTCCAGATGGTCAAAAATGGTAATTTTTTAAAGTTTAAGTCTTTGGACTGTAAATGACTATTGCATGTGAATTAGAACTCTTGGAACTAAAATACGTGTGTTTAGAGTCATTTTAATTCCTGAAATAGGTCGAAATAGAAGCTTCTGAGTAGGAGAAAAAGTCTGTAAAAATGGCAATTTTGGTCACATTGAGGCTTTAAAAAGTAGGTATTCAACATGAGGCTCAATCCAAATGAGATTTTGAATCAATTTTTCTACAATCCCAAAAATCAATTTTCTGATGAAAAACGATGACCCGTGACCTGTCGAACTTTTTCCAGATAATCAAAAATGGTAATTTTTTAAAGTTTAATTTTTGGACTGTAAATGACTACTGCATGTGAATTCGAACTCTTGGAACTAAAATAAGTGTGTTTAGAGTCATTTTAATGCCTGAAATAGGTCGAAATAGAAGCTTCTGAGTAGGAGAAAAAGTCTGTGAAAATTGAAATTTTGGTCACATTGAGGCTTTCAAAAGTAGTTATTCAACATGAGGCTCAATCCAAATGACATTTTGAATCAATTTTTTTACTGCCCAAAAAATCAATTTTCTGATGAAAAACGATGACCCGTGACCTGTCGAACTTTCTCCAGATGGTCAAAAATGGTAATTTTTTAAAGTTACATTTTTGGACTGTAAATGACTATTGCATGTGAATTAGAACTCTTGGAACTAAAATAAGCGTGTTTAGAGTCATTTTAATGCCTGAAATAGGTCGAAATAGAAGCTTCTGAGTAGGAGAAAAAGTCTGTAAAAATTGAAATTTTGGTCACATTGAGGCTTTAAAAAGTAGTTCTTCAACATGAGGCTCAATCCAAATGACATTTTGAATCAATTTTTCTACAATCCAAAAAATCAATTTTCTGATGAAAAACGATGACCCGTGACCTGTCGAACTTTTTCCAGATGGTCAAAAATGGTAATTTTTTAAAGTTACATTTTTGGACTGTAAATGACTATTGCATGTGAATTAGAACTCTTGGAACTAAGTGTGTTTAGAGTCATTTAAATGCCTGAAATAGGTCGAAATAGAAGCTTCTGAGTAGGAGAAAAAGTCTGTAAAAATTGAAATTTTGGTCACATTGAGGCTTTAAAAAGTAGTTATTCAACATGAGGCTCAATCCAAATGACATTTTGAATCAATTTTTCTACAGTCCAAAAAATCAATTTTCTGATGAAAAACGATGACCCGTGACCTGTCGAACTTTTTCCAGATGGTCAAAAATGGTAATTTTTTAAAGTTACATTTTTGGACTGTAAATGACTATTGCATGTGAATTAGAACTCTTGGAACTAAAATAAGCGTGTTTAGAGTCATTTTAATGCCTGAAATAGGTCGAAATAGAAGCTTCTGAGTAGGAGAAAAAGTCTGTAAAAATTGAAATTTTGGTCACATTGAGGCTTTAAAAAGTAGTTCTTCAACATGAGGCTCAATCCAAATGACATTTTGAATCAATTTTTCTACAATCCAAAAAATCAATTTTCTGATGAAAAACGATGACCCGTGACCTGTCGAACTTTTTCCAGATGGTCAAAAATGGTAATTTTTTAAAGTTACATTTTTGGACTGTAAATGACTATTGCATGTGAATTAGAACTCTTGGAACTAAAATAAGTGTGTTTAGAGTCATTTTAATGCCTGAAATAGGTCGAAATAGAAGCTTCTGAGTAGGAGAAAAAGTCTGTAAAAATTGAAATTTTGGTCACATTGAGGCTTTAAAAAGTAGTTCTTCAACATGAGGCTCAATCCAAATGACATTTTGAATCAATTTTTCTACAATCCAAAAAATCAATTTTCTGATGAAAAACGATGACCCGTGACCTGTCGAACTTTCTTCAGATGGTCAAAAATGGTAATTTCTTTAAGTTTAATTTTTGGACTGTAAATGACTATTGCATGTGAATTAGAACTCTTGGACCTAAAATAAGTGTGTTTATAGTCATTTTAATGCCTGAAATAGGTCAAAATAGAAGCTTCTGAGTAGGAGAAAAAGTCTGTAAAAATGGCAATTTTGGTCACATTGAGGCTTTAAAAAGTAGGTATTCAACATGAGGCTCAATCCAAATGACATTTTGAATCAATTTTTCTACAATCCAAAAAATCAATTTTCTGATGAAAATCGATGACCCGTGACCTGTCGAACTTTTTGCAGATGGTCAAAAATGGTAATTTTTTAAAGTTTAATTTTTGGACTGTAAATGACTATTGCATGTGAATTAGAACTCTTGGAACTAAAATAAGTTTGGTTAGAGTCATTTTAATGCCTGAAATAGGTCGAAATAGATGCTTCTGAGTAGGAGAAAAAGTCTGTAAAAATGGGAATTTTGGTCACATTGAGGCTCTCAAAAGTAGTTATTCAACATGAGTCTTAATCCAAATGACATTTTGAATCAATTTTTCTACAGTACAAAAAATCAATTTACTGATGAAAAATGATGACCTGTGACCTGTCGAACTTTTTCCAGATGGTCAAAAATGGTAATTTTTTAAAGTTAAATTTTTGGACTGTAAATGACTATTTCATGTGAATTAGAACTCTTGGAACTGAAATAAGTGTGTTTAGAGTCATTTTAATGCCTGAAATAGGTCGAAATAGAATCTTCTGAGTAGGGGAAAAAGTCTGTAAAAATTGAAATTTTGGTCACATTGAGGCTTTAAAAAGTAGTTATTCAACATGAGGCTCAATCCAAATGACATTTTGAATCAATTTTTCTACAGTCCAAAAAATCAATTTTCTGATGAAAAACGATGACCCGTGACCTGTCGAACTTTCTCCAGATGGTCAAAAATGGTAATTTCTTTAAGTTTAAGTTTTTTGACTGTAAATGACTATTGCATGTGAATTATCACTTTTGGAACTAAAATAGGTGTGTTTAGAGTCATTTTAATGCCTGAAATAGGTCGAAATAGAAGCTTCTGAGTAGGAGAAAATGTCTCTAAAAATGGCAATTTTGGTCACATTGAGGCTTTAAAAAGTAGTTATTCAACATGAGGCTCAATCAAAATGACATTTTGAATCAAGTTTTCTACAGTCCAAAAAATCAATTTTCTGATGAAAAATGATGACCCGTGACCTGTCGAACTTTTTCCAGATAGTCAAAAATGGTAATTTTTTAAAGTTAAATTTTTGGACTGTAAATGACTATTGCATGTGAATTAGAACTCTTGGAACTAAGTGTGTTTAGAGTCATTTTAATGCCTGAAATAGGTCGAAATAGAAGCTTCTGAGTAGGAGAAAAAGTCTGTAAAAATTGAAATTTTGGTCACATTGAGGCTTTAAAAAGTAGTTCTTCAACATGAGGCTCAATCCAAATGACATTTTGAATCAATTTTTCTACAGTCCAAAAAATCAATTTTCTGATGAAAAATGATGACCCGTGACCTGTCGAACTTTCTCCAGATGGTCAAAAATGGTAATTTCTTTAAGTTTAAGTTTTTTGACTGTAAATGACTATTGCATGTGAATTATCACTTTTGGAACTAAAATAGGTGTGTTTAGAGTCATTTTAATGCCTGAAATAGGTCGAAATAGAAGCTTCTGAGTAGGAGAAAATGTCTCTAAAAATGGCAATTTTGGTCACATTGAGGCTTTAAAAAGTAGTTATTCAACATGAGGCTCAATCAAAATGACATTTTGAATCAAGTTTTCTACAGTCCAAAAAATCAATTTTCTGATGAAAAATGATGACCCGTGACCTGTCGAACTTTTTCCAGATGGTCAAAAATGGTAATTTTTTAAAGTTACATTTTTGGACTGTAAATGACTATTGCATGTGAATTAGAACTCTTGGAACTAAAATAAGTGTGTTTAGAGTCATTTTAATGCCTGAAATATGTCGAAATAGAAGCTTCTGAGTAGGAGAAAAAGTCCGTAAAAAATGAAATTTTGGTCACATTGAGGCTTTAAAAAGTAGTTACTCAACATGAGGCTCAATCCAAATGACATTTTGAATCAATTTTTCTACAATCCAAAAAATCAATTTTCTGATGAAAAACGATGACCCGTGACCTGTCAAACTTTTTCCAGATGGTCAAAAATGGTAATTTTTTAAAGTTAAATTTTTGGACTGTAAATGACTATTGCATGTGAATTAGAAATCTTGGAACTAAAATAAGTGTGTTTAGAGTCATTTTAATGCCTGAAATAGGTCGAAATAGAAGCTTCTGAGTAGGAGAAAAAGTCCGTAAAAATTGAAATTTTGGTCACATTGAGGCTTTAAAAAGTAATTACTCAACATGAGGCTCAATCCAAATGACATTTTGAATCAATTTTTCTACAATCCAAAAAATCAATTTTCTGATGAAAAACGATGACCCGTGACCTGTCAAACTTTTTCCAGATGGTCAAAAATGGTAATTTTTTAAAGTTTAAGTCTTTGGACTGTAAATGACTATTGCATGTGAATTAGAACTCTTGGAACTAAAATACGTGTGTTTAGAGTCATTTTAATTCCTGAAATAGGTCGAAATAGAGGCTTCTGAGTAGGAGAAAAAGTCTGTAAAAATGGCAATTTTGGTCACATTGAGGCTTTAAAAAGTAGGTATTCAACATGAGGCTCAATCCAAATGAGATTTTGAATCAATTTTTCTACAATCCAAAAAATCAATTTTCTGATGAAAAACGATGACCCGTGACCTGTCGAACTTTTTCCAGATGGTCAAAAATGGTAATTTTTTAAAGTTTAATTTTTGGACTGTAAATGACTACTGCATTTGAATTCGAACTCTTGGAACTAAAATAAGTGTATTTAGAGTCATTTTAATGCCTGAAATAGGTCGAAATAGAAGCTTCTGAGTAGGAGAAAAAGTCTGTGAAAATTGAAATTTTGGTCACATTGAGGCTTTCAAAAGTAGTTATTCAACATGAGGCTCAATCCACATGACATTTTGAATCAATTTTTTTACTGCCCAAAAAATCAATTTTCTGATGAAAAACGATGACCCGTGACCTGTCGAACTTTCTCCAGATGGTCAAAAATGGTAATTTTTTAAAGATCAATTTTTAGACTGTAAATGACTATTGCATGTGAATTAGAACTCTTGGAACTAAGTGTGTTTAGAGTCATTTAAATGCCTGAAATAGGTCGAAATAGAAGCTTCTGAGTAGGAGAAAAAGTCTGTAAAAATTGAAATTTTGGTCACATTGAGGCTTTAAAAAGTAGTTATTCAACATGAGGCTCAATCCAAATGACATTTTGAATCACTTTTTCTACAATCCAAAAAATCAATTTTCTGATGAAAATCGATGACCCGTGACCTGTCGAACTTTTTGCAGATGGTCAAAAATGGTAATTTTTTAAAGTTTAATTTTTGGACTGTAAATGACTATTGCATGTGAATTAGAACTCTTGGAACTAAAATAAGTGTGGTTAGAGTCATTTTAATGCCTGAAATAGGTCGAAATAGAGGCTTCTGAGTAGGAGAAAAAGTCTGTAAAAATGGCAATTTTGGTCACATTGAGGCTCTCAAAAGTAGTTATTCAACATGAGTCTTAATCCAAATGACATTTTGAATCAATTTTTCTACAGTACAAAAAATCAATTTTCTGATGAAAAACGATGACCCGTGACCTGTCGAATTTTTTCCAGATGGTCAAAAATTGTATTTTTTTTAAGTTTAATTTTTTACTGTAAATGACTATTGCATGTGAATTAGAACTCTTGGAACTAAAATAAGTGTGTTTAGAGTCATTTTAATGCCTGGAATAGGTCGAAATAGAGGCTTCTGAGTAGGAGAAAAAGTCTGTAAAAATGGCAATTTTGGTCACATTGAGGCTTTAAAAAGTGGTTATCCAACATGAGGCTCAATCAAAATGACATTTTGAATCAATTTTTCTACAGTCCAAAAAATCAATTTTCTGATGAAAAACGATGACCCGTGACCTGTCGAACTTTTTCCAGATGGTCAAAAATGGTAATTTTTTAAAGTTAAATTTTTGGACTGTAAATGACTATTGCATGTGAATTAGAACTCTTGGAACTAAAATAAGTGTGTTTAGAGTCATTTTAATGCCTGAAATAGGTCGAAATAGAATCTTCTGAGTAGGAGAAAAAGTCTGTAAAAATTGAAATTTTGGTCACATTGAGGCTTTAAAAAGTAGTTATTCAACATGAGGCTCAATCCAAATGACATTTTGAATCAATTTTTCTACAGTCCAAAAAATCAATTTTCTGATGAAAAACGATGACCCGTGACCTGTCGAACTTTATCCAGATGGTCAAAAATGGTAATTTCTTTAAGTTTAAGTTTTTTGACTGTAAATGACTATTGCATGTGAATTATAACTTTTGGAACTAAAATAGGTGTGTTTAGAGTCATTTTAATGCCTGAAATAGGTCGAAATAGAAGCTTCTGAGTAGAAGAAAATGTCTCTAAAAATGGCAATTTTGGTCACATTGAGGCTTTAAAAAGTAGTTATTCAACATGAGGCTCAATCAAAATGACATTTTGAATCAAGTTTTCTACAGTCCAAAAAATCAATTTTCTGATGAAAAACGATGACCCGTGACCTGTCAAACTTTTTCCAGATGGTCAAAAATGGTAATTTTTTAAAGTTTAAGTCTTTGGACTGTAAATGACTATTGCATGTGAATTAGAACTCTTGGAACTAAAATACGTGTGTTTAGAGTCATTTTAATTCCTGAAATAGGTCGAAATAGAAGCTTCTGAGTAGGAGAAAAAGTCTGTAAAAATGGCAATTTTGGTCACATTGAGGCTTTAAAAAGTAGGTATTCAACATGAGGCTCAATCCAAATGAGATTTTGAATCAATTTTTCTACAATCCCAAAAATCAATTTTCTGATGAAAAACGATGACCCGTGACCTGTCGAACTTTTTCCAGATAGTCAAAAATGGTAATTTTTTCAAGTTTAATTTTTGGACTGTAAATGACTACTGCATGTGAATTCGAACTCTTGGAACTAAAATAAGTGTGTTTAGAGTCATTTTAATGCCTGAAATAGGTCGAAATAGAGACTTCTGAGTAGGAGAAAAAGTCTGTAAAAATGGCAATTTTGGTCACATTGAGGCTCTCAAAAGTAGTTATTCAACATGAGTCTTAATCCAAATGACATTTTGAATCAATTTTTCTACAGTACAAAAAATCAATTTTCTGATGAAAAACGATGACCCGTGACCTGTCGAATTTTTTCCAGATGGTCAAAAATTGTATTTTTTTTAAGTTTAATTTTTTACTGTAAATGACTATTGCATGTGAATTAGAACTCTTGGAACTAAAATAAGTGTGTTTAGAGTCATTTTAATGCCTGGAATAGGTCGAAATAGAGGCTTCTGAGTAGGAGAAAAAGTCTGTAAAAATGGCAATTTTGGTCACATTGAGGCTTTAAAAAGTGGTTATCCAACATGAGGCTCAATCAAAATGACATTTTGAATCAATTTTTCTACAGTCCAAAAAATCAATTTTCTGATGAAAAACGATGACCCGTGACCTGTCGAACTTTTTCCAGATGGTCAAAAATGGTAATTTTTTAAAGTTACATTTTTGGACTGTAAATGACTATTGCATGTGAATTTGAACTCTTGGAACTAAAATAAGTGTGTTTAGAGTCATTTTAATGCCTGAAATAGGTCGAAATAGAATCTTCTGAGTAGGAGAAAAAGTCTGTAAAAATTGAAATTTTGGTCACATTGAGGCTTTAAAAAGTAGTTATTCAACATGAGGCTCAATCCAAATGACATTTTGAATCAATTTTTCTACAGTCCAAAAAATCAATTTTCTGATGAAAAACGATGACCGAACTTTCTCCAGATGGTCAAAAATGGTAATTTCTTTAAGTTTAAGTTTTTTGACTGTAAATGACTATTGCATGTGAATTATCACTTTTGGAACTAAAATAGGTGTGTTTAGAGTCATTTTAATGACTGAAATAGGTCGAAATAGAAGCTTCTGAGTAGAAGAAAATGTCTCTAAAAATGGCAATTTTGGTCACATTGAGGCTTTAAAAAGTAGTTATTCAACATGAGGCTCAATCAAAATGACATTTTGAATCAAGTTTTCTACAGTCCAAAAAATCAATTTTCTGATGAAAAACGATGACCCGTGACCTGTCAAACTTTTTCCAGATGGTCAAAAATGGTAATTTTTTAAAGTTTAAGTCTTTGGACTGTAAATGACTATTGCATGTGAATTAGAACTCTTGGAACTAAAATACGTGTGTTTAGAGTCATTTTAATTCCTGAAATAGGTCGAAATAGAAGCTTCTGAGTAGGAGAAAAAGTCTGTAAAAATGGCAATTTTGGTCACATTGAGGCTTTAAAAAGTAGGTATTCAACATGAGGCTCAATCCAAATGAGATTTTGAATCAATTTTTCTACAATCCCAAAAATCAATTTTCTGATGAAAAACGATGACCCGTGACCTGTCGAACTTTTTCCAGATAGTCAAAAATGGTAATTTTTTAAAGTTTAATTTTTGGACTGTAAATGACTACTGCATGTGAATTCGAACTCTTGGAACTAAAATAAGTGTGTTTAGAGTCATTTTAATGCCTGAAATAGGTCGAAATAGAAGCTTCTGAGTAGGAGAAAAAGTCTGTGAAAATTGAAATTTTGGTCACATTGAGGCTTTCAAAAGTAGTTATTCAACATGAGGCTCAATCCAAATGACATTTTGAATCAATTTTTTTACTGCCCAAAAAATCAATTTTCTGATGAAAAACGATGACCCGTGACCTGTCGAACTTTCTCCAGATGGTCAAAAATGGTAATTTTTTAAAGATTAATTTTTGGACTGTAAATGACTATTGCATGTGAATTAGAACTCTTGGAACTAAGTGTGTTTAGAGTCATTTAAATGCCTGAAATAGGTCGAAATAGAAGCTTCTGAGTAGGAGAAAAAGTCTGTAAAAATTGAAATTTTGGTCACATTGAGGCTTTAAAAAGTAGTTATTCAACATGAGGCTCAATCCAAATGACATTTTGAATCAATTTTTCTACAGTCCAAAAAATCAATTTTCTGATGAAAAACGATGACCCGTGACCTGTCGAACTTTTTCCAGATGGTCAAAAATGGTAATTTTTTAAAGTTACATTTTTGGACTGTAAATGACTATTGCATGTGAATTAGAACTCTTGGAACTAAAATAAGCGTGTTTAGAGTCATTTTAATGCCTGAAATAGGTCGAAATAGAAGCTTCTGAGTAGGAGAAAAAGTCTGTAAAAATTGAAATTTTGGTCACATTGAGGCTTTAAAAAGTAGTTCTTCAACATGAGGCTCAATCCAAATGACATTTTGAATCAATTTTTCTACAATCCAAAAAATCAATTTTCTGATGAAAAACGATGACCCGTGACCTGTCAAACTTTTTCCAGATGGTCAAAAATGGTAATTTTTTAAAGTTACATTTTTGGACTGTAAATGACTATTGCATGTGAATTAGAACTCTTGGAACTAAAATAAGTGTGTTTAGAGTCATTTTAATGCCTGAAATAGGTCGAAATAGAAGCTTCTGAGTAGGAGAAAAAGTCTGTAAAAATTGAAATTTTGGTCACATTGAGGCTTTAAAAAGTAGTTCTTCAACATGAGGCTCAATCCAAATGACATTTTGAATCAATTTTTCTACAATCCAAAAAATCAATTTTCTGATGAAAAACGATGACCCGTGACCTGTCGAACTTTCTTCAGATGGTCAAAAATGGTAATTTCTTTAAGTTTAATTTTTGGACTGTAAATGACTATTGCATGTGAATTAGAACTCTTGGACCTAAAATAAGTGTGTTTATAGTCATTTTAATGCCTGAAATAGGTCAAAATAGAAGCTTCTGAGTAGGAGAAAAAGTCTGTAAAAATGGCAATTTTGGTCACATTGAGGCTTTAAAAAGTAGGTATTCAACATGAGGCTCAATCCAAATGACATTTTGAATCAATTTTTCTACAATCCAAAAAATCAATTTTCTGATGAAAATCGATGACCCGTGACCTGTCGAACTTTTTGCAGATGGTCAAAAATGGTAATTTTTTAAAGTTTAATTTTTGGACTGTAAATGACTATTGCATGTGAATTAGAACTCTTGGAACTAAAATAAGTTTGGTTAGAGTCATTTTAATGCCTGAAATAGGTCGAAATAGATGCTTCTGAGTAGGAGAAAAAGTCTGTAAAAATGGCAATTTTGGTCACATTGAGGCTCTCAAAAGTAGTTATTCAACATGAGTCTTAATCCAAATGACATTTTGAATCAATTTTTCTACAGTACAAAAAATCAATTTACTGATGAAAAACGATGACCTGTGACCTGTCGAACTTTTTCCAGATCGTCAAAAATTGTATTTTTTTGAAGTTTAATTTTTTACTGTAAATGACTATTGCATGTGAATTAGAACTCTTGGAACTAAAATAAGTGTGTTTATAGTCATTTTAATGCCTGAAATAGGTCAAAATAGAAGCTTCTGAGTAGGAGAAAAAGTCTGTAAAAATGGCAATTTTGGTCACATTGAGGCTTTAAAAAGTGGTTATCCAACATGAGGCTCAATCAAAATGACATTTTGAATCAATTTTTCTACAGTCCAAAAAATCAATTTTCTGATGAAAAATGATGACCTGTGACCTGTCGAACTTTTTCCAGATGGTCAAAAATGGTAATTTTTTAAAGTTAAATTTTTGGACTGTAAATGACTATTGCATGTGAATTAGAACTCTTGGAACTAAGTGTGTTTAGAGTCATTTTAATGCCTGAAATAGGTCGAAATAGAAGCTTCTGAGTAGGAGAAAAAGTCTGTAAAAATTGAAATTTTGGTCACATTGAGGCTTTAAAAAGTAGTTCTTCAACATGAGGCTCAATCCAAATGACATTTTGAATCAATTTTTCTACAGTCCAAAAAATCAATTTTCTGATGAAAAACGATGACCCGTGACCTGTCGAACTTTCTCCAGATGGTCAAAAATGGTAATTTCTTTAAGTTTAAGTTTTTTGACTGTAAATGACTATTGCATGTGAATTATCACTTTTGGAACTAAAATAGGTGTGTTTAGAGTCATTTTAATGCCTGAAATAGGTCGAAATAGAAGCTTCTGAGTAGGAGAAAATGTCTCTAAAAATGGCAATTTTGGTCACATTGAGGCTTTAAAAAGTAGTTACTCAACATGAGGCTCAATCAAAATGACATTTTGAATCAAGTTTTCTACAGTCCAAAAAATCAATTTTCTGATGAAAAATGATGACCCGTGACCTGTCGAACTTTTTCCAGATGGTCAAAAATGGTAATTTTTTAAAGTTACATTTTTGGACTGTAAATGACTATTGCATGTGAATTAGAACTCTTGGAACTAAAATAAGTGTGTTTAGAGTCATTTTAATGCCTGAAATAGGTCGAAATAGAAGCTTCTGAGTAGGAGAAAAAGTCCGTAAAAAATGAAATTTTGGTCACATTGAGGCTTTAAAAAGTAGTTATTCAACATGAGGCTCAATCCAAATGACATTTTGAATCAATTTTTCTACAGTCCAAAACATCAATTTTCTGATGAAAAACGATGACCCGTGACCTGTCGAACTTTCTCCAGATGGTCAAAAATGGTAATTTCTTTAAGTTTAAGTTTTTGGACTGTAAATGACTATTGCATGTGAATTAGAACTCTTGGAACGAAAATAAGTGTGTTTAGAGTCATTTTAATGCCTGAAATAGGTCGAAATAGAAGCTTCTGAGTAGGAGAAAAAGTCCGTAAAAATTGAAATTTTGGTCACATTGAGGCTTTAAAAAGTAGTTATTCAACATGAGGCTCAATCCAAATGACATTTTGAATCAATTTTTCTACAATCCAAAAAATAAATTTTCTGATGAAAAACGATGACCCGTGACCTGTCGAACTTTTTCCAGATGGTCAAAAATGGTAATTTTTTAAAGTTACATTTTTGGACTGTAAATGACTATTGCATGTGAATTAGAACACTTGGAACTAAAATAAGTGTGTTTAGAGTCATTTTAATGCCTGAAATAGGTCGAAATAGAAGCTTCTGAGTAGGAGAAAAAGTCTGTAAAAATTGAAATTTTGGTCACATTGAGGCTTTAAAAAGTAGTTATTCAACATGAGGCTCAATCCAAATGACATTTTGAATCAATTTTTCTACAATCCAAAAAATCAATTTTCTGATGAAAAACGATGTCCCGTGACCTGTCGAACTTTCTCCAGATGGTCAAAAATGGTAATTTCTTTAAGTTTAATTTTTGGACTGTAAATGACTATTGCATGTGAATTATCACTTTTGGAACTAAAATAGGTGTGTTTAGAGTCATTTTAATGCCTGAAATAGGTCGAAATAGAAGCTTCTGAGTAGGAGAAAATGTCTCTAAAAATGGCAATTTTGGTCACATTGAGGCTTTAAAAAGTAGTTATTCAACATGAGGCTCAATCAAAATGACATTTTGAATCAAGTTTTCTACAGTCCAAAAAATCAATTTTCTGATGAAAAATGATGACCCGTGACCTGTCGAACTTTTTCCAGATGGTCAAAAATGGTAATTTTTTAAAGTTAAATTTTTGGACTGTAAATGACTATTGCATGTGAATTAGAACTCTTGGAACTAAGTGTGTTTAGAGTCATTTTAACGCCTGAAATAGGTCGAAATAGAAGCTTCTGAGTAGGAGAAAAAGTCTGTAAAAATTGAAATTTTGGTCACATTGAGGCTTTAAAAAGTAGTTATTCAACATGAGGCTCAATCCAAATGACATTTTGAATCAATTTTTCTACAGTCCAAAAAATCAATTTTCTGATGAAAAACGATGACCCGTGACCTGTCGAACTTTCTCCAGATGGTCAAAAATGGTAATTTCTTTAAGTTTAAGTTTTTGGACTGTAAATGACTATTGCATGTGAATTAGAACTCTTGGAACTAAAATAAGTGTGTTTAGAGTCATTTTAATGCCTGAAATAGGTCGAAATAGAAGCTTCTGAGTAGGAGAAAAAGTCCGTAAAAATTGAAATTTTGGTCACATTGAGGCTTTAAAAAGTAGTTATTCAACATGAGGCTCAATCCAAATTACATTTTGAATCAATTTTTCTACAATCCAAAAAATCAATTTTCTGATGAAAAACGATGACCCGTGACCTGTCGAACTTTCTCCAGATGGTCAAAAATGGTAATTTCTTTAAGTTTAATTTTTGGACTGTAAATGACTATTGCATGTGAATTATCACTTTTGGAACTAAAATAGGTGTGTTTAGAGTCATTTTAATGCCTGAAATAGGTCGAAATAGAAGCTTCTGAGTAGGAGAAAATGTCTCTAAAAATGGCAATTTTGGTCACATTGAGGCTTTAAAAAGTAGTTATTCAACATGAGGCTCAATCCAAATGACATTTTGAATCAATTTTTCTACAGTCCAAAAAATCAATTTTCTGATGAAAAACGATGACCCGTGACCTGTCGAACTTTCTCCAGATGGTCAAAAATGGTAATTTTTTAAAGATTAATTTTTAGACTGTAAATGACTATTGCATGTGAATTAGAACTCTTGGAACTAAGTGTGTTTAGAGTCATTTAAATGCCTGAAATAGGTCGAAATAGAAGCTTCTGAGTAGGAGAAAAAGTCTGTAAAAATTGAAATTTTGGTCACATTGAGGCTTTAAAAAGTAGTTATTCAACATGAGGCTCAATCCAAATGACATTTTGAATAAATTTTTCTACAGTCCAAAAAATCAATTTTCTGATGAAAAACGATGACCCATGACCTGTCGAACTTTCTCCAGATGGTCAAAAATGGTAATTTCTTTAAGTTTAAGTTTTTTGACTGTAAATGACTATTGCATGTGAATTATCACTTTTGGAACTAAAATAGGTGTGTTTAGAGTCATTTTAATGCCTGAAATAGGTGGAGATAGAAGCTTCTGAGTAGGAGAAAATGTCTCTAAAAATGGCAATTTTGGTCACATTGAGGCTTTAAAAAGTAGTTATTCAACATGAGGCTCAATCCAAATGACATTTTGAATCAATTTTTCTACAATCCAAAAAATCAATTTTCTGATGAAAATCGATGACCCGTGACCTGTCGAACTTTTTGCAGATGGTCAAAAATGGTAATTTTTTAAAGTTTAATTTTTGGACTGTAAATGACTATTGCATGTGAATTAGAACTCTTGGAACTAAAATAAGTGTGGTTAGAGTCATTTTAATGCCTGAAATAGGTCGAAATAGAGGCTTCTGAGTAGGAGAAAAAGTCTGTAAAAATGGCAATTTTGGTCACATTGAGGCTCTCAAAAGTAGTTATTCAACATGAGTCTTAATCCAAATGACATTTTGAATCAATTTTTCTACAGTACAAAAAATCAATTTTCTGATGAAAAACGATGACCCGTGACCTGTCGAACTTTTTCCAGATGGTCAAAAATTGTATGTTTTTTGAAGTTTAATTTTTTACTGTAAATGACTATTGCATGTGAATTAGAACTCTTGGAACTAAAATAAGTGTGTTTAGAGTCATTTTAATGCCTGAAATAGGTCGAAATAGAAGCTTCTGAGTAGGAGAAAAAGTCCGTAAAAATTGAAATTTTGGTCACATTGAGGCTTTAAAAAGTAGTTATTCAACATGAGGCTCAATCCAAATGACATTTTGAATCAATTTTTCTACAATCCAAAAAATCAATTTTCTGATGAAAAACGATGACCCGTGACCTGTCGAACTTTCTCCAGGTGGTCAAAAATGGTAATTTTTTAAAGTTACATTTTTGGACTGTAAATGACTATTGCATGTGAATTAGAACTCTTGGAACTAAAATAAGTGTGTTTAGAGTCATTTTAATGCCTGAAATAGGTCGAAATAGAAGCTTCTGAGTAGGAGAAAAAGTCTGTAAAAATTGAAATTTTGGTCACATTGAGGCTTTAAAAAGTAGTTCTTCAACATGAGGCTCAATCCAAATGACATTTTGAATCAATTTTTCTACAATCCAAAAAATCAATTTTCTGATGAAAAACGATGACCCGTGACCTGTCGAACTTTCTTCAGATGGTCAAAAATGGTAATTTCTTTAAGTTTAATTTTTGGACTGTAAATGACTATTGCATGTGAATTAGAACTCTTGGACCTAAAATAAGTGTGTTTATAGTCATTTTAATGCCTGAAATAGGTCAAAATAGAAGCTTCTGAGTAGGAGAAAAAGTCTGTAAAAATGGCAATTTTGGTCACATTGAGGCTTTAAAAAGTAGGTATTCAACATGAGGCTCAATCCAAATGACATTTTGAATCAATTTTTCTACAATCCAAAAAATCAATTTTCTGATGAAAATCGATGACCCGTGACCTGTCGAACTTTTTGCAGATGGTCAAAAATGGTAATTTTTTAAAGTTTAATTTTTGGACTGTAAATGACTATTGCATGTGAATTAGAACTCTTGGAACTAAAATAAGTTTGGTTAGAGTCATTTTAATGCCTGAAATAGGTCGAAATAGATGCTTCTGAGTAGGAGAAAAAGTCTGTAAAAATGGCAATTTTGGTCACATTGAGGCTCTCAAAAGTAGTTATTCAACATGAGTCTTAATCCAAATGACATTTTGAATCAATTTTTCTACAGTACAAAAAATCAATTTACTGATGAAAAACGATGACCTGTGACCTGTCGAACTTTTTCCAGATCGTCAAAAATTGTATTTTTTTGAAGTTTAATTTTTTACTGTAAATGACTATTGCATGTGAATTAGAACTCTTGGAACTAAAATAAGTGTGTTTATAGTCATTTTAATGCCTGAAATAGGTCAAAATAGAAGCTTCTGAGTAGGAGAAAAAGTCTGTAAAAATGGCAATTTTGGTCACATTGAGGCTTTAAAAAGTGGTTATCCAACATGAGGCTCAATCAAAATGACATTTTGAATCAATTTTTCTACAGTCCAAAAAATCAATTTTCTGATGAAAAATGATGACCTGTGACCTGTCGAACTTTTTCCAGATGGTCAAAAATGGTAATTTTTTAAAGTTAAATTTTTGGACTGTAAATGACTATTGCATGTGAATTAGAACTCTTGGAACTAAGTGTGTTTAGAGTCATTTTAATGCCTGAAATAGGTCGAAATAGAAGCTTCTGAGTAGGAGAAAAAGTCTGTAAAAATTGAAATTTTGGTCACATTGAGGCTTTAAAAAGTAGTTCTTCAACATGAGGCTCAATCCAAATGACATTTTGAATCAATTTTTCTACAGTCCAAAAAATCAATTTTCTGATGAAAAACGATGACCCGTGACCTGTCGAACTTTCTCCAGATGGTCAAAAATGGTAATTTCTTTAAGTTTAAGTTTTTTGACTGTAAATGACTATTGCATGTGAATTATCACTTTTGGAACTAAAATAGGTGTGTTTAGAGTCATTTTAATGCCTGAAATAGGTCGAAATAGAAGCTTCTGAGTAGGAGAAAATGTCTCTAAAAATGGCAATTTTGGTCACATTGAGGCTTTAAAAAGTAGTTATTCAACATGAGGCTCAATCAAAATGACATTTTGAATCAAGTTTTCTACAGTCCAAAAAATCAATTTTCTGATGAAAAATGATGACCCGTGACCTGTCGAACTTTTTCCAGATGGTCAAAAATGGTAATTTTTTAAAGTTACATTTTTGGACTGTAAATGACTATTGCATGTGAATTAGAACTCTTGGAACTAAAATAAGTGTGTTTAGAGTCATTTTAATGCCTGAAATAGGTCGAAATAGAAGCTTCTGAGTAGGAGAAAAAGTCCGTAAAAAATGAAATTTTGGTCACATTGAGGCTTTAAAAAGTAGTTATTCAACATGAGGCTCAATCCAAATGACATTTTGAATCAATTTTTCTACAGTCCAAAAAATCAATTTTCTGATGAAAAACGATGACCCGTGACCTGTCGAACTTTCTCCAGATGGTCAAAAATGGTAATTTCTTTAAGTTTAAGTTTTTGGACTGTAAATGACTATTGCATGTGAATTAGAACTCTTGGAACGAAAATAAGTGTGTTTAGAGTCATTTTAATGCCTGAAATAGGTCGAAATAGAAGCTTCTGAGTAGGAGAAAAAGTCCGTAAAAATTGAAATTTTGGTCACATTGAGGCTTTAAAAAGTAGTTATTCAACATGAGGCTCAATCCAAATGACATTTTGAATCAATTTTTCTACAATCCAAAAAATAAATTTTCTGATGAAAAACGATGACCCGTGACCTGTCGAACTTTTTCCAGATGGTCAAAAATGGTAATTTTTTAAAGTTACATTTTTGGACTGTAAATGACTATTGCATGTGATTCGATTCTGATTCTGATTCGAACATCTGTCGAACTTTCTCCAGATGGTCAAAAATGGTAATTTCTTTAAGTTTAATTTTTGGACTGTAAATGACTATTGCATGTGAATTATCACTTTTGGAACTAAAATAGGTGTGTTTAGAGTCATTTTAATGCCTGAAATAGGTCGAAATAGAAGCTTCTGAGTAGGAGAAAATGTCTCTAAAAATGGCAATTTTGGTCACATTGA
Organism: Triturus cristatus; assembly: GCF_964204655.1. Lineage (NCBI taxonomy): Eukaryota > Metazoa > Chordata > Amphibia > Caudata > Salamandridae > Triturus > Triturus cristatus. The sequence continues at coordinate 837,123,047 of NC_140594.1, forward strand.
GGCTTTAAAAAGTAGTTATTCAACATGAGGCTCAATCCAAATGACATTTTGAATCAATTTTTCTACAGTCCAAAAAATCAATTTTCTGATGAAAAACGATGACCCGTGACCTGTCGAACTTTCTCCAGATGGTCAAAAATGGTAATTTTTTAAAGATTAATTTTTAGACTGTAAATGACTATTGCATGTGAATTAGAACTCTTGGAACTAAGTGTGTTTAGAGTCATTTAAATGCCTGAAATAGGTCGAAATAGAAGCTTCTGAGTAGGAGAAAAAGTCTGTAAAAATTGAAATTTTGGTCACATTGAGGCTTTAAAAAGTAGTTATTCAACATGAGGCTCAATCCAAATGACATTTTGAATAAATTTTTCTACAGTCCAAAAAATCAATTTTCTGATGTAAAACGATGACCCATGACCTGTCGAACTTTCTCCAGATGGTCAAAAATGGTAATTTCTTTAAGTTTAAGTTTTTTGACTGTAAATGACTATTGCATGTGAATTATCACTTTTGGAACTAAAATAGGTGTGTTTAGAGTCATTTTAATGCCTGAAATAGGTGGAGATAGAAGCTTCTGAGTAGGAGAAAATGTCTCTAAAAATGGCAATTTTGGTCACATTGAGGCTTTAAAAAGTAGTTATTCAACATGAGGCTCAATCCAAATGACATTTTGAATCAATTTTTCTACAATCCAAAAAATCAATTTTCTGATGAAAATCGATGACCCGTGACCTGTCGAACTTTTTGCAGATGGTCAAAAATGGTAATTTTTTAAAGTTTAATTTTTGGACTGTAAATGACTATTGCATGTGAATTAGAACTCTTGGAACTAAAATAAGTGTGGTTAGAGTCATTTTAATGCCTGAAATAGGTCGAAATAGAGGCTTCTGAGTAGGAGAAAAAGTCTGTAAAAATGGCAATTTTGGTCACATTGAGGCTCTCAAAAGTAGTTATTCAACATGAGTCTTAATCCAAATGACATTTTGAATCAATTTTTCTACAGTACAAAAAATCAATTTTCTGATGAAAAACGATGACCCGTGACCTGTCGAACTTTTTCCAGATGGTCAAAAATTGTATGTTTTTTGAAGTTTAATTTTTTACTGTAAATGACTATTGCATGTGAATTAGAACTCTTGGAACTAAAATAAGTGTGTTTAGAGTCATTTTAATGCCTGAAATAGGTCGAAATAGAAGCTTCTGAGTAGGAGAAAAAGTCCGTAAAAATTGAAATTTTGGTCACATTGAGGCTTTAAAAAGTAGTTATTCAACATGAGGCTCAATCCAAATGACATTTTGAATCAATTTTTCTACAATCCAAAAAATCAATTTTCTGATGAAAAACGATGACCCGTGACCTGTCGAACTTTCTCCAGGTGGTCAAAAATGGTATTTTCTTTAAGTTTAATTTTTGGACTGTAAATGACTAATGCATGTGAATTATCACTTTTGGAACTAAAATAAGTGTGTTTAGAGTCATTTTAATGCCTGAAATAGGTCGAAATAGAAGCTTCTGAGTAGGAGAAAATGTCTCTAAAAATGGCAATTTTGGTCACATTGAGGCTTTAAAAAGTAGTTATTAAACATGAGGCTCAATCAAAATGACATTTTGAATCAAGTTTTCTACAGTCCAAAAAATCAATTTTCTGATGAAAAATGATGACCCGTGACCTGTCGAACTTTTTCCAGATGGTCAAAAATGTTAATTTTTTAAAGTTAAATTTTTGGACTGTAAATGACTATTTCATGTGAATTAGAACTCTTGGAACTAAAATAAGTGTGTTTAGAGTCATTTTAATGCCTGAAATAGGTCGAAATAGAATCTTCTGAGTAGGAGAAAAAGTCTGTAAAAATTGAAATTTTGGTCACATTGAGGCTTTAAAAAGTAGTTATTCAACATGAGGCTCAATCCAAATGACATTTTGAATCAATTTTTTTACTGCCCAAAAAATCAATTTTCTGATGAAAAACGATGACCCGCGACCTGTCGAACTTTCTCCAGATGGTCAAAAATGGTAATTTCTTTAAGTTTAATTTTTGGACTGTAAATGACTATTGCATGTGAATTATCACTTTTGGAACTAAAATAGGTGTGTTTAGAGTCATTTTAATGCCTGAAATAGGTCGAAATAGAAGCTTCTGAGTAGGAGAAAAAGTCCGTAAAAATTGAAATTTTGGTCACATTGAGGCTTTAAAAAGTAGTTACTCAACATGAGGCTCAATCCAAATGACATTTTGAATCAATTTTTCTACAATTCAAAAAATCAATTTTCTGATGAAAAACGATGACCCGTGACCTGTCGAACTTTCTCCAGATGGTCAAAAATGGTAATTTCTTTAAGTTTAAGTTTTTTGACTGTAAATGACTATTGCATGTGAATTATCACTTTTGGAACTAAAATAGGTGTGTTTAGAGTCATTTTAATGCCTGAAATAGGTCGAAATAGAAGCTTCTGAGTAGGAGAAAATGTCTCTAAAAATGGCAATTTTGGTCACATTGAGGCTTTAAAAAGTAGTTATTCAACATGAGGCTCAATCAAAATGACATTTTGAATCAAGTTTTCTACAGTCCAAAACATCAATTTTCTGATGAAAAACGATGACCTGTGACCTGTCGAACTTTTTCCAGATGGTCAAAAATTGTAATTTTTTAAAGTTACATTTTTGGACTGTAAATGACTATTGCATGTGAATTAGAACTCTTGGAACTAAAATAAGTGTGTTTAGAGTCATTTTAATGCCTGAAATAGGTCGAAATAGAAGCTTCTGAGTAGGAGAAAAAGTCTGTAAAAATTGAAATTTTGGTCACATTGAGGCTTTAAAAAGTAGTTATTCAACATGAGGCTCAATCCAAATGACATTTTGAATCAATTTTTCTACAATCCAAAAAATCAATTTTCTGATGAAAAACGATGTCCCGTGACCTGTCGAACTTTCTCCAGATGGTCAAAAATGGTAATTTCTTTAAGTTTAATTTTTGGACTGTAAATGACTATTGCATGTGAATTATCACTTTTGGAACTAAAATAGGTGTGTTTAGAGTCATTTTAATGCCTGAAATAGGTCGAAATAGAAGCTTCTGAGTAGGAGAAAATGTCTCTAAAAATGGCAATTTTGGTCACATTGAGGCTTTAAAAAGTAGTTATTCAACATGAGGCTCAATCAAAATGACATTTTGAATCAAGTTTTCTACAGTCCAAAAAATCAATTTTCTGATGAAAAATGATGACCCGTGACCTGTCGAACTTTTTCCAGATGGTCAAAAATGGTAATTTTTTAAAGTTACATTTTTGGACTGTAAATGACTATTGCATGTGAATTAGAACTCTTGGAACTAAAATAAGTGTGTTTAGAGTCATTTTAATGCCTGAAATAGGTCGAAATAGAAGCTTCTGAGTAGGAGAAAAAGTCCGTAAAAAATGAAATTTTGGTCACATTGAGGCTTTAAAAAGTAGTTATTCAACATGAGGCTCAATCCAAATGACATTTTGAATCAATTTTTCTACAGTCCAAAAAATCAATTTTCTGATGAAAAACGATGACCCGTGACCTGTCGAACTTTCTCCAGATGGTCAAAAATGGTAATTTCTTTAAGTTTAAGTTTTTGGACTGTAAATGACTATTGCATGTGAATTAGAACTCTTGGAACGAAAATAAGTGTGTTTAGAGTCATTTTAATGCCTGAAATAGGTCGAAATAGAAGCTTCTGAGTAGGAGAAAAACTCCGTAAAAATTGAAATTTTGGTCACATTGAGGCTTTAAAAAGTAGTTATTCAACATGAGGCTCAATCCAAATGACATTTTGAATCAATTTTTCTACAATCCAAAAAATAAATTTTCTGATGAAAAACGATGACCCGTGACCTGTCGAACTTTTTCCAGATGGTCAAAAATGGTAATTTTTTAAAGTTACATTTTTGGACTGTAAATGACTATTGCATGTGAATTAGAACACTTGGAACTAAAATAAGTGTGTTTAGAGTCATTTTAATGCCTGAAATAGGTCGAAATAGAAGCTTCTGAGTAGGAGAAAAAGTCTGTAAAAATTGAAATTTTGGTCACATTGAGGCTTTAAAAAGTAGTTATTCAACATGAGGCTCAATCCAAATGACATTTTGAATCAATTTTTCTACAATCCAAAAAATCAATTTTCTGATGAAAAACGATGTCCCGTGACCTGTCGAACTTTCTCCAGATGGTCAAAAATGGTAATTTCTTTAAGTTTAATTTTTGGACTGTAAATGACTATTGCATGTGAATTATCACTTTTGGAACTAAAATAGGTGTGTTTAGAGTCATTTTAATGCCTGAAATAGGTCGAAATAGAAGCTTCTGAGTAGGAGAAAATGTCTCTAAAAATGGCAATTTTGGTCACATTGAGGCTTTAAAAAGTAGTTATTCAACATGAGGCTCAATCAAAATGACATTTTGAATCAAGTTTTCTACAGTCCAAAAATCAATTTTCTGATGAAAAATGATGACCCGTGACCTGTCGAACTTTTTCCAGATGGTCAAAAATGGTAATTTTTTAAAGTTAAATTTTTGGACTGTAAATGACTATTGCATGTGAATTAGAACTCTTGGAACTAAGTGTGTTTAGAGTCATTTTAACGCCTGAAATAGGTCGAAATAGAAGCTTCTGAGTAGGAGAAAAAGTCTGTAAAAATTGAAATTTTGGTCACATTGAGGCTTTAAAAAGTAGTTATTCAACATGAGGCTCAATCCAAATGACATTTTGAATCAATTTTTCTACAGTCCAAAAAATCAATTTTCTGATGAAAAACGATGACCCGTGACCTGTCGAACTTTCTCCAGATGGTCAAAAATGGTAATTTCTTTAAGTTTAAGTTTTTGGACTGTAAATGACTATTGCATGTGAATTAGAACTCTTGGAACTAAAATAAGTGTGTTTAGAGTCATTTTAATGCCTGAAATAGGTCGAAATAGAAGCTTCTGAGTAGGAGAAAAAGTCCGTAAAAATTGAAATTTTGGTCACATTGAGGCTTTAAAAAGTAGTTATTCAACATGAGGCTCAATCCAAATGACATTTTGAATCAATTTTTCTACAATCCAAAAAATCAATTTTCTGATGAAAAATGATGACCCGTGACCTGTCGAACTTTCTCCAGATGGTCAAAAATGGTAATTTCTTTAAGTTTAATTTTTGGACTGTAAATGACTATTGCATGTGAATTATCACTTTTGGAACTAAAATAGGTGTGTTTAGAGTCATTTTAATGCCTGAAATAGGTCGAAATAGAAGCTTCTGAGTAGGAGAAAATGTCTCTAAAAATGGCAATTTTGGTCACATTGAGGCTTTAAAAAGTAGTTATTCAACATGAGGCTCAATCCAAATGACATTTTGAATCAATTTTTCTACAGTCCAAAAAATCAATTTTCTGATGAAAAACGATGACCCGTGACCTGTCGAACTTTCTCCAGATGGTCAAAAATGGTAATTTTTTAAAGATTAATTTTTAGACTGTAAATGACTATTGCATGTGAATTAGAACTCTTGGAACTAAGTGTGTTTAGAGTCATTTAAATGCCTGAAATAGGTCGAAATAGAAGCTTCTGAGTAGGAGAAAAAGTCTGTAAAAATTGAAATTTTGGTCACATTGAGGCTTTAAAAAGTAGTTATTCAACATGAGGCTCAATCCAAATGACATTTTGAATAAATTTTTCTACAGTCCAAAAAATCAATTTTCTGATGAAAAACGATGACCCATGACCTGTCGAACTTTCTCCAGATGGTCAAAAATGGTAATTTCTTTAAGTTTAAGTTTTTTGACTGTAAATGACTATTGCATGTGAATTATCACTTTTGGAACTAAAATAGGTGTGTTTAGAGTCATTTTAATGCCTGAAATAGGTGGAGATAGAAGCTTCTGAGTAGGAGAAAATGTCTCTAAAAATGGCAATTTTGGTCACATTGAGGCTTTAAAAAGTAGTTATTCAACATGAGGCTCAATCCAAATGACATTTTGAATCAATTTTTCTACAATCCAAAAAATCAATTTTCTGATGAAAAACGATGTCCCGTGACCTGTCGAACTTTCTCCAGATGGTCAAAAATGGTAATTTCTTTAAGTTTAATTTTTGGACTGTAAATGACTATTGCATGTGAATTATCACTTTTGGAACTAAAATAGGTGTGTTTAGAGTCATTTTAATGCCTGAAATAGGTCGAAATAGAAGCTTCTGAGTAGGAGAAAATGTCTCTAAAAATGGCAATTTTGGTCACATTGAGGCTTTAAAAAGTAGTTATTCAACATGAGGCTCAATCAAAATGACATTTTGAATCAAGTTTTCTACAGTCCAAAAAATCAATTTTCTGATGAAAAATGATGACCCGTGACCTGTCGAACTTTTTCCAGATGGTCAAAAATGGTAATTTTTTAAAGTTAAATTTTTGGACTGTAAATGACTATTGCATGTGAATTAGAACTCTTGGAACTAAGTGTGTTTAGAGTCATTTTAACGCCTGAAATAGGTCAAAATAGAAGCTTCTGAGTAGGAGAAAAAGTCTGTAAAAATTGAAATTTTGGTCACATTGAGGCTTTAAAAAGTAGTTATTCAACATGAGGCTCAATCCAAATGACATTTTGAATCAATTTTTCTACAGTCCAAAAAATCAATTTTCTGATGAAAAACGATGACCCGTGACCTGTCGAACTTTCTCCAGATGGTCAAAAATGGTAATTTCTTTAAGTTTAAGTTTTTGGACTGTAAATGACTATTGCATGTGAATTAGAACTCTTGGAACTAAAATAAGTGTGTTTAGAGTCATTTTAATGCCTGAAATAGGTCGAAATAGAAGCTTCTGAGTAGGAGAAAAAGTCCGTAAAAATTGAAATTTTGGTCACATTGAGGCTTTAAAAAGTAGTTATTCAACATGAGGCTCAATCCAAATGACATTTTGAATCAATTTTTCTACAATCCAAAAAATCAATTTTCTGATGAAAAACGATAACCCGTGACCTGTCGAACTTTCTCCAGATGGTCAAAAATGGTAATTTCTTTAAGTTTAATTTTTGGACTGTAAATGACTATTGCATGTGAATTATCACTTTTGGAACTAAAATAGGTGTGTTTAGAGTCATTTTAATGCCTGAAATAGGTCGAAATAGAAGCTTCTGAGTAGGAGAAAATGTCTCTAAAAATGGCAATTTTGGTCACATTGAGGCTTTAAAAAGTAGTTATTCAACATGAGGCTCAATCCAAATGACATTTTGAATCAATTTTTCTACAGTCCAAAAAATCAATTTTCTGATGAAAAACGATGACCCGTGACCTGTCGAACTTTCTCCAGATGGTCAAAAATGGTAATTTTTTAAAGATTAATTTTTAGACTGTAAATGACTATTGCATGTGAATTAGAACTCTTGGAACTAAGTGTGTTTAGAGTCATTTAAATGCCTGAAATAGGTCGAAATAGAAGCTTCTGAGTAGGAGAAAAAGTCTGTAAAAATTGAAATTTTGGTCACATTGAGGCTTTAAAAAGTAGTTATTCAACATGAGGCTCAATCCAAATGACATTTTGAATAAATTTTTCTACAGTCCAAAAAATCAATTTTCTGATGAAAAACGATGACCCATGACCTGTCGAACTTTCTCCAGATGGTCAAAAATGGTAATTTCTTTAAGTTTAAGTTTTTTGACTGTAAATGACTATTGCATGTGAATTATCACTTTTGGAACTAAAATAGGTGTGTTTAGAGTCATTTTAATGCCTGAAATAGGTGGAGATAGAAGCTTCTGAGTAGGAGAAAATGTCTCTAAAAATGGCAATTTTGGTCACATTGAGGCTTTAAAAAGTAGTTATTCAACATGAGGCTCAATCCAAATGACATTTTGAATCAATTTTTCTACAATCCAAAAAATCAATTTTCTGATGAAAATCGATGACCCGTGACCTGTCGAACTTTATGCAGATGGTCAAAAATGGTAATTTTTTAAAGTTTAATTTTTGGACTGTAAATGACTATTGCATGTGAATTAGAACTCTTGGAACTAAAATAAGTGTGTTTAGAGTCATTTTAATGCCTGAAATAGGTCGAAATAGAAGCTTCTGAGTAGGAGAAAAAGTCCGTAAAAATTGAAATTTTGGTCACATTGAGGCTTTAAAAAGTAGTTATTCAACATGAGGCTCAATCCAAATGACATTTTGAATCAATTTTTCTACAATCCAAAAAATCAATTTTCTGATGAAAAACGATGACCCGTGACCTGTCGAACTTTCTCCAGGTGGTCAAAAATGGTATTTTCTTTAAGTTTAATTTTTGGACTGTAAATGACTAATGCATGTGAATTATCACTTTTGGAACTAAAATAAGTGTGTTTAGAGTCATTTTAATGCCTGAAATAGGTCGAAATAGAAGCTTCTGAGTAGGAGAAAATGTCTCTAAAAATGGCAATTTTGGTCACATTGAGGCTTTAAAAAGTAGTTATTCAACATGAGGCTCAATCAAAATGACATTTTGAATCAAGTTTTCTACAGTCCAAAAAATCAATTTTCTGATGAAAAATGATGACCCGTGACCTGTCGAACTTTTTCCAGATGGTCAAAAATGTTAATTTTTTAAAGTTAAATTTTTGGACTGTAAATGACTATTTCATGTGAATTAGAACTCTTGGAACTAAAATAAGTGTGTTTAGAGTCATTTTAATGCCTGAAATAGGTCGAAATAGAATCTTCTGAGTAGGAGAAAAAGTCTGTAAAAATTGAAATTTTGGTCACATTGAGGCTTTAAAAAGTAGTTATTCAACATGAGGCTCAATCCAAATGACATTTTGAATCAATTTTTTTACTGCCCAAAAAATCAATTTTCTGATGAAAAACGATGACCCGCGACCTGTCGAACTTTCTCCAGATGGTCAAAAATGGTAATTTCTTTAAGTTTAATTTTTGGACTGTAAATGACTATTGCATGTGAATTATCACTTTTGAAACTAAAATAGGTGTGTTTAGAGTCATTTTAATGCCTGAAATAGGTCGAAATAGAAGCTTCTGAGTAGGAGAAAAAGTCCGTAAAAATTGAAATTTTGGTCAAATTGAGGCTTTAAAAAGTAGTTACTCAACATGAGGCTCAATCCAAATGACATTTTGAATCAATTTTTCTACAATTCAAAAAATCAATTTTCTGATGAAAAACGATGACCCGTGACCTGTCGAACTTTCTCCAGATGGTCAAAAATGGTAATTTCTTTAAGTTTAAGTTTTTTGACTGTAAATGACTATTGCATGTGAATTATCACTTTTGGAACTAAAATAGGTGTGTTTAGAGTCATTTTAATGCCTGAAATAGGTCGAAATAGAAGCTTCTGAGTAGGAGAAAATGTCTCTAAAAATGGCAATTTTGGTCACATTGAGGCTTTAAAAAGTAGTTATTCAACATGAGGCTCAATCAAAATGACATTTTGAATCAAGTTTTCTACAGTCCAAAACATCAATTTTCTGATGAAAAACGATGACCTGTGACCTGTCGAACTTTTTCCAGATGGTCAAAAATTGTAATTTTTTAAAGTTACATTTTTGGACTGTAAATGACTATTGCATGTGAATTAGAACTCTTGGAACTAAAATAAGTGTGTTTAGAGTCATTTTAATGCCTGAAATAGGTCGAAATAGAAGCTTCTGAGTAGGAGAAAAAGTCTGTAAAAATTGAAATTTTGGTCACATTGAGGCTTTAAAAAGTAGTTATTCAACATGAGGCTCAATCCAAATGACATTTTGAATCAATTTTTCTACAATCCAAAAAATCAATTTTCTGATGAAAAACGATGTCCCGTGACCTGTCGAACTTTCTCCAGATGGTCAAAAATGGTAATTTCTTTAAGTTTAATTTTTGGACTGTAAATGACTATTGCATGTGAATTATCACTTTTGGAACTAAAATAGGTGTGTTTAGAGTCATTTTAATGCCTGAAATAGGTCGAAATAGAAGCTTCTGAGTAGGAGAAAATGTCTCTAAAAATGGCAATTTTGGTCACATTGAGGCTTTAAAAAGTAGTTATTCAACATGAGGCTCAATCAAAATGACATTTTGAATCAAGTTTTCTACAGTCCAAAAAATCAATTTTCTGATGAAAAATGATGACCCGTGACCTGTCGAACTTTTTCCAGATGGTCAAAAATGGTAATTTTTTAAAGTTAAATTTTTGGACTGTAAATGACTATTGCATGTGAATTAGAACTCTTGGAACTAAGTGTGTTTAGAGTCATTTTAACGCCTGAAATAGGTCGAAATAGAAGCTTCTGAGTAGGAGAAAAAGTCTGTAAAAATTGAAATTTTGGTCACATTGAGGCTTTAAAAAGTAGTTATTCAACATGAGGCTCAATCCAAATGACATTTTGAATCAATTTTTCTACAGTCCAAAAAATCAATTTTCTGATGAAAAACGATGACCCGTGACCTGTCGAACTTTCTCCAGATGGTCAAAAATGGTAATTTCTTTAAGTTTAAGTTTTTGGACTGTAAATGACTATTGCATGTGAATTAGAACTCTTGGAACTAAAATAAGTGTGTTTAGAGTCATTTTAATGCCTGAAATAGGTCGAAATAGAAGCTTCTGAGTAGGAGATAAAGTCCGTAAAAATTGAAATTTTGGTCACATTGAGGCTTTAAAAAGTAGTTATTCAACATGAGGCTCAATCCAAATGACATTTTGAATCAATTTTTCTACAATCCAAAAAATAAATTTTCTGATGAAAAACGATGACCCGTGACCTGTCGAACTTTTTCCAGATGGTCAAAAATGGTAATTTTTTAAAGTTACATTTTTGGACTGTAAATGACTATTGCATGTGAATTAGAACACTTGGAACTAAAATAAGTGTCTTTAGAGTCATTTTAATGCCTGAAATAGGTCGAAATAGAAGCTTCTGAGTAGGAGAAAAAGTCTGTAAAAATTGAAATTTTGGTCACATTGAGGCTTTAAAAAGTAGTTATTCAACATGAGGCTCAATCCAAATGACATTTTGAATCAATTTTTCTACAATCCAAAAAATCAATTTTCTGATGAAAAACGATGTCCCGTGACCTGTCGAACTTTCTCCAGATGGTCAAAAATGGTAATTTCTTTAAGTTTAATTTTTGGACTGTAAATGACTATTGCATGTGAATTATCACTTTTGGAACTAAAATAGGTGTGTTTAGAGTCATTTTAATGCCTGAAATAGGTCGAAATAGAAGCTTCTGAGTAGGAGAAAATGTCTCTAAAAATGGCAATTTTGGTCACATTGAGGCTTTAAAAAGTAGTTATTCAACATGAGGCTCAATCAAAATGACATTTTGAATCAAGTTTTCTACAGTCCAAAAAATCAATTTTCTGATGAAAAATGATGACCCGTGACCTGTCGAACTTTTTCCAGATGGTCAAAAATGGTAATTTTTTAAAGTTAAATTTTTGGACTGTAAATGACTATTGCATGTGAATTAGAACTCTTGGAACTAAGTGTGTTTAGAGTCATTTTAACGCCTGAAATAGGTCGAAATAGAAGCTTCTGAGTAGGAGAAAAAGTCTGTAAAAATTGAAATTTTGGTCACATTGAGGCTTTAAAAAGTAGTTATTCAACATGAGGCTCAATCCAAATGACATTTTGAATCAATTTTTCTACAGTCCAAAAAATCAATTTTCTGATGAAAAACGATGACCCGTGACCTGTCGAACTTTCTCCAGATGGTCAAAAATGGTAATTTCTTTAAGTTTAAGTTTTTGGACTGTAAATGACTATTGCATGTGAATTAGAACTCTTGGAACTAAAATAAGTGTGTTTAGAGTCATTTTAATGCCTGAAATAGGTCGAAATAGAAGCTTCTGAGTAGGAGAAAAAGTCCGTAAAAATTGAAATTTTGGTCACATTGAGGCTTTAAAAAGTAGTTATTCAACATGAGGCTCAATCCAAATGACATTTTGAATCAATTTTTCTACAATCCAAAAAATCAATTTTCTGATGAAAAACGATGACCCGTGACCTGTCGAACTTTCTCCAGATGGTCAAAAATGGTAATTTCTTTAAGTTTAATTTTTGGACTGTAAATGACTATTGCATGTGAATTATCACTTTTGGAACTAAAATAGGTGTGTTTAGAGTCATTTTAATGCCTGAAATAGGTCGAAATAGAAGCTTCTGAGTAGGAGAAAATGTCTCTAAAAATGGCAATTTTGGTCACATTGAGGCTTTAAAAAGTAGTTATTCAACATGAGGCTCAATCCAAATGACATTTTGAATCAATTTTTCTACAGTCCAAAAAATCAATTTTCTGATGAAAAACGATGACACGTGACCTGTCGAACTTTCTCCAGATGGTCAAAAATGGTAATTTTTTAAAGATTAATTTTTAGACTGTAAATGACTATTGCATGTGAATTAGAACTCTTGGAACTAAGTGTGTTTAGAGTCATTTAAATGCCTGAAATAGGTCGAAATAGAAGCTTCTGAGTAGGAGAAAAAGTCTGTAAAAATTGAAATTTTGGTCGCATTGAGGCTTTAAAAAGTAGTTATTCAACATGAGGCTCAATCCAAATGACATTTTGAATACATTTTTCTACAGTCCAAAAAATCAATTTTCTGATGAAAAACGATGACCCATGACCTGTCGAACTTTCTCCAGATGGTCAAAAATGGTAATTTCTTTAAGTTTAAGTTTTTTGACTGTAAATGACTATTGCATGTGAATTATCACTTTTGGAACTAAAATAGGTGTGTTTAGAGTCATTTTAATGCCTGAAATAGGTGGAAATAGAAGCTTCTGAGTAGGAGAAAATGTCTCTAAAAATGGCAATTTTGGTCACATTGAGGCTTTAAAAAGTAGTTATTCAACATGAGGCTCAATCCAAATGACATTTTGAATCAATTTTTCTACAATCCAAAAAATCAATTTTCTGATGAAAATCGATGACCCGTGACCTGTCGAACTTTTTGCAGATGGTCAAAAATGGTAATTTTTTAAAGTTTAATTTTTGGACTGTAAATGACTATTGCATGTGAATTAGAACTCTTGGAACTAAAATAAGTGTGGTTAGAGTCATTTTAATGCCTGAAATAGGTCGAAATAGAGGCTTCTGAGTAGGAGAAAAAGTCTGTAAAAATGGCAATTTTGGTCACATTGAGGCTCTCAAAAGTAGTTATTCAACATGAGTCTTAATCCAAATGACATTTTGAATCAATTTTTCTACAGTACAAAAAATCAATTTTCTGATGAAAAACGATGACCCGTGACCTGTCGAACTTTTTCCAGATGGTCAAAAATTGTATGTTTTTTGAAGTTTAATTTTTTACTGTAAATGACTATTGCATGTGAATTAGAACTCTTGGAACTAAAATAAGTGTGTTTAGAGTCATTTTAATGCCTGGAATAGGTCGAAATAGAGGCTTCTGAGTAGGAGAAAAAGTCTGTAAAAATGGCAATTTTGGTCACATTGAGGCTTTAAAAAGTGGTTATCCAACATGAGGATCAATCAAAATGACATTTTGAATCAATTTTTCTACAGTCCAAAAAATCAATTTTCTGATGAAAAATGATGACCCGTGACCTGTCGAACTTTTTCCAGATGGTCAAAAATGGAAATTTTTTAAAGTTAAATTTTTGGACTGTAAATGACTATTGCATGTGAATTAGAACTCTTGGAACTAAAATAAGTGTGTTTAGAGTCATTTTAATGCCTGAAATAGGTCGAAATAGAATCTTCTGAGTAGGAGAAAAAGTCTGTAAAAATTGAAATTTTGGTCACATGAGGCTTTAAAAAGTAGTTATTCAACATGAGGCTCAATCCAAATGACATTTTGAATAAATTTTTCTACAGTCCAAAAAATCAATTTTCTGATGAAAAACGATGACCCGTGACCTGTCGAACTTTCTCCAGATGGTCAAAAATGGTAATTTCTTTAAGTTTAAGTTTTTTGACTGTAAATGACTATTGCATGTGAATTATCACTTTTGGAACTAAAATAGGTGTGTTTAGAGTCATTTTAATGCCTGAAATAGGTCGAAATAGAATCTTCTGAGTAGGAGAAAAAGTCTGTAAAAATTGAAATTTTGGTCACATTGAGGCTTTAAAAAGTAGTTATTCAACATGAGGCTCAATCCAAATGACATTTTGAATCAATTTTTCTACAGTCCAAAAAATCAATTTTCTGATGAAAAACGATGACTCGTGACCTGTCGAACTTTCTCCAGATGGTCAAAAATGGTAATTTCTTTAAGTTTAAGTTTTTTGACTGTAAATGACTATTGCATGTGAATTATCACTTTTGGAACTAAAATAGGTGTGTTTAGAGTCATTTTAATGCCTGAAATAGGTCGAAATAGAAGCTTCTGAGTAGGAGAAAATGTCTCTAAAAATGGCAATTTTGGTCACATTGAGGCTTTAAAAAGTAGTTATTCAACATGAGGCTCAATCAAAATGACATTTTGAATCAAGTTTTCTACAGTCCAAAAAATCAATTTTCTGATGAAAAACAATGACCCGTGACCTGTCAAACTTTTTCCAGATGGTCAAAAATGGTAATTTTTTAAAGTTTAAGTCTTTGGACTGTAAATGACTATTGCATGTGAATTAGAACTCTTGGAACTAAAATACGTGTGTTTAGAGTCATTTTAATTCCTGAAATAGGTCGAAATAGAAGCTTCTGAGTAGGAGAAAAAGTCTGTAAAAATGGCAATTTTGGTCACATTGAGGCTTTAAAAAGTAGCTATTCAACATGAGGCTCAATCCAAATGAGATTTTGAATCAATTTTTCTACAATCCCAAAAATCAATTTTCTGATGAAAAACGATGACCCGTGACCTGTCGAACTTTTTCCAGATAGTCAAAAATGGTAATTTTTTAAAGTTTAATTTTTGGACTGTAAATGACTATTGCATGTGAATTAGAACTCTTGGACCTAAAATAAGTGTGTTTAGAGTCATTTTAATGCCTGAAATAGGTCAAAATAGAAGCTTCTGAGTAGGAGAAAAAGTCTGTAAAAATGGCAATTTTGGTCACATTGAGGCTTTAAAAAGTAGGTATTCAACATGAGGCTTAATCCAAATGACATTTTGAATCAATTTTTCTACAATCCAAAAAATCAATTTTCTGATGAAAATCGATGACCCGTGACCTGTCGAACTTTTTGCAGATGGTCAAAAATGGTAATTTTTTAAAGTTTAATTTTTGGACTGTAAATGACTATTGCATGTGAATTAGAACTCTTGGAACTAAAATAAGTGTGGTTAGAGTCATTTTAATGCCTGAAATAGGTCGAAATAGAGGCTTCTGAGTAGGAGAAAAAGTCTGTAAAAATGGCAATTTTGGTCACATTGAGGCTCTCAAAAGTAGTTATTCAACATGAGTCTTAATCCAAATGACATTTTGAATCAATTTTTCTACAGTACAAAAAATCAATTTTCTGATGAAAAACGATGACCCGTGACCTGTCGAACTTTTTCCAGATGGTCAAAAATTGTATTTTTTTGAAGTTTAATTTTTTACTGTAAATGACTATTGCATGTGAATTAGAACTCTTGGAACTAAAATAAGTGTGTTTAGAGTCATTTTAATGCCTGGAATAGGTCGAAATAGAGGCTTCTGAGTAGGAGAAAAAGTCTGTAAAAATGGCAATTTTGGTCACATTGAGGCTTTAAAAAGTGGTTATCCAACATGAGGCTCAATCAAAATGACATTTTGAATCAATTTTTCTACAGTCCAAAAAATCTATTTTCTGATGAAAAACGATGACCCGTGACCTGTCGAACTTTTTCCAGATGGTCAAAAATGGTAATTTTTTAAAGTTAAATTTTTGGACTGTAAATGACTATTTCATGTGAATTAGAACTCTTGGAACTGAAATAAGTGTGTTTAGAGTCATTTTAATGCCTGAAATAGGTCGAAATAGAATCTTCTGAGTAGGAGAAAAAGTCTGTAAAAATTGAAATTTTGGTCACATTGAGGCTTTAAAAAGTAGTTATTCAACATGAGGCTCAATCCAAATGACATTTTGAATCAATTTTTCTACAGTCCAAAAAATCAATTTTCTGATGAAAAACGATGACCCGTGACCTGTTGAACTTTCTCCAGATGGTCAAAAATGGTAATTTCTTTAAGTTTAAGTTTTTTGACTGTAAATGACTATTGCATGTGAATTATCACTTTTGGAACTAAAATAGGTGTGTTTAGAGTCATTTTAATGCCTGAAATAGGTCGAAATAGAAGCTTCTGAGTAGGAGAAAATGTCTCTAAAAATGGCAATTTTGGTCACATTGAGGCTTTAAAAAGTAGTTATTCAACATGAGGCTCAATCAAAATGACATTTTGAATCAAGTTTTCTACAGTCCAAAAAATCAATTTTCTGATGAAAAATGATGACCCGTGACCTGTCGAACTTTTTCCAGATGGTCAAAAATGGTAATTTTTTAAAGTTAAATTTTTGGACTGTAAATGACTATTGCATGTGAATTAGAACTCTTGGAACTAATTGTGTTTAGAGTCATTTTAATGCCTGAAATAGGTCGAAATAGAAGCTTCTGAGTAGGAGAAAAAGTCTGTAAAAATTGAAATTTTGGTCACATTGAGGCTTTAAAAAGTAGTTATTCAACATGAGGCTCAATCCAAATGACATTTTGAATCAATTTTTCTACAGTCCAAAAAATCAATTTTCTGATGAAAAACGATGACCCGTGACCTGTCGAACTTTCTCCAGATGGTCAAAAATGGTAATTTCTTTAAGTTTAAGTTTTTTGACTGTAAATGACTATTGCATGTGAATTATCACTTTTGGAACTAAAATAGGTGTGTTTAGAGTCATTTTAATGCCTGAAATAGGTGGAAATAGAAGCTTCTGAGTAGGAGAAAATGTCTCTAAAAATGGCAATTTTGGTCACATTGAGGCTTTAAAAAGTAGTTATTCAACATGAGGCTCAATCCAAATGACATTTTGAATCAATTTTTCTACAATCCAAAAAATCAATTTTCTGATGAAAAACGATGCCCCGTGACCTGTCGAACTTTCTCCAGATGGTCAAAAATGGTAATTTCTTTAAGTTTAAGTTTTTTGACTGTAAATGACTATTGCATGTGAATTATCACTTTTGGAACTACAATAGGTGTGTTTAGAGTCATTTTAATGCCTGAAATAGGTCGAAATAGAAGCTTCTGAGTAGGAGAAAATGTCTCTAAAAATGCCAATTTTGGTCACATTGAGGCTTTAAAAAGTAGTTATTCAACATGAGGCTCAATCAAAATGACATTTTGAATCAAGTTTTCTACAGTCCAAAAAATCAATTTTCTGATGAAAAATGATGACCCGTGACCTGTCGAACTTTTTCCAGATGGTCAAAAATGGTAATTTTTTAAAGTTAAATTTTTGGACTGTAAATGACTATTTCATGTGAATTAGAACTCTTGGAACTAAAATAAGTGTGTTTAGAGTCATTTTAATGCCTGAAATAGGTCGAAATAGAATCTTCTGAGTAGGAGAAAAAGTCTGTAAAAATTGAAATTTTGGTCACATTGAGGCTTTAAAAAGTAGTTATTCAACATGAGGCTCAATCCAAATGACATTTTGACTCAATTTTTTTACTGCCCAAAAAATCAATTTTCTGATGAAAAACGATGACCCGTGACCAGTCGAACTTTCTCCAGATGGTCAAAAATGGTAATTTCTTTAAGTTTAATTTTTGGACTGTAAATGACTATTGCATGTGAATTAGAACTCTTGGAACTAAAATAAGTGTGGTTAGAGTCATTTTAATGCCTGAAATAGGTCGAAATAGAGGCTTCTGAGTAGGAGAAAAAGTCTGTAAAAATGGCAATTTTGGTCACATTGAGGCTCTCAAAAGTAGTTATTCAACATGAGTCTTAATCCAAATGACATTTTGAATCAATTTTTCTACAGTACAAAAAATCAATTTTCTGATGAAAAACGATGACCCGTGACCTGTCGAACTTTTTCCAGATGGTCAAAAATTGTATGTTTTTTGAAGTTTAATTTTTTACTGTAAATGACTATTGCATGTGAATTAGAACTCTTGGAACTAAAATAAGTGTGTTTAGAGTCATTTTAATGCCTGGAATAGGTCGAAATAGAGGCTTCTGAGTAGGAGAAAAAGTCTGTAAAAATGGCAATTTTGGTCACATTGAGGCTTTAAAAAGTGGTTATCCAACATGAGGATCAATCAAAATGACATTTTGAATCAATTTTTCTACAGTCCAAAAAATCAATTTTCTGATGAAAAACGATGACCCGTGACCTGTCGAACTTTTTCCAGATGGTCAAAAATGGAAATTTTTTAAAGTTAAATTTTTGGACTGTAAATGACTATTGCATGTGAATTAGAACTCTTGGAACTAAAATAAGTGTGTTTAGAGTCATTTTAATGCCTGAAATAGGTCGAAATAGAATCTTCTGAGTAGGAGAAAAAGTCTGTAAAAATTGAAATTTTGGTCACATTGAGGCTTTAAAAAGTAGTTATTCAACATGAGGCTCAATCCAAATGACATTTTGAATAAATTTTTCTACAGTCCAAAAAATCAATTTTCTGATGAAAAACGATGACCCGTGACCTGTCGAACTTTCTCCAGATGGTCAAAAATGGTAATTTCTTTAAGTTTAAGTTTTTTGACTGTAAATGACTATTGCATGTGAATTATCACTTTTGGAACTAAAATAGGTGTGTTTAGAGTCATTTTAATGCCTGAAATAGGTCGAAATAGAATCTTCTGAGTAGGAGAAAAAGTCTGTAAAAATTGAAATTTTGGTCACATTGAGGCTTTAAAAAGTAGTTATTCAACATGAGGCTCAATCCAAATGACATTTTGAATCAATTTTTCTACAGTCCAAAAAATCAATTTTCTGATGAAAAACGATGACTCGTGACCTGTCGAACTTTCTCCAGATGGTCAAAAATGGTAATTTCTTTAAGTTTAAGTTTTTTGACTGTAAATGACTATTGCATGTGAATTATCACTTTTGGAACTAAAATAGGTGTGTTTAGAGTCATTTTAATGCCTGAAATAGGTCGAAATAGAAGCTTCTGAGTAGGAGAAAATGTCTCTAAAAATGGCAATTTTGGTCACATTGAGGCTTTAAAAAGTAGTTATTCAACATGAGGCTCAATCAAAATGACATTTTGAATCAAGTTTTCTACAGTCCAAAAAATCAATTTTCTGATGAAAAACAATGACCCGTGACCTGTCAAACTTTTTCCAGATGGTCAAAAATGGTAATTTTTTAAAGTTTAAGTCTTTGGACTGTAAATGACTATTGCATGTGAATTAGAACTCTTGGAACTAAAATACGTGTGTTTAGAGTCATTTTAATTCCTGAAATAGGTCGAAATAGAAGCTTCTGAGTAGGAGAAAAAGTCTGTAAAAATGGCAATTTTGGTCACATTGAGGCTTTAAAAAGTAGGTATTCAACATGAGGCTCAATCCAAATGAGATTTTGAATCAATTTTTCTACAATCCCAAAAATCAATTTTCTGATGAAAAACGATGACCCGTGACCTGTCGAACTTTTTCCAGATAGTCAAAAATGGTAATTTTTTAAAGGTTAATTTTTGGACTGTAAATGACTATTGCATGTGAATTAGAACTCTTGGACCTAAAATAAGTGTGTTTAGAGTCATTTTAATGCCTGAAATAGGTCAAAATAGAAGCTTCTGAGTAGGAGAAAAAGTCTGTAAAAATGGCAATTTTGGTCACATTGAGGCTTTAAAAAGTAGGTATTCAACATGAGGCTTAATCCAAATGACATTTTGAATCAATTTTTCTACAATCCAAAAAATCAATTTTCTGATGAAAATCGATGACCCGTGACCTGTCGAACTTTTTGCAGATGGTCAAAAATGGTAATTTTTTAAAGTTTAATTTTTGGACTGTAAATGACTATTGCATGTGAATTAGAACTCTTGGAACTAAAATAAGTGTGGTTAGAGTCATTTTAATGCCTGAAATAGGTCGAAATAGAGGCTTCTGAGTAGGAGAAAAAGTTTGTAAAAATGGCAATTTTGGTCACATTGAGGCTCTCAAAAGTAGTTATTCAACATGAGTCTTAATCCAAATGACATTTTGAATCAATTTTTCTACAGTACAAAAAATCAATTTTCTGATGAAAAACGATGACCCGTGACCTGTCGAACTTTTTCCAGATGGTCAAAAATTGTATTTTTTTGAAGTTTAATTTTTTACTGTAAATGACTATTGCATGTGAATTAGAACTCTTGGAACTAAAATAAGTGTGTTTAGAGTCATTTTAATGCCTGGAATAGGTCGAAATAGAGGCTTCTGAGTAGGAGAAAAAGTCTGTAAAAATGGCAATTTTGGTCACATTGAGGCTTTAAAAAGTGGTTATCCAACATGAGGCTCAATCAAAATGACATTTTGAATCAATTTTTCTACAGTCCAAAAAATCTATTTTCTGATGAAAAACGATGACCCGTGACCTGTCGAACTTTTTCCAGATGGTCAAAAATGGTAATTTTTTAAAGTTAAATTTTTGGACTGTAAATGACTATTGCATGTGAATTATCACTTTTGGAACTAAAATAGGTGTGTTTAGAGTCATTTTAATGCCTGAAATAGGTCGAAATAGAAGCTTCTGAGTAGGAGAAAATGTCTCTAAAAATGGCAATTTTGGTCACATTGAGGCTTTAAAAAGTAGTTATTCAACATGAGGCTCAATCAAAATGACATTTTGAATCAAGTTTTCTACAGTCCAAAAAATCAATTTTCTGATGAAAAATGATGACCCGTGACCTGTCGAACTTTTTCCAGATGGTCAAAAATGGTAATTTTTTAAAGTTAAATTTTTGGACTGTAAATGACTATTGCATGTGAATTAGAACTCTTGGAACTAATTGTGTTTAGAGTCATTTTAATGCCTGAAATAGGTCGAAATAGAAGCTTCTGAGTAGGAGAAAAAGTCTGTAAAAATTGAAATTTTGGTCACATTGAGGCTTTAAAAAGTAGTTATTCAACATGAGGCTCAATCCAAATGACATTTTGAATCAATTTTTCTACAGTCCAAAAAATCAATTTTCTGATGAAAAACGATGACCCGTGACCTGTCGAACTTTCTCCAGATGGTCAAAAATGGTAATTTCTTTAAGTTTAAGTTTTTTGACTGTAAATGACTATTGCATGTGAATTATCACTTTTGGAACTAAAATAGGTGTGTTTAGAGTCATTTTAATGCCTGAAATAGGTGGAAATAGAAGCTTCTGAGTAGGAGAAAATGTCTCTAAAAATGGCAATTTTGGTCACATTGAGGCTTTAAAAAGTAGTTATTCAACATGAGGCTCAATCCAAATGACATTTTGAATCAATTTTTCTACAATCCAAAAAATCAATTTTCTGATGAAAAACGATGACCCGTGACCTGTCGAACTTTCTCCAGATGGTCAAAAATGGTAATTTCTTTAAGTTTAAGTTTTTAGACTGTAAATGACTATTGCATGTGAATTATCACTTTTGGAACTAAAATAGGTGTGTTTAGAGTCATTTTAATGCCTGAAATAGGTCGAAATAGAAGCTTCTGAGTAGGAGAAAATGTCTCTAAAAATGCCAATTTTGGTCACATTGAGGCTTTAAAAAGTAGTTATTCAACATGAGGCTCAATCAAAATGACATTTTGAATCAAGTTTTCTACAGTCCAAAAAATCAATTTTCTGATGAAAAATGATGACCCGTGACCTGTCGAACTTTTTCCAGATGGTCAAAAATGGTAATTTTTTAAAGTTAAATTTTTGGACTGTAAATGACTATTTCATGTGAATTAGAACTCTTGGAACTAAAATAAGTGTGTTTAGAGTCATTTTAATGCCTGAAATAGGTCGAAATAGAATCTTCTGAGTAGGAGAAAAAGTCTGTAAAAATTGAAATTTTGGTCACATTGAGGCTTTAAAAAGTAGTTATTCAACATGAGGCTCAATCCAAATGACATTTTGAATCAATTTTTTTACTGCCCAAAAAATCAATTTTCTGATGAAAAACGATGACCCGTGACCAGTCGAACTTTCTCCAGATGGTCAAAAATGGTAATTTCTTTAAGTTTAATTTTTGGACTGTAAATGACTATTGCATGTGAATTATCACTTTTGGAACTAAAATAGGTGTGTTTAGAGTCATTTTAATGCCTGAAATAGGTCGAAATAGAAGCTTCTGAGTAGGAGAAAAAGTCCGTAAAAATTGAAATTTTGGTCACATTGAGGCTTTAAAAAGTAGTTACTCAACATGAGGCTCAATCCAAATGACATTTTGAATCAATTTTTCTACAATTCAAAAAATCAATTTTCTGATGAAAAACGATGACCCGTGACCTGTCGAACTTTCTCCAGATGGTCAAAAATGGTAATTTCTTTAAGTTTAATTTTTGGACTGTAAATGACTATTGCATGTGAATTATCACTTTTGGAACTAAAATAGGTGTGTTTAGAGTCATTTTAATGCCTGAAATAGGCCGAAATAGAAGCTTCTGAGTAGGAGAAAATGTCTCTAAAAATGGCAATTTTGGTCACATTGAGGCTTTAAAAAGTAGTTATTCAACATGAGGCTCAATCAAAATGACATTTTGAATCAAGTTTTCTACAGTCCAAAAAATCAATTTTCTGATGAAAAATGATGACCCGTGACCTGTCGAACTTTTTCCAGATGGTCAAAAATGGTAATTTTTTAAAGTTAAATTTTTGGACTGTAAATGACTATTGCATGTGAATTAGAACTCTTGGAACTAAGTGTGTTTAGAGTCATTTTAACGCCTGAAATAGGTCGAAATAGAAGCTTCTGAGTAGGAGAAAAAGTCTGTAAAAATTGAAATTTTGGTCACATTGAGGCTTTAAAAAGTAGTTATTCAACATGAGGCTCAATCCAAATGACATTTTGAATCAATTTTTCTACAGTCCAAAAAATCAATTTTCTGATGAAAAACGATGACCCGTGACCTGTCGAACTTTCTCCAGATGGTCAAAAATGGTAATTTCTTTAAGTTTAAGTTTTTGGACTGTAAATGACTATTGCATGTGAATTAGAACTCTTGGAACTAAAATAAGTGTGTTTAGAGTCATTTTAATGCCTGAAATAGGTCGAAATAGAAGCTTCTGAGTAGGAGAAAAAGTCCGTAAAAATTGAAATTTTGGTCACATTGAGGCTTTAAAAAGTAGTTATTCAACATGAGGCTCAATCCAAATGACATTTTGAATCAATTTTTCTACAATCCAAAAAATCAATTTTCTGATGAAAAACGATGACCCGTGACCTGTCGAACTTTCTCCAGACTGTCAAAAATGGTAATTTCTTTAAGTTTAATTTTTGGACTGTAAATGACTATTGCATGTGAATTATCACTTTTGGAACTAAAATAGGTGTGTTTAGAGTCATTTTAATGCCTGAAATAGGTCGAAATAGAAGCTTCTGAGTAGGAGAAAATGTCTCTAAAAATGGCAATTTTGGTCACATTGAGGCTTTAAAAAGTAGTTATTCAACATGAGGCTCAATCCAAATGACATTTTGAATCAATTTTTCTACAGTTCAAAAAATCAATTTTCTGATGAAAAACGATGACCCGTGACCTGTCGAACTTTCTCCAGATGGTCAAAAATGGTAATTTTTTAAAGATTAATTTTTAGACTGTAAATGACTATTGCATGTGAATTAGAACTCTTGGAACTAAGTGTGTTTAGAGTCATTTAAATGCCTGAAATAGGTCGAAATAGAAGCTTCTGAGTAGGAGAAAAAGTCTGTAAAAATTGAAATTTTGGTCACATTGAGGCTTTAAAAAGTAGTTATTCAACATGAGGCTCAATCCAAATGACATTTTGAATAAATTTTTCTACAGTCCAAAAAATCAATTTTCTGATGAAAAACGATGACCCATGACCTGTCGAACTTTCTCCAGATGGTCAAAAATGGTAATTTCTTTAAGTTTAAGTTTTTTGACTGTAAATGACTATTGCATGTGAATTATCACTTTTGGAACTAAAATAGGTGTGTTTAGAGTCATTTTAATGCCTGAAATAGGTGGAAATAGAAGCTTCTGAGTAGGAGAAAATGTCTCTAAAAATGGCAATTTTGGTCACATTGAGGCTTTAAAAAGTAGTTATTCAACATGAGGCTCAATCCAAATGACATTTTGAATCAATTTTTCTACAATCCAAAAAATCAATTTTCTGATGAAAAACGATGACCCGTGACCTGTCGAACTTTCTCCAGATGGTCAAAAATGGTAATTTCTTTAAGATTAATTTTTCGACTGTAAATGACTATTGCATGTGAATTAGAACTCTTGGACCTAAAATAAGTGTGTTTATAGTCATTTTAATGCCTGAAATAGGTCAAAATAGAAGCTTCTGAGTAGGAGAAAAAGTCTGTAAAAATGGCAATTTTGGTCACATTGAGGCTTTAAAAAGTAGGTATTCAACATGAGGCTCAATCCAAATGACATTTTGAATAAATTTTTCTACAATCCAAAAAATCAATTTTCTGATGAAAATCGATGACCCGTGACCTGTCGAACTTTTTGCAGATGGTCAAAAATGGTAATTTTTTAAAGTTTAATTTTTGGACTGTAAATGACTATTGCATGTGAATTAGAACTCTTGGAACTAAAATAAGTGTGTTTAGAGTCATTTTAATGCCTGGAATAGGTCGAAATAGAGGCTTCTGAGTAGGAGAAAAAGTCTGTAAAAATGGCAATTTTGGTCACATTGAGGCTCTCAAAAGTAGTTATTCAACATGAGTCTTAATCCAAATGACATTTTGAATCAATTTTTCTACAGTACAAAAAATCAATTTTCTGATGAAAAACGATGACCCGTGACCTGTCGAACTTTTTCCAGATGGTCAAAAATTGTATGTTTTTTGAAGTTTAATTTTTTACTGTAAATGACTATTGCATGTGAATTAGAACTCTTGGAACTAAAATAAGTGTGTTTAGAGTCATTTTAATGCCTGGAATAGGTCGAAATAGAGGCTTCTGAGTAGGAGAAAAAGTCTGTAAAAATGGCAATTTTGGTCACATTGAGGCTTTAAAAAGTGGTTATCCAACATGAGGATCAATCAAAATGACATTTTGAATCAATTTTTCTACAGTCCAAAAAATCAATTTTCTGATGAAAAACGATGACCCGTGACCTGTCGAACTTTTTCCAGATGGTCAAAAATGGAAATTTTTTAAAGTTAAATTTTTGGACTGTAAATGACTATTGCATGTGAATTAGAACTCTTGGAACTAAAATAAGTGTGTTTAGAGTCATTTTAATGCCTGAAATAGGTCGAAATAGAATCTTCTGAGTAGGAGAAAAAGTCTGTAAAAATTGAAATTTTGGTCACATTGAGGCTTTAAAAAGTAGTTATTCAACATGAGGCTCAATCCAAATGACATTTTGAATAAATTTTTCTACAGTCCAAAAAATCTATTTTCTGATGAAAAACGATGACCCGTGACCTGTCGAACTTTCTCCAGATGGTCAAAAATGGTAATTTCTTTAAGCTTAAGTTTTTTGACTGTAAATGACTATTGCATGTGAATTATCACTTTTGGAACTAAAATAGGTGTGTTTAGAGTCATTTTAATGCCTGAAATAGGTCGAAATAGAATCTTCTGAGTAGGAGAAAAAGTCTATAAAAATTTAAATTTTGGTCACATTGAGGATTTAAAAAGTAGTTATTCAACATGAGGCTCAATCCAAATGACTTTTTGAATCAATTTTTCTACAGTCCAAAAAATCAATTTTCTGATGAAAAACGATGACCCGTGACCTGTCAAACTTTTTCCAGATGGTCAAAAATGGTAATTTTTTAAAGTTAAAATTTTGGACTGTAAATGACTATTGCATGTGAATTAGAACTCTTGGAACTAAAACAAGTGTGTTTAGAGTCATTTTAATGCCTGATATAGGTCGATATAGAAGCTTCTGAGTAGGAGAAAATGTCTGTAAAAATGGCATTTTTGGTCACATTGAGGCTTTAAAAAGTAGTTATTCAACATGAGGCTCAATCCAAATGACATTTTGAATCAATTTTTCTACAATCCAAAAAATCAATTTTCTGATGAAAAACGATGACCCGTGACCTGTCGAACTTTCTCCAGATGGTCAAAAATGGTAATTTCTTTAAGTTTAAGTTTTTTGACTGTAAATGACTATTGCATGTGAATTATCACTTTTGGAACTAAAATAGGTGTGTTTAGAGTCATTTTAATGCCTGAAATAGGTCGAAATAGAAGCTTCTGAGTAGGAGAAAATGTCTCTAAAAATGGCAATTTTGGTCACATTGAGGCTTTAAAAAGTAGTTATTCAACATGAGGCTCAATCAAAATGACATTTTGAATCAAGTTTTCTACAGTCCAAAAAATCAATTTTCTGATGAAAAACGATGACCTGTGACCTGTCGAACTTTTTCCAGATGGTCAAAAATGGTAATTTTTTAAAGTTACATTTTTGGACTGTAAATGACTATTGCATGTGAATTAGAACTCTTGGAACTAAAATAAGTGTGTTTAGAGTCATTTTAATGCCTGAAATAGGTCGAAATAGAAGCTTCTGAGTAGGAGAAAAAGTCTGTAAAAATTGAAATTTTGGTCACATTGAGGCTTTAAAAAGTAGTTATTCAACATGAGGCTCAATCCAAATGACATTTTGAATCAATTTTTCTACAGTCCAAAAAATCAATTTTCTGATGAAAAACGATGACCCGTGACCTGTCGAACTTTCTCCAGATGGTCAAAAATGGTAATTTCTTTAAGTTTAAGTTTTTGGACTGTAAATGACTATTGCATGTGAATTAGAACTCTTGGAACTAAAATAAGTGTGTTTAGAGTCATTTTAATGCCTGAAATAGGTCGAAATAGAAGCTTCTGAGTAGGAGAAAAAGTCCGTAAAAATTGAAATTTTGGTCACATTGAGGCTTTAAAAAGTAGTTATTCAACATGAGGCTCAATCCAAATGACATTTTGAATCAATTTTTCTACAATCCAAAAAATCAATTTTCTGATGAAAAACGATGACCCGTGACCTGTCGAACTTTCTCCAGACTGTCAAAAATGGTAATTTCTTTAAGTTTAATTTTTGGACTGTAAATGACTATTGCATGTGAATTATCACTTTTGGAACTAAAATAGGTGTGTTTAGAGTCATTTTAATGCCTGAAATAGGTCGAAATAGAAGCTTCTGAGAAGGAGAAAATGTCTCTAAAAATGGCAATTTTGGTCACATTGAGGCTTTAAAAAGTAGTTATTCAACATGAGGCTCAATCCAAATGACATTTTGAATCAATTTTTCTACAGTCCAAAAAATCAATTTTCTGATGAAAAACGATGACCCATGACCTGTCGAACTTTCTCCAGATGGTCAAAAATGGTAATTTCTTTAAGTTTAAGTTTTTTGACTGTAAATGACTATTGCATGTGAATTATCACTTTTGGAACTAAAATAGGTGTGTTTAGAGTCATTTTAATGCCTGAAATAGGTCAAAATAGAAGCTTCTGAGTTGGAGAAAAAGTCTGTAAAAATGGCAATTTTGGTCACATTGAGGCTTTAAAAAGTAGGTATTCAACATGAGGCTCAATCCAAATGACATTTTGAATCAATTTTTCTACAATCCAAAAAACTCAATTTTCTGATGAAAATCGATGACCCGTGACCTGTCGAACTTTTTGCAGATGGTCAAAAATGGTAATTTTTTAAAGTTTAATTTTTGGACTGTAAATGACTATTGCATGTGAATTAGAACTCTTGGAACTAAAATAAGTGTGGTTAGAGTCATTTTAATGCCTGAAACAGGTCGAAATAGAGGCTTCTGAGTAGGAGAAAAAGTCTGTAAAAATGGCAATTTTGGTCACATTGAGGCTCTCAAAAGTAGTTATTCAACATGAGTCTTAATCCAAATGACATTTTGAATCAATTTTTCTACAGTACAAAAAATCAATTTTCTGTTGAAAAACGATGACCCGTGACCTGTCGAACTTTTTCCAGATGGTCAAAAATTGTATGTTTTTTGAAGTTTAATTTTTTACTGTAAATGACTATTGCATGTGAATTAGAACTCTTGGAACTAAAATAAGTGTGTTTAGAGTCATTTTAATGCCTGGAATAGGTCGAAATAGAGGCTTCTGAGTAGGAGAAAAAGTCTGTAAAAATGGCAATTTTGGTCACATTGAGGCTTTAAAAAGTGGTTATCCAACATGAGGATCAATCAAAATGACATTTTGAATCAATTTTTCTACAGTCCAAAAAATCAATTTTCTGATGAAAAACGATGACCCGTGACCTGTCGAACTTTTTCCAGATGGTCAAAAATGGAAATTTTTTAAAGTTAAATTTTTGGACTGTAAATGACTATTGCATGTGAATTAGAACTCTTGGAACTAAAATAAGTGTGTTTAGAGTCATTTTAATGCCTGAAATAGGTCGAAATAGAATCTTCTGAGTAGGAGAAAAAGTCTGTAAAAATTGAAATTTTGGTCACATTGAGGCTTTAAAAAGTAGTTATTCAACATGAGGCTCAATCCAAATGACATTTTGAATAAATTTTTCTACAGTCCAAAAAATCAATTTTCTGATGAAAAACGATGACCCGTGACCTATCGAACTTTCTCCAGATGGTCAAAAATGGTAATTTCTTTAAGTTTAAGTTTTTTGACTGTAAATGACTATTGCATGTGAATTATCACTTTTGGAACTAAAATAGGTGTGTTTAGAGTCATTTTAATGCCTGAAATAGGTCGAAATAGAATCTTCTGAGTAGGAGAAAAAGTCTGTAAAAATTGAAATTTTGGTCACATTGAGGCTTTAAAAAGTAGTTATTCAACATGAGGCTCAATCCAAATGACATTTTGAATCAATTTTTCTACAGTCCAAAAAATCAATTTTCTGATGAAAAACGATGACTCGTGACCTGTCGAACTTTCTCCAGATGGTCAAAAATGGTAATTTCTTTAAGTTTAAGTTTTTTGACTGTAAATGACTATTGCATGTGAATTATCACTTTTGGAACTAAAATAGGTGTGTTTAGAGTCATTTTAATGCCTGAAATAGGTGGAAATAGAAGCTTCTGAGTAGGAGAAAATGTCTCTAAAAATGGCAATTTTGGTCACATTGAGGCTTTAAAAAGTAGTTATTCAACATGAGGCTCAATCCAAATGACATTTTGAATCAATTTTTCTACAATCCAAAAAATCAATTTTCTGATGAAAAACGATGACCCGTGACCTGTCGAACTTTCTCCAGATGGTCAAAAATGGTAATTTCTTTAAGTTTAAGTTTTTAGACTGTAAATGACTATTGCATGTGAATTATCACTTTTGGAACTAAAATAGGTGTGTTTAGAGTCATTTTAATGCCTGAAATAGGTCGAAATAGAAGCTTCTGAGTAGGAGAAAATGTCTCTAAAAATGCCAATTTTGGTCACATTGAGGCTTTAAAAAGTAGTTATTCAACATGAGGCTCAATCAAAATGACATTTTGAATCAAGTTTTCTACAGTCCAAAAAATCAATTTTCTGATGAAAAATGATGACCCGTGACCTGTCGAACTTTTTCCAGATGGTCAAAAATGGTAATTTTTTAAAGTTAAATTTTTGGACTGTAAATGACTATTTCATGTGAATTAGAACTCTTGGAACTAAAATAAGTGTGTTTAGAGTCATTTTAATGCCTGAAATAGGTCGAAATAGAATCTTCTGAGTAGGAGAAAAAGTCTGTAAAAATTGAAATTTTGGTCACATTGAGGCTTTAAAAAGTAGTTATTCAACATGAGGCTCAATCCAAATGACATTTTGAATCAATTTTTTTACTGCCCAAAAAATCAATTTTCTGATGAAAAACGATGACCCGTGACCAGTCGAACTTTCTCCAGATGGTCAAAAATGGTAATTTCTTTAAGTTTAATTTTTGGACTGTAAATGACTATTGCATGTGAATTATCACTTTTGGAACTAAAATAGGTGTGTTTAGAGTCATTTTAATGCCTGAAATAGGTCGAAATAGAAGCTTCTGAGTAGGAGAAAAAGTCCGTAAAAATTGAAATTTTGGTCACATTGAGGCTTTAAAAAGTAGTTACTCAACATGAGGCTCAATCCAAATGACATTTTGAATCAATTTTTCTACAATTCAAAAAATCAATTTTCTGATGAAAAACGATGACCCGTGACCTGTCGAACTTTCTCCAGATGGTCAAAAATGGTAATTTCTTTAAGTTTAATTTTTGGACTGTAAATGACTATTGCATGTGAATTATCACTTTTGGAACTAAAATAGGTGTGTTTAGAGTCATTTTAATGCCTGAAATAGGTCGAAATAGAAGCTTCTGAGTAGGAGAAAATGTCTCTAAAAATGGCAATTTTGGTCACATTGAGGCTTTAAAAAGTAGTTATTCAACATGAGGCTCAATCAAAATGACATTTTGAATCAAGTTTTCTACAGTCCAAAAAATCAATTTTCTGATGAAAAATGATGACCCGTGACCTGTCGAACTTTTTCCAGATAGTCAAAAATGGTAATTTTTTAAAGTTAAATTTTTGGACTGTAAATGACTATTGCATGTGAATTAGAACTCTTGGAACTAAGTGTGTTTAGAGTCATTTTAACGCCTGAAATAGGTCGAAATAGAAGCTTCTGAGTAGGAGAAAAAGTCTGTAAAAATTGAAATTTTGGTCACATTGAGGCTTTAAAAAGTAGTTATTCAACATGAGGCTCAATCCAAATGACATTTTGAATCAATTTTTCTACAGTCCAAAAAATCAATTTTCTGATGAAAAACGATGACCCGTGACCTGTCGAACTTTCTCCAGAAGGTCAAAAATGGTAATTTCTTTAAGTTTAAGTTTTTGGACTGTAAATGACTATTGCATGTGAATTAGAACTCTTGGAACTAAAATAAGTGTGTTTAGAGTCATTTTAATGCCTGAAATAGGTCGAAATAGAAGCTTCTGAGTAGGAGAAAAAGTCCGTAAAAATTGAAATTTTGGTCACATTGAGGCTTTAAAAAGTAGTTATTCAACATGAGGCTCAATCCAAATGACATTTTGAATCAATTTTTCTACAATCCAAAAAATCAATTTTCTGATGAAAAACGATGACCCGTGACCTGTCGAACTTTCTCCAGACTGTCAAAAATGGTAATTTCTTTAAGTTTAATTTTTGGACTGTAAATGACTATTGCATGTGAATTATCACTTTTGGAACTAAAATAGGTGTGTTTAGAGTCATTTTAATGCCTGAAATAGGTCGAAATAGAAGCTTCTGAGTAGGAGAAAATGTCTCTAAAAATGGCAATTTTGGTCACATTGAGGCTTTAAAAAGTAGTTATTCAACATGAGGCTCAATCCAAATGACATTTTGAATCAATTTTTCTACAGTTCAAAAAATCAATTTTCTGATGAAAAACGATGACCCGTGACCTGTCGAACTTTCTCCAGATGGTCAAAAATGGTAATTTTTTAAAGATTAATTTTTAGACTGTAAATGACTATTGCATGTGAATTAGAACTCTTGGAACTAAGTGTGTTTAGAGTCATTTAAATGCCTGAAATAGGTCGAAATAGAAGCTTCTGAGTAGGAGAAAAAGTCTGTAAAAATTGAAATTTTGGTCACATTGAGGCTTTAAAAAGTAGTTATTCAACATGAGGCTCAATCCAAATGACATTTTGAATAAATTTTTCTACAGTCCAAAAAATCAATTTTCTGATGAAAAACGATGACCCATGACCTGTCGAACTTTCTCCAGATGGTCAAAAATGGTAATTTCTTTAAGTTTAAGTTTTTTGACTGTAAATGACTATTGCATGTGAATTATCACTTTTGGAACTAAAATAGGTGTGTTTAGAGTCATTTTAATGCCTGAAATAGGTGGAAATAGAAGCTTCTGAGTAGGAGAAAATGTCTCTAAAAATGGCAATTTTGGTCACATTGAGGCTTTAAAAAGTAGTTATTCAACATGAGGCTCAATCCAAATGACATTTTGAATCAATTTTTC
Source organism: Triturus cristatus (assembly GCF_964204655.1). Taxonomy (NCBI): domain Eukaryota; kingdom Metazoa; phylum Chordata; class Amphibia; order Caudata; family Salamandridae; genus Triturus; species Triturus cristatus. The sequence continues at coordinate 837,154,996 of NC_140594.1, forward strand.
TACAATCCAAAAAATCAATTTTCTGATGAAAAACGATGACCCGTGACCTGTCGAACTTTCTCCAGATGGTCAAAAATGGTAATTTCTTTAAGTTTAATTTTTCGACTGTAAATGACTATTGCATGTGAATTAGAACTCTTGGACCTAAAATAAGTGTGTTTATAGTCATTTTAATGCCTGAAATAGGTCAAAATAGAAGCTTCTGAGTAGGAGAAAAAGTCTGTAAAAATGGCAATTTTGGTCACATTGAGGCTTTAAAAAGTAGGTATTCAACATGAGGCTCAATCCAAATGACATTTTGAATCAATTTTTCTACAATCCAAAAAATCAATTTTCTGATGAAAATCGATGACCCGTGACCTGTCGAACTTTTTGCAGATGGTCAAAAATTGTAATTTTTTAAAGTTTAATTTTTGGACTGTAAATGACTATTGCATGTGAATTAGAACTCTTGGAACTAAAATAAGTGTGTTTAGAGTCATTTTAATGCCTGGAATAGGTCGAAATAGAGGCTTCTGAGTAGGAGAAAAAGTCTGTAAAAATGGCAATTTTGGTCACATTGAGGCTCTCAAAAGTAGTTATTCAACATGAGTCTTAATCCAAATGACATTTTGAATCAATTTTTCTACAGTACAAAAAATCAATTTTCTGATGAAAAACGATGACCCGTGACCTGTCGAACTTTTTCCAGATGGTCAAAAATTGTATGTTTTTTGAAGTTTAATTTTTTACTGTAAATGACTATTGCATGTGAATTAGAACTCTTGGAACTAAAATAAGTGTGTTTAGAGTCATTTTAATGCCTGGAATAGGTCGAAATAGAGGCTTCTGAGTAGGAGAAAAAGTCTGTAAAAATGGCAATTTTGGTCACATTGAGGCTTTAAAAAGTGGTTATCCAACATGAGGATCAATCAAAATGACATTTTGAATCAATTTTTCTACAGTCCAAAAAATCAATTTTCTGATGAAAAACGATGACCCGTGACCTGTCGAACTTTTTCCAGATGGTCAAAAATGGAAATTTTTTAAAGTTAAATTTTTGGACTGTAAATGACTATTGCATGTGAATTAGAACTCTTGGAACTAAAATAAGTGTGTTTAGAGTCATTTTAATGCCTGAAATAGGTCGAAATAGAATCTTCTGAGTAGGAGAAAAAGTCTGTAAAAATTGAAATTTTGGTCACATTGAGGCTTTAAAAAGTAGTTATTCAACATGAGGCTCAATCCAAATGACATTTTGAATAAATTTTTCTACAGTCCAAAAAATCTATTTTCTGATGAAAAACGATGACCCGTGACCTGTCGAACTTTCTCCAGATGGTCAAAAATGGTAATTTCTTTAAGCTTAAGTTTTTTGACTGTAAATGACTATTGCATGTGAATTATCACTTTTGGAACTAAAATAGGTGTGTTTAGAGTCATTTTAATGCCTGAAATAGGTCGAAATAGAATCTTCTGAGTAGGAGAAAAAGTCTATAAAAATTTAAATTTTGGTCACATTGAGGATTTAAAAAGTAGTTATTCAACATGAGGCTCAATCCAAATGACTTTTTGAATCAATTTTTCTACAGTCCAAAAAATCAATTTTCTGATGAAAAACGATGACCCGTGACCTGTCAAACTTTTTCCAGATGGTCAAAAATGGTAATTTTTTAAAGTTTAAATTTTGGACTGTAAATGACTATTGCATGTGAATTAGAACTCTTGGAACTAAAACAAGTGTGTTTAGAGTCATTTTAATGCCTGATATAGGTCGATATAGAAGCTTCTGAGTAGGAGAAAATGTCTGTAAAAATGGCATTTTTGGTCACATTGAGGCTTTAAAAAGTAGTTATTCAACATGAGGCTCAATCCAAATGACATTTTGAATCAATTTTTCTACAATCCAAAAAATCAATTTTCTGATGAAAAACGATGACCCGTGACCTGTCGAACTTTCTCCAGATGGTCAAAAATGGTAATTTCTTTAAGTTTAAGTTTTTTGACTGTAAATGACTATTGCATGTGAATTATCACTTTTGGAACTAAAATAGGTGTGTTTAGAGTCATTTTAATGCCTGAAATAGGTCGAAATAGAAGCTTCTGAGTAGGAGAAAATGTCTCTAAAAATGGCAATTTTGGTCACATTGAGGCTTTAAAAAGTAGTTATTCAACATGAGGCTCAATCAAAATGACATTTTGAATCAAGTTTTCTACAGTCCAAAAAATCAATTTTCTGATGAAAAACGATGACCTGTGACCTGTCGAACTTTTTCCAGATGGTCAAAAATGGTAATTTTTTAAAGTTACATTTTTGGACTGTAAATGACTATTGCATGTGAATTAGAACTCTTGGAACTAAAATACGTGTGTTTAGAGTCATTTTAATGCCTGAAATAGGTCGAAATAGAAGCTTCTGAGTAGGAGAAAAAGTCTGTAAAAATTGAAATTTTGGTCACATTGAGGCTTTAAAAAGTAGTTATTCAACATGAGGCTCAATCCAAATGACATTTTGAATCAATTTTTCTACAGTCCAAAAAATCAATTTTCTGATGAAAAACGATGACCCGTGACCTGTCGAACTTTCTCCAGATGGTCAAAAATGGTAATTTCTTTAAGTTTAAGTTTTTGGACTGTAAATGACTATTGCATGTGAATTAGAACTCTTGGAACTAAAATAAGTGTGTTTAGAGTCATTTTAATGCCTGAAATAGGTCGAAATAGAAGCTTCTGAGTAGGAGAAAAAGTCCGTAAAAATTGAAATTTTGGTCACATTGAGGCTTTAAAAAGTAGTTATTCAACATGAGGCTCAATCCAAATGACATTTTGAATCAATTTTTCTACAATCCAAAAAATCAATTTTCTGATGAAAAACGATGACCCGTGACCTGTCGAACTTTCTCCAGACTGTCAAAAATGGTAATTTCTTTAAGTTTAATTTTTGGACTGTAAATGACTATTGCATGTGAATTATCACTTTTGGAACTAAAATAGGTGTGTTTAGAGTCATTTTAATGCCTGAAATAGGTCGAAATAGAAGCTTCTGAGAAGGAGAAAATGTCTCTAAAAATGGCAATTTTGGTCACATTGAGGCTTTAAAAAGTAGTTATTCAACATGAGGCTCAATCCAAATGACATTTTGAATCAATTTTTCTACAGTCCAAAAAAACAATTTTCTGATGAAAAACGATGACCCGTGACCTGTCGAACTTTCTCCAGATGGTCAAAAATGGTAATTTTTTAAAGATTAATTTTTAGACTGTAAATGACTATTGCATGTGAATTAGAACTCTTGGAACTAAGTGTGTTTAGAGTCATTTAAATGCCTGAAATAGGTCGAAATAGAAGCTTCTGAGTAGGAGAAAAAGTCTGTAAAAATTGAAATTTTGGTCACATTGAGGCTTTAAAAAGTAGTTATTCAACATGAGGCTCAATCCAAATGACATTTTGAATAAATTTTTCTACAGTCCAAAAAATCAATTTTCTGATGAAAAACGATGACCCATGACCTGTCGAACTTTCTCCAGATGGTCAAAAATGGTAATTTCTTTAAGTTTAAGTTTTTTGACTGTAAATGACTATTGCATGTGAATTATCACTTTTGGAACTAAAATAGGTGTGTTTAGAGTCATTTTAATGCCTGAAATAGGTGGAAATAGAAGCTTCTGAGTAGGAGAAAATGTCTCTAAAAATGGCAATTTTGGTCACATTGAGGCTTTAAAAAGTAGTTATTCAACATGAGGCTCAATCCAAATGACATTTTGAATCAATTTTTCTACAATCCAAAAAATCAATTTTCTGATGAAAAACGATGACCCGTGACCTGTCGAACTTTCTCCAGATGGTCAAAAATGGTAATTTCTTTAAGTTTAATTTTTCGACTGTAAATGACTATTGCATGTGAATTAGAACTCTTGGACCTAAAATAAGTGTGTTTATAGTCATTTTAATGCCTGAAATAGGTCGAAATAGAGGCTTCTGAGTAGGAGAAAAAGTCTGTAAAAATGGCAATTTTGGTCACATTGAGGCTCTCAAAAGTAGTTATTCAACATGAGTCTTAATCCAAATGACATTTTGAATCAATTTTTCTACAGTACAAAAAATCAATTTTCTGATGAAAAACGATGACCCGTGACCTGTCGAACTTTTTCCAGATGGTCAAAAATTGTATGTTTTTTGAAGTTTAATTTTTTACTGTAAATGACTATTGCATGTGAATTAGAACTCTTGGAACTAAAATAAGTGTGTTTAGAGTCATTTTAATGCCTGGAATAGGTCGAAATAGAGGCTTCTGAGTAGGAGAAAAAGTCTGTAAAAATGGCAATTTTGGTCACATTGAGGCTTTAAAAAGTGGTTATCCAACATGAAGATCAATCAAAATGACATTTTGAATCAATTTTTCTACAGTCCAAAAAATCAATTTTCTGATGAAAAACGATGACCCGTGACCTGTCGAACTTTTTCCAGATGGTCAAAAATGGAAATTTTTTAAAGTTAAATTTTTGGACTGTAAATGACTATTGCATGTGAATTAGAACTCTTGGAACTAAAATAAGTGTGTTTAGAGTCATTTTAATGCCTGAAATAGGTCGAAATAGAATCTTCTGAGTAGGAGAAAAAGTCTGTAAAAATTGAAATTTTGGTCACATTGAGGCTTTAAAAAGTAGTTATTCAACATGAGGCTCAATCCAAATGACATTTTGAATACATTTTTCTACAGTCCAAAAAATCAATTTTCTGATGAAAAACGATGACCCGTGACCTATCGAACTTTCTCCAGATGGTCAAAAATGGTAATTTCTTTAAGTTTAAGTTTTTTGACTGTAAATGACTATTGCATGTGAATTATCACTTTTGGAACTAAAATAGGTGTGTTTAGAGTCATTTTAATGCCTGAAATAGGTCGAAATAGAATCTTCTGAGTAGGAGAAAAAGTCTGTAAAAATTGAAATTTTGGTCACATTGAGGCTTTAAAAAGTAGTTATTCAACATGAGGCTCAATCCAAATGACATTTTGAATCAATTTTTCTACAGTCCAAAAAATCAATTTTCTGATGAAAAACGATGACTCGTGACCTGTCGAACTTTCTCCAGATGGTCAAAAATGGTAATTTCTTTAAGTTTAAGTTTTTTGACTGTAAATGACTATTGCATGTGAATTATCACTTTTGGAACTAAAATAGGTGTGTTTAGAGTCATTTTAATGCCTGAAATAGGTCGAAATAGAAGCTTCTGAGTAGGAGAAAATGTCTCTAAAAATGGCAATTTTGGTCACATTGAGGCTTTAAAAAGTAGTTATTCAACATGAGGCTCAATCAAAATGACATTTTGAATCAAGTTTTCTACAGTCCAAAAAATCAATTTTCTGATGAAAAACGATGACCCGTGACCTGTCAAACTTTTTCCAGATGGTCAAAAATGGTAATTTTTTAAAGTTTAAGTCTTTGGACTGTAAATGACTATTGCATGTGAATTAGAACTCTTGGAACTAAAATACGTGTGTTTAGAGTCATTTTAATTCCTGAAATAGGTCGAAATAGAAGCTTCTGAGTAGGAGAAAAAGTCTGTAAAAATGGCAATTTTGGTCACATTGAGGCTTTAAAAAGTAGGTATTCAACATGAGGCTCAATCCAAATGAGATTTTGAATCAATTTTTCTACAATCCCAAAAATCAATTTTCTGATGAAAAACGATGACCCGTGACCAGTCGAACTTTTTCCAGATAGTCAAAAATGGTAATTTTTTAAAGTTTAATTTTTGGACTGTAAATGACTATTGCATGTGAATTAGAACTCTTGGACCTAAAATAAGTGTGTTTAGAGTCATTTTAATGCCTGAAATAGGTCAAAATAGAAGCTTCTGAGTAGGAGAAAAAGTCTGTAAAAATGGCAATTTTGGTCACATTGAGGCTTTAAAAAGTAGGTATTCAACATGAGGCTTAATCCAAATGACATTTTGAATCAATTTTTCTACAATCCAAAAAATCAATTTTCTGATGAAAATCGATGACCCGTGACCTGTCGAACTTTTTGCAGATGGTCAAAAATGGTAATTTTTTAAAGTTTAATTTTTGGACTGTAAATGACTATTGCATGTGAATTAGAACTCTTGGTACTAAAATAAGCGTGGTTAGAGTCATTTTAATGCCTGAAATAGGTCGAAATAGAGGCTTCTGAGTAGGAGAAAAAGTCTGTAAAAATGGCAATTTTGGTCACATTGAGGCTCTCAAAAGTAGTTATTCAACATGAGTCTTAATCCAAATGACATTTTGAATCAATTTTTCTACAGTACAAAAAATCAATTTTCTGATGAAAAACGATGACCCGTGACCTGTCGAACTTTTTTCAGATGGTCAAAAATTGTATTTTTTTGAAGTTTCATTTTTTACTGTAAATGACTATTGCATGTGAATTAGAACTCTTGGAACTAAAATAAGTGTGTTTAGAGTCATTTTAATGCCTGGAATAGGTCGAAATAGAGGCTTCTGAGTAGGAGAAAAAGTCTGTAAAAATGGCAATTTTGGTCACATTGAGGCTTTAAAAAGTGGTTATCCAACATGAGGCTCAATCAAAATGACATTTTGAATCAATTTTTCTACAGTCCAAAAAATCAATTTTCTGATGAAAAACGATGACCCGTGACCTGTCGAACTTTTTCCAGATGGTCAAAAATGGTAATTTTTTAAAGTTAAATTTTTGGACTGTAAATGACTATTGCATGTGAATTAGAACTCTTGGAACTAATTGTGTTTAGAGTCATTTTAATGCCTGAAATAGGTCGAAATAGAAGCTTCTGAGTAGGAGAAAAAGTCTGTAAAAATTGAAATTTTGGTCACATTGAGGCTTTAAAAAGTAGTTATTCAACATGAGGCGCAATCCAAATGACATTTTGAATCAATTTTTCTACAGTCCAAAAAATCAATTTTCTGATGAAAAACGATGACCCGTGACCTGTCGAACTTTCTCCAGATGGTCAAAAATGGTAATTTCTTTAAGTTTAAGTTTTTTGACTGTAAATGACTATTGCATGTGAATTATCACTTTTGGAACTAAAATAGGTGTGTTTAGAGTCATTTTAATGCCTGAAATAGGTGGAAATAGAAGCTTCTGAGTAGGAGAAAATGTCTCTAAAAATGGCAATTTTGGTCACATTGAGGCTTTAAAAAGTAGTTATTCAACATGAGGCTCAATCCAAATGACATTTTGAATCAATTTTTCTACAATCCAAAAAATCAATTTTCTGATGAAAAACGATGACCCGTGACCTGTCGATTTTTCTCCAGATGGTCAAAAATGGTAATTTCTTTAAGTTTAAGTTTTTTGACTGTAAATGACTATTGCATGTGAATTATCACTTTTGGAACTAAAATAGGTGTGTTTAGAGTCATTTTAATGCCTGAAATAGGTCGAAATAGAAGCTTCTGAGTAGGAGAAAATGTCTCTAAAAATGGCAATTTTGGTCACATTGAGGCTTTAAAAAGTAGTTATTCAACATGAGGCTCAATCAAAATGACATTTTGAATCAAGTTTTCTACAGTCCAAAAAATCAATTTTCTGATGAAAAATGATGACCCGTGACCTGTCGAACTTTTTCCAGATGGTCAAAAATGGTAATTTTTTAAAGTTAAATTTTTGGACTGTAAATGACTATTGCATGTGAATTAGAACTCTTGGAACTAAGTGTGTTTAGAGTCATTTTAATGCCTGAAATAGGTCGAAATAGAAGCTTCTGAGTAGGAGAAAAAGTCTGTAAAAATTGAAATTTTGGTCACATTGAGGCTTTAAAAAGTAGTTATTCAACATGAGGCTCAATCCAAATGACATTTTGAATCAATTTTTCTACAGTCCAAAAAATCAATTTTCTGATGAAAAACGATGACCCGTGACCTGTCGAACTTTCTCCAGATGGTCAAAAATGGTAATTTCTTTAAGTTTAAGTTTTTTGACTGTAAATGACTATTGCATGTGAATTATCACTTTTGGAACTAAAATAGGTGTGTTTAGAGTCATTTTAATGCCTGAAATAGGTCGAAATAGAAGCTTCTGAGTAGGAGAAAATGTCTCTAAAAATGGCAATTTTGGTCACATTGAGGCTTTAAAAAGTAGTTATTCAACATGAGGCTCAATCAAAATGACATTTTGAATCAAGTTTTCTACAGTCCAAAAAATCAATTTTCTGATGAAAAATGATGACCCGTGACCTGTCGAACTTTTTCCAGATGGTCAAAAATGGTAATTTTTTAAAGTTAAATTTTTGGACTGTAAATGACTATTGCATGTGAATTAGAACTCTTGGAACTAAAATAAGTGTGTTTAAAGTCATTTTAATGCCTGAAATAGGTCGAAATAGAAGCTTCTGAGTAGGAGAAAAAGTCCGTAAAAATTGAAATTTTGGTCACATTGAGGCTTTAAAAAGTAGTTACTCAACATGAGGCTCAATCCAAATGACATTTTGAATCAATTTTTCTACAATCCAAAAAATCAATTTTCTGATGAAAAACGATGACCCGTGACATGTCAAACTTTTTCCAGATGGTCAAAAATGGTAATTTTTTAAAGTTTAAGTCTTTGGACTGTAAATGACTATTGCATGTGAATTAGAACTTTTGGAACTAAAATACGTGTGTTTAGAGTCATTTTAATTCCAGAAATAGGTCGAAATAGAGGCTTCTGAGTAGGAGAAAAAGTCTGTAAAAATGGCAATTTTGGTCACATTCAGGCTTTAAAAAGTAGGTATTCAACATGAGGCTCAATCCAAATGAGATTTTGAATCAATTTTTCTACAATCCAAAAAATCAATTTTCTGATGAAAAACGATGACCCGTGACTTGTCGAACTTTTTCCAGATGGTCAAAAATGGTAATTTTTTAAAGTTTAATTTTTGGACTGTAAATGACTACTGCATGTGAATTCGAACTCTTGGAACTAAAATAAGTGTGTTTAGAGTCATTTTAATGCCTGAAATAGGTCGAAATAGAAGCTTCTGAGTAGGAGAAAAAGTCTGTGAAAATTGAAATTTTGGTCACATTGAGGCTTTCAAAAGTAGTTATTCAACATGAGGCTCAATCCACATGACATTTTGAATCAATTTTTTTACTGCCCAAAAAATCAATTTTCTGATGAAAAACGATGACCCGTGACCTGTCGAACTTTCTCCAGATGGTCAAAAATGGTAATTTTTTAAAGATTAATTTTTGGACTGTAAATGACTATTGCATGTGAATTAGAACTCTTGGAACTAAGTGTGTTTAGAGTCATTTAAAAGCCTGAAATAGGTCGAAATAGAAGCTTCTGAGTAGGAGAAAAAGTCTGTAAAAATTGAAATTTTGGTCACATTGAGGCTTTAAAAAGTAGTTATTCAACATGAGGCTCAATCCAAATGATATTTTGAATAAATTTTTCTACAGTCCAAAAAATCAATTTTCTGATGAAAAACGATGACCCGTGACCTGTCGAACTTTCTCCAGATGGTCAAAAATGGTAATTTCTTTAAGTTTAAGTTTTTTGACTGTAAATGACTATTGCATGTGAATTATCACTTTTGGAACTAAAATAGGTGTGTTTAGAGTCATTTTAATGCCTGAAATAGGTGGAAATAGAAGCTTCTGAGTAGGAGAAAATGTCTCTAAAAATGGCAATTTTGGTCACATTGAGGCTTTAAAAAGTAGTTATTCAACATGAGGCTCAATCCAAATGACATTTTGAATCAATTTTTCTACAATCCAAAAAATCAATTTTCTGATGAAAAACGATGACCCGTGACCTGTCGAACTTTCTCCAGATGGTCAAAAATGGTAATTTCTTTAAGTTTCATTTTTCGACTGTAAATGACTATTGCATGTGAATTAGAACTCTTGGACCTAAAATAAGTGTGTTTATAGTCATTTTAATGCCTGAAATAGGTCAAAATAGAAGCTTCTGAGTAGGAGAAAAAGTCTGTAAAAATAGCAATTTTGGTCACATTGAGGCTTTAAAAAGTAGGTATTCAACATGAGGCTCAATCCAAATGACATTTTGAATCAATTTTTCTACAATCCAAAAAATCAATTTTCTGATGAAAATCGATGACCCGTGACCTGTCGAACTTTTTGCAGATGTTCAAAAATGGTAATTTTTTAAAGTTTAATTTTTGGACTGTAAATGACTATTGCATGTGAATTAGAACTCTTGGAACTAAAATAAGTGTGGTTAGAGTCATTTTAATGCCTGAAATAGGTCGAAATGGAGGCTTCTGAGTAGGAGAAAAAGTCTGTAAAAATGGCAATTTTGGTCACATTGAGGCTCTCAAAAGTAGTTATTCAACATGAGTCTTAATCCAAATGACACTTTGAATCAATTTTTCTACAGTACAAAAAATCAATTTTCTGATGAAAAACGATGACCCGTGACCTGTCGAACTTTTTCCAGATGGTCAAAAATTGTATTTTTTTGAAGTTTAATTTTTTACTGTAAATGACTATTGCATGTGAATTAGAACTCTTGGAACTAAAATAAGTGTGTTTAGAGTCATTTTAATGCCTGGAATAGGTCGAAATAGAGGCTTCTGAGTAGGAGAAAAAGTCTGTAAAAATGGCAATTTTGGTCACATTGAGGCTTTAAAAAGTGGTTATCCAACATGAGGATCAATCAAAATGACATTTTGAATCAATTTTTCTACAGTCCAAAAAATCAATTTTCTGATGAAAAACGATGACCCGTGACCTGTCGAACTTTTTCCAGATGGTCAAAAATGGTAATTTTTTAAAGTTAAATTTTTGGACTGTAAATGACTATTGCATGTGAATTAGAACTCTTGGAACTAAAATAAGTGTGTTTAGAGTCATTTTAATGCCTGAAATAGGTCGAAATAGAATCTTCTGAGTAGGAGAAAAAGTCTGTAAAAATTGAAATTTTGGTCACATTGAGGCTTTAAAAAGTAGTTATTCAACATGAGGCTCAATCCAAATGACATTTTGAATACATTTTTCTACAGTCCAAAAAATCAATTTTCTGATGAAAAACGATGACCCGTGACCTGTCGAACTTTCTCCAGATGGTCAAAAATGGTAATTTCTTTAAGTTTAAGTTTTTTGACTGTAAATGACTATTGCATGTGAATTATCACTTTTGGAACTAAAATAGGTGTGTTTAGAGTCATTTTAATGCCTGAAATAGGTCGAAATAGAATCTTCTGAGTAGGAGAAAAAGTCTGTAAAAATTGAAATTTTGGTCACATTGAGGCTTTAAAAAGTAGTTATTCAACATGAGGCTCAATCCAAATGACATTTTGAATCAATTTTTCTACAGTCCAAAAAATCAATTTTCTGATGAAAAACGATGACTCGTGACCTGTCGAACTTTCTCCAGATGGTCAAAAATGGTAATTTCTTTAAGTTTAAGTTTTTTGACTGTAAATGACTATTGCATGTGAATTATCACTTTTGGGACTAAAATAGGTGTGTTTAGAGTCATTTTAATGCCTGAAATAGGTCGAAATAGAAGCTTCTGAGTAGGAGAAAATGTCTCTAAAAATGGCAATTTTGGTCACATTGAGGCTTTAAAAAGTAGTTATTCAACATGAGGCTCAATCAAAATGACATTTTGAATCAAGTTTTCTACAGTCCAAAAAATCAATTTTCTGATGAAAAACGATGACCCGTGACCTGTCAAACTTTTTCCAGATGGTCAAAAATGGTAATTTTTTAAAGTTTAAGTCTTTGGACTGTAAATGACTATTACATGTGAATTAGAACTCTAGGAACTAAAATACGTGTGTTTAGAGTCATTTTAATTCCTGAAATAGGTCGAAATAGAAGCTTCTGAGTAGGAGAAAAAGTCTGTAAAAATGGCAATTTTGGTCACATTGAGGCTTTAAAAAGTAGGTATTCAACATGAGGCTCAATCCAAATGACATTTTGAATCAATTTTTTTACTGCCCAAAAAATCAATTTTCTGATGAAAAACGATGACCCGTGACCTGTCGAACTTTCTCCAGATGGTCAAAAATGGTAATTTTTTAAAGATTAATTTTTGGACTGTAAATGACTATTGCATGTGAATTAGAACTCTTGGAACTAAGTGTGTTTGGAGTCATTTAAATGCCTGAAATAGGTCGAAATAGAAGCTTCTGAGTAGGAGAAAAAGTCTGTAAAAATTGAAATTTTGGTCACATTGAGGCTTTAAAAAGTAGTTATTCAACATGAGGCTCAATCCAAATGACATTTTGAATCAATTTTTCTACAGTCCAAAAAATCAATTTTCTGATGAAAAACGATGACCCGTGACCTGTCGAACTTTTTCCAGATGGTCAAAAATGGTAATTTTTTAAAGTTACATTTTTGGACTGTAAATGACTATTGCATGTGAATTAGAACTCTTGGAACTAAAATAAGTGTGTTTACAGTCATTTTAATGCCTGAAATAGGTCGAAATAGAAGCTTCTGAGTAGGAGAAAAAGTCTGTAAAAATTGAAATTTTGGTCACATTGAGGCTTTAAAAAGTAGTTCTTCAACATGAGGCTCAATCCAAATGACATTGTGAATCAATTTTTCTACAATCCAAAAAATCAATTTTCTGATGAAAAACGATGACCCGTGACCTGTCGAACTTTCTCCAGATGGTCAAAAATGGTAATTTCTTTAAGTTTAATTTTTGGACTGTAAATGACTATTGCATGTGAATTAGAACTCTTGGACCTAAAATAAGTGTGTTTATAGTCATTTTAATGCCTGAAATAGGTCAAAATAGAAGCTTCTGAGTAGGAGAAAAAGTCTGTAAAAATGGCAATTTTGGTCACATTGAGGCTTTAAAAAGTAGGTATTCAACATGAGGCTCAATCCAAATGACATTTTGAATCAATTTTTCTACAATCCAAAAAATCAATTTTCTGATGAAAATCGATGACCCGTGACCTGTCGAACTTTTTGCAGATGGTCAAAAATGGTAATTTTTTAAAGTTTAATTTTTGGACTGTAAATGACTATTGCATGTGAATTAGAACTCTTGGAACTAAAATAAGTGTGGTTAGAGTCATTTTAATGCCTGAAATAGGTCGAAATAGAGGCTTCTGAGTAGGAGAAAAAGTCTGTAAAAATGGCAATTTTGGTCACATTGAGGCTCTCAAAAGTAGTTATTCAACATGAGTCTTAATCCAAATGACATTTTGAATCAATTTTTCTACAGTACAAAAAATCAATTTTCTGATGAAAAACGATGACCCGTGACCTGTCGAACTTTCTCCAGATGGTCAAAAATGGTAATTTCTTTAAGTTTAAGTTTTTACTGTAAATGACTATTGCATGTGAATTATCACTTTTGGAACTAAAATAGGTGTGTTTAGAGTCATTTTAATGCCTGAAATAGGTCGAAATAGAAGCTTCTGAGTAGGAGAAAATGTCTCTAAAAATGGCAATTTTGGTCACATTGAGGCTTTAAAAAGTAGTTATTCAACATGAGGCTCAATCAAAATGACATTTTGAATCAAGTTTTCTACAGTCCAAAAAATCAATTTTCTGATGAAAAATGATGACCCGTGACCTGTCGAACTTTTTCCAGATGGTCAAAAATGGTAATTTTTTAAAGTTAAATTTTTGGACTGTAAATGACTATTGCATGTGAATTAGAAGTCTTGGAACTAAGTGTGTTTAGAGTCATTTTAATGCCTGAAATAGGTCGAAATAGAAGCTTCTGAGTAGGAGAAAAAGTCCGTAAAAATTGAAATTTTGGTCACATTGAGGCTTTAAAAAGTAGTTACTCAACATGAGGCTCAATCCAAATGACATTTTGAATCAATTTTTCTACAATTCAAAAAATCAATTTTCTGATGAAAAACGATGACCCGTGACCTGTCGAACTTTCTCCAGATGGTCAAAAATGGTAATTTCTTTAAGTTTAAGTTTTTTGACTGTAAATGACTATTGCATGTGAATTATCACTTTTGGAACTAAAATAGGTGTGTTTAGAGTCATTTTAATGCCTGAAATAGGTCGAAATAGAAGCTTCTGAGTAGGAGAAAATGTCTCTAAAAATGGCAATTTTGGTCACATTGAGGCTTTAAAAAGTAGTTATTCAACATGAGGCTCAATCAAAATGACATTTTGAATCAAGTTTTCTACAGTCCAAAAAATCAATTTTCTGATGAAAAACGATGACCTGTGACCTGTCGAACTTTTTCCAGATGGTCAAAAATGGTAATTTTTTAAAGTTACATTTTTGGACTGTAAATGACTATTGCATGTGAATTAGAACTCTTGGAACTAAAATAAGTGTGTTTAGAGTCATTTTAATGCCTGAAATAGGTCGAAATAGAAGCTTCTGAGTAGGAGAAAAAGTCTGTAAAAATTGAAATTTTGGTCACATTGAGGCTTTAAAAAGTAGTTATTCAACATGAGGCTGAATCCAAATGACATTTTGAATCAATTTTTCTACAATCCAAAAAATCAATTTTCTGATGAAAAACGATGACCCGTGACCTGTCGAACTTTCTCCAGATGGTCAAAAATGGTAATTTCTTTAAGTTTAATTTTTGGACTGTAAATGACTATTGCATGTGAATTATCACTTTTGGAACTAAAATAGGTGTGTTTAGAGTCATTTTAATGCCTGAAATAGGTCGAAATAGAAGCTTCTGAGTAGGAGAAAATGTCTCTAAAAATGGCAATTTTGGTCACATTGAGGCTTTAAAAAGTAGTTATTCAACATGAGGCTCAATCAAAATGACATTTTGAATCAAGTTTTCTACAGTCCAAAAAATCAATTTTCTGATGAAAAATGATGACCCGTGACCTGTCGAACTTTTTCCAGATGGTCAAAAATGGTAATTTTTTAAAGTTAAATTTTTGGACTGTAAATGACTATTGCATGTGAATTAGAACTCTTGGAACTAAGTGTGTTTAGAGTCATTTTAACGCCTGAAATAGGTCGAAATAGAAGCTTCTGAGTAGGAGAAAAAGTCTGTAAAAATTGAAATTTTGGTCACATTGAGGCTTTAAAAAGTAGTTATTCAACATGAGGCTCAATCCAAATGACATTTTGAATCAATTTTTCTACAGTCCAAAAAATCAATTTTCTGATGAAAAACGATGACCCGTGACCTGTCGAACTTTCTCCAGATGGTCAAAAATGGTAATTTCTTTAAGTTTAAGTTTTTGGACTGTAAATGACTATTGCATGTGAATTAGAACTCTTGGAACTAAAATAAGTGTGTTTAGAGTCATTTTAATGCCTGAAATAGGTCGAAATAGAAGCTTCTGAGTAGGAGAAAAAGTCCGTAAAAATTGAAATTTTGGTCACATTGAGGCTTTAAAAAGTAGTTATTCAACATGAGGCTCAATCCAAATGACATTTTGAATCAATTTTTCTACAATCCAAAAAATCAATTTTCTGATGAAAAAGGATGACGGGTGACCTGTCGAACTTTCTCCAGATGGTCAAAAATGGTAATTTCTTTAAGTTTAATTTTTGGACTGTAAATGACTATTGCATGTGAATTATCACTTTTGGAACTAAAATAGGTGTGTTTAGAGTCATTTTAATGCCTGAAATAGGTCGAAATAGAAGCTTCTGAGTAGGAGAAAAAGTCTGTAAAAATTGAAATTTTGGTCACATTGAGGCTTTAAAAAGTAGTTATTCAACATGAGGCTCAATCCAAATGAGATTTTGAATAAATTTTTCTACAGTCCAAAAAATCAATTTTCTGATGAAAAACGATGACCCGTGACCTGTCGAACTTTCTCCAGATGGTCAAAAATGGTAATTTCTTTAAGTTTAAGTTTTTTGACTGTAAATGACTATTGCATGTGAATTATCACTTTTGGAACTAAAATAGGTGTGTTTAGAGTCATTTTAATGCCTGAAATAGGTGGAAATAGAAGCTTCTGAGTAGGAGAAAATGTCTCTAAAAATGGCAATTTTGGTCACATTGAGGCTTTAAAAAGTAGTTATTCAACATGAGGCTCAATCCAAATGACATTTTGAATCAATTTTTCTACAATCCAAAAAATCAATTTTCTGATGAAAAACGATGACCCGTGACCTGTCGAACTTTCTCCAGATGGTCAAAAATGGTAATTTCTTTAAGTTTAATTTTTGGACTGTAAATGACTATTGCATGTGAATTAGAACTCTTGGACCTAAAATAAGTGTGTTTATAGTCATTTTAATGCCTGAAATAGGTCAAAATAGAAGCTTCTGAGTAGGAGAAAAAGTCTGTAAAAATGGCAATTTTGGTCACATTGAGGCTTTAAAAAGTAGGTATTCAACATGAGGCTCAATCCAAATGACATTTTGAATCAATTTTTCTACAATCCAAAAAATCAATTTTCTGATGAAAATCGATGACCCGTGACCTGTCGAACTTTTTGCAGATGGTCAAAAATGGTAATTTTTTAAAGTTTAATTTTTGGACTGTAAATGACTATTGCATGTGAATTAGAACTCTTGGAACTAAAATAAGTGTGGTTAGAGTCATTTTAATGCCTGAAATAGGTCGAAATAGAGGCTTCTGAGTAGGAGAAAAAGTCTGTAAAAATGGCAATTTTGGTCACATTGAGGCTCTCAAAAGTAGTTATTCAACATGAGTCTTAATCCAAATGACATTTTGAATCAATTTTTCTACAGTACAAAAAATCAATTTTCTGATGAAAAACGATGACCCGTGACCTGTCGAACTTTTTCCAGATGGTCAAAAATTGTATTTTTTTGAAGTTTAATTTTTTACTGTAAATGACTATTGCATGTGAATTAGAACTCTTGGAACTAAAATAAGTGTGTTTAGAGTCATTTTAATGCCTGGAATAGGTCGAAATAGAGGCTTCTGAGTAGGAGAAAAAGTCTGTAAAAATGGCAATTTTGGTCACATTGAGGCTTTAAAAAGTGGTTATCCAACATGAGGCTCAATCAAAATGACATTTTGAATCAATTTTTCTACAGTCCAAAAAATCAATTTTCTGATGAAAAACGATGACCCGTGACCTGTCGAACTTTTTCCAGATGGTCAAAAATGGTAATTTTTTAAAGTTAAATTTTTGGACTGTAAATGACTATTTCATGTGAATTAGAACTCTTGGAACTGAAATAAGTGTGTTTAGAGTCATTTTAATGCCTGAAATAGGTCGAAATAGAATCTTCTGAGTAGGAGAAAAAGTCTGTAAAAATTGAAATTTTGGTCACATTGAGGCTTTAAAAAGTAGTTATTCAACATGAGGCTCAATCCAAATGACATTTTGAATCAATTTTTCTACAGTCCAAAAAATCAATTTTCTGATGAAAAACGATGACCCGTGACCTGTCGAACTTTCTCCAGATGGTCAAAAATGGTAATTTCTTTAAGTTTAAGTTTTTTGACTGTAAATGACTATTGCATGTGAATTATCACTTTTGGAACTAAAATAGGTGTGTTTAGAGTCATTTTAATGCCTGAAATAGGTCGAAATAGAAGCTTCTGAGTAGGAGAAAATGTCTCTAAAAATGGCAATTTTGGTCACATTGAGGCTTTAAAAAGTAGTTATTCAACATGAGGCTCAATCAAAATGACATTTTGAATCAAGTTTTCTACAGTCCAAAAAATCAATTTTCTGATGAAAAATGATGACCCGTGACCTGTCGAACTTTTTCCAGATGGTCAAAAATGGTAATTTTTTAAAGTTAAATTTTTGGACTGTAAATGACTATTGCATGTGAATTAGAAGTCTTGGAACTAAGTGTGTTTAGAGTCATTTTAATGCCTGAAATAGGTCGAAATAGAAGCTTCTGAGTAGGAGAAAAAGTCCGTAAAAATTGAAATTTTGGTCACATTGAGGCTTTAAAAAGTAGTTACTCAACATGAGGCTCAATCCAAATGACATTTTGAATCAATTTTTCTACAATTCAAAAAATCAATTTTCTGATGAAAAACGATGACCCGTGACCTGTCGAACTTTCTCCAGATGGTCAAAAATGGTAATTTCTTTAAGTTTAAGTTTTTTGACTGTAAATGACTATTGCATGTGAATTATCACTTTTGGAACTAAAATAGGTGTGTTTAGAGTCATTTTAATGCCTGAAATAGGTCGAAATAGAAGCTTCTGAGTAGGAGAAAATGTCTCTAAAAATGGCAATTTTGGTCACATTGAGGCTTTAAAAAGTAGTTATTCAACATGAGGCTCAATCAAAATGACATTTTGAATCAAGTTTTCTACAGTCCAAAAAATCAATTTTCTGATGAAAAACGATGACCTGTGACCTGTCGAACTTTTTCCAGATGGTCAAAAATGGTAATTTTTTAAAGTTACATTTTTGGACTGTAAATGACTATTGCATGTGAATTAGAACTCTTGGAACTAAAATAAGTGTGTTTAGAGTCATTTTAATGCCTGAAATAGGTCGAAATAGAAGCTTCTGAGTAGGAGAAAAAGTCTGTAAAAATTGAAATTTTGGTCACATTGAGGCTTTAAAAAGTAGTTATTCAACATGAGGCTGAATCCAAATGACATTTTGAATCAATTTTTCTACAATCCAAAAAATCAATTTTCTGATGAAAAACGATGACCCGTGACCTGTCGAACTTTCGCCAGATGGTCAAAAATGGTAATTTCTTTAAGTTTAATTTTTGGACTGTAAATGACTATTGCATGTGAATTATCACTTTTGGAACTAAAATAGGTGTGTTTAGAGTCATTTTAATGCCTGAAATAGGTCGAAATAGAAGCTTCTGAGTAGGAGAAAATGTCTCTAAAAATGGCAATTTTGGTCACATTGAGGCTTTAAAAAGTAGTTATTCAACATGAGGCTCAATCAAAATGACATTTTGAATCAAGTTTTCTACAGTCCAAAAAACTCAATTTTGTGATGAAAAATGATGACCCGTGACCTGTCGAACTTTTTCCAGATGGTCAAAAATGGTAATTTTTTAAAGTTAAATTTTTGGACTGTAAATGACTATTGCATGTGAATTAGAACTCTTGGAACTAAGTGTGTTTAGAGTCATTTTAACGCCTGAAATAGGTCGAAATAGAAGCTTCTGAGTAGGAGAAAAAGTCTGTAAAAATTGAAATTTTGGTCACATTGAGGCTTTAAAAAGTAGTTATTCAACATGAGGCTCAATCCAAATGACATTTTGAATCAATTTTTCTACAGTCCAAAAAATCAATTTTCTGATGAAAAACGATGACCCGTGACCTGTCGAACTTTCTCCAGATGGTCAAAAATGGTAATTTCTTTAAGTTTAAGTTTTTGGACTGTAAATGACTATTGCATGTGAATTAGAACTCTTGGAACTAAAATAAGTGTGTTTAGAGTCATTTTAATGCCTGAAATAGGTCGAAATAGAAGCTTCTGAGTAGGAGAAAAAGTCCGTAAAAATTGAAATTTTGGTCACATTGAGGCTTTAAAAAGTAGTTATTCAACATGAGGCTCAATCCAAATGACATTTTGAATCAATTTTTCTACAATCCAAAAAATCAATTTTCTGATGAAAAAGGATGACGGGTGACCTGTCGAACTTTCTCCAGATGGTCAAAAATGGTAATTTCTTTAAGTTTAATTTTTGGACTGTAAATGACTATTGCATGTGAATTATCACTTTTGGAACTAAAATAGGTGTGTTTAGAGTCATTTTAATGCCTGAAATAGGTCGAAATAGAAGCTTCTGAGTAGGAGAAAAAGTCTGTAAAAATTGAAATTTTGGTCACATTGAGGCTTTAAAAAGTAGTTATTCAACATGAGGCTCAATCCAAATGACATTTTGAATAAATTTTTCTACAGTCCAAAAAATCAATTTTCTGATGAAAAACGATGACCCGTGACCTGTCGAACTTTCTCCAGATGGTCAAAAATGGTAATTTCTTTAAGTTTAATTTTTCGACTGTAAATGACTATTGCATGTGAATTAGAACTCTTGGACCTAAAATAAGTGTGTTTATAGTCATTTTAATGCCTGAAATAGGTCAAAATAGAAGCTTCTGAGTAGGAGAAAAAGTCTGTAAAAATGGCAATTTTGGTCACATTGAGGCTTTAAAAAGTAGGTATTCAACATGAGGCTCAATCCAAATGACATTTTGAATCAATTTTTCTACAATCCAAAAAATCAATTTTCTGATGAAAATCGATGACCCGTGACCTGTCGAACTTTTTGCAGATGGTCAAAAATGGTAATTTTTTAAAGTTTAATTTTTGGACTGTAAATGACTATTGCATGTGAATTAGAACTCTTGGAACTAAAATAAGTGTGGTTAGAGTCATTTTAATGCCTGAAATAGGTCGAAATAGAGGCTTCTGAGTAGGAGAAAAAGTCTGTAAAAATGGCAATTTTGGTCACATTGAGGCTCTCAAAAGTAGTTATTCAACATGAGTCTTAATCCAAATGACATTTTGAATCAATTTTTCTACAGTACAAAAAATCAATTTTCTGATGAAAAACGATGACCCGTGACCTGTCGAACTTTTTCCAGATGGTCAAAAATTGTATGTTTTTTGAAGTTTAATTTTTTACTGTAAATGACTATTGCATGTGAATTAGAACTCTTGGAACTAAAATAAGTGTGTTTAGAGTCATTTTAATGCCTGGAATAGGTCGAAATAGAGGCTTCTGAGTAGGAGAAAAAGTCTGTAAAAATGGCAATTTTGGTCACATTGAGGCTTTAAAAAGTGGTTATCCAACATGAGGATCAATCCAAATGACATTTTGAATCAATTTTTCTACAGTCCAAAAAATCAATTTTCTGATGAAAAACGATGACCCGTGACCTGTCGAACTTTTTCCAGATGGTCAAAAATGGAAATTTTTTAAAGTTAAATTGTTGGACTGTAAATGACTATTGCATGTGAATTAGAACTCTTGGAACTAAAATAAGTGTGTTTAGAGTCATTTTAATGCCTGAAATAGGTCGAAATAGAATCTTCTGAGTAGGAGAAAAAGTCTGTAAAAATTGAAATTTTGGTCACATTGAGGCTTTAAAAAGTAGTTATTCAACATGAGGCTCAATCCAAATGACATTTTGAATCAATTTTTCTACAGTCCAAAAAATCAATTTTCTGATGAAAAACGATGACCCGTGACCTGTCGAACTTTCTCCAGATTGTCAAAAATGGTAATTTCTTTAAGTTTAAGTTTTTTGACTGTAAATGACTATTGCATGTGAATTATCACTTTTGGAACTAAAATAGGTGTGTTTAGAGTCATTTTAATGCCTGAAATAGGTCGAAATAGAATCTTCTGAGTAGGATAAAAAGTCTGTAAAAATTGAAATTTTGGTCACATTGAGGCTTTAAAAAGTAGTTATTCAACATGAGGCTCAATCCAAATGACATTTTGAATCAATTTTTCTACAGTCCAAAAAATCAATTTTCTGATGAAAAACGATGACTCGTGACCTGTCGAACTTTCTCCAGATGGTCAAAAATGGTAATTTCTTTAAGTTTAAGTTTTTTGACTGTAAATGACTATTGCATGTGAATTATCACTTTTGGAACTAAAATAGGTGTGTTTAGAGTCATTTTAATGCCTGAAATAGGTCGAAATAGAAGCTTCTGAGTAGGAGAAAATGTCTCTAAAAATGGCAATTTTGGTCACATTGAGGCTTTAAAAAGTAGTTATTCAACATGAGGCTCAATCAAAATGACATTTTGAATCAAGTTTTCTACAGTCCAAAAAATCAATTTTCTGATGAAAAACGATGACCCGTGACCTGTCAAACTTTTTCCAGATGGTCAAAAATGGTAATTTTTTAAAGTTTAAGTCTTTGGACTGTAAATGACTATTGCATGTGAATTAGAACTCTTGGAACTAAAATACGTGTGTTTAGAGTCATTTTAATTCCTGAAATAGGTCGAAATAGAAGCTTCTGAGTAGGAGAAAAAGTCTGTAAAAATGGCAATTTTGGTCACATTGAGGCTTTAAAAAGTAGGTATTCAACATGAGGCTCAATCCAAATGAGATTTTGAATCAATTTTTCTACAATCCCAAAAATCAATTTTCTGATGAAAAACGATGACCCGTGACCTGTCGAACTTTTTCCAGATAGTCAAAAATGGTAATTTTTTAAAGTTTAATTTTTGGACTGTAAATGACTACTGCATGTGAATTCGAACTCTTGGAACTAAAATACGTGTGTTTGGAGTCATTTTAATGCCTGAAATAGGTCGAAATAGAAGCTTCTGAGTAGGAGAAAAAGTCTGTGAAAATTGAAATTTTGGTCACATTGAGGCTTTCAAAAGTAGTTATTCAACATGAGGCTCAATCCAAATGACATTTTGAATCAATTTTTTTACTGCCCAAAAAATCAATTTTCTGATGAAAAACGATGACCCGTGACCTGTCGAACTTTCTCCAGATGGTCAAAAATGGTAATTTTTTAAAGATTAATTTTTGGACTGTAAATGACTATTGCATGTGAATTAGAACTCTTGGAACTAAGTGTGTTTAGAGTCATTTAAATGCCTGAAATAGGTCGAAATAGAAGCTTCTGAGTAGGAGAAAAAGTCTGTAAAAATTGAAATTTTGGTCACATTGAGGCTTTAAAAAGTAGTTATTCAACATGAGGCTCAATCCAAATGACACTTTGAATCAATTTTTCTACAGTCCAAAAAATCAATTTTCTGATGAAAAACGATGACCCGTGACCTGTCGAACTTTTTCCAGATGGTCAAAAATGGTAATTTTTTAAAGTTACATTTTTGGACTGTAAATGACTATTGCATGTGAATTAGAACTCTTGGAACTAAAATAAGTGTGTTTAGAGTCATTTTAATGCCTGAAATAGGTCGAAATAGAAGCTTCTGAGTAGGAGAAAAAGTCTGTAAAAATTGAAATTTTGGTCACATTGAGGCTTTAAAAAGTAGTTCTTCAACATGAGGCTCAATCCAAATGACATTTTGAATCAATTTTTCTACAATCCAAAAAATCAATTTTCTGATGAAAAACGATGACCCGTGACCTGTCGAACTTTCTCCAGATGGTCAAAAATGGTAATTTCTTTAAGTTTAATTTTTGGACTGTAAATGACTATTGCATGTGAATTAGAACTCTTGGAACTAAAATAAGTGTGGTTAGAGTCATTTTAATGCCTGAAATAGGTCGAAATAGAGGCTTCTGAGTAGGAGAAAAAGTCTGTAAAAATGGCAATTTTGGTCACATTGAGGCTCTCTAAAGTAGTTATTCAACATGAGTCTTAATCCAAATGACATTTTGAATCAATTTTTCTACAGTACAAAAAATCAATTTTCTGATGAAAAACGATGACCCGTGACCTGTTGAACTTTTTCCAGATGGTCAAAAATTGTATTTTTTTGAAGTTTAATTTTTTACTGTAAATGACTATTGCATGTGAATTAGAACTCTTGGAACTAAAATAAGTGTGTTTAGAGTCATTTTAATGCCTGGAATAGGTCGAAATAGAGGCTTCTGAGTAGGAGAAAAAGTCTGTAAAAATGGCAATTTTGGTCACATTGAGGCTTTAAAAAGTGGTTATCCAACATGAGGCTCAATCAAAATGACATTTTGAATCAATTTTTCTACAGTCCAAAAAATCAATTTTCTGATGAAAAACGATGACCCGTGACCTGTCGAACTTTTTCCAGATGGTCAAAAATGGTAATTTTTTAAAGTTAAATTTTTGGACTGTAAATGACTATTTCATGTGAATTAGAACTCTTGGAACTGAAATAAGTGTGTTTAGAGTCATTTTAATGCCTGAAATAGGTCAAAATAGAATCTTCTGAGTAGGAGAAAAAGTCTGTAAAAATTGAAATTTTGGTCACATTGAGGCTTTAAAAAGTAGTTATTCAACATGAGGCTCAATCCAAATGACATTTTGAATCAATTTTTCTACAGTCCAAAAAATCAATTTTCTGATGAAAAACGATGACCCGTGACCTGTCGAACTTTCTCCAGATGGTCAAAAATGGTAATTTCTTTAAGTTTAAGTTTTTTGACTGTAAATGACTATTGCATGTGAATTATCACTTTTGGAACTAAAATAGGTGTGTTTAGAGTCATTTTAATGCCTGAAATAGGTCGAAATAGAAGCTTCTGAGTAGGAGAAAATGTCTCTAAAAATGGCAATTTTGGTCACATTGAGGCTTTAAAAAGTAGTTATTCAACATGAGGCTCAATCAAAATGACATTTTGAATCAAGTTTTCTACAGTCCAAAAAATCAATTTTCTGATGAAAAATGATGACCCGTGACCTGTCGAACTTTTTCCAGATGGTCAAAAATGGTAATTTTTTAAAGTTAAATTTTTGGACTGTAAATGACTATTGCATGTGAATTAGAACTCTTGGAACTAATTGTGTTTAGAGTCATTTTAATGCCTGAAATAGGTCGAAATAGAAGCTTCTGAGTAGGAGAAAAAGTCTGTAAAAATTGAAATTTTGGTCACATTGAGGCTTTAAAAAGTAGTTATTCAACATGAGGCTCAATCCAAATGACATTTTGAATCAATTTTTCTACAGTCCAAAAAATCAATTTTCTGATGAAAAACGATGACCCGTGACCTGTCGAACTTTCTCCAGATGGTCAAAAATGGTAATTTCTTTAAGTTTAAGTTTTTTGACTGTAAATGACTATTGCATGTGAATTATCACTTTTGGAACTAAAATAGGTGTGTTTAGAGTAATTTTAATGCCTGAAATAGGTGGAAATAGAAGCTTCTGAGTAGGAGAAAATGTCTCTAAAAATGGCAATTTTGGTCACATTGAGGCTTTAAAAAGTAGTTATTCAACATGAGGCTCAATCCAAATGACATTTTGAATCAATTTTTTCTACAATCCAAAAAATCAATTTTCTGATGAAAAACGATGACCCGTGACCTGTCGAACTTTCTCCAGTTGGTCAAAAATGGTAATTTCTTTAAGTTTAAGTTTTTTGACTGTAAATGACTATTGCATGTGAATTATCACTTTTGGAACTAAAATAGGTGTGTTTATAGTCATTTTAATGCCTGAAATAGGTCGAAATAGAAGCTTCTGAGTAGGAGAAAATGTCTCTAAAAATGGCAATTTTGGTCACATTGAGGCTTTAAAAAGTAGTTATTCAACATGAGGCTCAATCAAAATGACATTTTGAATCAAGTTTTCTACAGTCCAAAAAATCAATTTTCTGATGAAAAATGATGACCCGTGACCTGTCGAACTTTTTCCAGATGGTCAAAAATGGTAATTTTTTAAAGTTAAATTTTTGGACTGTAAATGACTATTGCATGTGAATTAGAACTCTTGGAACTAAGTGTGTTTAGAGTCATTTTAATGCCTGAAATAGGTCGAAATAGAAGCTTCTGAGTAGGAGAAAAAGTCTGTAAAAATTGAAATTTTGGTCACATTGAGGCTTTAAAAAGTAGTTATTCAACATGAGGCTCAATCCAAATGACATTTTGAATCAATTTTTCTACAGTCCAAAAAATCAATTTTCTGATGAAAAACGATGACCCGTGACCTGTCGAACTTTCTCCAGATGGTCAAAAATGGTAATTTCTTTAAGTTTAAGTTTTTTGACTGTAAATGACTATTGCATGTGAATTATCACTTTTGGAACTAAAATAGGTGTGTTTAGAGTCATTTTAATGCCTGAAATAGGTCGAAATAGAAGCTTCTGAGTAGGAGAAAAAGTCCGTAAAAATTGAAATTTTGGTCACATTGAGGCTTTAAAAAGTAGTTACTCAACATGAGGCTCAATCCAAATGACATTTTGAATCAATTTTTCTACAGTCCAAAAAATCAATTTTCTGATGAAAAATGATGACCCGTGACCTGTCGAACTTTTTCCAGATGGTCAAAAATGGTAATTTTTTAAAGTTAAATTTTTGGACTGTAAATGACTATTGCATGTGAATTAGAACTCTTGGAACTAAAATAAGTGTGTTTAAAGTCATTTTAATGCCTGAAATAGGTCGAAATAGAAGCTTCTGAGTAGGAGAAAAAGTCCGTAAAAATTGAAATTTTGGTCACATTGAGGCTTTAAAAAGTAGTTACTCAACATGAGGCTCAATCCAAATGACATTTTGAATCAATTTTTCTACAATCCAAAAAATCAATTTTCTGATGAAAAATGATGACCCGTGACCTGTCAAACTTTTTCCAGATGGTCAAAAATGGTAATTTTTTAAAGTTTAAGTCTTTGGACTGTAAATGACTATTGCATGTGAATTAGAACTCTTGGAACTAAAATACGTGTGTTTAGAGTCATTTTAATTCCTGAAATAGGTCGAAATAGAGGCTTCTGAGTAGGAGAAAAAGTCTGTAAAAATGGCAATTTTGGTCACATTGAGGCTTTAAAAAGTAGGTATTCAACATGAGGCTCAATCCAAATGAGATTTTGAATCAATTTTTCTACAATCCAAAAAATCAATTTTCTGATGAAAAACGATGACCCGTGACCTGTCGAACTTTTTCCAGATGGTCAAAAATGGTAATTTTTTAAAGTTTAATTTTTGGACTGTAAATGACTACTGCATGTGAATTCGAACTCTTGGAACTAAAATAAGTGTGTTTAGAGTCATTTTAATGCCTGAAATAGGTCGAAATAGAAGCTTCTGAGTAGGAGAAAAAGTCTGTGAAAATTGAAATTTTGGTCACATTGAGGCTTTCAAAAGTAGTTATTCAACATGAGGCTCAATCCACATGACATTTTGAATCAATTTTTTTACTGCCCAAAAAATCAATTTTCTGATGAAAAACGATGACCCGTGACCTGTCGAACTTTCTCCAGATGGTCAAAAATGGTAATTTTTTAAAGATTAATTTTTGGACTGTAAATGACTATTGCATGTGAATTAGAACTCTTGGAACTAAGTGTGTTTAGAGTCATTTAAAAGCCTGAAATAGGTCGAAATAGAAGCTTCTGAGTAGGAGAAAAAGTCTGTAAAAATTGAAATTTTGGTCACATTGAGGCTTTAAAAAGTAGTTATTCAACATGAGGCTCAATCCAAATGACATTTTGAATCAATTTTTCTACAATCCAAAAAATCAATTTTCTGATGAAAAACGATGACCCGTGACCTGTCGAACTTTCTCCAGATGGTCAAAAATGGTAATTTCTTTAAGTTTAATTTTTGGACTGTAAATGACTATTGCATGTGAATTAGAACTCTTGGAACTAAAATAAGTGTGGTTAGAGTCATTTTAATGCCTGAAATAGGTCGAAATAGAGGCTTCTGAGTAGGAGAAAAAGTCTGTAAAAATGGCAATTTTGGTCACATTGAGGCTCTCAAAAGTAGTTATTCAACATGAGTCTTAATCCAAATGACATTTTGAATCAATTTTTCTACAGTACAAAAAATCAATTTTCTGATGAAAAACGATGACCCGTGACCTGTCGAACTTTTTCCAGATGGTCAAAAATTGTATTTTTTTGAAGTTTAATTTTTTACTGTAAATGACTATTGCATGTGAATTAGAACTCTTGGAACTAAAATAAGTGTGTTTAGAGTCATTTTAATGCCTGGAATAGGTCGAAATAGAGGCTTCTGAGTAGGAGAAAAAGTCTGTAAAAATGGCAATTTTGGTCACATTGAGGCTTTAAAAAGTGGTTATCCAACATGAGGCTCAATCAAAATGACATTTTGAATCAATTTTTCTACAGTCCAAAAAATCAATTTTCTGATGAAAAACGATGACCCGTGACCTGTCGAACTTTTTCCAGATGGTCAAAAATGGTAATTTTTTAAAGTTAAATTTTTGGACTGTAAATGACTATTTCATGTGAATTAGAACTCTTGGAACTGAAATAAGTGTGTTTAGAGTCATTTTAATGCCTGAAATAGGTCGAAATAGAATCTTCTGAGTAGGAGAAAAAGTCTGTAAAAATTGAAATTTTGGTCACTTTGAGGCTTTAAAAAGTAGTTATTCAACATGAGGCTCAATCCAAATGACATTTTGAATCAATTTTTCTACAATCCAAAAAATCAATTTTCTGATGAAAAACGATGACCCGTGACCTGTCGAACTTTCTCCAGATGGTCAAAAATGGTAATTTCTTTAAGTTTAATTTTTGGACTGTAAATGACTATTGCATGTGAATTAGAACTCTTGGAACTAAAATAAGTGTGGTTAGAGTCATTTTAATGCCTGAAATAGGTCGAAATAGAGGCTTCTGAGTAGGAGAAAAAGTCTGTAAAAATGGCAATTTTGGTCACATTGAGGCTCTCAAAAGTAGTTATTCAACATGAGTCTTAATCCAAATGACATTTTGAATCAATTTTTCTACAGTACAAAAAATCAATTTTCTGATGAAAAACGATGACCCGTGACCTGTCGAACTTTTTCCAGATGGTCAAAAATTGTATTTTTTTGAAGTTTAATTTTTTACTGTAAATGACTATTGCATGTGAATTAGAACTCTTGGAACTAAAATAAGTGTGTTTAGAGTCATTTTAATGCCTGGAATAGGTCGAAATAGAGGCTTCTGAGTAGGAGAAAAAGTCTGTAAAAATGGCAATTTTGGTCACATTGAGGCTTTAAAAAGTGGTTATCCAACATGAGGCTCAATCAAAATGACATTTTGAATCAATTTTTCTACAGTCCAAAAAAATCAATTTTCTGATGAAAAACGATGACCCGTGACCTGTCGAACTTTTTCCAGATGGTCAAAAATTGTATTTTTTTGAAGTTTAATTTTTTACTGTAAATGACTATTGCATGTGAATTAGAACTCTTGGAACTAAAATAAGTGTGTTTAGAGTCATTTTAATGCCTGGAATAGGTCGAAATAGAGGCTTCTGAGTAGGAGAAAAAGTCTGTAAAAATGGCAATTTTGGTCACATTGAGGCTTTAAAAAGTGGTTATCCAACATGAGGCTCAATCAAAATGACATTTTGAATCAATTTTTCTACAGTCCAAAAAATCAATTTTCTGATGAAAAACGATGACCCGTGACCTGTCGAACTTTTTCCAGATGGTCAAAAATGGTAATTTTTTAAAGTTAAATTTTTGGACTGTAAATGACTATTTCATGTGAATTAGAACTCTTGGAACTGAAATAAGTGTGTTTAGAGTCATTTTAATGCCTGAAATAGGTCGAAATAGAATCTTCTGAGTAGGAGAAAAAGTCTGTAAAAATTGAAATTTTGGTCACATTGAGGCTTTAAAAAGTAGTTATTCAACATGAGGCTCAATCCAAATGACATTTTGAATCAATTTTTCTACAGTCCAAAAAATCAATTTTCTGATGAAAAACGATGACCCGTGACCTGTCGAACTTTCTCCAGATGGTCAAAAATGGTAATTTCTTTAAGTTTAAGTTTTTTGACTGTAAATGACTATTGCATGTGAATTATCACTTTTGGAACTAAAATAGGTGTGTTTAGAGTCATTTTAATGCCTGAAATAGGTGGAAATAGAAGCTTCTGAGTAGGAGAAAATGTCTCTAAAAATGGCAATTTTGGTCACATTGAGGCTTTAAAAAGTAGTTATTCAACATGAGGCTCAATCCAAATGACATTTTGAATCAATTTTTCTACAATCCAAAAAATCAATTTTCTGATGAAAAACGATGACCCGTGACCTGTCGAACTTTCTCCAGATGGTCAAAAATGGTAATTTCTTTAAGTTTAATTTTTGGACTGTAAATGACTATTGCATGTGAATTAGAACTCTTGGAACTAAAATAAGTGTGGTTAGAGTCATTTTAATGCCTGAAATAGGTCGAAATAGAGGCTTCTGAGTAGGAGAAAAAGTCTGTAAAAATGGCAATTTTGGTCACATTGAGGCTCTCAAAAGTAGTTATTCAACATGAGTCTTAATCCAAATGACATTTTGAATCAATTTTTCTACAGTACAAAAAATCAATTTTCTGATGAAAAACGATGACCCGTGACCTGTCGAACTTTTTCCAGATGGTCAAAAATTGTATTTTTTTGAAGTTTAATTTTTTACTGTAAATGACTATTGCATGTGAATTAGAACTCTTGGAACTAAAATAAGTGTGTTTAGAGTCATTTTAATGCCTGGAATAGGTCGAAATAGAGGCTTCTGAGTAGGAGAAAAAGTCTGTAAAAATGGCAATTTTGGTCACATTGAGGCTTTAAAAAGTGGTTATCCAACATGAGGCTCAATCAAAATGACATTTTGAATCAATTTTTCTACAGTCCAAAAAATCAATTTTCTGATGAAAAACGATGACCCGTGACCTGTCGAACTTTTTCCAGATGGTCAAAAATGGTAATTTTTTAAAGTTAAATTTTTGGACTGTAAATGACTATTTCATGTGAATTAGAACTCTTGGAACTGAAATAAGTGTGTTTAGAGTCATTTTAATGCCTGAAATAGGTCGAAATAGAATCTTCTGAGTAGGAGAAAAAGTCTGTAAAAATTGAAATTTTGGTCACATTGAGGCTTTAAAAAGTAGTTATTCAACATGAGGCTCAATCCAAATGACATTTTGAATCAATTTTTCTACAGTCCAAAAAATCAATTTTCTGATGAAAAACGATGACCCGTGACCTGTCGAACTTTCTCCAGATGGTCAAAAATGGTAATTTCTTTAAGTTTAAGTTTTTTGACTGTAAATGACTATTGCATGTGAATTATCACTTTTGGAACTAAAATAGGTGTGTTTAGAGTCATTTTAATGCCTGAAATAGGTGGAAATAGAAGCTTCTGAGTAGGAGAAAATGTCTCTAAAAATGGCAATTTTGGTCACATTGAGGCTTTAAAAAGTAGTTATTCAACATGAGGCTCAATCCAAATGACATTTTGAATCAATTTTTCTACAATCCAAAAAATCAATTTTCTGATGAAAAACGATGACCCGTGACCTGTCGAACTTTCTCCAGATGGTCAAAAATGGTAATTTCTTTAAGTTTAATTTTTGGACTGTAAATGACTATTGCATGTGAATTAGAACTCTTGGAACTAAAATAAGTGTGGTTAGAGTCATTTTAATGCCTGAAATAGGTCGAAATAGAGGCTTCTGAGTAGGAGAAAAAGTCTGTAAAAATGGCAATTTTGGTCACATTGAGGCTCTCAAAAGTAGTTATTCAACATGAGTCTTAATCCAAATGACATTTTGAATCAATTTTTCTACAGTACAAAAAATCAATTTTCTGATGAAAAACGATGACCCGTGACCTGTCGAACTTTTTCCAGATGGTCAAAAATTGTATTTTTTTGAAGTTTAATTTTTTACTGTAAATGACTATTGCATGTGAATTAGAACTCTTGGAACTAAAATAAGTGTGTTTAGAGTCATTTTAATGCCTGGAATAGGTCGAAATAGAGGCTTCTGAGTAGGAGAAAAAGTCTGTAAAAATTGAAATTTTGGTCACATTGAGGCTTTAAAAAGTGGTTATCCAACATGAGGCTCAATCAAAATGACATTTTGAATCAATTTTTCTACAGTCCAAAAAATCAATTTTCTGATGAAAAACGATGACCCGTGACCTGTCGAACTTTTTCCAGATGGTCAAAAATGGTAATTTTTTAAAGTTAAATTTTTGGACTGTAAATGACTATTTCATGTGAATTAGAACTCTTGGAACTGAAATAAGTGTGTTTAGAGTCATTTTAATGCCTGAAATAGGTCGAAATAGAATCTTCTGAGTAGGAGAAAAAGTCTGTAAAAATTGAAATTTTGGTCACATTGAGGCTTTAAAAAGTAGTTATTCAACATGAGGCTCAATCCAAATGACATTTTGAATCAATTTTTCTACAGTCCAAAAAATCAATTTTCTGATGAAAAACGATGACCCGTGACCTGTCGAACTTTCTCCAGATGGTCAAAAATGGTAATTTCTTTAAGTTTAAGTTTTTTGACTGTAAATGACTATTGCATGTGAATTATCACTTTTGGAACTAAAATAGGTGTGTTTAGAGTCATTTTAATGCCTGAAATAGGTCGAAATAGAAGCTTCTGAGTAGGAGAAAATGTCTCTAAAAATGGCAATTTTGGTCACATTGAGGCTTTAAAAAGTAGTTATTCAACATGAGGCTCAATCAAAATGACATTTTGAATCAAGTTTTCTACAGTCCAAAAAATCAATTTTCTGATGAAAAATGATGACCCGTGACCTGTCGAACTTTTTCCAGATGGTCAAAAATGGTAATTTTTTAAAGTTAAATTTTTGGACTGTAAATGACTATTGCATGTGAATTAGAACTCTTGGAACTAAGTGTGTTTAGAGTCATTTTAATGCCTGAAATAGGTCGAAATAGAAGCTTCTGAGTAGGAGAAAATGTCTCTAAAAATGGCAATTTTGGTCACATTGAGGCTTTAAAAAGTAGTTATTCAACATGAGGCTCAATCCAAATGACATTTTGAATCAATTTTTCTACAATCCAAAAAATCAATTTTCTGATGAAAAACGATGACCCGTGCCCTGTCGAACTTTCTCCAGATGGTCAAAAATGGTAATTTCTTTAAGTTTAAGTTTTTTGACTGTAAATGACTATTGCATGTGAATTATCACTTTTGGAACTAAAATAGGTGTGTTTAGAGTCATTTTAATGCCTGAAATAGGTCGAAATAGAAGCTTCTGAGTAGGAGAAAATGTCTCTAAAAATGGCAATTTTGGTCACATTGAGGCTTTAAAAAGTAGTTATTCAACATGAGGCTCAATCAAAATGACATTTTGAATCAAGTTTTCTACAGTCCAAAAAATCAATTTTCTGATGAAAAATGATGACCCGTGACCTGTCGAACTTTTTCCAGATGGTCAAAAATGGTAATTTTTTAAAGTTAAATTTTTGGACTGTAAATGACTATTGCATGTGAATTAGAACTCTTGGAACTAAGTGTGTTTAGAGTCATTTTAATGCCTGAAATAGGTCGAAATAGAAGCTTCTGAGTAGGAGAAAAAGTCTGTAAAAATTGAAATTTTGGTCACATTGAGGCTTTAAAAAGTAGTTATTCAACATGAGGCTCAATCCAAATGACATTTTGAATCAATTTTTCTACAGTCCAAAAAATCAATTTTCTGATGAAAAACGATGACCCGTGACCTGTCGAACTTTCTCCAGATGGTCAAAAATGGTAATTTCTTTAAGTTTAAGTTTTTTGACTGTAAATGACTATTGCATGTGAATTATCACTTTTGGAACTAAAATAGGTGTGTTTAGAGTCATTTTAATGCCTGAAATAGGTCGAAATAGAAGCTTCTGAGTAGGAGAAAATGTCTCTAAAAATGGCAATTTTGGTCACATTGAGGCTTTAAAAAGTAGTTATTCAACATGAGGCTCAATCAAAATGACATTTTGAATCAAGTTTTCTACAGTCCAAAAAATCAATTTTCTGATGAAAAATGATGACCCGTGACCTGTCGAACTTTTTCCAGATGGTCAAAAATGGTAATTTTTTAAAGTTAAATTTTTGGACTGTAAATGACTATTGCATGTGAATTAGAACTCTTGGAACTAAAATAAGTGTGTTTAAAGTCATTTTAATGCCTGAAATAGGTCGAAATAGAAGCTTCTGAGTAGGAGAAAAAGTCCGTAAAAATTTAAATTTTGGTCACATTGAGGCTTTAAAAAGTAGTTACTCAACATGAGGCTCAATCCAAATGACATTTTGAATCAATTTTTCTACAATCCAAAAAATCAATTTTCTGATGAAAAACGATGACCCGTGACCTGTCAAACTTTTTCCAGATGGTCAAAAATGGTAATTTTTTAAAGTTTAAGTCTTTGGACTGTAAATGACTATTGCATGTGAATTAGAACTCTTGGAACTAAAATACGTGTGTTTAGAGTCATTTTAATTCCTGAAATAGGTCGAAATAGAGTCTTTTGAGTAGGAGAAAAAGTCTGTAAAAATGGCAATTTTGGTCACATTGAGGCTTTAAAAAGTAGGTATTCAACATGAGGCTCAATCCAAATGAGATTTTGAATCAATTTTTCTACAATCCAAAAAATCAATTTTCTGATGAAAAACGATGACCCGTGACCCGTCGAACTTTTTCCAGATGGTCAAAAATGGTAATTTTTTAAAGTTTAATTTTTGGACTGTAAATGACTACTGCATGTGAATTCGAACTCTTGGAACTAAAATAAGTGTGTTTAGAGTCATTTTAATGCCTGAAATAGGTCGAAATAGAAGCTTCTGAGTAGGAGAAAAAGTCTGTGAAAATTGAAATTTTGGTCACATTGAGGCTTTCAAAAGTAGTTATTCAACATGAGGCTCAATCCACATGACATTTTGAATCAATTTTTTTACTGCCCAAAAAATCAATTTTCTGATGAAAAACGATGACCCGTGACCTGTCGAACTTTCTCCAGATGGTCAAAAATGGTAATTTTTTAAAGATTAATTTTTGGACTGTAAATGACTATTGCATGTGAATTAGAACTCTTGGAACTAAGTGTGTTTAGAGTCATTTAAAAGCCTGAAATAGGTCGAAATAGAAGCTTCTGAGTAGGAGAAAAAGTCTGTAAAAATTGAAATTTTGGTCACATTGAGGCTTTAAAAAGTAGTTATTCAACATGAGGCTCAATCCAAATGACATTTTGAATCAATTTTTCTACAATCCAAAAAATCAATTTTCTGATGAAAAACGATGACCCGTGACCTGTCGAACTTTCTCCAGATGGTCAAAAATGGTAATTTCTTTAAGTTTAATTTTTGGACTGTAAATGACTATTGCATGTGAATTAGAACTCTTGGAACTAAAATAAGTGTGGTTAGAGTCATTTTAATGCCTGAAATAGGTCGAAATAGAGGCTTCTGAGTAGGAGAAAAAGTCTGTAAAAATGGCAATTTTGGTCACATTGAGGCTCTCAAAAGTAGTTATTCAACATGAGTCTTAATCCAAATGACATTTTGAATCAATTTTTCTACAGTACAAAAAATCAATTTTCTGATGAAAAACGATGACCCGTGACCTGTCGAACTTTTTCCAGATGGTCAAAAATTGTATTTTTTTGAAGTTTAATTTTTTACTGTAAATGACTATTGCATGTGAATTAGAACTCTTGGAACTAAAATAAGTGTGTTTAGAGTCATTTTAATGCCTGGAATAGGTCGAAATAGAGGCTTCTGAGTAGGAGAAAAAGTCTGTAAAAATGGCAATTTTGGTCACATTGAGGCTTTAAAAAGTGGTTATCCAACATGAGGCTCAATCAAAATGACATTTTGAATCAATTTTTCTACAGTCCAAAAAAATCAATTTTCTGATGAAAAACGATGACCCGTGACCTGTCGAACTTTTTCCAGATGGTCAAAAATTGTATTTTTTTGAAGTTTAATTTTTTACTGTAAATGACTATTGCATGTGAATTAGAACTCTTGGAACTAAAATAAGTGTGTTTAGAGTCATTTTAATGCCTGGAATAGGTCGAAATAGAGGCTTCTGAGTAGGAGAAAAAGTCTGTAAAAATGGCAATTTTGGTCACATTGAGGCTTTAAAAAGTGGTTATCCAACATGAGGCTCAATCAAAATGACATTTTGAATCAATTTTTCTACAGTCCAAAAAATCAATTTTCTGATGAAAAACGATGACCCGTGACCTGTCGAACTTTTTCCAGATGGTCAAAAATGGTAATTTTTTAAAGTTAAATTTTTGGACTGTAAATGACTATTTCATGTGAATTAGAACTCTTGGAACTGAAATAAGTGTGTTTAGAGTCATTTTAATGCCTGAAATAGGTCGAAATAGAATCTTCTGAGTAGGAGAAAAAGTCTGTAAAAATTGAAATTTTGGTCACATTGAGGCTTTAAAAAGTAGTTATTCAACATGAGGCTCAATCCAAATGACATTTTGAATCAATTTTTCTACAGTCCAAAAAATCAATTTTCTGATGAAAAACGATGACCCGTGACCTGTCGAACTTTCTCCAGATGGTCAAAAATGGTAATTTCTTTAAGTTTAAGTTTTTTGACTGTAAATGACTATTGCATGTGAATTATCACTTTTGGAACTAAAATAGGTGTGTTTAGAGTCATTTTAATGCCTGAAATAGGTGGAAATAGAAGCTTCTGAGTAGGAGAAAATGTCTCTAAAAATGGCAATTTTGGTCACATTGAGGCTTTAAAAAGTAGTTATTCAACATGAGGCTCAATCCAAATGACATTTTGAATCAATTTTTCTACAATCCAAAAAATCAATTTTCTGATGAAAAACGATGACCCGTGACCTGTCGAACTTTCTCCAGATGGTCAAAAATGGTAATTTCTTTAAGTTTAATTTTTGGACTGTAAATGACTATTGCATGTGAATTAGAACTCTTGGAACTAAAATAAGTGTGGTTAGAGTCATTTTAATGCCTGAAATAGGTCGAAATAGAGGCTTCTGAGTAGGAGAAAAAGTCTGTAAAAATGGCAATTTTGGTCACATTGAGGCTCTCAAAAGTAGTTATTCAACATGAGTCTTAATCCAAATGACATTTTGAATCAATTTTTCTACAGTACAAAAAATCAATTTTCTGATGAAAAACGATGACCCGTGACCTGTCGAACTTTTTCCAGATGGTCAAAAATTGTATTTTTTTGAAGTTTAATTTTTTACTGTAAATGACTATTGCATGTGAATTAGAACTCTTGGAACTAAAATAAGTGTGTTTAGAGTCATTTTAATGCCTGGAATAGGTCGAAATAGAGGCTTCTGAGTAGGAGAAAAAGTCTGTAAAAATGGCAATTTTGGTCACATTGAGGCTTTAAAAAGTGGTTATCCAACATGAGGCTCAATCAAAATGACATTTTGAATCAATTTTTCTACAGTCCAAAAAATCAATTTTCTGATGAAAAACGATGACCCGTGACCTGTCGAACTTTTTCCAGATGGTCAAAAATGGTAATTTTTTAAAGTTAAATTTTTGGACTGTAAATGACTATTTCATGTGAATTAGAACTCTTGGAACTGAAATAAGTGTGTTTAGAGTCATTTTAATGCCTGAAATAGGTCGAAATAGAATCTTCTGAGTAGGAGAAAAAGTCTGTAAAAATTGAAATTTTGGTCACATTGAGGCTTTAAAAAGTAGTTATTCAACATGAGGCTCAATCCAAATGACATTTTGAATCAATTTTTCTACAATCCAAAAAATCAATTTTCTGATGAAAAACGATGACCCGTGACCTGTCGAACTTTCTCCAGATGGTCAAAAATGGTAATTTCTTTAAGTTTAATTTTTGGACTGTAAATGACTATTGCATGTGAATTAGAACTCTTGGAACTAAAATAAGTGTGGTTAGAGTCATTTTAATGCCTGAAATAGGTCGAAATAGAGGCTTCTGAGTAGGAGAAAAAGTCTGTAAAAATGGCAATTTTGGTCACATTGAGGCTCTCAAAAGTAGTTATTCAACATGAGTCTTAATCCAAATGACATTTTGAATCAATTTTTCTACAGTACAAAAAATCAATTTTCTGATGAAAAACGATGACCCGTGACCTGTCGAACTTTTTCCAGATGGTCAAAAATTGTATTTTTTTTAAGTTTAATTTTTTACTGTAAATGACTATTGCATGTGAATTAGAACTCTTGGAACTAAAATAAGTGTGTTTAGAGTCATTTTAATGCCTGGAATAGGTCGAAATAGAGGCTTCTGAGTAGGAGAAAAAGTCTGTAAAAATGGCAATTTTGGTCACATTGAGGCTTTAAAAAGTGGTTATCCAACATGAGGCTCAATCAAAATGACATTTTGAATCAATTTTTCTACAGTCCAAAAAAATCAATTTTCTGATGAAAAACGATGACCCGTGACCTGTCGAACTTTTTCCAGATGGTCAAAAATTGTATTTTTTTGAAGTTTAATTTTTTACTGTAAATGACTATTGCATGTGAATTAGAACTCTTGGAACTAAAATAAGTGTGTTTAGAGTCATTTTAATGCCTGGAATAGGTCGAAATAGAGGCTTCTGAGTAGGAGAAAAAGTCTGTAAAAATGGCAATTTTGGTCACATTGAGGCTTTAAAAAGTGGTTATCCAACATGAGGCTCAATCAAAATGACATTTTGAATCAATTTTTCTACAGTCCACAAAATCAATTTTCTGATGAAAAACGATGACCCGTGACCTGTCGAACTTTTTCCAGATGGTCAAAAATGGTAATTTTTTAAAGTTAAATTTTTGGACTGTAAATGACTATTTCATGTGAATTAGAACTCTTGGAACTGAAATAAGTGTGTTTAGAGTCATTTTAATGCCTGAAATAGGTCGAAATAGAATCTTCTGAGTAGGAGAAAAAGTCTGTAAAAATTGAAATTTTGGTCACATTGAGGCTTTAAAAAGTAGTTATTCAACATGAGGCTCAATCCAAATGACATTTTGAATCAATTTTTCTACAGTCCAAAAAATCAATTTTCTGATGAAAAACGATGACCCGTGACCTGTCGAACTTTCTCCAGATGGTCAAAAATGGTAATTTCTTTAAGTTTAAGTTTTTTGACTGTAAATGACTATTGCATGTGAATTATCACTTTTGGAACTAAAATAGGTGTGTTTAGAGTCATTTTAATGCCTGAAATAGGTGGAAATAGAAGCTTCTGAGTAGGAGAAAATGTCTCTAAAAATGGCAATTTTGGTCACATTGAGGCTTTAAAAAGTAGTTATTCAACATGAGGCTCAATCCAAATGACATTTTGAATCAATTTTTCTACAATCCAAAAAATCAATTTTCTGATGAAAAACGATGACCCGTGACCTGTCGAACTTTCTCCAGATGGTCAAAAATGGTAATTTCTTTAAGTTTAATTTTTGGACTGTAAATGACTATTGCATGTGAATTAGAACTCTTGGAACTAAAATAAGTGTGGTTAGAGTCATTTTAATGCCTGAAATAGGTCGAAATAGAGGCTTCTGAGTAGGAGAAAAAGTCTGTAAAAATGGCAATTTTGGTCACATTGAGGCTCTCAAAAGTAGTTATTCAACATGAGTCTTAATCCAAATGACATTTTGAATCAATTTTTCTACAGTACAAAAAATCAATTTTCTGATGAAAAACGATGACCCGTGACCTGTCGAACTTTTTCCAGATGGTCAAAAATTGTATTTTTTTGAAGTTTAATTTTTTACTGTAAATGACTATTGCATGTGAATTAGAACTCTTGGAACTAAAATAAGTGTGTTTAGAGTCATTTTAATGCCTGGAATAGGTCGAAATAGAGGCTTCTGAGTAGGAGAAAAAGTCTGTAAAAATGGCAATTTTGGTCACATTGAGGCTTTAAAAAGTGGTTATCCAACATGAGGCTCAATCAAAATGACATTTTGAATCAATTTTTCTACAGTCCAAAAAATCAATTTTCTGATGAAAAACGATGACCCGTGACCTGTCGAACTTTTTCCAGATGGTCAAAAATGGTAATTTTTTAAAGTTAAATTTTTGGACTGTAAATGACTATTTCATGTGAATTAGAACTCTTGGAACTGAAATAAGTGTGTTTAGAGTCATTTTAATGCCTGAAATAGGTCGAAATAGAATCTTCTGAGTAGGAGAAAAAGTCTGTAAAAATTGAAATTTTGGTCACATTGAGGCTTTAAAAAGTAGTTATTCAACATGAGGCTCAATCCAAATGACATTTTGAATCAATTTTTCTACAGTCCAAAAAATCAATTTTCTGATGAAAAACGATGACCCGTGACCTGTCGAACTTTCTCCAGATGGTCAAAAATGGTAATTTCTTTAAGTTTAAGTTTTTTGACTGTAAATGACTATTGCATGTGAATTATCACTTTTGGAACTAAAATAGGTGTGTTTAGAGTCATTTTAATGCCTGAAATAGGTCGAAATAGAAGCTTCTGAGTAGGAGAAAATGTCTCTAAAAATGGCAATTTTGGTCACATTGAGGCTTTAAAAAGTAGTTATTCAACATGAGGCTCAATCAAAATGACATTTTGAATCAAGTTTTCTACAGTCCAAAAAATCAATTTTCTGATGAAAAATGATGACCCGTGACCTGTCGAACTTTTTCCAGATGGTCAAAAATGGTAATTTTTTAAAGTTAAATTTTTGGACTGTAAATGACTATTGCATGTGAATTAGAACTCTTGGAACTAAGTGTGTTTAGAGTCATTTTAATGCCTGAAATAGGTCGAAATAGAAGCTTCTGAGTAGGAGAAAATGTCTCTAAAAATGGTAATTTTGGTCACATTGAGGCTTTAAAAAGTAGTTATTCAACATGAGGCTCAATCCAAATGACATTTTGAATCAATTTTTCTACAATCCAAAAAATCAATTTTCTGATGAAAAACGATGACCCGTGCCCTGTCGAACTTTCTCCAGATGGTCAAAAATGGTAATTTCTTTAAGTTTAAGTTTTTTGACTGTAAATGACTATTGCATGTGAATTATCACTTTTGGAACTAAAATAGGTGTGTTTAGAGTCATTTTAATGCCTGAAATAGGTCGAAATAGAAGCTTCTGAGTAGGAGAAAATGTCTCTAAAAATGGCAATTTTGGTCACATTGAGGCTTTAAAAAGTAGTTATTCAACATGAGGCTCAATCAAAATGACATTTTGAATCAAGTTTTCTACAGTCCAAAAAATCAATTTTCTGATGAAAAATGATGACCCGTGACCTGTCGAACTTTTTCCAGATGGTCAAAAATGGTAATTTTTTAAAGTTAAATTTTTGGACTGTAAATGACTATTGCATGTGAATTAGAACTCTTGGAACTAAGTGTGTTTAGAGTCATTTTAATGCCTGAAATAGGTCGAAATAGAAGCTTCTGAGTAGGAGAAAAAGTCTGTAAAAATTGAAATTTTGGTCACATTGAGGCTTTAAAAAGTAGTTATTCAACATGAGGCTCAATCCAAATGACATTTTGAATCAATTTTTCTACAGTCCAAAAAATCAATTTTCTGATGAAAAACGATGACCCGTGACCTGTCGAACTTTCTCCAGATGGTCAAAAATGGTAATTTCTTTAAGTTTAAGTTTTTTGACTGTAAATGACTATTGCATGTGAATTATCACTTTTGGAACTAAAATAGGTGTGTTTAGAGTCATTTTAATGCCTGAAATAGGTCGAAATAGAAGCTTCTGAGTAGGAGAAAATGTCTCTAAAAATGGCAATTTTGGTCACATTGAGGCTTTAAAAAGTAGTTATTCAACATGAGGCTCAATCAAAATGACATTTTGAATCAAGTTTTCTACAGTCCAAAAAATCAATTTTCTGATGAAAAATGATGACCCGTGACCTATCGAACTTTTTCCAGATGGTCAAAAATGGTAATTTTTTAAAGTTAAATTTTTGGACTGTAAATGACTATTGCATGTGAATTAGAACTCTTGGAACTAAAATAAGTGTGTTTAAAGTCATTTTAATGCCTGAAATAGGTCGAAATAGAAGCTTCTGAGTAGGAGAAAAAGTCCGTAAAAATTGAAATTTTGGTCACATTGAGGCTTTAAAAAGTAGTTACTCAACATGAGGCTCAATCCAAATGACATTTTGAATCAATTTTTCTACAATCCAAAAAATCAATTTTCTGATGAAAAACGATGACCCGTGACCTGTCAAACTTTTTCCAGATGGTCAAAAATGGTAATTTTTTAAAGTTTAAGTCTTTGGACTGTAAATGACTATTGCATATGAATTAGAACTCTTGGAACTAAAATACGTGTGTTTAGAGTCATTTTAATTCCTGAAATAGGTCGAAATAGAGGCTTCTGAGTAGGAGAAAAAGTCTGTAAAAATGGCAATTTTGGTCACATTGAGGCTTTAAAAAGTAGGTATTCAACATGAGGCTCAATCCAAATGAGATTTTGAATCAATTTTTCTACAATCCAAAAAATCAATTTTCTGATGAAAAACGATGACCCGTGACCTGTCGAACTTTTTCCAGATGGTCAAAAATGGTAATTTTTTCAAGTTTAATTTTTGGACTGTAAATGACTACTGCATGTGAATTCGAACTCTTGGAACTAAAATAAGTGTGTTTAGAGTCATTTTAATGCCTGAAATAGGTCGAAATAGAAGCTTCTGAGTAGGAGAAAAAGTCTGTGAAAATTGAAATTTTGGTCACATTGAGGCTTTCAAAAGTAGTTATTCAACATGAGGCTCAATCCACATGACATTTTGAATCAATTTTTTTACTGCCCAAAAAATCAATTTTCTGATGAAAAACGATGACCCGTGACCTGTCGAACTTTCTCCAGATGGTCAAAAATGGTAATTTTTTAAAGATTAATTTTTGGACTGTAAATGACTATTGCATGTGAATTAGAACTCTTGGAACTAAGTGTGTTTAGAGTCATTTAAAAGCCTGAAATAGGTCGAAATAGAAGCTTCTGAGTAGGAGAAAAAGTCTGTAAAAATTGAAATTTTGGTCACATTGAGGCTTTAAAAAGTAGTTATTCAACATGAGGCTCAATCCAAATGACATTTTGAATCAATTTTTCTACAATCCAAAAAATCAATTTTCTGATGAAAAACGATGACCCGTGACCTGTCGAACTTTCTCCAGATGGTCAAAAATGGTAATTTCTTTAAGTTTAATTTTTGGACTGTAAATGACTATTGCATGTGAATTAGAACTCTTGGAACTAAAATAAGTGTGGTTAGAGTC
Organism: Triturus cristatus; assembly: GCF_964204655.1. Taxonomy (NCBI): domain Eukaryota; kingdom Metazoa; phylum Chordata; class Amphibia; order Caudata; family Salamandridae; genus Triturus; species Triturus cristatus. Next base: position 837,197,353 of record NC_140594.1, read on the forward strand.
ATTTTAATGCCTGAAATAGGTCGAAATAGAGGCTTCTGAGTAGGAGAAAAAGTCTGTAAAAATGGCAATTTTGGTCACATTGAGGCTCTCAAAAGTAGTTATTCAACATGAGTCTTAATCCAAATGACATTTTGAATCAATTTTTCTACAGTACAAAAAATCAATTTTCTGATGAAAAACGATGACCCGTGACCTGTCGAACTTTTTCCAGATGGTCAAAAATTGTATTTTTTTGAAGTTTAATTTTTTACTGTAAATGACTATTGCATGTGAATTAGAACTCTTGGAACTAAAATAAGTGTGTTTAGAGTCATTTTAATGCCTGGAATAGGTCGAAATAGAGGCTTCTGAGTAGGAGAAAAAGTCTGTAAAAATGGCAATTTTGGTCACATTGAGGCTTTAAAAAGTGGTTATCCAACATGAGGCTCAATCAAAATGACATTTTGAATCAATTTTTCTACAGTCCAAAAAATCAATTTTCTGATGAAAAACGATGACCAGTGACCTGTCGAACTTTTTCCAGATGGTCAAAAATGGTAATTTTTTAAAGTTAAATTTTTGGACTGTAAATGACTATTTCATGTGAATTAGAACTCTTGGAACTGAAATAAGTGTGTTTAGAGTCATTTTAATGCCTGAAATAGGTCGAAATAGAATCTTCTGAGTAGGAGAAAAAGTCTGTAAAAATTGAAATTTTGGTCACATTGAGGCTTTAAAAAGTAGTTATTCAACATGAGGCTCAATCCAAATGACATTTTGAATCAATTTTTCTACAGTCTAAAAAATCAATTTTCTGATGAAAAACGATGACCCGTGACCTGTCGAACTTTCTCCAGATGGTCAAAAATGGTAATTTCTTTAAGTTTAAGTTTTTTGACTGTAAATGACTATTGCATGTGAATTATCACTTTTGGAACTAAAATAGGTGTGTTTAGAGTCATTTTAATGCCTGAAATAGGTCGAAATTGAAGCTTCTGAGTAGGAGAAAATGTCTCTAAAAATGGCAATTTTGGTCACATTGAGGCTTTAAAAAGTAGTTATTCAACATGAGGCTCAATCAAAATGACATTTTGAATCAAGTTTTCTACAGTCCAAAAAATCAATTTTCTGATGAAAAATTATGACCCGTGACCTGTCGAACTTTTTCCAGATGGTCAAAAATGGTAATTTTTTAAAGTTAAATTTTTGGACTGTAAATGACTATTTCATGTGAATTAGAACTCTTGGAACTAAGTGTGTTTAGAGTCATTTTAATGCCTGAAATAGGTCGAAATAGAAGCTTCTGAGTAGGAGAAAATGTCTCTAAAAATGGCAATTTTGGTCACATTGAGGCTTTAAAAAGTAGTTATTCAACATGAGGCTCAATCCAAATGACATTTTGAATCAATTTTTCTACAATCCAAAAAATCAATTTTCTGATGAAAAACGATGACCCGTGACCTGTCGAACTTTCTCCAGATGATCAAAAATGGTAATTTCTTTAAGTTTAAGTTTTTTGACTGTAAATGACTATTGCATGTGAATTATCACTTTTGGAACTAAAATAGGTGTGTTTAGAGTCATTTTAATGCCTGAAATAGGTCGAAATAGAAGCTTCTGAGTAGGAGAAAATGTCTCTAAAAATGGCAATTTTGGTCACATTGAGGCTTTAAAAAGTAGTTATTCAACATGAGGCTCAATCAAAATGACATTTTGAATCAAGTTTTCTACAGTCCAAAAAATCAATTTTCTGATGAAAAATGATGACCCGTGACCCGTTGAACTTTTTCCAGATGGTCAAAAATGGTAATTTTTTAAAGTTAAATTTTTGGACTGTAAATGACTATTGCATGTGAATTAGAACTCTTGGAACTAAGTGTGTTTAGAGTCATTTTAATGCCTGAAATAGGTCGAAATAGAAGCTTCTGAGTAGGAGAAAAAGTCTGTAAAAATTGAAATTTTGGTCACATTGAGGCTTTAAAAAGTAGTTATTCAACATGAGGCTCAATCCAAATGACATTTTGAATCAATTTTTCTACAGTCCAAAAAATCAATTTTCTGATGAAAAACGATGACCCGTGACCTGTCGAACTTTCTCCAGATGGTCAAAAATGGTAATTTCTTTAAGTTTAAGTTTTTTGACTGTAAATGACTATTGCATGTGAATTATCACTTTTGGAACTAAAATAGGTGTGTTTAGAGTCATTTTAATGCCTGAAATAGGTCGAAATAGAAGCTTCTGAGTAGGAGAAAAAGTCTGTAAAAATGGCAATTTTGGTCACATTGAGGCTTTAAAAAGTAGTTATTCAACATGAGGCTCAATCAAAATGACATTTTGAATCAAGTTTTCTACAGTCCAAAAAATCAATTTTCTGATGAAAAACGATGACCCGTGACCTGTCGAACTTTTTCCAGATGGTCAAAAATTGTATTTTTTTGAAGTTTAATTTTTTACTGTAAATGACTATTGCATGTGAATTAGAACTCTTGGAACTAAAATAAGTGTGTTTAGAGTCATTTTAATGCCTGGAATAGGTCGAAATAGAGGCTTCTGAGTAGGAGAAAAAGTCTGTAAAAATGGCAATTTTGGTCACATTGAGGCTTTAAAAAGTGGTTATCCAACATGAGGCTCAATCAAAATGACATTTTGAATCAATTTTTCTACAGTCCAAAAAATCAATTTTCTGATGAAAAACGATGACCCGTGACCTGTCGAACTTTTTCCAGATGGTCAAAAATGGTAATTTTTTAAAGTTAAATTTTTGGACTGTAAATGACTATTTCATGTGAATTAGAACTCTTGGAACTGAAATAAGTGTGTTTAGAGTCATTTTAATGCCTGAAATAGGTCGAAATAGAATCTTCTGAGTAGGAGAAAAAGTCTGTAAAAATTGAAATTTTGGTCACATTGAGGCTTTAAAAAGTAGTTATTCAACATGAGGCTCAATCCAAATGACATTTTGAATCAATTTTTCTACAGTCTAAAAAATCAATTTTCTGATGAAAAACGATGACCCGTGACCTGTCGAACTTTCTCCAGATGGTCAAAAATGGTAATTTCTTTAAGTTTAAGTTTTTTGACTGTAAATGACTATTGCATGTGAATTATCACTTTTGGAACTAAAATAGGTGTGTTTAGAGTCATTTTAATGCCTGAAATAGGTCGAAATAGAAGCTTCTGAGTAGGAGAAAATGTCTCTAAAAATGGCAATTTTGGTCACATTGAGGCTTTAAAAAGTAGTTATTCAACATGAGGCTCAATCAAAATGACATTTTGAATCAAGTTTTCTACAGTCCAAAAAATCAATTTTCTGATGAAAAATTATGACCCGTGACCTGTCGAACTTTTTCCAGATGGTCAAAAATGGTAATTTTTTAAAGTTAAATTTTTGGACTGTAAATGACTATTTCATGTGAATTAGAACTCTTGGAACTAAGTGTGTTTAGAGTCATTTTAATGCCTGAAATAGGTCGAAATAGAAGCTTCTGAGTAGGAGAAAATGTCTCTAAAAATGGCAATTTTGGTCACATTGAGGCTTTAAAAAGTAGTTATTCAACATGAGGCTCAATCCAAATGACATTTTGAATCAATTTTTCTACAATCCAAAAAATCAATTTTCTGATGAAAAACGATGACCCGTGACCTGTCGAACTTTCTCCAGATGATCAAAAATGGTAATTTCTTTAAGTTTAAGTTTTTTGACTGTAAATGACTATTGCATGTGAATTATCACTTTTGGAACTAAAATAGGTGTGTTTAGAGTCATTTTAATGCCTGAAATAGGTCGAAATAGAAGCTTCTGAGTAGGAGAAAATGTCTCTAAAAATGGCAATTTTGGTCACATTGAGGCTTTAAAAAGTAGTTATTCAACATGAGGCTCAATCAAAATGACATTTTGAATCAAGTTTTCTACAGTCCAAAAAATCAATTTTCTGATGAAAAATGATGACCCGTGACCCGTTGAACTTTTTCCAGATGGTCAAAAATGGTAATTTTTTAAAGTAAAATTTTTGGACTGTAAATGACTATTGCATGTGAATTAGAACTCTTGGAACTAAGTGTGTTTAGAGTCATTTTAATGCCTGAAATAGGTCGAAATAGAAGCTTCTGAGTAGGAGAAAAAGTCTGTAAAAATTGAAATTTTGGTCACATTGAGGCTTTAAAAAGTAGTTATTCAACATGAGGCTCAATCCAAATGACATTTTGAATCAATTTTTCTACAGTCCAAAAAATCAATTTTCTGAAGAAAAACGATGACCCGTGACCTGTCGAACTTTCTCCAGATGGTCAAAAATGGTAATTTCTTTAAGTTTAAGTTTTTTGACTGTAAATGACTATTGCATGTGAATTATCACTTTTGGAACTAAAATAGGTGTGTTTAGAGTCATTTTAATGCCTGAAATAGGTCGAAATAGAAGCTTCTGAGTAGGAGAAAATGTCTCTAAAAATGGCAATTTTGGTCACATTGAGGCTTTAAAAAGTAGTTATTCAACATGAGGCTCAATCAAAATGACATTTTGAATTAAGTTTTCTACAGTCCAAAAAATCAATTTTCTGATGAAAAATGATGACCCGTGACCTGTCGAACTTTTTCCAGATGGTCAAAAATGGTAATTTTTTAAAGTTAAATTTTTGGACTGTAAATGACTATTGCATGTGAATTAGAACTCTTGGAACTAAAATAAGTGTGTTTAAAGTCATTTTAATGCCTGAAATAGGTCGAAATAGAAGCTTCTGAGTAGGAGAAAAAGTCCGTAAAAATTGAAATTTTGGTCACATTGAGGCTTTAAAAAGTAGTTACTCAACATGAGGCTCAATCCAAATGACATTTTGAATCAATTTTTCTACAATCCAAAAAATCAATTTTCTGATGAAAAACGATGACCCGTGACCTGTCAAACTTTTTCCAGATGGTCAAAAATGGTAATTTTTTAAAGTTTAAGTCTTTGGACTGTAAATGACTATTGCATGTGAATTAGAACTCTTGGAACTAAAATACGTGTGTTTAGAGTCATTTTAATTCCTGAAATAGGTCGAAATAGAGGCTTCTGAGTAGGAGAAAAAGTCTGTAAAAATGGCAATTTTGGTCACATTGAGGCTTTAAAAAGTAGGTATTCAACATGAGGCTCAATCCAAATGAGATTTTGAATCAATTTTTCTACAATCCAAAAAATCAATTTTCTGATGAAAAACGATGACCCGTGACCTGTCGAACTTTTTCCAGATGGTCAAAAATGGTAATTTTTTAAAGTTTAATTTTTGGACTGTAAATGACTACTGCATGTGAATTCGAACTCTTGGAACTAAAATAAGTGTGTTTAGAGTCATTTTAATGCCTGAAATAGGTCGAAATAGAAGCTTCTGAGTAGGAGAAAAAGTCTGTGAAAATTGAAATTTTGGTCACATTGAGGCTTTCAAAAGTAGTTATTCAACATGAGGCTCAATCCACATGACATTTTGAATCAATTTTTTTACTGCCCAAAAAATCAATTTTCTGATGAAAAACGATGACCCGTGACCTGTCGAACTTTCTCCAGATGGTCAAAAATGGTAATTTTTTAAAGATTAATTTTTGGACTGTAAATGACTATTGCATGTGAATTAGAACTCTTGGAACTAAGTGTGTTTAGAGTCATTTAAAAGCCTGAAATAGGTCGAAATAGAAGCTTCTGAGTAGGAGAAAAAGTCTGTAAAAATTGAAATTTTGGTCACATTGAGGCTTTAAAAAGTAGTTATTCAACATGAGGCTCAATCCAAATGACATTTGGAATAAATTTTTCTACAGTCCAAAAAATCAATTTTCTGATGAAAAACGATGACCCGTGACCTGTCGAACTTTCTCCAGATGGTCAAAAATGGTAATTTCTTTAAGTTTAAGTTTTTTGACTGTAAATGACTATTGCATGTGAATTATCACTTTTGGAACTAAAATAGGTGTGTTTAGAGTCATTTTAATGCCTGAAATAGGTGGAAATAGAAGCTTCTGAGTAGGAGAAAATGTCTCTAAAAATGGCAATTTTGGTCACATTGAGGCTTTAAAAAGTAGTTATTCAACATGAGGCTCAATCCAAATGACATTTTGAATCAATTTTTCTACAATCCAAAAAATCAATTATCTGATGAAAAACGATGACCCGTGACCTGTCGAACTTTCTCCAGATGGTCAAAAATGGTAATTTCTTTAAGTTTAATTTTTCGACTGTAAATGACTATTGCATGTGAATTAGAACTCTTGGACCTAAAATAAGTGTGTTTATAGTCATTTTAATGCCTGAAATAGGTCAAAATAGAAGCTTCTGAGTAGGAGAAAAAGTCTGTAAAAATAGCAATTTTGGTCACATTGAGGGTTTAAAAAGTAGGTATTCAACATGAGGCTCAATCCAAATGACATTTTGAATCAATTTATCTACAATCCAAAAAATCAATTTTCTGATGAAAATCGATGACCCGTGACCTGTCGAAGTTTTTGCAGATGGTCAAAAATGGTAATTTTTTAAAGTTTAATTTTTGGACTGTAAATGACTATTGCATGTGAATTAGAACTCTTGGAACTAAAATAAGTGTGGTTAGAGTCATTTTAATGCCTGAAATAGGTCGAAATAGAGGCTTCTGAGTAGGAGAAAAAGTCTGAAAAATGGCAATTTTGGTCACAATGAGGCTCTCAAAAGTAGTTATTCAACATGAGTCTTAATCCAAATGACACTTTGAATCAATTTTTCTACAGTACAAAAAATCAATTTTCTGATGAAAAACGATGACCCGTGATCTGTCGAACTTTTTCCAGATGGTCAAAAATTGTATTTTTTTGAAGTTTAATTTTTTACTGTAAATGACTATTGCATGTGAATTAGAACTCTTGGAACTAAAATAAGTGTGTTTAGAGTCATTTTAATGCCTGGAATAGGTCGAAATAGAGGCTTCTGAGTAGGAGAAAAAGTCTGTAAAAATGGCAATTTTGGTCACATTGAGGCTTTAAAAAGTGGTTATCCAACATGAGGATCAATCAAAATGACATTTTGAATCAATTTTTCTACAGTCCAAAAAATCAATTTTCTGATGAAAAACGATGACCCGTGACCTGTCGAACTTTCTCCAGATGGTCAAAAATGGTAATTTTTTAAAGATTAATTTTTAGACTGTAAATGACTATTGCATGTGAATTAGAACTCTTGGAACTAAGTGTGTTTAGAGTCATTTAAATGCCTGAAATAGGTCGAAATAGAAGCTTCTGAGTAGGAGAAAAAGTCTGTAAAAATTGAAATTTTGGTCACATTGAGGCTTTAAAAAGTAGTTATTCAACATGAGGCTCAATCCAAATGACATTTTGAATCAATTTTTCTACAATCCAAAAAATCAATTTTCTGATGAAAAACGATGACCCGTGACCTGTCGAACTTTCTCCAGATGGTCAAATATGGTAATTTCTTTAAGTTTAATTTTTCGACTGTAAATGACTATTGCATGTGAATTAGAACTCTTGGACCTAAAATAAATGTGTTTATAGTCATTTTAATGCCTGAAATAGGTCAAAATAGAAGCTTCTGAGTAGGAGAAAAAGTCTGTAAAAATGGCAATTTTGGTCACATTGAGGCTTTAAAAAGTAGGTATTCAACATGAGGCTCAATCCAAATGACATTTTGAATCAATTTTTCTACAATCCAAAAAATCAATTTTCTGATGAAAATCGATGACCCGTGACCTGTCGAACTTTTTGCAGATGGTCAAAAATGGTAATTTTTTAAAGTTTAATTTTTGGACTGTAAATGACTATTGCATGTGAATTAGAACTCTTGGAACTAAAATAAGTGTGGTTAGAGTCATTTTAATGCCTGAAATAGGTCGAAATAGAGGCTTCTGAGTAGGAGAAAAAGTCTGTAAAAATGGCAATTTTGGTCACATTGAGGCTCTCAAAAGTAGTTATTCAACATGAGTCTTAATCCAAATGACATTTTGAATCAATTTTTCTACAGTACAAAAAATCAATTTTCTGATGAAAAACGATGACCCGTGACCTGTCGAACTTTTTCCAGATGGTCACATTGAGGCTTTAAAAAGTGGTTATCCAACATGAGGATCAATCAAAATGACATTTTGAATCAATTTTTCTACAGTCCAAAAAATCAATTTTCTGATGAAAAACGATGACCCGTGACCTGTCGAACTTTTTCCAGATGGTCAAAAATGGTAATTTTTTAAAGTTACATTTTTGGACTGTAAATGACTATTGCATGTGAATTAGAACTCTTGGAACTAAAATAAGTGTGTTTAGAGTCATTTTAATGCCTGAAATAGGTCGAAATAGAATCTTCTGAGTAGGAGAAAAAGTCTGTAAAAATTGAAATTTTGGTCACATTGAGGCTTTAAAAAGTAGTTATTCAACATGAGGCTCAATCCAAATGACATTTTGAATAAATTTTTCTACAGTCCAAAAAATCAATTTTCTGATGAAAAACGATGACCCGTGACCTGTCGAACTTTCTCCAGATGGTCAAAAATGGTAATTTCTTTAAGTTTAAGTTTTTTGACTGTAAATGACTATTGCATGTGAATTATCACTTTTGGAACTAAAATAGGTGTGTTTAGAGTCATTTTAATGCCTGAAATAGGTCGAAATAGAATCTTCTGAGTAGGAGAAAAAGTCTGTAAAAATTGAAATTTTGGTCACATTGAGGCTTTAAAAAGTAGTTATTCAACATGAGGCTCAATCCAAATGACATTTTGAATCAATTTTTCTACAGTCCAAAAAATCAATTTTCTAATGAAAAACGATGACTCGTGACCTGTCGAACTTTCTCCAGATGGTCAAAAATGGTAATTTCTTTAAGTTTAAGTTTTTTGACTGTAAATGACTATTGCATGTGAATTATCACTTTTGGAACTAAAATAGGTGTGTTTAGAGTCATTTTAATGCCTGAAATATGTCGAAATAGAAGCTTCTGAGTAGGAGAAAATGTCTCTAAAAATGGCAATTTTGGTCACATTGAGGCTTTAAAAAGTAGTTATTCAACATGAGGCTCAATCAAAATGACATTTTGAATCAAGTTTTCTACAGTCCAAAAAATCAATTTTCTGATGAAAAACGATGACCCGTGACCTGTCAAACTTTTTCCAGATGGTCAAAAATGGTAATTTTTTAAAGTTTAAGTCTTTGGACTGTAAATGACTATTGCATGTGAATTAGAACTCTTGGAACTAAAATACGTGTGTTTAGAGTCATTTTAATTCCTGAAATAGGTCGAAATAGAAGCTTCTGAGTAGGAGAAAAAGTCTGTAAAAATGGCAATTTTGGTCACATTGAGGCTTTAAAAAGTAGGTATTCAACATGAGGCTCAATCCAAATGAGATTTTGAATCAATTTTTCTACAATCCCAAAAATCAATTTTCTGATGAAAAACGATGACCCGTGACCTGTCGAACTTTTTCCAGATAGTCAAAAATGGTAATTTTTTAAAGTTTAATTTTTGGACTGTAAATGACTACTGCATGTGAATTCGAACTCTTGGAACTAAAATAGGTGTGTTTAGAGTCATTTTAATGCCTGAAATAGGTCGAAATAGAAGCTTCTGAGTAGGAGAAAAAGTCTGTGAAAATTGAAATTTTGGTCACATTGAGGCTTTCAAAAGTAGTTATTCAACATGAGGCTCAATCCAAATGACATTTTGAATCAATTTTTTTGCTGCCCAAAAAATCAATTTTCTGATGAAAAACGATGACCCGTGACCTGTCGAACTTTCTCCAGATGGTCAAAAATGGTAATTTTTTAAAGATTAATTTTTGGACTGTAAATGACTATTGCATGTGAATTAGAACTCTTGGAACTAAGTGTGTTTGGAGTCATTTAAATGCCTGAAATAGGTCGAAATAGAAGCTTCTGAGTAGGAGAAAAAGTCTGTAAAAATTGAAATTTTGGTCACATTGAGGCTTTAAAAAGTAGTTATTCAACATGAGGCTCAATCCAAATGACATTTTGAATCAATTTTTCTACAGTCCAAAAAATCAATTTTCTGATGAAAAACGATGACCCGTGACCTGTCGAACTTTTTCCAGATGGTCAAAAATGGTAATTTTTTAAAGTTACATTTTTGGACTGTAAATGACTATTGCATGTGAATTAGAACTCTTGGAACTAAAATAAGTGTGTTTAGAGTCATTTTAATGCCTGAAATAGGTTGAAATAGAAGCTTCTGAGTAGGAGAAAAAGTCTGTAAAAATTGAAATTTTGGTCACATTGAGGCTTTAAAAAGTAGTTCTTCAACATGAGGCTCAATCCAAATGACATTGTGAATCAATTTTTCTACAATCCAAAAAATCAATTTTCTGATGAAAAACGATGACCCGTGACCTGTCGAACTTTCTCCAGATGGTCAAAAATGGTAATTTCTTTAAGTTTAATTTTTGGACTGTAAATGACTATTGCATGTGAATTAGAACTCTTGGAACTAAAATAAGTGTGGTTAGAGTCATTTTAATGCCTGAAATAGGTCGAAATAGAGGCTTCTGAGTAGGAGAAAAAGTCTGTAAAAATGGCAATTTTGGTCACATTGAGGCTCTCAAAAGTAGTTATTCAACATGAGTCTTAATCCAAATGACATTTTGAATCAATTTTTCTACAGTACAAAAAATCAATTTTCTGATGAAAAACGATGACCCGTGACCTGTCGAACTTTTTCCAGATGGTCAAAAATTGTATTTTTTTGAAGTTTAATTTTTTACTGTAAATGACTATTGCATGTGAATTAGAACTCTTGGAACTGAAATAAGTGTGTTTAGAGTCATTTTAATGCCTGAAATAGGTCGAAATAGAATCTTCTGAGTAGGAGAAAAAGTCTGTAAAAATTGAAATTTTGGTCACATTGAGGCTTTAAAAAGTAGTTATTCAACATGAGGCTCAATCCAAATGACATTTTGAATCAATTTTTCTACAGTCCAAAAAATCAATTTTCTGATGAAAAACGATGACCCGTGACCTGTCGAACTTTCTCCAGATGGTCAAAAATGGTAATTTCTTTAAGTTTAAGTTTTTTGACTGTAAATGACTATTGCATGTGAATTATCACTTTTGGAACTAAAATAGGTGTGTTTAGAGTCATTTTAATGCCTGAAATAGGTCGAAATAGAAGCTTCTGAGTAGGAGAAAATGTCTCTAAAAATGGCAATTTTGGTCACATTGAGGCTTTAAAAAGTAGTTATTCAACATGAGGCTCAATCAAAATGACATTTTGAATCAAGTTTTCTACAGTCCAAAAAATCAATTTTCTGATGAAAAATGATGACCCGTGACCTGTCGAACTTTTTCCAGATGGTCAAAAATGGTAATTTTTTAAAGTTAAATTTTTGGACTGTAAATGACTATTGCATGTGAATTAGAAGTCTTGGAACTAAGTTTGTTTAGAGTCATTTTAATGCCTGAAATAGGTCGAAATAGAAGCTTCTGAGTAGGAGAAAAAGTCTGTAAGAATTGAAATTTTGGTCACATTGAGGCTTTAAAAAGTAGTTATTCAACATGAGGCTCAATCCAAATGACATTTTGAATCAATTTTTCTACAGTCCAAAAAATCAATTTTCTGATGAAAAACGATGACCCGTAACCTGTCGAACTTTCTCCAGATGGTCAAAAATGGTAATTTCTTTAAGTTTAAGTTTTTTGACTGTAAATGACTATTGCATGTGAATTATCACTTTTGGAACTAAAATAGGTGTGTTTAGAGTCATTTTAATGCCTGAAATAGGTGGAAATAGAAGCTTCTGAGTAGGAGAAAATGTCTCTAAAAATGGCAATTTTGGTCACATTGAGGCTTTAAAAAGTAGTTATTCAACATGAGGCTCAATCCAAATGACATTTTGAATCAATTTTTCTACAATCCAAAAAATCAATTTTCTGATGAAAAACGATGACCCGTGACCTGTCGAACTTTCTCCAGATGGTCAAAAATGGTAATTTCTTTAAGTTTAAGTTTTTTGACTGTAAATGACTATTGCATGTGAATTATCACTTTTGGAACTAAAATAGGTGTGTTTAGAGTCATTTTAATGCCTGAAATAGGTCGAAATAGAAGCTTCTGAGTAGGAGAAAATGTCTCTAAAAATGGCAATTTTGGTCACATTGAGGCTTTAAAAAGTAGTTATTCAACATGAGGCTCAATCAAAATGACATTTTGAATCAAGTTTTCTACAGTCCAAAAAATCAATTTTCTGATGAAAAATGATGACCCGTGACCTGTCGAACTTTTTCCAGATGGTCAAAAATGGTAATTTTTTAAAGTTAAATTTTTGGACTGTAAATGACTATTGCATGTGAATTAGAACTCTTGGAACTAAGTGTGTTTAGAGTCATTTTAATGCCTGAAATAGGTCGAAATAGAAGCTTCTGAGTAGGAGAAAAAGTCTGTAAAAATTGAAATTTTGGTCACATTGAGGCTTTAAAAAGTAGTTATTCAACATGAGGCTCAATCCAAATGACATTTTGAATCAATTTTTCTACAGTCCAAAAAATCAATTTTCTGATGAAAAACGATGACCCGTGACCTGTCGAACTTTCTCCAGATGGTCAAAAATGGTAATTTCTTTAAGTTTAAGTTTTTTGACTGTAAATGACTATTGCATGTGAATTATCACTTTTGGAACTAAAATAGGTGTGTTTAGAGTCATTTTAATGCCTGAAATAGGTCGAAATAGAAGCTTCTGAGTAGGAGAAAATGTCTCTAAAAATGGCAATTTTGGTCACATTGAGGGTTTAAAAAGTAGGTATTCAACATGAGGCTCAATCCAAATGACATTTTGAATCAATTTATCTACAATCCAAAAAATCAATTTTCTGATGAAAATCGATGACCCGTGACCTGTCGAAGTTTTTGCAGATGGTCAAAAATGGTAATTTTTTAAAGTTTAATTTTTGGACTGTAAATGACTATTGCATGTGAATTAGAACTCTTGGAACTAAAATAAGTGTGGTTAGAGTCATTTTAATGCCTGAAATAGGTCGAAATAGAGGCTTCTGAGTAGGAGAAAAAGTCTGAAAAATGGCAATTTTGGTCACATTGAGGCTCTCAAAAGTAGTTATTCAACATGAGTCTTAATCCAAATGACACTTTGAATCAATTTTTCTACAGTACAAAAAATCAATTTTCTGATGAAAAACGATGACCCGTGATCTGTCGAACTTTTTCCAGATGGTCAAAAATTGTATTTTTTTGAAGTTTAATTTTTTACTGTAAATGACTATTGCATGTGAATTAGAACTCTTGGAACTAAAATAAGTGTGTTTAGAGTCATTTTAATGCCTGGAATAGGTCGAAATAGAGGCTTCTGAGTAGGAGAAAAAGTCTGTAAAAATGGCAATTTTGGTCACATTGAGGCTTTAAAAAGTGGTTATCCAACATGAGGATCAATCAAAATGACATTTTGAATCAATTTTTCTACAGTCCAAAAAATCAATTTTCTGATGAAAAACGATGACCCGTGACCTGTCGAACTTTCTCCAGATGGTCAAAAATGGTAATTTTTTAAAGATTAATTTTTAGACTGTAAATGACTATTGCATGTGAATTAGAACTCTTGGAACTAAGTGTGTTTAGAGTCATTTAAATGCCTGAAATAGGTCGAAATAGAAGCTTCTGAGTAGGAGAAAAAGTCTGTAAAAATTGAAATTTTGGTCACATTGAGGCTTTAAAAAGTAGTTATTCAACATGAGGCTCAATCCAAATGACATTTTGAATCAATTTTTCTACAATCCAAAAAATCAATTTTCTGATGAAAAACGATGACCCGTGACCTGTCGAACTTTCTCCAGATGGTCAAATATGGTAATTTCTTTAAGTTTAATTTTTCGACTGTAAATGACTATTGCATGTGAATTAGAACTCTTGGACCTAAAATAAATGTGTTTATAGTCATTTTAATGCCTGAAATAGGTCAAAATAGAAGCTTCTGAGTAGGAGAAAAAGTCTGTAAAAATGGCAATTTTGGTCACATTGAGGCTTTAAAAAGTAGGTATTCAACATGAGGCTCAATCCAAATGACATTTTGAATCAATTTTTCTACAATCCAAAAAATCAATTTTCTGATGAAAATCGATGACCCGTGACCTGTCGAACTTTTTGCAGATGGTCAAAAATGGTAATTTTTTAAAGTTTAATTTTTGGACTGTAAATGACTATTGCATGTGAATTAGAACTCTTGGAACTAAAATAAGTGTGGTTAGAGTCATTTTAATGCCTGAAATAGGTCGAAATAGAGGCTTCTGAGTAGGAGAAAAAGTCTGTAAAAATGGCAATTTTGGTCACATTGAGGCTCTCAAAAGTAGTTATTCAACATGAGTCTTAATCCAAATGACATTTTGAATCAATTTTTCTACAGTACAAAAAATCAATTTTCTGATGAAAAACGATGACCCGTGACCTGTCGAACTTTTTCCAGATGGTCACATTGAGGCTTTAAAAAGTGGTTATCCAACATGAGGATCAATCAAAATGACATTTTGAATCAATTTTTCTACAGTCCAAAAAATCAATTTTCTGATGAAAAACGATGACCCGTGACCTGTCGAACTTTTTCCAGATGGTCAAAAATGGTAATTTTTTAAAGTTACATTTTTGGACTGTAAATGACTATTGCATGTGAATTAGAACTCTTGGAACTAAAATAAGTGTGTTTAGAGTCATTTTAATGCCTGAAATAGGTCGAAATAGAATCTTCTGAGTAGGAGAAAAAGTCTGTAAAAATTGAAATTTTGGTCACATTGAGGCTTTAAAAAGTAGTTATTCAACATGAGGCTCAATCCAAATGACATTTTGAATAAATTTTTCTACAGTCCAAAAAATCAATTTTCTGATGAAAAACGATGACCCGTGACCTGTCGAACTTTCTCCAGATGGTCAAAAATGGTAATTTCTTTAAGTTTAAGTTTTTTGACTGTAAATGACTATTGCATGTGAATTATCACTTTTGGAACTAAAATAGGTGTGTTTAGAGTCATTTTAATGCCTGAAATAGGTCGAAATAGAATCTTCTGAGTAGGAGAAAAAGTCTGTAAAAATTGAAATTTTGGTCACATTGAGGCTTTAAAAAGTAGTTATTCAACATGAGGCTCAATCCAAATGACATTTTGAATCAATTTTTCTACAGTCCAAAAAATCAATTTTCTAATGAAAAACGATGACTCGTGACCTGTCGAACTTTCTCCAGATGGTCAAAAATGGTAATTTCTTTAAGTTTAAGTTTTTTGACTGTAAATGACTATTGCATGTGAATTATCACTTTTGGAACTAAAATAGGTGTGTTTAGAGTCATTTTAATGCCTGAAATATGTCGAAATAGAAGCTTCTGAGTAGGAGAAAATGTCTCTAAAAATGGCAATTTTGGTCACATTGAGGCTTTAAAAAGTAGTTATTCAACATGAGGCTCAATCAAAATGACATTTTGAATCAAGTTTTCTACAGTCCAAAAAATCAATTTTCTGATGAAAAACGATGACCCGTGACCTGTCAAACTTTTTCCAGATGGTCAAAAATGGTAATTTTTTAAAGTTTAAGTCTTTGGACTGTAAATGACTATTGCATGTGAATTAGAACTCTTGGAACTAAAATACGTGTGTTTAGAGTCATTTTAATTCCTGAAATAGGTCGAAATAGAAGCTTCTGAGTAGGAGAAAAAGTCTGTAAAAATGGCAATTTTGGTCACATTGAGGCTTTAAAAAGTAGGTATTCAACATGAGGCTCAATCCAAATGAGATTTTGAATCAATTTTTCTACAATCCCAAAAATCAATTTTCTGATGAAAAACGATGACCCGTGACCTGTCGAACTTTTTCCAGATAGTCAAAAATGGTAATTTTTTAAAGTTTAATTTTTGGACTGTAAATGACTACTGCATGTGAATTCGAACTCTTGGAACTAAAATAGGTGTGTTTAGAGTCATTTTAATGCCTGAAATAGGTCGAAATAGAAGCTTCTGAGTAGGAGAAAAAGTCTGTGAAAATTGAAATTTTGGTCACATTGAGGCTTTCAAAAGTAGTTATTCAACATGAGGCTCAATCCAAATGACATTTTGAATCAATTTTTTTGCTGCCCAAAAAATCAATTTTCTGATGAAAAACGATGACCCGTGACCTGTCGAACTTTCTCCAGATGGTCAAAAATGGTAATTTTTTAAAGATTAATTTTTGGACTGTAAATGACTATTGCATGTGAATTAGAACTCTTGGAACTAAGTGTGTTTGGAGTCATTTAAATGCCTGAAATAGGTCGAAATAGAAGCTTCTGAGTAGGAGAAAAAGTCTGTAAAAATTGAAATTTTGGTCACATTGAGGCTTTAAAAAGTAGTTATTCAACATGAGGCTCAATCCAAATGACATTTTGAATCAATTTTTCTACAGTCCAAAAAATCAATTTTCTGATGAAAAACGATGACCCGTGACCTGTCGAACTTTTTCCAGATGGTCAAAAATGGTAATTTTTTAAAGTTACATTTTTGGACTGTAAATGACTATTGCATGTGAATTAGAACTCTTGGAACTAAAATAAGTGTGTTTAGAGTCATTTTAATGCCTGAAATAGGTCGAAATAGAAGCTTCTGAGTAGGAGAAAAAGTCTGTAAAAATTGAAATTTTGGTCACATTGAGGCTTTAAAAAGTAGTTCTTCAACATGAGGCTCAATCCAAATGACATTGTGAATCAATTTTTCTACAATCCAAAAAATCAATTTTCTGATGAAAAACGATGACCCGTGACCTGTCGAACTTTCTCCAGATGGTCAAAAATGGTAATTTCTTTAAGTTTAATTTTTGGACTGTAAATGACTATTGCATGTGAATTAGAACTCTTGGAACTAAAATAAGTGTGGTTAGAGTCATTTTAATGCCTGAAATAGGTCGAAATAGAGGCTTCTGAGTAGGAGAAAAAGTCTGTAAAAATGGCAATTTTGGTCACATTGAGGCTCTCAAAAGTAGTTATTCAACATGAGTCTTAATCCAAATGACATTTTGAATCAATTTTTCTACAGTACAAAAAATCAATTTTCTGATGAAAAACGATGACCCGTGACCTGTCGAACTTTTTCCAGATGGTCAAAAATTGTATTTTTTTGAAGTTTAATTTTTTACTGTAAATGACTATTGCATGTGAATTAGAACTCTTGGAACTGAAATAAGTGTGTTTAGAGTCATTTTAATGCCTGAAATAGGTCGAAATAGAATCTTCTGAGTAGGAGAAAAAGTCTGTAAAAATTGAAATTTTGGTCACATTGAGGCTTTAAAAAGTAGTTATTCAACATGAGGCTCAATCCAAATGACATTTTGAATCAATTTTTCTACAGTCCAAAAAATCAATTTTCTGATGAAAAACGATGACCCGTGACCTGTCGAACTTTCTCCAGATGGTCAAAAATGGTAATTTCTTTAAGTTTAAGTTTTTTGACTGTAAATGACTATTGCATGTGAATTATCACTTTTGGAACTAAAATAGGTGTGTTTAGAGTCATTTTAATGCCTGAAATAGGTCGAAATAGAAGCTTCTGAGTAGGAGAAAATGTCTCTAAAAATGGCAATTTTGGTCACATTGAGGCTTTAAAAAGTAGTTATTCAACATGAGGCTCAATCAAAATGACATTTTGAATCAAGTTTTCTACAGTCCAAAAAATCAATTTTCTGATGAAAAATGATGACCCGTGACCTGTCGAACTTTTTCCAGATGGTCAAAAATGGTAATTTTTTAAAGTTAAATTTTTGGACTGTAAATGACTATTGCATGTGAATTAGAAGTCTTGGAACTAAGTTTGTTTAGAGTCATTTTAATGCCTGAAATAGGTCGAAATAGAAGCTTCTGAGTAGGAGAAAAAGTCTGTAAGAATTGAAATTTTGGTCACATTGAGGCTTTAAAAAGTAGTTATTCAACATGAGGCTCAATCCAAATGACATTTTGAATCAATTTTTCTACAGTCCAAAAAATCAATTTTCTGATGAAAAACGATGACCCGTAACCTGTCGAACTTTCTCCAGATGGTCAAAAATGGTAATTTCTTTAAGTTTAAGTTTTTTGACTGTAAATGACTATTGCATGTGAATTATCACTTTTGGAACTAAAATAGGTGTGTTTAGAGTCATTTTAATGCCTGAAATAGGTGGAAATAGAAGCTTCTGAGTAGGAGAAAATGTCTCTAAAAATGGCAATTTTGGTCACATTGAGGCTTTAAAAAGTAGTTATTCAACATGAGGCTCAATCCAAATGACATTTTGAATCAATTTTTCTACAATCCAAAAAATCAATTTTCTGATGAAAAACGATGACCCGTGACCTGTCGAACTTTCTCCAGATGGTCAAAAATGGTAATTTCTTTAAGTTTAAGTTTTTTGACTGTAAATGACTATTGCATGTGAATTATCACTTTTGGAACTAAAATAGGTGTGTTTAGAGTCATTTTAATGCCTGAAATAGGTCGAAATAGAAGCTTCTGAGTAGGAGAAAATGTCTCTAAAAATGGCAATTTTGGTCACATTGAGGCTTTAAAAAGTAGTTATTCAACATGAGGCTCAATCAAAATGACATTTTGAATCAAGTTTTCTACAGTCCAAAAAATCAATTTTCTGATGAAAAATGATGACCCGTGACCTGTCGAACTTTTTCCAGATGGTCAAAAATGGTAATTTTTTAAAGTTAAATTTTTGGACTGTAAATGACTATTGCATGTGAATTAGAACTCTTGGAACTAAGTGTGTTTAGAGTCATTTTAATGCCTGAAATAGGTCGAAATAGAAGCTTCTGAGTAGGAGAAAAAGTCTGTAAAAATTGAAATTTTGGTCACATTGAGGCTTTAAAAAGTAGTTATTCAACATGAGGCTCAACCCAAATGACATTTTGAATCAATTTTTCTACAGTCCAAAAAATCAATTTTCTGATGAAAAACGATGACCCGTGACCTGTCGAACTTTCTCCAGATGGTCAAAAATGGTAATTTCTTTAAGTTTAAGTTTTTTGACTGTAAATGACTATTGCATGTGAATTATCACTTTTGGAACTAAAATAGGTGTGTTTAGAGTCATTTTAATGCCTGAAATAGGTCGAAATAGAAGCTTCTGAGTAGGAGAAAATGTCTCTAAAAATGGCAATTTTGGTCACATTGAGGCTTTAAAAAGTAGTTATTCAACATGAGGCTCAATCAAAATGACATTTTGAATCAAGTTTTCTACAGTCCAAAAAATCAATTTTCTGATGAAAAATGATGACCCGTGACCTGTCGAACTTTTTCCAGATGGTCAAAAATGGTAATTTTTTAAAGTTAAATTTTTGGACTGTAAATGACTATTGCATGTGAATTAGAACTCTTGGAACTAAAATAGGTGTGTTTAAAGTCATTTTAATGCCTGAAATAGGTCGAAATAGAAGCTTCTGAGTAGGAGAAAAAGTCCGTAAAAATTGAAATTTTGGTCACATTGAGGCTTTAAAAAGTAGTTACTCAACATGAGGCTCAATCCAAATGACATTTTGAATCAATTTTTCTACAATCCAAAAAATCAATTTTCTGATGAAAAACGATGACCCGTGACCTGTCGAACTTTTTCCAGATGGTCAAAAATGGTAATTTTTTAAAGTTAAATTTTTGGACTGTAAATGACTATTGCATGTGAATTAGAACTCTTGGAACTAAAATAAGTGTGTTTAGAGTCATTTTAATGCCTGAAATAGGTCGAAATAGAATCTTCTGAGTAGGAGAAAAAGTCTGTAAAAATTGAAATTTTGGTCACATTGAGGCTTTAAAAAGTAGTTATTAAACATGAGGCTCAATCCAAATGACATTTTGAATACATTTTTCTACAGTCCAAAAAATCAATTTTCTGATGAAAAACGATGACCCGTGACCTGTCGAACTTTCTCCAGATGGTCAAAAATGGTAATTTCTTTAAGTTTAAGTTTTTTGACTGTAAATGACTATTGCATGTGAATTATCACTTTTGGAACTAAAATAGGTGTGTTTAGAGTCATTTTAATGCCTGAAATAGGTCGAAATAGAATCTTCTGAGTAGGAGAAAAAGTCTGTAAAAATTGAAATTTTGGTCACATTGAGGCTTTAAAAAGTAGTTATTCAACATGAGGCTCAATCCAAATGACATTTTGAATCAAGTTTTCTACAGTCCAAAAAATCAATTTTCTGATGAAAAACGATGACTCGTGACCTGTCGAACTTTCTCCAGATGGTCAAAAATGGTAATTTCTTTAAGTTTAAGTTTTTTGACTGTAAATGACTATTGCATGTGAATTATCACTTTTGGAACTAAAATAGGTGTGTTTAGAGTCATTTTAATGCCTGAAATAGGTCGAAATAGAAGCTTCTGAGTAGGAGAAAATGTCTCTAAAAATGGCAATTTTGGTCACATTGAGGCTTTAAAAAGTAGTTATTCAACATGAGGCTCAATCAAAATGACATTTTGAATCAAGTTTTCTACAGTCCAAAAAATCAATTTTCTGATGAAAAACGATGACCCGTGACCTGTCAAACTTTTTCCAGATGGTCAAAAATGGTAATTTTTTAAAGTTTAAGTCTTTGGACTGTAAATGACTATTGCATGTGAATTAGAACTCTTGGAACTAAAATACGTGTGTTTAGAGTCATTTTAATTCCTGAAATAGGTCGAAATAGAAGCTTCTGAGTAGGAGAAAAAGTCTGTAAAAATGGCAATTTTGGTCACATTGAGGCTTTAAAAAGTAGGTATTCAACATGAGGCTCAATCCAAATGAGATTTTGAATCAATTTTTCTACAATCCCAAAAATCAATTTTCTGATGAAAAACGATGACCCGTGACCTGTCGAACTTTTTCCAGATAGTCAAAAATGGTAATTTTTTAAAGTTTAATTTTTGGACTGTAAATGACTACTGCATGTGAATTCGAACTCTTGGAACTAAAATAAGTGTGTTTAGAGTCATTTTAATGCCTGAAATAGGTCGAAATAGAAGCTTCTGAGTAGGAGAAAAAGTCTGTGAAAATTGAAATTTTGGTCACATTGAGGCTTTCAAAAGTAGTTATTCAACATGAGGCTCAATCCAAATGACATTTTGAATCAATTTTTTTACTGCCCAAAAAATCAATTTTCTGATGAAAAACGATGACCCGTGACCTGTCGAACTTTCTCCAGATGGTCAAAAATGGTAATTTCTTTAAGTTTAATTTTTGGACTGTAAATGACTATTGCATGTGAATTAGAACTCTTGGAACTAAAATAAGTGTGGTTAGAGTCATTTTAATGCCTGAAATAGGTCGAAATAGAGGCTTCTGAGTAGGAGAAAAAGTCTGTAAAAATGGCAATTTTGGTCACATTGAGGCTCTCAAAAGTAGTTATTCAACATGAGTCTTAATCCAAATGACATTTTGAATCAATTTTTCTACAGTACAAAAAATCAATTTTCTGATGAAAAACGATGACCCGTGACCTGTCGAACTTTTTCCAGATGGTCAAAAATTTTATTTTTTTGAAGTTTAATTTTTTACTGTAAATGACTATTGCATGTGAATTAGAACTCTTGGAACTAAAATAAGTGTGTTTAGAGTCATTTTAATGCCTGGAATAGGTCGAAATAGAGGCTTCTGAGTAGGAGAAAAAGTCTGTAAAAATGGCAATTTTGGTCACATTGAGGCTTTAAAAAGTAGGTATTCAACATGAGGCTCAATCCAAATGAGATTTTGAATCAATTTTTCTACAATCCAAAAAATCAATTTTCTGATGAAAAACGATGACCCGTGACCTGTCGAACTTTTTCCAGATGGTCAAAAATGGTAATTTTTTAAAGTTTAATTTTTGGACTGTAAATGACTACTGCATGTGAATTCGAACTCTTGGAACTAAAATAAGTGTGTTTAGAGTCATTTTAATGCCTGAAATAGGTCGAAATAGAAGCTTCTGAGTAGGAGAAAAAGTCTGTGAAAATTGAAATTTTGGTCACATTGAGGCTTTCAAAAGTAGTTATTCAACATGAGGCTCAATCCACATGACATTTTGAATCAATTTTTTTACTGCCCAAAAAATCAATTTTCTGATGAAAAACGATGACCCGTGACCTGTCGAACTTTCTCCAGATGGTCAAAAATGGTAATTTTTTAAAGATTAATTTTTGGACTGTAAATGACTATTGCATGTGAATTAGAACTCTTGGAACTAAGTGTGTTTAGAGTCATTTAAAAGCCTGAAATAGGTCGAAATAGAAGCTTCTGAGTAGGAGAAAAAGTCTGTAAAAATTGAAATTTTGGTCACATTGAGGCTTTAAAAAGTAGTTATTCAACATGAGGCTCAATCAAAATGACATTTGGAATAAATTTTTCTACAGTCCAAAAAATCAATTTTCTGATGAAAAACGATGACCCGTGACCTGTCGAACTTTCTCCAGATGGTCAAAAATGGTAATTTCTTTAAGTTTAAGTTTTTTGACTGTAAATGACTATTGCATGTGAATTATCACTTTTGGAACTAAAATAGGTGTGTTTAGAGTCATTTTAATGCCTGAAATAGGTGGAAATAGAAGCTTCTGAGTAGGAGAAAATGTCTCTAAAAATGGCAATTTTGGTCACATTGAGGCTTTAAAAAGTAGTTATTCAACATGAGGCTCAATCCAAATGACATTTTGAATCAATTTTTCTACAATCCAAAAAATCAATTTTCTGATGAAAAACGATGACCCGTGACCTGTCGAACTTTCTCCAGATGGTCAAAAATGGTAATTTCTTTAAGTTTAATTTTTCGACTGTAAATGACTATTGCATGTGAATTAGAACTCTTGGACCTAAAATAAGTGTGTTTATAGTCATTTTAATGCCTGAAATAGGTCAAAATAGAAGCTTCTGAGTAGGAGAAAAAGTCTGTAAAAATAGCAATTTTGGTCACATTGAGGGTTTAAAAAGTAGGTATTCAACATGAGGCTCAATCCAAATGACATTTTGAATCAATTTTTCTACAATCCAAAAAATCAATTTTCTGATGAAAATCGATGACCCGTGACCTGTCGAACTTTTTGCAGATGGTCAAAAATGGTAATTTTTTAAAGTTTATTTTTTGGACTGTAAATGACTATTGCATGTGAATTAGAACTCTTGGAACTAAAATAAGTGTGGTTAGAGTCATTTTAATGCCTGAAATAGGTCGAAATAGAGGCTTCTGAGTAGGAGAAAAAGTCTGAAAAATGGCAATTTTGGTCACATTGAGGCTCTCAAAAGTAGTTATTCAACATGAGTCTTAATCCAAATGACACTTTGAATCAATTTTTCTACAGTACAAAAAATCAATTTTCTGATGAAAAACGATGACCCGTGATCTGTCGAACTTTTTCCAGATGGTCAAAAATTGTATTTTTTTGAAGTTTAATTTTTTACTGTAAATGACTATTGCATGTGAATTAGAACTCTTGGAACTAAAATAAGTGTGTTTAGAGTCATTTTAATGCCTGGAATAGGTCGAAATAGAGGCTTCTGAGTAGGAGAAAAAGTCTGTAAAAATGGCAATTTTGGTCACATTGAGGCTTTAAAAAGTGGTTATCCAACATGAGGATCAATCAAAATGACATTTTGAATCAATTTTTCTACAGTCCAAAAAATCAATTTTCTGATGAAAAACGATGACCCGTGACCTGTCGAACTTTCTCCAGATGGTCAAAAATGGTAATTTTTTAAAGATTAATTTTTAGACTGTAAATGACTATTGCATGTGAATTAGAACTCTTGGAACTAAGTGTGTTTAGAGTCATTTAAATGCCTGAAATAGGTCGAAATAGAAGCTTCTGAGTAGGAGAAAAAGTCTGTAAAAATTGAAATTTTGGTCACATTGAGGCTTTAAAAAGTAGTTATTCAACATGAGGCTCAATCCAAATGACATTTTGAATAAATTTTTCTACAGTCCAAAAAATCAATTTTCTGATGAAAAACGATGACCCCTGACCTGTCGAACTTTCTCCAGATGGTCAAAAATGGTAATTTCTTTAAGTTTAAGTTTTTTGACTGTAAATGACTATTGCATGTGAATTATCACTTTTGGAACTAAAATAGGTGTGTTTAGAGTCATTTTAATGCCTGAAATAGGTGGAAATAGAAGCTTCTGAGTAGGAGAAAATGTCTCTAAAAATGGCAATTTTGGTCACATTGAGGCTTTAAAAAGTAGTTATTCAACATGAGGCTCAATCCAAATGACATTTTGAATCAATTTTTCTACAATCCAAAAAATCAATTTTCTGATGAAAAACGATGACCCGTGACCTGTCGAACTTTCTCCAGATGGTCAAATATGGTAATTTCTTTAAGTTTAATTTTTCGACTGTAAATGACTATTGCATGTGAATTAGAACTCTTGGACCTAAAATAAATGTGTTTATAGTCGTTTTAATGCCTGAAATAGGTCAAAATAGAAGCTTCTGAGTAGGAGAAAAAGTCTGTAAAAATGGCAATTTTGGTCACATTGAGGCTTTAAAAAGTAGTTATTCAACATGAGGCTCAATCAAAATGACATTTTGAATCAAGTTTTCTACAGTCCAAAAAATCAATTTTCTGATGAAAAATGATGACCCGTGACCTGTCGAACTTTTTCCAGATGGTCAAAAATGGTAATTTTTTAAAGTTAAATTTTTGGACTGTAAATGACTATTGCATGTGAATTAGAACTCTTGGAACTAAGTGTGTTTAGAGTCATTTTAATGCCTGAAATAGGTCGAAATAGAAGCTTCTGAGTAGGAGAAAAAGTCTGTAAAAATTGAAATTTTGGTCACATTGAGGCTTTAAAAAGTAGTTATTCAACATGAGGCTCAACCCAAATGACATTTTGAATCAATTTTTCTACAGTCCAAAAAATCAATTTTCTGATGAAAAACGATGACCCGTGACCTGTCGAACTTTCTCCAGATGGTCAAAAATGGTAATTTCTTTAAGTTTAAGTTTTTTGACTGTAAATGACTATTGCATGTGAATTATCACTTTTGGAACTAAAATAGGTGTGTTTAGAGTCATTTTAATGCCTGAAATAGGTCGAAATAGAAGCTTCTGAGTAGGAGAAAATGTCTCTAAAAATGGCAATTTTGGTCACATTGAGGCTTTAAAAAGTAGTTATTCAACATGAGGCTCAATCAAAATGACATTTTGAATCAAGTTTTCTACAGTCCAAAAAATCAATTTTCTGATGAAAAATGATGACCCGTGACCTGTCGAACTTTTTCCAGATGGTCAAAAATGGTAATTTTTTAAAGTTAAATTTTTGGACTGTAAATGACTATTGCATGTGAATTAGAACTCTTGGAACTAAAATAGGTGTGTTTAAAGTCATTTTAATGCCTGAAATAGGTCGAAATAGAAGCTTCTGAGTAGGAGAAAAAGTCCGTAAAAATTGAAATTTTGGTCACATTGAGGCTTTAAAAAGTAGTTACTCAACATGAGGCTCAATCCAAATGACATTTTGAATCAATTTTTCTACAATCCAAAAAATCAATTTTCTGATGAAAAACGATGACCCGTGACCTGTCGAACTTTTTCCAGATGGTCAAAAATGGTAATTTTTTAAAGTTAAATTTTTGGACTGTAAATGACTATTGCATGTGAATTAGAACTCTTGGAACTAAAATAAGTGTGTTTAGAGTCATTTTAATGCCTGAAATAGGTCGAAATAGAATCTTCTGAGTAGGAGAAAAAGTCTGTAAAAATTGAAATTTTGGTCACATTGAGGCTTTAAAAAGTAGTTATTAAACATGAGGCTCAATCCAAATGACATTTTGAATACATTTTTCTACAGTCCAAAAAATCAATTTTCTGATGAAAAACGATGACCCGTGACCTGTCGAACTTTCTCCAGATGGTCAAAAATGGTAATTTCTTTAAGTTTAAGTTTTTTGACTGTAAATGACTATTGCATGTGAATTATCACTTTTGGAACTAAAATAGGTGTGTTTAGAGTCATTTTAATGCCTGAAATAGGTCGAAATAGAATCTTCTGAGTAGGAGAAAAAGTCTGTAAAAATTGAAATTTTGGTCACATTGAGGCTTTAAAAAGTAGTTATTCAACATGAGGCTCAATCCAAATGACATTTTGAATCAAGTTTTCTACAGTCCAAAAAATCAATTTTCTGATGAAAAACGATGACTCGTGACCTGTCGAACTTTCTCCAGATGGTCAAAAATGGTAATTTCTTTAAGTTTAAGTTTTTTGACTGTAAATGACTATTGCATGTGAATTATCACTTTTGGAACTAAAATAGGTGTGTTTAGAGTCATTTTAATGCCTGAAATAGGTCGAAATAGAAGCTTCTGAGTAGGAGAAAATGTCTCTAAAAATGGCAATTTTGGTCACATTGAGGCTTTAAAAAGTAGTTATTCAACATGAGGCTCAATCAAAATGACATTTTGAATCAAGTTTTCTACAGTCCAAAAAATCAATTTTCTGATGAAAAACGATGACCCGTGACCTGTCAAACTTTTTCCAGATGGTCAAAAATGGTAATTTTTTAAAGTTTAAGTCTTTGGACTGTAAATGACTATTGCATGTGAATTAGAACTCTTGGAACTAAAATACGTGTGTTTAGAGTCATTTTAATTCCTGAAATAGGTCGAAATAGAAGCTTCTGAGTAGGAGAAAAAGTCTGTAAAAATGGCAATTTTGGTCACATTGAGGCTTTAAAAAGTAGGTATTCAACATGAGGCTCAATCCAAATGAGATTTTGAATCAATTTTTCTACAATCCCAAAAATCAATTTTCTGATGAAAAACGATGACCCGTGACCTGTCGAACTTTTTCCAGATAGTCAAAAATGGTAATTTTTTAAAGTTTAATTTTTGGACTGTAAATGACTACTGCATGTGAATTCGAACTCTTGGAACTAAAATAAGTGTGTTTAGAGTCATTTTAATGCCTGAAATAGGTCGAAATAGAAGCTTCTGAGTAGGAGAAAAAGTCTGTGAAAATTGAAATTTTGGTCACATTGAGGCTTTCAAAAGTAGTTATTCAACATGAGGCTCAATCCAAATGACATTTTGAATCAATTTTTTTACTGCCCAAAAAATCAATTTTCTGATGAAAAACGATGACCCGTGACCTGTCGAACTTTCTCCAGATGGTCAAAAATGGTAATTTCTTTAAGTTTAATTTTTGGACTGTAAATGACTATTGCATGTGAATTAGAACTCTTGGAACTAAAATAAGTGTGGTTAGAGTCATTTTAATGCCTGAAATAGGTCGAAATAGAGGCTTCTGAGTAGGAGAAAAAGTCTGTAAAAATGGCAATTTTGGTCACATTGAGGCTCTCAAAAGTAGTTATTCAACATGAGTCTTAATCCAAATGACATTTTGAATCAATTTTTCTACAGTACAAAAAATCAATTTTCTGATGAAAAACGATGACCCGTGACCTGTCGAACTTTTTCCAGATGGTCAAAAATTTTATTTTTTTGAAGTTTAATTTTTTACTGTAAATGACTATTGCATGTGAATTAGAACTCTTGGAACTAAAATAAGTGTGTTTAGAGTCATTTTAATGCCTGGAATAGGTCGAAATAGAGGCTTCTGAGTAGGAGAAAAAGTCTGTAAAAATGGCAATTTTGGTCACATTGAGGCTTTAAAAAGTAGGTATTCAACATGAGGCTCAATCCAAATGAGATTTTGAATCAATTTTTCTACAATCCAAAAAATCAATTTTCTGATGAAAAACGATGACCCGTGACCTGTCGAACTTTTTCCAGATGGTCAAAAATGGTAATTTTTTAAAGTTTAATTTTTGGACTGTAAATGACTACTGCATGTGAATTCGAACTCTTGGAACTAAAATAAGTGTGTTTAGAGTCATTTTAATGCCTGAAATAGGTCGAAATAGAAGCTTCTGAGTAGGAGAAAAAGTCTGTGAAAATTGAAATTTTGGTCACATTGAGGCTTTCAAAAGTAGTTATTCAACATGAGGCTCAATCCACATGACATTTTGAATCAATTTTTTTACTGCCCAAAAAATCAATTTTCTGATGAAAAACGATGACCCGTGACCTGTCGAACTTTCTCCAGATGGTCAAAAATGGTAATTTTTTAAAGATTAATTTTTGGACTGTAAATGACTATTGCATGTGAATTAGAACTCTTGGAACTAAGTGTGTTTAGAGTCATTTAAAAGCCTGAAATAGGTCGAAATAGAAGCTTCTGAGTAGGAGAAAAAGTCTGTAAAAATTGAAATTTTGGTCACATTGAGGCTTTAAAAAGTAGTTATTCAACATGAGGCTCAATCCAAATGACATTTGGAATAAATTTTTCTACAGTCCAAAAAATCAATTTTCTGATGAAAAACGATGACCCGTGACCTGTCGAACTTTCTCCAGATGGTCAAAAATGGTAATTTCTTTAAGTTTAAGTTTTTTGACTGTAAATGACTATTGCATGTGAATTATCACTTTTGGAACTAAAATAGGTGTGTTTAGAGTCATTTTAATGCCTGAAATAGGTGGAAATAGAAGCTTCTGAGTAGGAGAAAATGTCTCTAAAAATGGCAATTTTGGTCACATTGAGGCTTTAAAAAGTAGTTATTCAACATGAGGCTCAATCCAAATGACATTTTGAATCAATTTTTCTACAATCCAAAAAATCAATTTTCTGATGAAAAACGATGACCCGTGACCTGTCGAACTTTCTCCAGATGGTCAAAAATGGTAATTTCTTTAAGTTTAATTTTTCGACTGTAAATGACTATTGCATGTGAATTAGAACTCTTGGACCTAAAATAAGTGTGTTTATAGTCATTTTAATGCCTGAAATAGGTCAAAATAGAAGCTTCTGAGTAGGAGAAAAAGTCTGTAAAAATAGCAATTTTGGTCACATTGAGGGTTTAAAAAGTAGGTATTCAACATGAGGCTCAATCCAAATGACATTTTGAATCAATTTTTCTACAATCCAAAAAATCAATTTTCTGATGAAAATCGATGACCCGTGACCTGTCGAACTTTTTGCAGATGGTCAAAAATGGTAATTTTTTAAAGTTTATTTTTTGGACTGTAAATGACTATTGCATGTGAATTAGAACTCTTGGAACTAAAATAAGTGTGGTTAGAGTCATTTTAATGCCTGAAATAGGTCGAAATAGAGGCTTCTGAGTAGGAGAAAAAGTCTGAAAAATGGCAATTTTGGTCACATTGAGGCTCTCAAAAGTAGTTATTCAACATGAGTCTTAATCCAAATGACACTTTGAATCAATTTTTCTACAGTACAAAAAATCAATTTTCTGATGAAAAACGATGACCCGTGATCTGTCGAACTTTTTCCAGATGGTCAAAAATTGTATTTTTTTGAAGTTTAATTTTTTACTGTAAATGACTATTGCATGTGAATTAGAACTCTTGGAACTAAAATAAGTGTGTTTAGAGTCATTTTAATGCCTGGAATAGGTCGAAATAGAGGCTTCTGAGTAGGAGAAAAAGTCTGTAAAAATGGCAATTTTGGTCACATTGAGGCTTTAAAAAGTGGTTATCCAACATGAGGATCAATCAAAATGACATTTTGAATCAATTTTTCTACAGTCCAAAAAATCAATTTTCTGATGAAAAACGATGACCCGTGACCTGTCGAACTTTCTCCAGATGGTCAAAAATGGTAATTTTTTAAAGATTAATTTTTAGACTGTAAATGACTATTGCATGTGAATTAGAACTCTTGGAACTAAGTGTGTTTAGAGTCATTTAAATGCCTGAAATAGGTCGAAATAGAAGCTTCTGAGTAGGAGAAAAAGTCTGTAAAAATTGAAATTTTGGTCACATTGAGGCTTTAAAAAGTAGTTATTCAACATGAGGCTCAATCCAAATGACATTTTGAATAAATTTTTCTACAGTCCAAAAAATCAATTTTCTGATGAAAAACGATGACCCCTGACCTGTCGAACTTTCTCCAGATGGTCAAAAATGGTAATTTCTTTAAGTTTAAGTTTTTTGACTGTAAATGACTATTGCATGTGAATTATCACTTTTGGAACTAAAATAGGTGTGTTTAGAGTCATTTTAATGCCTGAAATAGGTGGAAATAGAAGCTTCTGAGTAGGAGAAAATGTCTCTAAAAATGGCAATTTTGGTCACATTGAGGCTTTAAAAAGTAGTTATTCAACATGAGGCTCAATCCAAATGACATTTTGAATCAATTTTTCTACAATCCAAAAAATCAATTTTCTGATGAAAAACGATGACCCGTGACCTGTCGAACTTTCTCCAGATGGTCAAATATGGTAATTTCTTTAAGTTTAATTTTTCGACTGTAAATGACTATTGCATGTGAATTAGAACTCTTGGACCTAAAATAAATGTGTTTATAGTCGTTTTAATGCCTGAAATAGGTCAAAATAGAAGCTTCTGAGTAGGAGAAAAAGTCTGTAAAAATGGCAATTTTGGTCACATTGAGGCTTTAAAAAGTAGGTATTCAACATGAGGCTCAATCCAAATGACATTTTGAATCAATTTTTCTACAATCCAAAAAATCAATTTTCTGATGAAAATCGATGACCCGTGACCTGTCGAACTTTTTGCAGATGGTCAAAAATGGTAATTTTTTAAAGTTTAATTTTTGGACTGTAAATGACTATTGCATGTGAATTAGAACTCTTGGAACTAAAATAAGTGTGGTTAGAGTCATTTTAATGCCTGAAATAGGTCGAAATAGAGGCTTCTGAGTAGGAGAAAAAGTCTGTAAAAATGGCAATTTTGGTCACATTGAGGCTCTCAAAAGTAGTTATTCAACATGAGTCTTAATCCAAATGACATTTTGAATCAATTTTTCTACAGTACAAAAAATCAATTTTCTGATGAAAAACGATGACCCGTGACCTGTCGAACTTTTTCCAGATGGTCAAAAATTTTATTTTTTTAAAGTTAAATTTTTGGACTGTAAATGACTATTGCATGTGAATTAGAACTCTTGGAACTAAAATAAGTGTGTTTAGAGTCATTTTAATGCCTGAAATAGGTCGAAATAGAATCTTCTGAGTAGGAGAAAAAGTCTGTAAAAATTGAAATTTTGGTCACATTGAGGCTTTAAAAAGTAGTTATTCAACATGAGGCTCAATCCAAATGACATTTTGAATACATTTTTCTACAGTCCAAAAAATCAATTTTCTGATGAAAAACGATGACCCGTGACCTGTCGAACTTTCTCCAGATGGTCAAAAATGGTAATTTCTTTAAGTTTAAGTTTTTTGACTGTAAATGACTATTGCATGTGAATTATCACTTTTGGAACTAAAATAGGTGTGTTTAGAGTCATTTTAATGCCTGAAATAGGTCGAAATAGAATCTTCTGAGTAGGAGAAAAAGTCTGTAAAAATTGAAATTTTGGTCACATTGAGGCTTTAAAAAGTAGTTATTCAACATGAGGCTCAATCCAAATGACATTTTGAATCAATTTTTCTACAGTCCAAAAAATCAATTTTCTGATGAAAAACGATGACTCGTGACCTGTCGAACTTTCTCCAGATGGTCAAAAATGGTAATTTCTTTAAGTTTAATTTTTCGACTGTAAATGACTATTGCATGTGAATTAGAACTCTTGGACCTAAAATAAATGTGTTTATAGTCGTTTTAATGCCTGAAATAGGTCAAAATAGAAGCTTCTGAGTAGGAGAAAAAGTCTGTAAAAATGGCAATTTTGGTCACATTGAGGCTTTAAAAAGTAGGTATTCAACATGAGGCTCAATCCAAATGACATTTTGAATCAATTTTTCTACAATCCAAAAAATCAATTTTCTGATGAAAATCGATGACCCGTGACCTGTCGAACTTTTTGCAGATGGTCAAAAATGGTAATTTTTTAAAGTTTAATTTTTGGACTGTAAATGACTATTGCATGTGAATTAGAACTCTTGGAACTAAAATAAGTGTGGTTAGAGTCATTTTAATGCCTGAAATAGGTCGAAATAGAGGCTTCTGAGTAGGAGAAAAAGTCTGTAAAAATGGCAATTTTGGTCACATTGAGGCTTTAAAAAGTGGTTATCCAACATGAGGATCAATCAAAATGACATTTTGAATCAATTTTTCTACAGTCCAAAAAATCAATTTTCTGATGAAAAACGATGACCCGTGACCTGTCGAACTTTTTCCAGATGGTCAAAAATGGTAATTTTTTAAAGTTAAATTTTTGGACTGTAAATGACTATTGCATGTGAATTAGAACTCTTGGAACTAAAATAAGTGTGTTTAGAGTCATTTTAATGCCTGAAATAGGTCGAAATAGAATCTTCTGAGTAGGAGAAAAAGTCTGTAAAAATTGAAATTTTGGTCACATTGAGGCTTTAAAAAGTAGTTATTCAACATGAGGCTCAATCCAAATGACATTTTGAATAAATTTTTCTACAGTCCAAAAAATCAATTTTCTGATGAAAAACGATGACCCGTGACCTGTCGAACTTTCTCCAGATGGTCAAAAATGGTAATTTCTTTAAGTTTAAGTTTTTTGACTGTAAATGACTATTGCATGTGAATTATCACTTTTGGAACTAAAATAGGTGTGTTTAGAGTCATTTTAATGCCTGAAATAGGTCGAAATAGAATCTTCTGAGTAGGAGAAAAAGTCTGTAAAAATTGAAATTTTGGTCACATTGAGGCTTTAAAAAGTAGTTATTCAACATGAGGCTCAATCCAAATGACATTTTGAATCAATTTTTCTACAGTCCAAAAAATCAATTTTCTGATGAAAAACGATGACTCGTGACCTGTCGAACTTTCTCCAGATGGTCAAAAATGGTAATTTCTTTAAGTTTAAGTTTTTTGACTGTAAATGACTATTGCATGTGAATTATCACTTTTGGAACTAAAATAGGTGTGTTTAGAGTCATTTTAATGCCTGAAATAGGTCGAAATAGAAGCTTCTGAGTAGGAGAAAATGTCTCTAAAAATGGCAATTTTGGTCACATTGAGGCTTTAAAAAGTAGTTATTCAACATGAGGCTCAATCAAAATGACATTTTGAATCAAGTTTTCTACAGTCCAAAAAATCAATTTTCTGATGAAAAACGATGACCCGTGACCTGTCAAACTTTTTCCAGATGGTCAAAAATGGTAATTTTTTAAAGTTTAAGTCTTTGGACTGTAAATGACTATTGCATGTGAATTAGAACTCTTGGAACTAAAATACGTGTGTTTAGAGTCATTTTAATTCCTGAAATAGGTCGAAATAGAAGCTTCTGAGTAGGAGAAAAAGTCTGTAAAAATTGCAATTTTGGTCACATTGAGGCTTTAAAAAGTAGGTATTCAACATGAGGCTCAATCCAAATGAGATTTTGAATCAATTTTTCTACAATCCCAAAAATCAATTTTCTGATGAAAAACGATGACCCGTGACCTGTCGAACTTTTTCCAGATAGTCAAAAATGGTAATTTTTTAAAGTTTAATTTTTGGACTGTAAATGACTACTGCATGTGAATTCGAACTCTTGGAACTAAAATAAGTGTGTTTAGAGTCATTTTAATGCCTGAAATAGGTCGAAATAGAAGCTTCTGAGTAGGAGAAAAAGTCTGTGAAAATTGAAATTTTGGTCACATTGAGGCTTTCAAAAGTAGTTATTCAACATGAGGCTCAATCCAAATGACATTTTGAATCAATTTTTTTACTGCCCAAAAAATCAATTTTCTGATGAAAAACGATGACCCGTGACCTGTCGAACTTTCTCCAGATGGTCAAAAATGGTAATTTTTTAAAGATTAATTTTTGGACTGTAAATGACTATTGCATGTGAATTAGAACTCTTGGAACTAAGTGTGTTTGGAGTCATTTAAATGCCTGAAATAGGTCGAAATAGAAGCTTCTGAGTAGGAGAAAAAGTCTGTAAAAATTGAAATTTTGGTCACATTGAGGCTTTAAAAAGTAGTTCTTCAACATGAGGCTCAATCCAAATGACATTGTGAATCAATTTTTCTACAATCCAAAAAATCAATTTTCTGATGAAAAACGATGACCCGTGACCTGTCGAACTTTCTCCAGATGGTCAAAAATGGTAATTTCTTTAAGTTTAATTTTTGGACTGTAAATGACTATTGCATGTGAATTAGAACTCTTGGAACTAAAATAAGTGTGGTTAGAGTCATTTTAATGCCTGAAATAGGTCGAAATAGAGGCTTCTGAGTAGGAGAAAAAGTCTGTAAAAATGGCAATTTTGGTCACATTGAGGCTCTCAAAAGTAGTTATTCAACATGAGTCTTAATCCAAATGACATTTTGAATCAATTTTTCTACAGTACAAAAAATCAATTTTCTGATGAAAAACGATGACCCGTGACCTGTCGAACTTTTTCCAGATGGTCAAAAATTGTATTTTTTTGAAGTTTAATTTTTTACTGTAAATGACTATTGCATGTGAATTAGAACTCTTGGAACTGAAATAAGTGTGTTTAGAGTCATTTTAATGCCTGAAATAGGTCGAAATAGAATCTTCTGAGTAGGAGAAAAAGTCTGTAAAAATTGAAATTTTGGTCACATTGAGGCTTTAAAAAGTAGTTATTCAACATGAGGCTCAATCCAAATGACATTTTGAATCAATTTTTCTACAGTCCAAAAAATCAATTTTCTGATGAAAAACGATGACCCGTGACCTGTCGAACTTTCTCCAGATGGTCAAAAATGGTAATTTCTTTAAGTTTAAGTTTTTTGACTGTAAATGACTATTGCATGTGAATTATCACTTTTGGAACTAAAATAGGTGTGTTTAGAGTCATTTTAATGCCTGAAATAGGTCGAAATAGAAGCTTCTGAGTAGGAGAAAATGTCTCTAAAAATGGCAATTTTGGTCACAGTGAGGCTTTAAAAAGTAGTTATTCAACATGAGGCTCAATCAAAATGACATTTTGAATCAAGTTTTCTACAGTCCAAAAAATCAATTTTCTGATGAAAAATGATGACCCGTGACCTGTCGAACTTTTTCCAGATGGTCAAAAATGGTAATTTTTTAAAGTTAAATTTTTGGACTGTAAATGACTATTGCATGTGAATTATCACTTTTGGAACTAAAATAGGTGTGTTTAGAGTCATTTTAATGCCTGAAATAGGTCGAAATAGAAGCTTCTGAGTAGGAGAAAATGTCTCTAAAAATGGCAATTTTGGTCACATTGAGGCTTTAAAAAGTAGTTATTCAACATGAGGCTCAATCAAAATGACATTTTGAATCAAGTTTTCTACAGTCCAAAAAATCAATTTTCTGATGAAAAATGATGACCCGTGACCTGTCGAACTTTTTCCAGATGGTCAAAAATGGTAATTTTTTAAAGTTAAATTTTTGGACTGTAAATGACTATTGCATGTGAATTAGAACTCTTGGAACTAAGTGTGTTTAGAGTCATTTTAATGCCTGAAATAGGTCGAAATAGAAGCTTCTGAGTAGGAGAAAAAGTCTGTAAAAATTGAAATTTTGGTCACATTGAGGCTTTAAAAAGTAGTTATTCAACATGAGGCTCAATCCAAATGACATTTTGAATCAATTTTTCTACAGTCCAAAAAATCAATTTTCTGATGAAAAACGATGACCCGTGACCTGTCGAACTTTCTCCAGATGGTCAAAAATGGTAATTTCTTTAAGTTTAAGTTTTTTGACTGTAAATGACTATTGCATGTGAATTATCACTTTTGGAACTAAAATAGGTGTGTTTAGAGTCATTTTAATGCCTGAAATAGGTCGAAATAGAAGCTTCTGAGTAGGAGAAAATGTCTCTAAAAATGGCAATTTTGGTCACATTGAGGCTTTAAAAAGTAGTTATTCAACATGAGGCTCAATCAAAATGACATTTTGAATCAAGTTTTCTACAGTCCAAAAAATCAATTTTCTGATGAAAAATGATGACCCGTGACCTGTCGAACTTTTTCCAGATGGTCAAAAATGGTAATTTTTTAAAGTTAAATTTTTGGACTGTAAATGACTATTGCATGTGAATTAGAACTCTTGGAACTAAAATAAGTGTGTTTAAAGTCATTTTAATGCCTGAAATAGGTCGAAATAGAAGCTTCTGAGTAGGAGAAAAAGTCCGTAAAAATTGAAATTTTGGTCACATTGAGGCTTTAAAAAGTAGTTACTCAACATGAGGCTCAATCCAAATGACATTTTGAATCAATTTTTCTACAATCCAAAAAATCAATTTTCTGATGAAAAACGATGACCCGTGACCTGTCGAACTTTTTCCAGATGGTCAAAAATGGTAATTTTTTAAAGTTAAATTTTTGGACTGTAAATGACTATTGCATGTGAATTAGAACTCTTGGAACTAAAATAAGTGTGTTTAGAGTCATTTTAATGCCTGAAATAGGTCGAAATAGAATCTTCTGAGTAGGAGAAAAAGTCTGTAAAAATTGAAATTTTGGTCACATTGAGGCTTTAAAAAGTAGTTATTAAACATGAGGCTCAATCCAAATGACATTTTGAATAAATTTTTCTACAGTCCAAAAAATCAATTTTCTGATGAAAAACGATGACCCGTGACCTGTCGAACTTTCTCCAGATGGTCAAAAATGGTAATTTCTTTAAGTTTAAGTTTTTTGACTGTAAATGACTATTGCATGTGAATTATCACTTTTGGAACTAAAATAGGTGTGTTTAGAGTCATTTTAATGCCTGAAATAGGTCGAAATAGAATCTTCTGAGTAGGAGAAAAGTCTCTAAAAATTGAAATTTTGGTCACATTGAGGCTTTAAAAAGTAGTTATTCAACATGAGGCTCAATCCAAATGACATTTTGAATCAAGTTTTCTACAGTCCAAAAAATCAATTTTCTGATGAAAAACGATGACTCGTGACCTGTCGAACTTTCTCCAGATGGTCAAAAATGGTAATTTCTTTAAGTTTAAGTTTTTTGACTGTAAATGACTATTGCATGTGAATTATCACTTTTGGGACTAAAATAGGTGTGTTTAGAGTCATTTTAATGCCTGAAATAGGTCGAAATAGAAGCTTCTGAGTAGGAGAAAATGTCTCTAAAAATGGCAATTTTGGTCACATTGAGGCTTTAAAAAGTAGTTATTCAACATGAGGCTCAATCAAAATGACATTTTGAATCAAGTTTTCTA
The DNA here is from genome assembly GCF_964204655.1 of Triturus cristatus. NCBI lineage: Eukaryota > Metazoa > Chordata > Amphibia > Caudata > Salamandridae > Triturus > Triturus cristatus. The sequence continues at coordinate 837,234,329 of NC_140594.1, forward strand.
CAGTCCAAAAAATCAATTTTCTGATGAAAAACGATGACCCGTGACCTGTCAAACTTTTTCCAGATGGTCAAAAATGGTAATTTTTTAAAGTTTAAGTCTTTGGACTGTAAATGACTATTGCATGTGAATTAGAACTCTTGGAACTAAAATACGTGTGTTTAGAGTCATTTTAATTCCTGAAATAGGTCGAAATAGAAGCTTCTGAGTAGGAGAAAAAGTCTGTAAAAATGGCAATTTTGGTCACATTGAGGCTTTAAAAAGTAGGTATTCAACATGAGGCTCAATCCAAATGAGATTTTGAATCAATTTTTCTACAATCCCAAAAATCAATTTTCTGATGAAAAACGATGACCCGTGACCTGTCGAACTTTTTCCAGATAGTCAAAAATGGTAATTTTTTAAAGTTTAATTTTTGGACTGTAAATGACTACTGCATGTGAATTCGAACTCTTGGAACTAAAATAAGTGTGTTTAGAGTCATTTTAATGCCTGAAATAGGTCGAAATAGAAGCTTCTGAGTAGGAGAAAAAGTCTGTGAAAATTGAAATTTTGGTCACATTGAGGCTTTCAAAAGTAGTTATTCAACATGAGGCTCAATCCAAATGACATTTTGAATCAATTTTTTTACTGCCCAAAAATCAATTTTCTGATGAAAAACGATGACCCGTGACCTGTCGAACTTTCTCCAGATGGTCAAAAATGGTAATTTCTTTAAGTTTAATTTTTGGACTGTAAATGACTATTGCATGTGAATTAGAACTCTTGGAACTAAAATAAGTGTGGTTAGAGTCATTTTAATGCCTGAAATAGGTCGAAATAGAGGCTTCTGAGTAGGAGAAAAAGTCTGTAAAAATGGCAATTTTGGTCACATTGAGGCTCTCAAAAGTAGTTATTCAACATGAGTCTTAATCCAAATGACATTTTGAATCAATTTTTCTACAGTACAAAAAATCAATTTTCTGATGAAAAACGATGACCCGTGACCTGTCGAACTTTTTCCAGATGGTCAAAAATTGTATTTTTTTGAAGTTTAATTTTTTACTGTAAATGACTATTGCATGTGAATTAGAACTCTTGGAACTAAAATAAGTGTGTTTAGAGTCATTTTAATGCCTGGAATAGGTCGAAATAGAGGCTTCTGAGTAGGAGAAAAAGTCTGTAAAAATGGCAATTTTGGTCACATTGAGGCTTTAAAAAGTAGTTATTCAACATGAGGCTCAATCCAAATGACATTTTGAATCAATTTTTCTACAGTCCAAAAAATCAATTTTCTGATGAAAAACGATGACCCGTGACCTGTCGAACTTTTTCCAGATGGTCAAAAATGGTAATTTTTTAAAGTTAAATTTTTGGACTGTAAATGACTATTGCATGTGAATTAGAACTCTTGGAACTAAGTGTGTTTAGAGTCATTTTAATGCCTGAAATAGGTCGAAATAGAAGCTTCTGAGTAGGAGAAAATGTCTCTAAAAATGGCAATTTTGGTCACATTGAGGCTTTAAAAAGTAGTTATTCAACATGAGGCTCAATCCAAATGACATTTTGAATCAATTTTTCTACAATCCAAAAAATCAATTTTCTGATGAAAAACGATGACCCGTGACCTGTCGAACTTTCTCCAGATGGTCAAAAATGGTAATTTCTTTAAGTTTAAGTTTTTTGACTGTAAATGACTATTGCATGTGAATTATCACTTTTGGAACTAAAATAGGTGTGTTTAGAGTCATTTTAATGCCTGAAATAGGTCGAAATAGAAGCTTCTGAGTAGGAGAAAATGTCTCTAAAAATGGCAATTTTGGTCACATTGAGGCTTTAAAAAGTAGTTATTCAACATGAGGCTCAATCAAAATGACATTTTGAATCAAGTTTTCTACAGTCCAAAAAATCAATTTTCTGATGAAAAATGATGACCCGTGACCTGTCGAACTTTTTCCAGATGGTCAAAAATGGTAATTTTTTAAAGTTAAATTTTTGGACTGTAAATGACTATTGCATGTGAATTAGAACTCTTGGAACTAAAATAAGTGTGTTTAAAGTCATTTTAATGCCTGAAATAGGTCGAAATAGAAGCTTCTGAGTAGGAGAAAAAGTCCGTAAAAATTGAAATTTTGGTCACATTGAGGCTTTAAAAAGTAGTTACTCAACATGAGGCTCAATCCAAATGACATTTTGAATCAATTTTTCTACAATCCAAAAAATCAATTTTCTGATGAAAAACGATGACCCGTGACCTGTCAAACTTTTTCCAGATGGTCAAAAATGGTAATTTTTTAAAGTTTAAGTCTTTGGACTGTAAATGACTATTGCATGTGAATTAGAACTCTTGGAACTAAAATACGTGTGTTTAGAGTCATTTTAATTCCTGAAATAGGTCGAAATAGAGGCTTCTGAGTAGGAGAAAAAGTCTGTAAAAATGGCAATTTTGGTCACATTGAGGCTTTAAAAAGTAGGTATTCAACATGAGGCTCAATCCAAATGAGATTTTGAATCAATTTTTCTACAATCCAAAAAATCAATTTTCTGATGAAAAACGATGACCCGTGACCTGTCGAACTTTTTCCAGATGGTCAAAAATGGTAATTTTTTAAAGTTTAATTTTTGGACTGTAAATGACTACTGCATGTGAATTCGAACTCTTGGAACTAAAATAAGTGTGTTTAGAGTCATTTTAATGCCTGAAATAGGTCGAAATAGAAGCTTCTGAGTAGGAGAAAAAGTCTGTGAAAATTGAAATTTTGGTCACATTGAGGCTTTCAAAAGTAGTTATTCAACATGAGGCTCAATCCACATGACATTTTGAATCAATTTTTTTACTGCCCAAAAAATCAATTTTCTGATGAAAAACGATGACCCGTGACCTGTCGAACTTTCTCCAGATGGTCAAAAATGGTAATTTTTTAAAGATTAATTTTTGGACTGTAAATGACTATTGCATGTGAATTAGAACTCTTGAAACTAAGTGTGTTTAGAGTCATTTAAAAGCCTGAAATAGGTCGAAATAGAAGCTTCTGAGTAGGAGAAAAAGTCTGTAAAAATTGAAATTTTGGTCACATTGAGGCTTTAAAAAGTAGTTATTCAACATGAGGCTCAATCCAAATGACATTTTGAATAAATTTTTCTACAGTCCAAAAAATCAATTTTCTGATGAAAAACGATGACCCGTGACCTGTCGAACTTTCTCCAGATGGTCAAAAATGGTAATTTCTTTAAGTTTAAGTTTTTTGACTGTAAATGACTATTGCATGTGAATTATCACTTTTGGAACTAAAATAGGTGTGTTTAGAGTCATTTTAATGCCTGAAATAGGTGGAAATAGAAGCTTCTGAGTAGGAGAAAATGTCTCTAAAAATGGCAATTTTGGTCACATTGAGGCTTTAAAAAGTAGTTATTCAACATGAGGCTCAATCCAAATGACATCTTGAATCAATTTTTCTACAATCCAAAAAATCAATTTTCTGATGAAAAACGATGACCCGTGACCTGTCGAACTTTCTCCAGATGGTCAAAAATGGTAATTTCTTTAAGTTTAATTTTTCGACTGTAAATGACTATTGCATGTGAATTAGAACTCTTGGACCTAAAATAAGTGTGTTTATAGTCATTTTAATGCCTGAAATAGGTCAAAATAGAAGCTTCTGAGTAGGAGAAAAAGTCTGTAAAAATAGCAATTTTGGTCACATTGAGGCTTTAAAAAGTAGGTATTCAACATGAGGCTCAATCCAAATGACATTTTGAATCAATTTTTCTACAATCCAAAAAATCAATTTTCTGATGAAAATCGATGACCCGTGACCTGTCGAACTTTTTGCAGATGGTCAAAAATGGTAATTTTTTAAAGTTTAATTTTTGGACTGTAAATGACTATTACATGTGAATTAGAACTCTTGGAACTAAAATAAGTGTGGTTAGAGTCATTTTAATGCCTGAAATAGGTCGAAATAGAGGCTTCTGAGTAGGAGAAAAAGTCTGTAAAAATGGCAATTTTGGTCACATTGAGGCTCTCAAAAGTAGTTATTCAACATGAGTCTTAATCCAAATGACACTTTGAATCAATTTTTCTACAGTACAAAAAATCAATTTTCTGATGAAAAACGATGACCCGTGACCTGTCGAACTTTTTCCAGATGGTCAAAAATTGTATTTTTTTGAAGTTTAATTTTTTACTGTAAATGACTATTGCATGTGAATTAGAACTCTTGGAACTAAAATAAGTGTGTTTAGAGTCATTTTAATGCCTGGAATAGGTCGAAATAGAGGCTTCTGAGTAGGAGAAAAAGTCTGTAAAAATGGCAATTTTGGTCACATTGAGGCTTTAAAAAGTGGTTATCCAACATGAGGATCAATCAAAATGACATTTTGAATCAATTTTTCTACAGTCCAAAAAATCAATTTTCTGATGAAAAACGATGACTCGTGACCTGTCGAACTTTCTCCGGATGGTCAAAAATGGTAATTTCTTTAAGTTTAAGTTTTTTGACTGTAAATGACTATTGCATGTGAATTATCACTTTTGGAACTAAAATAGGTGTGTTTAGAGTCATTTTAATGCCTGAAATCGGTCGAAATAGAAGCTTCTGAGTAGGAGAAAATGTCTCTAAAAATGGCAATTTTGGTCACATTGAGGCTTTACAAAGTAGTTATTCAACATGAGGCTCAATCAAAATGACATTTTGAATCAAGTTTTCTACAGTCCAAAAAATCAATTTTCTGATGAAAAACGATGACCCGTGACCTGTCAAACTTTTTCCAGATGGTCAAAAATGGTAATTTTTTAAAGTTTAAGTCTTTGGACTGTAAATGACTATTGCATGTGAATTAGAACTCTTGGAACTAAAATACGTGTGTTTAGAGTCATTTTAATTCCTGAAATAGGTCGAAATAGAAGCTTCTGAGTAGGAGAAAAAGTCTGTAAAAATGGCAATTTTGGTCACATTGAGGCTTTAAAAAGTAGGTATTCAACATGAGGCTCAATCCAAATGAGATTTTGAATCAATTTTTCTACAATCCCAAAAATCAATTTTCTGATGAAAAACGATGACCCGTGACCTGTCGAACTTTTTCCAGATAGTCAAAAATGGTAATTTTTTAAAGTTTAATTTTTGGACTGTAAATGACTACTGCATGTGAATTCGAACTCTTGGAACTAAAATAAGTGTGTTTAGAGTCATTTTAATGCCTGAAATAGGTCGAAATAGAAGCTTCTGAGTAGGAGAAAAAGTCTGTGAAAATTGAAATTTTGGTCACATTGAGGCTTTCAAAAGTAGTTATTCAACATGAGGCTCAATCCAAATGACATTTTGAATCAATTTTTTTACTGCCCAAAAAATCAATTTTCTGATGAAAAACGATGACCCGTGACCTGTCGAACTTTCTCCAGATGGTCAAAAATGGTAATTTTTTAAAGATTAATTTTTGGACTGTAAATGACTATTGCATGTGAATTAGAACTCTTGGAACTAAGTGTGTTTGGAGTCATTTAAATGCCTGAAATAGGTCGAAATAGAAGCTTCTGAGTAGGAGAAAAAGTCTGTAAAAATTGAAATTTTGGTCACATTGAGGCTTTAAAAAGTAGTTATTCAACATGAGGCTCAATCCAAATGACATTTTGAATCAATTTTTCTACAGTCCAAAAAATCTATTTTCTGATGAAAAACGATGACCCGTGACCTGTCGAACTTTTTCCAGATGGTCAAAAATGGTAATTTTTTAAAGTTTAATTTTTGGACTGTAAATGACTACTGCGTGTGAATTCGAAATCTTGGAACTAAAATAAGTGCGTTTAGAGTCATTTTAATGCCTGAAATAGGTCGAAATAGAAGCTTCTGAGTAGGAGAAAAAGTCTGTAAAAATTGAAATTTTGGTCACATTGAGGCTTTAAAAAGTAGTTCTTCAACATGAGGCTCAATCCAAATGACATTGTGAATCAATTTTTCTACAATCCAAAAAATCAATTTTCTGATGAAAAACGATGACCCGTGACCTGTCGAACTTTCTCCAGATGGTCAAAAATGGTAATTTCTTTAAGTTTAATTTTTGGACTGTAAATGACTATTGCATGTGAATTAGAACTCTTGGACCTAAAATAAGTGTGTTTATAGTCATTTTAATGCCTGAAATAGGTCAAAATAGAAGCTTCTGAGTAGGAGAAAAAGTATGTAAAAATGGCAATTTTGGTCACATTGAGGCTCTCAAAAGTAGTTATTCAACATGAGGCTCAATCCAAATGACATTTTGAATCAATTTTTCTACAATCCAAAAAATCAATTTTCTGATGAAAATCGATGACCCGTGACCTGTCGAACTTTTTGCAGATGGTCAAAAATGGTAATTTTTTAAAGTTTAATTTTTGGACTGTAAATGACTATTGCATGTGAATTAGAACTCTTGGAATTAAAATAAGTGTGGTTAGAGTCATTTTAATGCCTGAAATAGGTCGAAATAGAGGCTTCTGAGTAGGAGAAAAAGTCTGTAAAAATGGCAATTTTGGTCACATTGCGGCTCTCAAAAGTAGTTATTCAACATGAGTCTTAATCCAAATGACATTTTGAATCAATTTTTCTACAGTACAAAAAATCAATTTTCTGATGAAAAACGATGACCCGTGACCTGTCGAACTTTTTCCAGATGGTCAAAAATTGTATTTTTTTGAAGTTTAATTTTTTACTGTAAATGACTATTGCATGTGAATTAGAACTCTTGGAACTAAAATAAGTTTGTTTAGAGTCATTTTAATGTCTGGAATAGGTCGAAATAGAGGCTTCTGAGTAGGAGAAAAAGTCTGTAAAAATTGAAATTTTGGTCACATTGAGGCTTTAAAAAGTAGTTATTCAACATGAGGCTCAATCCAAATGACATTTTGAATCAATTTTTCTACAGTCCAAAAAATCAATTTTCTGATGAAAAACGATGACTCGTGACCTGTCGAACTTTCTCCAGATGGTCAAAAATGGTAATTTCTTTAAGTTTAAGTTTTTTGACTGTAAATGACTATTGCATGTGAATTATCACTTTTGGAACTAAAATAGGTGTGTTTAGAGTCATTTTAATGCCTGAAATAGGTCGAAATAGAAGCTTCTGAGTAGGAGAAAATGTCTCTAAAAATGGCAATTTTGGTCACATTGAGGCTTTAAAAAGTAGTTATTCAACATGAGGCTCAATCAAAATGACATTTTGAATCAAGTTTTCTACAGTCCAAAAAATCAATTTTCTGATGAAAAATGATGACCCGTGACCTGTCGAACTTTTTCCAGATGGTCAAAAATGGTAATTTTTTAAAGTTACATTTTTGGACTGTAAATGACTATTGCATGTGAATTAGAAGTCTTGGAACTAAGTGTGTTTAGAGTCATTTTAATGCCTGAAATAGGTCGAAATAGAAGCTTCTGAGTAGGAGAAAAAGTCTGTAAGAATTGAAATTTTGGTCACATTGAGGCTTTAAAAAGTAGTTATTCAACATGAGGCTCAATCCAAATGACATTTTGAATCAATTTTTCTACAGTCCAAAAAATCAATTTTCTGATGAAAAACGATGACCCGTGACCTGTCGAACTTTCTCCAGATGGTCAAAAATGGTAATTTCTTTAAGTTTAAGTTTTTTGACTGTAAATGACTATTGCATGTGAATTATCACTTTTGGAACTAAAATAGGTGTGTTTAGAGTCATTTTAATGCCTGAAATAGGTGGAAATAGAAGCTTCTGAGTAGGAGAAAATGTCTCTAAAAATGGCAATTTTGGTCACATTGAGGCTTTAAAAAGTAGTTATTCAACATGAGGCTCAATCCAAATGACATTTTGAATCAATTTTTCTACAATCCAAAAAATCAATTTTCTGATGAAAAACGATGACCCGTGACCTGTCGAACTTTCTCCAGATGGTCAAAAATGGTAATTTCTTTAAGTTTAAGTTTTTTGACTGTAAATGACTATTGCATGTGAATTATCACTTTTGGAACTAAAATAGGTGTGTTTAGAGTCATTTTAATGCCTGAAATAGGTCGAAATAGAAGCTTCTGAGTAGGAGAAAATGTCTCTAAAAATGGCAATTTTGGTCACATTGAGGCTTTAAAAAGTAGTTATTCAACATGAGGCTCAATCAAAATGACATTTTGAATCAAGTTTTCTACAGTCCAAAAAATCAATTTTCTGATGAAAAATGATGACCCGTGACCTGTCGAACTTTTTCCAGATGGTCAAAAATGGTAATTTTTTAAAGTTAAATTTTTGGACTGTAAATGACTATTGCATGTGAATTAGAACTCTTGGAACTAAGTGTGTTTAGAGTCATTTTAATGCCTGAAATAGGTCGAAATAGAAGCTTCTGAGTAGGAGAAAAAGTCTGTAAAAATTGAAATTTTGGTCACATTGAGGCTTTAAAAAGTAGTTATTCAACATGAGGCTCAATCCAAATGACATTTTGAATCAATTTTTCTACAGTCCAAAAAATCAATTTTCTGATGAAAAACGATGACCCGTGACCTGTCGAACTTTCTCCAGATGGTCAAAAATGGTAATTTCTTTAAGTTTAAGTTTTTTGACTGTAAATGACTATTGCATGTGAATTATCACTTTTGGAACTAAAATAGGTGTGTTTAGAGCCATTTTAATGCCTGAAATAGGTCGAAATAGAAGCTTCTGAGTAGGAGAAAATGTCTCTAAAAATGGCAATTTTGGTCACATTGAGGCTTTAAAAAGTAGTTATTCAACATGAGGCTCAATCAAAATGACATTTTGAATCAAGTTTTCTACAGTCCAAAAAATCAATTTTCTGATGAAAAATGATGACCCGTGACCTGTCGAACTTTTTCCAGATGGTCAAAAATGGTAATTTTTTAAAGTTAAATTTTTGGACTGTAAATGACTATTGCATGTGAATTAGAACTCTTGGAACTAAAATAAGTGTGTTTAAAGTCATTTTAATGCCTGTAATAGGTCGAAATAGAAGCTTCTGAGTAGGAGAAAAAGTCCGTAAAAATTGAAATTTTGGTCACATTGAGGCTTTAAAAAGTAGTTACTCAACATGAGGCTCAATCCAAATGACATTTTGAATCAATTTTTCTACAATCCAAAAAATCAATTTTCTGATGAAAAATGATGACCCGTGACCTGTCGAACTTTTTCCAGATGGTCAAAAATGGTAATTTTTTAAAGTTAAATTTTTGGACTGTAAATGACTATTGCATGTGAATTAGAACTCTTGGAACTAAAATAAGTGTGTTTAGAGTCATTTTAATGCCTGAAATAGGTCGAAATAGAATCTTCTGAGTAGGAGAAAAAGTCTGTAAAAATTGAAATTTTGGTCACATTGAGGCTTTAAAAAGTAGTTAATCAACATGAGGCTCAATCCAAATGACATTTTGAATAAATTTTTCTACAGTCCAAAAAATCAATTTTCTGATGAAAAACGATGACCCGTGACCTGTCGAACTTTCTCCAGATGGTCAAAAATGGTAATTTCTTTAAGTTTAAGTTTTTTGACTGTAAATGACTATTGCATGTGAATTATCACTTTTGGAACTAAAATAGGTGTGTTTAGAGTCATTTTAATGCCTGAAATAGGTCGAAATAGAATCTTCTGAGTAGGAGAAAAAGTCTGTAAAAATTGAAATTTTGGTCACATTGAGGCTTTAAAAAGTAGTTATTCAACATGAGGCTCAATCCAAATGACATTTTGAATCAATTTTTCTACAGTCCAAAAAATCAATTTTCTGATGAAAAACGACGACTCGTGACCTGTCGAACTTTCTCCAGATGGTCAAAAATGGTAATTTCTTTAAGTTTAAGTTTTTTGACTGTAAATGACTATTGCATGTGAATTATCACTTTTGGAACTAAAATAGGTGTGTTTAGAGTCATTTTAATGCCTGAAATAGGTCGAAATAGAAGCTTCTGAGTAGGAGAAAAAGTCTGTAAAAATGGCAATTTTGGTCACATTGAGGCTTTAAAAAGTAGGTATTCAACATGAGGCTCAATCCAAATGAGATTTTGAATAAATTTTTCTACAATCCCAAAAATCAATTTTCTGATGAAAAACGATGACCCGTGACCTGTCGAACTTTTTCCAGATAGTCAAAAATGGTAATTTTTTAAAGTTTAATTTTTGGACTGTAAATGACTACTGCATGTGAATTCGAACTCTTGGAACTAAAATAAGTGTGTTTAGAGTCATTTTAATGCCTGAAATAGGTCGAAATAGAAGCTTCTGAGTAGGAGAAAAAGTCTGTGAAAATTGAAATTTTGGTCACATTGAGGCTTTCAAAAGTAGTTATTCAACATGAGGCTCAATCCAAATGACATTTTGAATCAATTTTTTTACTGCCCAAAAAATCAATTTTCTGATGAAAAACGATGACCCGTGACCTGTCGAACTTTCTCCAGATGGTCAAAAATGGTAATTTCTTTAAGTTTAATTTTTGGACTGTAAATGACTATTGCATGTGAATTAGAACTCTTGGAACTAAAATAAGTGTGGTTAGAGTCATTTTAATGCCTGAAATAGGTCGAAATAGAGACTTCTGAGTAGGAGAAAAAGTCTGTAAAAATGGCAATTTTGGTCACATTGAGGCTCTCAAAAGTAGTTATTCAACATGAGTCTTAATCCAAATGACATTTTGAATCAATTTTTCTACAGTACAAAAAATCAATTTTCTGATGAAAAACGATGACCCGTGACCTGTCGAACTTTTTCCAGATGGTCAAAAATTGTATTTTTTTGAAGTTTAATTTTTTACTGTAAATGACTATTGCATGTGAATTAGAACTCTTGGAACTAAAATAAGTGTGTTTAGAGTCATTTTAATGCCTGGAATAGGTCGAAATAGAGGCTTCTGAGTAGGAGAAAAAGTCTGTAAAAATGGCAATTTTGGTCACATTGAGGCTTTAAAAAGTGGTTATCCAACATGAGGCTCAATCAAAATGACATTTTGAATCAATTTTTCTACAGTCCAAAAAATCAATTTTCTGATGAAAAACGATGACCCGTGACCTGTCGAACTTTCTCCAGATGGTCAAAAATGGTAATTTCTTTAAGTTTAAGTTTTTTGACTGTAAATGACTATTGCATGTGAATTATCACTTTTGGAACTAAAATAGGTGTGTTTAGAGTCATTTTAATGCCTGAAATAGGTCGAAATAGAAGCTTCTGAGTAGGAGAAAATGTCTCTAAAAATGGCAATTTTGGTCACATTGAGGCTTTAAAAAGTAGTTATTCAACATGAGGCTCAATCAAAATGACATTTTGAATCAAGTTTTCTACAGTCCAAAAAATCAATTTTCTGATGAAAAATGTTGACCCGTGACCTGTCGAACTTTTTCCGGATGGTCAAAAATGGTAATTTTTTAAAGTTAAATTTTTGGACTGTAAATGACTATTGCATGTGAATTAGAACTCTTGGAACTAAGTGTGTTTAGAGTCATTTTAATGCCTGAAATAGGTCGAAATAGAAGCTTCTGAGTAGGAGAAAAAGTCTGTAAAAATTGAAATTTTGGTCACATTGAGGCTTTAAAAAGTAGTTATTCAACATGAGGCTCAATCCAAATGACATTTTGAATCAATTTTTCTACAGTCCAAAAAATCAATTTTCTGATGAAAAACGATGACCCGTGACCTGTCGAACTTTCTCCAGATGGTCAAAAATGGTAATTTCTTTAAGTTTAAGTTTTTTGACTGTAAATGACTATTGCATGTGAATTATCACTTTTGGAACTAAAATAGGTGTGTTTAGAGTCATTTTAATGCCTGAAATAGGTCGAAATAGAAGCTTCTGAGTAGGAGAAAATGTCTCTAAAAATGGCAATTTTGGTCACATTGAGGCTTTAAAAAGTAGTTATTCAACATGAGGCTCAATCAAAATGACATTTTGAATCAAGTTTTCTACAGTCCAAAAAATCAATTTTCTGATGAAAAATGATGACCCGTGACCTGTCGAACTTTTTCCAGATGGTCAAAAATGGTAATTTTTTAAAGTTAAATTTTTGGACTGTAAATGACTATTGCATGTGAATTAGAACTCTTGGAACTAAAATAAGTGTGTTTAAAGTCATTTTAATGCCTGAACTAGGTCGAAATAGAAGCTTCTGAGTAGGAGAAAAAGTCCGTAAAAATTGAAATTTTGGTCACATTGAGGCTTTAAAAAGTAGTTACTCAACATGAGGCTCAATCCAAATGACATTTTGAATCAATTTTTCTACAATCCAAAAAATCAATTTTCTGATGAAAAACGATGACCCGTGACCTGTCAAACTTTTTCCAGATGGTCAAAAATGGTAATTTTTTAAAGTTTAAGTCTTTGGACTGTAAATGACTATTGCATGTGAATTAGAACTCTTGGAACTAAAATACGTGTGTTTAGAGTCATTTTAATTCCTGAAATAGGTCGAAATAGAGGCTTCTGAGTAGGAGAAAATGTCTCTAAAAATGGCAATTTTGGTCACATTGAGGCTTTAAAAAGTAGTTATTCAACATGAGGCTCAATCAAAATGACATTTTGAATCAAGTTTTCTACAGTCCAAAAAATCAATTTTCTGATGAAAAATGATGACCCGTGACCTGTCGAACTTTTTCCAGATGGTCAAAAATGGTAATTTTTTAAAGTTAAATTTTTGGACTGTAAATGACTATTGCATGTGAATTAGAACTCTTGGAACTAAGTGTGTTTAGAGTCATTTTAATGCCTGAAATAGGTCGAAATAGAAGCTTCTGAGTAGGAGAAAAAGTCTGTAAAAATTGAAATTTTGGTCACATTGAGGCTTTAAAAAGTAGTTATTCAACATGAGGCTCAATCCAAATGACATTTTGAATCAATTTTTCTACAGTCAAAAAAATCAATTTTCTGATGAAAAACGATGACCCGTGACCTGTCGAACTTTCTCCAGATGGTCAAAAATGGTAATTTCTTTAAGTTTAAGTTTTTTGACTGTAAATGACTATTGCATGTGAATTATCACTTTTGGAACTAAAATAGGTGTGTTTAGAGTCATTTTAATGCCTGAAATAGGTCGAAATAGAAGCTTCTGAGTAGGAGAAAATGTCTCTAAAAATGGCAATTTTGGTCACATTGAGGCTTTAAAAAGTAGTTATTCAACATGAGGCTCAATCAAAATGACATTTTGAATCAAGTTTTCTACAGTCCAAAAAATCAATTTTCTGATGAAAAATGATGACCCGTGACCTGTCGAACTTTTTCCAGATGGTCAAAAATGGTAATTTTTTAAAGTTAAATTTTTGGACTGTAAATGACTATTGCATGTGAATTAGAACTCTTGGAACTAAAATAAGTGTGTTTAAAGTCATTTTAATGCCTGTAATAGGTCGAAATAGAAGCTTCTGAGTAGGAGAAAAAGTCCGTAAAAATTGAAATTTTGGTCACATTGAGGCTTTAAAAAGTAGTTACTCAACATGAGGCTCAATCCAAATGACATTTTGAATCAATTTTTCTACAATCCAAAAAATCAATTTTCTGATGAAAAATGATGACCCGTGACCTGTCGAACTTTTTCCAGATGGTCAAAAATGGTAATTTTTTAAAGTTAAATTTTTGGACTGTAAATGACTATTGCATGTGAATTAGAACTCTTGGAACTAAAATAAGTGTGTTTAGAGTCATTTTAATGCCTGAAATAGGTCGAAATAGAATCTTCTGAGTAGGAGAAAAAGTCTGTAAAAATTGAAATTTTGGTCACATTGAGGCTTTAAAAAGTAGTTAATCAACATGAGGCTCAATCCAAATGACATTTTGAATAAATTTTTCTACAGTCCAAAAAATCAATTTTCTGATGAAAAACGATGACCCGTGACCTGTCGAACTTTCTCCAGATGGTCAAAAATGGTAATTTCTTTAAGTTTAAGTTTTTTGACTGTAAATGACTATTGCATGTGAATTATCACTTTTGGAACTAAAATAGGTGTGTTTAGAGTCATTTTAATGCCTGAAATAGGTCGAAATAGAATCTTCTGAGTAGGAGAAAAAGTCTGTAAAAATTGAAATTTTGGTCACATTGAGGCTTTAAAAAGTAGTTATTCAACATGAGGCTCAATCCAAATGACATTTTGAATCAATTTTTCTACAGTCCAAAAAATCAATTTTCTGATGAAAAACGATGACTCGTGACCTGTCGAACTTTCTCCAGATGGTCAAAAATGGTAATTTCTTTAAGTTTAAGTTTTTTGACTGTAAATGACTATTGCATGTGAATTATCACTTTTGGAACTAAAATAGGTGTGTTTAGAGTCATTTTAATGCCTGAAATAGGTCGAAATAGAAGCTTCTGAGTAGGAGAAAAAGTCTGTAAAAATGGCAATTTTGGTCACATTGAGGCTTTAAAAAGTAGGTATTCAACATGAGGCTCAATCCAAATGAGATTTTGAATAAATTTTTCTACAATCCCAAAAATCAATTTTCTGATGAAAAACGATGACCCGTGACCTGTCGAACTTTTTCCAGATAGTCAAAAATGGTAATTTTTTAAAGTTTAATTTTTGGACTGTAAATGACTACTGCATGTGAATTCGAACTCTTGGAACTAAAATAAGTGTGTTTAGAGTCATTTTAATGCCTGAAATAGGTCGAAATAGAAGCTTCTGAGTAGGAGAAAAAGTCTGTGAAAATTGAAATTTTGGTCACATTGAGGCTTTCAAAAGTAGTTATTCAACATGAGGCTCAATCCAAATGACATTTTGAATCAATTTTTTTACTGCCCAAAAAATCAATTTTCTGATGAAAAACGATGACCCGTGACCTGTCGAACTTTCTCCAGATGGTCAAAAATGGTAATTTCTTTAAGTTTAATTTTTGGACTGTAAATGACTATTGCATGTGAATTAGAACTCTTGGAACTAAAATAAGTGTGGTTAGAGTCATTTTAATGCCTGAAATAGGTCGAAATAGAGACTTCTGAGTAGGAGAAAAAGTCTGTAAAAATGGCAATTTTGGTCACATTGAGGCTCTCAAAAGTAGTTATTCAACATGAGTCTTAATCCAAATGACATTTTGAATCAATTTTTCTACAGTACAAAAAATCAATTTTCTGATGAAAAACGATGACCCGTGACCTGTCGAACTTTTTCCAGATGGTCAAAAATTTTATTTTTTTGAAGTTTAATTTTTTACTGTAAATGACTATTGCATGTGAATTAGAACTCTTGGAACTAAAATAAGTGTGTTTAGAGTCATTTTAATGCCTGGAATAGGTCGAAATAGAGGCTTCTGAGTAGGAGAAAAAGTCTGTAAAAATGGCAATTTTGGTCACATTGAGGCTTTAAAAAGTGGTTATCCAACATGAGGCTCAATCAAAATGACATTTTGAATCAATTTTTCTACAGTCCAAAAAATCAATTTTCTGATGAAAAACGATGACCCGTGACCTGTCGAACTTTCTCCAGATGGTCAAAAATGGTAATTTCTTTAAGTTTAAGTTTTTTGACTGTAAATGACTATTGCATGTGAATTATCACTTTTGGAACTAAAATAGGTGTGTTTAGAGTCATTTTAATGCCTGAAATAGGTCGAAATAGAAGCTTCTGAGTAGGAGAAAATGTCTCTAAAAATGGCAATTTTGGTCACATTGAGGCTTTAAAAAGTAGTTATTCAACATGAGGCTCAATCAAAATGACATTTTGAATCAAGTTTTCTACAGTCCAAAAAATCAATTTTCTGATGAAAAATGTTGACCCGTGACCTGTCGAACTTTTTCCGGATGGTCAAAAATGGTAATTTTTTAAAGTTAAATTTTTGGACTGTAAATGACTATTGCATGTGAATTAGAACTCTTGGAACTAAGTGTGTTTAGAGTCATTTTAATGCCTGAAATAGGTCGAAATAGAAGCTTCTGAGTAGGAGAAAAAGTCTGTAAAAATTGAAATTTTGGTCACATTGAGGCTTTAAAAAGTAGTTATTCAACATGAGGCTCAATCCAAATGACATTTTGAATCAATTTTTCTACAGTCCAAAAAATCAATTTTCTGATGAAAAACGATGACCCGTGACCTGTCGAACTTTCTCCAGATGGTCAAAAATGGTAATTTCTTTAAGTTTAAGTTTTTTGACTGTAAATGACTATTGCATGTGAATTATCACTTTTGGAACTAAAATAGGTGTGTTTAGAGTCATTTTAATGCCTGAAATAGGTCGAAATAGAAGCTTCTGAGTAGGAGAAAATGTCTCTAAAAATGGCAATTTTGGTCACATTGAGGCTTTAAAAAGTAGTTATTCAACATGAGGCTCAATCAAAATGACATTTTGAATCAAGTTTTCTACAGTCCAAAAAATCAATTTTCTGATGAAAAATGATGACCCGTGACCTGTCGAACTTTTTCCAGATGGTCAAAAATGGTAATTTTTTAAAGTTAAATTTTTGGACTGTAAATGACTATTGCATGTGAATTAGAACTCTTGGAACTAAAATAAGTGTGTTTAAAGTCATTTTAATGCCTGAACTAGGTCGAAATAGAAGCTTCTGAGTAGGAGAAAAAGTCCGTAAAAATTGAAATTTTGGTCACATTGAGGCTTTAAAAAGTAGTTACTCAACATGAGGCTCAATCCAAATGACATTTTGAATCAATTTTTCTACAATCCAAAAAATCAATTTTCTGATGAAAAACGATGACCCGTGACCTGTCAAACTTTTTCCAGATGGTCAAAAATGGTAATTTTTTAAAGTTTAAGTCTTTGGACTGTAAATGACTATTGCATGTGAATTAGAACTCTTGGAACTAAAATACGTGTGTTTAGAGTCATTTTAATTCCTGAAATAGGTCGAAATAGAGGCTTCTGAGTAGGAGAAAAAGTCTGTAAAAATGGCAATTTTGGTCACATTGAGGCTTTAAAAAGTAGGTATTCAACATGAGGCTCAATCCAAATGAGATTTTGAATCAATTTTTCTACAATCAAAAAAATCAATTTTCTGATGAAAAACGATGACCCGTGACCTGTCGAACTTTTTCCAGATGGTCAAAAATGGTAATTTTTTAAAGTTTAATTTTTGGACTGTAAATGACTACTGCATGTGAATTCGAACTCTTGGAACTAAAATAAGTGTGTTTAGAGTCATTTTAATGCCTGAAATAGGTCGAAATAGAAGCTTCTGAGTAGGAGAAAAAGTCTGTGAAAATTGAAATTTTGGTCACATTGAGGCTTTCAAAAGTAGTTATTCAACATGAGGCTCAATCCACATGACATTTTGAATCAATTTTTTTACTGCCCAAAAAATCAATTTTCTGATGAAAAACGATGACCCGTGACCTGTCGAACTTTCTCCAGATGGTCAAAAATGGTAATTTTTTAAAGATTAATTTTTGGACTGTAAATGACTATTGCATGTGAATTAGAACTCTTGGAACTAAGTGTGTTTAGAGTCATTTAAAAGCCTGAAATAGGTCGAAATAGAAGCTTCTGAGTAGGAGAAAAAGTCTGTAAAAATTGAAATTTTGGTCACATTGAGGCTTTAAAAAGTAGTTATTCAACATGAGGCTCAATCCAAATGACATTTTGAATACATTTTTCTACAGTCCAAAAAATCAATTTTCTGATGAAAAACGATGACCCGTGACCTGTCGAACTTTCTCCAGATGGTCAAAAATGGTAATTTCTTTAAGTTTAAGTTTTTTGACTGTAAATGACTATTGCATGTGAATTATCACTTTTGGAACTAAAATAGGTGTGTTTAGAGTCATTTTAATGCCTGAAATAGGTGGAAATAGAAGCTTCTGAGTAGGAGAAAATGTCTCTAAAAATGGCAATTTTGGTCACATTGAGGCTTTAAAAAGTAGTTATTCAACATGAGGCTCAATCCAAATGACATTTTGAATCAATTTTTCTACAATCCAAAAAATCAATTTTCTGATGAAAAACGATGACCCGTGACCTGTCGAACTTTCTCCAGATGGTCAAAAATGGTAATTTCTTTAAGTTTAATTTTTCGACTGTAAATGACTATTGCATGTGAATTAGAACTCTTGGACCTAAAATAAGTGTGTTTATAGTCATTTTAATGCCTGAAATAGGTCAAAATAGAAGATTCTGAGTAGGAGAAAAAGTCTGTAAAAATAGCAATTTTGGTCACATTGAGGCTTTAAAAAGTAGGTATTCAACATGAGGCTCAATCCAAATGACATTTTGAATCAATTTTTCTACAATCCAAAAAATCAATTTTCTGATGAAAATCGATGACCCGTGACCTGTCGAACTTTTTGCAGATGGTCAAAAATGGTAATTTTTTAAAGTTTAATTTTTGGACTGTAAATGACTATTGCATGTGAATTAGAACTCTTGGAACTAAAATAAGTGTGGTTAGAGTCATTTTAATGCCTGAAATAGGTCGAAATAGAGGCTTCTGAGTAGGAGAAAAAGTCTGTAAAAATGGCAATTTTGGTCACATTGAGGCTCTCAAAAGTAGTTATTCAACATGAGTCTTAATCCAAATGACACTTTGAATCAATTTTTCTACAGTACAAAAAATCAATTTTCTGATGAAAAACGATGACCCGTGACCTGTCGAACTTTTTCCAGATGGTCAAAAATTGTATTTTTTTGAAGTTTAATTTTTTACTGTAAATGACTATTGCATGTGAATTAGAACTCTTGGAACTAAAATAAGTGTGTTTAGAGTCATTTTAATGCCTGGAATAGGTCGAAATAGAGGCTTCTGAGTAGGAGAAAAAGTCTGTAAAAATGGCAATTTTGGTCACATTGAGGCTTTAAAAAGTGGTTATCCAACATGAGGATCAATCAAAATGACATTTTGAATCAATTTTTCTACAGTCCAAAAAATCAATTTTCTGATGAAAAACGATGACCCGTGACCTGTCGAACTTTCTCCAGATGGTCAAAAATGGTAATTTTTTAAAGATTAATTTTTAGACTGTAAATGACTATTGCATGTGAATTAGAACTCTTGGAACTAAGTGTGTTTAGAGTCATTTAAATGCCTGAAATAGGTCGAAATAGAAGCTTCTGAGTAGGAGAAAAAGTCTGTAAAAATGGCAATTTTGGTCACATTGAGGCTTTAAAAAGTAGTTATTCAACATGAGGCTCAATCCAAATGACATTTTGAATAAATTTTTCTACAGTCCAAAAAATCAATTTTCTGATGAAAAACGATGACCCGTGACCTGTCGAACTTTCTCCAGATGGTCAAAAATGGTAATTTCTTTAAGTTTAAGTTTTTTGACTGTAAATGACTATTGCATGTGAATTATCACTTTTGGAACTAAAATAGGTGTGTTTAGAGTCATTTTAATGCCTGAAATAGGTGGAAATAGAAGCTTCTGAGTAGGAGAAAATGTCTCTAAAAATGGCAATTTTGGTCACATTGAGGCTTTAAAAAGTAGTTATTCAACATGAGGCTCAATCCAAATGACATTTTGAATCAATTTTTCTACAATCCAAAAAATCAATTTTCTGATGAAAAACGATGACCCGTGACCTGTCGAACTTGCTCCAGATGGTCAAAAATGGTAATTTCTTTAAGTTTAATTTTTCGACTGTAAATGACTATTGCATGTGAATTAGAACTCTTGGACCTAAAATAAGTGTGTTTATAGTCATTTTAATGCCTGAAATAGGTCAAAATAGAAGCTTCTGAGTAGGAGAAAAAGTCTGTAAAAATGGCAATTTTGGTCACATTGAGGCTTTAAAAAGTAGGTATTCAACATGAGGCTCAATCCAAATGACATTTTGAATCAATTTTTCTACAATCCAAAAAATCAATTTTCTGATGAAAATCGATGACCCGTGACCTGTCGAACTTTTTGCAGATGGTCAAACATGGTAATTTTTTAAAGTTTAATTTTTGGACTGTAAATGACTATTGCATGTGAATTAGAACTCTTGGAACTAAAATAAGTGTGGTTAGAGTCATTTTAATGCCTGAAATAGGTCGAAATAGAGGCTTCTGAGTAGGAGAAAAAGTCTGTAAAAATGGCAATTTTGGTCACATTGAGGCTCTCAAAAGTAGTTATTCAACATGAGTCTTAATCCAAATGACATTTTGAATCAATTTTTCTACAGTACAAAAAATCAATTTTCTGATGAAAAACGATGACCCGTGACCTGTCGAACTTTTTCCAGATGGTCAAAAATTGTATTTTTTTGAAGTTTAATTTTTTACTGTAAATGACTATTGCATGTGAATTAGAACTCTTGGAACTAAAATAAGTGTGTTTAGAGTCATTTTAATGCCTGGAATAGGTCGAAATAGAGGCTTCTGAGTAGGAGAAAAAGTCTGTAAAAATGGCAATTTTGGTCACATTGAGGCTTTAAAAAGTGGTTATCCAACATGAGGATCAATCAAAATGACATTTTGAATCAATTTTTCTGCAGTCCAAAAAATCAATTTTCTGATGAAAAACGATGACCCGTGACCTGTCGAACTTTTTCCAGATGGTCAAAAATGGTAATTTTTTAAAGTTAAATTTTTGGACTGTAAATGACTATTGCATGTGAATTAGAACTCTTGGAACTAAGTGTGTTTAGAGTCATTTAAATGCCTGAAATAGGTCGAAATAGAAGCTTCTGAGTAGGAGAAAAAGTCTGTAAAAATTGAAATTTTGGTCACATTGAGGCTTTAAAAAGTAGTTATTCAACATGAGGCTCAATCCAAATGACATTTTGAATAAATTTTTCTACAGTCCAAAAAATCAATTTTCTGATGAAAAACGATGACCCGTGACCTGTCGAACTTTCTCCAGATGGTCAAAAATGGTAATTTCTTTAAGTTTAAGTTTTTTGACTGTAAATGACTATTGCATGTGAATTATCACTTTTGGAACTAAAATAGGTGTGTTTAGAGTCATTTTAATGCCTGAAATAGGTGGAAATAGAAGCTTCTGAGTAGGAGAAAATGTCTCTAAAAATGGCAATTTTGGTCACATTGAGGCTTTAAAAAGTAGTTATTCAACATGAGGCTCAATCCAAATGACATTTTGAATCAATTTTTCTACAATCCAAAAAATCAATTTTCTGATGAAAAACGATGACCCGTGACCTGTCGAACTTTCTCCAGATGGTCAAAAATGGTAATTTCTTTAAGTTTAATTTTTCGACTGTAAATGACTATTGCATGTGAATTAGAACTCTTGGACCTAAAATAAGTGTGTTTATAGTCATTTTAATGCCTGAAATAGGTCAAAATAGAAGCTTCTGAGTAGGAGAAAAAGTCTGTAAAAATGGCAATTTTGGTCACATTGAGGCTTTAAAAAGTAGGTATTCAACATGAGGCTCAATCCAAATGACATTTTGAATCAATTTTTCTACAATCCAAAAAATCAATTTTCTGATGAAAATCGATGACCCGTGACCTGTTGAACTTTTTGCAGATGGTCAAAAATGGTAATTTTTTAAAGTTTAATTTTTGGACTGTAAATGACTATTGCATGTGAATTAGAACTCTTGGAACTAAAATAAGTGTGGTTAGAGTCATTTTAATGCCTGAAATAGGTCGAAATAGAGGCTTCTGAGTAGGAGAAAAAGTCTGTAAAAATGGCAATTTTGGTCACATTGAGGCTCTCAAAAGTAGTTATTCAACATGAGTCTTAATCCAAATGACATTTTGAATCAATTTTTCTACAGTACAAAAAATCAATTTTCTGATGAAAAACGATGACCCGTGACCTGTCGAACTTTTTCCAGATGGTCAAAAATTGTATTTTTTTGAAGTTTAATTTTTTACTGTAAATGACTATTGCATGTGAATTAGAACTCTTGGAACTAAAATAAGTGTGTTTAGAGTCATTTTAATGCCTGCAATAGGTCGAAATAGAGGCTTCTGAGTAGGAGAAAAAGTCTGTAAAAATGGCAATTTTGGTCACATTGAGGCTTTAAAAAGTGGTTATCCAACATGAGGATCAATCAAAATGACATTTTGAATCAATTTTTCTACAGTCCAAAAAATCAATTTTCTGATGAAAAACGATGACCCGTGACCTGTCGAACTTTTTCCAGATGGTCAAAAATGGTAATTTTTTAAAGTTAAATTTTTGGACTGTAAATGACTATTGCATGTGAATTAGAACTCTTGGAACTAAAATAAGTGTGTTTAGAGTCATTTTAATGCCTGAAATAGGTCGAAATAGAATCTTCTGAGTAGGAGAAAAAGTCTGTAAAAATTGAAATTTTGGTCACATTGAGGCTTTAAAAAGTAGTTATTCAACATGAGGCTCAATCCAAATGACATTTTGAATACATTTTTCTACAGTCCAAAAAATCAATTTTCTGATGAAAAACGATGACCCGTGACCTGTCGAACTTTCTCCAGATGGTCAAAAATGGTAATTTCTTTAAGTTTAAGTTTTTTGACTGTAAATGACTATTGCATGTGAATTATCACTTTTGGAACTAAAATAGGTGTGTTTAGAGTCATTTTAATGCCTGAAATAGGTCGAAATAGAATCTTCTGAGTAGGAGAAAAAGTCTGTAAAAATTGAAATTTTGGTCACATTGAGGCTTTAAAAAGTAGTTATTCAACATGAGGCTCAATCCAAATGACATTTTGAATCAATTTTTCTACAGTCCAAAAAATCAATTTTCTGATGAAAAACGATGACTCGTGACCTGTCGAACTTTCTCCAGATGGTCAAAAATGGTAATTTCTTTAAGTTTAAGTTTTTTGACTGTAAATGACTATTGCATGTGAATTATCACTTTTGGAACTAAAATAGGTGTGTTTAGAGTCATTTTAATGCCTGAAATAGGTCGAAATAGAAGCTTCTGAGTAGGAGAAAATGTCTCTAAAAATGGCAATTTTGGTCACATTGAGGCTTTAAAAAGTAGTTATTCAACATGAGGCTCAATCAAAATGACATTTTGAATCAAGTTTTCTACAGTCCAAAAAATCAATTTTCTGATGAAAAACGATGACCCGTGACCTGTCAAACTTTTTCCAGATGGTCAAAAATGGTAATTTTTTAAAGTTTAAGTCTTTGGACTGTAAATGACTATTGCATGTGAATTAGAACTCTTGGAACTAAAATACGTGTGTTTAGAGTCATTTTAATTCCTGAAATAGGTCGAAATAGAAGCTTCTGAGTAGGAGAAAAAGTCTGTAAAAATGGCAATTTTGGTCACATTGAGGCTTTAAAAAGTAGTTATTCAACATGAGGCTCAATCCAAATGACATTTTGAATCAATTTTTCTACAATCCAAAAAATCAATTTTCTGATGAAAAACGATGACCCGTGACCTGTCGAACTTTCTCCAGATGGTCAAAAATGGTAATTTCTTTAAGTTTAATTTTTCGACTGTAAATGACTATTGCATGTGAATTAGAACTCTTGGACCTAAAATAAGTGTGTTTATAGTCATTTTAATGCCTGAAATAGGTCAAAATAGAAGCTTCTGAGTAGGAGAAAAAGTCTGTAAAAATGGCAATTTTGGTCACATTGAGGCTTTAAAAAGTAGGTATTCAACATGAGGCTCAATCCAAATGACATTTTGAATCAATTTTTCTACAATCCAAAAAATCAATTTTCTGATGAAAATCGATGACCCGTGACCTGTCGAACTTTTTGCAGATGGTCAAAAATGGTAATTTTTTAAAGTTTAATTTTTGGACTGTAAATGACTATTGCATGTGAATTAGAACTCTTGGAACTAAAATAAGTGTGGTTAGAGTCATTTTAATGCCTGAAATAGGTCGAAATAGAGGCTTCTGAGTAGGAGAAAAAGTCTGTAAAAATGGCAATTTTGGTCACATTGAGGCTCTCAAAAGTAGTTATTCAACATGAGTCTTAATCCAAATGACATTTTGAATCAATTTTTCTACAGTACAAAAAATCAATTTTCTGATGAAAAACGATGACCCGTGACCTGTCGAACTTTTTCCAGATGGTCAAAAATTGTATTTTTTTGAAGTTTAATTTTTTACTGTAAATGACTATTGCATGTGAATTAGAACTCTTGGAACTAAAATAAGTTTGTTTAGAGTCATTTTAATGTCTGGAATAGGTCGAAATAGAGGCTTCTGAGTAGGAGAAAAAGTCTGTAAAAATTGAAATTTTGGTCACATTGAGGCTTTAAAAAGTAGTTATTCAACATGAGGCTCAATCCAAATGACATTTTGAATCAATTTTTCTACAGTCCAAAAAATCAATTTTCTGATGAAAAACGATGACCCGTGACCTGTCGAACTTTCTCCAGATGGTCAAAAATGGTAATTTCTTTAAGTTTAAGTTTTTTGACTGTAAATGACTATTGCATGTGAATTATCACTTTTGGAACTAAAATAGGTGTGTTTAGAGTCATTTTAATGCCTGAAATAGGTCGAAATAGAAGCTTCTGAGTAGGAGAAAATGTCTCTAAAAATGGCAATTTTGGTCACATTGAGGCTTTAAAAAGTAGTTATTCAACATGAGGCTCAATCAAAATGACATTTTGAATCAAGTTTTCTACAGTCCAAAAAATCAATTTTCTGATGAAAAATGATGACCCGTGACCTGTCGAACTTTTTCCAGATGGTCAAAAATGGTAATTTTTTAAAGTTAAATTTTTGGACTGTAAATGACTATTGCATGTGAATTAGAAGTCTTGGAACTAAGTGTGTTTAGAGTCATTTTAATGCCTGAAATAGGTCGAAATAGAAGCTTCTGAGTAGGAGAAAAAGTCTGTAAGAATTGAAATTTTGGTCACATTGAGGCTTTAAAAAGTAGTTATTCAACATGAGGCTCAATCCAAATGACATTTTGAATCAATTTTTCTACAGTCCAAAAAATCAATTTTCTGAGGAAAAACGATGACCCGTGACCTGTCGAACTTTCTCCAGATGGTCAAAAATGGTAATTTCTTTAAGTTTAAGTTTTTTGACTGTAAATGACTATTGCATGTGAATTATCACTTTTGGAACTAAAATAGGTGTGTTTAGAGTCATTTTAATGCCTGAAATAGGTGGAAATAGAAGCTTCTGAGTAGGAGAAAATGTCTCTAAAAATGGCAATTTTGGTCACATTGAGGCTTTAAAAAGTAGTTATTCAACATGAGGCTCAATCCAAATGACATTTTGAATCAATTTTTCTACAATCCAAAAAATCAATTTTCTGATGAAAAACGATGACCCGTGACCTGTCGAACTTTCTCCAGATGGTCAAAAATGGTAATTTCTTTAAGTTTAAGTTTTTTGACTGTAAATGACTATTGCATGTGAATTATCACTTTTGGAACTAAAATAGGTGTGTTTAGAGTCATTTTAATGCCTGAAATAGGTCGAAATAGAAGCTTCTGAGTAGGAGAAAATGTCTCTAAAAATGGCAATTTTGGTCACATTGAGGCTTTAAAAAGTAGTTATTCAACATGAGGCTCAATCAAAATGACATTTTGAATCAAGTTTTCTACAGTCCAAAAAATCAATTTTCTGATGAAAAATGATGACCCGTGACCTGTCGAACTTTTTCCAGATGGTCAAAAATGGTAATTTTTTAAAGTTAAATTTTTGGACTGTAAATGACTATTGCATGTGAATTAGAACTCTTGGAACTAAGTGTGTTTAGAGTCATTTTAATGCCTGAAATAGGTCGAAATAGAAGCTTCTGAGTAGGAGAAAAAGTCTGTAAAAATTGAAATTTTGGTCACATTGAGGCTTTAAAAAGTAGTTATTCAACATGAGGCTCAATCCAAATGACATTTTGAATCAATTTTTCTACAGTCCAAAAAATCA
The DNA here is from genome assembly GCF_964204655.1 of Triturus cristatus. Taxonomy (NCBI): domain Eukaryota; kingdom Metazoa; phylum Chordata; class Amphibia; order Caudata; family Salamandridae; genus Triturus; species Triturus cristatus. Next base: position 837,259,965 of record NC_140594.1, read on the forward strand.
ATTTTCTGATGAAAAACGATGACCCGTGACCTGTCGAACTTTCTCCAGATGGTCAAAAATGGTAATTTCTTTAAGTTTAAGTTTTTTGACTGTAAATGACTATTGCATGTGAATTATCACTTTTGGAACTAAAATAGGTGTGTTTAGAGTCATTTTAATGCCTGAAATAGGTCGAAATAGAAGCTTCTGAGTAGGAGAAAATGTCTCTAAAAATGGCAATTTTGGTCACATTGAGGCTTTAAAAAGTAGTTATTCAACATGAGGCTCAATCAAAATGACATTTTGAATCAAGTTTTCTACAGTCCAAAAAATCAATTTTATGATGAAAAACGATGACCCGTGACCTGTCGAACTTTCTCCAGATGGTCAAAAATGGTAATTTCTTTAAGTTTAAGTTTTTTGACTGTAAATGACTATTGCATGTGAATTATCACTTTTGGAACTAAAATAGGTGTGTTTAGAGTCATTTTAATGCCTGAAATAGGTCGAAATAGAAGCTTCTGAGTAGGAGAAAATGTCTCTAAAAATGGCAATTTTGGTCACATTGAGGCTTTAAAAAGTAGTTATTCAACATGAGGCTCAATCAAAATGACATTTTGAATCAAGTTTTCTACAGTCCAAAAAATCAATTTTCTGATGAAAAATGATGACCCGTGACTTGTCGAACTTTTTCCAGATGGTCAAAAATGGTAATTTTTTAAAGTTAAATTTTTGGACTGTAAATGACTATTGCATGTGAATTAGAACTCTTGGAACTAAAATAAGTGTGTTTAAAGTCATTTTAATGCCTGAAATAGGTCGAAATAGAAGCTTCTGAGTAGGAGAAAAAGTCCGTAAAAATTGCAATTTTGGTCACATTGAGGCTTTAAAAAGTAGTTACTCAACATGAGGCTCAATCCAAATGACATTTTGAATCAATTTTTCTACAATCCAAAAAATCAATTTTCTGATGAAAAACGATGACCCGTGACCTGTCGAACTTTTTCCAGATGGTCAAAAATGGTAATTTTTTAAAGTTAAATTTTTGGACTGTAAATGACTATTGCATGTGAATTAGAACTCTTGGAACTAAAATAAGTGTGTTTAGAGTCATTTTAATGCCTGAAATAGGTCGAAATAGAATCTTCTGAGTAGGAGAAAAAGTCTGTAAAAATTGAAATTTTGGTCACATTGAGGCTTTAAAAAGTAGTTATTCAACATGAGGCTCAATCCAAATGACATTTTGAATAAATTTTTCTACAGTCCAAAAAATCAATTTTCTGATGAAAAACGATGACCCGTGACCTGTCGAACTTTCTCCAGATGGTCAAAAATGGTAATTTCTTTAAGTTTAAGTTTTTTGACTGTAAATGACTATTGCATGTGAATTATCACTTTTGGAACTAAAATAGGTGTGTTTAGAGTCATTTTAATGCCTGAAATAGGTCGAAATAGAATCTTCTGAGTAGGAGAAAAAGTCTGTAAAAATTGAAATTTTGGTCACATTGAGGCTTTAAAAAGTAGTTATTCAACATGAGGCTCAATCCAAATGACATTTTGAATCAATTTTTCTACAGTCCAAAAAATCAATTTTCTGATGAAAAACGATGACTCGTGACCTGTCGAACTTTCTCCAGATGGTCAAAAATGGTAATTTCTTTAAGTTTAAGTTTTTTGACTGTAAATGACTATTGCATGTGAATTATCACTTTTGGAACTAAAATAGGTGTGTTTAGAGTCATTTTAATGCCTGAAATAGGTCGAAATAGAAGCTTCTGAGTAGGAGAAAAAGTCTGTAAAAATGGCAATTTTGGTCACATTGAGGCTTTAAAAAGTAGGTATTCAACATGAGGCTCAATCCAAATGAGATTTTGAATAAATTTTTCTACAATCCCAAAAATCAATTTTCTGATGAAAAACGATGACCCGTGACCTGTCGAACTTTTTCCAGATAGTCAAAAATGGTAATTTTTTAAAGTTTAATTTTTGGACTGTAAATGACTACTGCATGTGAATTCGAACTCTTGGAACTAAAATAAGTGTGTTTAGAGTCATTTTAATGCCTGAAATAGGTCGAAATAGAAGCTTCTGAGTAGGAGAAAAAGTCTGTGAAAATTGAAATTTTGGTCACATTGAGGCTTTCAAAAGTAGTTATTCAACATGAGGCTCAATCCAAATGACATTTTGAATCAATTTTTTTACTGCCCAAAAAATCAATTTTCTGATGAAAAACGATGACCCGTGACCTGTCGAACTTTCTCCAGATGGTCAAAAATGGTAATTTCTTTAAGTTTAATTTTTGGACTGTAAATGACTATTGCATGTGAATTAGAACTTTTGGAACTAAAATAAGTGTGGTTAGAGTCATTTTAATGCCTGAAATAGGTCGAAATAGAGACTTCTGAGTAGGAGAAAAAGTCTGTAAAAATGGCAATTTTGGTCACATTGAGGCTCTCAAAAGTAGTTATTCAACATGAGTCTTAATCCAAATGACATTTTGAATCAATTTTTCTACAGTACAAAAAATCAATTTTCTGATGAAAAACGATGACCCGTGACCTGTCGAACTTTTTCCAGATGGTCAAAAATTTTATTTTTTTGAAGTTTAATTTTTTACTGTAAATGACTATTGCATGTGAATTAGAACTCTTGGAACTAAAATAAGTGTGTTTAGAGTCATTTTAATGCCTGGAATAGGTCGAAATAGAGGCTTCTGAGTAGGAGAAAAAGTCTGTAAAAATGGCAATTTTGGTGACATTGAGGCTTTAAAAAGTGGTTATCCAACATGAGGCTCAATCAAAATGACATTTTGAATCAATTTTTCTACAGTCCAAAAAATCAATTTTCTGATGAAAAACGATGACCCGTGACCTGTCGAACTTTCTCCAGATGGTCAAAAATGGTAATTTCTTTAAGTTTAAGTTTTTTGACTGTAAATGACTATTGCATGTGAATTATCACTTTTGGAACTAAAATAGGTGTGTTTAGAGTCATTTTAATGCCTGAAATAGGTCGAAATAGAAGCTTCTGAGTAGGAGAAAATGTCTCTAAAAATGGCAATTTTGGTCACATTGAGGCTTTAAAAAGTAGTTATTCAACATGAGGCTCAATCAAAATGACATTTTGAATCAAGTTTTCTACAGTCCAAAAAATCAATTTTCTGATGAAAAATGTTGACCCGTGACCTGTCGAACTTTTTCCAGATGGTCAAAAATGGTAATTTTTTAAAGTTAAATTTTTGGACTGTAAATGACTATTGCATGTGAATTAGAACTCTTGGAACTAAGTGTGTTTAGAGTCATTTTAATGCCTGAAATAGGTCGAAATAGAAGCTTCTGAGTAGGAGAAAAAGTCTGTAAAAATTGAAATTTTGGTCACATTGAGGCTTTAAAAAGTAGTTATTCAACATGAGGCTCAATCCAAATGACATTTTGAATCAATTTTTCTACAGTCCAAAAAATCAATTTTCTGATGAAAAACGATGACCCGTGACCTGTCGAACTTTCTCCAGATGGTCAAAAATGGTAATTTCTTTAAGTTTAAGTTTTTTGACTGTAAATGACTATTGCATGTGAATTATCACTTTTGGAACTAAAATAGGTGTGTTTAGAGTCATTTTAATGCCTGAAATAGGTCGAAATAGAAGCTTCTGAGTAGGAGAAAATGTCTCTAAAAATGGCAATTTTGGTCACATTGAGGCTTTAAAAAGTAGTTATTCAACATGAGGCTCAATCAAAATGACATTTTGAATCAAGTTTTCTACAGTCCAAAAAATCAATTTTCTGATGAAAAATGATGACCCGTGACCTGTCGAACTTTTTCCAGATGGTCAAAAATGGTAATTTTTTAAAGTTAAATTTTTGGACTGTAAATGACTATTGCATGTGAATTAGAACTCTTGGAACTAAAATAAGTGTGTTTAAAGTCATTTTAATGCCTGAACTAGGTCGAAATAGAAGCTTCTGAGTAGGAGAAAAAGTCCGTAAAAATTGAAATTTTGGTCACATTGAGGCTTTAAAAAGTAGTTACTCAACATGAGGCTCAATCCAAATGACATTTTGAATCAATTTTTCTACAATCCAAAAAATCAATTTTCTGATGAAAAACGATGACCCGTGACCTGTCAAACTTTTTCCAGATGGTCAAAAATGGTAATTTTTTAAAGTTTAAGTCTTTGGACTGTAAATGACTATTGCATGTGAATTAGAACTCTTGGAACTAAAATACGTGTGTTTAGAGTCATTTTAATTCCTGAAATAGGTCGAAATAGAGGCTTCTGAGTAGGAGAAAAAGTCTGTAAAAATGGCAATTTTGGTCACATTGAGGCTTTAAAAAGTAGGTATTCAACATGAGGCTCAATCCAAATGAGATTTTGAATCAATTTTTCTACAATCCAAAAAATCAATTTTCTGATGAAAAACGATGACCCGTGACCTGTCGAACTTTTTCCAGATGGTCAAAAATGGTAATTTTTTAAAGTTTAATTTTTGGACTTTAAATGACTACTGCATGTGAATTCGAACTCTTGGAACTAAAATAAGTGTGTTTAGAGTCATTTTAATGCCTGAAATAGGTCGAAATAGAAGCTTCTGAGTAGGAGAAAAAGTCTGTGAAAATTGAAATTTTGGTCACATTGAGGCTTTCAAAAGTAGTTATTCAACATGAGGCTCAATCCACATGACATTTTGAATCAATTTTTTTACTGCCCAAAAAATCAATTTTCTGATGAAAAACGATGACCCGTGACCTGTCGAACTTTCTCCAGATGGTCAAAAATGGTAATTTTTTAAAGATTAATTTTTGGACTGTAAATGACTATTGCATGTGAATTAGAACTCTTGGAACTAAGTGTGTTTAGAGTCATTTAAAAGCCTGAAATAGGTCGAAATAGAAGCTTCTGAGTAGGAGAAAAAGTCTGTAAAAATTGAAATTTTGGTCACATTGAGGCTTTAAAAAGTAGTTATTCAACATGAGGCTCAATCCAAATGACATTTTGAATAAATTTTTCTACAGTCCAAAAAATCAATTTTCTGATGAAAAACGATGACCCGTGACCTGTCGAACTTTCTCCAGATGGTCAAAAATGGTAATTTCTTTAAGTTTAAGTTTTTTGACTGTAAATGACTATTGCATGTGAATTATCACTTTTGGAACTAAAATAGGTGTGTTTAGAGTCATTTTAATGCCTGAAATAGGTGGAAATAGAAGCTTCTGAGTAGGAGAAAATGTCTCTAAAAATGGCAATTTTGGTCACATTGAGGCTTTAAAAAGTAGTTATTCAACATGAGGCTCAATCCAAATGACATTTTGAATCAATTTTTCTACAATCCAAAAAATCAATTTTCTGATGAAAAACGATGACCCGTGACCTGTCGAACTTTCTCCAGATGGTCAAAAATGGTAATTTCTTTAAGTTTAATTTTTCGACTGTAAATGACTATTGCATGTGAATTAGAACTCTTGGACCTAAAATAAGTGTGTTTATAGTCATTTTAATGCCTGAAATAGGTCAAAATAGAAGATTCTGAGTAGGAGAAAAAGTCTGTAAAAATAGCAATTTTGGTCACATTGAGGCTTTAAAAAGTAGGTATTCAACATGAGGCTCAATCCAAATGACATTTTGAATCAATTTTTCTACAATCCAAAAAATCAATTTTCTGATGAATATCGATGACCCGTGACCTGTCGAACTTTTTGCAGATGGTCAAAAATGGTAATTTTTTAAAGTTTAATTTTTGGACTGTAAATGACTATTGCATGTGAATTAGAACTCTTGGAACTAAAATAAGTGTGGTTAGAGTCATTTTAATGCCTGAAATAGGTCGAAATAGAGGCTTCTGAGTAGGAGAAAAAGTCTGTAAAAATGGCAATTTTGGTCACATTGAGGCTCTCAAAAGTAGTTATTCAACATGAGTCTTAATCCAAATGACACTTTGAATCAATTTTTCTACAGTACAAAAAATCAATTTTCTGATGAAAAACGATGACCCGTGACCTGTCGAACTTTTTCCAGATGGTCAAAAATTGTATTTTTTTGAAGTTTAATTTTTTACTGTAAATGACTATTGCATGTGAATTAGAACTCTTGGAACTAAAATAAGTGTGTTTAGAGTCATTTTAATGCCTGGAATAGGTCGAAATAGAGGCTTCTGAGTAGGAGAAAAAGTCTGTAAAAATGGCAATTTTGGTCACATTGAGGCTTTAAAAAGTGGTTATCCAACATGAGGATCAATCAAAATGACATTTTGAATCAATTTTTCTACAGTCCAAAAAATCAATTTTCTGATGAAAAACGATGACCCGTGACCTGTCGAACTTTCTCCAGATGGTCAAAAATGGTAATTTTTTAAAGATTAATTTTTAGACTGTAAATGACTATTGCATGTGAATTAGAACTCTTGGAACTAAGTATGTTTAGAGTCATTTAAATGCCTGAAATAGGTCGAAATAGAAGCTTCTGAGTAGGAGAAAAAGTCTGTAAAAATGGCAATTTTGGTCACATTGAGGCTTTAAAAAGTAGTTATTCAACATGAGGCTCAATCCAAATGACATTTTGAATAAATTTTTCTACAGTCCAAAAAATCAATTTTCTGATGAAAAACGATGACCCGTGACCTGTCGAACTTTCTCCAGATGGTCAAAAATGGTAATTTCTTTAAGTTTAAGTTTTTTGACTGTAAATGACTATTGCATGTGAATTATCACTTTTGGAACTAAAATAGGTGTGTTTAGAGTCATTTTAATGCCTGAAATAGGTGGAAATAGAAGCTTCTGAGTAGGAGAAAATGTCTCTAAAAATGGCAATTTTGGTCACATTGAGGCTTTAAAAAGTAGTTATTCAACATGAGGCTCAATCCAAATGACATTTTGAATCAATTTTTCTACAATCCAAAAAATCAATTTTCTGATGAAAAACGATGACCCGTGACCTGTCGAACTTTCTCCAGATGGTCAAAAATGGTAATTTCTTTAAGTTTAATTTTTCGACTGTAAATGACTATTGCATGTGAATTAGAACTCTTGGACCTAAAATAAGTGTGTTTATAGTCATTTTAATGCCTGAAATAGGTCAAAATAGAAGCTTCTGAGTAGGAGAAAAAGTCTGTAAAAATGGCAATTTTGGTCACATTGAGGCTTTAAAAAGTAGGTATTCAACATGAGGCTCAATCCAAATGACATTTTGAATCAATTTTTCTACAATCCAAAAAATCAATTTTCTGATGAAAATCGATGACCCGTGACCTGTCGAACTTTTTGCAGATGGTCAAACATGGTAATTTTTTAAAGTTTAATTTTTGGACTGTAAATGACTATTGCATGTGAATTAGAACTCTTGGAACTAAAATAAGTGTGGTTAGAGTCATTTTAATGCCTGAAATAGGTCGAAATAGAGGCTTCTGAGTAGGAGAAAAAGTCTGTAAAAATGGCAATTTTGGTCACATTGAGGCTCTCAAAAGTAGTTATTCAACATGAGTCTTAATCCAAATGACATTTTGAATCAATTTTTCTACAGTACAAAAAATCAATTTTCTGATGAAAAACGATGACCCGTGACCTGTCGAACTTTTTCCAGATGGTCAAAAATTGTATTTTTTTGAAGTTTAATTTTTTACTGTAAATGACTATTGCATGTGAATTAGAACTCTTGGAACTAAAATAAGTGTGTTTAGAGTCATTTTAATGCCTGGAATAGGTCGAAATAGAGGCTTCTGAGTAGGAGAAAAAGTCTGTAAAAATGGCAATTTTGGTCACATTGAGGCTTTAAAAAGTGGTTATCCAACATGAGGATCAATCAAAATGACATTTTGAATCAATTTTTCTACAGTCCAAAAAATCAATTTTCTGATGAAAAACGATGACCCGTGACCTGTCGAACTTTTTCCAGATGGTCAAAAATGGTAATTTTTTAAAGTTAAATTTTTGGACTGTAAATGACTATTGCATGTGAATTAGAACTCTTGGAACTAAGTGTGTTTAGAGTCATTTAAATGCCTGAAATAGGTCGAAATAGAAGCTTCTGAGTAGGAGAAAAAGTCTGTAAAAATTGAAATTTTGGTCACATTGAGGCTTTAAAAAGTAGTTATTCAACATGAGGCTCAATCCAAATGACATTTTGAATAAATTTTTCTACAGTCCAAAAAATCAATTTTCTGATGAAAAACGATGACCCGTGACCTGTCGAACTTTCTCCAGATGGTCAAAAATGGTAATTTCTTTAAGTTTAAGTTTTTTGACTGTAAATGACTATTGCATGTGAATTATCACTTTTGGAACTAAAATAGGTGTGTTTAGAGTCATTTTAATGCCTGAAATAGGTGGAAATAGAAGCTTCTGAGTAGGAGAAAATGTCTCTAAAAATGGCAATTTTGGTCACATTGAGGCTTTAAAAAGTAGTTATTCAACATGAGGCTCAATCCAAATGACATTTTGAATCAATTTTTCTACAATCCAAAAAATCAATTTTCTGATGAAAAACGATGACCCGTGACCTGTCGAACTTTCTCCAGATGGTCAAAAATGGTAATTTCTTTAAGTTTAATTTTTCGACTGTAAATGACTATTGCATGTGAATTAGAACTCTTGGACCTAAAATAAGTGTGTTTATAGTCATTTTAATGCCTGAAATAGGTCAAAATAGAAGCTTCTGAGTAGGAGAAAAAGTCTGTAAAAATTGCAATTTTGGTCACATTGAGGCTTTAAAAAGTAGGTATTCAACATGAGGCTCAATCCAAATGACATTTTGAATCAATTTTTCTACAATCCAAAAAATCAATTTTCTGATGAAAATCGATGACCCGTGACCTGTCGAACTTTTTGCAGATGGTCAAAAATGGTAATTTTTTAAAGTTTAATTTTTGGACTGTAAATGACTATTGCATGTGAATTAGAACTCTTGGAACTAAAATAAGTGTGGTTAGAGTCATTTTAATGCCTGAAATAGGTCGAAATTGAGGCTTCTGAGTAGGAGAAAAAGTCTGTAAAAATGGCAATTTTGGTCACATTGAGGCTCTCAAAAGTAGTTATTCAACATGAGTCTTAATCCAAATGACATTTTGAATCAATTTTTCTACAGTACAAAAAATCAATTTTCTGATGAAAAACGATGACCCGTGACCTGTCGAACTTTTTCCAGATGGTCAAAAATTGTATTTTTTTGAAGTTTAATTTTTTACTGTAAATGACTATTGCATGTGAATTAGAACTCTTGGAACTAAAATAAGTGTGTTTAGAGTCATTTTAATGCCTGCAATAGGTCGAAATAGAGGCTTCTGAGTAGGAGAAAAAGTCTGTAAAAATGGCAATTTTGGTCACATTGAGGCTTTAAAAAGTGGTTATCCAACATGAGGATCAATCAAAATGACATTTTGAATCAATTTTTCTACAGTCCAAAAAATCAATTTTCTGATGAAAACGATGACCCGTGACCTGTCGAACTTTTTCCAGATGGTCAAAAATGGTAATTTTTTAAAGTTAAATTTTTGGACTGTAAATGACTATTGCATGTGAATTAGAACTCTTGGAACTAAAATAAGTGTGTTTAGAGTCATTTTAATGCCTGAAATAGGTCGAAATAGAATCTTCTGAGTAGGAGAAAAAGTCTGTAAAAATTGAAATTTTGGTCACATTGAGGCTTTAAAAAGTAGTTATTCAACATGAGGCTCAATCCAAATGACATTTTGAATACATTTTTCTACAGTCCAAAAAATCAATTTTCTGATGAAAAACGATGACCCGTGACCTGTCGAACTTTCTCCAGATGGTCAAAAATGGTAATTTCTTTAAGTTTAAGTTTTTTGACTGTAAATGACTATTGCATGTGAATTATCACTTTTGGAACTAAAATAGGTGTGTTTAGAGTCATTTTAATGCCTGAAATAGGTCGAAATAGAATCTTCTGAGTAGGAGAAAAAGTCTGTAAAAATTGAAATTTTGGTCACATTGAGGCTTTAAAAAGTAGTTATTCAACATGAGGCTCAATCCAAATGACATTTTGAATCAATTTTTCTACAGTCCAAAAAATCAATTTTCTGATGAAAAACGATGACTCGTGACCTGTCGAACTTTCTCCAGATGGTCAAAAATGGTAATTTCTTTAAGTTTAAGTTTTTTGACTGTAAATGACTATTGCATGTGAATTATCACTTTTGGAACTAAAATAGGTGTGTTTAGAGTCATTTTAATGCCTGAAATAGGTCGAAATAGAAGCTTCTGAGTAGGAGAAAATGTCTCTAAAAATGGCAATTTTGGTCACATTGAGGCTTTAAAAAGTAGTTATTCAACATGAGGCTCAATCAAAATGACATTTTGAATCAAGTTTTCTACAGTCCAAAAAATCAATTTTCTGATGAAAAACGATGACCCGTGACCTGTCAAACTTTTTCCAGATGGTCAAAAATGGTAATTTTTTAAAGTTTAAGTCTTTGGACTGTAAATGACTATTGCATGTGAATTAGAACTCTTGGAACTAAAATACGTGTGTTTAGAGTCATTTTAATTCCTGAAATAGGTCGAAATAGAAGCTTCTGAGTAGGAGAAAAAGTCTGTAAAAATGGCAATTTTGGTCACATTGAGGCTTTAAAAAGTAGGTATTCAACATGAGGCTCAATCCAAATGACATTTTGAATCAAGTTTTCTACAGTCCAAAAAATTAATTTTCTGATGAAAAACGATGACCCGTGACCTGTCAAACTTTTTCCAGATGGTCAAAAATGGTAATTTTTTAAAGTTTAAGTCTTTGGACTGTAAATGACTATTGCATGTGAATTAGAACTCTTGGAACTAAAATACGTGTGTTTAGAGTCATTTTAATTCCTGAAATAGGTCGAAATAGAAGCTTCTGAGTAGGAGAAAAAGTCTGTAAAAATGGCAATTTTGGTCACATTGAGGCTTTAAAAAGTAGTTACTCAACATGAGGCTCAATCCAAATGACATTTTGAATCAATTTTTCTACAATTCAAAAAATCAATTTTCTGATGAAAAACGATGACCCGTGACCTGTCGAACTTTCTCCAGATGGTCAAAAATGGTAATTTCTTTAAGTTTAAGTTTTTTGACTGTAAATGACTATTGCATGTGAATTATCACTTTTGGAACTAAAATAGGTGTGTTTAGAGTCATTTTAATGCCTGAAATAGGTCGAAATAGAAGCTTCTGAGTAGGAGAAAATGTCTCTAAAAATGGCAATTTTGGTCACATTGAGGCTTTAAAAAGTAGTTATTCAACATGAGGCTCAATCAAAATGACATTTTGAATCAAGTTTTCTACAGTCCAAAAAATCAATTTTCTGATGAAAAATGATGACCCGTGACCTGTCGAACTTTTTCCAGATGGTCAAAAATGGTAATTTTTTAAAGTTAAATTTTTGGACTGTAAATGACTATTGCATGTGAATTAGAACTCTTGGAACTAAGTGTGTTTAGAGTCATTTTAATGCCTGAAATAGGTCGAAATAGAAGCTTCTGAGTAGGAGAAAAAGTCTGTAAAAATTGAAATTTTGGTCACATTGAGGCTTTAAAAAGTAGTTATTCAACATGAGGCTCAATCCAAATGACATTTTGAATCAATTTTTCTACAGTCCAAAAAATCAATTTTCTGATGAAAAACGATGACCCGTGACCTGTCGAACTTTCTCCAGATGGTCAAAAATGGTAATTTCTTTAAGTTTAAGTTTTTTGACTGTAAATGACTATTGCATGTGAATTATCACTTTTGGAACTAAAATAGGTGTGTTTAGAGTCATTTTAATGCCTGAAATAGGTCGAAATAGAAGCTTCTGAGTAGGAGAAAATGTCTCTAAAAATGGCAATTTTGGTCACATTGAGGCTTTAAAAAGTAGTTATTCAACATGAGGCTCAATCAAAATGACATTTTGAATCAAGTTTTCTACAGTCCAAAAAATCAATTTTCTGATGAAAAATGATGACCCGTGACCTGTCGAACTTTTTCCAGATGGTCAAAAATGGTAATTTTTTAAAGTTAAATTTTTGGACTGTAAATGACTATTGCATGTGAATTAGAACTCTTGGAACTAAAATAAGTGTGTTTAAAGTCATTTTAATGCCTGAAATAGGTCGAAATAGAAGCTTCTGAGTAGGAGAAAAAGTCCGTAAAAATTGAAATTTTGGTCACATTGAGGCTTTAAAAAGTAGTTACTCAACATGAGGCTCAATCCAAATGACATTTTGAATCAATTTTTCTACAATCCAAAAAATCAATTTTCTGATGAAAAACGATGACCCGTGACCTGTCGAACTTTTTCCAGATGGTCAAAAATGGTAATTTTTTAAAGTTAAATTTTTGGACTGTAAATGACTATTGCATGTGAATTAGAACTCTTGGAACTAAAATAAGTGTGTTTAGAGTCATTTTAATGCCTGAAATAGGTCGAAATAGAATCTTCTGAGTAGGAGAAAAAGTCTGTAAAAATTGAAATTTTGGTCACATTGAGGCTTTAAAAAGTAGTTATTCAACATGAGGCTCAATCCAAATGACATTTTGAATAAATTTTTCTACAGTCCAAAAAATCAATTTTCTGATGAAAAACGATGACCCGTGACCTGTCGAACTTTCTCCAGATGGTCAAAAATGGTAATTTCTTTAAGTTTAAGTTTTTTGACTGTAAATGACTATTGCATGTGAATTATCACTTTTGGAACTAAAATAGGTGTGTTTAGAGTCATTTTAATGCCTGAAATAGGTCGAAATAGAATCTTCTGAGTAGGAGAAAAAGTCTGTAAAAATTGAAATTTTGGTCACATTGAGGCTTTAAAAAGTAGTTATTCAACATGAGGCTCAATCCAAATGACATTTTGAATCAATTTTTCTACAGTCCAAAAAATCAATTTTCTGATGAAAAACGATGACTCGTGACCTGTCGAACTTTCTCCAGATGGTCAAAAATGGTAATTTCTTTAAGTTTAAGTTTTTTGACTGTAAATGACTATTGCATGTGAATTATCACTTTTGGAACTAAAATAGGTGTGTTTAGAGTCATTTTAATGCCTGAAATAGGTCGAAATAGAAGCTTCTGAGTAGGAGAAAAAGTCTGTAAAAATGGCAATTTTGGTCACATTGATGCTTTAAAAAGTAGGTATTCAACATGAGGCTCAATCCAAATGAGATTTTGAATAAATTTTTCTACAATCCCAAAAATCAATTTTCTGATGAAAAACGATGACCCGTGACCTGTCGAACTTTTTCCAGATAGTCAAAAATGGTAATTTTTTAAAGTTTAATTTTTGGACTGTAAATGACTACTGCATGTGAATTCGAACTCTTGGAACTAAAATAAGTGTGTTTAGAGTCATTTTAATGCCTGAAATAGGTCGAAATAGAAGCTTCTGAGTAGGAGAAAAAGTCTGTGAAAATTGAAATTTTGGTCACATTGAGGCTTTCAAAAGTAGTTATTCAACATGAGGCTCAATCCAAATGACATTTTGAATCAATTTTTTTACTGCCCAAAAAATCAATTTTCTGATGAAAAACGATGACCCGTGACCTGTCGAACTTTCTCCAGATGGTCAAAAATGGTAATTTCTTTAAGTTTAATTTTTGGACTGTAAATGACTATTGCATGTGAATTAGAACTCTTGGAACTAAAATAAGTGTGGTTAGAGTCATTTTAATGCCTGAAATAGGTCGAAATAGAGACTTCTGAGTAGGAGAAAAAGTCTGTAAAAATGGCAATTTTGGTCACATTGAGGCTCTCAAAAGTAGTTATTCAACATGAGTCTTAATCCAAATGACATTTTGAATCAATTTTTCTACAGTACAAAAAATCAATTTTCTGATGAAAAACGATGACCCGTGACCTGTCGAACTTTTTCCAGATGGTCAAAAATTGTATTTTTTTGAAGTTTAATTTTTTACTGTAAATGACTATTGCATGTGAATTAGAACTCTTGGAACTAAAATAAGTGTGTTTAGAGTCATTTTAATGCCTGGAATAGGTCGAAATAGAGGCTTCTGAGTAGGAGAAAAAGTCTGTAAAAATGGCAATTTTGGTCACATTGAGGCTTTAAAAAGTGGTTATCCAACATGAGGCTCAATCAAAATGACATTTTGAATCAATTTTTCTACAGTCCAAAAAATCAATTTTCTGATGAAAAACGATGACCCGTGACCTGTCGAACTTTCTCCAGATGGTCAAAAATGGTAATTTCTTTAAGTTTAAGTTTTTTGACTGTAAATGACTATTGCATGTGAATTATCACTTTTGGAACTAAAATAGGTGTGTTTAGAGTCATTTTAATGCCTGAAATAGGTCGAAATAGAAGCTTCTGAGTAGGAGAAAATGTCTCTAAAAATGGCAATTTTGGTCACATTGAGGCTTTAAAAAGTAGTTATTCAACATGAGGCTCAATCAAAATTACATTTTGAATCAATTTTTCTACAATCCAAAAAATCAATTTTCTGATGAAAAACGATGACCCGTGACCTGTCGAACTTTTTCCAGATGGTCAAAAATGGTAATTTTTTAAAGTTAAATTTTTGGACTGTAAATGACTATTGCATGTGAATTAGAACTCTTGGAACTAAAATAAGTGTGTTTAGAGTCATTTTAATGCCTGAAATAGGTCGAAATAGAATCTTCTGAGTAGGAGAAAAAGTCTGTAAAAATTGAAATTTTGGTCACATTGAGGCTTTAAAAAGTAGTTATTCAACATGAGGCTCAATCCAAATGACATTTTGAATAAATTTTTCTACAGTCCAAAAAATCAATTTTCTGATGAAAAACGATGACCCGTGACCTGTCGAACTTTCTCCAGATGGTCAAAAATGGTAATTTCTTTAAGTTTAAGTTTTTTGACTGTAAATGACTATTGCATGTGAATTATCACTTTTGGAACTAAAATAGGTGTGTTTAGAGTCATTTTAATGCCTGAAATAGGTCGAAATAGAATCTTCTGAGTAGGAGAAAAAGTCTGTAAAAATTGAAATTTTGGTCACATTGAGGCTTTAAAAAGTAGTTATTCAACATGAGGCTCAATCCAAATGACATTTTGAATCAATTTTTCTACAGTCCAAAAAATCAATTTTCTGATGAAAAACGATGACTCGTGACCTGTCGAACTTTCTCCAGATGGTCAAAAATGGTAATTTCTTTAAGTTTAAGTTTTTTGACTGTAAATGACTATTGCATGTGAATTATCACTTTTGGAACTAAAATAGGTGTGTTTAGAGTCATTTTAATGCCTGAAATAGGTCGAAATAGAAGCTTCTGAGTAGGAGAAAAAGTCTGTAAAAATGGCAATTTTGGTCACATTGATGCTTTAAAAAGTAGGTATTCAACATGAGGCTCAATCCAAATGAGATTTTGAATAAATTTTTCTACAATCCCAAAAATCAATTTTCTGATGAAAAACGATGACCCGTGACCTGTCGAACTTTTTCCAGATAGTCAAAAATGGTAATTTTTTAAAGTTTAATTTTTGGACTGTAAATGACTACTGCATGTGAATTCGAACTCTTGGAACTAA
Source organism: Triturus cristatus (assembly GCF_964204655.1). Taxonomy (NCBI): domain Eukaryota; kingdom Metazoa; phylum Chordata; class Amphibia; order Caudata; family Salamandridae; genus Triturus; species Triturus cristatus. Next base: position 837,275,423 of record NC_140594.1, read on the forward strand.
AATAAGTGTGTTTAGAGTCATTTTAATGCCTGAAATAGGTCGAAATAGAAGCTTCTGAGTAGGAGAAAAAGTCTGTGAAAATTGAAATTTTGGTCACATTGAGGCTTTCAAAAGTAGTTATTCAACATGAGGCTCAATCCAAATGACATTTTGAATCAATTTTTTTACTGCCCAAAAAATCAATTTTCTGATGAAAAACGATGACCCGTGACCTGTCGAACTTTCTCCAGATGGTCAAAAATGGTAATTTCTTTAAGTTTAATTTTTGGACTGTAAATGACTATTGCATGTGAATTAGAACTCTTGGAACTAAAATAAGTGTGGTTAGAGTCATTTTAATGCCTGAAATAGGTCGAAATAGAGACTTCTGAGTAGGAGAAAAAGTCTGTAAAAATGGCAATTTTGGTCACATTGAGGCTCTCAAAAGTAGTTATTCAACATGAGTCTTAATCCAAATGACATTTTGAATCAATTTTTCTACAGTACAAAAAATCAATTTTCTGATGAAAAACGATGACCCGTGACCTGTCGAACTTTTTCCAGATGGTCAAAAATTGTATTTTTTTGAAGTTTAATTTTTTACTGTAAATGACTATTGCATGTGAATTAGAACTCTTGGAACTAAAATAAGTGTGTTTAGAGTCATTTTAATGCCTGGAATAGGTCGAAATAGAGGCTTCTGAGTAGGAGAAAAAGTCTGTAAAAATGGCAATTTTGGTCACATTGAGGCTTTAAAAAGTGGTTATCCAACATGAGGCTCAATCAAAATGACATTTTGAATCAATTTTTCTACAGTCCAAAAAATCAATTTTCTGATGAAAAACGATGACCCGTGACCTGTCGAACTTTCTCCAGATGGTCAAAAATGGTAATTTCTTTAAGTTTAAGTTTTTTGACTGTAAATGACTATTGCATGTGAATTATCACTTTTGGAACTAAAATAGGTGTGTTTAGAGTCATTTTAATGCCTGAAATAGGTCGAAATAGAAGCTTCTGAGTAGGAGAAAATGTCTCTAAAAATGGCAATTTTGGTCACATTGAGGCTTTAAAAAGTAGTTATTCAACATGAGGCTCAATCAAAATTACATTTTGAATCAAGTTTTCTACAGTCCAAAAAATCAATTTTCTGATGAAAAATGTTGACCCGTGACCTGTCGAACTTTTTCCAGATGGTCAAAAATGGTAATTTTTTAAAGTTAAATTTTTGGACTGTAAATGACTATTGCATGTGAATTAGAACTCTTGGAACTAAGTGTGTTTAGAGTCATTTTAATGCCTGAAATAGGTCGAAATAGAAGCTTCTGAGTAGGAGAAAAAGTCTGTAAAAATTGAAATTTTGGTCACATTGAGGCTTTAAAAAGTAGTTATTCAACATGAGGCTCAATCCAAATGACATTTTGAATCAATTTTTCTACAGTCCAAAAAATCAATTTTCTGATGAAAAACGATGACCCGTGACCTGTCGAACTTTCTCCAGATGGTCAAAAATGGTAATTTCTTTAAGATTAAGTTTTTTGACTGTAAATGACTATTGCATGTGAATTATCACTTTTGGAACTAAAATAGGTGTGTTTAGAGTCATTTTAATGCCTGAAATAGGTCGAAATAGAAGCTTCTGAGTAGGAGAAAATGTCTCTAAAAATGGCAATTTTGGTCACATTGAGGCTTTAAAAAGTAGTTATTCAACATGAGGCTCAATCAAAATGACATTTTGAATCAAGTTTTCTACAGTCCAAAAAATCAATTTTCTGATGAAAAATGATGACCCGTGACCTGTCGAACTTTTTCCAGATGGTCAAAAATGGTAATTTTTTAAAGTTAAATTTTTGGACTGTAAATGACTATTGCATGTGAATTAGAACTCTTGGAACTAAAATAAGTGTGTTTAAAGTCATTTTAATGCCTGAACTTGGTCGAAATAGAAGCTTCTGAGTAGGAGAAAAAGTCCGTAAAAATTGAAATTTTGGTCACATTGAGGCTTTAAAAAGTAGTTACTCAACATGAGGCTCAATCCAAATGACATTTTGAATCAATTTTTCTACAATCCAAAAAATCAATTTTCTGATGAAAAACGATGACCCGTGACCTGTCAAACTTTTTCCAGATGGTCAAAAATGGTAATTTTTTAAAGTTTAAGTCTTTGGACTGTAAATGACTATTGCATGTGAATTAGAACTCTTGGAACTAAAATACGTGTGTTTAGAGTCATTTTAATTCCTGAAATAGGTCGAAATAGAGGCTTCTGAGTAGGAGAAAAAGTCTGTAAAAATGGCAATTTTGGTCACATTGAGGCTTTAAAAAGTAGGTATTCAACATGAGGCTCAATCCAAATGAGATTTTGAATCAATTTTTCTACAATCCAAAAAATCAATTTTCTGATGAAAAACGATGACCCGTGACCTGTCGAACTTTTTCCAGATGGTCAAAAATGGTAATTTTTTAAAGTTTAATTTTTGGACTGTAAATGACTACTGCATGTGAATTCGAACTCTTGGAACTAAAATAAGTGTGTTTAGAGTCATTTTAATGCCTGAAATAGGTCGAAATAGAAGCTTCTGAGTAGGAGAAAAAGTCTGTGAAAATTGAAATTTTGGTCACATTGAGGCTTTCAAAAGTAGTTATTCAACATGAGGCTCAATCCACATGACATTTTGAATCAATTTTTTTACTGCCCAAAAAATCAATTTTCTGATGAAAAACGATGACCCGTGACCTGTCGAACTTTCTCCAGATGGTCAAAAATGGTAATTTTTTAAAGATTAATTTTTGGACTGTAAATGACTATTGCATGTGAATTAGAACTCTTGGAACTAAGTGTGTTTAGAGTCATTTAAAAGCCTGAAATAGGTCGAAATAGAAGCTTCTGAGTAGGAGAAAAAGTCTGTAAAAATTGAAATTTTGGTCACATTGAGGCTTTAAAAAGTAGTTATTCAACATGAGGCTCAATCCAAATGACATTTTGAATAAATTTTTCTACAGTCCAAAAAATCAATTTTCTGATGAAAAACGATGACCCGTGACCTGTCGAACTTTCTCCAGATGGTCAAAAATGGTAATTTCTTTAAGTTTAAGTTTTTTTACTGTAAATGACTATTGCATGTGAATTATCACTTTTGGAACTAAAATAGGTGTGTTTAGAGTCATTTTAATGCCTGAAATAGGTGGAAATAGAAGCTTCTGAGTAGGAGAAAATGTCTCTAAAAATGGCAATTTTGGTCACATTGAGGCTTTAAAAAGTAGTTATTCAACATGAGGCTCAATCCAAATGACATTTTGAATCAATTTTTCTACAATCCAAAAAATCAATTTTCTGATGAAAAACGATGACCCGTGACCTGTCGAACTTTCTCCAGATGGTCAAAAATGGTAATTTCTTTAAGTTTAATTTTTCGACTGTAAATGACTATTGCATGTGAATTAGAACTCTTGGACCTAAAATAAGTGTGTTTATAGTCATTTTAATGCCTGAAATAGGTCAAAATAGAAGATTCTGAGTAGGAGAAAAAGTCTGTAAAAATAGCAATTTTGGTCACATTGAGGCTTTAAAAAGTAGGTATTCAACATGAGGCTCAATCCAAATGACATTTTGAATCAATTTTTCTACAATCCAAAAAATCAATTTTCTGATGAATATCGATGACCCGTGACCTGTCGAACTTTTTGCAGATGGTCAAAAATGGTAATTTTTTAAAGTTTAATTTTTGGACTGTAAATGACTATTGCATGTGAATTAGAACTCTTGGAACTAAAATAAGTGTGGTTAGAGTCATTTTAATGCCTGAAATAGGTCGAAATAGAGGCTTCTGAGTAGGAGAAAAAGTCTGTAAAAATGGCAATTTTGGTCACATTGAGGCTCTCAAAAGTAGTTATTCAACATGAGTCTTAATCCAAATGACACTTTGAATCAATTTTTCTACAGTACAAAAAATCAATTTTCTGATGAAAAACGATGACCCGTGACCTGTCGAACTTTTTCCAGATGGTCAAAAATTGTATTTTTTTGAAGTTTAATTTTTTACTGTAAATGACTATTGCATGTGAATTAGAACTCTTGGAACTAAAATAAGTGTGTTTAGAGTCATTTTAATGCCTGGAATAGGTCGAAATAGAGGCTTCTGAGTAGGAGAAAAAGTCTGTAAAAATGGCAATTTTGGTCACATTGAGGCTTTAAAAAGTGGTTATCCAACATGAGGATCAATCAAAATGACATTTTGAATCAATTTTTCTACAGTCCAAAAAATCAATTTTCTGATGAAAAACGATGACCCGTGACCTGTCGAACTTTCTCCAGATGGTCAAAAATGGTAATTTTTTAAAGATTAATTTTTAGACTGTAAATGACTATTGCATGTGAATTAGAACTCTTGGAACTAAGTATGTTTAGAGTCATTTAAATGCCTGAAATAGGTGGAAATAGAAGCTTCTGAGTAGGAGAAAATGTCTCTAAAAATGGCAATTTTGGTCACATTGAGGCTTTAAAAAGTAGTTATTCAACATGAGGCTCAATCCAAATGACATTTTGAATAAATTTTTCTACAGTCCAAAAAATCAATTTTCTGATGAAAAACGATGACCCGTGACCTGTCGAACTTTCTCCAGATGGTCAAAAATGGTAATTTCTTTAAGTTTAATTTTTCGACTGTAAATGACTATTGCATGTGAATTAGAACTCTTGGACCTAAAATAAGTGTGTTTATAGTCATTTTAATGCCTGAAATAGGTCAAAATAGAAGCTTCTGAGTAGGAGAAAAAGTCTGTAAAAATGGCAATTTTGGTCACATTGAGGCTTTAAAAAGTAGGTATTCAACATGAGGCTCAATCCAAATGACATTTTGAATCAATTTTTCTACAATCCAAAAAATCAATTTTCTGATGAAAATCGATGACCCGTGACCTGTCGAACTTTTTGCAGATGGTCAAAAATGGTAATTTTTTAAAGTTTAATTTTTGGACTGTAAATGACTATTGCATGTGAATTAGAACTCTTGGAACTAAAATAAGTGTGGTTAGAGTCATTTTAATGCCTGAAATAGGTCGAAATAGAGGCTTCTGAGTAGGAGAAAAAGTCTGTAAAAATGGCAATTTTGGTCACATTGAGGCTCTCAAAAGTAGTTATTCAACATGAGTCTTAATCCAAATGACATTTTGAATCAATTTTTCTACAGTACAAAAAATCAATTTTCTGATGAAAAACGATGACCCGTGACCTGTCGAACTTTTTCCAGATGGTCAAAAATTGTATTTTTTTGAAGTTTAATTTTTTACTGTAAATGACTATTGCATGTGAATTAGAACTCTTGGAACTAAAATAAGTGTGTTTAGAGTCATTTTAATGCCTGCAATAGGTCGAAATAGAGGCTTCTGAGTAGGAGAAAAAGTCTGTAAAAATGGCAATTTTGGTCACATTGAGGCTTTAAAAAGTGGTTATCCAACATGAGGATCAATCAAAATGACATTTTGAATCAATTTTTCTACAGTCCAAAAAATCAATTTTCTGATGAAAAACGATGACCCGTGACCTGTCGAACTTTTTCCAGATGGTCAAAAATGGTAATTTTTTAAAGTTAAATTTTTGGACTGTAAATGACTATTGCATGTGAATTAGAACTCTTGGAACTAAAATAAGTGTGTTTAGAGTCATTTTAATGCCTGAAATAGGTCGAAATAGAATCTTCTGAGTAGGAGAAAAAGTCTGTAAAAATTGAAATTTTGGTCACATTGAGGCTTTAAAAAGTAGTTATTCAACATGAGGCTCAATCCAAATGACATTTTGAATACATTTTTCTACAGTCCAAAAAATCAATTTTCTGATGAAAAACGATGACCCGTGACCTGTCGAACTTTCTCCAGATGGTCAAAAATGGTAATTTCTTTAAGTTTAAGTTTTTTGACTGTAAATGACTATTGCATGTGAATTATCACTTTTGGAACTAAAATAGGTGTGTTTAGAGTCATTTTAATGCCTGAAATAGGTCGAAATAGAATCTTCTGAGTAGGAGAAAAAGTCTGTAAAAATTGAAATTTTGGTCACATTGAGGCTTTAAAAAGTAGTTATTCAACATGAGGCTCAATCCAAATGACATTTTGAATCAATTTTTCTACAGTCCAAAAAATCAATTTTCTGATGAAAAACGATGACTCGTGACCTGTCGAACTTTCTCCAGATGGTCAAAAATGGTAATTTCTTTAAGTTTAAGTTTTTTGACTGTAAATGACTATTGCATGTGAATTATCACTTTTGGAACTAAAATAGGTGTGTTTAGAGTCATTTTAATGCCTGAAATAGGTCGAAATAGAAGCTTCTGAGTAGGAGAAAATGTCTCTAAAAATGGCAATTTTGGTCACATTGAGGCTTTAAAAAGTAGTTATTCAACATGAGGCTCAATCAAAATGACATTTTGAATCAAGTTTTCTACAGTCCAAAAAATCAATTTTCTGATGAAAAACGATGACCCGTGACCTGTCAAACTTTTTCCAGATGGTCAAAAATGGTAAGTTTTTTAAAGTTTAAGTCTTTGGACTGTAAATGACTATTGCATGTGAATTAGAACTCTTGGAACTAAAATACGTGTGTTTAGAGTCATTTTAATTCCTGAAATAGGTCGAAATAGAAGCTTCTGAGTAGGAGAAAAAGTCTGTAAAAATGGCAATTTTGGTCACATTGAGGCTTTAAAAAGTAGGTATTCAACATGAGGCTCAATCCAAATGAGATTTTGAATCAATTTTTCTACAATCCCAAAAATCAATTTTCTGATGAAAAACGATGACCTGTCGAACTTTTTCCAGATGGTCAAAAATTGTATTTTTTTGAAGTTTAATTTTTTACTGTAAATGACTATTGCATGTGAATTAGAACTCTTGGAACTAAAATAAGTGTGTTTAGAGTCATTTTAATGCCTGGAATAGGTCGAAATAGAAGCTTCTGAGTAGGAGAAAAAGTCTGTGAAAATTGAAATTTTGGTCACATTGAGGCTTTAAAAAGTAGTTCTTCAACATGAGGCTCAATCCAAATGACATTGTGAATCAATTTTTCTACAATCCAAAAAATCAATTTTCTGATGAAAAACGATGACCCGTGACCTGTCGAACTTTCTCCAGATGGTCAAAAATGGTAATTTCTTTAAGTTTAATTTTTGGACTGTAAATGACTATTGCATGTGAATTAGAACTCTTGGACCTAAAATAAGTGTGTTTATAGTCATTTTAATGCCTGAAATAGGTCAAAATAGAAGCTTCTGAGTAGGAGAAAAAGTATATAAAAATGGCAATTTTGGTCACATTGAGGCTTTAAAAAGTAGGTATTCAACATGAGGCTCAATCCAAATGACATTTTGAATCAATTTTTCTACAATCCAAAAAATCAATTTTCTGATGAAAATCGATGACCCGTGACCTGTCGAACTTTTTGCAGATGGTCAAAAATGGTAATTTTTTAAAGTTTAATTTTTGGACTGTAAATGACTATTGCATGTGAATTAGAACTCTTGGAACTAAAATAAGTGTGGTTAGAGTCATTTTAATGCCTGAAATAGGTCGAAATAGAGGCTTCTGAGTAGGAGAAAAAGTCTGTAAAAATGGCAATTTTGGTCACATTGAGGCTCTCAAAAGTAGTTATTCAACATGAGTCTTAATCCAAATGACATTTTGAATCAATTTTTCTACAGTACAAAAAATCAATTTTCTGATGAAAAACGATGACCCGTGACCTGTCGAACTTTTTCCAGATGGTCAAAAATTGTATTTTTTTGAAGTTTAATTTTTTACTGTAAATGACTATTGCATGTGAATTAGAACTCTTGGAACTAAAATAAGTGTGTTTAGAGTCATTTTAATGCCTGGAATAGGTCGAAATAGAGGCTTCTGAGTAGGAGAAAAAGTCTGTAAAAATGGCAATTTTGGTCACATTGAGGCTTTAAAAAGTGGTTATCCAACATGAGGCTCAATCAAAATGACATTTTGAATCAATTTTTCTACAGTCCAAAAAATCAATTTTCTGATGAAAAACGATGACCCGTGACCTGTCGAACTTTTTCCAGATGGTCAAAAATGGTAATTTTTTAAAGTTAAATTTTTGGACTGTAAATGACTATTTCATGTGAATTAGAACTCTTGGAACTGAAATAAGTGTGTTTAGAGTCATTTTAATGCCTGAAATAGGTCGAAATAGAATCTTCTGAGTAGGAGAAAAAGTCTGTAAAAATTGAAATTTTGGTCACATTGAGGCTTTAAAAAGTAGTTATTCAACATGAGGCTCAATCCAAATGACATTTTGAATCAATTTTTCTACAGTCCAAAAAATCAATTTTCTGATGAAAAACGATGACCCGTGACCTGTCGAACTTTCTCCAGATGGTCAAAAATGGTAATTTCTTTAAGTTTAAGTTTTTTGACTGTAAATGACTATTGCATGTGAATTATCACTTTTGGAACTAAAATAGGTGTGTTTAGAGTCATTTTAATGCCTGAAATAGGTCGAAATAGAAGCTTCTGAGTAGGAGAAAATGTCTCTAAAAATGGCAATTTTGGTCACATTGAGGCTTTAAAAAGTAGTTATTCAACATGAGGCTCAATCAAAATGACATTTTGAATCAAGTTTTCTACAGTCCAAAAAATCAATTTTCTGATGAAAAATGATGACCCGTGACCTGTCGAACTTTTTCCAGATGGTCAAAAATGGTAATTTTTTAAAGTTAAATTTTTGGACTGTAAATGACTATTGCATGTGAATTAGAAGTCTTGGAACTACGTGTGTTTAGAGTCATTTTAATGCCTGAAATAGGTCGAAATAGAAGCTTCTGAGTAGGAGAAAAAGTCTGTAAGAATTGAAATTTTGGTCACATTGAGGCTTTAAAAAGTAGTTATTCAACATGAGGCTCAATCCAAATGACATTTTGAATCAATTTTTCTACAGTCCAAAAAATCAATTTTCTGATGAAAAACGATGACCCGTGACCTGTCGAACTTTCTCCAGATGGTCAAAAATGGTAATTTCTTTAAGTTTAAGTTTTTTGACTGTAAATGACTATTGCATGTGAATTATCACTTTTGGAACTAAAATAGGTGTGTTTAGAGTCATTTTAATGCCTGAAATAGGTGGAAATAGAAGCTTCTGAGTAGGAGAAAATGTCTCTAAAAATGGCAATTTTGGTCACATTGAGGCTTTAAAAAGTAGTTATTCAACATGAGGCTCAATCCAAATGACATTTTGAATCAATTTTTCTACAATCCAAAAAATCAATTTTCTGATGAAAAACGATGACCCGTGACCTGTCGAACTTTCTCCAGATGGTCAAAAATGGTAATTTCTTTAAGTTTAAGTTTTTTGACTGTAAATGACTATTGCATGTGAATTATCACTTTTGGAACTAAAATAGGTGTGTTTAGAGTCATTTTAATGCCTGAAATAGGTCGAAATAGAAGCTTCTGAGTAGGAGAAAATGTCTCTAAAAATGGCAATTTTGGTCACATTGAGGCTTTAAAAAGTAGTTATTCAACATGAGGCTCAATCAAAATGACATTTTGAATCAAGTTTTCTACAGTCCAAAAAATCAATTTTCTGATGAAAAATGATGACCCGTGACCTGTCGAACTTTTTCCAGATGGTCAAAAATGGTAATTTTTTAAAGTTACATTTTTGGACTGTAAATGACTATTGCATGTGAATTAGAACTCTTGGAACTAAGTGTGTTTAGAGTCATTTTAATGCCTGAAATAGGTCGAAATAGAAGCTTCTGAGTAGGAGAAAAAGTCTGTAAAAATTGAAATTTTGGTCACATTGAGGCTTTAAAAAGTAGGTATTCAACATGAGGCTCAATCCAAATGACATTTTGAATCAATTTTTCTACAGTCCAAAAAATCAATTTTCTGATGAAAAACGATGACCCGTGACCTGTCGAACTTTCTCCAGATGGTCAAAAATGGTAATTTCTTTAAGTTTAAGTTTTTTGACTGTAAATGACTATTGCATGTGAATTATCACTTTTGGAACTAAAATAGGTGTGTTTAGAGTCATTTTAATGCCTGAAATAGGTCGAAATAGAAGCTTCTGAGTAGGAGAAAATGTCTCTAAAAATGGCAATTTTGGTCACATTGAGGCTTTAAAAAGTAGTTATTCAACATGAGGCTCAATCAAAATGACATTTTGAATCAAGTTTTCTACAGTCCAAAAAATCAATTTTCTGATGAAAAATGATGACCCGTGACCTGTCGAACTTTTTCCAGATGGTCAAAAATGGTAATTTTTTAAAGTTAAATTTTTGGACTGTAAATGACTATTGCATGTGAATTAGAACTCTTGGAACTAAAATAAGTGTGTTTAAAGTCATTTTAATGCCTGAAATAGGTCGAAATAGAAGCTTCTGAGTAGGAGAAAAAGTCCGTAAAAATTGAAATTTTGGTCACATTGAGGCTTTAAAAAGTAGTTACTCAACATGAGGCTCAATCCAAATGACATTTTGAATCAATTTTTCTACAATCCAAAAAATCAATTTTCTGATGAAAAACGATGACCCGTGACCTGTCGAACTTTTTCCAGATGGTCAAAAATGGTAATTTTTTAAAGTTAAATTTTTGGACTGTAAATGACTATTGCATGTGAATTAGAACTCTTGGAACTAAAATAAGTGTGTTTAGAGTCATTTTAATGCCTGAAATAGGTCGAAATAGAATCTTCTGAGTAGGAGAAAAAGTCTGTAAAAATTGAAATTTTGGTCACATTGAGGCTTTAAAAAGTAGTTATTCAACATGAGGCTCAATCCAAATGACATTTTGAATAAATTTTTCTACAGTCCAAAAAATCAATTTTCTGATGAAAAACGATGACTCGTGACCTGTCGAACTTTCTCCAGATGGTCAAAAATGGTAATTTCTTTAAGTTTAAGTTTTTTGACTGTAAATGACTATTGCATGTGAATTATCACTTTTGGAACTAAAATAGGTGTGTTTAGAGTCATTTTAATGCCTGAAATAGGTGGAAATAGAAGCTTCTGAGTAGGAGAAAATGTCTCTAAAAATGGCAATTTTGGTCACATTGAGGCTTTAAAAAGTAGTTATTCAACATGAGGCTCAATCCAAATGACATTTTGAATCAATTTTTCTACAATCCAAAAAATCAATTTTCTGATGAAAAACGATGACCCGTGACCTGTCAAACTTTTTCCAGATGGTCAAAAATGGTAATTTTTTAAAGTTTAAGTCTTTGGACTGTAAATGACTATTGCATGTGAATTAGAACTCTTGGAACTAAAATACGTGTGTTTAGAGTCATTTTAATTCCTGAAATAGGTCGAAATAGAAGCTTCTGAGTAGGAGAAAAAGTCTGTAAAAATGGCAATTTTGGTCACATTGAGGCTTTAAAAAGTAGGTATTCAACATGAGGCTCAATCAAAATGAGATTTTGAATCAATTTTTCTACAATCCCAAAAATCAATTTTCTGATGAAAAACGATGACTCGTGACCTGTCGAACTTTTTCCAGATAGTCAAAAATGGTAATTTTTTAAAGTTAAATTTTTGGACTGTAAATGACTACTGCATGTGAATTCGAACTCTTGGAACTAAAATAAGTGTGTTTAGAGTCATTTTAATGCCTGAAATAGGTCGAAATAGAAGCTTCTGAGAAGGAGAAAAAGTCTGTGAAAATTGAAATTTTGGTCACATTGAGGCTTTCAAAAGTAGTTATTCAACATGAGGCTCAATCCAAATGACATTTTGAATCAATTTTTTTACTGCCCAAAAAATCAATTTTCTGATGAAAAACGATGACCCGTGACCTGTCGAACTTTCTCCAGATGGTCAAAAATGGTAATTTTTTAAAGATTAATTTTTGGACTGTAAATGACTATTGCATGTGAATTAGAACTCTTGGAACTAAGTGTGTTTGGAGTCATTTAAATGCCTGAAATAGGTCGAAATAGAAGCTTCTGAGTAGGAGAAAAAGTCTGTAAAAATTGAAATTTTGGTCACATTGAGGCTTTAAAAAGTAGTTATTCAACATGAGGCTCAATCCAAATGACATTTTGAATCAATTTTTCTACAGTCCAAAAAATCAATTTTCTGATGAAAAACGATGACCCGTGACCTGTCGAACTTTTTCCAGATGGTCAAAAATGGTAATTTTTTAAAGTTACATTTTTGGACTGTAAATGACTATTGCATGTGAATTAGAACTCTTGGAACTAAAATAAGTGTGTTTAGAGTCATTTTAATGCCTGAAATAGGTCGAAATAGAAGCTTCTGAGTAGGAGAAAAAGTCTGTAAAAATTGAAATTTTGGTCACATTGAGGCTTTAAAAAGTAGTTCTTCAACATGAGGCTCAATCCAAATGACATTGTGAATCAATTTTTCTACAATCCAACAAATCAATTTTCTGATGAAAAACGATGACCCGTGACCTGTCGAACTTTCTCCAGATGGTCAAAAATGGTAATTTCTTTAAGTTTAATTTTTGGACTGTAAATGACTATTGCATGTGAATTAGAACTCTTGGACCTAAAATAAGTGTGTTTATAGTCATTTTAATGCCTGAAATAGGTCAAAATAGAAGCTTCTGAGTAGGAGAAAAAGTATGTAAAAATGGCAATTTTGGTCACATTGAGGCTTTAAAAAGTAGGTATTCAACATGAGGCTCAATCCAAATGACATTTTGAATCAATTTTTCTACAATCCAAAAAATCAATTTTCTGATGAAAATCGATGACCCGTGACCTGTCGAACTTTTTGCAGATGGTCAAAAATGGTAATTTTTTAAAGTTTAATTTTTGGACTGTAAATGACTATTGCATGTGAATTAGAACTCTTGGAACTAAAATAAGTGTGGTTAGAGTCATTTTAATGCCTGAAATAGGTCGAAATAGAGGCTTCTGAGTAGGAGAAAAAGTCTGTAAAAATGGCAATTTTGGTCACATTGAGGCTCTCAAAAGTAGTTATTCAACATGAGTCTTAATCCAAATGACATTTTGAATCAATTTTTCTACAGTACAAAAAATCAATTTTCTGATGAAAAACGATGACCCGTGACCTGTCGAACTTTTTCCAGATGGTCAAAAATTGTATTTTTTTGAAGTTTAATTTTTTACTGTAAATGACTATTGCATGTGAATTAGAACTCTTGGAACTAAAATAAGTGTGTTTAGAGTCATTTTAATGCCTGGAATAGGTCGAAATAGAGGCTTCTGAGTAGGAGAAAAAGTCTGTAAAAATGGCAATTTTGGTCACATTGAGGCTTTAAAAAGTGGTTATCCAACATGAGGCTCAATCAAAATGACATTTTGAATCAATTTTTCTACAGTCCAAAAAATCAATTTTCTGATGAAAAACGATGACCCGTGACCTGTCGAACTTTTTCCAGATGGTCAAAAATGGTAATTTTTTAAAGTTAAATTTTTGGACTGTAAATGACTATTTCATGTGAATTAGAACTCTTGGAACTGAAATAAGTGTGTTTAGAGTCATTTTAATGCCTGAAATAGGTCGAAATAGAATCTTCTGAGTAGGAGAAAAAGTCTGTAACAATTGAAATTTTGGTCACATTGAGGCTTTAAAAAGTAGTTATTCAACATGAGGCTCAATCCAAATGACATTTTGAATCAATTTTTCTACAGTCCAAAAAATCAATTTTCTGATGAAAAACGATGACCCGTGACGTGTCGAACTTTCTCCAGATGGTCAAAAATGGTAATTTCTTTAAGTTTAAGTTTTTTGACTGTAAATGACTATTGCATGTGAATTATCACTTTTGGAACTAAAATAGGTGTGTTTAGAGTCATTTTAATGCCTGAAATAGGTCGAAATAGAAGCTTCTGAGTAGGAGAAAATGTCTCTAAAAATGGCAATTTTGGTCACATTGAGGCTTTAAAAAGTAGTTATTCAACATGAGGCTCAATCAAAATGACATTTTGAATCAAGTTTTCTACAGTCCAAAAAATCAATTTTCTGATGAAAAATGATGACCCGTGACCTGTCGAACTTTTTCCAGATGGTCAAAAATGGTAATTTTTTAAAGTTAAATTTTTGGACTGTAAATGACTATTGCATGTGAATTAGAACTCTTGGAACTAAGTGTGTTTAGAGTCATTTTAATGCCTGAAATAGGTCGAAATAGAAGCTTCTGAGTAGGAGAAAAAGTCTGTAAAAATTGAAATTTTGGTCACATTGAGGCTTTAAAAAGTAGTTATTCAACATGAGGCTCAATCCAAATGACATTTTGAATCAATTTTTCTACAGTCCAAAAAATCAATTTTCTGATGAAAAACGATGACCCGTGACCTGTCGAACTTTCTCCAGATGGTCAAAAATGGTAATTTCTTTAAGTTTAAGTTTTTTGACTGTAAATGACTATTGCATGTGAATTATCACTTTTGGAACTAAAATAGGTGTGTTTAGAGTCATTTTAATGCCTGAAATAGGTCGAAATAGAAGCTTCTGAGTAGGAGAAAATGTCTCTAAAAATGGCAATTTTGGTCACATTGAGGCTTTAAAAAGTAGTTATTCAACATGAGGCTCAATCAAAATGACATTTTGAATCAAGTTTTCTACAGTCCAAAAAATCAATTTTCTGATGAAAAATGATGACCCGTGACCTGTCGAACTTTTTCCAGATGGTCAAAAATGGTAATTTTTTAAAGTTAAATTTTTGGACTGTAAATGACTATTGCATGTGAATTAGAACTCTTGGAACTAAAATAAGTGTGTTTAAAGTCATTTTAATGCCTGAAATAGGTCGAAATAGAAGCTTCTGAGTAGGAGAAAAAGTCCGTAAAAATTGAAATTTTGGTCACATTGAGGCTTTAAAAAGTAGTTACTCAACATGAGGCTCAATCCAAATGACATTTTGAATCAATTTTTCTACAATCCAAAAAATCAATTTTCTGATGAAAAACGATGACCCGTGACCTGTCAAACTTTTTCCAGATGGTCAAAAATGGTAATTTTTTAAAGTTTAAGTCTTTGGACTGTAAATGACTATTGCATGTGAATTAGAACTCTTGGAACTAAAATACGTGTGTTTAGAGTCATTTTAATTCCTGAAATAGGTCGAAATAGAGGCTTCTGAGTAGGAGAAAAAGTCTGTAAAAATGGCAATTTTGGTCACATTGAGGCTTTAAAAAGTAGGTATTCAACATGAGGCTCAATCCAAATGAGATTTTGAATCAATTTTTCTACAATCCAAAAAATCAATTTTCTGATGAAAAACGATGACCCGTGACCTGTCGAACTTTTTCCAGATGGTCAAAAATGGTAATTTTTTAAAGTTTAATTTTTGGACTGTAAATGACTACTGCATGTGAATTCGAACTCTTGGAACTAAAATAAGTGTGTTTAGAGTCATTTTAATGCCTGAAATAGGTCGAAATAGAAGCTTCTGAGTAGGAGAAAAAGTCTGTGAAAATTGAAATTTTGGTCACATTGAGGCTTTCAAAAGTAGTTATTCAACATGAGGCTCAATCCAAATGACATTTTGAATCAATTTTTTTACTGCCCAAAAAATCAATTTTCTGATGAAAAACGATGACCCGTGACCTGTCGAACTTTCTCCAGATGGTCAAAAATGGTAATTTTTTAAAGATTAATTTTTGGACTGTAAATGACTATTGCATGTGAATTAGAACTCTTGGAACTAAGTGTGTTTGGAGTCATTTAAATGCCTGAAATAGGTCGAAATAGAAGCTTCTGAGTAGGAGAAAAAGTCTGTAAAAATTGAAATTTTGGTCACATTGAGGCTTTAAAAAGTAGTTATTCAACATGAGGCTCAATCCAAATGACATTTTGAATCAATTTTTCTACAGTCCAAAAAATCAATTTTCTGATGAAAAACGATGACCCGTGACCTGTCGAACTTTTTCCAGATGGTCAAAAATGGTAATTTTTTAAAGTTACATTTTTGGACTGTAAATGACTATTGCATGTGAATTAGAACTCTTGGAACTAAAATAAGTGTGTTTAGAGTCATTTTAATGCCTGAAATAGGTCGAAATAGAAGCTTCTGAGTAGGAGAAAAAGTCTGTAAAAATTGAAATTTTGGTCACATTGAGGCTTTAAAAAGTAGTTCTTCAACATGAGGCTCAATCCAAATGACATTGTGAATCAATTTTTCTACAATCCAACAAATCAATTTTCTGATGAAAAACGATGACCCGTGACCTGTCGAACTTTCTCCAGATGGTCAAAAATGGTAATTTCTTTAAGTTTAATTTTTGGACTGTAAATGACTATTGCATGTGAATTAGAACTCTTGGACCTAAAATAAGTGTGTTTATAGTCATTTTAATGCCTGAAATAGGTCAAAATAGAAGCTTCTGAGTAGGAGAAAAAGTATGTAAAAATGGCAATTTTGGTCACATTGAGGCTTTAAAAAGTAGGTATTCAACATGAGGCTCAATCCAAATGACATTTTGAATCAATTTTTCTACAATCCAAAAAATCAATTTTCTGATGAAAATCGATGACCCGTGACCTGTCGAACTTTTTGCAGATGGTCAAAAATGGTAATTTTTTAAAGTTTAATTTTTGGACTATAAATGACTATTGCATGTGAATTAGAACTCTTGGAACTAAAATAAGTGTGGTTAGAGTCATTTTAATGCCTGAAATAGGTCGAAATAGAGGCTTCTGAGTAGGAGAAAAAGTCTGTAAAAATGGCAATTTTGGTCACATTGAGGCTCTCAAAAGTAGTTATTCAACATGAGTCTTAATCCAAATGACATTTTGAATCAATTTTTCTACAGTACAAAAAATCAATTTTCTGATGAAAAACGATGACCCGTGACCTGTCGAACTTTTTCCAGATGGTCAAAAATTGTATTTTTTTGAAGTTTAATTTTTTACTGTAAATGACTATTGCATGTGAATTAGAACTCTTGGAACTAAAATAAGTGTGTTTAGAGTCATTTTAATGCCTGGAATAGGTCGAAATAGAGGCTTCTGAGTAGGAGAAAAAGTCTGTAAAAATGGCAATTTTGGTCACATTGAGGCTTTAAAAAGTGGTTATCCAACATGAGGCTCAATCAAAATGACATTTTGAATCAATTTTTCTACAGTCCAAAAAATCAATTTTCTGATGAAAAACGATGACCCGTGACCTGTCGAACTTTTTCCAGATGGTCAAAAATGGTAATTTTTTAAAGTTAAATTTTTGGACTGTAAATGACTATTTCATGTGAATTAGAACTCTTGGAACTGAAATAAGTGTGTTTAGAGTCATTTTAATGCCTGAAATAGGTCGAAATAGAATCTTCTGAGTAGGAGAAAAAGTCTGTAACAATTGAAATTTTGGTCACATTGAGGCTTTAAAAAGTAGTTATTCAACATGAGGCTCAATCCAAATGACATTTTGAATCAATTTTTCTACAGTCCAAAAAATCAATTTTCTGATGAAAAACGATGACCCGTGACCTGTCGAACTTTCTCCAGATGGTCAAAAATGGTAATTTCTTTAAGTTTAAGTTTTTTGACTGTAAATGACTATTGCATGTGAATTATCACTTTTGGAACTAAAATAGGTGTGTTTAGAGTCATTTTAATGCCTGAAATAGGTCGAAATAGAAGCTTCTGAGTAGGAGAAAATGTCTCTAAAAATGGCAATTTTGGTCACATTGAGGCTTTAAAAAGTAGTTATTCAACATGAGGCTCAATCAAAATGACATTTTGAATCAAGTTTTCTACAGTCCAAAAAATCAATTTTCTGATGAAAAATGATGACCCGTGACCTGTCGAACTTTTTCCAGATGGTCAAAAATGGTAATTTTTTAAAGTTAAATTTTTGGACTGTAAATGACTATTGCATGTGAATTAGAACTCTTGGAACTAAGTGTGTTTAGAGTCATTTTAATGCCTGAAATAGGTCGAAATAGAAGCTTCTGAGTAGGAGAAAAAGTCTGTAAAAATTGAAATTTTGGTCACATTGAGGCTTTAAAAAGTAGTTATTCAACATGAGGCTCAATCCAAATGACATTTTGAATCAATTTTTCTACAGTCCAAAAAATCAATTTTCTGATGAAAAACGATGACCCGTGACCTGTCGAACTTTCTCCAGATGGTCAAAAATGGTAATTTCTTTAAGTTTAAGTTTTTTGACTGTAAATGACTATTGCATGTGAATTATCACTTTTGGAACTAAAATAGGTGTGTTTAGAGTCATTTTAATGCCTGAAATAGGTCGAAATAGAAGCTTCTGAGTAGGAGAAAATGTCTCTAAAAATGGCAATTTTGGTCACATTGAGGCTTTAAAAAGTAGTTATTCAACATGAGGCTCAATCAAAATGACATTTTGAATCAAGTTTTCTACAGTCCAAAAAATCAATTTTCTGATGAAAAATGATGACCCGTGACCTGTCGAACTTTTTCCAGATGGTCAAAAATGGTAATTTTTTAAAGTTAAATTTTTGGACTGTAAATGACTATTGCATGTGAATTAGAACTCTTGGAACTAAAATAAGTGTGTTTAAAGTCATTTTAATGCCTGAAATAGGTCGAAATAGAAGCTTCTGAGTAGGAGAAAAAGTCCGTAAAAATTGAAATTTTGGTCACATTGAGGCTTTAAAAAGTAGTTACTCAACATGAGGCTCAATCCAAATGACATTTTGAATCAATTTTTCTACAATCCAAAAAATCAATTTTCTGATGAAAAACGATGACCCGTGACCTGTCAAACTTTTTCCAGATGGTCAAAAATGGTAATTTTTTAAAGTTTAAGTCTTTGGACTGTAAATGACTATTGCATGTGAATTAGAACTCTTGGAACTAAAATACGTGTGTTTAGAGTCATTTTAATTCCTGAAATAGGTCGAAATAGAGGCTTCTGAGTAGGAGAAAAAGTCTGTAAAAATGGCAATTTTGGTCACATTGAGGCTTTAAAAAGTAGGTATTCAACATGAGGCTCAATCCAAATGACATTTTGAATCAATTTTTCTACAATCCAAAAAATCAATTTTCTGATGAAAAACGATGACCCGTGACCTGTCGAACTTTTTCCAGATGGTCAAAAATGGTAATTTTTTAAAGTTTAATTTTTGGACTGTAAATGACTACTGCATGTGAATTCGAACTCTTGGAACTAAAATAAGTGTGTTTAGAGTCATTTTAATGCCTGAAATAGGTCGAAATAGAAGCTTCTGAGTAGGAGAAAAAGTCTGTGAAAATTGAAATTTTGGTCACATTGAGGCTTTCAAAAGTAGTTATTCAACATGAGGCTCAATCCACATGACATTTTGAATCAATTTTTTTACTGCCCAAAAAATCAATTTTCTGATGAAAAACGATGACCCGTGACCTGTCGAACTTTCTCCAGATGGTCAAAAATGGTAATTTTTTAAAGATTAATTTTTGGACTGTAAATGACTATTGCATGTGAATTAGAACTCTTGGAACTAAGTGTGTTTAGAGTCATTTAAAAGCCTGAAATAGGTCGAAATAGAAGCTTCTGAGTAGGAGAAAAAGTCTGTAAGAATTGAAATTTTGGTCACATTGAGGCTTTAAAAAGTAGTTATTCAACATGAGGCTCAATCCAAATGACATTTTGAATCAATTTTTCTACAGTCCAAAAAATCAATTTTCTGATGAAAAACGATGACCCGTGACATGTCGAACTTTCTCCAGATGGTCAAAAATGGTAATTTCTTTAAGTTTAAGTTTTTTGACTGTAAATGACTATTGCATGTGAATTATCACTTTTGGAACTAAAATAGGTGTGTTTAGAGTCATTTTAATGCCTGAAATAGGTGGAAATAGAAGCTTCTGAGTAGGAGAAAATGTCTCTAAAAATGGCAATTTTGGTCACATTGAGGCTTTAAAAAGTAGTTATTCAACATGAGGCTCAATCCAAATGACATTTTGAATCAATTTTTCTACAGTCCAAAAAATCAATTTTCTGATGAAAAACGATGACCCGTGACCTGTCGAACTTTCTCCAGATGGTCAAAAATGGTAATTTCTTTAAGTTTAAGTTTTTTGACTGTAAATGACTATTGCATGTGAATTATCACTTTTGGAACTAAAATAGGTGTGTTTAGAGTCATTTTAATGCCTGAAATAGGTCGAAATAGAAGCTTCTGAGTAGGAGAAAATGTCTCTAAAAATGGCAATTTTGGTCACATTGAGGCTTTAAAAAGTAGTTATTCAACATGAGGCTCAATCAAAATGACATTTTGAATCAAGTTTTCTACAGTCCAAAAAATCGATTTTCTGATGAAAAATGATGACCCGTGACCTGTCGAACTTTTTCCAGATGGTCAAAAATGGTAATTTTTTAAAGTTAAATTTTTGGACTGTAAATGACTATTGCATGTGAATTAGAACTCTTGGAACTAAGTGTGTTTAGAGTCATTTTAATGCATGAAATAGGTCGAAATAGAAGCTTCTGAGTAGGAGAAAAAGTCTGTAAAAATTGAAATTTTGGTCACATTGAGGCTTTAAAAAGTAGTTATTCAACATGAGGCTCAATCCAAATGACATTTTGAATTAATTTTTCTACAGTCCAAAAAATCAATTTTCTGATGAAAAACTATGACCCGTGACCTGTCGAACTTTCTCCAGATGGTCAAAAATGGTAATTTCTTTAAGTTTAAGTTTTTTGACTGTAAATGACTATTGCATGTGAATTATCACTTTTGGAACTAAAATAGGTGTGTTTAGAGTCATTTTAATGCCTGAAATAGGTCGAAATAGAAGCTTCTGAGTAGGAGAAAATGTCTCTAAAAATGGCAATTTTGGTCACATTGAGGCTTTAAAAAGTAGTTATTCAACATGAGGCTCAATCAAAATGACATTTTGAATCAAGTTTTCTACAGTCCAAAAAATCAATTTTCTGATGAAAAACGATGACCCGTGACCTGTCGAACTTTTTCCAGATGGTCAAAAATGTTAATTTTTTAAAGTTAAATTTTTGGACTGTAAATGACTATTGCATGTGAATTAGAACTCTTGGAACTAAAATAAGTGTGTTTAAAGTCATTTTAATGCCTGAAATAGGTCGAAATAGAAGCTTCTAAGTAGGAGAAAAAGTCCGTAAAAATTGAAATTTTGGTCACATTGAGGCTTTAAAAAGTAGTTACTCAACATGAGGCTCAATCCAAATGACATTTTGAATCAATTTTTCTACAGTCCAAAAAATCAATTTTCTGATGAAAAACGATGACCCGTGACCTGTCGAACTTTCTCCAGATGGTCAAAAATGGTAATTTCTTTAAGTTTAAGTTTTTTGACTGTAAATGACTATTGCATGTGAATTATCACTTTTGGAACTAAAATAGGTGTGTTTAGAGTCATTTTAATGCCTGAAATAGGTCGAAATAGAATCTTCTGAGTAGGAGAAAAAGTCTGTAAAAATTGAAATTTTGGTCACATTGAGGCTTTAAAAAGTAGTTATTCAACATGAGGCTCAATCAAAATGACATTTTGAATCAAGTTTTCTACAGTCCAAAAAATCAATTTTCTGATGAAAAACGATGACCCGTGACCTGTCAAACTTTTTCCAGATGGTCAAAAATGGGAATTTTTTAAAGTTTAAGTCTTTGGACTGTAAATGACTATTGCATGTGAATTAGAACTCTTGGAACTAAAATACGTGTGTTTAGAGTCATTTTAATTCCTGAAATAGGTCGAAATAGAAGCTTCTGAGTAGGAGAAAAAGTCTGTAAATATGGCAATTTTGGTCACATTGAGGCTTTAAAAAGTAGGTATTCAACATGAGGCTCAATCCAAATGAGATTTTGAATCAATTTTTCTACAATCCCAAAAATCAATTTTCTGATGAAAAACGATGACCCGTGACCTGTCGAACTTTTTCCAGATAGTCAAAAATGGTAATTTTTTAAAGTTTAATTTTTGGACTGTAAATGACTACTGCATGTGAATTCGAACTCTTGGAACTAAAATAAGTGTGTTTAGAGTCATTTTAATGCCTGAAATAGGTCGAAATAGAATCTTCTGAGTAGGAGAAAAAGTCTGTGAAAATTGAAATTTTGGTCACATTGAGGCTTTCAAAAGTAGTTATTCAACATGAGGCTCAATCCAAATGACATTTTGAATCAATTTTTTTACTGCCCAAAAAATCAATTTTCTGATGAAAAACGATGACCCGTGACCTGTCGAACTTTCTCCAGATGGTCAAAAATGGTAATTTTTTAAAGATTAATTTTTGGACTGTAAATGACTATTGCATGTGAATTAGAACTCTTGGAACTAAGTGTGTTTGGAGTCATTTAAATGCCTGAAATAGGTCGAAATAGAAGCTTCTGAGTAGGAGAAAAAGTCTGTAAAAATTGAAATTTTGGTCACATTGAGGCTTTAAAAAGTAGTTATTCAACATGAGGCTCAATCCAAATGTCATTTTGAATCAATTTTTCTACAGTCCAAAAAATCAATTTTCTGATGAAAAACGATGACCCGTGACCTGTCGAACTTTTTCCAGATGGTCAAAAATGGTAATTTTTTAAAGTTACATTTTTGGACTGTAAATGACTATTGCATGTGAATTAGAACTCTTGGAACTAAAATAAGTGTGTTTAGAGTCATTTTAATGCCTGAAATAGGTCGAAATAGAAGCTTCTGAGTAGGAGAAAAAGTCTGTAAAAATTGAAATTTTGGTCACATTGAGGCTTTAAAAAGTAGTTCTTCAACATGAGGCTCAATCCAAATGACATTGTGAATCAATTTTTCTACAATCCAAAAAATCAATTTTCTGATGAAAAACGATGACCCGTGACCTGTCGAACTTTCTCCAGATGGTCAAAAATGGTAATTTCTTTAAGTTTAATTTTTGGACTGTAAATGACTATTGCATGTGAATTAGAACTCTTGGACCTAAAATAAGTGTGTTTATAGTCATTTTAATGCCTGAAATAGGTCAAAATAGAAGCTTCTGAGTAGGAGAAAAAGTCTGTAAAAATGGCAATTTTGGTCACATTGAGGCTTTAAAAAGTAGGTATTCAACATGAGGCTCAATCCAAATGACATTTTGAATCAATTTTTCTACAATCCAAAAAATCAATTTTCTGATGAAAATCGATGACCCGTGACCTGTCGAACTTTTTGCAGATGGTCAAAAATGGTAATTTTTTAAAGTTTAATTTTTGGACTGTAAATGACTATTGCATGTGAATTAGAACTCTTGGAACTAAAATAAGTGTGGTTAGAGTCATTTTAATGCCTGAAATAGGTCGAAATAGAGGCTTCTGAGTAGGAGAAAAAGTCTGTAAAAATGGCAATTTTGGTCACATTGAGGCTCTCAAAAGTAGTTATTCAACATGAGTCTTAATCCAAATGACATTTTGAATCAATTTTTCTACAGTACAAAAAATCAATTTTCTGATGAAAAACGATGACCCGTGACCTGTCGAACTTTTTCCAGATGGTCAAAAATTGTATTTTTTTGAAGTTTAATTTTTTACTGTAAATGACTATTGCATCTGAATTAGAACTCTTGGAACTAAAATAAGTGTGTTTAGAGTCATTTTAATGCCTGGAATAGGTCGAAATAGAGGCTTCTGAGTAGGAGAAAAAGTCTGTAAAAATGGCAATTTTGGTCACATTGAGGCTTTAAAAAGTGGTTATCCAACATGAGGCTCAATCAAAATGACATTTTGAATCAATTTTTCTACAGTCCAAAAAATCAATTTTCTGATGAAAAACGATGACCCGTGACCTGTCGAACTTTTTCCAGATGGTCAAAAATGGTAATTTTTTAAAGTTAAATTTTTGGACTGTAAATGACTATTTCATGTGAATTAGAACTCTTGGAACTGAAATAAGTGTGTTTAGAGTCATTTTAATGCCTGAAATAGGTTGAAATAGAATCTTCTGAGTAGGAGAAAAAGTCTGTAAAAATTGAAATTTTGGTCACATTGAGGCTTTAAAAAGTAGTTATTCAACATGAGGCTCAATCCAAATGACATTTTGAATCAATTTTTCTACAGTCCAAAAAATCAATTTTCTGATGAAAAACGATGACCCGTGACCTGTCGAACTTTCTCCAGATGGTCAAAAATGGTAATTTCTTTAAGTTTAAGTTTTTTGACTGTAAATGACTATTGCATGTGAATTATCACTTTTGGAACTAAAATAGGTGTGTTTAGAGTCATTTTAATGCCTGAAATAGGTCGAAATAGAAGCTTCTGAGTAGGAGAAAATGTCTCTAAAAATGGCAATTTTGGTCACATTGAGGCTTTAAAAAGTAGTTATTCAACATGAGGCTCAATCAAAATGACATTTTGAATCAAGTTTTCTACAGTCCAAAAAATCAATTTTCTGATGAAAAATGATGACCCGTGACCTGTCGAACTTTTTCCAGATGGTCAAAAATGGTAATTTTTTAAAGTTAAATTTTTGGACTGTAAATGACTATTGCATGTGAATTAGAAGTCTTGGAACTAAGTGTGTTTAGAGTCATTTTAATGCCTGAAATAGGTCGAAATAGAAGCTTCTGAGTAGGAGAAAAAGTCTGTAAGAATTGAAATTTTGGTCACATTGAGGCTTTAAAAAGTAGTTATTCAACATGAGGCTCAATCCAAATGACATTTTGAATCAATTTTTCTACAGTCCAAAAAATCAATTTTCTGATGAAAAACGATGACCCGTGACCTGTCGAACTTTCTCCAGATGGTCAAAAATGGTAATTTCTTTAAGTTTAAGTTTTTTGACTGTAAATGACTATTGCATGTGAATTATCACTTTTGGAACTAAAATAGGTGTGTTTAGAGTCATTTTAATGCCTGAAATAGGTCGAAATAGAAGCTTCTGAGTAGGAGAAAATGTCTCTAAAAATGGCAATTTTGGTCACATTGAGGCTTTAAAAAGTAGTTATTCAACATGAGGCTCAATCCAAATGACATTTTGAATCAATTTTTCTACAATCCAAAAAATCAATTTTCTGATGAAAAACGATGACCCGTGACCTGTCGAACTTTCTCCAGATGGTCAAAAATGGTAATTTCTTTAAGTTTAAGTTTTTTGACTGTAAATGACTATTGCATGTGAATTATCACTTTTGGAACTAAAATAGGTGTGTTTAGAGTCATTTTAATGCCTGAAATAGGTCGAAATAGAAGCTTCTGAGTAGGAGAAAATGTCTCTAAAAATGGCAATTTTGGTCACATTGAGGCTTTAAAAAGTAGTTATTCAACATGAGGCTCAATCAAAATGACATTTTGAATCAAGTTTTCTACAGTCCAAAAAATCAATTTTCTGATGAAAAATGATGACCCGTGACCTGTCGAACTTTTTCCAGATGGTCAAAAATGGTAATTTTTTAAAGTTAAATTTTTGGACTGTAAATGACTATTGCATGTGAATTAGAACTCTTGGAACTAAGTGTGTTTAGAGTCATTTTAATGCCTGAAATAGGTCGAAATAGAAGCTTCTGAGTAGGAGAAAAAGTCTGTAAAAATTGAAATTTTGGTCACATTGAGGCTTTAAAAAGTAGTTATTCAACATGAGGCTCAATCCAAATGACATTTTGAATCAATTTTTCTACAGTCCAAAAAATCAATTTTCTGATGAAAAACGATGACCCGTGACCTGTCGAACTTTCTCCAGATGGTCAAAAAGGGTAATTTCTTTAAGTTTAAGTTTTTTGACTGTAAATGACTATTGCATGTGAATTATCACTTTTGGAACTAAAATAGGTGTGTTTAGAGTCATTTTAATGCCTGAAATAGGTCGAAATAGAAGCTTCTGAGTAGGAGAAAATGTCTCTAAAAATGGCAATTTTGGTCACATTGAGGCTTTAAAAAGTAGTTATTCAACATGAGGCTCAATCAAAATGACATTTTGAATCAAGTTTTCTACAGTCCAAAAAATCAATTTTCTGATGAAAAATGATGACCCGTGACCTGTCGAACTTTTTCCAGATGGTCAAAAATGGTAATTTTTTAAAGTTAAATTTTTGGACTGTAAATGACTATTGCATGTGAATTAGAAGTCTTGGAACTAAGTGTGTTTAGAGTCATTTTAATGCCTGAAATAGGTCGAAATAGAAGCTTCTGAGTAGGAGAAAAAGTCTGTAAGAATTGAAATTTTGGTCACATTGAGGCTTTAAAAAGTAGTTATTCAACATGAGGCTCAATCCAAATGACATTTTGAATCAATTTTTCTACAGTCCAAAAAATCAATTTTCTGATGAAAAACGATGACCCGTGACCTGTCGAACTTTCTCCAGATGGTCAAAAATGGTAATTTCTTTAAGTTTAAGTTTTTTGACTGTAAATGACTATTGCATGTGAATTATCACTTTTGGAACTAAAATAGGTGTGTTTAGAGTCATTTTAATGCCTGAAATAGGTGGAAATAGAAGCTTCTGAGTAGGAGAAAATGTCTCTAAAAATGGCAATTTTGGTCACATTGAGGCTTTAAAAAGTAGTTATTCAACATGAGGCTCAATCCAAATGACATTTTGAATCAATTTTTCTACAGTCCAAAAAATCAATTTTCTGATGAAAAACGATGACCCGTGACCTGTCGAACTTTCTCCAGATGGTCAAAAATGGTAATTTCTTTAAGTTTAAGTTTTTTGACTGTAAATGACTATTGCATGTGAATTATCACTTTTGGAACTAAAATAGGTGTGTTTAGAGTCATTTTAATGCCTGAAATAGGTCGAAATAGAAGCTTCTGAGTAGGAGAAAATGTCTCTAAAAATGGCAATTTTGGTCACATTGAGGCTTTAAAAAGTAGTTATTCAACATGAGGCTCAATCAAAATGACATTTTGAATCAAGTTTTCTACAGTCCAAAAAATCAATTTTCTGATGAAAAATGATGACCCGTGACCTGTCGAACTTTTTCCAGATGGTCAAAAATGGTAATTTTTTAAAGTTAAATTTTTGGACTGTAAATGACTATTGCATGTGAATTAGAACTCTTGGAACTAAAATAAGTGTGTTTAAAGTCATTTTAATGCCTGAAATAGGTCGAAATAGAAGCTTCTGAGTAGGAGAAAAAGTCCGTAAAAATTGAAATTTTGGTCACATTGAGGCTTTAAAAAGTAGTTACTCAACATGAGGCTCAATCCAAATGACATTTTGAATCAATTTTTCTACAATCCAAAAAATCAATTTTCTGATGAAAAACGATGACCCGTGACCTGTCAAACTTTTTCCAGATGGTCAAAAATGGTAATTTTTTAAAGTTTAAGTCTTTGGACTGTAAATGACTATTGCATGTGAATTAGAACTCTTGGAACTAAAATACGTGTGTTTAGAGTCATTTTAATTCCTGAAATAGGTCGAAATAGAGGCTTCTGAGTAGGAGAAAAAGTCTGTAAAAATGGCAATTTTGGTCACATTGAGGCTTTAAAAAGTAGGTATTCAACATGAGGCTCAATCCAAATGAGATTTTGAATCAATTTTTCTACAATCCAAAAAATCAATTTTCTGATGAAAAACGATGACCCGTGACCTGTCGAACTTTTTCCAGATGGTCAAAAATGGTAATTTTTTAAAGTTTAATTTTTGGACTGTAAATGACTACTGCATGTGAATTCGAACTCTTGGAACTAAAATAAGTGTGTTTAGAGTCATTTTAATGCCTGAAATAGGTCGAAATAGAAGCTTCTGAGTAGGAGAAAAAGTCTGTGAAAATTGAAATTTTGGTCACATTGAGGCTTTCAAAAGTAGTTATTCAACATGAGGCTCAATCCACATGACATTTTGAATCAATTTTTTTACTGCCCAAAAAATCAATTTTCTGATGAAAAACGATGACCCGTGACCTGTCGAACTTTCTCCAGATGGTCAAAAATGGTAATTTCTTTAAGTTTAAGTTTTTTGACTGTAAATGACTATTGCATGTGAATTATCACTTTTGGAACTAAAATAGGTGTGTTTAGAGTCATTTTAATGCCTGAAATAGGTGGAAATAGAAGCTTCTGAGTAGGAGAAAATGTCTCTAAAAATGGCAATTTTGGTCACATTGAGGCTTTAAAAAGTAGTTATTCAACATGAGGCTCAATCCAAATGACATTTTGAATCAATTTTTCTACAATCCAAAAAATCAATTTTCTGATGAAAAACGATGACCCGTAACCTGTCGAACTTTCTCCAGATGGTCAAAAATGGTAATTTCTTTAAGTTTAATTTTTCGACTGTAAATGACTATTGCATGTGAATTAGAACTCTTGGACCTAAAATAAGTGTGTTTATAGTCATTTTAATGCCTGAAATAGGTCAAAATAGAAGCTTCTGAGGAGGAGAAAAAGTCTGTAAAAATAGCAATTTTGGTCACATTGAGGCTTTAAAAAGTAGGTATTCAACATGAGGCTCAATCCAAATGACATTTTGAATCAATTTTTCTACAATCCAAAAAATCAATTTTCTGATGAAAATCGATGACCCGTGACCTGTCGAACTTTTTGCAGATGGTCAAAAATGGTAATTTTTTAAAGTTTAATTTTTGGACTGTAAATGACTATTGCATGTGAATTAGAACTCTTGGAACTAAAATAAGTGTGGTTAGAGTCATTTTAATACCTGAAATAGGTCGAAATAGAGGCTTCTGAGTAGGAGAAAAAGTCTGTAAAAATGGCAATTTTGGTCACATTGAGGCTCTCAAAAGTAGTTATTCAACATGAGTCTTAATCCAAATGACATTTTGAATCAATTTTTCTACAGTACAAAAAATCAATTTTCTGATGAAAAACGATGACCCGTGACCTGTCGAACTTTTTCCAGATGGTCAAAAATGGTAATTTTTTAAAGTTTAATTTTTGGACTGTAAATGACTACTGCATGTGAATTCAAACTCTTGGAACTAAAATAAGTGTGTTTAGAGTCATTTTAATGCCTGAAATAGGTCGAAATAGAAGCTTCTGAGTAGGAGAAAAAGTCTGTGAAAATTGAAATTTTGGTCACATTGAGGCTTTCAAAAGTAGTTATTCAACATGAGGCTCAATCCACATGACATTTTGAATCAATTTTTTTACTGCCCAAAAAATCAATTTTCTGATGAAAAACGATGACCCGTGACCTGTCGAACTTTCTCCAGATGGTCAAAAATGGTAATTTTTTAAAGATTAATTTTTGGACTGTAAATGACTATTGCATGTGAATTAGAACTCTTGGAACTAAGTGTGTTTAGAGTCATTTAAAAGCCTGAAATAGGTCGAAATAGAAGCTTCTGAGTAGGAGAAAAAGTCTGTAAAAATTGAAATTTTGGTCACATTGAGGCTTTAAAAAGTAGTTATTCAACATGAGGCTCAATCCAAATGACATTTTGAATAAATTTTTCTACAGTCCAAAAAATCAATTTTCTGATGAAAAACGATGACCCGTGACCTGTCGAACTTTCTCCAGATGGTCAAAAATGGTAATTTCTTTAAGTTTAAGTTTTTTGACTGTAAATGACTATTGCATGTGAATTATCACTTTTGGAACTAAAATAGGTGTGTTTAGAGTCATTTTAATGCCTGAAATAGGTGGAAATAGAAGCTTCTGAGTAGGAGAAAATGTCTCTAAAAATGGCAATTTTGGTCACATTGAGGCTTTAAAAATTAGTTATTCAACATGAGGCTCAATCCAAATGACATTTTGAATCAATTTTTCTACAATCCAAAAAATCAATTTTCTGATGAAAAACGATGACCCGTAACCTGTCGAACTTTCTCCAGATGGTCAAAAATGGTAATTTCTTTAAGTTTAATTTTTCGACTGTAAATGACTATTGCATGTGAATTAGAACTCTTGGACCTAAAATAAGTGTGTTTATAGTCATTTTAATGCCTGAAATAGGTCAAAATAGAAGCTTCTGAGTAGGAGAAAAAGTCTGTAAAAATAGCAATTTTGGTCACATTGAGGCTTTAAAAAGTAGGTATTCAACATGAGGCTCAATCCAAATGACATTTTGAATCAATTTTTCTACAATCCAAAAAATCAATTTTCTGATGAAAATCGATGACCCGTGACCTGTCGAACTTTTTGCAGATGGTCAAAAATGGTAATTTTTTAAAGTTTAATTTTTGGACTGTAAATGACTATTGCATGTGAATTAGAACTCTTGGAACTAAAATAAGTGTGGTTAGAGTCATTTTAATACCTGAAATAGGTTGAAATAGAGGCTTCTGAGTAGGAGAAAAAGTCTGTAAAAATGGCAATTTTGGTCACATTGAGGCTCTCAAAAGTAGTTATTCAACATGAGTCTTAATCCAAATGACATTTTGAATCAATTTTTCTACAGTACAAAAAATCAATTTTCTGATGAAAAACGATGACCCGTGACCTGTCGAACTTTTTCCAGATGGTCAAAAATTGTATTTTTTTGAAGTTTAATTTTTTACTGTAAATGACTATTGCATGTGAATTAGAACTCTTGGAACTAAAATAAGTGTGTTTAGAGTCATTTTAATGCCTGGAATAGGTCGAAATAGAGGCTTCTGAGTAGGAGAAAAAGTCTGTAAAAATGGCAATTTTGGTCACATTGAGGCTTTAAAAAGTGGTTATCCAACATGAGGATCAATCAAAATGACATTTTGAATCAATTTTTCTACAGTCCAAAAAATCAATTTTCTGATGAAAAACGATGACCCGTGACCTGTCGAACTTTTTCCAGATGGTCAAAAATGGGAATTTTTTAAAGTTAAATTTTTGGACTGTAAATGACTATTGCATGTGAATTAGAACTCTTGGAACTAAAATAAGTGTGTTTAGAGTCATTTTAATGCCTGAAATAGGTCGAAATAGAATCTTCTGAGTAGGAGAAAAAGTCTGTAAAAATTGAAATTTTGGTCACATTGAGGCTTTAAAAAGTAGTTATTCAACATGAGGCTCAATCCAAATGACATTTTGAATAAATTTTTCTACAGTCCAAAAAATCAATTTTCTGATGAAAAACGATGACCCGTGACCTGTCGAACTTTCTCCAGATGGTCAAAAATGGTAATTTCTTTAAGTTTAAGTTTTTTGACTGTAAATGACTATTGCATGTGAATTATCACTTTTGGAACTAAAATAGGTGTGTTTAGAGTCATTTTAATGCCTGAAATAGGTGAAATAGAAGCTTCTGAGTAGGAGAAAATGTCTCTAAAAATGGCAATTTTGGTCACATTGAGGCTTTAAAAAGTAGTTATTCAACATGAGGCTCAATCCAAATGACATTTTGAATCAAGTTTTCTACAGTCCAAAAAATCAATTTTCTGATGAAAAACGATGACCTGTGACCTGTCGAACTTTTTCCAGATGGTCAAAAATGGTAATTTTTTAAAATTACATTTTTGGACTGTAAATGACTATTGCATGTGAATTAGAACTCTTGGAACTAAAATAAGTGTGTTCGGAGTCATTTTAATGCCTGAAATAGGTCGAAATAGAATCTTCTGAGTAGGAGAAAAAGTCTGTAAAAATTGAAATTTTGGTCACATTGAGGCTTTAAAAAGTAGTTATTCAACATGAGGCTCAATCCAAATGACATTTTGAATCAATTTTTCTACAGTCCAAAAAATCAATTTTCTGATGAAAAACGATGACCCGTGACCTGTCGAACTTTCTCCAGATGGTCAAAAATGGTAATTTCTTTAAGTTTAAGTTTTTTGACTGTAAATGACTATTGCATGTGAATTATCACTTTTGGAACTAAAATAGGTGTGTTTAGAGTCATTTTAATGCCTGAAATAGGTCGAAATAGAAGCTTCTGAGTAGGAGAAAATGTCTCTAAAAATGGCAATTTTGGTCACATTCAGGCTTTAAAAAGTAGTTATTCAACATGAGGCTCAATCAAAATGACATTTTGAATCAAGTTTTCTACAGTCCAAAAAATCAATTTTCTGATGAAAAATGATGACCCGTGACCTGTCGAACTTTTTCCAGATGGTCAAAAATGGTAATTTTTTAAAGTTAAATTTTTGGACTGTAAATGACTATTGCATGTGAATTAGAACTCTTGGAACTAAGTGTGTTTAGAGTCATTTTAATGCCTGAAATAGGTCGAAATAGAAGCTTCTGAGTAGGAGAAAAAGTCCGTAAAAATTGAAATTTTGGTCACATTGAGGCTTTAAAAAGTAGTTACTCAACATGAGGCTCAATCCAAATGACATTTTGAATCAATTTTTCTACAATCCAAAAAATCAATTTTCTGATGAAAAACGATGACCCGTGACCTGTCAAACTTTTTCCAGATGGTCAAAAATGGTAATTTTTTAAAGTTTAAGTCTTTGGACTGTAAATGACTATTGCATGTGAATTAGAGCTCTTGGAACTAAAATACGTGTGTTTAGAGTCATTTTAATTCCTGAAATAGGTCGAAATAGAGGCTTCTGAGTAGGAGAAAAAGTCTGTAAAAATGGCAATTTTGGTCACATTGAGGCTTTAAAAAGTAGGTATTCAACATGAGGCTCAATCCAAATGAGATTTTGAATCAATTTTTCTACAATCCAAAAAATCAATTTTCTGATGAAAAACGATGACCCGTGACCTGTCGAACTTTTTCCAGATGGTCAAAAATGGTAATTTTTTAAAGTTTAATTTTTGGACTGTAAATGACTACTGCATGTGAATTCGAACTCTTGGAACTAAAATAAGTGTGTTTAGAGTCATTTTAATGCCTGAAATAGGTCGAAATAGAAGCTTCTGAGTAGGAGAAAAAGTCTGTGAAAATTGAAATTTTGGTCACATTGAGGCTTTCAAAAATAGTTATTCAACATGAGGCTCAATCCACATGACATTTTGAATCAATTTTTTTACTGCCCAAAAAATCAATTTTCTGATGAAAAACGATGACCCGTGACCTGTCGAACTTTCTACAGATGGTCAAAAATGGTAATTTTTTAAAGATTAATTTTTGGACTGTAAATGACTATTGCATGTGAATTAGAACTCTTGGAACTAAGTGTGTTTAGAGTCATTTAAATGCCTGAAATAGGTCGAAATAGAAGCTTCTGAGTAGGAGAAAAAGTCTGTAAAAATTGAAATTTTGGTCACATTGAGGCTTTAAAAAGTAGTTATTCAACATGAGGCTCAATCCAAATGACATTTTGAATACATTTTTCTACAGTCCAAAAAATCAATTTTCTGATGAAAAACGATGACCCGTGACCTGTCGAACTTTTTCCAGATGGTCAAAAATGGTAATTTTTTAAAGTTAAATTTTTGGACTGTAAATGACTATTGCATGTGAATTAGAACTCTTGGAACTAAAATAAGTGTGTTCGGAGTCATTTTAATGCCTGAAATAGGTCGAAATAGAATCTTCTGAGTAGGAGAAAAAGTCTGTAAAAATTGAAATTTTGGTCACATTGAGGCTTTAAAAAGTAGTTATTCAACATGAGGCTCAATCCAAATGACATTTTGAATCAATTTTTCTACAGTCCAAAAAATCAATTTTCTGATGAAAAACGATGACCCGTGACCTGTCGAACTTTCTCCAGATGGTCAAAAATGGTAATTTCTTTAAGTTTAAGTTTTTTGACTGTAAATGACTATTGCATGTGAATTATCACTTTTGGAACTAAAATAGGTGTGTTTAGAGTCATTTTAATGCCTGAAATAGG
Source organism: Triturus cristatus (assembly GCF_964204655.1). Taxonomy (NCBI): domain Eukaryota; kingdom Metazoa; phylum Chordata; class Amphibia; order Caudata; family Salamandridae; genus Triturus; species Triturus cristatus. Next base: position 837,308,884 of record NC_140594.1, read on the forward strand.
TCGAAATAGAAGCTTCTGAGTAGGAGAAAATGTCTCTAAAAATGGCAATTTTGGTCACATTCAGGCTTTAAAAAGTAGTTATTCAACATGAGGCTCAATAAAAATGACATTTTGAATCAAGTTTTCTACAGTCCAAAAAATCAATTTTCTGATGAAAAATGATGACCCGTGACCTGTCGAACTTTTTCCAGATGGTCAAAAATGGTAATTTTTTAAAGTTAAATTTTTGGACTGTAAATGACTATTGCATGTGAATTAGAACTCTTGGAACTAAGTGTGTTTAGAGTCATTTTAATGCCTGAAATAGGTCGAAATAGAAGCTTCTGAGTAGGAGAAAAAGTCCGTAAAAATTGAAATTTTGGTCACATTGAGGCTTTAAAAAGTAGTTACTCAACATGAGGCTCAATCCAAATGACATTTTGAATCAATTTTTCTACAATCCAAAAAATCAATTTTCTGATGAAAAACGATGACCCGTGACCTGTCAAACTTTTTCCAGATGGTCAAAAATGGTAATTTTTTAAAGTTTAAGTCTTTGGACTGTAAATGACTATTGCATGTGAATTAGAACTCTTGGAACTAAAATACGTGTGTTTAGAGTCATTTTAATTCCTGAAATAGGTCGAAATAGAGGCTTCTGAGTAGGAGAAAAAGTCTGTAAAAATGGCAATTTTGGTCACATTGAGGCTTTAAAAAGTAGGTATTCAACATGAGGCTCAATCCAAATGAGATTTTGAATCAATTTTTCTACAATCCAAAAAATCAATTTTCTGATGAAAAACGATGACCCGTGACCTGTCGAACTTTTTCCAGATGGTCAAAAATGGTAATTTTTTAAAGTTTAATTTTTGGACTGTAAATGACTACTGCATGTGAATTCGAACTCTTGGAACTAAAATAAGTGTGTTTAGAGTCATTTTAATGCCTGAAATAGGTCGAAATAGAAGCTTCTGAGTAGGAGAAAAAGTCTGTGAAAATTGAAATTTTGGTCACATTGAGGCTTTCGAAAGTAGTTATTCAACATGAGGCTCAATCCAAATGACATTTTGAATCAATTTTTCTACAGTCCAAAAAATCAATTTTCTGATGAAAAACGATGACCCGTGACCTGTCGAACTTTCTCCAGATGGTCAAAAATGGTAATTTCTTTAAGTTTAAGTTTTTTGACTGTAAATGACTATTGCATGTGAATTATCACTTTTGGAACTAAAATAGGTGTGTTTAGAGTCATTTTAATGCCTGAAATAGGTCGAAATAGAAGCTTCTGAGTAGGAGAAAATGTCTCTAAAAATGGCAATTTTGGTCACATTGAGGCTTTAAAAAGTAGTTATTCAACATGAGGCTCAATCAAAATGACATTTTGAATCAAGTTTTCTACAGTCCAAAAAATCAATTTTCTGATGAAAAATGATGACCCGTGACCTGTCGAACTTTTTCCAGATGGTCAAAAATGGTAATTTTTTAAAGTTAAATTTTTGGACTGTAAATGACTATTGCATGTGAATTAGAACTCTTGGAACTAAAATAAGTGTGTTTAAAGTCATTTTAATGCCTGAAATAGGTCGAAATAGAAGCTTCTGAGTAGGAGAAAAAGTCCGTAAAAATTGAAATTTTGGTCACATTGAGGCTTTAAAAAGTAGTTACTCAACATGAGGCTCAATCCAAATGACATTTTGAATCAATTTTTCTACAATCCAAAAAATCAATTTTCTGATGAAAAACGATGACCCGTGACCTGTCAAACTTTTTCCAGATGGTCAAAAATGGTAATTTTTTAAAGTTTAAGTCTTTGGACTGTAAATGACTATTGCATGTGAATTAGAACTCTTGGAACTAAAATACGTGTGTTTAGAGTCATTTTAATTCCTGAAATAGGTCGAAATAGAGGCTTCTGAGTAGGAGAAAAAGTCTGTAAAAATGGCAATTTTGGTCACATTGAGGCTTTAAAAAGTAGGTATTCAACATGAGGCTCAATCCAAATGAGATTTTGAATCAATTTTTCTACAATCCAAAAAATCAATTTTCTGATGAAAAACGATGACCCGTGACCTGTCGAACTTTTTCCAGATGGTCAAAAATGGTAATTTTTTAAAGTTTAATTTTTGGACTGTAAATTACTACTGCATGTGAATTCGAACTCTTGGAACTAAAATAAGTGTGTTTAGAGTCATTTTAATGCCTGAAATAGGTCGAAATAGAAGCTTCTGAGTAGGAGAAAAAGTCTGTGAAAATTGAAATTTTGGTCACATTGAGGCTTTCAAAAGTAGTTATTCAACATGAGGCTCAATCCACATGACATTTTGAATCAATTTTTTTACTGCCCAAAAAATCAATTTTCTGATGAAAAACGATGACCCGTGACCTGTCGAACTTTCTCCAGATGGTCAAAAATGGTAATTTTTTAAAGATTAATTTTTGGACTGTAAATGACTATTGCATGTGAATTAGAACTCTTGGAACTAAGTGTGTTTAGAGTCATTTAAAAAGCCTGAAATAGGTCGAAATAGAAGCTTCTGAGTAGGAGAAAAAGTCTGTAAAAATTGAAATTTTGGTCACATTGAGGCTTTAAAAAGTAGTTATTCAACATGAGGCTCAATCCAAATGACATTTTGAATAAATTTTTCTACAGTCCAAAAAATCAATTTTCTGATGAAAAACGATGACCCGTGACCTGTCGAACTTTCTCCAGATGGTCAAAAATGGTAATTTCTTTAAGTTTAAGTTTTTTGACTGTAAATGACTATTGCATGTGAATGATCACTTTTGGAACTAAAATAGGTGTGTTTAGAGTCATTTTAATGCCTGAAATAGGTGGAAATAGAAGCTTCTGAGTAGGAGAAAATGTCTCTAAAAATGGCAATTTTGGTCACATTGAGGCTTTAAAAAGTAGTTATTCAACATGAGGCTCAATCCAAATGACATTTTGAGTCAATTTTTCTACAATCCAAAAAATCAATTTTCTGATGAAAATCGATGACCCGTGACCTGTCGAACTTTTTACAGATGGTCAAAAATGGTAATTTTTTAAAGTTTAATTTTTGGACTGTAAATGACTATTGCATGTGAATTAGAACTCTTGGAACTAAAATAAGTGTGGTTAGAGTCATTTTAATGCCTGAAATAGGTCGAAATAGAGGCTTCTGAGTAGGAGAAAAAGTCTGTAAAAATGGCAATTTTGGTCACATTGAGGCTTTAAAAAGTGGTTATCCAACATGAGGATCAATCAAAATGACATTTTGAATCAATTTTTCTACAGTCCAAAAAATCAATTTTCTGATGAAAAACGATGACCCGTGACCTGTCGAACTTTTTCCAGATGGTCAAAAATGGTAATTTTTTAAAGTTAAATTTTTGGACTGTAAATGACTATTGCATGTGAATTAGAACTCTTGGAACTAAAATAAGTGTGTTTAGAGTCATTTTAATGCCTGAAATAGGTCGAAATAGAATCTTCTGAGTAGGAGAAAAAGTCTGTAAAAATTGAAATTTTGGTCACATTGAGGCTTTAAAAAGTAGTTATTCAACATGAGGCTCAATCCAAATGACATTTTGAATAAATTTTTCTACAGTCCAAAAAATCAATTTTCTGATGAAAAACGATGACCCGTGACCTGTCGAACTTTCTCCAGATGGTCAAAAATGGTAATTTCTTTAAGTTTAAGTTTTTTGACTGTAAATGACTATTGCATGTGAATTATCACTTTTGGAACTAAAATAGGTGTGTTTAGAGTCATTTTAATGCCTGAAATAGGTCGAAATAGAAGCTTCTGAGTAGGAGAAAATGTCTCTAAAAATGGCAATTTTGGTCACATTCAGGCTTTAAAAAGTAGTTATTCAACATGAGGCTCAATCAAAATGACATTTTGAATCAAGTTTTCTACAGTCCAAAAAATCAATTTTCTGATGAAAAATGATGACCCGTGACCTGTCGAACTTTTTCCAGATGGTCAAAAATGGTAATTTTTTAAAGTTAAATTTTTGGACTGTAAATGACTATTGCATGTGAATTAGAACTCTTGGAACTAAAATACGTGTGTTTAGAGTCATTTTAATTCCTGAAATAGGTCGAAATAGAGGCTTCTGAGTAGGAGAAAAAGTCTGTAAAAATGGCAATTTTGGTCACATTGAGGCTTTAAAAAGTAGGTATTCAACATGAGGCTCAATCCAAATGAGATTTTGAATCAATTTTTCTACAATCCAAAAAATCAATTTTCTGATGAAAAACGATGACCCGTGACCTGTCGAACTTTTTCCAGATGGTCAAAAATGGTAATTTTTTAAAGTTTAATTTTTGGACTGTAAATGACTACTGCATGTGAATTCGAACTCTTGGAACTAAAATAAGTGTGTTTAGAGTCATTTTAATGCCTGAAATAGGTCGAAATAGAAGCTTCTGAGTAGGAGAAAAAGTCTGTGAAAATTGAAATTTTGGTCACATTGAGGCTTTCAAAAGTAGTTATTCAACATGAGGCTCAATCCACATGACATTTTGAATCAATTTTTTTACTGCCCAAAAAATCAATTTTCTGATGAAAAACGATGACCCGTGACCTGTCGAACTTTCTCCAGATGGTCAAAAATGGTAATTTTTTAAAGATTAATTTTTGGACTGTAAATGACTATTGCATGTGAATTAGAACTCTTGGAACTAAGTGTGTTTAGAGTCATTTAAATGCCTGAAATAGGTCGAAATAGAAGCTTCTGAGTAGGAGAAAAAGTCTGTAAAAATTGAAATTTTGGTCACATTGAGGCTTTAAAAAGTAGTTATTCAACATGAGGCTCAATCCAAATGACATTTTGAATAAATTTTTCTACAGTCTAAAAAATCAATTTTCTGATGAAAAACGATGACCCGTGACCTGTCGAACTTTCTCCAGATGGTCAAAAATGGTAATTTCTTTAAGTTTAAGTTTTTTGACTGTAAATGACTATTGCATGTGAATTATCACTTTTGGAACTCAAATAGGTGTGTTTAGAGTCTTTTTAATGCCTGAAATAGGTGGAAATAGAAGCTTCTGAGTAGGAGAAAAAGTCTGTAAAAATGGCAATTTTGGTCACATTGAGGCTCTCAAAAGTAGTTATTCAACATGAGTCTTAATCCAAATGACATTTTGAATCAATTTTTCTACAGTACAAAAAATCAATTTTCTGATGAAAAACGATGACCCGTGACCTGTCGAACTTTTTCCAGATGGTCAAAAATTGTATTTTTTTGAAGTTTAATTTTTTACTGTAAATGACTATTGCATGTGAATTAGAACTCTTGGAACTAAAATAAGTGTGTTTAGAGTCATTTTAATGCCTGGAATAGGTCGAAATAGAGGCTTCTGAGTAGGAGAAAAAGTCTGTAAATTGGCAATTTTGGTCACATTGAGGCTTTAAAAAGTGGTTATCCAACATGAGGATCAATCAAAATGACATTTTGAATCAATTTTTCTACAGTCCAAAAAATCAATTTTCTGATGAAAAACGATGACCCGTGACCTGTCGAACTTTTTCCAGATGGTCAAAAATGGTAATTTTTTAAAGTTAAATTTTTGGACTGTAAATGACTATTGCATGTGAATTAGAACTCTTGGAACTAAAATAAGTGTGTTTAGAGTCATTTTAATGCCTGAAATAGGTGGAAATAGAAGCTTCTGAGTAGGAGAAAATGTCTCTAAAAATGGCAATTTTGGTCACATTGAGGCTTTAAAAAGTAGTTATTCAACATGAGGCTCAATCCAAATGACATTTTGAATCAATTTTTCTACAATCCGAAAAATCAATTTTCTGATGGAAATCGATGACCCGTGACCTGTCGAACTTTCTCCAGATGGTCAAAAATGGTAATTTCTTTAAGTTTAATTTTTCGACTGTAAATGACTATTGCATGTGAATTAGAACTCTTGGACCTAAAATAAGTGTGTTTATAGTCATTTTAATGCCTGAAATAGGTCAAAATAGAAGCTTCTGTGTAGGAGAAAAAGTCTGTAAAAATGGCAATTTTGGTCACATTGAGGCTTTAAAAAGTAGGTATTCAACATGAGGCTCAATCCAAATGACATTTTGAATCAATTTTTCTACAATCCGAAAAATCAATTTTCTGATGGAAATCGATGACCCGTGACCTGTCGAACTTTTTGCAGATGGTCAAAAATGGTAATTTGTTAAAGTTTAATTTTTGGACTGTAAATGACTATTGCATGTGAATTAGAACTCTTGGAACTAAAATAAGTGTGGTTAGAGTCATTTTAATGCCTGAAATAGGTCGAAATAGAGGCTTCTAAGTAGGAGAAAAAGTCTGTAAAAATGGCAATTTTGGTCACATTGAGGCTCTCAAAAGTAGTTATTCAATATGAGTCTTAATCCAAAATGACATTTTGAATACATTTTTCTACAGTCCAAAAAATCAATTTTCTGATGAAAAACGATGACCCGTGACCTGTCGAACTTTCTCCAGATGGTCAAAAATGGTAATTTCTTTAAGTTTAAGTTTTTTGACTGTAAATGACTATTGCATGTGAATTATCACTTTTGGAACTAAAATAGGTGTGTTTAGAGTCATTTTAATGCCTGAAATAGGTGGAAATAAAAGCTTCTGAGTAGGAGAAAATGTCTCTAAAAATGGCAATTTTGGTCACATTGAGGCTTTAAAAAGTAGTTATTCAACATGAGGCTCAATCAAAATGACATTTTGAATCAAGTTTTCTACAGTCCAAAAAATCAATTTTCTGATGAAAAACGATGACCTGTGACCTGTCGAACTTTTTCCAGATGGTCAAAAATGGTAATTTTTTAAAATTACATTTTTGGACTGTAAATGACTATTGCATGTGAATTAGAACTCTTGGAACTAAAATAAGTGTGCTTAGAGTCATTTTAATGCCTGAAATAGGTCGAAATAGAAGCTTCTGAGTAGGAGAAAAAGTCTGTAAAAATTGAAATTTTGGTCACATTGAGGCTTTAAAAAGTAGTTATTCAACATGAGGCTCAATCCAAATGACATTTTGAATCAATTTTTCTACAATCCAAAAAATCAATTTTCTGATGGAAATCGATGACCCGTGACCTGTCGAACTTTTTGCAGATGGTCAAAAATGGTAATTTGTTAAAGTTTAATTTTTGGACTGTAAATGACTATTGCATGTGAATTAGAACTCTTGGAACTAAAATAAGTGTGGTTAGAGTCATTTTAATGCCTGAAATAGGTCGAAATAGAGGCTTCTGAGTAGGAGAAAAAGTCTGTAAAAATGGCAATTTTGGTCACATTGAGGCTCTCAAAAGTAGTTATTCAATATGAGTCTTAATCCAAATGACATTTTGAATCAATTTTTCTACAGTACAAAAAATCAATTTTCTGATGAAAAACGATGACCCGTGACCTGTCGAACTTTTTCCAGATGGTCAAAAATTTTATTTTTTTTAAGTTTAATTTTTTACTGTAAATGACTATTGCATGTGAATTAGAACTCTTGGAACTAAAATAAGTGTGTTTAGAGTCATTTTAATGCCTGGAATAGGTCGAAATAGAGGCTTCTGAGTAGGAGAAAAAGTCTGTAAAAATGGCAATTTTGGTCACATTGAGGCTTTAAAAAGTGGTTATCCAACATGAGGCTCAATCAAAATGACATTTTGAATCAATTTTTCTACAGTCCAAAAAATCAATTTTCTGATGAAAAACGATGACCCGTGACCTGTCGAACTTTTTCCAGATGGTCAAAAATGGTAATTTTTTAAAGTTAAATTTTTGGACTGTAAATGACTATTGCATGTGAATTAGAACTCTTGGAACTAAAATAAGTGTGTTTAGAGTCATTTTAATGCCTGAAATAGGTCGAAATAGAATCTTCTGAGTTGGAAAAAAAGTCTGTAAAAATTGAAATTTTGGTCACATTGAGGCTTTAAAAAGTAGTTATTCAACATGAGGCTCAATCCAAATGACATTTTGAATCAATTTTTCTACAGTCTAAAAAATCAATTTTCTGATGAAAAACGATGACCCGTGACCTGTCGAACTTTCTCCAGATGGTCAAAAATGGTAATTTCTTTAAGTTTAAGTTTTTTGACTGTAAATGACTATTGCATGTGAATTATCACTTTTGGAACTAAAATAGGTGTGTTTAGAGTCATTTTAATGCCTGAAATAGGTCGAAATAGAAGCTTCTGAGTAGGAGAAAATGTCTCTAAAAATGGCAATTTTGGTCACATTGAGGCTTTAAAAAGTAGTTATTCAACATGAGGCTCAATCAAAATGACATTTTGAATCAAGTTTTCTACAGTCCAAAAAATCAATTTTCTGATGAAAAACGATGACCTGTGACCTGTCGAACTTTTTCCAGATGGTCAAAAATGGTAATTTTTTAAAGTTACATTTTTGGACTGTAAATGACTATTGCATGTGAATTAGAACTCTTTGAACTAAAATAAGTGTGTTTAGAGTCATTTTAATGCCTGAAATAGGTCGAAATAGAAGCTTCTGAGTAGGAGAAAAAGTCTGTAAAAATTGAAATTTTGGTCACATTGAGGCTTTAAAAAGTAGTTATTCACCATGAGGCTCAATCCAAATGACATTTTGAATCAATTTTTCTACAGTCCAAAAAATCAATTTTCTGATGAAAAACGATGACCCGTGACCTGTCGAACTTTCTCCTGATGGTCAAAAATGGTAATTTCTTTAAGTTTAAGTTTTTTGACTGTAAATGACTATTGCATGTGAATTATCACTTTTGGAACTAAAATAGGTGTGTTTAGAGTCATTTTAATGCCTGAAATAGGTCGAAATAGAAGCTTCTGAGTAGGAGAAAATGTCTCTAAAAATGGCAATTTTGGTCACATTGAGGCTTTAAAAAGTAGTTATTCAACATGAGGCTCAATCAAAATGACATTTTGAATCAAGTTTTCTACAGTCCAAAAAATCAATTTTCTGATGAAAAACGATGACCCGTGACCTGTCAAACTTTTTCCAGATGGTCAAAAATGGTAATTTTTTAAAGTTTAAGTCTTTGGACTGTAAATGACTATTGCATGTGAATTAGAACTCTTGGAACTAAAATACGTGTGTTTAGAGTCATTTTAATTCCTGAAATAGGTCGAAATAGAAGCTTCTGAGTAGGAGAAAAAGTCTGTAAAAATGGCAATTTTGGTCACATTGAGGCTTTAAAAAGTAGGTATTCAACATGAGGCTCAATCCAAATGAGATTTTGAATCAATTTTTCTACAATCCCAAAAATCAATTTTCTGATGAAAAACGATGACCCGTGACCTGTCGAACTTTTTCCAGATGGTCAAAAATGGTAATTTTTTAAAGTTTAATTTTTGGACTGTAAATGACTACTGCATGTGAATTCGAACTCTTGGAACTAAAATAAGTGTGTTTAGAGTCATTTTAATGCCTGAAATAGGTCGAAATAGAAGCTTCTGAGTAGGAGAAAAAGTCTGTGAAAATTGAAATTTTGGTCACATTGAGGCTTTCAAAAGTAGTTATTCAACATGAGGCTCAATCCAAATGACATTTTGAATCAATTTTTTTACTGCCCAAAAAATCAATTTTCTGATGAAAAACGATGACCCGTGACCTGTCGAACTTTCTCCTGATGGTCAAAAATGGTAATTTCTTTAAGTTTAAGTTTTTTGACTGTAAATGACTATTGCATGTGAATTATCACTTTTGGAACTAAAATAGGTGTGTTTAGAGTCATTTTAATGCCTGAAATAGGTCGAAATAGAAGCTTCTGAGTAGGAGAAAATGTCTCTAAAAATGGCAATTTTGGTCACATTGAGGCTTTAAAAAGTAGTTATTCAACATGAGGCTCAATCAAAATGACATTTTGAATCAAGTTTTCTACAGTCCAAAAAATCAATTTTCTGATGAAAAACGATGACCCGTGACCTGTCAAACTTTTTCCAGATGGTCAAAAATGGTAATTTTTTAAAGTTTAAGTCTTTGGACTGTAAATGACTATTGCATGTGAATTAGAACTCTTGGAACTAAAATACGTGTGTTTAGAGTCATTTTAATTCCTGAAATAGGTCGAAATAGAAGCTTCTGAGTAGGAGAAAAAGTCTGTAAAAATGGCAATTTTGGTCACATTGAGGCTTTAAAAAGTAGGTATTCAACATGAGGCTCAATCCAAATGAGATTTTGAATCAATTTTTCTACAATCCCAAAAATCAATTTTCTGATGAAAAACGATGACCCGTGACCTGTCGAACTTTTTCCAGATGGTCAAAAATGGTAATTTTTTAAAGTTTAATTTTTGGACTGTAAATGACTACTGCATGTGAATTCGAACTCTTGGAACTAAAATAAGTGTGTTTAGAGTCATTTTAATGCCTGAAATAGGTCGAAATAGAAGCTTCTGAGTAGGAGAAAAAGTCTGTGAAAATTGAAATTTTGGTCACATTGAGGCTTTCAAAAGTAGTTATTCAACATGAGGCTCAATCCAAATGACATTTTGAATCAATTTTTTTACTGCCCAAAAAATCAATTTTCTGATGAAAAACGATGACCCGTGACCTGTCGAACTTTCTCCAGATGGTCAAAAATGGTAATTTTTTAAAGATTAATTTTTGGACTGTAAATGACTATTGCATGTGAATTAGAACTCTTGGAACTAAGTGTGTTTAGAGTCATTTAAATGCCTGAAATAGGTCGAAATAGAAGCTTCTGAGTAGGAGAAAAAGTCTGTTAAATTGAAATTTTGGTCACATTGAGGCTTTAAAAAGTAGTTATTCAACATGAGGCTCAATCCAAATGACATTTTGAATCAATTTTTCTACAGTCCAAAAAATCAATTTTCTGATGAAAAACGATGACCCGTGACCTGTCGAACTTTTTCCAGATGGTCAAAAATGGTAATTTTTTAAAGTTACATTTTTGGACTGTAAATGACTATTGCATGTGAATTAGAACTTTTGGAACTAAAATAAGTGTGTTTAGAGTCATTTTAATGCCTGAAATAGGTCGAAATAGAAGCTTCTGAGTAGGAGAAAAAGTCTGTAAAAATTGAAATTTTGGTCACATTGAGGCTTTAAAAAGTAGTTCTTCAACATGAAGCTCAATCCAAATGACATTTTGAATCAATTTTTCCACAATCCAAAAAATCAATTTTCTGATGAAAAACGATGAACTGTCGAACTTTCTCCAGATGGTCAAAAATGGTAATTTCTTTAAGTTAAATTTTTGGACTGTAAATGACTATTGCATGTGAATTAGAACTCTTGGACCTAAAATAAGTGTGTTTATAGTCATTTTAATGCCTGAAATAGGTCGAAATAGAAGCTTCTGAGTAGGAGAAAAAGTCTGTAAAAATGGCAATTTTGGTCACATTGAGGCTTTAAAAAGTAGGTATTCAACATGAGGCTCAATCCAAATGACATTTTGAATCAATTTTTCTACAATCCAAAAAATCAATTTTCTGATGAAAATCGATGACCCGTGACCTGTCGAACTTTTTGCAGATGGTCAAAAATGGTAATTTTTTAAAGTTTAATTTTTGGACTGTAAATGACTATTGCATGTGAATTAGAACTCTTGGAACTAAAATAAGTGTGGTTAGAGTCATTTTAATGCCTGAAATAGGTCGAAATAGAGGCTTCTGAGTAGGAGAAAAAGTCTGTAAAAATGGCAATTTTGGTCACATTGAGGCTCTCAAAAGTAGTTATTCAACATGAGTCTTAATCCAAATGACATTTTGAATCAATTTTTCTACAGTACAAAAAATCAATTTTCTGATGAAAAACGATGACCCGTGACCTGTCGAACTTTTTCCAGATGGTCAAAAATTGTATTTTTTTGAAGTTTAATTTTTTACTGTAAATGACTATTGCATGTGAATTAGAACTCTTGGAACTAAAATAAGTGTGTTTAGAGTCATTTTAATGCCTGGAATAGGTTGAAATAAAGGCTTCTGAGTAGGAGAAAAAGTCTGTAAAAATGGCAATTTTGGTCACATTGAGGCTTTAAAAAGTGGTTATCCAACATGAGGCTCAATCAAAATGACATTTTGAATCAATTTTTCTACAGTCCAAAAAATCAATTTTCTGATGAAAAACGATGACCCGTGACCTGTCGAACTTTTTCCAGATGGTCAAAAATGGTAATTTTTTAAAGTTAAATTTTTGGACTGTAAATGACTATTGCATGTGAATTAGAACTCTTGGAACTAAAATAAGTGTGTTTAGAGTCATTTTAATGCCTGAAATAGGTCGAAATAGAATCTTCTGAGTAGGAGAAAAAGTCTGTAAAAATTGAAATTTTGGTCACATTGAGGCTTTAAAAAGTAGTTATTCAACATGAGGCTCAATCCAAATGACATTTTGAATCAATTTTTCTACAGTCCAAAAAATCAATTTTCTGATGAAAAACGATGACCCGTGACCTGTCGAACTTTCTCCAGATGGTCAAAAATGGTAATTTCTTTAAGTTTAAGTTTTTTGACTGTAAATGACTATTGCATGTGAATTATCACTTTTGGAACTAAAATAGGTGTGTTTAGAGTCATTTTAATGCCTGAAATAGGTCGAAATAGAAGCTTCTGAGTAGGAGAAAAAGTCTGTAAAAATGGCAATTTTGGTCACATTGAGGCTCTCAAAAGTAGTTATTCAATATGAGTCTTAATCCAAATGACATTTTGAATCAATTTTTCTACAGTACAAAAAATCAATTTTCTGATGAAAAACGATGACCCGTGACCTGTCGAACTTTTTCCAGATGGTCAAAAATTTTATTTTTTTGAAGTTTAATTTTTTACTGTAAATGACTATTGCATGTGAATTAGAACTCTTGGAACTAAAATAAGTGTATTTAGAGTCATTTTAATGCCTGGAATAGGTCGAAATAGAGGCTTCTGAGTAGGAGAAAAAGTCTGTAAAAATGGCAATTTTGGTCACATTGAGGCTTTAAAAAGTGGTTATCCAACATGAGGCTCAATCAAAATGACATTTTGAATCAATTTTTCTACAGTCCAAAAAGTCAATTTTCTGATGAAAAACGATGACCCGTGACCTGTCGAACTTTTTCCAGATGGTCAAAAATGGTAATTTTTTAAAGTTAAATTTTTGGACTGTAAATGACTATTGCATGTGAATTAGAACTCTTGGAACTAAAATAAGTGTGTTTAGAGTCATTTTAATGCCTGAAATAGGTCGAAATAGAATCTTCTGAGTTGGAGAAAAAGTCTGTAAAAATTGAAATTTTGGTCACATTGAGGCTTTAAAAAGTAGTTATTCAACATGAGGCTCAATCCAAATGACATTTTGAATCAATTTTTCTACAGTCTAAAAAATCAATTTTCTGATGAAAAACGATGACCCGTGACCTGTCGAACTTTCTCCAGATGGTCAAAAATGGTAATTTCTTTAAGTTTAAGTTTTTTGACTGTAAATGACTATTGCATGTGAATTATCACTTTTGGAACTAAAATAGGTGTGTTTAGAGTCATTTTAATGCCTGAAATAGGTTGAAATAGAAGCTTCTGAGTAGGAGAAAATGTCTCTAAAAATGGCAATTTTGGTCACATTGAGGCTTTAAAAAGTAGTTATTCAACATGAGGCTCAATCAAAATGACATTTTGAATCAAGTTTTCTACAGTCCAAAAAATCAATTTTCTGATGAAAAACGATGACCTGTGACCTGTCGAACTTTTTCCAGATGGTCAAAAATGGTAATTTTTTAAAGTTACATTTTTGGACTGTAAATGACTATTGCATGTGAATTAGAACTCTTTGAACTAAAATAAGTGTGTTTAGAGTCATTTTAATGCCTGAAATAGGTCGAAATAGAAGCTTCTGAGTAGGAGAAAAAGTCTGTAAAAATTGAAATTTTGGTCACATTGAGGCTTTAAAAAGTAGTTATTCACCATGAGGCTCAATCCACATGACATTTTGAATCAATTTTTCTACAATCCAAAAAATCAATTTTCTGATGAAAATCGATGACCCGTGACCTGTCGAACTTTTTGCAGATGGTCAAAAATGGTAATTTTTTAAAGTTTAATTTTTGGACTGTAAATGACTATTGCATGTGAATTAGAACTCTTGGAACTAAAATAAGTGTGGTTAGAGTCATTTTAATGCCTGAAATAGGTCGAAATAGAGGCTTCTGAGTAGGAGAAAAAGTCTGTAAAAATGGCAATTTTGGTCACATTGAGGCTCTCAAAAGTAGTTATTCAACATGAGTCTTAATCCAAATGACATTTTGAATCAATTTTTCTACAGTACAAAAAATCAATTTTCTGATGAAAAACGATGACCCGTGACCTGTCGAACTTTTTCCAGATGGTCAAAAATTGTATTTTTTTGAGGTTTAATTTTTTACTGTAAATGACTATTGCATGTGAATTAGAACTCTTGGAACTAAAATAAGTGTGTTTAGAGTCATTTTAATGCCTGGAATAGGTTGAAATAAAGGCTTCTGAGTAGGAGAAAAAGTCTGTAAAAATGGCAATTTTGGTCACATTGAGGCTTTAAAAAGTGGTTATCCAACATGAGGCTCAATCAAAATGACATTTTGAATCAATTTTTCTACAGTCCAAAAAATCAATTTTCTGATGAAAAACGATGACCCGTGACCTGTCGAACTTTTTCCAGATGGTCAAAAATGGTAATTTTTTAAAGTTAAATTTTTGGACTGTAAATGACTATTTCATGTGAATTAGAACTCTTGGAACTGAAATAAGTGTGTTTAGAGTCATTTTAATGCCTGAAATAGGTTGAAATAGAATCTTCTGAGTAGGAGAAAAAGTCTGTAAAAATTGAAATTTTGGTCACATTGAGGCTTTAAAAAGTAGTTATTCAACATGAGGCTCAATCCAAATGACATTTTGAATCAATTTTTCTACAGTCCAAAAAATCAATTTTCTGATGAAAAACGATGACCCGTGACCTGTCGAACTTTCTCCAGATGGTCAAAAATGGTAATTTCTTTAAGTTTAAGTTTTTTGACTGTAAATGACTATTGCATGTGAATTATCACTTTTGGAACTAAAATAGGTGTGTTTAGAGTCATTTTAATGCCTGAAATAGGTCGAAATAGAAGCTTCTGAGTAGGAGAAAAAGTCTGTAAAAATGGCAATTTTGGTCACATTGAGGCTCTCAAAAGTAGTTATTCAATATGAGTCTTAATCCAAATGACATTTTGAATCAATTTTTCTACAGTACAAAAAATCAATTTTCTGATGAAAAACGATGACCCGTGACCTGTCGAACTTTTTCCAGATGGTCAAAAATTTTATTTTTTTGAAGTTTAATTTTTTACTGTAAATGACTATTGCATGTGAATTAGAACTCTTGGAACTAAAATAAGTGTATTTAGAGTCATTTTAATGCCTGGAATAGGTCGAAATAGAGGCTTCTGAGTAGGAGAAAAAGTCTGTAAAAATGGCAATTTTGGTCACATTGAGGCTTTAAAAAGTGGTTATCCAACATGAGGCTCAATCAAAATGACATTTTGAATCAATTTTTCTACAGTCCAAAAAGTCAATTTTCTGATGAAAAACGATGACCCGTGACCTGTCGAACTTTTTCCAGATGGTCAAAAATGGTAATTTTTTAAAGTTAAATTTTTGGACTGTAAATGACTATTGCATGTGAATTAGAACTCTTGGAACTAAAATAAGTGTGTTTAGAGTCATTTTAATGCCTGAAATAGGTCGAAATAGAATCTTCTGAGTTGGAGAAAAAGTCTGTAAAAATTGAAATTTTGGTCACATTGAGGCTTTAAAAAGTAGTTATTCAACATGAGGCTCAATCCAAATGACATTTTGAATCAATTTTTCTACAGTCTAAAAAATCAATTTTCTGATGAAAAACGATGACCCGTGACCTGTCGAACTTTCTCCAGATGGTCAAAAATGGTAATTTCTTTAAGTTTAAGTTTTTTGACTGTAAATGACTATTGCATGTGAATTATCACTTTTGGAACTAAAATAGGTGTGTTTAGAGTCATTTTAATGCCTGAAATAGGTTGAAATAGAAGCTTCTGAGTAGGAGAAAATGTCTCTAAAAATGGCAATTTTGGTCACATTGAGGCTTTAAAAAGTAGTTATTCAACATGAGGCTCAATCAAAATGACATTTTGAATCAAGTTTTCTACAGTCCAAAAAATCAATTTTCTGATGAAAAACGATGACCTGTGACCTGTCGAACTTTTTCCAGATGGTCAAAAATGGTAATTTTTTAAAGTTACATTTTTGGACTGTAAATGACTATTGCATGTGAATTAGAACTCTTTGAACTAAAATAAGTGTGTTTAGAGTCATTTTAATGCCTGAAATAGGTCGAAATAGAAGCTTCTGAGTAGGAGAAAAAGTCTGTAAAAATTGAAATTTTGGTCACATTGAGGCTTTAAAAAGTAGTTATTCACCATGAGGCTCAATCCAAATGACATTTTGAATCAATTTTTCTACAATCCAAAAAATCAATTTTCTGATGAAAATCGATGACCCGTGACCTGTCGAACTTTTTGCAGATGGTCAAAAATGGTAATTTTTTAAAGTTTAATTTTTGGACTGTAAATGACTATTGCATGTGAATTAGAACTCTTGGAACTAAAATAAGTGTGGTTAGAGTCATTTTAATGCCTGAAATAGGTCGAAATAGAGGCTTCTGAGTAGGAGAAAAAGTCTGTAAAAATGGCAATTTTGGTCACATTGAGGCTCTCAAAAGTAGTTATTCAACATGAGTCTTAATCCAAATGACATTTTGAATCAATTTTTCTACAGTACAAAAAATCAATTTTCTGATGAAAAACGATGACCCGTGACCTGTCGAACTTTTTCCAGATGGTCAAAAATTGTATTTTTTTGAGGTTTAATTTTTTACTGTAAATGACTATTGCATGTGAATTAGAACTCTTGGAACTAAAATAAGTGTGTTTAGAGTCATTTTAATGCCTGGAATAGGTTGAAATAAAGGCTTCTGAGTAGGAGAAAAAGTCTGTAAAAATGGCAATTTTGGTCACATTGAGGCTTTAAAAAGTGGTTATCCAACATGAGGCTCAATCAAAATGACATTTTGAATCAATTTTTCTACAGTCCAAAAAATCAATTTTCTGATGAAAAACGATGACCCGTGACCTGTCGAACTTTTTCCAGATGGTCAAAAATGGTAATTTTTTAAAGTTAAATTTTTGGACTGTAAATGACTATTTCATGTGAATTAGAACTCTTGGAACTGAAATAAGTGTGTTTAGAGTCATTTTAATGCCTGAAATAGGTTGAAATAGAATCTTCTGAGTAGGAGAAAAAGTCTGTAAAAATTGAAATTTTGGTCACATTGAGGCTTTAAAAAGTAGTTATTCAACATGAGGCTCAATCCAAATGACATTTTGAATCAATTTTTCTACAGTCCAAAAAATCAATTTTCTGATGAAAAACGATGACCCGTGACCTGTCGAACTTTCTCCAGATGGTCAAAAATGGTAATTTCTTTAAGTTTAAGTTTTTTGACTGTAAATGACTATTGCATGTGAATTATCACTTTTGGAACTAAAATAGGTGTGTTTAGAGTCATTTTAATGCCTGAAATAGGTCGAAATAGAAGCTTCTGAGTAGGAGAAAAAGTCTGTAAAAATGGCAATTTTGGTCACATTGAGGCTCTCAAAAGTAGTTATTCAATATGAGTCTTAATCCAAATGACATTTTGAATCAATTTTTCTACAGTACAAAAAATCAATTTTCTGATGAAAAACGATGACCCGTGACCTGTCGAACTTTTTCCAGATGGTCAAAAATTTTATTTTTTTGAAGTTTAATTTTTTACTGTAAATGACTATTGCATGTGAATTAGAACTCTTGGAACTAAAATAAGTGTGTTTAGAGTCATTTTAATGCCTGGAATAGGTCGAAATAGAGGCTTCTGAGTAGGAGAAAAAGTCTGTAAAAATGGCAATTTTGGTCACATTGAGGCTTTAAAAAGTGGTTATCCAACATGAGGCTCAATCAAAATGACATTTTGAATCAATTTTTCTACAGTCCAAAAAATCAATTTTCTGATGAAAAACGATGACCCGTGACCTGTCGAACTTTTTCCAGATGGTCAAAAATGGTAATTTTTTAAAGTTAAATTTTTGGACTGTAAATGACTATTGCATGTGAATTAGAACTCTTGGAACTAAAATAAGTGTGTTTAGAGTCATTTTAATGCCTGAAATAGGTCGAAATAGAATCTTCTGAGTTGGAGAAAAAGTCTGTAAAAATTGAAATTTTGGTCACATTGAGGCTTTAAAAAGTAGTTATTCAACATGAGGCTCAATCCAAATGACATTTTGAATCAATTTTTCTACAGTCTAAAAAATCAATTTTCTGATGAAAAACGATGACCCGTGACCTGTCGAACTTTCTCCAGATGGTCAAAAATGGTAATTTCTTTAAGTTTAAGTTTTTTGACTGTAAATGACTATTGCATGTGAATTATCACTTTTGGAACTAAAATAGGTGTGTTTAGAGTCATTTTAATGCCTGAAATAGGTCGAAATAGAAGCTTCTGAGTAGGAGAAAATGTCTCTAAAAATGGCAATTTTGGTCACATTGAGGCTTTAAAAAGTAGTTATTCAACATGAGGCTCAATCAAAATGACATTTTGAATCAAGTTTTCTACAGTCCAAAAAATCAATTTTCTGATGAAAAACGATGACCTGTGACCTGTCGAACTTTTTCCAGATGGTCAAAAATGGTAATTTTTTAAAGTTACATTTTTGGACTGTAAATGACTATTGCATGTGAATTAGAACTCTTTGAACTAAAATAAGTGTGTTTAGAGTCACTTTAATGCCTGAAATAGGTCGAAATAGAAGCTTCTGAGTAGGAGAAAAAGTCTGTAAAAATTGAAATTTTGGTCACATTGAGGCTTTAAAAAGTAGTTATTCACCATGAGGCTCAATCCAAATGACATTTTGAATCAATTTTTCTACAGTCCAAAAAATCAATTTTCTGATGAAAAACGATGACCCGTGACCTGTCGAACTTTCTCCAGATGGTCAAAAATGGTAATTTCTTTAAGTTTAAGTTTTTTGACTGTAAATGACTATTGCATGTGAATTATCACTTTTGGAACTAAAATAGGTGTGTTTAGAGTCATTTTAATGCCTGAAATAGGTCGAAATAGAAGCTTCTGAGTAGGAGAAAATGTCTCTAAAAATGGCAATTTTGGTCACATTGAGGCTTTAAAAAGTAGTTATTCAACATGAGGCTCAATCAAAATGACATTTTGAATCAAGTTTTCTACAGTCCAAAAAATCAAATTTCTGATGAAAAACGATGACCCGTGACCTGTCAAACTTTTTCCAGATGGTCAAAAATGGTAATTTTTTAAAGTTTAAGTCTTTGGACTGTAAATGACTATTGCATGTGAATTAGAACTCTTGGAACTAAAATACGTGTGTTTAGAGTCATTTTAATTCCTGAAATAGGTCGAAATAGAAGCTTCTGAGTAGGAGAAAAAGTCTGTAAAAATGGCAATTTTGGTCACATTGAGGCTTTAAAAAGTAGGTATTCAACATGAGGCTCAATCCAAATGAGATTTTGAATCAATTTTTCTACAATCCCAAAAATCAATTTTCTGATGAAAAACGATGACCCGTGACCTGTCGAACTTTTTCCAGATGGTCAAAAATGGTAATTTTTTAAAGTTTAATTTTTGGACTGTAAATGACTACTGCATGTGAATTCGAACTCTTGGAACTAAAATAAGTGTGTTTAGAGTCATTTTAATGCCTGAAATATGTCGAAATAGAAGCTTCTGAGTAGGAGAAAAAGTCTGTAAAAATTGAAATTTTGGTCACATTGAGGCTTTAAAAAGTAGTTATTCACCATGAGGCTCAATCCAAATGACATTTTGAATCAATTTTTCTACAATCCAAAAAATCAATTTTCTGATGAAAATCGATGACCCGTGACCTGTCGAACTTTTTGCAGATGGTCAAAAATGGTAATTTTTTAAAGTTTAATTTTTGGACTGTAAATGACTATTGCATGTGAATTAGAACTCTTGGAACTAAAATAAGTGTGGTTAGAGTCATTTTAATGCCTGAAATAGGTCGAAATAGAGGCTTCTGAGTAGGAGAAAAAGTCTGTAAAAATGGCAATTTTGGTCACATTGAGGCTCTCAAAAGTAGTTATTCAACATGAGTCTTAATCCAAATGACATTTTGAATCAATTTTTCTACAGTACAAAAAATCAATTTTCTGATGAAAAACGATGACCCGTGACCTGTCGAACTTTTTCCAGATGGTCAAAAATGGTAATTTTTTAAAGTTAAATTTTTGGACTGTAAATGACTATTGCATGTGAATTAGAACTCTTGGAACTAAAATAAGTGTGTTTAGAGTCATTTTAATGCCTGAAATAGGTCGAAATAGAATCTTCTGAGTAGGAGAAAAAGTCTGTAAAAATTGAAATTTTGGTCACATTGAGGCTTTAAAAAGTAGTTATTCAACATGAGGCTCAATCCAAATGACATTTTGAATCAATTTTTCTACAGTCCAAAAAATCAATTTTCTGATGAAAAACGATGACCCGTGACCTGTCGAACTTTCTCCAGATGGTCAAAAATGGTAATTTCTTTAAGTTTAAGTTTTTTGACTGTAAATGACTATTGCATGTGAATTATCACTTTTGGAACTAAAATAGGTGTGTTTAGAGTCATTTTAATGCCTGAAATAGGTCGAAATAGAAGCTTCTGAGTAGGAGAAAAAGTCTGTAAAAATGGCAATTTTGGTCACATTGAGGCTCTCAAAAGTAGTTATTCAATATGAGTCTTAATCCAAATGACATTTTGAATCAATTTTTCTACAGTACAAAAAATCAATTTTCTGATGAAAAACGATGACCCGTGACCTGTCGAACTTTTTCCAGATGGTCAAAAATTTTATTTTTTTGAAGTTTAATTTTTTACTGTAAATGACTATTGCATGTGAATTAGAACTCTTGGAACTAAAATAAGTGTATTTAGAGTCATTTTAATGCCTGGAATAGGTCGAAATAGAGGCTTCTGAGTAGGAGAAAAAGTCTGTAAAAATGGCAATTTTGGTCACATTGAGGCTTTAAAAAGTGGTTATCCAACATGAGGCTCAATCAAAATGACATTTTGAATCAATTTTTCTACAGTCCAAAAAGTCAATTTTCTGATGAAAAACGATGACCCGTGACCTGTCGAACTTTTTCCAGATGGTCAAAAATGGTAATTTTTTAAAGTTAAATTTTTGGACTGTAAATGACTATTGCATGTGAATTAGAACTCTTGGAACTAAAATAAGTGTGTTTAGAGTCATTTTAATGCCTGAAATAGGTCGAAATAGAATCTTCTGAGTTGGAGAAAAAGTCTGTAAAAATTGAAATTTTGGTCACATTGAGGCTTTAAAAAGTAGTTATTCAACATGAGGCTCAATCCAAATGACATTTTGAATCAATTTTTCTACAGTCTAAAAAATCAATTTTCTGATGAAAAACGATGACCCGTGACCTGTCGAACTTTCTCCAGATGGTCAAAAATGGTAATTTCTTTAAGTTTAAGTTTTTTGACTGTAAATGACTATTGCATGTGAATTATCACTTTTGGAACTAAAATAGGTGTGTTTAGAGTCATTTTAATGCCTGAAATAGGTTGAAATAGAAGCTTCTGAGTAGGAGAAAATGTCTCTAAAAATGGCAATTTTGGTCACATTGAGGCTTTAAAAAGTAGTTATTCAACATGAGGCTCAATCAAAATGACATTTTGAATCAAGTTTTCTACAGTCCAAAAAATCAATTTTCTGATGAAAAACGATGACCTGTGACCTGTCGAACTTTTTCCAGATGGTCAAAAATGGTAATTTTTTAAAGTTACATTTTTGGACTGTAAATGACTATTGCATGTGAATTAGAACTCTTTGAACTAAAATAAGTGTGTTTAGAGTCATTTTAATGCCTGAAATAGGTCGAAATAGAAGCTTCTGAGTAGGAGAAAAAGTCTGTAAAAATTGAAATTTTGGTCACATTGAGGCTTTAAAAAGTAGTTATTCACCATGAGGCTCAATCCAAATGACATTTTGAATCAATTTTTCTACAATCCAAAAAATCAATTTTCTGATGAAAATCGATGACCCGTGACCTGTCGAACTTTTTGCAGATGGTCAAAAATGGTAATTTTTTAAAGTTTAATTTTTGGACTGTAAATGACTATTGCATGTGAATTAGAACTCTTGGAACTAAAATAAGTGTGGTTAGAGTCATTTTAATGCCTGAAATAGGTCGAAATAGAGGCTTCTGAGTAGGAGAAAAAGTCTGTAAAAATGGCAATTTTGGTCACATTGAGGCTCTCAAAAGTAGTTATTCAACATGAGTCTTAATCCAAATGACATTTTGAATCAATTTTTCTACAGTACAAAAAATCAATTTTCTGATGAAAAACGATGACCCGTGACCTGTCGAACTTTTTCCAGATGGTCAAAAATTGTATTTTTTTGAGGTTTAATTTTTTACTGTAAATGACTATTGCATGTGAATTAGAACTCTTGGAACTAAAATAAGTGTGTTTAGAGTCATTTTAATGCCTGGAATAGGTTGAAATAAAGGCTTCTGAGTAGGAGAAAAAGTCTGTAAAAATGGCAATTTTGGTCACATTGAGGCTTTAAAAAGTGGTTATCCAACATGAGGCTCAATCAAAATGACATTTTGAATCAATTTTTCTACAGTCCAAAAAATCAATTTTCTGATGAAAAACGATGACCCGTGACCTGTCGAACTTTTTCCAGATGGTCAAAAATGGTAATTTTTTAAAGTTAAATTTTTGGACTGTAAATGACTATTTCATGTGAATTAGAACTCTTGGAACTGAAATAAGTGTGTTTAGAGTCATTTTAATGCCTGAAATAGGTTGAAATAGAATCTTCTGAGTAGGAGAAAAAGTCTGTAAAAATTGAAATTTTGGTCACATTGAGGCTTTAAAAAGTAGTTATTCAACATGAGGCTCAATCCAAATGACATTTTGAATCAATTTTTCTACAGTCCAAAAAATCAATTTTCTGATGAAAAACGATGACCCGTGACCTGTCGAACTTTCTCCAGATGGTCAAAAATGGTAATTTCTTTAAGTTTAAGTTTTTTGACTGTAAATGACTATTGCATGTGAATTATCACTTTTGGAACTAAAATAGGTGTGTTTAGAGTCATTTTAATGCCTGAAATAGGTCGAAATAGAAGCTTCTGAGTAGGAGAAAAAGTCTGTAAAAATGGCAATTTTGGTCACATTGAGGCTCTCAAAAGTAGTTATTCAATATGAGTCTTAATCCAAATGACATTTTGAATCAATTTTTCTACAGTACAAAAAATCAATTTTCTGATGAAAAACGATGACCCGTGACCTGTCGAACTTTTTCCAGATGGTCAAAAATTTTATTTTTTTGAAGTTTAATTTTTTACTGTAAATGACTATTGCATGTGAATTAGAACTCTTGGAACTAAAATAAGTGTGTTTAGAGTCATTTTAATGCCTGGAATAGGTCGAAATAGAGGCTTCTGAGTAGGAGAAAAAGTCTGTAAAAATGGCAATTTTGGTCACATTGAGGCTTTAAAAAGTGGTTATCCAACATGAGGCTCAATCAAAATGACATTTTGAATCAATTTTTCTACAGTCCAAAAAATCAATTTTCTGATGAAAAACGATGACCCGTGACCTGTCGAACTTTTTCCAGATGGTCAAAAATGGTAATTTTTTAAAGTTAAATTTTTGGACTGTAAATGACTATTGCATGTGAATTAGAACTCTTGGAACTAAAATAAGTGTGTTTAGAGTCATTTTAATGCCTGAAATAGGTCGAAATAGAATCTTCTGAGTTGGAGAAAAAGTCTGTAAAAATTGAAATTTTGGTCACATTGAGGCTTTAAAAAGTAGTTATTCAACATGAGGCTCAATCCAAATGACATTTTGAATCAATTTTTCTACAGTCTAAAAAATCAATTTTCTGATGAAAAACGATGACCCGTGACCTGTCGAACTTTCTCCAGATGGTCAAAAATGGTAATTTCTTTAAGTTTAAGTTTTTTGACTGTAAATGACTATTGCATGTGAATTATCACTTTTGGAACTAAAATAGGTGTGTTTAGAGTCATTTTAATGCCTGAAATAGGTCGAAATAGAAGCTTCTGAGTAGGAGAAAATGTCTCTAAAAATGGCAATTTTGGTCACATTGAGGCTTTAAAAAGTAGTTATTCAACATGAGGCTCAATCAAAATGACATTTTGAATCAAGTTTTCTACAGTCCAAAAAATCAATTTTCTGATGAAAAACGATGACCTGTGACCTGTCGAACTTTTTCCAGATGGTCAAAAATGGTAATTTTTTAAAGTTACATTTTTGGACTGTAAATGACTATTGCATGTGAATTAGAACTCTTTGAACTAAAATAAGTGTGTTTAGAGTCACTTTAATGCCTGAAATAGGTCGAAATAGAAGCTTCTGAGTAGGAGAAAAAGTCTGTAAAAATTGAAATTTTGGTCACATTGAGGCTTTAAAAAGTAGTTATTCACCATGAGGCTCAATCCAAATGACATTTTGAATCAATTTTTCTACAGTCCAAAAAATCAATTTTCTGATGAAAAACGATGACCCGTGACCTGTCGAACTTTCTCCAGATGGTCAAAAATGGTAATTTCTTTAAGTTTAAGTTTTTTGACTGTAAATGACTATTGCATGTGAATTATCACTTTTGGAACTAAAATAGGTGTGTTTAGAGTCATTTTAATGCCTGAAATAGGTCGAAATAGAAGCTTCTGAGTAGGAGAAAATGTCTCTAAAAATGGCAATTTTGGTCACATTGAGGCTTTAAAAAGTAGTTATTCAACATGAGGCTCAATCAAAATGACATTTTGAATCAAGTTTTCTACAGTCCAAAAAATCAAATTTCTGATGAAAAACGATGACCCGTGACCTGTCAAACTTTTTCCAGATGGTCAAAAATGGTAATTTTTTAAAGTTTAAGTCTTTGGACTGTAAATGACTATTGCATGTGAATTAGAACTCTTGGAACTAAAATACGTGTGTTTAGAGTCATTTTAATTCCTGAAATAGGTCGAAATAGAAGCTTCTGAGTAGGAGAAAAAGTCTGTAAAAATGGCAATTTTGGTCACATTGAGGCTTTAAAAAGTAGGTATTCAACATGAGGCTCAATCCAAATGAGATTTTGAATCAATTTTTCTACAATCCCAAAAATCAATTTTCTGATGAAAAACGATGACCCGTGACCTGTCGAACTTTTTCCAGATGGTCAAAAATGGTAATTTTTTAAAGTTTAATTTTTGGACTGTAAATGACTACTGCATGTGAATTCGAACTCTTGGAACTAAAATAAGTGTGTTTAGAGTCATTTTAATGCCTGAAATATGTCGAAATAGAAGCTTCTGAGTAGGAGAAAAAGTCTGTAAAAATTGAAATTTTGGTCACATTGAGGCTTTAAAAAGTAGTTATTCACCATGAGGCTCAATCCAAATGACATTTTGAATCAATTTTTCTACAATCCAAAAAATCAATTTTCTGATGAAAATCGATGACCCGTGACCTGTCGAACTTTTTGCAGATGGTCAAAAATGGTAATTTTTTAAAGTTTAATTTTTGGACTGTAAATGACTATTGCATGTGAATTAGAACTCTTGGAACTAAAATAAGTGTGGTTAGAGTCATTTTAATGCCTGAAATAGGTCGAAATAGAGGCTTCTGAGTAGGAGAAAAAGTCTGTAAAAATGGCAATTTTGGTCACATTGAGGCTCTCAAAAGTAGTTATTCAACATGAGTCTTAATCCAAATGACATTTTGAATCAATTTTTCTACAGTACAAAAAATCAATTTTCTGATGAAAAACGATGACCCGTGACCTGTCGAACTTTTTCCAGATGGTCAAAAATTGTATTTTTTTGAGGTTTAATTTTTTACTGTAAATGACTATTGCATGTGAATTAGAACTCTTGGAACTAAAATAAGTGTGTTTAGAGTCATTTTAATGCCTGGAATAGGTTGAAATAAAGGCTTCTGAGTAGGAGAAAAAGTCTGTAAAAATGGCAATTTTGGTCACATTGAGGCTTTAAAAAGTGGTTATCCAACATGAGGCTCAATCAAAATGACATTTTGAATCAATTTTTCTACAGTCCAAAAAATCAATTTTCTGATGAAAAACGATGACCCGTGACCTGTCGAACTTTTTCCAGATGGTCAAAAATGGTAATTTTTTAAAGTTAAATTTTTGGACTGTAAATGACTATTTCATGTGAATTAGAACTCTTGGAACTGAAATAAGTGTGTTTAGAGTCATTTTAATGCCTGAAATAGGTTGAAATAGAATCTTCTGAGTAGGAGAAAAAGTCTGTAAAAATTGAAATTTTGGTCACATTGAGGCTTTAAAAAGTAGTTATTCAACATGAGGCTCAATCCAAATGACATTTTGAATCAATTTTTCTACAGTCCAAAAAATCAATTTTCTGATGAAAAACGATGACCCGTGACCTGTCGAACTTTCTCCAGATGGTCAAAAATGGTAATTTCTTTAAGTTTAAGTTTTTTGACTGTAAATGACTATTGCATGTGAATTATCACTTTTGGAACTAAAATAGGTGTGTTTAGAGTCATTTTAATGCCTGAAATAGGTCGAAATAGAAGCTTCTGAGTAGGAGAAAAAGTCTGTAAAAATGGCAATTTTGGTCACATTGAGGCTCTCAAAAGTAGTTATTCAATATGAGTCTTAATCCAAATGACATTTTGAATCAATTTTTCTACAGTACAAAAAATCAATTTTCTGATGAAAAACGATGACCCGTGACCTGTCGAACTTTTTCCAGATGGTCAAAAATTTTATTTTTTTGAAGTTTAATTTTTTACTGTAAATGACTATTGCATGTGAATTAGAACTCTTGGAACTAAAATAAGTGTGTTTAGAGTCATTTTAATGCCTGGAATAGGTCGAAATAGAGGCTTCTGAGTAGGAGAAAAAGTCTGTAAAAATGGCAATTTTGGTCACATTGAGGCTTTAAAAAGTGGTTATCCAACATGAGGCTCAATCAAAATGACATTTTGAATCAATTTTTCTACAGTCCAAAAAATCAATTTTCTGATGAAAAACGATGACCCGTGACCTGTCGAACTTTTTCCAGATGGTCAAAAATGGTAATTTTTTAAAGTTAAATTTTTGGACTGTAAATGACTATTGCATGTGAATTAGAACTCTTGGAACTAAAATAAGTGTGTTTAGAGTCATTTTAATGCCTGAAATAGGTCGAAATAGAATCTTCTGAGTTGGAGAAAAAGTCTGTAAAAATTGAAATTTTGGTCACATTGAGGCTTTAAAAAGTAGTTATTCAACATGAGGCTCAATCCAAATGACATTTTGAATCAATTTTTCTACAGTCTAAAAAATCAATTTTCTGATGAAAAACGATGACCCGTGACCTGTCGAACTTTCTCCAGATGGTCAAAAATGGTAATTTCTTTAAGTTTAAGTTTTTTGACTGTAAATGACTATTGCATGTGAATTATCACTTTTGGAACTAAAATAGGTGTGTTTAGAGTCATTTTAATGCCTGAAATAGGTCGAAATAGAAGCTTCTGAGTAGGAGAAAATGTCTCTAAAAATGGCAATTTTGGTCACATTGAGGCTTTAAAAAGTAGTTATTCAACATGAGGCTCAATCAAAATGACATTTTGAATCAAGTTTTCTACAGTCCAAAAAATCAATTTTCTGATGAAAAACGATGACCTGTGACCTGGCGAACTTTTTCCAGATGGTCAAAAATGGTAATTTTTTAAAGTTACATTTTTGGACTGTAAATGACTATTGCATGTGAATTAGAACTCTTTGAACTAAAATAAGTGTGTTTAGAGTCATTTTAATGCCTGAAATAGGTCGAAATAGAAGCTTCTGAGTAGGAGAAAAAGTCTGTAAAAATTGAAATTTTGGTCACATTGAGGCTTTAAAAAGTAGTTATTCACCATGAGGCTCAATCCAAATGACATTTTGAATCAATTTTTCTACAGTCCAAAAAATCAATTTTCTGATGAAAAACGATGACCCGTGACCTGTCGAACTTTCTCCAGATGGTCAAAAATGGTAATTTCTTTAAGTTTAAGTTTTTTGACTGTAAATGACTATTGCATGTGAATTATCACTTTTGGAACTAAAATAGGTGTGTTTAGAGTCATTTTAATGCCTGAAATAGGTCGAAATAGAAGCTTCTGAGTAGGAGAAAATGTCTCTAAAAATGGCAATTTTGGTCACATTGAGGCTTTAAAAAGTAGTTATTCAACATGAGGCTCAATCAAAATGACATTTTGAATCAAGTTTTCTACAGTCCAAAAAATCAAATTTCTGATGAAAAACGATGACCCGTGACCTGTCAAACTTTTTCCAGATGGTCAAAAATGGTAATTTTTTAAAGTTTAAGTCTTTGGACTGTAAATGACTATTGCATGTGAATTAGAACTCTTGGAACTAAAATACGTGTGTTTAGAGTCATTTTAATTCCTGAAATAGGTCGAAATAGAAGCTTCTGAGTAGGAGAAAAAGTCTGTAAAAATGGCAATTTTGGTCACATTGAGGCTTTAAAAAGTAGGTATTCAACATGAGGCTCAATCCAAATGAGATTTTGAATCAATTTTTCTACAATCCCAAAAATCAATTTTCTGATGAAAAACGATGACCCGTGACCTGTCGAACTTTTTCCAGATGGTCAAAAATGGTAATTTTTTAAAGTTTAATTTTTGGACTGTAAATGACTACTGCATGTGAATTCGAACTCTTGGAACTAAAATAAGTGTGTTTAGAGTCATTTTAATGCCTGAAATATGTCGAAATAGAAGCTTCTGAGTAGGAGAAAAAGTCTGTAAAAATTGAAATTTTGGTCACATTGAGGCTTTAAAAAGTAGTTATTCAACATGAGGCTCAATCCAAATGACATTTTGAATCAATTTTTTTACTGCCCAAAAAATCAATTTTCTGATGAAAAACGATGACCCGTGACCTGTCGAACTTTCTCCAGATGGTCAAAAATGGTAATTTTTTAAAGATTAATTTTTGGACTGTAAATGACTATTGCATGTGAATTAGAACTCTTGGAACTAAAATAATTGTGTTTAGAGTCATTTTAATGCCTGAAATAGGTCGAAATAGAAGCTTCTGAGTAGGAGAAAAAGTCTGTAAAAATTGAAATTTTGGTCACATTGAGGCTTTAAAAAGTAGTTATTCAACATGAGGCTCAATCCAAATGACATTTTGAATCAATTTTTCTACAGTCCAAAAAATCAATTTTCTGATGAAAAACGATGACCCGTGACCTGTCAAACTTTTTCCAGATGGTCAAAAATGGTAATTTTTTAAAGTTTAATTTTTGGACAGTAAATGACTATTGCATGTGAGTTAGAACTCTTGGAACTAAAATAAGTGTGTTTAGAGTCATTTTAATGCCTGAAATAGGTCGAAATAGAAGCTTCTGAGTAGGAGAAAAGGTCTGTAAAAATGGCTATTTTGGTCACATTCAGGATTTAAAAAATAGGTATTCAACATGAGGGTCAATCCAAATGACATCAATTTTTCTACAGTCCAAAAAATCAATTTTCTGATGAAAAACGATGACCCGTGACCTGTCGAACTTTTTCCAGATGGTCAAAAATGGTAATTTTTTAAAGTTTAATTTTGTGAACTGTAAATGACTATTGCATGTGAATTTGAAATCTTGGAACTAAGATAAGTGTGTTTAGAGTCATTTTAATGCCTGGAATAGGTTGAAATAGAAGCTTATGAGTAGGAGAAAATGTCTGTAAAAATGGCAATTTTGGTCACATTGAGGCTTTAAAAAGTAGTTATTCAACATGAGGCTCAATCCAAATGACATTTTGAATCAATTTTTCTACAATCCAAAAAATCAATTTTCTGATAAAAACGATGACCCGTGACCTGTCGAACTTTTTCCAGATGGTAAAAATGGTAATTTATTAAAGTTAAATTTTTGGACTGTAAATGACTATTGCATGTGAATTAGAACCCTTGGATCTAAAATAAGTGTGTTTAGAGTCATTTTAATGCCTGAAATAGGTCGAAATAGAAGCTTCTGAGTAGGAGAAAAAGTCTGTAAAAATTGAAATTTTGGTCACATTGAGGCTTTAAAAAGTAGTTATTCAACATGAGGCTCAATCCAAATGACATTTTGAATCAATTTTTCTACAATTCAAAAAATCAATTTTCTGATGAAAATCGATGACCCGTGACCTGTCGAACTTTTTCCAGATGGTCAAAAATGGTAATTTTTTAAAGATTAATTTTTGGACTGTAAATGACTATTGCATGTGAATTAGAACTCTTGGAACTAAGTGTGTTTAGAGTCATTTAAATGCCTGAAATAGGTCGAAATAGAAGCTTCTGAGTAGGAGAAAAAGTCTGTAAAAATTGAAATTTTGGTCACATTGAGGTTTTAAAAAGTAGTTATTCAACATGAGGCTCAATCCAAATGACATTTTGAATCAATTTTTCTACAGTCTAAAAAATCAATTTTCTGATGAAAAACGATGACCCGTGACCTGTCGAACTTTCTCCAGATGGTCAAAAATGGTAATTTCTTTAAGTTTAAGTTTTTTGACTGTAAATGACTATTGCATGTGAATTATCACTTTTGGAACTAAAATAGGTGTGTTTAGAGTCATTTTAATGCCTGAAATAGGTCGAAATAGAAGCTTCTGAGTAGGAGAAAATGTCTCTAAAAATGGCAATTTTGGTCACATTGAGGCTTTAAAAAGTAGTTATTCAACATGAGGCTCAATCAAAATGACATTTTGAATCAAGTTTTCTACAGTCCAAAAAATCAATTTTCTGATGAAAAACGATGACCTGTGACCTGTCGAACTTTTTCCAGATGGTCAAAAATGGTAATTTTTTAAAGTTACATTTTTGGACTGTAAATGACTATTGCATGTGAATTAGAACTCTTTGAACTAAAATAAGTGTGTTTAGAGTCATTTTAATGCCTGAAATAGGTCGAAATAGAAGCTTCTGAGTAGGAGAAAAAGTCTGTAAAAATTGAAATTTTGGTCACATTGAGGCTTTAAAAAGTAGTTATTCACCATGAGGCTCAATCCAAATGACATTTTGAATCAATTTTTCTACAGTCCAAAAAATCAATTTTCTGATGAAAAACGATGACCCGTGACCTGTCGAACTTTCTCCAGATGGTCAAAAATGGTAATTTCTTTAAGTTTAAGTTTTTTGACTGTAAATGACTATTGCATGTGAATTATCACTTTTGGAACTAAAATAGGTGTGTTTAGAGTCATTTTAATTCCTGAAATAGGTCGAAATAGAAGCTTCTGAGTAGGAGAAAATGTCTCTAAAAATGGCAATTTTGGTCACATTGAGGCTTTAAAAAGTAGTTATTCAACATGAGGCTCAATCAAAATGACATTTTGAATCAAGTTTTCTACAGTCCAAAAAATCAAATTTCTGATGAAAAACGATGACCCGTGACCTGTCAAACTTTTTCCAGATGGTCAAAAATGGTAATTTTTTAAAGTTTAAGTCTTTGGACTGTAAATGACTATTGCATGTGAATTAGAACTCTTGGAACTAAAATACGTGTGTTTAGAGTCATTTTAATTCCTGAAATAGGTCGAAATAGAAGCTTCTGAGTAGGAGAAAAAGTCTGTAAAAATGGCAATTTTGGTCACATTGAGGCTTTAAAAAGTAGGTATTCAACATGAGGCTCAATCCAAATGAGATTTTGAATCAATTTTTCTACAATCCCAAAAATCAATTTTCTGATGAAAAACGATGACCCGTGACCTGTCGAACTTTTTCCAGATGGTCAAAAATGGTAATTTTTTAAAGTTTAATTTTTGGACTGTAAATGACTACTGCATGTGAATTCGAACTCTTGGAACTAAAATAAGTGTGTTTAGAGTCATTTTAATGCCTGAAATATGTCGAAATAGAAGCTTCTGAGTAGGAGAAAAAGTCTGTAAAAATTGAAATTTTGGTCACATTGAGGCTTTAAAAAGTAGTTATTCAACATGAGGCTCAATCCAAATGACATTTTGAATCAATTTTTTTACTGCCCAAAAAATCAATTTTCTGATGAAAAACGATGACCCGTGACCTGTCGAACTTTCTCCAGATGGTCAAAAATGGTAATTTTTTAAAGATTAATTTTTGGACTGTAAATGACTATTGCATGTGAATTAGAACTCTTGGAACTAAGTGTGTTTAGAGTCATTTAAATGCCTGAAATAGGTCGAAATAGAAGCTTCTGAGTAGGAGAAAAAGTCTGTTAAATTGAAATTTTGGTCACATTGAGGCTTTAAAAAGTAGTTATTCAACATGAGGCTCAATCCAAATGACATTTTGAATCAATTTTTCTACAGTCCAAAAAATCAATTTTCTGATGAAAAACGATGACCCGTGACCTGTCGAACTTTTTCCAGATGGTCAAAAATGGTAATTTTTTAAAGTTACATTTTTGGACTGTAAATGACTATTGCATGTGAATTAGAACTTTTGGAACTAAAATAAGTGTGTTTAGAGTCATTTTAATGCCTGAAATAGGTCGAAATAGAAGCTTCTGAGTAGGAGAAAAAGTCTGTAAAAATTGAAATTTTGGTCACATTGAGGCTTTAAAAAGTAGTTCTTCAACATGAAGCTCAATCCAAATGACATTTTGAATCAATTTTTCCACAATCCAAAAAATCAATTTTCTGATGAAAAACGATGAACTGTCGAACTTTCTCCAGATGGTCAAAAATGGTAATTTCTTTAAGTTAAATTTTTGGACTGTAAATGACTATTGCATGTGAATTAGAACTCTTGGACCTAAAATAAGTGTGTTTATAGTCATTTTAATGCCTGAAATAGGTCAAAATAGAAGCTTCTGAGTAGGAGAAAAAGTCTGTAAAAATGGCAATTTTGGTCACATTGAGGCTTTAAAAAGTAGGTATTCAACATGAGGCTCAATCCAAATGACATTTTGAATCAATTTTTCTACAATCCAAAAAATCAATTTTCTGATGAAAATCGATGACCCGTGACCTGTCGAACTTTTTGCAGATGGTCAAAAATGGTAATTTTTTAAAGTTTAATTTTTGGACTGTAAATGACTATTGCATGTGAATTAGAACTCTTGGAACTAAAATAAGTGTGGTTAGAGTCATTTTAATGCCTGAAATAGGTCGAAATAGAGGCTTCTGAGTAGGAGAAAAAGTCTGTAAAAATGGCAATTTTGGTCACATTGAGGCTCTCAAAAGTAGTTATTCAACATGAGTCTTAATCCAAATGACATTTTGAATCAATTTTTCTACAGTACAAAAAATCAATTTTCTGATGAAAAACGATAACCCGTGACCTGTCGAACTTTTTCCAGATGGTCAAAAATTGTATTTTTTTGAAGTTTAATTTTTTACTGTAAATGACTATTGCATGTGAATTAGAACTCTTGGAACTAAAATAAGTGTGTTTAGAGTCATTTTAATGCCTGGAATAGGTCGAAATAGGGCTTCTGAGTAGGAGAAAAAGTCTGTAAAAATGGCAATTTTGGTCACATTGAGGCTTTAAAAAGTGGTTATCCAACATGAGGCTCAATCAAAATGACATTTTGAATCAATTTTTCTACAGTCCAAAAAATCAATTTTCTGATGAAAAACGATGACCCGTGACCTGTCGAACTTTTTCCAGATGGTCAAAAATGGTAATTTTTTAAAGTTAAATTTTTGGACTGTAAATGACTATTTCATGTGAATTAGAACTCTTGGAACTAAAATAAGTGTGTTTAGAGTCATTTTAATGCCTGAAATAGGTCGAAATAGAATCTTCTGAGTAGGAGAAAAAGTCTGTAAAAATTGAAATTTTGGTCACATTGAGGCTTTAAAAAGTAGTTATTCAACATGAGGCTCAATCCAAATGACATTTTGAATCAATTTTTCTACAGTCCAAAAAATCAATTTTCTGATGAAAAACGATGACCCGTGACCTGTCGAACTTTCTCCAGATGGTCAAAAATGGTAATTTCTTTAAGTTTAAGTTTTTTGACTGTAAATGACTATTGCATGTGAATTATCACTTTTGCAACTAAAATAGGTGTGTTTAGAGTCATTTTAATGCCTGAAATAGGTCGAAATAGAAGCTTCTGAGTAGGAGAAAATGTCTCTAAAAATGGCAATTTTGGTCACATTGAGGCTTTAAAAAGTAGTTATTCAACATGAGGCTCAATCAAAATGACATTTAGAATCAAGTTTTCTACTGTCCAAAAAATAAATTTTCTGATGAAAAATGATGACCCGTGACCTGTCGAACTTTTTCCAGATGGTCAAAAATGGTAATTTTTTAAAGTTAAATTTTTGGACTGTAAATGACTATTGCATGTGAATTCGAACTCTTGGAACTAAGTGTGTTTAGAGTCATTTTAATGCCTGAAATAGGTCAAAATAGAAGCTTCTGAGTAGGAGAAAAAGTCTGTAAAAATTGAAATTTTGGTCACATTGAGGCTTTAAAAAGTAGTTATTCAACATGAGGCTCAATCCAAATGACATTTTGAATCAATTTTTCTACAGTCCAAAAAATCAATTTTCTGATGAAAAACGATGACCCGTGACCTGTCGAACTTTCTCCAGATGGTCAAAAATGGTAATTTCTTTAAGTTTAAGTTTTTTGACTGTAAATGACTATTGCATGTGAATTATCACTTTTGGAACTAAAATAGGTGTGTTTAGAGTCATTTTAATGCCTGAAATAGGTCGAAATAGAAGCTTCTGAGTAGGAGAAAATGTCTCTAAAAATGGCAATTTTGGTCACATTGAGGCTTTAAAAAGTAGTTATTCAACATGAGGCTCAATCAAAATGACATTTTGAATCAAGTTTTCTACAGTCCAAATAATCAATTTTCTGATGAAAAACGATGACCCGTGACCTGTCGAACTTTCTCCAGATGGTCAAAAATGGTAATTTTTTAAAGATTAATTTGTGGACTGTAAATGACTATTGCATGTGAATTAGAACTCTTGGAACTAAGTGTGTTTAGAGTCATTTAAATGCCTGAAATAGGTCGAAATAGAAGCTTCTGAGTAGGAGAAAAAGTCTGTAAAAATTGAAATTTTGGTCATATTGAGGCTTTAAATAGTAGTTATTCAACATGAGGCTCAATCCAAATGACATTTTGAATCAATTTTTCTACAGTCCAAAAAATCAATTTTCTGATGAAAAACGATGACCCGTGACCTGTCGAACTTTCTCCAGATGGTCAAAAATGGTAATTTCTTTAAGTTTAAGTTTTTTGACTGTAAATGACTATTGCATGTGAATTATCACTTTTGGAACTAAAATAGGTGTGTTTAGAGTCATTTTAATGCCTGAAATAGGTCGAAATAGAAGCTTCTGAGTAGGAGAAAATGTCTCTAAAAATGGCAATTTTGGTCACATTGAGGCTTTAAAAAGTAGTTATTCAACATGAGGCTCAATCAAAATGACATTTTGAATCAAGTTTTCTACAGTCCAAAAAATCAATTTTCTGATGAAAAACGATGACCTGTGACCTGTCGAACTTTTTCCAGATGGTCAAAAATGGTAATTTTTTAAAGTTACATTTTTGGACTGTAAATGACTATTGCATGTGAATTAGAACTCTTGGAACTAAAATAAGTGTGTTTAGAGTCATTTTAATGCCTGAAATAGGTCGAAATAGAAGCTTCTGAGTAGGAGAAAAAGTCTGTAAAAATTGAAATTTTGGTCACATTGAGGCTTTAAAAAGTAGTTATTCAACATGAGGCTCAATCCAAATGACATTTTGAATCAATTTTTCTACAATCCAAAAAATCAATTTGCTGATGAAAAACGATGACCCGTGACCTGTCGAACTTTCTCCAGATGGTCAAAAATGGTAATTTCTTTAAGTTTAATTTTTGGACTGTAAATGACTATTGCATGTGAATTATCACTTTTGGAACTAAAATAGGTGTGTTTAGAGTCATTTTAATGCCTGAAATAGGTCGAAATAGAAGCTTCTGAGTAGGAGAAAATGTCTCTAAAAATGGCAATTTTGGTCACATTGAGGCTTTAAAAAGTAGTTATTCAACATGAGGCTCAATCAAAATGACATTTTGAATCAAGTTTTCTACAGTCCAAAAAATCAATTTTCTGATGAAAAATGATGACCCGTGACCTGTCGAACTTTTTCCAGATGGTCAAAAATGGTAATTTTTTAAAGTTACATTTTTGGACTGTAAATGACAATTGCAGGTGAATTAGAACTCTTGGAACTAAGTGTGTTTAGAGTCATTTTAATGCCTGAAATAGGTCGAAATAGAAGCTTCTGAGTAGGAGAAAAAGTCTGTAAAAATTGAAATTTGGTCACATTGAGGCTTTAAAAAGTAGTTATTCAACATGAGGCTCAATCCAAATGACATTTTGAATCAATTTTTCTACAGTCCAAAAAATCAATTTTCTGATGAAAAACGATGACCCGTGACCTGTCGAACTTTCTCCAGATGGTCAAAAATGGTAATTTCTTTAAGTTTAAGTTTTTGGACTGTAAATGACTATTGCATGTGAATTAGAACTCTTGGAACTAAAATAAGTGTGTTTAGAGTCATTTTAATGCCTGAAATAGGTCGAAATAGAAGCTTCTGAGTAGGAGAAAAAGTCCGTAAAAATTGAAATTTTGGTCACATTGAGGCTTTAAAAAGTAGTTATTCAACATGAGGCTCAATCCAAATGACATTTTGAATCAATTTTTCTACAATCCAAAAAATCAATTTTCTGATGAAAAACAATGACCCGTGACCTGTCGAACTTTCTCCAGATGGTCAAAAATGGTAATTTCTTTAAGTTTAATTTTTGGACTGTAAATGACTATTGCATGTGAATTATCACTTTTGGAACTAAAATAGGTGTGTTTAGAGTCATTTTAATGCCTGAAATAGGTCGAAATAGAAGCTTCTGAGTAGGAGAAAATGTCTCTAAAAATGGCAATTTTGGTCACATTGAGGCTTTAAAAAGTAGTTATTCAACATAAGGCTCAATCCAAATGACATTTTGAATCAATTTTTCTACAGTCCAAAAAATCAATTTTCTGATGAAAAACGATGACCCGTGACCTGTCAAACTTTCTCCAGATGGTCAAAAATGGTAATTTCTTTAAGTTTAAGTTTTTGGACTGTAAATGACTATTGCATGTGAATTAGAACTCTTGGAACTAAAATAAGTGTGTTTAGAGTCATTTTAATGCCTGAAATAGGTCGAAATAGAAGCTTCTGAGTAGGAGAAAAAGTCCGTAAAAATTGAAATTTTGGTCACATTGAGGCTTTAAAAAGTAGTTATTCAACATGAGGCTCAATCCAAATGACATTTTGAATCAATTTTTCTACAATCCAAAAAATCAATTTTCTGATGAAAAACGATGACCCGTGACCTGTCGAACTTTCTCCAGATGGTCAAAAATGGTATTTTCTTTAAGTTTAATTTTTGGACTGTAAATGACTATTGCATGTGAATTATCACTTTTGGAACTAAAATAGGTGTGTTTAGAGTCATTTTAATGCCTGAAATAGGTCGAAATAGAAGCTTCTGAGTAGGAGAAAATGTCTCTAAAAATGGCAATTTTGGTCACATTGAGGCTTTAAAAAGTAGTTATTCAACATGAGGCTCAATCCAAATGACATTTTGAATCAAGTTTTCTACAGTCCAAAAAATCAATTTTCTGATGAAAAATGATGACCCGTGACCTGTCGAACTTTTTCCAGATGGTCAAAAATGGTAATTTTTTAAAGTTAAATTTTTGGACTGTAAATGACTATTTCATGTGAATTAGAACTCTTGGAACTAAAATAAGTGTGTTTAGAGTCATTTTAATGCCTGAAATAGGTCGAAATAGAATCTTCTGAGTAGGAGAAAAAGTCTGTAAAAATTGAAATTTTGGTCACATTGAGGCTTTTAAAAGTAGTTATTCAACATGAGGCTCAATCAAAATGACATTTTGAATCAATTTTTTTACTGCCCAAAAAATCAATTTTCTGATGAAAAACGATGACCCGTGACCTGTCAAACTTTTTCCAGATGGTCAAAAATGGTAATTTTTTAAAGATTAATTTTTGGACTGTAAATGACTATTGCATGTGAATTAGAACTCTTGGAACTAAGTGTGTTTAGAGTCATTTAAATGCCTGAAATAGGTCGAAATAGAAGCTTCTGAGTAGGAGAAAAAGTCTGTAAAAATTGAAATTTTGGTCACATTGAGGCTTTAAAAAGTAGTTATTCAACATGAGGCTCAATCAAAATGACATTTTGAATCAAGTTTTCTACAGTCCAAAAAATCAATTTTCTGATGAAAAACGATGACCCGTGACCTGTCGAACTTTCTCCAGATGGTCAAAAATGGTAATTTTTTAAAGATTAATTTTTGGACTGTAAATGACTATTGCATGTGAATTAGAACTCTTGGAACTAAGTGTGTTTAGAGTCATTTAAATGCCTGAAATAGGTCGAAATAGAAGCTTCTGAGTAGGAGAAAAAGTCTGTAAAAATTGAAATTTTGGTCACATTGAGGCTTTAAAAAGTAGTTATTCAACATGAGGCTCAATCCAAATGACATTTTGAATCAATTTTTCTACAGTCCAAAAAATCAATTTTCTGATGAAAAATGATGACCCGTGACCTGTCGAACTTTCTCAAGATGGTCAAAAATGGTAATTTCTTTAAGTTTAAGTTTTTGGACTGTAAATGACTATTGCATGTGAATTAGAACTCTTGGAACTAAAATAAGTGTGTTTAGAGTCATTTTAATGCCTGAAATAGGTCGAAATAGAAGCTTCTGAGTAGGAGAAAAAGTCCGTAAAAATTGAAATTTTGGTCACATTGAGGCTTTAAAAAGTAGTTATTCAACATGAGGCTCAATCCAAATGACATTTTGAATCAATTTTTCTACAATCCAAAAAATCAATTTTCTGATGAAAAACAATGACCCGTGACCTGTCGAACTTTCTCCAGATGGTCAAAAATGGTAATTTCTTTAAGTTTAATTTTTGGACTGTAAATGACTATTGCATGTGAATTATCACTTTTGGAACTAAAATAGGTGTGTTTAGAGTCATTTTAATGCCTGAAATAGGTCGAAATAGAAGCTTCTGAGTAGGAGAAAATGTCTCTAAAAATGGCAATTTTGGTCACATTGAGGCTTTAAAAAGTAGTTATTCAACATAAGGCTCAATCCAAATGACATTTTGAATCAATTTTTCTACAGTCCAAAAAATCAATTTTCTGATGAAAAACGATGACCCGTGACCTGTCAAACTTTCTCCAGATGGTCAAAAATGGTAATTTCTTTAAGTTTAAGTTTTTGGACTGTAAATGACTATTGCATGTGAATTAGAACTCTTGGAACTAAAATAAGTGTGTTTAGAGTCATTTTAATGCCTGAAATAGGTCGAAATAGAAGCTTCTGAGTAGGAGAAAAAGTCCGTAAAAATTGAAATTTTGGTCACATTGAGGCTTTAAAAAGTAGTTATTCAACATGAGGCTCAATCCAAATGACATTTTGAATCAATTTTTCTACAATCCAAAAAATCAATTTTCTGATGAAAAACGATGACCCGTGACCTGTCGAACTTTCTCCAGATGGTCAAAAATGGTATTTTCTTTAAGTTTAATTTTTGGACTGTAAATGACTATTGCATGTGAATTATCACTTTTGGAACTAAAATAGGTGTGTTTAGAGTCATTTTAATGCCTGAAATAGGTCGAAATAGAAGCTTCTGAGTAGGAGAAAATGTCTCTAAAAATGGCAATTTTGGTCACATTGAGGCTTTAAAAAGTAGTTATTCAACATGAGGCTCAATCCAAATGACATTTTGAATCAAGTTTTCTACAGTCCAAAAAATCAATTTTCTGATGAAAAATGATGACCCGTGACCTGTCGAACTTTTTCCAGATGGTCAAAAATGGTAATTTTTTAAAGTTAAATTTTTGGACTGTAAATGACTATTTCATGTGAATTAGAACTCTTGGAACTAAAATAAGTGTGTTTAGAGTCATTTTAATGCCTGAAATAGGTCGAAATAGAATCTTCTGAGTAGGAGAAAAAGTCTGTAAAAATTGAAATTTTGGTCACATTGAGGCTTTTAAAAGTAGTTATTCAACATGAGGCTCAATCAAAATGACATTTTGAATCAATTTTTTTACTGCCCAAAAAATCAATTTTCTGATGAAAAACGATGACCCGTGACCTGTCAAACTTTTTCCAGATGGTCAAAAATGGTAATTTTTTAAAGATTAATTTTTGGACTGTAAATGACTATTGCATGTGAATTAGAACTCTTGGAACTAAGTGTGTTTAGAGTCATTTAAATGCCTGAAATAGGTCGAAATAGAAGCTTCTGAGTAGGAGAAAAAGTCTGTAAAAATTGAAATTTTGGTCACATTGAGGCTTTAAAAAGTAGTTATTCAACATGAGGCTCAATCAAAATGACATTTTGAATCAAGTTTTCTACAGTCCAAAAAATCAATTTTCTGATGAAAAACGATGACCCGTGACCTGTCGAACTTTCTCCAGATGGTCAAAAATGGTAATTTTTTAAAGATTAATTTTTGGACTGTAAATGACTATTGCATGTGAATTAGAACTCTTGGAACTAAGTGTGTTTAGAGTCATTTAAATGCCTGAAATAGGTCGAAATAGAAGCTTCTGAGTAGGAGAAAAAGTCTGTAAAAATTGAAATTTTGGTCACATTGAGGCTTTAAAAAGTAGTTATTCAACATGAGGCTCAATCCAAATGACATTTTGAATCAATTTTTCTACAGTCCAAAAAATCAATTTTCTGATGAAAAATGATGACCCGTGACCTGTCCAACTTTCTCAAGATGGTCAAAAATGGTAATTTCTTTAAGTTTAAGTTTTTTGACTGTAAATGACTATTGCATGTGAATTATCACTTTTGGAACTAAAATAGGTGTGTTTAGAGTCATTTTAATGCCTGAAATAGGTCGAAATAGAAGCTTCTGAGTAGGAGAAAATGTCTCTAAAAATGGCAATTTTGGTCACATTGAGGCTTTAAAAAGTAGTTATTCAACATGAGGCTCAATCAAAATGACATTTTGAATCAAGTTTTCTACAGTCCAAAAAATCAATTTTCTGATGAAAAATGATGACCCGTGACCTGTCGAACTTTCTCCAGATGGTCAAAAATGGTAATCTTTTAAAGTTAAATTTTTGGACTGTAAATGACTATTGCATGTGAATTAGAACTCTTGGAGCTAAAATAAGTGTGTTTAGAGTCATTTTAATGCCTGAAATAGGTCGAAATAGAAGCTTCTGAGTAAGAGAAAAAGTCCGTAAAAATTGAAATTTTGGTCACATTGAGGCTTTAAAAAGTAGTTACTCAACATGAGGCTCAATCCAAATGACATTTTGAATCAATTTTTCTACAATCCAAAAAATCAATTTTCTGATGAAAAACGATGACCCGTGACCTGTCAAACTTTTTCCAGATGGTCAAAAATGGTAATTTTTTAAAGTTTAAGTCTTTGGACTGTAAATGACTATTGCATGTGAATTAGAACTCTTGGAACTAAAATACGTGTGTTTAGAGTCATTTTAATTCCTGAAATAGGTCGAAATAGAAGCTTCTGAGTAGGAGAAAATGTCTGTAAAAATGGCAATTTTGGTCACATTGAGGCTTTAAAAAGTAGTTATTCAACATGAGGCTCAATCAAAATGACATTTTGAATCAATTTTTCTACAGTCCAAAAAATCAATTTTCTGATGAAAAACAATGATCCGTGACCTGTCGAACTTTTTCCAGATGGTAAAAAATGGTAATTTTTTAAAGTTAAATTTTTGGACTGTAAATGACTATTGCATGTGAATTAGAACTCTTGGAACTAAAATAAGTGTGTTTAGAGTCATTTTAATGCCTGAAATAGGTCGAAATAGAATCTTCTGAGTAGGAGAAAATGTCTCTAAAAATGGCAATTTTGGTCACATTGAGGCTTTAAAAAGTAGTTATTCAACATGAGGCTCAATCAAAATGACATTTTGAATCAAGTTTTCTACAGTCCAAAAAATCAATTTTCTGATGAAAAACGATGACCTGTGACCTGTCGAACTTTTTCCAGATGGTCAAAAATGGTAATTTTTTAAAGTTACATTTTTGGACTGTAAATGACTATTGCATGTGAATTAGAACTCTTTGAACTAAAATAAGTGTGTTTAGAGTCATTTTAATGCCTGAAATAGGTCGAAATAGAAGCTTCTGAGTAGGAGAAAAAGTCTGTAAAAATTGAAATTTTGGTCACATTGAGGCTTTAAAAAGTAGTTATTCACCATGAGGCTCAATCCAAATGACATTTTGAATCAATTTTTCTACAATCCAAAAAATCAATTTTCTGATGAAAATCGATGACCCGTGACCTGTCGAACTTTTTGCAGATGGTCAAAAATGGTAATTTTTTAAAGTTTAATTTTTGGACTGTAAATGACTATTGCATGTGAATTAGAACTCTTGGAACTAAAATAAGTGTGGTTAGAGTCATTTTAATGCCTGAAATAGGTCGAAATAGAGGCTTCTGAGTAGGAGAAAAAGTCTGTAAAAATGGCAATTTTGGTCACATTGAGGCTCTCAAAAGTAGTTATTCAACATGAGTCTTAATCCAAATGACATTTTGAATCAATTTTTCTACAGTACAAAAAATCAATTT
This sequence comes from Triturus cristatus, assembly GCF_964204655.1. Taxonomy (NCBI): domain Eukaryota; kingdom Metazoa; phylum Chordata; class Amphibia; order Caudata; family Salamandridae; genus Triturus; species Triturus cristatus. The sequence continues at coordinate 837,351,537 of NC_140594.1, forward strand.
TCTGATGAAAAACGATGACCCGTGACCTGTCGAACTTTTTCCAGATGGTCAAAAATTGTATTTTTTTGAGGTTTAATTTTTTACTGTAAATGACTATTGCATGTGAATTAGAACTCTTGGAACTAAAATAAGTGTGTTTAGAGTCATTTTAATGCCTGGAATAGGTTGAAATAAAGGCTTCTGAGTAGGAGAAAAAGTCTGTAAAAATGGCAATTTTGGTCACATTGAGGCTTTAAAAAGTGGTTATCCAACATGAGGCTCAATCAAAATGACATTTTGAATCAATTTTTCTACAGTCCAAAAAATCAATTTTCTGATGAAAAACGATGACCCGTGACCTGTCGAACTTTTTCCAGATGGTCAAAAATGGTAATTTTTTAAAGTTAAATTTTTGGACTGTAAATGACTATTTCATGTGAATTAGAACTCTTGGAACTGAAATAAGTGTGTTTAGAGTCATTTTAATGCCTGAAATAGGTTGAAATAGAATCTTCTGAGTAGGAGAAAAAGTCTGTAAAAATTGAAATTTTGGTCACATTGAGGCTTTAAAAAGTAGTTATTCAACATGAGGCTCAATCCAAATGACATTTTGAATCAATTTTTCTACAGTCCAAAAAATCAATTTTCTGATGAAAAACGATGACCCGTGACCTGTCGAACTTTCTCCAGATAGTCAAAAATGGTAATTTCTTTAAGTTTAAGTTTTTTGACTGTAAATGACTATTGCATGTGAATTATCACTTTTGGAACTAAAATAGGTGTGTTTAGAGTCATTTTAATGCCTGAAATAGGTCGAAATAGAAGCTTCTGAGTAGGAGAAAAAGTCTGTAAAAATGGCAATTTTGGTCACATTGAGGCTCTCAAAAGTAGTTATTCAATATGAGTCTTAATCCAAATGACATTTTGAATCAATTTTTCTACAGTACAAAAAATCAATTTTCTGATGAAAAACGATGACCCGTGACCTGTCGAACTTTTTCCAGATGGTCAAAAATTTTATTTTTTTGAAGTTTAATTTTTTACTGTAAATGACTATTGCATGTGAATTAGAACTCTTGGAACTAAAATAAGTGTGTTTAGAGTCATTTTAATGCCTGGAATAGGTCGAAATAGAGGCTTCTGAGTAGGAGAAAAAGTCTGTAAAAATGGCAATTTTGGTCACATTGAGGCTTTAAAAAGTGGTTATCCAACATGAGGCTCAATCAAAATGACATTTTGAATCAATTTTTCTACAGTCCAAAAAATCAATTTTCTGATGAAAAACGATGACCCGTGACCTGTCGAACTTTTTCCAGATGGTCAAAAATGGTAATTTTTTAAAGTTAAATTTTTGGACTGTAAATGACTATTGCATGTGAATTAGAACTCTTGGAACTAAAATAAGTGTGTTTAGAGTCATTTTAATGCCTGAAATAGGTCGAAATAGAATCTTCTGAGTTGGAGAAAAAGTCTGTAAAAATTGAAATTTTGGTCACATTGAGGCTTTAAAAAGTAGTTATTCAACATGAGGCTCAATCCAAATGACATTTTGAATCAATTTTTCTACAGTCTAAAAAATCAATTTTCTGATGAAAAACGATGACCCGTGACCTGTCGAACTTTCTCCAGATGGTCAAAAATGGTAATTTCTTTAAGTTTAAGTTTTTTGACTGTAAATGACTATTGCATGTGAATTATCACTTTTGGAACTAAAATAGGTGTGTTTAGAGTCATTTTAATGCCTGAAATAGGTCGAAATAGAAGCTTCTGAGTAGGAGAAAATGTCTCTAAAAATGGCAATTTTGGTCACATTGAGGCTTTAAAAAGTAGTTATTCAACATGAGGCTCAATCAAAATGACATTTTGAATCAAGTTTTCTACAGTCCAAAAAATCAATTTTCTGATGAAAAACGATGACCTGTGACCTGTCGAACTTTTTCCAGATGGTCAAAAATGGTAATTTTTTAAAGTTACATTTTTGGACTGTAAATGACTATTGCATGTGAATTAGAACTCTTTGAACTAAAATAAGTGTGTTTAGAGTCATTTTAATGCCTGAAATAGGTCGAAATAGAAGCTTCTGAGTAGGAGAAAAAGTCTGTAAAAATTGAAATTTTGGTCACATTGAGGCTTTAAAAAGTAGTTATTCACCATGAGGCTCAATCCAAATGACATTTTGAATCAATTTTTCTACAGTCCAAAAAATCAATTTTCTGATGAAAAACGATGACCCGTGACCTGTCGAACTTTCTCCAGATGGTCAAAAATGGTAATTTCTTTAAGTTTAAGTTTTTTGACTGTAAATGACTATTGCATGTGAATTATCACTTTTGGAACTAAAATAGGTGTGTTTAGAGTCATTTTAATGCCTGAAATAGGTCGAAATAGAAGCTTCTGAGTAGGAGAAAATGTCTCTAAAAATGGCAATTTTGGTCACATTGAGGCTTTAAAAAGTAGTTATTCAACATGAGGCTCAATCAAAATGACATTTTGAATCAAGTTTTCTACAGTCCAAAAAATCAAATTTCTGATGAAAAACGATGACCCGTGACCTGTCAAACTTTTTCCAGATGGTCAAAAATGGTAATTTTTTAAAGTTTAAGTCTTTGGACTGTAAATGACTATTGCATGTGAATTAGAACTCTTGGAACTAAAATACGTGTGTTTAGAGTCATTTTAATTCCTGAAATAGGTCGAAATAGAAGCTTCTGAGTAGGAGAAAAAGTCTGTAAAAATGGCAATTTTGGTCACATTGAGGCTTTAAAAAGTAGGTATTCAACATGAGGCTCAATCCAAATGAGATTTTGAATCAATTTTTCTACAATCCCAAAAATCAATTTTCTGATGAAAAACGATGACCCGTGACCTGTCGAACTTTCTCCAGATGGTCAAAAATGGTAATTTCTTTAAGTTTAAGTTTTTTGACTGTAAATGACTATTGCATGTGAATTATCACTTTTGGAACTAAAATAGGTGTGTTTAGAGTCATTTTAATGCCTGAAATAGGTCGAAATAGAAGCTTCTGAGTAGGAGAAAATGTCTCTAAAAATGGCAATTTTGGTCACATTGAGGCTTTAAAAAGTAGTTATTCAACATGAGGCTCAATCAAAATGACATTTTGAATCAAGTTTTCTACAGTCCAAAAAATCAATTTTCTGATGAAAAACGATGACCTGTGACCTGTCGAACTTTTTCCAGATGGTCAAAAATGGTAATTTTTTAAAGTTAAATTTTTGGACTGTAAATGACTATTGCATGTGAATTAGAACTCTTGGAACTAAAATAAGTGTGTTTAGAGTCATTTTAATGCCTGAAATAGGTCGAAATAGAATCTTCTGAGTTGGAGAAAAAGTCTGTAAAAATTGAAATTTTGGTCACATTGAGGCTTTAAAAAGTAGTTATTCAACTTGAGGCTCAATCCAAATGACATTTTGAATCAATTTTTCTACAGTCTAAAAAATCAATTTTCTGATGAAAAACGATGACCCGTGACCTGTCGAACTTTCTCCAGATGGTCAAAAATGGTAATTTCTTTAAGTTTAAGTTTTTTGACTGTAAATGACTATTGCATGTGAATTATCACTTTTGGAACTAAAATAGGTGTGTTTAGAGTCATTTTAATGCCTGAAATAGGTCGAAATAGAAGCTTCTGAGTAGGAGAAAATGTCTCTAAAAATGGCAATTTTGGTCACATTGAGGCTTTAAAAAGTAGTTATTCAACATGAGGCTCAATCAAAATGACATTTTGAATCAAGTTTTCTACAGTCCAAAAAATCAATTTTCTGATGAAAAACGATGACCTGTGACCTGTCGAACTTTTTCCAGATGGTCAAAAATGGTAATTTTTTAAAGTTACATTTTTGGACTGTAAATGACTATTGCATGTGAATTAGAACTCTTTGAACTAAAATAAGTGTGTTTAGAGTCATTTTAATGCCTGAAATAGGTCGAAATAGAAGCTTCTGAGTAGGAGAAAAAGTCTGTAAAAATTGAAATTTTGGTCACATTGAGGCTTTAAAAAGTAGTTATTCACCATGAGGCTCAATCCAAATGACATTTTGAATCAATTTTTCTACAGTCCAAAAAATCAATTTTCTGATGAAAAACGATGACCCGTGACCTGTCGAACTTTCTCCAGATGGTCAAAAATGGTAATTTCTTTAAGTTTAAGTTTTTTGACTGTAAATGACTATTGCATGTGAATTATCACTTTTGGAACTAAAATAGGTGTGTTTAGAGTCATTTTAATGCCTGAAATAGGTCGAAATAGAAGCTTCTGAGTAGGAGAAAATGTCTCTAAAAATGGCAATTTTGGTCACATTGAGGCTTTAAAAAGTAGTTATTCAACATGAGGCTCAATCAAAATGACATTTTGAATCAAGTTTTCTACAGTCCAAAAAATCAAATTTCTGATGAAAAACGATGACCCGTGACCTGTCAAACTTTTTCCAGATGGTCAAAAATGGTAATTTTTTAAAGTTTAAGTCTTTGGACTGTAAATGACTATTGCATGTGAATTAGAACTCTTGGAACTAAAATACGTGTGTTTAGAGTCATTTTAATTCCTGAAATAGGTCGAAATAGAAGCTTCTGAGTAGGAGAAAAAGTCTGTAAAAATGGCAATTTTGGTCACATTGAGGCTTTAAAAAGTAGGTATTCAACATGAGGCTCAATCCTAATGAGATTTTGAATCAATTTTTCTACAATCCCAAAAATCAATTTTCTGATGAAAAACGATGACCCGTGACCTGTCGAACGTTTTCCAGATGGTCAAAAATGGTAATTTTTTAAAGTTTAATTTTTGGACTGTAAATGACTACTGCATGTGAATTCGAACTCTTGGAACTAAAATAAGTGTGTTTAGAGTCATTTTAATGCCTGAAATATGTCGAAATAGAAGCTTCTGAGTAGGAGAAAAAGTCTGTAAAAATTGAAATTTTGGTCACATTGAGGCTTTAAAAAGTAGTTATTCAACATGAGGCTCAATCCAAATGACATTTTGAATCAATTTTTTTACTGCCCAAAAAATCAATTTTCTGATGAAAAACGATGACCCGTGACCTGTCGAACTTTCTCCAGATGGTCAAAAATGGTAATTTTTTAAAGATTAATTTTTGGACTGTAAATGACTATTGCATGTGAATTAGAACTCTTGGAACTAAAATAATTGTGTTTAGAGTCATTTTAATGCCTGAAATAGGTCGAAATAGAAGCTTCTGAGTAGGAGAAAAAGTCTGTAAAAATTGAAATTTTGGTCACATTGAGGCTTTAAAAAGTAGTTATTCAACATGAGGCTCAATCCAAATGACATTTTGAATCAATTTTTCTACAGTCCAAAAAATCAATTTTCTGATGAAAAACGATGACCCGTGACCTGTCAAACTTTTTCCAGATGGTCAAAAATGGTAATTTTTTAAAGTTTAATTTTTGGACAGTAAATGACTATTGCATGTGAGTTAGAACTCTTGGAACTAAAATAAGTGTGTTTAGAGTCATTTTAATGCCTGAAATAGGTCGAAATAGAAGCTTCTGAGTAGGAGAAAAGGTCTGTAAAAATGGCTATTTTGGTCACATTCAGGATTTAAAAAATAGGTATTCAACATGAGGGTCAATCCAAATGACATCAATTTTTCTACAGTCCAAAAAATCAATTTTCTGATGAAAAACGATGACCCGTGACCTGTCGAACTTTTTCCAGATGGTCAAAAATGGTAATTTTTTAAAGTTTAATTTTGTGAACTGTAAATGACTATTGCATGTGAATTTGAAATCTTGGAACTAAGATAAGTGTGTTTAGAGTCATTTTAATGCATGGAATAGGTTGAAATAGAAGCTTATGAGTAGGAGAAAATGTCTGTAAAAATGGCAATTTTGGTCACATTGAGGCTTTAAAAAGTAGTTATTCAACATGAGGCTCAATCCAAATGACATTTTGAATCAATTTTTCTACAATCCAAAAAATCAATTTTCTGATAAAAACGATGACCCGTGACCTGTCGAACTTTTTCCAGATGGTAAAAATGGTAATTTATTAAAGTTAAATTTTTGGACTGTAAATGACTATTGCATGTGAATTAGAACCCTTGGATCTAAAATAAGTGTGTTTAGAGTCATTTTAATGCCTGAAATAGGTCGAAATAGAAGCTTCTGAGTAGGAGAAAAAGTCTGTAAAAATTGAAATTTTGGTCACATTGAGGCTTTAAAAAGTAGTTATTCAACATGAGGCTCAATCCAAATGACATTTTGAATCAATTTTTCTACAATTCAAAAAATCAATTTTCTGATGAAAATCGATGACCCGTGACCTGTCGAACTTTTTCCAGATGGTCAAAAATGGTAATTTTTTAAAGATTAATTTTTGGACTGTAAATGACTATTGCATGTGAATTAGAACTCTTGGAACTAAGTGTGTTTAGAGTCATTTAAATGCCTGAAATAGGTCGAAATAGAAGCTTCTGAGTAGGAGAAAAAGTCTGTAAAAATTGAAATTTTGGTCACATTGAGGCTTTAAAAAGTAGTTATTCAGCATGAGGCTCAATCCAAATGACATTTTGAATCAATTTTTCTACAGTCCAAAAAATCAATTTTCTGATGAAAAACGATGACCTGTGACCTGTCGAACTTTTTCCAGATGGTCAAAAATGGTAATTTTTTAAAGTTACATTTTTGGACTGTAAATGACTATTGCATGTGAATTAGAACTCTTTGAACTAAAATAAGTGTGTTTAGAGTCATTTTAATGCCTGAAATAGGTCGAAATAGAAGCTTCTGAGTAGGAGAAAAAGTCTGTAAAAATTGAAATTTTGGTCACATTGAGGCTTTAAAAAGTAGTTATTCACCATGAGGCTCAATCCAAATGACATTTTGAATCAATTTTTCTACAGTCCAAAAAATCAATTTTCTGATGAAAAACGATGACCCGTGACCTGTCGAACTTTCTCCAGATGGTCAAAAATGGTAATTTCTTTAAGTTTAAGTTTTTTGACTGTAAATGACTATTGCATGTGAATTATCACTTTTGGAACTAAAATAGGTGTGTTTAGAGTCATTTTAATGCCTGAAATAGGTCGAAATAGAAGCTTCTGAGTAGGAGAAAATGTCTCTAAAAATGGCAATTTTGGTCACATTGAGGCTTTAAAAAGTAGTTATTCAACATGAGGCTCAATCAAAATGACATTTTGAATCAAGTTTTCTACAGTCCAAAAAATCAAATTTCTGATGAAAAACGATGACCCGTGACCTGTCAAACTTTTTCCAGATGGTCAAAAATGGTAATTTTTTAAAGTTTAAGTCTTTGGACTGTAAATGACTATTGCATGTGAATTAGAACTCTTGGAACTAAAATACGTGTGTTTAGAGTCATTTTAATTCCTGAAATAGGTCGAAATAGAAGCTTCTGAGTAGGAGAAAAAGTCTGTAAAAATGGCAATTTTGGTCACATTGAGGCTTTAAAAAGTAGGTATTCAACATGAGGCTCAATCCAAATGAGATTTTGAATCAATTTTTCTACAATCCCAAAAATCAATTTTCTGATGAAAAACGATGACCCGTGACCTGTCGAACGTTTTCCAGATGGTCAAAAATGGTAATTTTTTAAAGTTTAATTTTTGGACTGTAAATGACTACTGCATGTGAATTCGAACTCTTGGAACTAAAATAAGTGTGTTTAGAGTCATTTTAATGCCTGAAATATGTCGAAATAGAAGCTTCTGAGTAGGAGAAAAAGTCTGTCAAAATTGAAATTTTGGTCACATTGAGGCTTTAAAAAGTAGTTATTCAACATGAGGCTCAATCCAAATGACATTTTGAATCAATTTTTTTACTGCCCAAAAAATCAATTTTCTGATGAAAAACGATGACCCGTGACCTGTCGAACTTTCTCCAGATGGTCAAAAATGGTAATTTTTTAAAGATTAATTTTTGGACTGTAAATGACTATTGCATGTGAATTAGAACTCTTGGAACTAAAATAATTGTGTTTAGAGTCATTTTAATGCCTGAAATAGGTCGAAATAGAAGCTTCTGAGTAGGAGAAAAAGTCTGTAAAAATTGAAATTTTGGTCACATTGAGGCTTTAAAAAGTAGTTATTCAACATGAGGCTCAATCCAAATGACATTTTGAATCAATTTTTCTACAGTCCAAAAAATCAATTTTCTGATGAAAAACGATGACCCGTGACCTGTCAAACTTTTTCCAGATGGTCAAAAATGGTAATTTTTTAAAGTTTAATTTTTGGACAGTAAATGACTATTGCATGTGAGTTAGAACTCTTGGAACTAAAATAAGTGTGTTTAGAGTCATTTTAATGCCTGAAATAGGTCGAAATAGAAGCTTCTGAGTAGGAGAAAAGGTCTGTAAAAATGGCTATTTTGGTCACATTCAGGATTTAAAAAATAGGTATTCAACATGAGGGTCAATCCAAATGACATCAATTTTTCTACAGTCCAAAAAATCAATTTTCTGATGAAAAACGATGACCCGTGACCTGTCGAACTTTTTCCAGATGGTCAAAAATGGTAATTTTTTAAAGTTTAATTTTGTGAACTGTAAATGACTATTGCATGTGAATTTGAAATCTTGGAACTAAGATAAGTGTGTTTAGAGTCATTTTAATGCCTGGAATAGGTTGAAATAGAAGCTTATGAGTAGGAGAAAATGTCTGTAAAAATGGCAATTTTGGTCACATTGAGGCTTTAAAAAGTAGTTATTCAACATGAGGCTCAATCCAAATGACATTTTGAATCAATTTTTCTACAATCCAAAAAATCAATTTTCTGATAAAAACGATGACCCGTGACCTGTCGAACTTTTTCCAGATGGTAAAAATGGTAATTTATTAAAGTTAAATTTTTGGACTGTAAATGACTATTGCATGTGAATTAGAACCCTTGGATCTAAAATAAGTGTGTTTAGAGTCATTTTAATGCCTGAAATAGGTCGAAATAGAAGCTTCTGAGTAGGAGAAAAAGTCTGTAAAAATTGAAATTTTGGTCACATTGAGGCTTTAAAAAGTAGTTATTCAACATGAGGCTCAATCCAAATGACATTTTGAATCAATTTTTCTACAATTCAAAAAATCAATTTTCTGATGAAAATCGATGACCCGTGACCTGTCGAACTTTTTCCAGATGGTCAAAAATGGTAATTTTTTAAAGATTAATTTTTGGACTGTAAATGACTATTGCATGTGAATTAGAACTCTTGGAACTAAGTGTGTTTAGAGTCATTTAAATGCCTGAAATAGGTCGAAATAGAAGCTTCTGAGTAGGAGAAAAAGTCTGTAAAAATTGAAATTTTGGTCACATTGAGGCTTTAAAAAGTAGTTATTCAACATGAGGCTCAATCCAAATGACATTTTGAATCAATTTTTCTACAGTCTAAAAAATCAATTTTCTGATGAAAAACGATGACCCGTGACCTGTCGAACTTTCTCCAGATGGTCAAAAATGGTAATTTCTTTAAGTTTAAGTTTTTTGACTGTAAATGACTATTGCATGTGAATTATCACTTTTGGAACTAAAATAGGTGTGTTTAGAGTCATTTTAATGCCTGAAATAGGTCGAAATAGAAGCTTCTGAGTAGGAGAAAATGTCTCTAAAAATGGCAATTTTGGTCACATTGAGGCTTTAAAAAGTAGTTATTCAACATGAGGCTCAATCAAAATGACATTTTGAATCAAGTTTTCTACAGTCCAAAAAATCAATTTTCTGATGAAAAACGATGACCTGTGACCTGTCGAACTTTTTCCAGATGGTCAAAAATGGTAATTTTTTAAAGTTACATTTTTGGACTGTAAATGACTATTGCATGTGAATTAGAACTCTTTGAACTAAAATAAGTGTGTTTAGAGTCATTTTAATGCCTGAAATAGGTCGAAATAGAAGCTTCTGAGTAGGAGAAAAAGTCTGTAAAAATTGAAATTTTGGTCACATTGAGGCTTTAAAAAGTAGTTATTCACCATGAGGCTCAATCCAAATGACATTTTGAATCAATTTTTCTACAGTCCAAAAAATCAATTTTCTGATGAAAAACGATGACCCGTGACCTGTCGAACTTTCTCCAGATGGTCAAAAATGGTAATTTCTTTAAGTTTAAGTTTTTTGACTGTAAATGACTATTGCATGTGAATTATCACTTTTGGAACTAAAATAGGTGTGTTTAGAGTCATTTTAATTCCTGAAATAGGTCGAAATAGAAGCTTCTGAGTAGGAGAAAATGTCTCTAAAAATGGCAATTTTGGTCACATTGAGGCTTTAAAAAGTAGTTATTCAACATGAGGCTCAATCAAAATGACATTTTGAATCAAGTTTTCTACAGTCCAAAAAATCAAATTTCTGATGAAAAACGATGACCCGTGACCTGTCAAACTTTTTCCAGATGGTCAAAAATGGTAATTTTTTAAAGTTTAAGTCTTTGGACTGTAAATGACTATTGCATGTGAATTAGAACTCTTGGAACTAAAATACGTGTGTTTAGAGTCATTTTAATTCCTGAAATAGGTCGAAATAGAAGCTTCTGAGTAGGAGAAAAAGTCTGTAAAAATGGCAATTTTGGTCACATTGAGGCTTTAAAAAGTAGGTATTCAACATGAGGCTCAATCCAAATGAGATTTTGAATCAATTTTTCTACAATCCCAAAAATCAATTTTCTGATGAAAAACGATGACCCGTGACCTGTCGAACTTTTTCCAGATGGTCAAAAATGGTAATTTTTTAAAGTTTAATTTTTGGACTGTAAATGACTACTGCATGTGAATTCGAACTCTTGGAACTAAAATAAGTGTGTTTAGAGTCATTTTAATGCCTGAAATATGTCGAAATAGAAGCTTCTGAGTAGGAGAAAAAGTCTGTAAAAATTGAAATTTTGGTCACATTGAGGCTTTAAAAAGTAGTTATTCAACATGAGGCTCAATCCAAATGACATTTTGAATCAATTTTTTTACTGCCCAAAAAATCAATTTTCTGATGAAAAACGATGACCCGTGACCTGTCGAACTTTCTCCAGATGGTCAAAAATGGTAATTTTTTAAAGATTAATTTTTGGACTGTAAATGACTATTGCATGTGAATTAGAACTCTTGGAACTAAGTGTGTTTAGAGTCATTTAAATGCCTGAAATAGGTCGAAATAGAAGCTTCTGAGTAGGAGAAAAAGTCTGTTAAATTGAAATTTTGGTCACATTGAGGCTTTAAAAAGTAGTTATTCAACATGAGGCTCAATCCAAATGACATTTTGAATCAATTTTTCTACAGTCCAAAAAATCAATTTTCTGATGAAAAACGATGACCCGTGACCTGTCGAACTTTTTCCAGATGGTCAAAAATGGTAATTTTTTAAAGTTACATTTTTGGACTGTAAATGACTATTGCATGTGAATTAGAACTTTTGGAACTAAAATAAGTGTGTTTAGAGTCATTTTAATGCCTGAAATAGGTCGAAATAGAAGCTTCTGAGTAGGAGAAAAAGTCTGTAAAAATTGAAATTTTGGTCACATTGAGGCTTTAAAAAGTAGTTATTCAACATGAGGCTCAATCCAAATGACATTTTGAATCAATTTTTCTACAATTCAAAAAATCAATTTTCTGATGAAAATCGATGACCCGTGACCTGTCGAACTTTTTCCAGATGGTCAAAAATGGTAATTTTTTAAAGATTAATTTTTGGACTGTAAATGACTATTGCATGTGAATTAGAACTCTTGGAACTAAGTGTGTTTAGAGTCATTTAAATGCCTGAAATAGGTCGAAATAGAAGCTTCTGAGTAGGAGAAAAAGTCTGTAAAAATTGAAATTTTGGTCACATTGAGGCTTTAAAAAGTAGTTATTCAACATGAGGCTCAATCCAAATGACATTTTGAATCAATTTTTCTACAGTCTAAAAAATCAATTTTCTGATGAAAAACGATGACCCGTGACCTGTCGAACTTTCTCCAGATGGTCAAAAATGGTAATTTCTTTAAGTTTAAGTTTTTTGACTGTAAATGACTATTGCATGTGAATTATCACTTTTGGAACTAAAATAGGTGTGTTTAGAGTCATTTTAATGCCTGAAATAGGTCGAAATAGAAGCTTCTGAGTAGGAGAAAATGTCTCTAAAAATGGCAATTTTGGTCACATTGAGGCTTTAAAAAGTAGTTATTCAACATGAGGCTCAATCAAAATGACATTTTGAATCAAGTTTTCTACAGTCCAAAAAATCAATTTTCTGATGAAAAACGATGACCTGTGACCTGTCGAACTTTTTCCAGATGGTCAAAAATGGTAATTTTTTAAAGTTACATTTTTGGACTGTAAATGACTATTGCATGTGAATTAGAACTCTTTGAACTAAAATAAGTGTGTTTAGAGTCATTTTAATGCCTGAAATAGGTCGAAATAGAAGCTTCTGAGTAGGAGAAAAAGTCTGTAAAAATTGAAATTTTGGTCACATTGAGGCTTTAAAAAGTAGTTATTCACCATGAGGCTCAATCCAAATGACATTTTGAATCAATTTTTCTACAGTCCAAAAAATCAATTTTCTGATGAAAAACGATGACCCGTGACCTGTCGAACTTTCTCCAGATGGTCAAAAATGGTAATTTCTTTAAGTTTAAGTTTTTTGACTGTAAATGACTATTGCATGTGAATTATCACTTTTGGAACTAAAATAGGTGTGTTTAGAGTCATTTTAATTCCTGAAATAGGTCGAAATAGAAGCTTCTGAGTAGGAGAAAATGTCTCTAAAAATGGCAATTTTGGTCACATTGAGGCTTTAAAAAGTAGTTATTCAACATGAGGCTCAATCAAAATGACATTTTGAATCAAGTTTTCTACAGTCCAAAAAATCAAATTTCTGATGAAAAACGATGACCCGTGACCTGTCAAACTTTTTCCAGATGGTCAAAAATGGTAATTTTTTAAAGTTTAAGTCTTTGGACTGTAAATGACTATTGCATGTGAATTAGAACTCTTGGAACTAAAATACGTGTGTTTAGAGTCATTTTAATTCCTGAAATAGGTCGAAATAGAAGCTTCTGAGTAGGAGAAAAAGTCTGTAAAAATGGCAATTTTGGTCACATTGAGGCTTTAAAAAGTAGGTATTCAACATGAGGCTCAATCCAAATGAGATTTTGAATCAATTTTTCTACAATCCCAAAAATCAATTTTCTGATGAAAAACGATGACCCGTGACCTGTCGAACTTTTTCCAGATGGTCAAAAATGGTAATTTTTTAAAGTTTAATTTTTGGACTGTAAATGACTACTGCATGTGAATTCGAACTCTTGGAACTAAAATAAGTGTGTTTAGAGTCATTTTAATGCCTGAAATATGTCGAAATAGAAGCTTCTGAGTAGGAGAAAAAGTCTGTAAAAATTGAAATTTTGGTCACATTGAGGCTTTAAAAAGTAGTTATTCAACATGAGGCTCAATCCAAATGACATTTTGAATCAATTTTTTTACTGCCCAAAAAATCAATTTTCTGATGAAAAACGATGACCCGTGACCTGTCGAACTTTCTCCAGATGGTCAAAAATGGTAATTTTTTAAAGATTAATTTTTGGACTGTAAATGACTATTGCATGTGAATTAGAACTCTTGGAACTAAGTGTGTTTAGAGTCATTTAAATGCCTGAAATAGGTCGAAATAGAAGCTTCTGAGTAGGAGAAAAAGTCTGTTAAATTGAAATTTTGGTCACATTGAGGCTTTAAAAAGTAGTTATTCAACATGAGGCTCAATCCAAATGACATTTTGAATCAATTTTTCTACAGTCCAAAAAATCAATTTTCTGATGAAAAACGATGACCCGTGACCTGTCGAACTTTTTCCAGATGGTCAAAAATGGTAATTTTTTAAAGTTACATTTTTGGACTGTAAATGACTATTGCATGTGAATTAGAACTTTTGGAACTAAAATAAGTGTGTTTAGAGTCATTTTAATGCCTGAAATAGGTCGAAATAGAAGCTTCTGAGTAGGAGAAAAAGTCTGTAAAAATTGAAATTTTGGTCACATTGAGGCTTTAAAAAGTAGTTCTTCAACATGAAGCTCAATCCAAATGACATTTTGAATCAATTTTTCCACAATCCAAAAAATCAATTTTCTGATGAAAAACGATGAACTGTCGAACTTTCTCCAGATGGTCAAAAATGGTAATTTCTTTAAGTTAAATTTTTGGACTGTAAATGACTATTGCATGTGAATTAGAACTCTTGGACCTAAAATAAGTGTGTTTATAGTCATTTTAATGCCTGAAATAGGTCAAAATAGAAGCTTCTGAGTAGGAGAAAAAGTCTGTAAAAATGGCAATTTTGGTCACATTGAGGCTTTAAAAAGTAGGTATTCAACATGAGGCTCAATCCAAATGACATTTTGAATCAATTTTTCTACAATCCAAAAAATCAATTTTCTGATGAAAATCGATGACCCGTGACCTGTCGAACTTTTTGCAGATGGTCAAAAATGGTAATTTTTTAAAGTTTAATTTTTGGACTGTAAATGACTATTGCATGTGAATTAGAACTCTTGGAACTAAAATAAGTGTGGTTAGAGTCATTTTAATGCCTGAAATAGGTCGAAATAGAGGCTTCTGAGTAGGAGAAAAAGTCTGTAAAAATGGCAATTTTGGTCACATTGAGGCTCTCAAAAGTAGTTATTCAACATGAGTCTTAATCCAAATGACATTTTGAATCAATTTTTCTACAGTACAAAAAATCAATTTTCTGATGAAAAACGATAACCCGTGACCTGTCGAACTTTTTCCAGATGGTCAAAAATTGTATTTTTTTGAAGTTTAATTTTTTACTGTAAATGACTATTGCATGTGAATTAGAACTCTTGGAACTAAAATAAGTGTGTTTAGAGTCATTTTAATGCCTGGAATAGGTCGAAATAGGGCTTCTGAGTAGGAGAAAAAGTCTGTAAAAATGGCAATTTTGGTCACATTGAGGCTTTAAAAAGTGGTTATCCAACATGAGGCTCAATCAAAATGACATTTTGAATCAATTTTTCTACAGTCCAAAAAATCAATTTTCTGATGAAAAACGATGACCCGTGACCTGTCGAACTTTTTCCAGATGGTCAAAAATGGTAATTTTTTAAAGTTAAATTTTTGGACTGTAAATGACTATTTCATGTGAATTAGAACTCTTGGAACTAAAATAAGTGTGTTTAGAGTCATTTTAATGCCTGAAATAGGTCGAAATAGAATCTTCTGAGTAGGAGAAAAAGTCTGTAAAAATTGAAATTTTGGTCACATTGAGGCTTTAAAAAGTAGTTATTCAACATGAGGCTCAATCCAAATGACATTTTGAATCAATTTTTCTACAGTCCAAAAAATCAATTTTCTGATGAAAAACGATGACCCGTGACCTGTCGAACTTTCTCCAGATGGTCAAAAATGGTAATTTCTTTAAGTTTAAGTTTTTTGACTGTAAATGACTATTGCATGTGAATTATCACTTTTGCAACTAAAATAGGTGTGTTTAGAGTCATTTTAATGCCTGAAATAGGTCGAAATAGAAGCTTCTGAGTAGGAGAAAATGTCTCTAAAAATGGCAATTTTGGTCACATTGAGGCTTTAAAAAGTAGTTATTCAACATGAGGCTCAATCAAAATGACATTTGGAATCAAGTTTTCTACTGTCCAAAAAATAAATTTTCTGATGAAAAATGATGACCCGTGACCTGTCGAACTTTTTCCAGATGGTCAAAAATGGTAATTTTTTAAAGTTAAATTTTTGGACTGTAAATGACTATTTCATGTGAATTAGAACTCTTGGAACTAAAATAAGTGTGTTTAGAGTCATTTTAATGCCTGAAATAGGTCGAAATAGAATCTTCTGAGTAGGAGAAAAAGTCTGTAAAAATTGAAATTTTGGTCACATTGAGGCTTTAAAAAGTAGTTATTCAACATGAGGCTCAATCCAAATGACATTTTGAATCAATTTTTTTACTGCCCAAAAAATCAATTTTCTGATGAAAAACGATGACCCGTGACCTGTCGAACTTTCTCCAGATGGTCAAAAATGGTAATTTTTTAAAGATTAATTTTTGGACTGTAAATGACTATTGCATGTGAATTAGAACTCTTGGAACTAAGTGTGTTTAGAGTCATTTAAATGCCTGAAATAGGTCGAAATAGAAGCTTCTGAGTAGGAGAAAAAGTCTGTTAAATTGAAATTTTGGTCACATTGAGGCTTTAAAAAGTAGTTATTCAACATGAGGCTCAATCCAAATGACATTTTGAATCAATTTTTCTACAGTCCAAAAAATCAATTTTCTGATGAAAAACGATGACCCGTGACCTGTCGAACTTTTTCCAGATGGTCAAAAATGGTAATTTTTTAAAGTTACATTTTTGGACTGTAAATGACTATTGCATGTGAATTAGAACTTTTGGAACTAAAATAAGTGTGTTTAGAGTCATTTTAATGCCTGAAATAGGTCGAAATAGAAGCTTCTGAGTAGGAGAAAAAGTCTGTAAAAATTGAAATTTTGGTCACATTGAGGCTTTAAAAAGTAGTTCTTCAACATGAAGCTCAATCCAAATGACATTTTGAATCAATTTTTCCACAATCCAAAAAATCAATTTTCTGATGAAAAACGATGAACTGTCGAACTTTCTCCAGATGGTCAAAAATGGTAATTTCTTTAAGTTAAATTTTTGGACTGTAAATGACTATTGCATGTGAATTAGAACTCTTGGACCTAAAATAAGTGTGTTTATAGTCATTTTAATGCCTGAAATAGGTCAAAATAGAAGCTTCTGAGTAGGAGAAAAAGTCTGTAAAAATGGCAATTTTGGTCACATTGAGGCTTTAAAAAGTAGGTATTCAACATGAGGCTCAATCCAAATGACATTTTGAATCAATTTTTCTACAATCCAAAAAATCAATTTTCTGATGAAAATCGATGACCCGTGACCTGTCGAACTTTTTGCAGATGGTCAAAAATGGTAATTTTTTAAAGTTTAATTTTTGGACTGTAAATGACTATTGCATGTGAATTAGAACTCTTGGAACTAAAATAAGTGTGGTTAGAGTCATTTTAATGCCTGAAATAGGTCGAAATAGAGGCTTCTGAGTAGGAGAAAAAGTCTGTAAAAATGGCAATTTTGGTCACATTGAGGCTCTCAAAAGTAGTTATTCAACATGAGTCTTAATCCAAATGACATTTTGAATCAATTTTTCTACAGTACAAAAAATCAATTTTCTGATGAAAAACGATAACCCGTGACCTGTCGAACTTTTTCCAGATGGTCAAAAATTGTATTTTTTTGAAGTTTAATTTTTTACTGTAAATGACTATTGCATGTGAATTAGAACTCTTGGAACTAAAATAAGTGTGTTTAGAGTCATTTTAATGCCTGGAATAGGTCGAAATAGGGCTTCTGAGTAGGAGAAAAAGTCTGTAAAAATGGCAATTTTGGTCACATTGAGGCTTTAAAAAGTGGTTATCCAACATGAGGCTCAATCAAAATGACATTTTGAATCAATTTTTCTACAGTCCAAAAAATCAATTTTCTGATGAAAAACGATGACCCGTGACCTGTCGAACTTTTTCCAGATGGTCAAAAATGGTAATTTTTTAAAGTTAAATTTTTGGACTGTAAATGACTATTTCATGTGAATTAGAACTCTTGGAACTAAAATAAGTGTGTTTAGAGTCATTTTAATGCCTGAAATAGGTCGAAATAGAATCTTCTGAGTAGGAGAAAAAGTCTGTAAAAATTGAAATTTTGGTCACATTGAGGCTTTAAAAAGTAGTTATTCAACATGAGGCTCAATCCAAATGACATTTTGAATCAATTTTTCTACAGTCCAAAAAATCAATTTTCTGATGAAAAACGATGACCCGTGACCTGTCGAACTTTCTCCAGATGGTCAAAAATGGTAATTTCTTTAAGTTTAAGTTTTTTGACTGTAAATGACTATTGCATGTGAATTATCACTTTTGCAACTAAAATAGGTGTGTTTAGAGTCATTTTAATGCCTGAAATAGGTCGAAATAGAAGCTTCTGAGTAGGAGAAAATGTCTCTAAAAATGGCAATTTTGGTCACATTGAGGCTTTAAAAAGTAGTTATTCAACATGAGGCTCAATCAAAATGACATTTGGAATCAAGTTTTCTACTGTCCAAAAAATAAATTTTCTGATGAAAAATGATGACCCGTGACCTGTCGAACTTTTTCCAGATGGTCAAAAATGGTAATTTTTTAAAGTTAAATTTTTGGACTGTAAATGACTATTGCATGTGAATTCGAACTCTTGGAACTAAGTGTGTTTAGAGTCATTTTAATTCCTGAAATAGGTCGAAATAGAAGCTTCTGAGTAGGAGAAAAAGTCTGTAAAAATGGCAATTTTGGTCACATTGAGGCTTTAAAAAGTAGGTATTCAACATGAGGCTCAATCCAAATGAGATTTTGAATCAATTTTTCTACAATCCCAAAAATCAATTTTCTGATGAAAAACGATGACCCGTGACCTGTCGAACTTTCTCCAGATGGTCAAAAATGGTAATTTCTTTAAGTTTAAGTTTTTTGACTGTAAATGACTATTGCATGTGAATTATCACTTTTGGAACTAAAATAGGTGTGTTTAGAGTCATTTTAATGCCTGAAATAGGTCGAAATAGAAGCTTCTGAGTAGGAGAAAATGTCTCTAAAAATGGCAATTTTGGTCACATTGAGGCTTTAAAAAGTAGTTATTCAACATGAGGCTCAATCAAAATGACATTTTGAATCAAGTTTTCTACAGTCCAAAAAATCAATTTTCTGATGAAAAACGATGACCTGTGACCTGTCGAACTTTTTCCAGATGGTCAAAAATGGTAATTTTTTAAAGTTAAATTTTTGGACTGTAAATGACTATTGCATGTGAATTAGAACTCTTGGAACTAAAATAAGTGTGTTTAGAGTCATTTTAATGCCTGAAATAGGTCGAAATAGAATCTTCTGAGTTGGAGAAAAAGTCTGTAAAAATTGAAATTTTGGTCACATTGAGGCTTTAAAAAGTAGTTATTCAACATGAGGCTCAATCCAAATGACATTTTGAATCAATTTTTCTACAGTCTAAAAAATCAATTTTCTGATGAAAAACGATGACCCGTGACCTGTCGAACTTTCTCCAGATGGTCAAAAATGGTAATTTCTTTAAGTTTAAGTTTTTTGACTGTAAATGACTATTGCATGTGAATTATCACTTTTGGAACTAAAATAGGTGTGTTTAGAGTCATTTTAATGCCTGAAATAGGTCGAAATAGAAGCTTCTGAGTAGGAGAAAATGTCTCTAAAAATGGCAATTTTGGTCACATTGAGGCTTTAAAAAGTAGTTATTCAACATGAGGCTCAATCAAAATGACATTTTGAATCAAGTTTTCTACAGTCCAAAAAATCAAATTTCTGATGAAAAACGATGACCCGTGACCTGTCAAACTTTTTCCAGATGGTCAAAAATGGTAATTTTTTAAAGTTTAAGTCTTTGGACTGTAAATGACTATTGCATGTGAATTAGAACTCTTGGAACTAAAATACGTGTGTTTAGAGTCATTTTAATTCCTGAAATAGGTCGAAATAGAAGCTTCTGAGTAGGAGAAAAAGTCTGTAAAAATGGCAATTTTGGTCACATTGAGGCTTTAAAAAGTAGGTATTCAACATGAGGCTCAATCCAAATGAGATTTTGAATCAATTTTTCTACAATCCCAAAAATCAATTTTCTGATGAAAAACGATGACCCGTGACCTGTCGAACGTTTTCCAGATGGTCAAAAATGGTAATTTTTTAAAGTTTAATTTTTGGACTGTAAATGACTACTGCATGTGAATTCGAACTCTTGGAACTAAAATAAGTGTGTTTAGAGTCATTTTAATGCCTGAAATATGTCGAAATAGAAGCTTCTGAGTAGGAGAAAAAGTCTGTCAAAATTGAAATTTTGGTCACATTGAGGCTTTAAAAAGTAGTTATTCAACATGAGGCTCAATCCAAATGACATTTTGAATCAATTTTTTTACTGCCCAAAAAATCAATTTTCTGATGAAAAACGATGACCCGTGACCTGTCGAACTTTCTCCAGATGGTCAAAAATGGTAATTTTTTAAAGATTAATTTTTGGACTGTAAATGACTATTGCATGTGAATTAGAACTCTTGGAACTAAAATAATTGTGTTTAGAGTCATTTTAATGCCTGAAATAGGTCGAAATAGAAGCTTCTGAGTAGGAGAAAAAGTCTGTAAAAATTGAAATTTTGGTCACATTGAGGCTTTAAAAAGTAGTTATTCAACATGAGGCTCAATCCAAATGACATTTTGAATCAATTTTTCTACAGTCCAAAAAATCAATTTTCTGATGAAAAACGATGACCCGTGACCTGTCAAACTTTTTCCAGATGGTCAAAAATGGTAATTTTTTAAAGTTTAATTTTTGGACAGTAAATGACTATTGCATGTGAGTTAGAACTCTTGGAACTAAAATAAGTGTGTTTAGAGTCATTTTAATGCCTGAAATAGGTCGAAATAGAAGCTTCTGAGTAGGAGAAAAGGTCTGTAAAAATGGCTATTTTGGTCACATTCAGGATTTAAAAAATAGGTATTCAACATGAGGGTCAATCCAAATGACATCAATTTTTCTACAGTCCAAAAAATCAATTTTCTGATGAAAAACGATGACCCGTGACCTGTCGAACTTTTTCCAGATGGTCAAAAATGGTAATTTTTTAAAGTTTAATTTTGTGAACTGTAAATGACTATTGCATGTGAATTTGAAATCTTGGAACTAAGATAAGTGTGTTTAGAGTCATTTTAATGCCTGGAATAGGTTGAAATAGAAGCTTATGAGTAGGAGAAAATGTCTGTAAAAATGGCAATTTTGGTCACATTGAGGCTTTAAAAAGTAGTTATTCAACATGAGGCTCAATCCAAATGACATTTTGAATCAATTTTTCTACAATCCAAAAAATCAATTTTCTGATAAAAACGATGACCCGTGACCTGTCGAACTTTTTCCAGATGGTAAAAATGGTAATTTATTAAAGTTAAATTTTTGGACTGTAAATGACTATTGCATGTGAATTAGAACCCTTGGATCTAAAATAAGTGTGTTTAGAGTCATTTTAATGCCTGAAATAGGTCGAAATAGAAGCTTCTGAGTAGGAGAAAAAGTCTGTAAAAATTGAAATTTTGGTCACATTGAGGCTTTAAAAAGTAGTTATTCAACATGAGGCTCAATCCAAATGACATTTTGAATCAATTTTTCTACAATTCAAAAAATCAATTTTCTGATGAAAATCGATGACCCGTGACCTGTCGAACTTTTTCCAGATGGTCAAAAATGGTAATTTTTTAAAGATTAATTTTTGGACTGTAAATGACTATTGCATGTGAATTAGAACTCTTGGAACTAAGTGTGTTTAGAGTCATTTAAATGCCTGAAATAGGTCGAAATAGAAGCTTCTGAGTAGGAGAAAAAGTCTGTAAAAATTGAAATTTTGGTCACATTGAGGCTTTAAAAAGTAGTTATTCAACATGAGGCTCAATCCAAATGACATTTTGAATCAATTTTTCTACAGTCTAAAAAATCAATTTTCTGATGAAAAACGATGACCCGTGACCTGTCGAACTTTCTCCAGATGGTCAAAAATGGTAATTTCTTTAAGTTTAAGTTTTTTGACTGTAAATGACTATTGCATGTGAATTATCACTTTTGGAACTAAAATAGGTGTGTTTAGAGTCATTTTAATGCCTGAAATAGGTCGAAATAGAAGCTTCTGAGTAGGAGAAAATGTCTCTAAAAATGGCAATTTTGGTCACATTGAGGCTTTAAAAAGTAGTTATTCAACATGAGGCTCAATCAAAATGACATTTTGAATCAAGTTTTCTACAGTCCAAAAAATCAATTTTCTGATGAAAAACGATGACCTGTGACCTGTCGAACTTTTTCCAGATGGTCAAAAATGGTAATTTTTTAAAGTTACATTTTTGAACTGTAAATGACTATTGCATGTGAATTAGAACTCTTTGAACTAAAATAAGTGTGTTTAGAGTCATTTTAATGCCTGAAATAGGTCGAAATAGAAGCTTCTGAGTAGGAGAAAAAGTCTGTAAAAATTGAAATTTTGGTCACATTGAGGCTTTAAAAAGTAGTTATTCACCATGAGGCTCAATCCAAATGACATTTTGAATCAATTTTTCTACAGTCCAAAAAATCAATTTTCTGATGAAAAACGATGACCCGTGACCTGTCGAACTTTCTCCAGATGGTCAAAAATGGTAATTTCTTTAAGTATAAGTTTTTTGACTGTAAATGACTATTGCATGTGAATTATCACTTTTGGAACTAAAATAGGTGTGTTTAGAGTCATTTTAATTCCTGAAATAGGTCGAAATAGAAGCTTCTGAGTAGGAGAAAATGTCTCTAAAAATGGCAATTTTGGTCACATTGAGGCTTTAAAAAGTAGTTATTCAACATGAGGCTCAATCAAAATGACATTTTGAATCAAGTTTTCTACAGTCCAAAAAATCAAATTTCTGATGAAAAACGATGACCCGTGACCTGTCAAACTTTTTCCAGATGGTCAAAAATGGTAATTTTTTAAAGTTTAAGTCTTTGGACTGTAAATGACTATTGCATGTGAATTAGAACTCTTGGAACTAAAATACGTGTGTTTAGAGTCATTTTAATTCCTGAAATAGGTCGAAATAGAAGCTTCTGAGTAGGAGAAAAAGTCTGTAAAAATGGCAATTTTGGTCACATTGAGGCTTTAAAAAGTAGGTATTCAACATGAGGCTCAATCCAAATGAGATTTTGAATCAATTTTTCTACAATCCCAAAAATCAATTTTCTGATGAAAAACGATGACCCGTGACCTGTCGAACTTTTTCCAGATGGTCAAAAATGGTAATTTTTTAAAGTTTAATTTTTGGACTGTAAATGACTACTGCATGTGAATTCGAACTCTTGGAACTAAAATAAGTGTGTTTAGAGTCATTTTAATGCCTGAAATATGTCGAAATAGAAGCTTCTGAGTAGGAGAAAAAGTCTGTAAAAATTGAAATTTTGGTCACATTGAGGCTTTAAAAAGTAGTTATTCAACATGAGGCTCAATCCAAATGACATTTTGAATCAATTTTTTTACTGCCCAAAAAATCAATTTTCTGATGAAAAACGATGACCCGTGACCTGTCGAACTTTCTCCAGATGGTCAAAAATGGTAATTTTTTAAAGATTAATTTTTGGACTGTAAATGACTATTGCATGTGAATTAGAACTCTTGGAACTAAGTGTGTTTAGAGTCATTTAAATGCCTGAAATAGGTCGAAATAGAAGCTTCTGAGTAGGAGAAAAAGTCTGTTAAATTGAAATTTTGGTCACATTGAGGCTTTAAAAAGTAGTTATTCAACATGAGGCTCAATCCAAATGACATTTTGAATCAATTTTTCTACAGTCCAAAAAATCAATTTTCTGATGAAAAACGATGACCCGTGACCTGTCGAACTTTTTCCAGATGGTCAAAAATGGTAATTTTTTAAAGTTACATTTTTGGACTGTAAATGACTATTGCATGTGAATTAGAACTTTTGGAACTAAAATAAGTGTGTTTAGAGTCATTTTAATGCCTGAAATAGGTCGAAATAGAAGCTTCTGAGTAGGAGAAAAAGTCTGTAAAAATTGAAATTTTGGTCACATTGAGGCTTTAAAAAGTAGTTCTTCAACATGAAGCTCAATCCAAATGACATTTTGAATCAATTTTTCCACAATCCAAAAAATCAATTTTCTGATGAAAAACGATGAACTGTCGAACTTTCTCCAGATGGTCAAAAATGGTAATTTCTTTAAGTTAAATTTTTGGACTGTAAATGACTATTGCATGTGAATTAGAACTCTTGGACCTAAAATAAGTGTGTTTATAGTCATTTTAATGCCTGAAATAGGTCAAAATAGAAGCTTCTGAGTAGGAGAAAAAGTCTGTAAAAATGGCAATTTTGGTCACATTGAGGCTTTAAAAAGTAGGTATTCAACATGAGGCTCAATCCAAATGACATTTTGAATCAATTTTTCTACAATCCAAAAAATCAATTTTCTGATGAAAATCGATGACCCGTGACCTGTCGAACTTTTTGCAGATGGTCAAAAATGGTAATTTTTTAAAGTTTAATTTTTGGACTGTAAATGACTATTGCATGTGAATTAGAACTCTTGGAACTAAAATAAGTGTGGTTAGAGTCATTTTAATGCCTGAAATAGGTCGAAATAGAGGCTTCTGGGTAGGAGAAAAAGTCTGTAAAAATGGCAATTTTGGTCACATTGAGGCTCTCAAAAGTAGTTATTCAACATGAGTCTTAATCCAAATGACATTTTGAATCAATTTTTCTACAGTACAAAAAATCAATTTTCTGATGAAAAACGATAACCCGTGACCTGTCGAACTTTTTCCAGATGGTCAAAAATTGTATTTTTTTGAAGTTTAATTTTTTACTGTAAATGACTATTGCATGTGAATTAGAACTCTTGGAACTAAAATAAGTGTGTTTAGAGTCATTTTAATGCCTGGAATAGGTCGAAATAGGGCTTCTGAGTAGGAGAAAAAGTCTGTAAAAATGGCAATTTTGGTCACATTGAGGCTTTAAAAAGTGGTTATCCAACATGAGGCTCAATCAAAATGACATTTTGAATCAATTTTTCTACAGTCCAAAAAATCAATTTTCTGATGAAAAACGATGACCCGTGACCTGTCGAACTTTTTCCAGATGGTCAAAAATGGTAATTTTTTAAAGTTAAATTTTTGGACTGTAAATGACTATTTCATGTGAATTAGAACTCTTGGAACTAAAATAAGTGTGTTTAGAGTCATTTTAATGCCTGAAATAGGTCGAAATAGAATCTTCTGAGTAGGAGAAAAAGTCTGTAAAAATTGAAATTTTGGTCACATTGAGGCTTTAAAAAGTAGTTATTCAACATGAGGCTCAATCCAAATGACATTTTGAATCAATTTTTCTACAGTCCAAAAAATCAATTTTCTGATGAAAAACGATGACCCGTGACCTGTCGAACTTTCTCCAGATGGTCAAAAATGGTAATTTCTTTAAGTTTAAGTTTTTTGACTGTAAATGACTATTGCATGTGAATTATCACTTTTGCAACTAAAATAGGTGTGTTTAGAGTCATTTTAATGCCTGAAATAGGTCGAAATAGAAGCTTCTGAGTAGGAGAAAATGTCTCTAAAAATGGCAATTTTGGTCACATTGAGGCTTTAAAAAGTAGTTATTCAACATGAGGCTCAATCAAAATGACATTTGGAATCAAGTTTTCTACTGTCCAAAAAATAAATTTTCTGATGAAAAATGATGACCCGTGACCTGTCGAACTTTTTCCAGATGGTCAAAAATGGTAATTTTTTAAAGTTAAATTTTTGGACTGTAAATGACTATTGCATGTGAATTCGAACTCTTGGAACTAAGTGTGTTTAGAGTCATTTTAATGCCTGAAATAGGTCAAAATAGAAGCTTCTGAGTAGGAGAAAAAGTCTGTAAAAATTGAAATTTTGGTCACATTGAGGCTTTAAAAAGTAGTTATTCAACATGAGGCTCAATCCAAATGACATTTTGAATCAATTTTTCTACAGTCCAAAAAATCAATTTTCTGATGAAAAACGATGACCCGTGACCTGTCGAACTTTCTCCAGATGGTCAAAAATGGTAATTTCTTTAAGTTTAAGTTTTTTGACTGTAAATGACTATTGCATGTGAATTATCACTTTTGGAACTAAAATAGGTGTGTTTAGAGTCATTTTAATGCCTGAAATAGGTCGAAATAGAAGCTTCTGAGTAGGAGAAAATGTCTCTAAAAATGGCAATTTTGGTCACATTGAGGCTTTAAAAAGTAGTTATTCAACATGAGGCTCAATCAAAATGACATTTTGAATCAAGTTTTCTACAGTCCAAAAAATCAATTTTCTGATGAAAAACGATGACCTGTGACCTGTCGTACTTTTTCCAGATGGTCAAAAATGGTAATTTTTTAAAGTTACATTTTTGGACTGTAAATGACTATTGCATGTGAATTAGAACTCTTGGAACTAAAATAAGTGTGTTTAGAGTCATTTTAATGCCTGAAATAGGTCGAAATAGAAGCTTCTGAGTAGGAGAAAAAGTCTGTAAAAATTGAAATTTTGGTCACATTGAGGCTTTAAAAAGTAGTTATTCAACATGAGGCTCAATCCAAATGACATTTTGAATCAATTTTTCTACAATCCAAAAAATCAATTTGCTGATGAAAAACGATGACCCGTGACCTGTCGAACTTTCTCCAGATGGTCAAAAATGGTAATTTCTTTAAGTTTAATTTTTGGACTGTAAATGACTATTGCATGTGAATTATCACTTTTGGAACTAAAATAGGTGTGTTTAGAGTCATTTTAATGCCTGAAATAGGTCGAAATAGAAGCTTCTGAGTAGGAGAAAATGTCTCTAAAAATGGCAATTTTGGTCACATTGAGGCTTTAAAAAGTAGTTATTCACCATGAGGCTCAATCCAAATGACATTTTGAATCAATTTTTCTACAGTCCAAAAAATCAATTTTCTGATGAAAAACGATGACCCGTGACCTGTCGAACTTTCTCCAGATGGTCAAAAATGGTAATTTCTTTAAGTTTAAGTTTTTGGACTGTAAATGACTATTGCATGTGAATTAGAACTCTTGGAACTAAAATAAGTGTGTTTAGAGTCATTTTAATGCCTGAAATAGGTCGAAATAGAAGCTTCTGAGTAGGAGAAAAAGTCCGTAAAAATTGAAATTTTGGTCACATTGAGGCTTTAAAAAGTAGTTATTCAACATGAGGCTCAATCCAAATGACATTTTGAATCAATTTTTCTACAATCCAAAAAATCAATTTTCTGATGAAAAACGATGACCCGTGACCTGTCGAACTTTCTCCAGATGGTCAAAAATGGTATTTTCTTTAAGTTTAATTTTTGGACTGTAAATGACTATTGCATGTGAATTATCACTTTTGGAACTAAAATAGGTGTGTTTAGAGTCATTTTAATGCCTGAAATAGGTCGAAATAGAAGCTTCTGAGTAGGAGAAAATGTCTCTAAAAATGGCAATTTTGGTCACATTGAGGCTTTAAAAAGTAGTTATTCAACATGAGGCTCAATCAAAATGACATTTTGAATCAAGTTTTCTACAGTCCAAAAAATCAATTTTCTGATGAAAAATGATGACCCGTGACCTGTCGAACTTTTTCCAGATGGTCAAAAATGGTAATTTTTTAAAGTTAAATTTTTGGACTGTAAATGACTATTTCATGTGAATTAGAACTCTTGGAACTAAAATAAGTGTGTTTAGAGTCATTTTAATGCCTGAAATAGGTCGAAATAGAATCTTCTGAGTAGGAGAAAAAGTCTGTAAAAATTGAAATTTTGGTCACATTGAGGCTTTTAAAAGTAGTTATTCAACATGAGGCTCAATCAAAATGACATTTTGAATCAATTTTTTTACTGCCCAAAAAATCAATTTTCTGATGAAAAACGATGACCCGTGACCTGTCAAACTTTTTCCAGATGGTCAAAAATGGTAATTTTTTAAAGATTAATTTTTGGACTGTAAATGACTATTGCATGTGAATTAGAACTCTTGGAACTAAGTGTGTTTAGAGTCATTTAAATGCCTGAAATAGGTCGAAATAGAAGCTTCTGAGTAGGAGAAAAAGTCTGTAAAAATTGAAATTTTGGTCACATTGAGGCTTTAAAAAGTAGTTATTCAACATGAGGCTCAATCCAAATGACATTTTGAATCAATTTTTCTACAGTCCAAAAAATCAATTTTCTGATGAAAAACGATGACCCGTGACCTGTCGAACTTTCTCCAGATGGTCAAAAATGGTAATTTCTTTAAGTTTAAGTTTTTTGACTGTAAATGACTATTGCATGTGAATTATCACTTTTGCAACTAAAATAGGTGTGTTTAGAGTCATTTTAATGCCTGAAATAGGTCGAAATAGAAGCTTCTGAGTAGGAGAAAATGTCTCTAAAAATGGCAATTTTGGTCACATTGAGGCTTTAAAAAGTAGTTATTCAACATGAGGCTCAATCAAAATGACATTTGGAATCAAGTTTTCTACTGTCCAAAAAATAAATTTTCTGATGAAAAATGATGACCCGTGACCTGTCGAACTTTTTCCAGATGGTCAAAAATGGTAATTTTTTAAAGTTAAATTTTTGGACTGTAAATGACTATTGCATGTGAATTCGAACTCTTGGAACTAAGTGTGTTTAGAGTCATTTTAATGCCTGAAATAGGTCAAAATAGAAGCTTCTGAGTAGGAGAAAAAGTCTGTAAAAATTGAAATTTTGGTCACATTGAGGCTTTAAAAAGTAGTTATTCAACATGAGGCTCAATCCAAATGACATTTTGAATCAATTTTTCTACAGTCCAAAAAATCAATTTTCTGATGAAAAACGATGACCCGTGACCTGTCGAACTTTCTCTAGATGGTCAAAAATGGTAATTTCTTTAAGTTTAAGTTTTTTGACTGTAAATGACTATTGCATGTGAATTATCACTTTTGGAACTAAAATAGGTGTGTTTAGAGTCATTTTAATGCCTGAAATAGGTCGAAATAGAAGCTTCTGAGTAGGAGAAAATGTCTCTAAAAATGGCAATTTTGGTCACATTGAGGCTTTAAAAAGTAGTTATTCAACATGAGGCTCAATCAAAATGACATTTTGAATCAAGTTTTCTACAGTCCAAAAAATCAATTTTCTGATGAAAAACGATGACCTGTGACCTGTCGTACTTTTTCCAGATGGTCAAAAATGGTAATTTTTTAAAGTTACATTTTTGGACTGTAAATGACTATTGCATGTGAATTAGAACTCTTGGAACTAAAATAAGTGTGTTTAGAGTCATTTTAATGCCTGAAATAGGTCGAAATAGAAGCTTCTGAGTAGGAGAAAAAGTCTGTAAAAATTGAAATTTTGGTCACATTGAGGCTTTAAAAAGTAGTTATTCAACATGAGGCTCAATCCAAATGACATTTTGAATCAATTTTTCTACAATCCAAAAAATCAATTTGCTGATGAAAAACGATGACCCGTGACCTGTCGAACTTTCTCCAGATGGTCAAAAATGGTAATTTCTTTAAGTTTAATTTTTGGACTGTAAATGACTATTGCATGTGAATTATCACTTTTGGAACTAAAATAGGTGTGTTTAGAGTCATTTTAATGCCTGAAATAGGTCGAAATAGAAGCTTCTGAGTAGGAGAAAATGTCTCTAAAAATGGCAATTTTGGTCACATTGAGGCTTTAAAAAGTAGTTATTCACCATGAGGCTCAATCCAAATGACATTTTGAATCAATTTTTCTACAGTCCAAAAAATCAATTTTCTGATGAAAAACGATGACCCGTGACCTGTCGAACTTTCTCCAG
The DNA here is from genome assembly GCF_964204655.1 of Triturus cristatus. Lineage (NCBI taxonomy): Eukaryota > Metazoa > Chordata > Amphibia > Caudata > Salamandridae > Triturus > Triturus cristatus. The sequence goes on from NC_140594.1 coordinate 837,380,915, forward strand.
ATGGTCAAAAATGGTAATTTCTTTAAGTTTAAGTTTTTGGACTGTAAATGACTATTGCATGTGAATTAGAACTCTTGGAACTAAAATAAGTGTGTTTAGAGTCATTTTAATGCCTGAAATAGGTCGAAATAGAAGCTTCTGAGTAGGAGAAAAAGTCCGTAAAAATTGAAATTTTGGTCACATTGAGGCTTTAAAAAGTAGTTATTCAACATGAGGCTCAATCCAAATGACATTTTGAATCAATTTTTCTACAATCCAAAAAATCAATTTTCTGATGAAAAACGATGACCCGTGACCTGTCGAACTTTCTCCAGATGGTCAAAAATGGTATTTTCTTTAAGTTTAATTTTTGGACTGTAAATGACTATTGCATGTGAATTATCACTTTTGGAACTAAAATAGGTGTGTTTAGAGTCATTTTAATGCCTGAAATAGGTCGAAATAGAAGCTTCTGAGTAGGAGAAAATGTCTCTAAAAATGGCAATTTTGGTCACATTGAGGCTTTAAAAAGTAGTTATTCAACATGAGGCTCAATCAAAATGACATTTTGAATCAAGTTTTCTACAGTCCAAAAAATCAATTTTCTGATGAAAAATGATGACCCGTGACCTGTCGAACTTTTTCCAGATGGTCAAAAATGGTAATTTTTTAAAGTTAAATTTTTGGACTGTAAATGACTATTTCATGTGAATTAGAACTCTTGGAACTAAAATAAGTGTGTTTAGAGTCATTTTAATGCCTGAAATAGGTCGAAATAGAATCTTCTGAGTAGGAGAAAAAGTCTGTAAAAATTGAAATTTTGGTCACATTGAGGCTTTTAAAAGTAGTTATTCAACATGAGGCTCAATCAAAATGACATTTTGAATCAATTTTTTTACTGCCCAAAAAATCAATTTTCTGATGAAAAACGATGACCCGTGACCTGTCAAACTTTTTCCAGATGGTCAAAAATGGTAATTTTTTAAAGATTAATTTTTGGACTGTAAATGACTATTGCATGTGAATTAGAACTCTTGGAACTAAGTGTGTTTAGAGTCATTTAAATGCCTGAAATAGGTCGAAATAGAAGCTTCTGAGTAGGAGAAAAAGTCTGTAAAAATTGAAATTTTGGTCACATTGAGGCTTTAAAAAGTAGTTATTCAACATGAGGCTCAATCCAAATGACATTTTGAATCAATTTTTCTACAGTCCAAAAAATCAATTTTCTGATGAAAAACGATGACCCGTGACCTGTCGAACTTTCTCCAGATGGTCAAAAATGGTAATTTCTTTAAGTTTAAGTTTTTTGACTGTAAATGACTATTGCATGTGAATTATCACTTTTGGAACTAAAATAGGTGTGTTTAGAGTCATTTTAATGCCTGAAATAGGTCGAAATAGAAGCTTCTGAGTAGGAGAAAATGTCTCTAAAAATGGCAATTTTGGTCACATTGAGGCTTTAAAAAGTAGTTATTCAACATGAGGCTCAATCAAAATGACATTTTGAATCAAGTTTTCTACAGTCCAAAAAATCAATTTTCTGATGAAAAACGATGACCCGTGACCTGTCGAACTTTCTCCAGATGGTCAAAAATGGTAATTTTTTAAAGATTAATTTTTGGACTGTAAATGACTATTGCATGTGAATTAGAACTCTTGGAACTAAGTGTGTTTAGAGTCATTTAAATGCCTGAAATAGGTCGAAATAGAAGCTTCTGAGTAGGAGAAAAAGTCTGTAAAAATTGAAATTTTGGTCACATTGAGGCTTTAAAAAGTAGTTATTCAACATGAGGCTCAATCCAAATGACATTTTGAATCAATTTTTCTACAGTCCAAAAAATCAATTTTCTGATGAAAAATGATGACCCGTGACCTGTCGAACTTTCTCAAGATGGTCAAAAATGGTAATTTCTTTAAGTTTAAGTTTTTTGACTGTAAATGACTATTGCATGTGAATTATCACTTTTGGAACTAAAATAGGTGTGTTTAGAGTCATTTTAATGCCTGAAATAGGTCGAAATAGAAGCTTCTGAGTAGGAGAAAATGTCTCTAAAAATGGCAATTTTGGTCACATTGAGGCTTTAAAAAGTAGTTATTCAACATGAGGCTCAATCAAAATGACATTTTGAATCAAGTTTTCTACAGTCCAAAAAATCAATTTTCTGATGAAAAATGATGACCCGTGACCTGTCGAACTTTCTCCAGATGGTCAAAAATGGTAATCTTTTAAAGTTAAATTTTTGGACTGTAAATGACTATTGCATGTGAATTAGAACTCTTGGAGCTAAAATAAGTGTGTTTAGAGTCATTTTAATGCCTGAAATAGGTCGAAATAGAAGCTTCTGAGTAAGAGAAAAAGTCCGTAAAAATTGAAATTTTGGTCACATTGAGGCTTTAAAAAGTAGTTACTCAACATGAGGCTCAATCCAAATGACTTTTTGAATCAATTTTTCTACAATCCAAAAAATCAATTTTCTGATGAAAAACGATGACCCGTGACCTGTCAAACTTTTTCCAGATGGTCAAAAATGGTAATTTTTTAAAGTTTAAGTCTTTGGACTGTAAATGACTATTGCATGTGAATTAGAACTCTTGGAACTAAAATACGTGTGTTTAGAGTCATTTTAATTCCTGAAATAGGTCGAAATAGAAGCTTCTGAGTAGGAGAAAATGTCTGTAAAAATGGCAATTTTGGTCACATTGAGGCTTTAAAAAGTAGTTATTCAACATGAGGCTCAATCAAAATGACATTTTGAATCAATTTTTCTACAGTCCAAAAAATCAATTTTCTGATGAAAAACAATGATCCGTGACCTGTCGAACTTTTTCCAGATGGTAAAAAATGGTAATTTTTTAAAGTTAAATTTTTGGACTGTAAATGACTATTGCATGTGAATTAGAACTCTTGGAACTAAAATAAGTGTGTTTAGAGTCATTTTAATGCCTGAAATAGGTCGAAATAGAATCTTCTGAGTAGGAGAAAAAGTCTGTAAAAATTGAAATTTTGGTCACATTGAGGCTTTAAAAAGTAGTTATTCAACATGAGGCTCAATCCAAATGACATTTTGAATCAATTTTTCTACAGTCCAAAAAATCAATTTTCTGATGAAAAACGATGACCCGTGACCTGTCGAACTTTCTCCAGATGGTCAAAAATGGTAATTTCTTTAAGTTTAAGTTTTTTGACTGTAAATGACTATTGCATGTGAATTATCACTTTTGGAACTAAAATAGGTGTGTTTAGAGTCATTTTAATGCCTGAAATAGGTCGAAATAGAAGCTTCTGAGTAGGAGAAAATGTCTCTAAAAATAGCAATTTTGGTCACATTGAGGCTTTAAAAAGTAGTTATTCAACAGGAGGCTCAATCAAAATGACATTTTGAATCAAGTTTTCTACAGTCCAAAAAATCAATTTTCTGATGAAAAACGATGACCTGTGACCTGTCGAACTTTTTCCAGATGGTCAAAAATGGTAATTTTTTAAAGTTACATTTTTGGACTGTAAATGACTATTGCATGTGAATTAGAACTCTTGGAACTAAAATAAGTGTGTTTAGAGTCATTTTAATGCCTGAAATAGGTCGAAATAGAAGCTTCTGAGTAGGAGAAAAAGTCTGTAAAAATTGAAATTTTGGTCACATTGAGGCTTTAAAAAGTAGTTATTCAACATGAGGCTCAATCCAAATGACATTTTGAATCAATTTTTCTACAATCCAAAAAATCAATTTTCTGATGAAAAACGATGACCCGTGACCTGTCGAACTTTCTCCAGATGGTCAAAAATGGTAATTTCTTTAAGTTTAATTTTTGGACTGTAAATGACTATTGCATGTGAATTATCACTTTTGGAACTAAAATAGGTGTGTTTAGAGTCATTTTAATGCCTGAAATAGGTCGAAATAGAAGCTTCTGAGTAGGAGAAAATGTCTCTAAAAATGGCAATTTTGGTCACATTGAGGCTTTAAAAAGTAGTTATTCAACATGAGGCTCAATCAAAATGACATTTTGAATCAAGTTTTCTACAGTCCAAAAAATCAATTTTCTGATGAAAAATGATGACCCGTGACCTGTCGAACTTTTTCCAGATGGTCAAAAATGGTAATTTTTTAAAGTTAAATTTTTGGACTGTAAATGACTATTGCATGTGAATTAGAACTCTTGGAACTAAGTGTGTTTAGAGTCATTTTAATGCCTGAAATAGGTCGAAATAGAAGCTTCTGAGTAGGAGAAAAAGTCTGTAAAAATTGAAATTTTGGTCACATTGAGGCTTTAAAAAGTAGTTATTCAACATGAGGCTCAATCCAAATGACATTTTGAATCAATTTTTCTACAGTCCAAAAAATCAATTTTCTGATGAAAAACGATGACCCGTGACCTGTCGAACTTTCTCCAGATGGTCAAAAATGGTAATTTCTTTAAGTTTAAGTTTTTGGACTGTAAATGACTATTGCATGTGAATTAGAACTCTTGGAACTAAAATAAGTGTGTTTAGAGTCATTTTAATGCCTGAAATAGGTCGAAATAGAAGCTTCTGAGTAGGAGAAAAAGTCCGTAAAAATTGAAATTTTGGTCACATTGAGGCTTTAAAAAGTAGTTATTCAACATGAGGCTCATTCCAAATGACATTTTGAATCAATTTTTCTACAATCCAAAAAATCAATTTTCTGATGAAAAACGATGACCCGTGACCTGTCGAACTTTCTCCAGATGGTCAAAAATGGTATTTTCTTTAAGTTTAATTTTTGGACTGTAAATGACTATTGCATGTGAATTATCACTTTTGGAACTAAAATAGGTGTGTTTAGAGTCATTTTAATGCCTGAAATAGGTCGAAATAGAAGCTTCTGAGTAGGAGAAAAAGTCCGTAAAAATTGAAATTTTGGTCACATTGAGGCTTTAAAAAGTAGTTATTCAACATGAGGCTCAATCCAAATGACATTTTGAATCAATTTTTCTACAATCCAAAAAATCAATTTTCTGATGAAAAACGATGACCCGTGACCTGTCGAACTTTCTCCAGATGGTCAAAAATGGTATTTTCTTTAAGTTTAATTTTTGGACTGTAAATGACTATTGCATGTGAATTATCACTTTTGGAACTAAAATAGGTGTGTTTAGAGTCATTTTAATGCCTGAAATAGGTCGAAATAGAATCTTCTGAGTAGGAGAAAAAGTCTGTAAAAATTGAAATTTTGGTCACATTGAGGCTTTAAAAAGTAGCTATTCAACATGAGGCTCAATCCAAATGACATTTTGAATCAATTTTTTTACTGCCCAAAAAATCAATTTTCTGATGAAAAACGATGACCCGTGACCTGTCAAACTTTTTCCAGATGGTCAAAAATGGTAATATTTAAAACTTAATTTTTGGACTGTAAATGACTATTGCATGTGAATTAGAACTCTTGGAACTAAGTGTGTTTAGAGTCATTTAAATGCCTGAAATAGGTCGAAATAGAAGCTTCTGAGTAGGAGAAAAAGTCTGTAAAAATTGAAATTTTGGTCACATTGAGGCTTTAAAAAGTAGTTATTCAACATGAGGCTCAATCCAAATGACATTTTGAATCAATTTTTCTACAGTCCAAAAAATCAATTTTCTGATGAAAAACGATGACCCGTGACCTGTCGAACTTTCTCCAGATGGTCAAAAATGGTAATTTCTTTAAGTTTAAGTTTTTTGACTGTAAATGACTATTGCATGTGAATTATCACTTTTGGAACTAAAATAGGTGTGTTTAGAGTCATTTTAATGCCTGAAATAGGTCGAAATAGAAGCTTCTGAGTAGGAGAAAATGTCTCTAAAAATGGCAATTTTGGTCACATTGAGGCTTTAAAAAGTAGTTATTCAACATGAGGCTCAATCAAAATGACATTTTGAATCAAGTTTTCTACAGTCCAAAAAATCAATTTTCTGATGAAAAACGATGACCCGTGACCTGTCGAACTTTCTCCAGATGGTCAAAAATGGTAATTTTTTAAAGATTAATTTTTGGACTGTAAATGACTATTGCATGTGAATTAGAACTCTTGGAACTAAGTGTGTTTAGAGTCATTTAAATGCCTGAAATAGGTCGAAATAGAAGCTTCTGAGTAGGAGAAAAAGTCTGTAAAAATTGAAATTTTGGTCACATTGAGGCTTTAAAAAGTAGTTATTCAACATGAGGCTCAATCCAAATGACATTTTGAATCAATTTTTCTACAGTCCAAAAAATCAATTTTCTGATGAAAAACGATGACCCGTGACCTGTCGAACTTTCTCCAGATGGTCAAAAATGGTAATTTCTTTAAGTTTAAGTTTTTTGACTGTAAATGACTATTGCATGTGAATTATCACTTTTGGAACTAAAATAGGTGTGTTTAGAGTCATTTTAATGCCTGAAATAGGTCGAAATAGAAGCTTCTGAGTAGGAGAAAATGTCTCTAAAAATGGCAATTTTGGTCACATTGAGGCTTTAAAAAGTAGTTATTCAACATGAGGCTCAATCCAAATGACATTTTGAATCAATTTTTCTACAGTCCAAAAAATCAATTTTCTGATGAAAAATGATGACCCGTGACCTGTCGAACTTTTTCCAGATGGTCAAAAATGGTAATCTTTTAAAGTTAAATTTTTGGACTGTAAATGACTATTGCATGTGAATTAGAACTCTTGGAGCTAAAATAAGTGTGTTTAGAGTCATTTTAATGCCTGAAATAGGTCGAAATAGAAGCTTCTGAGTAAGAGAAAAAGTCCGTAAAAATTGAAATTTTGGTCACATTGAGGCTTTAAAAAGTAGTTACTCAACATGAGGCTCAATCCAAATGACATTTTGAATCAATTTTTCTACAATCCAAAAAATCAATTTTCTGATGAAAAACGATGACCCGTGACCTGTCAAACTTTTTCCAGATGGTCAAAAATGGTAATTTTTTAAAGTTTAAGTCTTTGGACTGTAAATGACTATTGCATGTGAATTAGAACTCTTGGAACTAAAATACGTGTGTTTAGAGTCATTTTAATTCCTGAAATAGGTCGAAATAGAAGCTTCTGAGTAGGAGAAAATGTCTGTAAAAATGGCAATTTTGGTCACATTGAGGCTTTAAAAAGTAGTTATTCAACATGAGGCTCAATCAAAATGACATTTTGAATCAATTTTTCTACAGTCCAAAAAATCAATTTTCTGATGAAAAACAATGATCCGTGACCTGTCGAACTTTTTCCAGATGGTCAAAAATGGTAATTTTTTAAAGTTAAATTTTTGGACTGTAAATGACTATTGCATGTGAATTAGAACTCTTGGAACTAAAATAAGTGTGTTTAGAGTCATTTTAATGCCTGAAATAGGTCGAAATAGAATCTTCTGAGTAGGAGAAAAAGTCTGTAAAAATTGAAATTTTGGTCACATTGAGGCTTTAAAAAGTAGTTATTCAACATGAGGCTCAATCCAAATGACATTTTGAATCAATTTTTCTACAGTCCAAAAAATCAATTTTCTGATGAAAAACGATGACCCGTGACCTGTCGAACTTTCTCCAGATGGTCAAAAATGGTAATTTCTTTAAGTTTAAGTTTTTTGACTGTAAATGACTATTGCATGTGAATTATCACTTTTGGAACTAAAATAGGTGTGTTTAGAGTCATTTTAATGCCTGAAATAGGTCGAAATAGAAGCTTCTGAGTAGGAGAAAATGTCTCTAAAAATGGCAATTTTGGTCACATTGAGGCTTTAAAAAGTAGTTATTCAACATGAGGCTCAATCAAAATGACATTTTGAATCAAGTTTTCTACAGTCCAAAAAATCAATTTTCTGATGAAAAACGATGACCTGTGACCTGTCGAACTTTTTCCAGATGGTCAAAAATGGTAATTTTTTAAAGTTACATTTTTGGACTGTAAATGACTATTGCATGTGAATTAGAACTCTTGGAACTAAAATAAGTGTGTTTAGAGTCATTTTAATGCCTGAAATAGGTCGAAATAGAAGCTTCTGAGTAGGAGAAAAAGTCTGTAAAAATTGAAATTTTGGTCACATTGAGGCTTTAAAAAGTAGTTATTCAACATGAGGCTCAATCCAAATGACATTTTGAATCAATTTTTCTACAATCCAAAAAATCAATTTTCTGATGAAAAACGATGACCCGTGACCTGTCGAACTTTCTCCAGATGGTCAAAAATGGTAATTTCTTTAAGTTTAATTTTTGGACTGTAAATGACTATTGCATGTGAATTATCACTTTTGGAACTAAAATAGGTGTGTTTAGAGTCATTTTAATGCCTGAAATAGGTCGAAATAGAAGCTTCTGAGTAGGAGAAAATGTCTCTAAAAATGGCAATTTTGGTCACATTGAGGCTTTAAAAAGTAGTTATTCAACATGAGGCTCAATCAAAATGACATTTTGAATCAAGTTTTCTACAGTCCAAAAAATCAATTTTCTGATGAAAAATGATGACCCGTGACCTGTCGAACTTTTTCCAGATGGTCAAAAATGGTAATTTTTTAAAGTTAAATTTTTGGACTGTAAATGACTATTGCATGTGAATTAGAACTCTTGGAACTAAGTGTGTTTAGAGTCATTTTAATGCCTGAAATAGGTCGAAAAAGAAGCTTCTGAATAGGAGAAAAAGTCTGTAAAAATTGAAATTTTGGTCACATTGAGGCTTTAAAAAGTAGTTATTCAACATGAGGCTCAATCCAAATGACATTTTGAATCAATTTTTCTACAGTCCAAAAAATCAATTTTCTGATGAAAATCGATGACCCGTGACCTGTCGAACTTTTTCCAGATGGTCAAAAATGGTAATTTTTTAAAGTTTAAATTTTGGACTGTAAATGACTATTGCATGTGAATTAGAACTCTTGGAACTAAAACAAGTGTGTTTAGAGTCATTTTAATGCCTGAAATAGGTCGAAATAGAAGCTTCTGAGTAGGAGAAAAAGTCTGTAAAAATTGAAATTTTGGTCACATTGAGGCTTTAAAAAGTAGTTATTCAACATGAGGCTCAATCCAAATGACATTTTGAATCAATTTTTCTACAGTCCAAAAAATCAATTTTCTGATGAAAAACGATGACCCGTGACCTGTCAAACTTTTTCCAGATGGTCAAAAATGGTAATTTTTTAAAGTTAAATTTTTGGACTGTAAATGACTATTGCATGTGAATTAGAACTCTTGGAACTAAAATAAGTGTGTTTAGAGTCATTTTAATGCCTGAAATAGGTCGAAATAGAAGCTTCTGAGTAGGAGAAAAAGTCCGTAAAAATTGAAATTTTGGTCACATTGAGGCTTTAAAAAGTAGTTATTCAACATGAGGCTCAATCCAAATGACATTTTGAATCAATTTTTCTACAATCCAAAAAATCAATTTTCTGATGAAAAACGATGACCCGTGACCTGTCGAACTTTCTCCAGATGGTCAAAAATGGTATTTTCTTTAAGTTTAATTTTTGGACTGTAAATGACTATTGCATGTGAATTATCACTTTTGGAACTAAAATAGGTGTGTTTAGAGTCATTTTAATGCCTGAAATAGGTCGAAATAGAATCTTCTGAGTAGGAGAAAAAGTCTGTAAAAATTGAAATTTTGGTCACATTGAGGCTTTAAAAAGTAGCTATTCAACATGAGGCTCAATCCAAATGACATTTTGAATCAATTTTTTTACTGCCCAAAAAATCAATTTTCTGATGAAAAACGATGACCCGTGACCTGTCAAACTTTTTCCAGATGGTCAAAAATGGTAATTTTTTAAAGATTAATTTTTGGACTGTAAATGACTATTGCATGTGAATTAGAACTCTTGGAACTAAGTGTGTTTAGAGTCATTTAAATGCCTGAAATAGGTCGAAATAGAAGCTTCTGAGTAGGAGAAAAAGTCTGTAAAAATTGAAATTTTGGTCACATTGAGGCTTTAAAAAGTAGTTATTCAACATGAGGCTCAATCCAAATGACATTTTGAATCAATTTTTCTACAGTCCAAAAAATCAATTTTCTGATGAAAAACGATGACCCGTGACCTGTCGAACTTTCTCCAGATGGTCAAAAATGGTAATTTCTTTAAGTTTAAGTTTTTTGACTGTAAATGACTATTGCATGTGAATTATCACTTTTGGAACTAAAATAGGTGTGTTTAGAGTCATTTTAATGCCTGAAATAGGTCGAAATAGAAGCTTCTGAGTAGGAGAAAATGTCTCTAAAAATGGCAATTTTGGTCACATTGAGGCTTTAAAAAGTAGTTATTCAACATGAGGCTCAATCAAAATGACATTTTGAATCAAGTTTTCTACAGTCCAAAAAATCAATTTTCTGATGAAAAACGATGACCCGTGACCTGTCGAACTTTCTCCAGATGGTCAAAAATGGTAATTTTTTAAAGATTAATTTTTGGACTGTAAATGACTATTGCATGTGAATTAGAACTCTTGGAACTAAGTGTGTTTAGAGTCATTTAAATGCCTGAAATAGGTCGAAATAGAAGCTTCTGAGTAGGAGAAAAAGTCTGTAAAAATTGAAATTTTGGTCACATTGAGGCTTTAAAAAGTAGTTATTCAACATGAGGCTCAATCCAAATGACATTTTGAATCAATTTTTCTACAGTCCAAAAAATCAATTTTCTGCTGAAAAACGATGACCCGTGACCTGTCGAACTTTCTCCAGATGGTCAAAAATGGTAATTTCTTTAAGTTTAAGTTTTTTGACTGTAAATGACTATTGCATGTGAATTATCACTTTTGGAACTAAAATAGGTGTGTTTAGAGTCATTTTAATGCCTGAAATAGGTCGAAATAGAAGCTTCTGAGTAGGAGAAAATGTCTCTAAAAATGGCAATTTTGGTCACATTGAGGCTTTAAAAAGTAGTTATTCAACATGAGGCTCAATCCAAATGACATTTTGAATCAATTTTTCTACAGTCCAAAAAATCAATTTTCTGATGAAAAACGATGACCCGTGACCTGTCGAACTTTCTCCAGATGGTCAAAAATGGTAATTTCTTTAAGTTTAAGTTTTTGGACTGTAAATGACTATTGCATGTGAATTAGAACTCTTGGAACTAAAATAAGTGTGTTTAGAGTCATTTTAATGCCTGAAATAGGTCGAAATAGAAGCTTCTGAGTAGGAGAAAAAGTCCGTAAAAATTGAAATTTTGGTCACATTGAGGCTTTAAAAAGTAGTTATTCAACATGAGGCTCAATCCAAATGACATTTTGAATCAATTTTTCTACAATCCAAAAAATCAATTTTCTGATGAAAAACAATGACCCGTGACCTGTCGAACTTTCTCCAGATGGTCAAAAATGGTAATTTCTTTAAGTTTAATTTTTGGACTGTAAATGACTATTGCATGTGAATTATCACTTTTGGAACTAAAATAGGTGTGTTTAGAGTCATTTTAATGCCTGAAATAGGTCGAAATAGAAGCTTCTGAGTAGGAGAAAATGTCTCTAAAAATGGCAATTTTGGTCACATTGAGGCTTTAAAAAGTAGTTATTCAACATAAGGCTCAATCCAAATGACATTTTGAATCAATTTTTCTACAGTCCAAAAAATCAATTTTCTGATGAAAAACGATGACCCGTGACCTGTCAAACTTTCTCCAGATGGTCAAAAATGGTAATTTCTTTAAGTTTAAGTTTTTGGACTGTAAATGACTATTGCATGTGAATTAGAACTCTTGGAACTAAAATAAGTGTGTTTAGAGTCATTTTAATGCCTGAAATAGGTCGAAATAGAAGCTTCTGAGTAGGAGAAAAAGTCCGTAAAAATTGAAATTTTGGTCACATTGAGGCTTTAAAAAGTAGTTATTCAACATGAGGCTCAATCCAAATGACATTTTGAATCAATTTTTCTACAATCCAAAAAATCAATTTTCTGATGAAAAACGATGACCCGTGACCTGTCGAACTTTCTCCAGATGGTCAAAAATGGTATTTTCTTTAAGTTTAATTTTTGGACTGTAAATGACTATTGCATGTGAATTATCACTTTTGGAACTAAAATAGGTGTGTTTAGAGTCATTTTAATGCCTGAAATAGGTCGAAATAGAAGCTTCTGAGTAGGAGAAAATGTCTCTAAAAATGGCAATTTTGGTCACATTGAGGCTTTAAAAAGTAGTTATTCAACATGAGGCTCAATCAAAATGACATTTTGAATCAAGTTTTCTACAGTCCAAAAAATCAATTTTCTGATGAAAAATGATGACCCGTGACCTGTCGAACTTTTTCCAGATGGTCAAAAATGGTAATTTTTTAAAGTTAAATTTTTGGACTGTAAATGACTATTTCATGTGAATTAGAACTCTTGGAACTAAAATAAGTGTGTTTAGAGTCATTTTAATGCCTGAAATAGGTCGAAATAGAATCTTCTGAGTAGGAGAAAAAGTCTGTAAAAATTGAAATTTTGGTCACATTGAGGCTTTTAAAAGTAGTTATTCAACATGAGGCTCAATCAAAATGACATTTTGAATCAATTTTTTTACTGCCCAAAAAATCAATTTTCTGATGAAAAACGATGACCCGTGACCTGTCAAACTTTTTCCAGATGGTCAAAAATGGTAATTTTTTAAAGATTAATTTTTGGACTGTAAATGACTATTGCATGTGAATTAGAACTCTTGGAACTAAGTGTGTTTAGAGTCATTTAAATGCCTGAAATAGGTCGAAATAGAAGCTTCTGAGTAGGAGAAAAAGTCTGTAAAAATTGAAATTTTGGTCACATTGAGGCTTTAAAAAGTAGTTATTCAACATGAGGCTCAATCCAAATGACATTTTGAATCAATTTTTCTACAGTCCAAAAAATCAATTTTCTGATGAAAAACGATGACCCGTGACCTGTCGAACTTTCTCCAGATGGTCAAAAATGGTAATTTCTTTAAGTTTAAGTTTTTTGACTGTAAATGACTATTGCATGTGAATTATCACTTTTGGAACTAAAATAGGTGTGTTTAGAGTCATTTTAATGCCTGAAATAGGTCGAAATAGAAGCTTCTGAGTAGGAGAAAATGTCTCTAAAAATGGCAATTTTGGTCACATTGAGGCTTTAAAAAGTAGTTATTCAACATGAGGCTCAATCAAAATGACATTTTGAATCAAGTTTTCTACAGTCCAAAAAATCAATTTTCTGATGAAAAACGATGACCCGTGACCTGTCGAACTTTCTCCAGATGGTCAAAAATGGTAATTTTTTAAAGATTAATTTTTGGACTGTAAATGACTATTGCATGTGAATTAGAACTCTTGGAACTAAGTGTGTTTAGAGTCATTTAAATGCCTGAAATAGGTCGAAATAGAAGCTTCTGAGTAGGAGAAAAAGTCTGTAAAAATTGAAATTTTGGTCACATTGAGGCTTTAAAAAGTAGTTATTCAACATGAGGCTCAATCCAAATGACATTTTGAATCAATTTTTCTACAGTCCAAAAAATCAATTTTCTGATGAAAAATGATGACCCGTGACCTGTCGAACTTTCTCAAGATGGTCAAAAATGGTAATTTCTTTAAGTTTAAGTTTTTTGACTGTAAATGACTATTGCATGTGAATTATCACTTTTGGAACTAAAATAGGTGTGTTTAGAGTCATTTTAATGCCTGAAATAGGTCGAAATAGAAGCTTCTGAGTAGGAGAAAATGTCTCTAAAAATGGCAATTTTGGTCACATTGAGGCTTTAAAAAGTAGTTATTCAACATGAGGCTCAATCAAAATGACATTTTGAATCAAGTTTTCTACAGTCCAAAAAATCAATTTTCTGATGAAAAATTATGACCCGTGACCTGTCGAACTTTCTCCAGATGGTCAAAAATGGTAATCTTTTAAAGTTAAATTTTTGGACTGTAAATGACTATTGCATGTGAATTAGAACTCTTGGAGCTAAAATAAGTGTGTTTAGAGTCATTTTAATGCCTGAAATAGGTCGAAATAGAAGCTTCTGAGTAAGAGAAAAAGTCCGTAAAAATTGAAATTTTGGTCACATTGAGGCTTTAAAAAGTAGTTACTCAACATGAGGCTCAATCCAAATGACATTTTGAATCAATTTTTCTACAATCCAAAAAATCAATTTTCTGATGAAAAACGATGACCCGTGACCTGTCAAACTTTTTCCAGATGGTCAAAAATGGTAATTTTTTAAAGTTTAAGTCTTTGGACTGTAAATGACTATTGCATGTGAATTAGAACTCTTGGAACTAAAATACGTGTGTTTAGAGTCATTTTAATTCCTGAAATAGGTCGAAATAGAAGCTTCTGAGTAGGAGAAAATGTCTGTAAAAATGGCAATTTTGGTCACATTGAGGCTTTAAAAAGTAGTTATTCAACATGAGGCTCAATCAAAATGACATTTTGAATCAATTTTTCTACAGTCCAAAAAATCAATTTTCTGATGAAAAACAATGATCCGTGACCTGTCGAACTTTTTCCAGATGGTAAAAAATGGTAATTTTTTAAAGTTAAATTTTTGGACTGTAAATGACTATTGCATGTGAATTAGAACTCTTGGAACTAAAATAAGTGTGTTTAGAGTCATTTTAATGCCTGAAATAGGTCGAAATAGAATCTTCTGAGTAGGAGAAAAAGTCTGTAAAAATTGAAATTTTGGTCACATTGAGGCTTTAAAAAGTAGTTATTCAACATGAGGCTCAATCCAAATGACATTTTGAATCAATTTTTCTACAGTCCAAAAAATCAATTTTCTGATGAAAAACGATGACCCGTGACCTGTCGAACTTTCTCCAGATGGTCAAAAATGGTAATTTCTTTAAGTTTAAGTTTTTTGACTGTAAATGACTATTGCATGTGAATTATCACTTTTGGAACTAAAATAGGTGTGTTTAGAGTCATTTTAATGCCTGAAATAGGTCGAAATAGAAGCTTCTGAGTAGGAGAAAATGTCTCTAAAAATGGCAATTTTGGTCACATTGAGGCTTTAAAAAGTAGTTATTCAACATGAGGCTCAATCAAAATGACATTTTGAATCAAGTTTTCTACAGTCCAAAAAATCAATTTTCTGATGAAAAACGATGACCTGTGACCTGTCGAACTTTTTCCAGATGGTCAAAAATGGTAATTTTTTAAAGTTACATTTTTGGACTGTAAATGACTATTGCATGTGAATTAGAACTCTTGGAACTAAAATAAGTGTGTTTAGAGTCATTTTAATGCCTGAAATAGGTCGAAATAGAAGCTTCTGAGTAGGAGAAAAAGTCTGTAAAAATTGAAATTTTGGTCACATTGAGGCTTTAAAAAGTAGTTATTCAACATGAGGCTCAATCCAAATGACATTTTGAATCAATTTTTCTACAATCCAAAAAATCAATTTTCTGATGAAAAACGATGACCCGTGACCTGTCGAACTTTCTCCAGATGGTCAAAAATGGTAATTTCTTTAAGTTTAATTTTTGGACTGTAAATGACTATTGCATGTGAATTATCACTTTTGGAACTAAAATAGGTGTGTTTAGAGTCATTTTAATGCCTGAAATAGGTCGAAATAGAAGCTTCTGAGTAGGAGAAAATGTCTCTAAAAATGGCAATTTTGGTCACATTGAGGCTTTAAAAAGTAGTTATTCAACATGAGGCTCAATCAAAATGACATTTTGAATCAAGTTTTCTACAGTCCAAAAAATCAATTTTCTGATGAAAAATGATGACCCGTGACCTGTCGAACTTTTTCCAGATGGTCAAAAATGGTAATTTTTTAAAGTTAAATTTTTGGACTGTAAATGACTATTGCATGTGAATTAGAACTCTTGGAACTAAGTGTGTTTAGAGTCATTTTAATGCCTGAAATAGGTCGAAATAGAAGCTTCTGAGTAGGAGAAAAAGTCTGTAAAAATTGAAATTTTGGTCACATTGAGGCTTTAAAAAGTAGTTATTCAACATGAGGCTCAATCCAAATGACATTTTGAATCAATTTTTCTACAGTCCAAAAAATCAATTTTCTGATGAAAAACGATGACCCGTGACCTGTCGAACTTTCTCCAGATGGTCAAAAATGGTAATTTCTTTAAGTTTAAGTTTTTGGACTGTAAATGACTATTGCATGTGAATTAGAACTCTTGGAACTAAAATAAGTGTGTTTAGAGTCATTTTAATGCCTGAAATAGGTCGAAATAGAAGCTTCTGAGTAGGAGAAAAAGTCCGTAAAAATTGAAATTTTGGTCACATTGAGGCTTTAAAAAGTAGTTATTCAACATGAGGCTCATTCCAAATGACATTTTGAATCAATTTTTCTACAATCCAAAAAATCAATTTTCTGATGAAAAACGATGACCCGTGACCTGTCGAACTTTCTCCAGATGGTCAAAAATGGTATTTTCTTTAAGTTTAATTTTTGGACTGTAAATGACTATTGCATGTGAATTATCACTTTTGGAACTAAAATAGGTGTGTTTAGAGTCATTTTAATGCCTGAAATAGGTCGAAATAGAAGCTTCTGAGTAGGAGAAAAAGTCCGTAAAAATTGAAATTTTGGTCACATTGAGGCTTTAAAAAGTAGTTATTCAACATGAGGCTCAATCCAAATGACATTTTGAATCAATTTTTCTACAATCCAAAAAATCAATTTTCTGATGAAAAACGATGACCCGTGACCTGTCGAACTTTCTCCAGATGGTCAAAAATGGTATTTTCTTTAAGTTTAATTTTTGGACTGTAAATGACTATTGCATGTGAATTATCACTTTTGGAACTGAAATAGGTGTGTTTAGAGTCATTTTAATGCCTGAAATAGGTCGAAATAGAATCTTCTGAGTAGGAGAAAAAGTCTGTAAAAATTGAAATTTTGGTCACATTGAGGCTTTAAAAAGTAGCTATTCAACATGAGGCTCAATCCAAATGACATTTTGAATCAATTTTTTTACTGCCCAAAAAATCAATTTTCTGATGAAAAACGATGACCCGTGACCTGTCAAACTTTTTCCAGATGGTCAAAAATGGTAATTTTTTAAAACTTAATTTTTGGACTGTAAATGACTATTGCATGTGAATTAGAACTCTTGGAACTAAGTGTGTTTAGAGTCATTTAAATGCCTGAAATAGGTCGAAATAGAAGCTTCTGAGTAGGAGAAAAAGTCTGTAAAAATTGAAATTTTGGTCACATTGAGGCTTTAAAAAGTAGTTATTCAACATGAGGCTCAATCAAAATGACATTTTGAATCAATTTTTCTACAGTCCAAAAAATCAATTTTCTGATGAAAAACGATGACCCGTGACCTGTCGAACTTTTTCCAGATGGTCAAAAATGGTAATTTTTTAAAGTTAAATTTTTGGACTGTAAATGACTATTTCATGTGAATTAGAACTCTTGGAACTAAAATAAGTGTGTTTAGAGTCATTTTAATGCCTGAAATAGGTCGAAATAGAATCTTCTGAGTAGGAGAAAAAGTCTGTAAAAATTGAAATTTTGGTCACATTGAGGCTTTTAAAAGTAGTTATTCAACATGAGGCTCAATCAAAATGACATTTTGAATCAATTTTTTTACTGCCCAAAAAATCAATTTTCTGATGAAAAACGATGACCCGTGACCTGTCAAACTTTTTCCAGATGGTCAAAAATGGTAATTTTTTAAAGATTAATTTTTGGACTGTAAATGACTATTGCATGTGAATTAGAACTCTTGGAACTAAGTGTGTTTAGAGTCATTTAAATGCCTGAAATAGGTCGAAATAGAAGCTTCTGAGTAGGAGAAAAAGTCTGTAAAAATTGAAATTTTGGTCACATTGAGGCTTTAAAAAGTAGTTATTCAACATGAGGCTCAATCCAAATGACATTTTGAATCAATTTTTCTACAGTCCAAAAAATCAATTTTCTGATGAAAAACGATGACCCGTGACCTGTCGAACTTTCTCCAGATGGTCAAAAATGGTAATTTCTTTAAGTTTAAGTTTTTTGACTGTAAATGACTATTGCATGTGAATTATCACTTTTGGAACTAAAATAGGTGTGTTTAGAGTCATTTTAATGCCTGAAATAGGTCGAAATAGAAGCTTCTGAGTAGGAGAAAATGTCTCTAAAAATGGCAATTTTGGTCACATTGAGGCTTTAAAAAGTAGTTATTCAACATGAGGCTCAATCAAAATGACATTTTGAATCAAGTTTTCTACAGTCCAAAAAATCAATTTTCTGATGAAAAACGATGACCCGTGACCTGTCGAACTTTCTCCAGATGGTCAAAAATGGTAATTTTTTAAAGATTAATTTTTGGACTGTAAATGACTATTGCATGTGAATTAGAACTCTTGGAACTAAGTGTGTTTAGAGTCATTTAAATGCCTGAAATAGGTCGAAATAGAAGCTTCTGAGTAGGAGAAAAAGTCTGTAAAAATTGAAATTTTGGTCACATTGAGGCTTTAAAAAGTAGTTATTCAACATGAGGCTCAATCCAAATGACATTTTGAATCAATTTTTCTACAGTCCAAAAAATCAATTTTCTGATGAAAAATGATGACCCGTGACCTGTCGAACTTTCTCAAGATGGTCAAAAATGGTAATTTCTTTAAGTTTAAGTTTTTTGACTGTAAATGACTATTGCATGTGAATTATCACTTTTGGAACTAAAATAGGTGTGTTTAGAGTCATTTTAATGCCTGAAATAGGTCGAAATAGAAGCTTCTGAGTAGGAGAAAATGTCTCTAAAAATGGCAATTTTGGTCACATTGAGGCTTTAAAAAGTAGTTATTCAACATGAGGCTCAATCAAAATGACATTTTGAATCAAGTTTTCTACAGTCCAAAAAATCAATTTTCTGATGAAAAATTATGACCCGTGACCTGTCGAACTTTCTCCAGATGGTCAAAAATGGTAATCTTTTAAAGTTAAATTTTTGGACTGTAAATGACTATTGCATGTGAATTAGAACTCTTGGAGCTAAAATAAGTGTGTTTAGAGTCATTTTAATGCCTGAAATAGGTCGAAATAGAAGCTTCTGAGTAAGAGAAAAAGTCCGTAAAAATTGAAATTTTGGTCACATTGAGGCTTTAAAAAGTAGTTACTCAACATGAGGCTCAATCCAAATGACATTTTGAATCAATTTTTCTACAATCCAAAAAATCAATTTTCTGATGAAAAACGATGACCCGTGACCTGTCAAACTTTTTCCAGATGGTCAAAAATGGTAATTTTTTAAAGTTTAAGTCTTTGGACTGTAAATGACTATTGCATGTGAATTAGAACTCTTGGAACTAAAATACGTGTGTTTAGAGTCATTTTAATTCCTGAAATAGGTCGAAATAGAAGCTTCTGAGTAGGAGAAAATGTCTGTAAAAATGGCAATTTTGGTCACATTGAGGCTTTAAAAAGTAGTTATTCAACATGAGGCTCAATCAAAATGACATTTTGAATCAATTTTTCTACAGTCCAAAAAATCAATTTTCTGATGAAAAACAATGATCCGTGACCTGTCGAACTTTTTCCAGATGGTAAAAAATGGTAATTTTTTAAAGTTAAATTTTTGGACTGTAAATGACTATTGCATGTGAATTAGAACTCTTGGAACTAAAATAAGTGTGTTTAGAGTCATTTTAATGCCTGAAATAGGTCGAAATAGAATCTTCTGAGTAGGAGAAAAAGTCTGTAAAAATTGAAATTTTGGTCACATTGAGGCTTTAAAAAGTAGTTATTCAACATGAGGCTCAATCCAAATGACATTTTGAATCAATTTTTCTACAGTCCAAAAAATCAATTTTCTGATGAAAAACGATGACCCGTGACCTGTCGAACTTTCTCCAGATGGTCAAAAATGGTAATTTCTTTAAGTTTAAGTTTTTTGACTGTAAATGACTATTGCATGTGAATTATCACTTTTGGAACTAAAATAGGTGTGTTTAGAGTCATTTTAATGCCTGAAATAGGTCGAAATAGAAGCTTCTGAGTAGGAGAAAATGTCTCTAAAAATGGCAATTTTGGTCACATTGAGGCTTTAAAAAGTAGTTATTCAACATGAGGCTCAATCAAAATGACATTTTGAATCAAGTTTTCTACAGTCCAAAAAATCAATTTTCTGATGAAAAACGATGACCTGTGACCTGTCGAACTTTTTCCAGATGGTCAAAAATGGTAATTTTTTAAAGTTACATTTTTGGACTGTAAATGACTATTGCATGTGAATTAGAACTCTTGGAACTAAAATAAGTGTGTTTAGAGTCATTTTAATGCCTGAAATAGGTCGAAATAGAAGCTTCTGAGTAGGAGAAAAAGTCTGTAAAAATTGAAATTTTGGTCACATTGAGGCTTTAAAAAGTAGTTATTCAACATGAGGCTCAATCCAAATGACATTTTGAATCAATTTTTCTACAATCCAAAAAATCAATTTTCTGATGAAAAACGATGACCCGTGACCTGTCGAACTTTCTCCAGATGGTCAAAAATGGTAATTTCTTTAAGTTTAATTTTTGGACTGTAAATGACTATTGCATGTGAATTATCACTTTTGGAACTAAAATAGGTGTGTTTAGAGTCATTTTAATGCCTGAAATAGGTCGAAATAGAAGCTTCTGAGTAGGAGAAAATGTCTCTAAAAATGGCAATTTTGGTCACATTGAGGCTTTAAAAAGTAGTTATTCAACATGAGGCTCAATCAAAATGACATTTTGAATCAAGTTTTCTACAGTCCAAAAAATCAATTTTCTGATGAAAAATGATGACCCGTGACCTGTCGAACTTTTTCCAGATGGTCAAAAATGGTAATTTTTTAAAGTTAAATTTTTGGACTGTAAATGACTATTGCATGTGAATTAGAACTCTTGGAACTAAGTGTGTTTAGAGTCATTTTAATGCCTGAAATAGGTCGAAATAGAAGCTTCTGAGTAGGAGAAAAAGTCTGTAAAAATTGAAATTTTGGTCACATTGAGGCTTTAAAAAGTAGTTATTCAACATGAGGCTCAATCCAAATGACATTTTGAATCAATTTTTCTACAGTCCAAAAAATCAATTTTCTGATGAAAAACGATGACCCGTGACCTGTCGAACTTTCTCCAGATGGTCAAAAATGGTAATTTCTTTAAGTTTAAGTTTTTGGACTGTAAATGACTATTGCATGTGAATTAGAACTCTTGGAACTAAAATAAGTGTGTTTAGAGTCATTTTAATGCCTGAAATAGGTCGAAATAGAAGCTTCTGAGTAGGAGAAAAAGTCCGTAAAAATTGAAATTTTGGTCACATTGAGGCTTTAAAAAGTAGTTATTCAACATGAGGCTCATTCCAAATGACATTTTGAATCAATTTTTCTACAATCCAAAAAATCAATTTTCTGATGAAAAACGATGACCCGTGACCTGTCGAACTTTCTCCAGATGGTCAAAAATGGTATTTTCTTTAAGTTTAATTTTTGGACTGTAAATGACTATTGCATGTGAATTATCACTTTTGGAACTAAAATAGGTGTGTTTAGAGTCATTTTAATGCCTGAAATAGGTCGAAATAGAAGCTTCTGAGTAGGAGAAAAAGTCCGTAAAAATTGAAATTTTGGTCACATTGAGGCTTTAAAAAGTAGTTATTCAACATGAGGCTCAATCTAAATGACATTTTGAATCAATTTTTCTACAATCCAAAAAATCAATTTTCTGATGAAAAACGATGACCCGTGACCTGTCGAACTTTCTCCAGATGGTCAAAAATGGTATTTTCTTTAAGTTTAATTTTTGGACTGTAAATGACTATTGCATGTGAATTATCACTTTTGGAACTGAAATAGGTGTGTTTAGAGTCATTTTAATGCCTGAAATAGGTCGAAATAGAATCTTCTGAGTAGGAGAAAAAGTCTGTAAAAATTGAAATTTTGGTCACATTGAGGCTTTAAAAAGTAGCTATTCAACATGAGGCTCAATCCAAATGACATTTTGAATCAATTTTTTTACTGCCCAAAAAATCAATTTTCTGATGAAAAACGATGACCCGTGACCTGTCAAACTTTTTCCAGATGGTCAAAAATGGTAATTTTTTAAAACTTAATTTTTGGACTGTAAATGACTATTGCATGTGAATTAGAACTCTTGGAACTAAGTGTGTTTAGAGTCATTTAAATGCCTGAAATAGGTCGAAATAGAAGCTTCTGAGTAGGAGAAAAAGTCTGTAAAAATTGAAATTTTGGTCACATTGAGGCTTTAAAAAGTAGTTATTCAACATGAGGCTCAATCAAAATGACATTTTGAATCAATTTTTCTACAGTCCAAAAAATCAATTTTCTGATGAAAAACGATGACCCGTGACCTGTCGAACTTTCTCCAGATGGTCAAAAATGGTAATTTCTTTAAGTTTAAGTTTTTTGACTGTAAATGACTATTGCATGTGAATTATCACTTTTGGAACTAAAATAGGTGTGTTTAGAGTCATTTTAATGCCTGAAATAGGTCGAAATAGAAGCTTCTGAGTAGGAGAAAATGTCTCTAAAAATGGCAATTTTGGTCACATTGAGGCTTTAAAAAGTAGTTATTCAACATGAGGCTCAATCAAAATGACATTTTGAATCAAGTTTTCTACAGTCCAAAAAATCAATTTTCTGATGAAAAACGATGACCCGTGACCTGTCGAACTTTCTCCAGATGGTCAAAAATGGTAATTTTTTAAAGATTAATTTTTGGACTGTAAATGACTATTGCATGTGAATTAGAACTCTTGGAACTAAGTGTGTTTAGAGTCATTTAAATGCCTGAAATAGGTCGAAATAGAAGCTTCTGAGTAGGAGAAAAAGTCTGTAAAAATTGAAATTTTGGTCACATTGAGGCTTTAAAAAGTAGTTATTCAACATGAGGCTCAATCCAAATGACATTTTGAATCAATTTTTCTACAGTCCAAAAAATCAATTTTCTGATGAAAAACGATGACCCGTGACCTGTCGAACTTTCTCCAGATGGTCAAAAATGGTAATTTCTTTAAGTTTAAGTTTTTTGACTGTAAATGACTATTGCATGTGAATTATCACTTTTGGAACTAAAATAGGTGTGTTTAGAGTCATTTTAATGCCTGAAATAGGTCGAAATAGAAGCTTCTGAGTAGGAGAAAATGTCTCTAAAAATGGCAATTTTGGTCACATTGAGGCTTTAAAAAGTAGTTATTCAACATGAGGCTCAATCCAAATGACATTTTGAATCAATTTTTCTACAGTCCAAAAAATCAATTTTCTGATGAAAAATGATGACCCGTGACCTGTCGAACTTTTTCCAGATGGTCAAAAATGGTAATTTTTTAAAGTTTAAGTCTTTGGACTGTAAATGACTATTGCATGTGAATTAGAACTCTTGGAACTAAAATACGTGTGTTTAGAGTCATTTTAATTCCTGAAATAGGTCGAAATAGAAGCTTCTGAGTAGGAGAAAATGTCTGTAAAAATGGCAATTTAGGTCACATTGAGGCTTTAAAAAGTAGTTATTCAACATGAGGCTCAATCAAAATGACATTTTGAATCAATTTTTCTACAGTCCAAAAAATCAATTTTCTGATGAAAAACAATGATCCGTGACCTGTCGAACTTTTTCCAGATGGTCAAAAATGGTAATTTTTTAAAGTTAAATTTTTGGACTGTAAATGACTATTGCATGTGAATTAGAACTCTTGGAACTAAAATAAGTGTGTTTAGAGTCATTTTAATGCCTGAAATAGGTCGAAATAGAATCTTCTGAGTAGGAGAAAAAGTCTGTAAAAATTGAAATTTTGGTCACATTGAGGCTTTAAAAAGTAGTTATTCAACATGAGGCTCAATCCAAATGACATTTTGAATCAATTTTTCTACAGTCCAAAAAATCAATTTTCTGATGAAAAACGATGACCCGTGACCTGTCGAACTTTCTCCAGATGGTCAAAAATGGTAATTTCTTTAAGTTTAAGTTTTTTGACTGTAAATGACTATTGCATGTGAATTATCACTTTTGGAACTAAAATAGGTGTGTTTAGAGTCATTTTAATGCCTGAAATAGGTCGAAATAGAAGCTTCTGAGTAGGAGAAAATGTCTCTAAAAATGGCAATTTTGGTCACATTGAGGCTTTAAAAAGTAGTTATTCAACATGAGGCTCAATCAAAATGACATTTTGAATCAAGTTTTCTACAGTCCAAAAAATCAATTTTCTGATGAAAAACGATGACCTGTGACCTGTCGAACTTTTTCCAGATGGTCAAAAATGGTAATTTTTTAAAGTTACATTTTTGGACTGTAAATGACTATTGCATGTGAATTAGAACTCTTGGAACTAAAATAAGTGTGTTTAGAGTCATTTTAATGCCTGAAATAGGTCGAAATAGAAGCTTCTGAGTAGGAGAAAAAGTCTGTAAAAATTGAAATTTTGGTCACATTGAGGCTTTAAAAAGTAGTTATTCAACATGAGGCTCAATCCAAATGACATTTTGAATCAATTTTTCTACAATCCAAAAAATCAATTTTCTGATGAAAAACGATGACCCGTGACCTGTCGAACTTTCTCCAGATGGTCAAAAATGGTAATTTCTTTAAGTTTAATTTTTGGACTGTAAATGACTATTGCATGTGAATTATCACTTTTGGAACTAAAATAGATGTGTTTAGAGTCATTTTAATGCCTGAAATAGGTCGAAATAGAAGCTTCTGAGTAGGAGAAAATGTCTCTAAAAATGGCAATTTTGGTCACATTGAGGCTTTAAAAAGTAGTTATTCAACATGAGGCTCAATCAAAATGACATTTTGAATCAAGTTTTCTACAGTCCAAAAAATCAATTTTCTGATGAAAAATGATGACCCGTGACCTGTCGAACTTTTTCCAGATGGTCAAAAATGGTAATTTTTTAAAGTTAAATTTTTGGACTGTAAATGACTATTGCATGTGAATTAGAACTCTTGGAACTAAGTGTGTTTAGAGTCATTTTAATGCCTGAAATAGGTCGAAAAAGAAGCTTCTGAGTAGGAGAAAAAGTCTGTAAAAATTGAAATTTTGGTCACATTGAGGCTTTAAAAAGTAGTTATTCAACATGAGGCTCAATCCAAATGACATTTTGAATCAATTTTTCTACAGTCCAAAAAATCAATTTTCTGATGAAAATCGATGACCCGTGACCTGTCGAACTTTTTCCAGATGGTCAAAAATGGTAATTTTTTAAAGTTTAAATTTTGGACTGTAAATGACTATTGCATGTGAATTAGAACTCTTGGAACTAAAACAAGTGTGTTTAGAGTCATTTTAATGCCTGAAATAGGTCGAAATAGAAGCTTCTGAGTAGGAGAAAAAGTCTGTAAAAATTGAAATTTTGGTCACATTGAGGCTTTAAAAAGTAGTTATTCAACATGAGGCTCAATCCAAATGACATTTTGAATCAATTTTTCTACAGTCCAAAAAATCAATTTTCTGATGAAAAACGATGACCCGTGACCTGTCAAACTTTTTCCAGATGGTCAAAAATGGTAATTTTTTAAAGTTAAATTTTTGGACTGTAAATGACTATTGCATGTGAATTAGAACTCTTGGAACTAAAATAAGTGTGTTTAGAGTCATTTTAATGCCTGAAATAGGTCGAAATAGAAGCTTCTGAGTAGGAGAAAAAGTCCGTAAAAATTGAAATTTTGGTCACATTGAGGCTTTAAAAAGTAGTTATTCAACATGAGGCTCAATCCAAATGACATTTTGAATCAATTTTTCTACAATCCAAAAAATCAATTTTCTGATGAAAAACGATGACCCGTGACCTGTCGAACTTTCTCCAGATGGTCAAAAATGGTATTTTCTTTAAGTTTAATTTTTGGACTGTAAATGACTATTGCATGTGAATTATCACTTTTGGAACTAAAATAGGTGTGTTTAGAGTCATTTTAATGCCTGAAATAGGTCGAAATAGAATCTTCTGAGTAGGAGAAAAAGTCTGTAAAAATTGAAATTTTGGTCACATTGAGGCTTTAAAAAGTAGCTATTCAACATGAGGCTCAATCCAAATGACATTTTGAATCAATTTTTTTACTGCCCAAAAAATCAATTTTCTGATGAAAAACGATGACCCGTGACCTGTCAAACTTTTTCCAGATGGTCAAAAATGGTAATTTTTTAAAGATTAATTTTTGGACTGTAAATGACTATTGCATGTGAATTAGAACTCTTGGAACTAAGTGTGTTTAGAGTCATTTAAATGCCTGAAATAGGTCGAAATAGAAGCTTCTGAGTAGGAGAAAAAGTCTGTAAAAATTGAAATTTTGGTCACATTGAGGCTTTAAAAAGTAGTTATTCAACATGAGGCTCAATCCAAATGACATTTTGAATCAATTTTTCTACAGTCCAAAAAATCAATTTTCTGATGAAAAACGATGACCCGTGACCTGTCGAACTTTCTCCAGATGGTCAAAAATGGTAATTTCTTTAAGTTTAAGTTTTTTGACTGTAAATGACTATTGCATGTGAATTATCACTTTTGGAACTAAAATAGGTGTGTTTAGAGTCATTTTAATGCCTGAAATAGGTCGAAATAGAAGCTTCTGAGTAGGAGAAAATGTCTCTAAAAATGGCAATTTTGGTCACATTGAGGCTTTAAAAAGTAGTTATTCAACATGAGGCTCAATCAAAATGACATTTTGAATCAAGTTTTCTACAGTCCAAAAAATCAATTTTCTGATGAAAAACGATGACCCGTGACCTGTCGAACTTTCTCCAGATGGTCAAAAATGGTAATTTTTTAAAGATTAATTTTTGGACTGTAAATGACTATTGCATGTGAATTAGAACTCTTGGAACTAAGTGTGTTTAGAGTCATTTAAATGCCTGAAATAGGTCGAAATAGAAGCTTCTGAGTAGGAGAAAAAGTCTGTAAAAATTGAAATTTTGGTCACATTGAGGCTTTAAAAAGTAGTTATTCAACATGAGGCTCAATCCAAATGACATTTTGAATCAATTTTTCTACAGTCCAAAAAATCAATTTTCTGATGAAAAACGATGACCCGTGACCTGTCGAACTTTCTCCAGATGGTCAAAAATGGTAATTTCTTTAAGTTTAAGTTTTTTGACTGTAAATGACTATTGCATGTGAATTATCACTTTTGGAACTAAAATAGGTGTGTTTAGAGTCATTTTAATGCCTGAAATAGGTCGAAATAGAAGCTTCTGAGTAGGAGAAAATGTCTCTAAAAATGGCAATTTTGGTCACATTGAGGCTTTAAAAAGTAGTTATTCAACATGAGGCTCAATCCAAATGACATTTTGAATCAATTTTTCTACAGTCCAAAAAATCAATTTTCTGATGAAAAATGATGACCCGTGACCTGTCGAACTTTTTCCAGATGGTCAAAAATGGTAATCTTTTAAAGTTAAATTTTTGGACTGTAAATGACTATTGCATGTGAATTAGAACTCTTGGAGCTAAAATAAGTGTGTTTAGAGTCATTTTAATGCCTGAAATAGGTCGAAATAGAAGCTTCTGAGTAAGAGAAAAAGTCCGTAAAAATTGAAATTTTGGTCACATTGAGGCTTTAAAAAGTAGTTACTCAACATGAGGCTCAATCCAAATGACATTTTGAATCAATTTTTCTACAATCCAAAAAATCAATTTTCTGATGAAAAACGATGACCCGTGACCTGTCAAACTTTTTCCAGATGGTCAAAAATGGTAATTTTTTAAAGTTTAAGTCTTTGGACTGTAAATGACTATTGCATGTGAATTAGAACTCTTGGAACTAAAATACGTGTGTTTAGAGTCATTTTAATTCCTGAAATAGGTCGAAATAGAAGCTTCTGAGTAGGAGAAAATGTCTGTAAAAATGGCAATTTTGGTCACATTGAGGCTTTAAAAAGTAGTTATTCAACATGAGGCTCAATCAAAATGACATTTTGAATCAATTTTTCTACAGTCCAAAAAATCAATTTTCTGATGAAAAACAATGATCCGTGACCTGTCGAACTTTTTCCAGATGGTCAAAAATGGTAATTTTTTAAAGTTAAATTTTTGGACTGTAAATGACTATTGCATGTGAATTAGAACTCTTGGAACTAAAATAAGTGTGTTTAGAGTCATTTTAATGCCTGAAATAGGTCGAAATAGAATCTTCTGAGTAGGAGAAAAAGTCTGTAAAAATTGAAATTTTGGTCACATTGAGGCTTTAAAAAGTAGTTATTCAACATGAGGCTCAATCCAAATGACATTTTGAATCAATTTTTCTACAGTCCAAAAAATCAATTTTCTGATGAAAAACGATGACCCGTGACCTGTCGAACTTTCTCCAGATGGTCAAAAATGGTAATTTCTTTAAGTTTAAGTTTTTTGACTGTAAATGACTATTGCATGTGAATTATCACTTTTGGAACTAAAATAGGTGTGTTTAGAGTCATTTTAATGCCTGAAATAGGTCGAAATAGAAGCTTCTGAGTAGGAGAAAATGTCTCTAAAAATGGCAATTTTGGTCACATTGAGGCTTTAAAAAGTAGTTATTCAACATGAGGCTCAATCAAAATGACATTTTGAATCAAGTTTTCTACAGTCCAAAAAATCAATTTTCTGATGAAAAATGATGACCCGTGACCTGTCGAACTTTTTCCAGATGGTCAAAAATGGTAATTTTTTAAAGTTAAATTTTTGGACTGTAAATGACTATTGCATGTGAATTAGAACTCTTGGAACTAAGTGTGTTTAGAGTCATTTTAATGCCTGAAATAGGTCGAAAAAGAAGCTTCTGAGTAGGAGAAAAAGTCTGTAAAAATTGAAATTTTGGTCACATTGAGGCTTTAAAAAGTAGTTATTCAACATGAGGCTCAATCCAAATGACATTTTGAATCAATTTTTCTACAGTCCAAAAAATCAATTTTCTGATGAAAAACGATGACCCGTGACCTGTCGAACTTTCTCCAGATGGTCACAAATGGTAATTTCTTTAAGTTTAAGTTTTTTGACTGTAAATGACTATTGCATGTGAATTATCACTTTTGGAACTAAAATAGGTGTGTTTAGAGTCATTTTAATGCCTGAAATAGGTCGAAATAGAAGCTTCTGAGTAGGAGAAAATGTCTCTAAAAATGGCAATTTTGGTCACATTGAGGCTTTAAAAAGTAGTTATTCAACATGAGGCTCAATCAAAATGACATTTTGAATCAAGTTTTCTACAGTCCAAAAAATCAATTTTCTGATGAAAAACGATGACCTGTGACCTGTCGAACTTTTTCCAGATGGTCAAAAATGGTAATTTTTTAAAGTTACATTTTTGGACTGTAAATGACTATTGCATGTGAATTAGAACTCTTGGAACTAAAATAAGTGTGTTTAGAGTCATTTTAATGCCTGAAATAGGTCGAAATAGAAGCTTCTGAGTAGGAGAAAAAGTCTGTAAAAATTGAAATTTTGGTCACATTGAGGCTTTAAAAAGTAGTTATTCAACATGAGGCTCAATCCAAATGACATTTTGAATCAATTTTTCTACAATCCAAAAAATCAGTTTTCTGATGAAAAACGATGACCCGTGACCTGTCGAACTTTCTCCAGATGGTCAAAAATGGTAATTTCTTTAAGTTTAATTTTTGGACTGTAAATGACTATTGCATGTGAATTATCACATTTGGAACTAAAATAGGTGTGTTTAGAGTCATTTTAATGCCTGAAATAGGTCGAAATAGAAGCTTCTGAGTAGGAGAAAATGTCTCTAAAAATGGCAATTTTGGTCACATTGAGGCTTTAAAAAGTAGTTATTCAACATGAGGCTCAATCAAAATGACATTTTGAATCAAGTTTTCTACAGTCCAAAAAATCTATTTTCTGATGAAAAATGATGACCCGTGACCTCTCGAACTTTTTCCAGATGGTCAAAAATGGTAATTTTTTAAAGTTAAATTTTTGGACTGTAAATGACTATTGCATGTGAATTAGAACTCTTGGAACTAAGTGTGTTTAGAGTCATTTTAATGCCTGAAATAGGTCGAAATAGAAGCTTCTGAGTAGGAGAAAAAGTCGGTAAAAATTGAAATTTGGTCACATTGAGGCTTTAAAAAGTAGTTATTCAACATGAGGCTCAATCCAAATGACATTTTGAATCAATTTTTCTACAGTCCAAAAAATCAATTTTCTGATGAAAAACGATGACCCGTGACCTTGTGGAAATATGGATTTTTCTGGTCAGTTATGTCCCCTATCTTGGACCCCAACGGTTCTATGTGCATGTTACAAGTACATGTATGCTCCCTCCAGTTCCAGTTATGAAGACGCAAATACATGTGCGTCCACCGTTAACATGTCCTCTGTTGATCCGCCATGAATGGGCCGGATATTCCATTCCTAAGTACGAAAGGCCACCGCCTTTATATGGTTCACTTATGCCATTTTACAGTCCAGGCAAGTAGGCCCTGATTCTGTCATCGAACTCTTCTTGCCTTCTGCCTCTGAAAACTCCAGTCTGAGCCTGCATCTGTGACCATGAACTTTGTCTCATTCTCTGCGCGGCTCACGAAGCCTGACATCAGCTTGCTGCCTGCCAAGAACTATATTTCACCTTCAAGTTATCTGCTTCGCCCCTCAGCCGATGCATTCCTGTCCAGTAGTTTAAGTAAACATTCTTCCAGCTACCGAGCAAAGGCTCGGCTTCTCTGTCTTTATGCAAGTAATTCATAGTCCTGTTACCATGGAATATTCCTACCCCCTCGCATTTAGTGTAGACACTTAGACGCTTGTGCACGCACTAACAGTCAGTATAGTCAGTATAGAATAGATTCTGTCCAAGAGTCCTTCTTTTGTGGATAACATAGTTCTTTAAACATAGGATGTTAGATATGATTTGGGATTAGGTTGACTTGACCCCCCAGACTTTTCGTCTCCACATGTAGAGCTAAATGTCAAGTCCCCTTCACCCCCTAGTTGCACGTCAATCACACGTCATGCTGCTGCGCGCGCATCTATACCAAGTATTATCTTATAGATCCACCTATATATGACATCATAACCAATTATGTTCCTTTTTACTCCTTATTACACCCATTTTCGGTTACGCATATGAATCGTCATTTTCCTTATCAATTGTTACGCCTACTGTATTCGCTTCATTGTAATGTATGTTCTATAAAAGTCATTTCTTGTCAATAATGTATGTACTTCACTTCCTGAACCTTCGTGGTGACGGAACTTGGAGCAACCGATTATAATCGATCATTGGAATAAAGCCCATTCCGAACCTCTAATACCACGGATTCTGCCTCTCATTTTACTGAGCTATTTTATTATGTTTCCGCATCAAATTAAGTCCCGGTAAAGGAAAATTATTTACCACATGAATGGCGCCCGAATAGGGACACTTTCTCATCTCACGCGCCGGCGGTGAGTTGCAGGCCCGGTCTCCTGCCACAGCTGGACGGACAATAACGCGTACCAGCAGGATTTCCTGTGTCTCCCTCCGGTCAAGCGGGGGCGACTGAGGCTGCGATCAACACCCAGACGAGGCGGTGAGAAGTGCGAAGTATCCCGACCAGAGCCTAGCTGAGAGAGCAAGATCCGAGGTATACAGAGGCCCACCAGTTCGAAGTCGAGTCCAGTTTCCGACGAGTCGAGTCGAGTCCAGTCCGGTCCAAGTTCAGTCTCCGAGGCCTTCCGTTTCCGAAGCTACCCGGTGAGTACCATTGCTGGGGAGGCATTTCTGACGTGCACATAGGTTGTGCCGGTCAAGACGGGTTTGGGTACACAAATCCGGTCTGCACTGTTTTAGCAGTGTATATGTACTGTTTAGCAGTATATCAAGTATTCCGAAGTATCTAGTTATTGTCAAAGAATTATGCTTGGTGATTAGTTATGCAGACGATCATCATTGTTGGTTATTTTAAAGGTTAAAAATGTTTAATGTTTAATGTGTTAAACGTCCTGCATATTGTGGTATGAATGGTTGTTCATTATTGTGCTTTTGTACTAAGTGTGTTCAAGATTAAGTATCAGATCAGTTCTCAATATCCCGCTCTTTTCGAAACTAAGACAGATCACTACAAGAAAAGGGGTACTCGAAGAAGCCGTTCCTATTCCTCCTAGGGACACTCCAGGGTACTTCATGTATCATAAACATGGCTTAGATGCTATATTATTTCTTGATCTATGGGTAGACTACACCAAGGAATTACCAGAAAGTCAGAGGTGGCCCGCAGCGGGGACCTGGGATGCAGAGTGCATCGTGAAAGTAGAGGAAGAATTATGGAAAAAGAAAGCTAGACAATCACAGAAAGATGCCATTGAATTATGGCGTAAAGAATCACATAGACGAACAGAAAAAGCACGTAGACAGGAAGAGAAGAGTAAAGAGAATTCTAATGAAGTCCGAGAAAATCTATTAATTAAAGAAGGTGCACGAGTAAAATCAGAACAAGTAGACAGACAAAGAAATGCCCTTGTGAATGGTATGTATCCCCTTCTGGCCGAAGGATTGCCTAAGGCTACTCCAGAGATACCAAAAGACTTGCCAACCCCATTATTCCCAATAAAGGTACATCCTAAGGGGCATCCTAGAACCGCAGAAGATGTTTTTCTTTCCTCATATTTAGATGACGCAGCTCCCGAGTATGCTAATTCCGCCCCACATAGACCGCCTATCAGGGAGGTTCAACGCCAAGATCCAGTACCCGTATCGTTACAGCAACAAGTTCTGACACGAGTTCCTGCAAGCACATCTGTTTCTACATCTGTTCCCACAGCTGCTTCTATAGCTGTGTCCACACCTATAGTTGCTGTGTCACGTTCGACGAATCCTTTCACGCCCGACACCCCAGATGGGGCTACGGGAGGTGCTAGCAACATCTTTTCTACGCCACCCAGAATAAATAAACTTACTTTTCAAGAGTCAGCACATTCACGTACACCCAAACTCATAAATGCCCGTACGCTTAAGGAACTTCTGATAGATTGTAGATATGACCCTGTGCCCGGAAAAGAGGACGAAATGACCCTAGCATCATTACGTATCAGACGAGCCGCAGTGTATTTAGGGAAATTACCAGGAATGACTGCACATCTAGATAAAATATACTATTTTGTCCAAACAGGGCGAGATCCAGAATGTATTAACAGAGCTATGGAATACCAGAAAGTGGAAATACAGGGGGAACTGTTGCGTTTCCTTATAAATTGTGTGATCAGAAATGAAGACCGACCGGGGGTAGACCCGGAAGCAATGCAAATTCTTACCAGATGGAGCCAGAATATATCAGAAGGTAGACATGATAAACAAAATTGTATAATAGCCATGTGCCGAAAGATCCGTAAAGAAATAGAATGCCTACACGAAGAAAGATTAGCGGTAGACGAGTGCGAACAAAACGAGGAAGAAGGATCAGGACTGCCCACAGGACAGTCAGAAACTATAGCCTATGTAGGTAGAGGAAGATCTTGTAATAATAATAGATGTCTTATTGACCCGATACGTCCGATATGTCCAGACAATAACAGGGGTTTCCCAACACCCATAGTCCATATAAGGTCTAACGAGCATTCGTTCCAAGCCGCCGACAAACTACTCCGAGAACGAAGGGGTTATCATTTTCTCGATTCTATGGATGAACAAGAACTAGCCAGGTCAGCTGTCCATTGGGTTGACAGTCCCGGAAAATATAGTGATGATACAGTAGCACGCACATTTTTGAATCTCACCCCAGATGAACAGCGTTTAGCTGGGATTTATATGATTCAACAACTCATTATACTATATCAGAGTCAACATTCAGATCCTGGTCCCTTACCTGATATATTGACTGAATTACTCATGAATAGATGGAGAGGTTCAGGTACTAAATTAATTAAAGAAATTCTAGAATCAAGAAAGCAGTATATTCTTTTTGTATGTTCAGACCGTGTCTCATTGCCCATCAAGGAAAGAACCACGCATTACATGGATAGACAGAATCCCTTACGAGAAGTGCACCCAATAAAGGGCGAGGACAACGAGTTTAAGCGCGTATTTGTATATACGCCCATATCAAAAATAGAATTGTTAGAAATGAAGAAAGTGGTACCCAGTCATGACAAAGATCCAGCGGGTTTTCACCGAGAAATTAAAGACATGTTACTCATGGGAGAGTATACCTATCCCGACATTATGACAATATTAAAGGTATTGATGCCTGCTGGCATTTATGAGAAACTTAGGGAAAAAGAGTGGGAGGTAGGAGACCAAAAGATAGAATGGTCAGTATTAGAAGCAGAAGAAAAGGCCCGAACTGCAGGAGCAGGACTCGGGGATAAAACTAAAGCACTACCAGGTTTATTAGTACAGGTACTGCCACGTTTATTAACTACGAAAAAGGAAGATTGGGGTACAATTTCAGCCTGTAAACAGAAGCAAGATGAAGACACTAGTGATTACTATGCCCGATTTGAAAAATGTTTTGGTATAAATAGTGGCCTAAAAGCAAGTAGCGAATCATACCCACATCTGTTTGTAACAAAATTAGTAGAAAATGCCCTGCCCCAAGTAAAGAATAGAGTATTAAAATTCGAGAGTACCTGGCAAGGTAACACTCCATCACAAATGTTACAAATGTTACAATACCATCACAATAGAATTAGAGAGGAACAAGAACATGAACACAGACGCATGAAAGACACAAAAATGAAAATGCTAGTTTCTCAGACAGTTCCAGCTGAAGGACATAAAAAGGGTATGACACATTCCGGTGATTCAGCCGGACCTGTAAAGGGGACATGCAATTATTGTAAAAAGCCAGGTCATTACGTACACGATTGTCCAGTTTTGAAACATAATATCGCCATAGGTAAAACACAAGAAAGATCACGGCCACCTAGACAGGACCAGAATGAACAAGGAGCTCCGCAGCATGCACAGTCCATGCCAGCTTCACAACAGTCTATACAGTTTGTGCCAGCTGCACCAGCGCTGCCTGTTGCTGCCACACAAACCACGACACGACAACTGTACCAGACCGCACAGTACGACTATCCTGATTATCAACGATACGCATGAACCAGCCTAGAGAGGGAAGTTGACTTACCCCTTATCGAGATCCCTGTAGATCAAGAAGGACCTTATGTACATAGTGAATTATTAGGCCAAGACAGAAAATTTTTACTCGATACAGGGGCAAGTCGAACAACCATAAAACGTAGTGAAGTTCCAGGGGCACCCCTCTCAGGCTCACAGAATATTTCCCTTGGTTTTTCAGGAAAACCTATTGTTAATGAAGTGTCACAGCCTCTCCCACTTACGATAGGACCTTTGACCCGAACTACAGATTTATTGCTTACTAAATCATGTCCAGAAAATCTGTTAGGAATAAAAACACTGAAAGCTCTAGGAGCCATAATATGTTGTTCTCCGGAAGGAGTAAGGTTGTTTTTACGTGATTTTAAAGGTCACTATGTATCTAGAGACATGGATCCCCGACTACAGACTTTACCTACACATCTATGGGCACAAGGCCCTACTGATGTTGGTTGCATGAATATTACACCATATCGAGTCACATTAAAGGCAGGAGTGGTACTACCACGAATGCGACAATACAAGTTACCACCAGATGCTGTAGTGGCTTTACTACAAATCATTGACGAGCTCATTGCCCAAGGAGTGGTTGTGGAAACAGACTCCAATGTATGTAATTCACCAATAATTCCGATTCTTAAACGAACAGATCCAAAGGCCCCGCCAGTATATCGATTGGTTATTGATCTGCGCGAATTAAACAAATGCATTGTGCCACAATTTCCTGTGGTCCCAGATATCTCGTCATTACTGACAGCTATTGATTCCGAAGCGACATTCTTTACTGTAATCGATCTCAAGAATGCCTTTTTCAGCGTCCCAATAGATCCGGAAAGCCAATATTTGTTCGGATTTAGTTTAAATGGACGTAGCTTTAAATTCTCACGCGCACCTCAAGGATTTACAGAAAGCCCCAGCATCTATAGCCAAGCACTGAAACGAGAACTTGACAGTATCCACATGCCAGTTAACACTGCCTTGCTTCAATATGTCGATGATCTGCTGATCACCGCCCGAAGCGAACCCGAATGTGAAAAAGCATCACTGACAGTTTTACAATTTCTAGCCGAAAAGGGGCACAAGGTGTCCCCTTCTAAGCTGCAATTCTGTGTCCAGCGAGTTATTTACCTTGGTCACTCGCTGTCCAGGGAGGGAAGGCAGCTTACACCAGACCGCATTCAGTTAATAGCTAACATGCCAATACCCAAGACACAAAAGGAGGTGCGGGCTTTTATAGGCCTCACTTCATATTGTAGACAGTGGATTCCCCAGTATGCATTTCTAGCAAAATCACTCATTCAGTTGACAACCCAGGAGGCAGCCACATCGACTGTTCTCCCTTGGACCCAGGAACATACACAAGCTTTTGAAAGCCTAAAGAAAGCTTTATGTCAAGCACCTGTTTTAGCAACGCCATGTTACAGAAAACATTTTACACTCTTTGTTACAGAACGCGAAGGTACTGCCCTGTCAGTACTCACACAGGAACAAGCAGGAGCACACAAACCATGTGCTTATTTTTCTAGCACATTAGATCCAGTAGCTCAGGCTTTGCCTGCGTGCCTGAAATCAGTGGCAGCGACAGCTTTAGCAATACAACAAAGCGATGCCATAGTGTTAGGACATCCATTGACAGTTCAAGTACCACATGCAGTAGAGGTTCTTGTAAATAGAACGCAAACACAACACTTGACTATAGCGCGACTTACAGGGTACGAACTTACATTGTTCCAGCCACATATAGAAATCAGATGCTGTAACACATTGAATCCTGCCACACTTTTGCCAGTAACCGGAACAGACCCACTAGCCCATGACTGTATTGAAGTTATCACTATCACGACGAAACCCAGACAAGACTTGACAGATGTTCCATTGTCAGATCCAGACCTGACGTTGTATGTAGATGGTTCATGTATGAGAACAAGTACAGGAGAGTTAGTGGCTGCTTACGCAGTCACAACAGATACTGAGGTCATTGAAACAAATCATATAAATACTTTGTCCGCTCAAGCAGCAGAGCTCGTCGCTCTGACACAAGCCTGTATTCAAGCTACAAATAAAAAAGTCAACATATACACTGATTCACGTTATGCATTCGGAGTTGTACATGACTTCGGCGTGCTGTGGCGAGAGAGAGGTTATTTAACTTCCCACGGTGCCCACATTCAGCACGGACCCCTCATTCATGCCTTATTAGATGCGATACATCTACCTACTGCAATATCAATTATGAAATGTAAGGCTCATACGAAGGTTACTGATATCATTTCTCAAGGCAATGATCTAGCCGACAGAACAGCTAAACAGACTGCTCAAACACAAACATCCGACATGACAAAGACAATAGTCCCGACACATTGTATGACAGTTAAAGATCCTACTCTTGACGTAATTGACATCCAGACACATGCTACACCAGATGAAATAAAGAAATGGACCGAATTAGGAAGAATCCAAACGGATCAAGGATGGTTGATGAAGGAAAAGTCTGTGTGGTTCCTTCCTGATTCAATGGTCCAAGTTATAATTAACACTATACATAGTCCAGCACATCTAGGAGAAAAAGCTATGCTAGATAGCATTCAACACATTTGGTTCAATAAACATTTACGAGCAGCAGCCAAACAAAAGGTCCGTACCTGTATGATCTGTTGCCAGTTCAACCCAGGAAAAAGTGTTCCCGTAGAACAAGGTGGATTTCATCCTCCTAATCACCCTTTTGAAGTCCTCCAGATGGATTATATCCAGATGGAACGATGTCGAGGATTCAAATATGTTCTCGTAGTTGTCTGCGCTCTGTCCCGCTGGAGGGAGGCATACCCGGTTTCAGATTACACTGCCCCGACTACTGCCAAACAGTTAGTTCGAGAATTCTTCCCACGATACGGTTTACCACGTGTTGTTCACTCAGATAACGGCCAGCCGTTCTCATCCGAATTAATGAAACATGTTTCACTTTTGTTAGGTTATCAGTGGAAATTCCACTGTGTCCGACACCCTGAGGCAGCAGGTCTCGTAGAAAGACATAATCAGACACTGAAAATTAGATTGTCCAAAATATGCAGGGAGAAAGGTGTCGACTGGGTAGTAGCACTACCAGTTGCACTCTTTTTCACAAGAATGGTAGCACACTCTCGAACAGGGCTATCCCCGTATGAGGTGATCTTCGGCAGACCACCAAATATGTGGGGGACGCCTATACCACGCAAAATAACTGATATTGACTGTAATATGCTGACAGATTATTTGGCTTCCTTGATGTCTGCACTACAATCTTGTCGTTCACAGGTAGCTGCAGCTTTTCCCGACAACACTGAGGTGAAACCCCATGACGTAATTCCGGGGGACCTCGTCCTTGTGAGGAATTTCGACCGAAAGACTCAGCTGGAGCCCAGGTGGAAGACACCCAAGTTGGTCTTGCTAACAACAAGGACAGCCGTGAAGATTGAAGGCAGGAAAGGATGGATTCATTCAAGTCATATCAAGAAATTTCATGGACTTCCTTCAGATGTAAACAGCCCACCTCGTGTGTCCTCACCAATTGACTCAAAACTACCTCTGGCTGAGGCCGATAGTAAAGAACTTTATAAACTAAAATTAAGGCCTAGGCCGTCGGACGATTTGATTGTTTAAGTCCTCTCCTAGGTGAAGCGGTTGAATCTGTTTCCGACATGTATCGCCTAGACCTGAATCATGGACAGTCGCGAAAAATGATGAAACGACAGGCGTATTGTAAATCACTGCGTAGCCATTGCATAGTGACATTATTAATCTTGTTTTTCTTAAGTCTTTTAATAATTACTGCAAGTATATTGTTGCACATATATTACCCTATTGCCAGAAATGTTTACAATGTTACTGCTGAACATTCTTTTAGTGACCTACCGCCACATGAATTGTCTTATAGACTTGCGCTGCGCAATAACACTTTCATTAGTATGTTACATCATTCCCATCAGACTAGTAATGCAACAAATTGTTGGGTGTGTGGCCGACTCCCTCCCTATCAGAATTATGAAGGAGTCCTGCCTTTCTTTCCACATCCGTTTACACATAATGGCTCCTGTGGAGCATGGTTTAGTTTAATCAATTCCATAGACTCAGACACAGCAGTTTATCAAGACCATTGGGTATGGGGAAATTTGAACCTAGTTTTATTCAAGGTCTGTTACCCTGACAAGGAGGGTCGGCCCAAAGGAACAGGAACTGATCTAGAAAATGAAGTATATGGATTAGGTAACTTTACTCCTAATCTCATGGTTCTAAACGTCGAATCCGAAGTTGAACTAGTTTTACCAACCATGTCAGTATTCCCAGCGAAAGGCGAATTGTGTGTAAGAAAAGTTGGTTCCATACATATGGGCCATAGTAAATGCACTACTACAGTAGAATTCAGTGATCAAGGCAAATCTTCATTTAGAGCTTATCGCCACTCCTACTTTATATGTGGTCAGACTGCATATATGCGTCTACCTCTAGATTGGGATGGTACCTGCTACATTGCATTCCTTTTGCCACCTGTTTTTCTAGCTCCTCCTGATTATTATAGAAATATTCATTTAGTACACAATAGAGAGCGGAGAGATCTCCCGATAGTCGATTACACTGAAACAGCATGGGAAAAATACACAGATTTCAATAAAGGCATCTTTCCCTATATAGGTACTGTTACTAATAGTAAGCTGATACGTAGATTAACTAGAACCCTTGAAGCAGTAGTGAATGAAACTATTTCCGCCTTAGGCAATTTAACAGAAGAGCAGTCTGCTATGCGGATTGTTGTGCTTCAAAATCGTCTTGTCCTTGACGTCATCCTGGCTGATAGGGGCGGAGCTTGTAGGGTCATCGGATCAAGCTGCTGCGTATTCATACCAGAAAATTCGCCATCTGTATATAAAGCTATAACTCGCCTTCATAAGATTGTAAGCCAGATACACCAGAACCCAGGCACTTGGACTTGGTCCGGTTGGTTTTGGAGTATAATATCTACCCTTGGATGGAAGGTTCTATCATTCCTAGGTAGTGGCCTTCTCATACTATTCAGTTGCTGTCTATGTCTACAATGTGGACCAGCGATCTGTGGTCTGTGTGCCACATCGTGTATCCCACCACCAAGATCTCATTCGTCACGGAAGAAGAAAGAAGAACAAATGATGCTATATGAACAGATCAATGGATTAATGAAGATTGATATCTCTTGACAGGCAAGTAGGGGACAAGGAGGGAATGTGGAAATATGGATTTTTCTGGTCAGTTATGTCCCCTATCTTGGACCCCAACGGTTCTATGTGCATGTTACAAGTACATGTATGCTCCCTCCAGTTCCAGTTATGAAGACGCAAATACATGTGCGTCCACCGTTAACATGTCCTCTGTTGATCCGCCATGAATGGGCCGGATATTCCATTCCTAAGTACGAAAGGCCACCGCCTTTATATGGTTCACTTATGCCATTTTACAGTCCAGGCAAGTAGGCCCTGATTCTGTCATCGAACTCTTCTTGCCTTCTGCCTCTGAAAACTCCAGTCTGAGCCTGCATCTGTGACCATGAACTTTGTCTCATTCTCTGCGCGGCTCACGAAGCCTGACATCAGCTTGCTGCCTGCCAAGAACTATATTTCACCTTCAAGTTATCTGCTTCGCCCCTCAGCCGATGCATTCCTGTCCAGTAGTTTAAGTAAACATTCTTCCAGCTACCGAGCAAAGGCTCGGCTTCTCTGTCTTTATGCAAGTAATTCATAGTCCTGTTACCATGGAATATTCCTACCCCCTCGCATTTAGTGTAGACACTTAGACGCTTGTGCACGCACTAACAGTCAGTATAGTCAGTATAGAATAGATTCTGTCCAAGAGTCCTTCTTTTGTGGATAACATAGTTCTTTAAACATAGGATGTTAGATATGATTTGGGATTAGGTTGACTTGACCCCCCAGACTTTTCGTCTCCACATGTAGAGCTAAATGTCAAGTCCCCTTCACCCCCTAGTTGCACGTCAATCACACGTCATGCTGCTGCGCGCGCATCTATACCAAGTATTATCTTATAGATCCACCTATATATGACATCATAACCAATTATGTTCCTTTTTACTCCTTATTACACCCATTTTCGGTTACGCATATGAATCGTCATTTTCCTTATCAATTGTTACGCCTACTGTATTCGCTTCATTGTAATGTATGTTCTATAAAAGTCATTTCTTGTCAATAATGTATGTACTTCACTTCCTGAACCTTCGTGGTGACGGAACTTGGAGCAACCGATTATAATCGATCATTGGAATAAAGCCCATTCCGAACCTCTAATACCACGGATTCTGCCTCTCATTTTACTGAGCTATTTTATTATGTTTCCGCATCAAATTAAGTCCCGGTAAAGGAAAATTATTTACCACATGAATGGCGCCTGAATAGGGACACTTTCTCATCTCACGCGCCGGCAGTGAGTTGCAGGCCCGGTCTCCTGCCACAGCTGGACGGACAATAACGCGTACCAGCAGGATTTCCTGTGTCTCCCTCCGGTCAAGCGGGGGCGACTGAGGCTGCGATCAACACCCAGACGAGGCGGTGAGAAGTGCGAAGTATCCCGACCAGAGCCTAGCTGAGAGAGCAAGATCCGAGGTATACAGAGGCCCACCAGTTCGAAGTCGAGTCCAGTTTCCGACGAGTCGAGTCGAGTCCAGTCCGGTCCAAGTTCAGTCTCCGAGGCCTTCCGTTTCCGAAGCTACCCGGTGAGTACCATTGCTGGGGAGGCATTTCTGACGTGCACATAGGTTGTGCCGGTCAAGACGGGTTTGGGTACACAAATCCGGTCTGCACTGTTTTAGCAGTGTATATGTACTGTTTAGCAGTATATCAAGTATTCCGAAGTATCTAGTTATTGTCAAAGAATTATGCTTGGTGATTAGTTATGCAGACGATCATCATTGTTGGTTATTTTAAAGGTTAAAAATGTTTAATGTTTAATGTTTAATGTGTTAAACGTCCTGCATATTGTGGTATGAATGGTTGTTCATTATTGTGCTTTTGTACTAAGTGTGTTCAAGATTAAGTATCAGATCAGTTCTCAATATGCCGCTCTTTTCGAAACTAAGACAGATCACTACAAGAAAAGGGGTACTCGAAGAAGCCGTTCCTATTCCTCCTAGGGACACTCCAGGGTACTTCATGTATCATAAACATGGCTTAGATGCTATATTATTTCTTGATCTATGGGTAGACTACACCAAGGAATTACCAGAAAGTCAGAGGTGGCCCGCAGCGGGGACCTGGGATGCAGAGTGCATCGTGAAAGTAGAGGAAGAATTATGGAAAAAGAAAGCTAGACAATCACAGAAAGATGCCATTGAATTATGGCGTAAAGAATCACATAGACGAACAGAAAAAGCACGTAGACAGGAAGAGAAGAGTAAAGAGAATTCTAATGAAGTCCGAGAAAATCTATTAATTAAAGAAGGTGCACGAGTAAAATCAGAACAAGTAGACAGACAAAGAAATGCCCTTGTGAATGGTATGTATCCCCTTCTGGCCGAAGGATTGCCTAAGGCTACTCCAGAGATACCAAAAGACTTGCCAACCCCATTATTCCCAATAAAGGTACATCCTAAGGGGCATCCTAGAACCGCAGAAGATGTTTTTCTTTCCTCATATTTAGATGACGCAGCTCCCGAGTATGCTAATTCCGCCCCACATAGACCGCCTATCAGGGAGGTTCAACGCCAAGATCCAGTACCCGTATCGTTACAGCAACAAGTTCTGACACGAGTTCCTGCAAGCACATCTGTTTCTACATCTGTTCCCACAGCTGCTTCTATAGCTGTGTCCACACCTATAGTTGCTGTGTCACGTTCGACGAATCCTTTCACGCCCGACACCCCAGATGGGGCTACGGGAGGTGCTAGCAACATCTTTTCTACGCCACCCAGAATAAATAAACTTACTTTTCAAGAGTCAGCACATTCACGTACACCCAAACTCATAAATGCCCGTACGCTTAAGGAACTTCTGATAGATTGTAGATATGACCCTGTGCCCGGAAAAGAGGACGAAATGACCCTAGCATCATTACGTATCAGACGAGCCGCAGTGTATTTAGGGAAATTACCAGGAATGACTGCACATCTAGATAAAATTAACCATTTTGTCCAAACAGGGCGAGATCCAGAATGTATTAACAGAGCTATGGAATACCAGAAAGTGGAAATACAGGGGGAACTGTTGCGTTTCCTTATAAATTGTGTGATCAGAAATGAAGACCGACCGGGGGTAGACCCGGAAGCAATGCAAATTCTTACCAGATGGAGCCAGAATATATCAGAAGGTAGACATGATAAACAAAATTGTATAATAGCCATGTGCCGAAAGATCCGTAAAGAAATAGAACGCCTACACGAAGAAAGATTAGCGGTAGACGAGTGCGAACAAAACGAGGAAGAAGGATCAGGACTGCCCACAGGACAGTCAGAAACTATAGCCTATGTAGGTAGAGGAAGATCTTGTAATAATAATAGATGTCTTATTGACCCGATACGTCCGATATGTCCAGACAATAACAGGGGTTTCCCAACACCCATAGTCCATATAAGGTCTAACGAGCATTCGTTCCAAGCCGCCGACAAACTACTCCGAGAACGAAGGGGTTATCATTTTCTCGATTCTATGGATGAACAAGAACTAGCCAGGTCAGCTGTCCATTGGGTTGACAGTCCCGGAAAATATAGTGATGATACAGTAGCACGCACATTTTTGAATCTCACCCCAGATGAACAGCGTTTAGCTGGGATTTATATGATTCAACAACTCATTATACTATATCAGAGTCAACATTCAGATCCTGGTCCCTTACCTGATATATTGACTGAATTACTGATGAATAGATGGAGAGGTTCAGGTACTAAATTAATTAAAGAAATTCTAGAATCAAGAAAGCAGTATATTCTTTTTGTATGTTCAGACCGTGTCTCATTGCCCATCAAGGAAAGAACCACGCATTACATGGATAGACAGAATCCCTTACGAGAAGTGCACCCAATAAAGGGCGAGGACAACGAGTTTAAGCGCGTATTTGTATATACGCCCATATCAAAAATAGAATTGTTAGAAATGAAGAAAGTGGTACCCAGTCATGACAAAGATCCAGCGGGTTTTCACCGAGAAATTAAAGACATGTTACTCATGGGAGAGTATACCTATCCCGACATTATGACAATATTAAAGGTATTGATGCCTGCTGGCATTTATGAGAAACTTAGGGAAAAAGAGTGGGAGGTAGGAGACCAAAAGATAGAATGGTCAGTATTAGAAGCAGAAGAAAAGGCCCGAACTGCAGGAGCAGGACTCGGGGATAAAACTAAAGCACTACCAGGTTTATTAGTACAGGTACTGCCACGTTTATTAACTACGAAAAAGGAAGATTGGGGTACAATTTCAGCCTGTAAACAGAAGCAAGATGAAGACACTAGTGATTACTATGCCCGATTTGAAAAATGTTTTGGTATAAATAGTGGCCTAAAAGCAAGTAGCGAATCATACCCACATCTGTTTGTAACAAAATTAGTAGAAAATGCCCTGCCCCAAGTAAAGAATAGAGTATTAAAATTCGAGAGTACCTGGCAAGGTAACACTCCATCACAAATGTTACAAATGTTACAATACCATCACAATAGAATTAGAGAGGAACAAGAACATGAACACAGACGCATGAAAGACACAAAAATGAAAATGCTAGTTTCTCAGACAGTTCCAGCTGAAGGACATAAAAAGGGTATGACACATTCCGGTGATTCAGCCGGACCTGTAAAGGGGACATGCAATTATTGTAAAAAGCCAGGTCATTACGTACACGATTGTCCAGTTTTGAAACATAATATCGCCATAGGTAAAACACAAGAAAGATCACGGCCACCTAGACAGGACCAGAATGAACAAGGAGCTCCGCAGCATGCACAGTCCATGCCAGCTTCACAACAGTCTATACAGTTTGTGCCAGCTGCACCAGCGCTGCCTGTTGCTGCCACACAAACCACGACACGACAACTGTACCAGACCGCACAGTACGACTATCCTGATTATCAACGATACGCATGAACCAGCCTAGAGAGGGAAGTTGACTTACCCCTTATCGAGATCCCTGTA
The DNA here is from genome assembly GCF_964204655.1 of Triturus cristatus. NCBI lineage: Eukaryota > Metazoa > Chordata > Amphibia > Caudata > Salamandridae > Triturus > Triturus cristatus. Next base: position 837,425,873 of record NC_140594.1, read on the forward strand.
GATCAAGAAGGACCTTATGTACATAGTGAATTATTAGGCCAAGACAGAAAATTTTTACTCGATACAGGGGCAAGTCGAACAACCATAAAACGTAGTGAAGTTCCAGGGGCACCCCTCTCAGGCTCACAGAATATTTCCCTTGGTTTTTCAGGAAAACCTATTGTTAATGAAGTGTCACAGCCTCTCCCACTTACGATAGGACCTTTGACCCGAACTACAGATTTATTGCTTACTAAATCATGTCCAGAAAATCTGTTAGGAATAAAAACACTGAAAGCTCTAGGAGCCATAATATGTTGTTCTCCGGAAGGAGTAAGGTTGTTTTTACGTGATTTTAAAGGTCACTATGTATCTAGAGACATGGATCCCCGACTACAGACTTTACCTACACATCTATGGGCACAAGGCCCTACTGATGTTGGTTGCATGAATATTACACCATATCGAGTCACATTAAAGGCAGGAGTGGTACTACCACGAATGCGACAATACAAGTTACCACCAGATGCTGTAGTGGCTTTACTACAAATCATTGACGAGCTCATTGCCCAAGGAGTGGTTGTGGAAACAGACTCCAATGTATGTAATTCACCAATAATTCCGATTCTTAAACGAACAGATCCAAAGGCCCCGCCAGTATATCGATTGGTTATTGATCTGCGCGAATTAAACAAATGCATTGTGCCACAATTTCCTGTGGTCCCAGATATCTCGTCATTACTGACAGCTATTGATTCCGAAGCGACATTCTTTACTGTAATCGATCTCAAGAATGCCTTTTTCAGCGTCCCAATAGATCCGGAAAGCCAATATTTGTTCGGATTTAGTTTAAATGGACGTAGCTTTAAATTCTCACGCGCACCTCAAGGATTTACAGAAAGCCCCAGCATCTATAGCCAAGCACTGAAACGAGAACTTGACAGTATCCACATGCCAGTTAACACTGCCTTGCTTCAATATGTCGATGATCTGCTGATCACCGCCCGAAGCGAACCCGAATGTGAAAAAGCATCACTGACAGTTTTACAATTTCTAGCCGAAAAGGGGCACAAGGTGTCCCCTTCTAAGCTGCAATTCTGTGTCCAGCGAGTTATTTACCTTGGTCACTCGCTGTCCAGGGAGGGAAGGCAGCTTACACCAGACCGCATTCAGTTAATAGCTAACATGCCAATACCCAAGACACAAAAGGAGGTGCGGGCTTTTATAGGCCTCACTTCATATTGTAGACAGTGGATTCCCCAGTATGCATTTCTAGCAAAATCACTCATTCAGTTGACAACCCAGGAGGCAGCCACATCGACTGTTCTCCCTTGGACCCAGGAACATACACAAGCTTTTGAAAGCCTAAAGAAAGCTTTATGTCAAGCACCTGTTTTAGCAACGCCATGTTACAGAAAACATTTTACACTCTTTGTTACAGAACGCGAAGGTACTGCCCTGTCAGTACTCACACAGGAACAAGCAGGAGCACACAAACCATGTGCTTATTTTTCTAGCACATTAGATCCAGTAGCTCAGGCTTTGCCTGCGTGCCTGAAATCAGTGGCAGCGACAGCTTTAGCAATACGACAAAGCGATGCCATAGTGTTAGGACATCCATTGACAGTTCAAGTACCACATGCAGTAGAGGTTCTTGTAAATAGAACGCAAACACAACACTTGACTATAGCGCGACTTACAGGGTACGAACTTACATTGTTCCAGCCACATATAGAAATCAGACGCTGTAACACATTGAATCCTGCCACACTTTTGCCAGTAACCGGAACAGACCCACTAGCCCATGACTGTATTGAAGTTATCACTATCACGACGAAACCCAGACAAGACTTGACAGATGTTCCATTGTCAGATCCAGACCTGACGTTGTATGTAGATGGTTCATGTATGAGAACAAGTACAGGAGAGTTAGTGGCTGCTTACGCAGTCACAACAGATACTGAGGTCATTGAAACAAATCATATAAATACTTTGTCCGCTCAAGCAGCAGAGCTCGTCGCTCTGACACAAGCCTGTATTCAAGCTACAAATAAAAAAGTCAACATATACACTGATTCACGTTATGCATTCGGAGTTGTACATGACTTCGGCGTGCTGTGGCGAGAGAGAGGTTATTTAACTTCCCACGGTGCCCACATTCAGCACGGACCCCTCATTCATGCCTTATTAGATGCGATACATCTACCTACTGCAATATCAATTATGAAATGTAAGGCTCATACGAAGGTTACTGATATCATTTCTCAAGGCAATGATCTAGCCGACAGAACAGCTAAACAGACTGCTCAAACACAAACATCCGACATGACAAAGACAATAGTCCCGACACATTGTATGACAGTTAAAGATCCTACTCTTGACGTAATTGACATCCAGACACATGCTACACCAGATGAAATAAAGAAATGGACCGAATTAGGAGGAATCCAAACGGATCAAGGATGGTTGATGAAGGAAAAGTCTGTGTGGTTCCTTCCTGATTCAATGGTCCAAGTTATAATTAACACTATACATAGTCCAGCACATCTAGGAGAAAAAGCTATGCTAGATAGCATTCAACACATTTGGTTCAATAAACATTTACGAGCAGCAGCCAAACAAAAGGTCCGTACCTGTATGATCTGTTGCCAGTTCAACCCAGGAAAAAGTGTTCCCGTAGAACAAGGTGGATTTCATCCTCCTAATCACCCTTTTGAAGTCCTCCAGATGGATTATATCCAGATGGAACGATGTCGAGGATTCAAATATGTTCTCGTAGTTGTCTGCGCTCTGTCCCGCTGGACGGAGGCATACCCGGTTTCATATTACACTGCCCCGACTACTGCCAAACAGTTAGTTCGAGAATTCTTCCCACGATACGGTTTACCACGTGTTGTTCACTCAGATAACGGCCAGCCGTTCTCATCCGAATTAATGAAACATGTTTCACTTTTGTTAGGTTATCAGTGGAAATTCCACTGTGTCCGACACCCTGAGGCAGCAGGTCTCGTAGAAAGACATAATCAGACACTGAAAATTAGATTGTCCAAAATATGCAGGGAGAAAGGTGTCGACTGGGTAGTAGCACTACCAGTTGCACTCTTTTTCACAAGAATGGTAGCACACTCTCGAACAGGGCTATCCCCGTATGAGGTGATCTTCGGCAGACCACCAAATATGTGGGGGACGCCTATACCACGCAAAATAACTGATATTGACTGTAATATGCTGACAGATTATTTGGCTTCCTTGATGTCTGCACTACAATCTTGTCGTTCACAGGTAGCTGCAGCTTTTCCCGACAACACTGAGGTGAAACCCCATGACGTAATTCCGGGGGACCTCGTCCTTGTGAGGAATTTCGACCGAAAGACTCAGCTGGAGCCCAGGTGGAAGACACCCAAGTTGGTCTTGCTAACAACAAGGACAGCCGTGAAGATTGAAGGCAGGAAAGGATGGATTCATTCAAGTCATATCAAGAAATTTCATGGACTTCCTTCAGATGTAAACAGCCCACCTCGTGTGTCCTCACCAATTGACTCAAAACTACCTCTGGCTGAGGCCGATAGTAAAGAACTTTATAAACTAAAATTAAGGCCTAGGCCGTCGGACGATTTGATTGTTTAAGTCCTCTCCTAGGTGAAACGGTTGAATCTGTTTCCGACATGTATCGCCTAGACCTGAATCATGGACAGTCGCGAAAAATGATGAAACGACAGGCGTATTGTAAATCACTGCGTAGCCATTGCATAGTGACATTATTAATCTTGTTTTTCTTAAGTCTTTTAATAATTACTGCAAGTATATTGTTGCACATATATTACCCTATTGCCAGAAATGTTTACAATGTTACTGCTGAACATTCTTTTAGTGACCTACCGCCACATGAATTGTCTTATAGACTTGCGCTGCGCAATAACACTTTCATTAGTATGTTACATCATTCCCATCAGACTAGTAATGCAACAAATTGTTGGGTGTGTGGCCGACTCCCTCCCTATCAGAATTATGAAGGAGTCCTGCCTTTCTTTCCACATCCGTTTACACATAATGGCTCCTGTGGAGCATGGTTTAGTTTAATCAATTCCATAGACTCAGACACAGCAGTTTATCAAGACCATTGGGTATGGGGAAATTTGAACCTAGTTTTATTCAAGGTCTGTTACCCTGACAAGGAGGGTCGGCCCAAAGGAACAGGAACTGATCTAGAAAATGAAGTATATGGATTAGGTAACTTTACTCCTAATCTCATGGTTCTAAACGTCGAATCCGAAGTTGAACTAGTTTTACCAACCATGTCAGTATTCCCAGCGAAAGGCGAATTGTGTGTAAGAAAAGTTGGTTCCATACATATGGGCCATAGTAAATGCACTACTACAGTAGAATTCAGTGATCAAGGCAAATCTTCATTTAGAGCTTATCGCCACTCCTACTTTATATGTGGTCAGACTGCATATATGCGTCTACCTCTAGATTGGGATGGTACCTGCTACATTGCATTCCTTTTGCCACCTGTTTTTCTAGCTCCTCCTGATTATTATAGAAATATTCATTTAGTACACAATAGAGAGCGGAGAGATCTCCCGATAGTCGATTACACTGAAACAGCATGGGAAAAATACACAGATTTCAATAAAGGCATCTTTCCCTATATAGGTACTGTTACTAATAGTAAGCTGATACGTAGATTAACTAGAACCCTTGAAGCAGTAGTGAATGAAACTATTTCCGCCTTAGGCAATTTAACAGAAGAGCAGTCTGCTATGCGGATTGTTGTGCTTCAAAATCGTCTTGTCCTTGACGTCATCCTGGCTGATAGGGGCGGAGCTTGTAGGGTCATCGGATCAAGCTGCTGCGTATTCATACCAGAAAATTCGCCATCTGTATATAAAGCTATAACTCGCCTTCATAAGATTGTAAGCCAGATACACCAGAACCCAGGCACTTGGACTTGGTCCGGTTGGTTTTGGAGTATAATATCTACCCTTGGATGGAAGGTTCTATCATTCCTAGGTAGTGGCCTTCTCATACTATTCAGTTGCTGTCTATGTCTACAATGTGGACCAGCGATCTGTGGTCTGTGTGCCACATCGTGTATCCCACCACCAAGATCTCATTCGTCACGGAAGAAGAAAGAAGAACAAATGATGCTATATGAACAGATCAATGGATTAATGAAGATTGATATCTCTTGACGGGCAAGTAGGGGACAAGGAGGGAATGTGGAAATATGGATTTTTCTGGTCAGTTATGTCCCCTATCTTGGACCCCAACGGTTCTATGTGCATGTTACAAGTACATGTATGCTCCCTCCAGTTCCAGTTATGAAGACGCAAATACATGTGCGTCCACCGTTAACATGTCCTCTGTTGATCCGCCATGAATGGGCCGGATATTCCATTCCTAAGTACGAAAGGCCACCGCCTTTATATGGTTCACTTATGCCATTTTACAGTCCAGGCAAGTAGGCCCTGATTCTGTCATCGAACTCTTCTTGCCTTCTGCCTCTGAAAACTCCAGTCTGAGCCTGCATCTGTGACCATGAACTTTGTCTCATTCTCTGCGCGGCTCACGAAGCCTGACATCAGCTTGCTGCCTGCCAAGAACTATATTTCACCTTCAAGTTATCTGCTTCGCCCCTCAGCCGATGCATTCCTGTCCAGTAGTTTAAGTAAACATTCTTCCAGCTACCGAGCAAAGGCTCGGCTTCTCTGTCTTTATGCAAGTAATTCATAGTCCTGTTACCATGGAATATTCCTACCCCCTCGCATTTAGTGTAGACACTTAGTCAGTATAGTCAGTATAGAATAGATTCTGTCCAAGAGTCCTTCTTTTGTGGATAACATAGTTCTTTAAACATAGGATGTTAGATATGATTTGGGATTAGGTTGACTTGACCCCCCAGACTTTTCGTCTCCACATGTAGAGCTAAATGTCAAGTCCCCTTCACCCCCTAGTTGCACGTCAATCACACGTCATGCTGCTGCGCGCGCATCTATACCAAGTATTATCTTATAGATCCACCTATATATGACATCATAACCAATTATGTTCCTTTTTACTCCTTATTACACCCATTTTCGGTTACGCATATGAATCGTCATTTTCCTTATCAATTGTTACGCCTACTGTATTCGCTTCATTGTAATGTATGTTCTATAAAAGTCATTTCTTGTCAATAATGTATGTACTTCACTTCCTGAACCTTCGTGGTGACGGAACTTGGAGCAACCGATTATAATCGATCATTGGAATAAAGCCCATTCCGAACCTCTAATACCACGGATTCTGCCTCTCATTTTACTGAGCTATTTTATTATGTTTCCGCATCAAATTAAGTCCCGGTAAAGGAAAATTATTTACCACATGAATGGCGCCCGAATAGGGACACTTTCTCATCTCACGCGCCGGCGGTGAGTTGCAGGCCCGGTCTCCTGCCACAGCTGGACGGACAATAACGCGTACCAGCAGGATTTCCTGTGTCTCCCTCCGGTCAAGCGGGGGCGACTGAGGCTGCGATCAACACCCAGACGAGGCGGTGAGAAGTGCGAAGTATCCCGACCAGAGCCTAGCTGAGAGAGCAAGATCCGAGGTATACAGAGGCCCACCAGTTCGAAGTCGAGTCCAGTTTCCGACGAGTCGAGTCGAGTCCAGTCCGGTCCAAGTTCAGTCTCCGAGGCCTTCCGTTTCCGAAGCTACCCGGTGAGTACCATTGCTGGGGAGGCATTTCTGACGTGCACATAGGTTGTGCCGGTCAAGACGGGTTTGGGTACACAAATCCGGTCTGCACTGTTTTAGCAGTGTATATGTACTGTTTAGCAGTATATCAAGTATTCCGAAGTATCTAGTTATTGTCAAAGAATTATGCTTGGTGATTAGTTATGCAGACGATCATCATTGTTGGTTATTTTAAAGGTTAAAAATGTTTAATGTTTAATGTTTAATGTGTTAAACGTCCTGCATATTGTGGTATGAATGGTTGTTCATTATTGTGCTTTTGTACTAAGTGTGTTCAAGATTAAGTATCAGATCAGTTCTCAATATGCCGCTCTTTTCGAAACTAAGACAGATCACTACAAGAAAAGGGGTACTCGAAGAAGCCGTTCCTATTCCTCCTAGGGACACTCCAGGGTACTTCATGTATCATAAACATGGCTTAGATGCTATATTATTTCTTGATCTATGGGTAGACTACACCAAGGAATTACCAGAAAGTCAGAGGTGGCCCGCAGCGGGGACCTGGGATGCAGAGTGCATCGTGAAAGTAGAGGAAGAATTATGGAAAAAGAAAGCTAGACAATCACAGAAAGATGCCATTGAATTATGGCGTAAAGAATCACATAGACGAACAGAAAAAGCACGTAGACAGGAAGAGAAGAGTAAAGAGAATTCTAATGAAGTCCGAGAAAATCTATTAATTAAAGAAGGTGCACGAGTAAAATCAGAACAAGTAGACAGACAAAGAAATGCCCTTGTGAATGGTATGTATCCCCTTCTGGCCGAAGGATTGCCTAAGGCTACTCCAGAGATACCAAAAGACTTGCCAACCCCATTATTCCCAATAAAGGTACATCCTAAGGGGCATCCTAGAACCGCAGAAGATGTTTTTCTTTCCTCATATTTAGATGACGCAGCTCCCGAGTATGCTAATTCCGCCCCACATAGACCGCCTATCAGGGAGGTTCAACGCCAAGATCCAGTACCCGTATCGTTACAGCAACAAGTTCTGACACGAGTTCCTGCAAGCACATCTGTTTCTACATCTGTTCCCACAGCTGCTTCTATAGCTGTGTCCACACCTATAGTTGCTGTGTCACGTTCGACGAATCCTTTCACGCCCGACACCCCAGATGGGGCTACGGGAGGTGCTAGCAACATCTTTTCTACGCCACCCAGAATAAATAAACTTACTTTTCAAGAGTCAGCACATTCACGTACACCCAAACTCATAAATGCCCGTACGCTTAAGGAACTTCTGATAGATTGTAGATATGACCCTGTGCCCGGAAAAGAGGACGAAATGACCCTAGCATCATTACGTATCAGACGAGCCGCAGTGTATTTAGGGAAATTACCAGGAATGACTGCACATCTAGATAAAATATACCATTTTGTCCAAACAGGGCGAGATCCAGAATGTATTAACAGAGCTATGGAATACCAGAAAGTGGAAATACAGGGGGAACTGTTGCGTTTCCTTATAAATTGTGTGATCAGAAATGAAGACCGACCGGGGGTAGACCCGGAAGCAATGCAAATTCTTACCAGATGGAGCCAGAATATATCAGAAGGTAGACATGATAAACAAAATTGTATAATAGCCATGTGCCGAAAGATCCGTAAAGAAATAAAACGCCTACACGAAGAAAGATTAGCGGTAGACGAGTGCGAACAAAACGAGGAAGAAGGATCAGGACTGCCCACAGGACAGTCAGAAACTATAGCCTATGTAGGTAGAGAAAGATCTTGTAATAATAATAGATGTCTTATTGACCCGATACGTCCGATATGTCCAGACAATAACAGGGGTTTCCCAACACCCATAGTCCATATAAGGTCTAACGAGCATTCGTTCCAAGCCGCCGACAAACTACTCCGAGAACGAAGGGGTTATCATTTTCTCGATTCTATGGATGAACAAGAACTAGCCAGGTCAGCTGTCCATTGGGTTGACAGTCCCGGAAAATATAGTGATGATACAGTAGCACGCACATTTTTGAATCTCACCCCAGATGAACAGCGTTTAGCTGGGATTTATATGATTCAACAACTCATTATACTATATCAGAGTCAACATTCAGATCCTGGTCCCTTACCTGATATATTGACTGAATTACTGATGAATAGATGGAGAGGTTCAGGTACTAAATTAATTAAAGAAATTCTAGAATCAAGAAAGCAGTATATTCTTTTTGTATGTTCAGACCGTGTCTCATTGCCCATCAAGGAAAGAACCACGCATTACATGGATAGACAGAATCCCTTACGAGAAGTGCACCCAATAAAGGGCGAGGACAACGAGTTTAAGCGCGTATTTGTATATACGCCCATATCAAAAATAGAATTGTTAGAAATGAAGAAAGTGGTACCCAGTCATGACAAAGATCCAGCGGGTTTTCACCGAGAAATTAAAGACATGTTACTCATGGGAGAGTATACCTATCCCGACATTATGACAATATTAAAGGTATTGATGCCTGCTGGCATTTATGAGAAACTTAGGGAAAAAGAGTGGGAGGTAGGAGACCAAAAGATAGAATGGTCAGTATTAGAAGCAGAAGAAAAGGCCCGAACTGCAGGAGCAGGACTCGGGGATAAAACTAAAGCACTACCAGGTTTATTAGTACAGGTACTGCCACGTTTATTAACTACGAAAAAGGAAGATTGGGGTACAATTTCAGCCTGTAAACAGAAGCAAGATGAAGACACTAGTGATTACTATGCCCGATTTGAAAAATGTTTTGGTATAAATAGTGGCCTAAAAGCAAGTAGCGAATCATACCCACATCTGTTTGTAACAAAATTAGTAGAAAATGCCCTGCCCCAAGTAAAGAATAGAGTATTAAAATTCGAGAGTACCTGGCAAGGTAACACTCCATCACAAATGTTACAAATGTTACAATACCATCACAATAGAATTAGAGAGGAACAAGAACATGAACACAGACGCATGAAAGACACAAAAATGAAAATGCTAGTTTCTCAGACAGTTCCAGCTGAAGGACATAAAAAGGGTATGACACATTCCGGTGATTCAGCCGGACCTGTAAAGGGGACATGCAATTATTGTAAAAAGCCAGGTCATTACGTACACGATTGTCCAGTTTTGAAACATAATATCGCCATAGGTAAAACACAAGAAAGATCACGGCCACCTAGACAGGACCAGAATGAACAAGGAGCTCCGCAGCATGCACAGTCCATGCCAGCTTCACAACAGTCTATACAGTTTGTGCCAGCTGCACCAGCGCTGCCTGTTGCTGCCACACAAACCACGACACGACAACTGTACCAGACCGCACAGTACGACTATCCTGATTATCAACGATACGCATGAACCAGCCTAGAGAGGGAAGTTGACTTACCCCTTATCGAGATCCCTGTAGATCAAGAAGGACCTTATGTACATAGTGAATTATTAGGCCAAGACAGAAAATTTTTACTCGATACAGGGGCAAGTCGAACAACCATAAAACGTAGTGAAGTTCCAGGGGCACCCCTCTCAGGCTCACAGAATATTTCCCTTGGTTTTTCAGGAAAACCTATTGTTAATGAAGTGTCACAGCCTCTCCCACTTACGATAGGACCTTTGACCCGAACTACAGATTTATTGCTTACTAAATCATGTCCAGAAAATCTGTTAGGAATAAAAACACTGAAAGCTCTAGGAGCCATAATATGTTGTTCTCCGGAAGGAGTAAGGTTGTTTTTACGTGATTTTAAAGGTCACTATGTATCTAGAGACATGGATCCCCGACTACAGACTTTACCTACACATCTATGGGCACAAGGCCCTACTGATGTTGGTTGCATGAATATTACACCATATCGAGTCACATTAAAGGCAGGAGTGGTACTACCACGAATGCGACAATACAAGTTACCACCAGATGCTGTAGTGGCTTTACTACAAATCATTGACGAGCTCATTGCCCAAGGAGTGGTTGTGGAAACAGACTCCAATGTATGTAATTCACCAATAATTCCGATTCTTAAACGAACAGATCCAAAGGCCCCGCCAGTATATCGATTGGTTATTGATCTGCGCGAATTAAACAAATGCATTGTGCCACAATTTCCTGTGGTCCCAGATATCTCGTCATTACTGACAGCTATTGATTCCGAAGCGACATTCTTTACTGTAATCGATCTCAAGAATGCCTTTTTCAGCGTCCCAATAGATCCGGAAAGCCAATATTTGTTCGGATTTAGTTTAAATGGACGTAGCTTTAAATTCTCACGCGCACCTCAAGGATTTACAGAAAGCCCCAGCATCTATAGCCAAGCACTGAAACGAGAACTTGACAGTATCCACATGCCAGTTAACACTGCCTTGCTTCAATATGTCGATGATCTGCTGATCACCGCCCGAAGCGAACCCGAATGTGAAAAAGCATCACTGACAGTTTTACAATTTCTAGCCGAAAAGGGGCACAAGGTGTCCCCTTCTAAGCTGCAATTCTGTGTCCAGCGAGTTATTTACCTTGGTCACTCGCTGTCCAGGGAGGGAAGGCAGCTTACACCAGACCGCATTCAGTTAATAGCTAACATGCCAATACCCAAGACACAAAAGGAGGTGCGGGCTTTTATAGGCCTCACTTCATATTGTAGACAGTGGATTCCCCAGTATGCATTTCTAGCAAAATCACTCATTCAGTTGACAACCCAGGAGGCAGCCACATTGACTGTTCTCCCTTGGACCCAGGAACATACACAAGCTTTTGAAAGCCTAAAGAAAGCTTTATGTCAAGCACCTGTTTTAGCAACGCCATGTTACAGAAAACATTTTACACTCTTTGTTACAGAACGCGAAGGTACTGCCCTGTCAGTACTCACACAGGAACAAGCAGGAGCACACAAACCATGTGCTTATTTTTCTAGCACATTAGATCCAGTAGCTCAGGCTTTGCCTGCGTGCCTGAAATCAGTGGCAGCGACAGCTTTAGCAATACGACAAAGCGATGCCATAGTGTTAGGACATCCATTGACAGTTCAAGTACCACATGCAGTAGAGGTTCTTGTAAATAGAACGCAAACACAACACTTGACTATAGCGCGACTTACAGGGTACGAACTTACATTGTTCCAGCCACATATAGAAATCAGACGCTGTAACACATTGAATCCTGCCACACTTTTGCCAGTAACCGGAACAGACCCACTAGCCCATGACTGTATTGAAGTTATCACTATCACGACGAAACCCAGACAAGACTTGACAGATGTTCCATTGTCAGATCCAGACCTGACGTTGTATGTAGATGGTTCATGTATGAGAACAAGTACAGGAGAGTTAGTGGCTGCTTACGCAGTCACAACAGATACTGAGGTCATTGAAACAAATCATATAAATACTTTGTCCGCTCAAGCAGCAGAGCTCGTCGCTCTGACACAAGCCTGTATTCAAGCTACAAATAAAAAAGTCAACATATACACTGATTCACGTTATGCATTCGGAGTTGTACATGACTTCGGCGTGCTGTGGCGAGAGAGAGGTTATTTAACTTCCCACGGTGCCCACATTCAGCACGGACCCCTCATTCATGCCTTATTAGATGCGATACATCTACCTACTGCAATATCAATTATGAAATGTAAGGCTCATACGAAGGTTACTGATATCATTTCTCAAGGCAATGATCTAGCCGACAGAACAGCTAAACAGACTGCTCAAACACAAACATCCGACATGACAAAGACAATAGTCCCGACACATTGTATGACAGTTAAAGATCCTACTCTTGACGTAATTGACATCCAGACACATGCTACACCAGATGAAATAAAGAAATGGACCGAATTAGGAGGAATCCAAACGGATCAAGGATGGTTGATGAAGGAAAAGTCTGTGTGGTTCCTTCCTGATTCAATGGTCCAAGTTATAATTAACACTATACATAGTCCAGCACATCTAGGAGAAAAAGCTATGCTAGATAGCATTCAACACATTTGGTTCAATAAACATTTACGAGCAGCAGCCAAACAAAAGGTCCGTACCTGTATGATCTGTTGCCAGTTCAACCCAGGAAAAAGTGTTCCCGTAGAACAAGGTGGATTTCATCCTCCTAATCACCCTTTTGAAGTCCTCCAGATGGATTATATCCAGATGGAACGATGTCGAGGATTCAAATATGTTCTCGTAGTTGTCTGCGCTCTGTCCCGCTGGACGGAGGCATACCCGGTTTCAGATTACACTGCCCCGACTACTGCCAAACAGTTAGTTCGAGAATTCTTCCCACGATACGGTTTACCACGTGTTGTTCACTCAGATAACGGCCAGCCGTTCTCATCCGAATTAATGAAACATGTTTCACTTTTGTTAGGTTATCAGTGGAAATTCCACTGTGTCCGACACCCTGAGGCAGCAGGTCTCGTAGAAAGACATAATCAGACACTGAAAATTAGATTGTCCAAAATATGCAGGGAGAAAGGTGTCGACTGGGTAGTAGCACTACCAGTTGCACTCTTTTTCACAAGAATGGTAGCACACTCTCGAACAGGGCTATCCCCGTATGAGGTGATCTTCGGCAGACCACCAAATATGTGGGGGACGCCTATACCACGCAAAATAACTGATATTGACTGTAATATGCTGACAGATTATTTGGCTTCCTTGATGTCTGCACTACAATCTTGTCGTTCACAGGTAGCTGCAGCTTTTCCCGACAACACTGAGGTGAAACCCCATGACGTAATTCCGGGGGACCTCGTCCTTGTGAGGAATTTCGACCGAAAGACTCAGCTGGAGCCCAGGTGGAAGACACCCAAGTTGGTCTTGCTAACAACAAGGACAGCCGTGAAGATTGAAGGCAGGAAAGGATGGATTCATTCAAGTCATATCAAGAAATTTCATGGACTTCCTTCAGATGTAAACAGCCCACCTCGTGTGTCCTCACCAATTGACTCAAAACTACCTCTGGCTGAGGCCGATAGTAAAGAACTTTATAAACTAAAATTAAGGCCTAGGCCGTCGGACGATTTGATTGTTTAAGTCCTCTCCTAGGTGAAGCGGTTGAATCTGTTTCCGACATGTATCGCCTAGACCTGAATCATGGACAGTCGCGAAAAATGATGAAACGACAGGCGTATTGTAAATCACTGCGTAGCCATTGCATAGTGACATTATTAATCTTGTTTTTCTTAAGTCTTTTAATAATTACTGCAAGTATATTGTTGCACATATATTACCCTATTGCCAGAAATGTTTACAATGTTACTGCTGAACATTCTTTTAGTGACCTACCGCCACATGAATTGTCTTATAGACTTGCGCTGCGCAATAACACTTTCATTAGTATGTTACATCATTCCCATCAGACTAGTAATGCAACAAATTGTTGGGTGTGTGGCCGACTCCCTCCCTATCAGAATTATGAAGGAGTCCTGCCTTTCTTTCCACATCCGTTTACACATAATGGCTCCTGTGGAGCATGGTTTAGTTTAATCAATTCCATAGACTCAGACACAGCAGTTTATCAAGACCATTGGGTATGGGGAAATTTGAACCTAGTTTTATTCAAGGTCTGTTACCCTGACAAGGAGGGTCGGCCCAAAGGAACAGGAACTGATCTAGAAAATGAAGTATATGGATTAGGTAACTTTACTCCTAATCTCATGGTTCTAAACGTCGAATCCGAAGTTGAACTAGTTTTACCAACCATGTCAGTATTCCCAGCGAAAGGCGAATTGTGTGTAAGAAAAGTTGGTTCCATACATATGGGCCATAGTAAATGCACTACTACAGTAGAATTCAGTGATCAAGGCAAATCTTCATTTAGAGCTTATCGCCACTCCTACTTTATATGTGGTCAGACTGCATATATGCGTATACCTCTAGATTGGGATGGTACCTGCTACATTGCATTCCTTTTGCCACCTGTTTTTCTAGCTCCTCCTGATTATTATAGAAATATTCATTTAGTACACAATAGAGAGCGGAGAGATCTCCCGATAGTCGATTACACTGAAACAGCATGGGAAAAATACACAGATTTCAATAAAGGCATCTTTCCCTATATAGGTACTGTTACTAATAGTAAGCTGATACGTAGATTAACTAGAACCCTTGAAGCAGTAGTGAATGAAACTATTTCCGCCTTAGGCAATTTAACAGAAGAGCAGTCTGCTATGCGGATTGTTGTGCTTCAAAATCGTCTTGTCCTTGACGTCATCCTGGCTGATAGGGGCGGAGCTTGTAGGGTCATCGGATCAAGCTGCTGCGTATTCATACCAGAAAATTCGCCATCTGTATATAAAGCTATAACTCGCCTTCATAAGATTGTAAGCCAGATACACCAGAACCCAGGCACTTGGACTTGGTCCGGTTGGTTTTGGAGTATAATATCTACCCTTGGATGGAAGGTTCTATCATTCCTAGGTAGTGGCCTTCTCATACTATTCAGTTGCTGTCTATGTCTACAATGTGGACCAGCGATCTGTGGTCTGTGTGCCACATCGTGTATCCCACCACCAAGATCTCATTCGTCACGGAAGAAGAAAGAAGAACAAATGATGCTATATGAACAGATCAATGGATTAATGAAGATTGATATCTCTTGACGGGCAAGTAGGGGACAAGGAGGGAATGTGGAAATATGGATTTTTCTGGTCAGTTATGTCCCCTATCTTGGACCCCAACGGTTCTATGTGCATGTTACAAGTACATGTATGCTCCCTCCAGTTCCAGTTATGAAGACGCAAATACATGTGCGTCCACCGTTAACATGTCCTCTGTTGATCCGCCATGAATGGGCCGGATATTCCATTCCTAAGTACGAAAGGCCACCGCCTTTATATGGTTCACTTATGCCATTTTACAGTCCAGGCAAGTAGGCCCTGATTCTGTCATCGAACTCTTCTTGCCTTCTGCCTCTGAAAACTCCAGTCTGAGCCTGCATCTGTGACCATGAACTTTGTCTCATTCTCTGCGCGGCTCACGAAGCCTGACATCAGCTTGCTGCCTGCCAAGAACTATATTTCACCTTCAAGTTATCTGCTTCGCCCCTCAGCCGATGCATTCCTGTCCAGTAGTTTAAGTAAACATTCTTCCAGCTACCGAGCAAAGGCTCGGCTTCTCTGTCTTTATGCAAGTAATTCATAGTCCTGTTACCATGGAATAATATTCCTACCCCCTCGCATTTAGTGTAGACACTTAGACGCTTGTGCACGCACTAACAGTCAGTATAGTCAGTATAGAATAGATTCTGTCCAAGAGTCCTTCTTTTGTGGATAACATAGTTCTTTAAACATAGGATGTTAGATATGATTTGGGATTAGGTTGACTTGACCCCCCAGACTTTTCGTCTCCACATGTAGAGCTAAATGTCAAGTCCCCTTCACCCCCTAGTTGCACGTCAATCACACGTCATGCTGCTGCGCGCGCATCTATGCCAAGTATTATCTTATAGATCCACCTATATATGACATCATAACCAATTATGTTCCTTTTTACTCCTTATTACACCCATTTTCGGTTACGCATATGAATCGTCATTTTCCTTATCAATTGTTACGCCTACTGTATTCGCTTCATTGTAATGTATGTTTTATAAAAGTCATTTCTTGTCAATAATGTATGTACTTCACTTCCTGAACCTTCGTGGTGACGGAACTTGGAGCAACCGATTATAATCGATCATTGGAATAAAGCCCATTCCGAACCTCTAATACCACGGATTCTGCCTCTCATTTTACTGAGCAATTTTATTATGTTTCCGCATCAAATTAAGTCCCGGTAAAGGAAAATTATTTACCACAACCTGTCGAACTTTCTCCAGATGGTCAAAAATGGTAATTTCTTTAAGTTTAAGTTTTTGGACTGTAAATGACTATTGCATGTGAATTAGAACTCTTGGAACTAAAATAAGTGTGTTTAGAGTCATTTTAATGCCTGAAATAGGTCGAAATAGAAGCTTCTGAGTAGGAGAAAAAGTCCGTAAAAATTGAAATTTTGGTCACATTGAGGCTTTAAAAAGTAGTTATTCAACATGAGGCTCAATCCAAATGACATTTTGAATCAATTTTTCTACAATCCAAAAAATCAATTTTCTGATGAAAAACGATGACCCGTGACCTGTCGAACTTTCTCCAGATGGTCAAAAATGGTAATTTCTTTAAGTTTAATTTTTGGACTGTAAATGACTATTGCATGTGAATTAGAACTCTTGGAACTAAGTGTGTTTAGAGTCATTTAAATGCCTGAAATAGGTCGAAATAGAAGCTTCTGAGTAGGAGAAAAAGTCTGTAAAAATTGAAATTTTGGTCACATTGAGGCTTTAAAAAGTAGTTATTCAACATGAGGCTCAATCCAAATGACATTTTGAATCAATTTTTCTACAGTCCAAAAAATCAATTTTCTGATGAAAAACGATGACCCGTGACCTGTCGAACTTTCTCCAGATGGTCAAAAATGGTAATTTCTTTAAGTTTAAGTTTTTGGACTGTAAATGACTATTGCATGTGAATTAGAACTCTTGGAACTAAAATAAGTGTGTTTAGAGTCATTTTAATGCCTGAAATAGGTCGAAATAGAAGCTTCTGAGTAGGAGAAAAAGTCCGTAAAAATTGAAATTTTGGTCACATTGAGGCTTTAAAAAGTAGTTATTCAACATGAGGCTCAATCCAAATGACATTTTGAATCAATTTTTCTACAATCTAAAAAATCAATTTTCTGATGAAAAACGATGACCCGTGACCTGTCGAACTTTCTCCAGATGGTCAAAAATGGTATTTTCTTTAAGTTTACTTTTTGGACTGTAAATGACTATTGCATGTGAATTATCACTTTTGGAACTTAAATAGGTGTGTTTAGAGTCATTTTAATGCCTGAAATAGGTCGAAATAGAAGCTTCTGAGTAGGAGAAAAAGTCTGTAAAAATTGAAATTTTGGTCACATTGAGGCTTTAAAAAGTAGTTATTCAACATGAGGCTCAATCCAAATGACATTTTGAATCAATTTTTTTACTGCCCAAAAAATCAATTTTCTGATGAAAAACGATGACCCGTGACCTGTCAAACTTTTTCCAGATGGTCAAAAATGGTAATTTTTTAAAGATTAATTTTTGGACTGTAAATGACTATTGCATGTGAATTAGAACTCTTGGAACTAAGTGTGTTTAGAGTCATTTAAATGCCTGAAATAGGTCGAAATAGAAGCTTCTGAGTAGGAGAAAAAGTCTGTAAAAATTGAAATTTTGGTCACATTGAGGCTTTAAAAAGTAGTTATTCAACATGAGGCTCAATCCAAATGACATTTTGATCAATTTTTCTACAGTCCAAAAAATCAATTTTCTGATGAAAAACGATGACCCGTGACCTGTCGAACTTTCTCCAGATGGTCAAAAATGGTAATTTCTTTAAGTTTAAGTTTTTTGACTGTAAATGACTATTGCATGTGAATTATCACTTTTGGAACTAAAATAGGTGTGTTTAGAGTCATTTTAATGCCTGAAATAGGTCGAAATAGAAGCTTCTGAGTAGGAGAAAATGTCTCTAAAAATGGCAATTTTGGTCACATTGAGGCTTTAAAAAGTAGTTATTCAACATGAGGCTCAATCAAAATGACATTTTGAATCAAGTTTTCTACAGTCCAAAAAATCAATTTTCTGATGAAAAACGATGACCCGTGACCTGTCGAACTTTCTCCAGATGGTCAAAAATGGTAATTTTTTAAAGATTAATTTTTGGACTGTAAATGACTATTGCATGTGAATTAGAACTCTTGGAACTAAGTGTGTTTAGAGTCATTTAAATGCCTGAAATAGGTCGAAATAGAAGCTTCTGAGTAGGAGAAAAAGTCTGTAAAAATTGAAATTTTGGTCACATTGAGGCTTTAAAAAGTAGTTATTCAACATGAGGCTCAATCCAAATGACATTTTGAATCAATTTTTCTACAGTCCAAAAAATCAATTTTCTGATGAAAAACGATGACCCGTGACCTGTCGAACTTTCTCCAGATGGTCAAAAATGGTAATTTCTTTAAGTTTAAGTTTTTTGACTGTAAATGACTATTGCATGTGAATTATCACTTTTGGAACTAAAATAGGTGTGTTTAGAGTCATTTTAATGCCTGAAATAGGTCGAAATAGAAGCTTCTGAGTAGGAGAAAATGTCTCTAAAAATGGCAATTTTGGTCACATTGAGGCTTTAAAAAGTAGTTATTCAACATGAGGCTCAATCAAAATGACATTTTGAATCAAGTTTTCTACAGTCCAAAAAATCAATTTTCTGATGAATAACGATGACCCGTGACCTGTCAAACTTTTTCCAGATGGTCAAAAATGGTAATTTTTTAAAGTTTAATTTTTGGACTGTAAATGACTATTGCGTGTGAATAAGAACTCTTGGAACTAAATTAGGTGTGTTTAGAGTCATTTTAATGCCTGAAATAAGTCGAAATAGAAGCTTCTGAGTAGGAGAAAAAGTCTGTAAAAATTGAAATTTTGGTCTTATTGAGGCTTTAAAAAGTAGTTATTCAACATGAGGCTCAATCCAAATGACATTTTGAATCAATTTTTCTACAGTCCAAAAAATCAATTTTCTGATGAAAAACGATGACCCGTGACCTGTCGAACTTTTTCCAGATGGTCAAAAATGGTAATCTTTTAAAGTTAAATTTTTGGACTGTAAATGACTATTGCATGTGAATTAGAACTCTTGGAGCTAAAATAAGTGTGTTTAGAGTCATTTTAATGCCTGAAATAGGTCGAAATAGAAGCTTCTGAGTAAGAGAAAAAGTCCGTAAAAATTGAAATTTTGGTCACATTGAGGCTTTAAAAAGTAGTTACTCAACATGAGGCTCAATCCAAATGACATTTTGAATCAATTTTTCTACAATCCAAAAAATCAATTTTCTGATGAAAAACGATGACCCGTGACCTGTCAAACTTTTTCCAGATGGTCAAAAATGGTAATTTTTTAAAGTTTAAGTCTTTGGACTGTAAATGACTATTGCATGTGAATTAGAACTCTTGGAACTAAAATACGTGTGTTTAGAGTCATTTTAATTCCTGAAATAGGTCGAAATAGAAGCTTCTGAGTAGGAGAAAATGTCTGTAAAAATGGCAATTTTGGTCACATTGAGGCTTTAAAAAGTAGTTATTCAACATGAGGCTCAATCAAAATGACATTTTGAATCAATTTTTCTACAGTCCAAAAAATCAATTTTCTGATGAAAAACAATGATCCGTGACCTGTCGAACTTTTTTCAGATGGTCAAAAATGGTAATTTTTTAAAGTTACATTTTTGGACTGTAAATGACTATTGCATGTGAATTAGAACTCTTGGAACTAAAATAAGTGTGTTTAGAGTCATTTTAATGCCTGAAATAGGTCGAAATAGAATCTTCTGAGTAGGAGAAAAAGTCTGTAAAAATTGAAATTTTGGTCACATTGAGGCTTTAAAAAGTAGTTATTCAACATGAGGCTCAATCCAAATGACATTTTGAATCAATTTTTCTACAGTCCAAAAAATCAATTTTCTGATGAAAAACGATGACCCGTGACCTGTCGAACTTTCTCCAGATGGTCAAAAATGGTAATTTCTTTAAGTTTAAGTTTTTTGACTGTAAATGACTATTGCATGTGAATTATCACTTTTGGAACTAAAATAGGTGTGTTTACAGTCATTTTAATGCCTGAAATAGGTCGAAATAGAAGCTTCTGAGTAGGAGAAAATGTCTCTAAAATGGCAATTTTGGTCACATTGAGGCTTTAAAAAGTAGTTATTCAACATGAGGCTCAATCAAAATGACATTTTGAATCAAGTTTTCTACAGTCCAAAAAATCAATTTTCTGATGAAAAACGATGACCTGTGACCTGTCGAACTTTTTCCAGATGGTCAAAAATGGTAATTTTTTAAAGTTACATTTTTGGACTGTAAATGACTATTGCATGTGAATTAGAACTCTTGGAACTAAAATAAGTGTGTTTAGAGTCATTTTAATGCCTGAAATAGGTCGAAATAGAAGCTTCTGAGTAGGAGAAAAAGTCTGTAAAAATTGAAATTTTGGTCACATTGAGGCTTTAAAAAGTAGTTATTCAACATGAGGCTCAATCCAAATGACATTTTGAATCAATTTTTCTACAATCCAAAAAATCAATTTTCTGATGAAAAACGATGACCCGTGACCTGTCGAACTTTCTCCAGATGGTCAAAAATGGTAATTTCTTTAAGTTTAATTTTTGGACTGTAAATGACTATTGCATGTGAATTATCACTTTTGGAACTAAAATAGGTGTGTTTAGAGTCATTTTAATGCCTGAAATAGGTCGAAATAGAAGCTTCTGAGTAGGAGAAAATGTCTCTAAAAATGGCAATTTTGGTCACATTGAGGCTTTAAAAAGTAGTTATTCAACATGAGGCTCAATCAAAATGACATTTTGAATCAAGTTTTCTACAGTCCAAAAAATCAATTTTCTGATGAAAAATGATGACCCGTGACCTGTCGAACTTTTTCCAGATGGTCAAAAATGGTAATTTTTTAAAGTTAAATTTTTGGACTGTAAATGACTATTGCATGTGAATTAGAACTCTTGGAACTAAGTGTGTTTAGAGTCATTTTAATGCCTGAAATAGGTCGAAATAGAAGCTTCTGAGTAGGAGAAAATGTCTCTAAAAATGGCAATTTTGGTCACATTGAGGCTTTAAAAAGTAGTTATTCAACATGAGGCTCAATCCAAATGACATTTTGAATCAATTTTTCTACAGTCCAAAAAATCAATTTTCTGATGAAAAAAGATGACCCGTGACCTGTCGAACTTTTTCCAGATGGTCAAAAATGGTAATTTCTTTAAGTTTAAGTTTTTTGACTGTAAATGACTATTGCATGTGAATTATCACTTTTGGAACTAAAATAGGTGTGTTTAGAGTCATTTTAATGCCTGAAATAGGTCGAAATAGAAGCTTCTGAGTAGGAGAAAATGTCTCTAAAAATGGCAATTTTGGTCACATTGAGGCTTTAAAAAGTAGTTATTCAACATGAGGCTCAATCAAAATGACATTTTGAATCAAGTTTTCTACAGTCCAAAAAATCAATTTTCTGATGAATAACGATGACCCGTGACCTGTCAAACTTTTTCCAGATGGTCAAAAATGGTAATTTTTTAAAGTTTAATTTTTGGACTGTAAATGACTATTGCGTGTGAATAAGAACTCTTGGAACTAAATTAAGTGTGTTTAGAGTCATTTTAATGCCTGAAATAAGTCGAAATAGAAGCTTCTGAGTAGGAGAAAAAGTCTGTAAAAATTGAAATTTTGGTCTTATTGAGGCTTTAAAAAGTAGTTATTCAACATGAGGCTCAATCCAAATGACATTTTGAATCAATTTTTCTACAGTCCAAAAAATCAATTTTCTGATGAAAAACGATGACCCGTGACCTGTCGAACTTTTTCCAGATGGTCAAAAATGGTAATCTTTTAAAGTTAAATTTTTGGACTGTAAATGACTATTGCATGTGAATTAGAACTCTTGGAGCTAAAATAAGTGTGTTTAGAGTCATTTTAATGCCTGAAATAGGTCGAAATAGAAGCTTCTGAGTAAGAGAAAAAGTCCGTAAAAATTGAAATTTTGGTCACATTGAGGCTTTAAAAAGTAGTTACTCAACATGAGGCTCAATCCAAATGACATTTTGAATCAATTTTTCTACAATCCAAAAAATCAATTTTCTGATGAAAAACGATGACCCGTGACCTGTCAAACTTTTTCCAGATGGTCAAAAATGGTAATTTTTTAAAGTTTAAGTCTTTGGACTGTAAATGACTATTGCATGTGAATTAGAACTCTTGGAACTAAAATACGTGTGTTTAGAGTCATTTTAATTCCTGAAATAGGTCGAAATAGAAGCTTCTGAGTAGGAGAAAATGTCTGTAAAAATGGCAATTTTGGTCACATTGAGGCTTTAAAAAGTAGTTATTCAACATGAGGCTCAATCAAAATGACATTTTGAATCAATTTTTCTACAGTCCAAAAAATCAATTTTCTGATGAAAAACAATGATCCGTGACCTGTCGAACTTTTTTCAGATGGTCAAAAATGGTAATTTTTTAAAGTTACATTTTTGGACTGTAAATGACTATTGCATGTGAATTAGAACTCTTGGAACTAAAATAAGTGTGTTAAGAGTCATTTTAATGCCTGAAATAGGTCGAAATAGAATCTTCTGAGTAGGAGAAAAAGTCTGTAAAAATTGAAATTTTGGTCACATTGAGGCTTTAAAAAGTAGTTATTCAACATGAGGCTCAATCCAAATGACATTTTGAATCAATTTTTCTACAGTCCAAAAAATCAATTTTCTGATGAAAAACGATGACCCGTGACCTGTCGAACTTTCTCCAGATGGTCAAAAATGGTAATTTCTTTAAGTTTAAGTTTTTTGACTGTAAATGACTATTGCATGTGAATTATCACTTTTGGAACTAAAATAGGTGTGTTTACAGTCATTTTAATGCCTGAAATAGGTCGAAATAGAAGCTTCTGAGTAGGAGAAAATGTCTCTAAAAATGGCAATTTTGGTCACATTGAGGCTTTAAAAAGTAGTTATTCAACATGAGGCTCAATCAAAATGACATTTTGAATCAAGTTTTCTACAGTCCAAAAAATCAATTTTCTGATGAAAAACGATGACCTGTGACCTGTCGAACTTTTTCCAGATGGTCAAAAATGGTAATTTTTTAAAGTTACATTTTTGGACTGTAAATGACTATTGCATGTGAATTAGAACTCTTGGAACTAAAATAAGTGTGTTTAGAGTCATTTTAATGCCTGAAATAGGTCGAAATAGAAGCTTCTGAGTAGGAGAAAAAGTCTGTAAAAATTGAAATTTTGGTCACATTGAGGCTTTAAAAAGTAGTTATTCAACATGAGGCTCAATCCAAATGACATTTTGAATCAATTTTTCTACAATCCAAAAAATCAATTTTCTGATGAAAAACGATGACCCGTGACCTGTCGAACTTTCTCCAGATGGTCAAAAATGGTAATTTCTTTAAGTTTAATTTTTGGACTGTAAATGACTATTGCATGTGAATTATCACTTTTGGAACTAAAATAGGTGTGTTTAGAGTCATTTTAATGCCTGAAATAGGTCGAAATAGAAGCTTCTGAGTAGGAGAAAATGTCTCTAAAAATGGCAATTTTGGTCACATTGAGGCTTTAAAAAGTAGTTATTCAACATGAGGCTCAATCAAAATGACATTTTGAATCAAGTTTTCTACAGTCCAAAAAATCAATTTTCTGATGAAAAATGATGACCCGTGACCTGTCGAACTTTTTCCAGATGGTCAAAAATGGTAATTTTTTAAAGTTAAATTTTTGGACTGTAAATGACTATTGCATGTGAATTAGAACTCTTGGAACTAAGTGTGTTTAGAGTCATTTTAATGCCTGAAATAGGTCGAAATAGAAGCTTCTGAGTAGGAGAAAATGTCTCTAAAAATGGCAATTTTGGTCACATTGAGGCTTTAAAAAGTAGTTATTCAACATGAGGCTCAATCCAAATGACATTTTGAATCAATTTTTCTACAGTCCAAAAAATCAATTTTCTGATGAAAAAAGATGACCCGTGACCTGTCGAACTTTCTCCAGATGGTCAAAAATGGTAATTTCTTTAAGTTTAAGTTTTTGGACTGTAAATGACTATTGCATGTGAATTAGAACTCTTGGAACTAAAATAAGTGTGTTTAGAGTCATTTTAATGCCTGAAATAGGTCGAAATAGAAGCTTCTGAGTAGGAGAAAAAGTCCGTAAAAATTGAAATTTTGGTCACATTGAGGCTTTAAAAAGTAGTTATTCAACATGAGGCTCAATCCAAATGACATTTTGAATCGATTTTTCTACAATCCAAAAAATCAATTTTCTGATGAAAATCGATGACCCGTGACCTGTCAAACTTTTTGCAGATGGTCAAAAATGGTAATTTTTTATAGTTTAATTTTTGGACTGTAAATGACTATTGCATGTGAATTAGAACTCTTGGAACTAAAATACGTGTGTTTAGAGTCATTTTAATTCCTGAAATAGGTCGAAATAGAGGCTTCTGAGTAGGAGAAAAAGTCTGTAAAAATGGCAATTTTGGTCACATTGAGGCTTTAAAACGTAGGTATTCAACATGAGGCTTAATCCAAATGACATTTTGAATCAATTTTTCTACAATCCAAAAAATCAATTTTCTGATGAAAATCGATGACCCGTGACCTGTCAAACTTTTTGCAGATGGTCAAAAATGGTAATTTTTTAAAGTTTAATTTTTGGACTGTAAATGACTATTGCATGTGAATTAGAACTCTTGGAACTAAAATAAGTGTGGTTAGAGTCATTTTAATGCCTGAAATAGGTCGAAATAGAGGCTTCTGAGTAGGAGAAAAAGTCTGTAAAAATAGCAATTTTGGTCACATTGAGGCTCTCAAAAGTAGTTATTCAACATGAGTCTCAATCCAAATGACATTTTGAATCAATTTTTCTACAGTACAAAAAATAAATTTTCTGATGAAAAACGCTGACCCGTGACCTGTCGAACTTTTTCCAGATGGTCAAAAATTGTATTTTTTTTAAGTTTAATTTTTTACTGTAAATGACTATTGCATGTGAATTAGAACTCTTGGAACTAAAATAAGTGTGTTTAGAGTCATTTTAATGCCTGGAATAGGTCGAAATAGAGGCTTCTGAGTAGGAGAAAAGTCTGTAAAAATGGCAATTTTGGTCACATTGAGGCTTTAAAAAGTGGTTATCCGACATGAGGCTCAATCAAAATGACATTTTGAATCAATTTTTCTACAGTCCAAAAAATCAATTTTCTGATGAAAAACGATGACCCGTGACCTGTCGAACTTTCTCCAGATGGTCAAAAATGGTAATTTCTTTAAGTTTAAGTTTTTTGACTGTAAATGACTATTGCATGTGAATTATCACTTTTGGAACTAAAATAGGTGTGTTTAGAGTCATTTTAATGCCTGAAATAGGTCGAAATAGAAGCTTCTGAGTAGGAGAAAATGTCTCTAAAAATGGCAATTTTGGTCACATTGAGGCTTTAAAAAGTAGTTATTCAACATGAGGCTCAATCAAAATGACATTTTGAATCAAGTATTCTACAGTCCAAAAAATCAATTTTCTGATGAAAAACGATGACCCGTGACCTGTCGAACTTTCTCCAGATGGTCAAAAATGGTAATTTTTTAAAGATTAATTTTTGGACTGTAAATGACTATTGCATGTGAATTAGAACTCTTGGAACTAAGTGTGTTTAGAGTCATTTAAATGCCTGAAATAGGTCGAAATAGAAGCTTCTGAGTAGGAGAAAAAGTCTGTAAAAATTGAAATTTTGGTCACATTGAGGCTTTAAAAAGTAGTTATTCAACATGAGGCTCAATCCAAATGACATTTTAAATCAATTTTTCTACAGTCCAAAAAATCAATTTTCTGATGAAAAACGATGACCCGTGACCTGTCGAACTTTCTCCAGATGGTCAAAAATGGTAATTTCTTTAAGTTTAAGTTTTTGGACTGTAAATGACTATTGCATGTGAATTAGAACTCTTGGAACTAAAATAAGTGTGTTTAGAGTCATTTTAATACCTGAAATAGGTCGAAATAGAAGCTTCTGAGTAGGAGAAAAAGTCCGTAAAAATTGAAATTTTGGTCACATTGAGGCTTTAAAAAGTAGTTATTCAACATGAGGCTCAATCCAAATGACATTTTGAATCAATTTTTCTACAATCCAAAAAATCAATTTTCTGATGAAAAACGATGACCCGTGACCTGTCGAACTTTCTCCAGATGGTCAAAAATGGTAATTTCTTTAAGTTTAATTTTTGGACTGTAAATGACTATTGCATGTGAATTATCACTTTTGGAACTAAAATAGGTGTGTTTAGAGTCATTTTAATCCCTGAAATAGGTCGAAATAGAAGCTTCTGAGTAGGAGAAAATGTCTCTAAAAATGGCAATTTTGGTCACATTGAGGCTTTAAAAAGTAGTTATTCAACATGAGGCTCAATCAAAATGACATTTTGAATCAAGTTTTCTACAGTCCAAAAAATCAATTTTCTGATGAAAAACGATGACCCGTGACCTGTCGAACTTTCTCCAGATGGTCAAAAATGGTAATTTCTTTAAGTTTAATTTTTGGACTGTAAATGACTATTGCATGTGAATTATCACTTTTGGAACTAAAATAGGTGTGTTTAGAGTCATTTTAATGCCTGAAATAGGTCGAAATAGAAGCTTCTGAGTAGGAGAAAATGTCTCTAAAAATGGCAATTTTGGTCACATTGAGGCTTTAAAAAGTAGTTATTCAACATGAGGCTCAATCAAAATGACATTTTGAATCAAGTTTTCTACAGTCCAAAAAATCAATTTTCTGATGAAAAATGATGACCCGTGACCTGTCGAACTTTTTCCAGATGGTCAAAAATGGTAATTTTTTAAAGTTAAATTTTTGGACTGTAAATGACTATTTCATGTGAATTAGAACTCTTGGAACTAAAATAAGTGTGTTTAGAGTCATTTTAATGCCTGAAATAGGTCGAAATAGAATCTTCTGAGTAGGAGAAAAAGTCTGTAAAAATTGAAATTTTGGTCACATTGAGGCTTTAAAAAGTAGTTATTCAACATGAGGCTCAATCCAAATGACATTTTGAATCAATTTTTTTACTGCCCAAAAAATCAATTTTCTGATGAAAAACGATGACCCGTGACCTGTCGAACTTTCTCCAGATGGTCAAAAATAGTAATTTCTTTAAGTTTAATTTTTGGACTGTAAATGACTATTGCATGTGAATTATCACTTTTGGAACTAAAATAGGTGTGTTTAGAGTCATTTTAATGCCTGAAATAGGTCGAAATAGAAGCTTCTGAGTAGGAGAAAATGTCTCTAAAAATGGCAATTTTGGTCACATTGAGGCTTTAAAAAGTAGTTATTCAACATGAGGCTCAATCAAAATGACATTTTGAATCAAGTTTTCTACAGTCCAAAAAATCAATTTTCTGATGAAAAACGATGACCCGTGACCTGTCGAACTTTCTCCAGATGGTCAAAAATGGTAATTTCTTTAAGTTTAATTTTTGGACTGTAAATGACTATTGCATGTGAATTATCACTTTTGGAACTAAAATAGGTGTGTTTAGAGTCATTTTAATGCCTGAAATAGGTCGAAATAGAAGCTTCTGAGTAGGAGAAAAAGTCCGTAAAAATGGAAATTTTGGTCACATTGAGGCTTTAAAACGTAGGTATTCAACATGAGGCTCAATCCAAATGACATTTTGAATCAATTTTTCTACAATCCAAAAAATCAATTTTCTGATGAAAATCGATGACCCGTGACCTGTCAAACTTTTTGCAGATGGTCAAAAATGGTAATTTTTTAAAGTTTAATTTTTGGACTGTAAATGACTATTGCATGTGAATTAGAACTCTTGGAACTAAAATACGTGTGTTTAGAGTCATTTTAATTCCTGAAATAGGTCGAAATAGAGGCTTCTGAGTAGGAGAAAAAGTCTGTAAAAATGGCAATTTTGGTCACATTGAGGCTTTAAAACGTAGGTATTCAACATGAGGCTTAATCCAAATGACATTTTGAATCAATTTTTCTACAATCCAAAAAATCAATTTTCTGATGAAAATCGATGACCCGTGACCTGTCAAACTTTTTGCAGATGGTCAAAAATGGTAATTTTTTAAAGTTTAATTTTTGGACTGTAAATGACTATTGCATGTGAATTAGAACTCTTGGAACTAAAATAAGTGTGGTTAGAGTCATTTTAATGCCTGAAATAGGTCGAAATAGAGGCTTCTGAGTAGGAGAAAAAGTCTGTAAAAATAGCAATTTTGGTCACATTGAGGCTCTCAAAAGTAGTTATTCAACATGAGTCTCAATCCAAATGACATTTTGAATCAATTTTTCTATAGTACAAAAAATAAATTTTCTGATGAAAAACGCTGACCCGTGACCTGTCGAACTTTTTCCAGATGGTCAAAAATTGTATTTTTTTTAAGTTTAATTTTTTACTGTAAATGACTATTGCATGTGAATTAGAACTCTTGGAACTAAAATAAGTGTGTTTAGAGTCATTTTAATGCCTGGAATAGGTCGAAATAGAGGCTTCTGAGTAGGAGAAAAAGTCTGTAAAAATGGCAATTTTGGTCACATTGAGGCTTTAAAAAGTGGTTATCCGACATGAGGCTCAATCAAAATGACATTTTGAATCAATTTTTCTACAGTCCAAAAAATCAATTTTCTGATGAAAAACGATGACCCGTGACCTGTCGAACTTTCTCCAGATGGTCAAAAATGGTAATTTCTTTAAGTTTAAGTTTTTTGACTGTAAATGACTATTGCATGTGAATTATCACTTTTGGAACTAAAATAGGTGTGTTTAGAGTCATTTTAATGCCTGAAATAGGTCGAAATAGAAGCTTCTGAGTAGGAGAAAATGTCTCTAAAAATGGCAATTTTGGTCACATTGAGGCTTTAAAAAGTAGTTATTCAACATGAGGCTCAATCAAAATGACATTTTGAATCAAGTATTCTACAGTCCAAAAAATCAATTTTCTGATGAAAAACGATGACCCGTGACCTGTCGAACTTTCTCCAGATGGTCAAAAATGGTAATTTTTTAAAGATTAATTTTTGGACTGTAAATGACTATTGCATGTGAATTAGAACTCTTGGAACTAAGTGTGTTTAGAGTCATTTAAATGCCTGAAATAGGTCGAAATAGATGCTTCTGAGTAGGAGAAAAAGTCTGTAAAAATTGAAATTTTGGTCACATTGAGGCTTTAAAAAGTAGTTATTCAACATGAGGCTCAATCCAAATGACATTTTAAATCAATTTTTCTACAGTCCAAAAAATCAATTTTCTGATGAAAAACGATGACCCGTGACCTGTCGAACTTTCTCTAGATGGTCAAAAATGGTAATTTCTTTAAGTTTAAGTTTTTTGACTGTAAATGACTATTGCATGTGAATTATCACTTTTGGAACTAAAATAGGTGTGTTTAGAGTCATTTTAATGCCTGAAATAGGTCGAAATAGAAGCTTCTGAGTAGGAGAAAATGTATCTAAAAATGGCAATTTTGGTCACATTGAGGCTTTAAAAAGTAGTTATTCAACATGAGGCTCAATCAAAATGACATTTTGAATCAAGTTTTCTACAGTCCAAAAAATCAATTTTCTGATGAAAAATGATGACCCGTGACCTGTCGAACTTTTTCCAGATGGTCAAAAATGGTAATCTTTTAAAGTTAAATTTTTGGACTGTAAATGACTATTGCATGTGAATTAGAACTCTTGGAGCTAAAATAAGTGTGTTTAGAGTCATTTTAATGCCTGAAATAGGTCGAAATAGAAGCTTCTGAGTAAGAGAAAAAGTCCGTAAAAATTGAAATTTTGGTCACATTGAGGCTTTAAAAAGTAGTTACTCAACATGAGGCTCAATCCAAATGACATTTTGAATCAATTTTTCTACAATCCAAAAAATCAATTTTCTGATGAAAAACGATGACCCGTGACCTGTCAAACTTTTTCCAGATGGTCAAAAATGGTAATTTTTTAAAGTTTAAGTCTTTGGACTGTAAATGACTATTGCATGTGAATTAGAACTCTTGGAACTAAAATACGTGTGTTTAGAGTCATTTTAATTCCTGAAATAGGTCGAAAAAGAAGCTTCTGAGTAGGAGAAAATGTCTGTAAAAATGGCAATTTTGGTCACATTGAGGCTTTAAAAAGTAGTTATTCAACATGAGGCTCAATCAAAATGACATTTTGAATCAATTTTTCTACAGTCCAAAAAATCAATTTTCTGATGAAAAACAATGATCCGTGACCTGTCGAACTTTTTCCAGATGGTCAAAAATGGTAATTTTTTAAAGTTAAATTTTTGGACTGTAAATGACTATTGCATGTGAATTAGAACTCTTGGAACTAAGTGTGTTTAGAGTCATTTTAATGCCTGAAATAGGTCGAAATAGAAGCTTCTGAGTAGGAGAAAATGTCTCTAAAAATGGCAATTTTGGTCACATTGAGGCTTTAAAAAGTAGTTATTCAACATGAGGCTCAATCCAAATGACATTTTGAATCAATTTTTCTACAGTCCAAAAAATCAATTTTCTGATGAAAAAAGATGACCCGTGACCTGTCGAACTTTCTCCAGATGGTCAAAAATGGTAATTTCTTTAAGTTTAAGTTTTTGGACTGTAAATGACTATTGCATGTGAATTAGAACTCTTGGAACTAAAATAAGTGTGTTTAGAGTCATTTTAATGCCTGAAATAGGTCGAAATAGAAGCTTCTGAGTAGGAGAAAAAGTCCGTAAAAATTGAAATTTTGGTCACATTGAGGCTTTAAAAAGTAGTTATTCAACATGAGGCTCAATCCAAATGACATTTTGAATCGATTTTTCTACAATCCAAAAAATCAATTTTCTGATGAAAATCGATGACCCGTGACCTGTCAAACTTTTTGCAGATGGTCAAAAATGGTAATTTTTTATAGTTTAATTTTTGGACTGTAAATGACTATTGCATGTGAATTAGAACTCTTGGAACTAAAATACGTGTGTTTAGAGTCATTTTAATTCCTGAAATAGGTCGAAATAGAGGCTTCTGAGTAGGAGAAAAAGTCTGTAAAAATGGCAATTTTGGTCACATTGAGGCTTTAAAACGTAGGTATTCAACATGAGGCTTAATCCAAATGACATTTTGAATCAATTTTTCTACAATCCAAAAAATCAATTTTCTGATGAAAATCGATGACCCGTGACCTGTCAAACTTTTTGCAGATGGTCAAAAATGGTAATTTTTTAAAGTTTAATTTTTGGACTGTAAATGACTATTGCATGTGAATTAGAACTCTTGGAACTAAAATAAGTGTGGTTAGAGTCATTTTAATGCCTGAAATAGGTCGAAATAGAGGCTTCTGAGTAGGAGAAAAAGTCTGTAAAAATAGCAATTTTGGTCACATTGAGGCTCTCAAAAGTAGTTATTCAACATGAGTCTCAATCCAAATGACATTTTGAATCAATTTTTCTACAGTACAAAAAATAAATTTTCTGATGAAAAACGCTGACCCGTGACCTGTCGAACTTTTTCCAGATGGTCAAAAATTGTATTTTTTTTAAGTTTAATTTTTTACTGTAAATGACTATTGCATGTGAATTAGAACTCTTGGAACTAAAATAAGTGTGTTTAGAGTCATTTTAATGCCTGGAATAGGTCGAAATAGAGGCTTCTGAGTAGGAGAAAAGTCTGTAAAAATGGCAATTTTGGTCACATTGAGGCTTTAAAAAGTGGTTATCCGACATGAGGCTCAATCAAAATGACATTTTGAATCAATTTTTCTACAGTCCAAAAAATCAATTTTCTGATGAAAAACGATGACCCGTGACCTGTCGAACTTTCTCCAGATGGTCAAAAATGGTAATTTCTTTAAGTTTAAGTTTTTTGACTGTAAATGACTATTGCATGTGAATTATCACTTTTGGAACTAAAATAGGTGTGTTTAGAGTCATTTTAATGCCTGAAATAGGTCGAAATAGAAGCTTCTGAGTAGGAGAAAATGTCTCTAAAAATGGCAATTTTGGTCACATTGAGGCTTTAAAAAGTAGTTATTCAACATGAGGCTCAATCAAAATGACATTTTGAATCAAGTATTCTACAGTCCAAAAAATCAATTTTCTGATGAAAAACGATGACCCGTGACCTGTCGAACTTTCTCCAGATGGTCAAAAATGGTAATTTTTTAAAGATTAATTTTTGGACTGTAAATGACTATTGCATGTGAATTAGAACTCTTGGAACTAAGTGTGTTTAGAGTCATTTAAATGCCTGAAATAGGTCGAAATAGAAGCTTCTGAGTAGGAGAAAAAGTCTGTAAAAATTGAAATTTTGGTCACATTGAGGCTTTAAAAAGTAGTTATTCAACATGAGGCTCAATCCAAATGACATTTTAAATCAATTTTTCTACAGTCCAAAAAATCAATTTTCTGATGAAAAACGATGACCCGTGACCTGTCGAACTTTCTCCAGATGGTCAAAAATGGTAATTTCTTTAAGTTTAAGTTTTTGGACTGTAAATGACTATTGCATGTGAATTAGAACTCTTGGAACTAAAATAAGTGTGTTTAGAGTCATTTTAATACCTGAAATAGGTCGAAATAGAAGCTTCTGAGTAGGAGAAAAAGTCCGTAAAAATTGAAATTTTGGTCACATTGAGGCTTTAAAAAGTAGTTATTCAACATGAGGCTCAATCCAAATGACATTTTGAATCAATTTTTCTACAATCCAAAAAATCAATTTTCTGATGAAAAACGATGACCCGTGACCTGTCGAACTTTCTCCAGATGGTCAAAAATGGTAATTTCTTTAAGTTTAATTTTTGGACTGTAAATGACTATTGCATGTGAATTATCACTTTTGGAACTAAAATAGGTGTGTTTAGAGTCATTTTAATCCCTGAAATAGGTCGAAATAGAAGCTTCTGAGTAGGAGAAAATGTCTCTAAAAATGGCAATTTTGGTCACATTGAGGCTTTAAAAAGTAGTTATTCAACATGAGGCTCAATCAAAATGACATTTTGAATCAAGTTTTCTACAGTCCAAAAAATCAATTTTCTGATGAAAAACGATGACCCGTGACCTGTCGAACTTTCTCCAGATGGTCAAAAATGGTAATTTCTTTAAGTTTAATTTTTGGACTGTAAATGACTATTGCATGTGAATTATCACTTTTGGAACTAAAATAGGTGTGTTTAGAGTCATTTTAATGCCTGAAATAGGTCGAAATAGAAGCTTCTGAGTAGGAGAAAATGTCTCTAAAAATGGCAATTTTGGTCACATTGAGGCTTTAAAAAGTAGTTATTCAACATGAGGCTCAATCAAAATGACATTTTGAATCAAGTTTTCTACAGTCCAAAAAATCAATTTTCTGATGAAAAATGATGACCCGTGACCTGTCGAACTTTTTCCAGATGGTCAAAAATGGTAATTTTTTAAAGTTAAATTTTTGGACTGTAAATGACTATTTCATGTGAATTAGAACTCTTGGAACTAAAATAAGTGTGTTTAGAGTCATTTTAATGCCTGAAATAGGTCGAAATAGAATCTTCTGAGTAGGAGAAAAAGTCTGTAAAAATTGAAATTTTGGTCACATTGAGGCTTTAAAAAGTAGTTATTCAACATGAGGCTCAATCCAAATGACATTTTGAATCAATTTTTTTACTGCCCAAAAAATCAATTTTCTGATGAAAAACGATGACCCGTGACCTGTCGAACTTTCTCCAGATGGTCAAAAATAGTAATTTCTTTAAGTTTAATTTTTGGACTGTAAATGACTATTGCATGTGAATTATCACTTTTGGAACTAAAATAGGTGTGTTTAGAGTCATTTTAATGCCTGAAATAGGTCGAAATAGAAGCTTCTGAGTAGGAGAAAATGTCTCTAAAAATGGCAATTTTGGTCACATTGAGGCTTTAAAAAGTAGTTATTCAACATGAGGCTCAATCAAAATGACATTTTGAATCAAGTTTTCTACAGTCCAAAAAATCAATTTTCTGATGAAAAACGATGACCCGTGACCTGTCGAACTTTCTCCAGATGGTCAAAAATGGTAATTTCTTTAAGTTTAATTTTTGGACTGTAAATGACTATTGCATGTGAATTATCACTTTTGGAACTAAAATAGGTGTGTTTAGAGTCATTTTAATGCCTGAAATAGGTCGAAATAGAAGCTTCTGAGTAGGAGAAAAAGTCCGTAAAAATGGAAATTTTGGTCACATTGAGGCTTTAAAACGTAGGTATTCAACATGAGGCTCAATCCAAATGACATTTTGAATCAATTTTTCTACAATCCAAAAAATCAATTTTCTGATGAAAATCGATGACCCGTGACCTGTCAAACTTTTTGCAGATGGTCAAAAATGGTAATTTTTTAAAGTTTAATTTTTGGACTGTAAATGACTATTGCATGTGAATTAGAACTCTTGGAACTAAAATACGTGTGTTTAGAGTCATTTTAATTCCTGAAATAGGTCGAAATAGAGGCTTCTGAGTAGGAGAAAAAGTCTGTAAAAATGGCAATTTTGGTCACATTGAGGCTTTAAAACGTAGGTATTCAACATGAGGCTTAATCCAAATGACATTTTGAATCAATTTTTCTACAATCCAAAAAATCAATTTTCTGATGAAAATCGATGACCCGTGACCTGTCAAACTTTTTGCAGATGGTCAAAAATGGTAATTTTTTAAAGTTTAATTTTTGGACTGTAAATGACTATTGCATGTGAATTAGAACTCTTGGAACTAAAATAAGTGTGGTTAGAGTCATTTTAATGCCTGAAATAGGTCGAAATAGAGGCTTCTGAGTAGGAGAAAAAGTCTGTAAAAATAGCAATTTTGGTCACATTGAGGCTCTCAAAAGTAGTTATTCAACATGAGTCTCAATCCAAATGACATTTTGAATCAATTTTTCTATAGTACAAAAAATAAATTTTCTGATGAAAAACGCTGACCCGTGACCTGTCGAACTTTTTCCAGATGGTCAAAAATTGTATTTTTTTTAAGTTTAATTTTTTACTGTAAATGACTATTGCATGTGAATTAGAACTCTTGGAACTAAAATAAGTGTGTTTAGAGTCATTTTAATGCCTGGAATAGGTCGAAATAGAGGCTTCTGAGTAGGAGAAAAAGTCTGTAAAAATGGCAATTTTGGTCACATTGAGGCTTTAAAAAGTGGTTATCCGACATGAGGCTCAATCAAAATGACATTTTGAATCAATTTTTCTACAGTCCAAAAAATCAATTTTCTGATGAAAAACGATGACCCGTGACCTGTCGAACTTTCTCCAGATGGTCAAAAATGGTAATTTCTTTAAGTTTAAGTTTTTTGACTGTAAATGACTATTGCATGTGAATTATCACTTTTGGAACTAAAATAGGTGTGTTTAGAGTCATTTTAATGCCTGAAATAGGTCGAAATAGAAGCTTCTGAGTAGGAGAAAATGTCTCTAAAAATGGCAATTTTGGTCACATTGAGGCTTTAAAAAGTAGTTATTCAACATGAGGCTCAATCAAAATGACATTTTGAATCAAGTATTCTACAGTCCAAAAAATCAATTTTCTGATGAAAAACGATGACCCGTGACCTGTCGAACTTTCTCCAGATGGTCAAAAATGGTAATTTTTTAAAGATTAATTTTTGGACTGTAAATGACTATTGCATGTGAATTAGAACTCTTGGAACTAAGTGTGTTTAGAGTCATTTAAATGCCTGAAATAGGTCGAAATAGATGCTTCTGAGTAGGAGAAAAAGTCTGTAAAAATTGAAATTTTGGTCACATTGAGGCTTTAAAAAGTAGTTATTCAACATGAGGCTCAATCCAAATGACATTTTAAATCAATTTTTCTACAGTCCAAAAAATCAATTTTCTGATGAAAAACGATGACCCGTGACCTGTCGAACTTTCTCTAGATGGTCAAAAATGGTAATTTCTTTAAGTTTAAGTTTTTTGACTGTAAATGACTATTGCATGTGAATTATCACTTTTGGAACTAAAATAGGTGTGTTTAGAGTCATTTTAATGCCTGAAATAGGTCGAAATAGAAGCTTCTGAGTAGGAGAAAATGTATCTAAAAATGGCAATTTTGGTCACATTGAGGCTTTAAAAAGTAGTTATTCAACATGAGGCTCAATCAAAATGACATTTTGAATCAAGTTTTCTACAGTCCAAAAAATCAATTTTCTGATGAAAAATGATGACCCGTGACCTGTCGAACTTTTTCCAGATGGTCAAAAATGGTAATCTTTTAAAGTTAAATTTTTGGACTGTAAATGACTATTGCATGTGAATTAGAACTCTTGGAGCTAAAATAAGTGTGTTTAGAGTCATTTTAATGCCTGAAATAGGTCGAAATAGAAGCTTCTGAGTAAGAGAAAAAGTCCGTAAAAATTGAAATTTTGGTCACATTGAGGCTTTAAAAAGTAGTTACTCAACATGAGGCTCAATCCAAATGACATTTTGAATCAATTTTTCTACAATCCAAAAAATCAATTTTCTGATGAAAAACGATGACCCGTGACCTGTCAAACTTTTTCCAGATGGTCAAAAATGGTAATTTTTTAAAGTTTAAGTCTTTGGACTGTAAATGACTATTGCATGTGAATTAGAACTCTTGGAACTAAAATACGTGTGTTTAGAGTCATTTTAATTCCTGAAATAGGTCGAAAAAGAAGCTTCTGAGTAGGAGAAAATGTCTGTAAAAATGGCAATTTTGGTCACATTGAGGCTTTAAAAAGTAGTTATTCAACATGAGGCTCAATCAAAATGACATTTTGAATCAATTTTTCTACAGTCCAAAAAATCAATTTTCTGATGAAAAACAATGATCCGTGACCTGTCGAACTTTTTCCAGATGGTCAAAAATGGTAATTTTTTAAAGTTACATTTTTGGACTGTAAATGACTATTGCATGTGAATTAGAACTCTTGGAACTAAAATAAGTGTGTTTAGAGTCATTTTAATGCCTGAAATAGGTCGAAATAGAATCTTCTGAGTAGGAGAAAAAGTCTGTAAAAATTGAAATTTTGGTCACATTGAGGCTTTAAAAAGTAGTTATTCAACATGAGGCTCAATCCAAATGACATTTTGAATCAATTTTTCTACAGTCCAAAAAATCAATTTTCTGATGAAAAACGATGACCCGTGACCTGTCGAACTTTCTCCAGATGGTCAAAAATGGTAATTTCTTTAAGTTTAAGTTTTTTGACTGTAAATGACTATTGCATGTGAATTATCACTTTTGGAACTAAAATAGGTGTGTTTAGAGTCATTTTAATGCCTGAAATAGGTCGAAATAGAAGCTTCTGAGTAGGAGAAAATGTCTCTAAAAATGGCAATTTTGGTCACATTGAGGCTTTAAAAAGTAGTTATTCAACATGAGGCTCAATCAAAATGACATTTTGAATCAAGTTTTCTACAGTCCAAAAAATCAATTTTCTGATGAAAAACGATGACCTGTGACCTGTCGAACTTTTTCCAGATGGTCAAAAATGGTAATTTTTCAAAGTTACATTTTTGGACTGTAAATGACTATTGCATGTGAATTAGAACTCTTGGAACTAAAATAAGTGTGTTTAGAGTCATTTTAATGCCTGAAATAGGTCGAAATAGAAGCTTCTGAGTAGGAGAAAAAGTCTGTAAAAATTGAAATTTTGGTCACATTGAGGCTTTAAAAAGTAGTTATTCAACATGAGGCTCAATCCAAATGACATTTTGAATCAATTTTTCTACAATCCAAAAAATCAATTTTCTGATGAAAAACGATGACCCGTGACCTGTCGAACTTTCTCCAGATGGTCAAAAATGGTAATTTCTTTAAGTTTAATTTTTGGACTGTAAATGACTATTGCATGTGAATTATCACTTTTGGAACTAAAATAGGTGTGTTTAGAGTCATTTTAATGCCTGAAATAGGTTGAAAAGAAGCTTCTGAGTAGGAGAAAATGTCTCTAAAAATGGCAATTTTGGTCACATTGAGGCTTTAAAAAGTAGTTATTCAACATGAGGCTCAATCAAAATGACATTTTGAATCAAGTTTTCTACAGTCCAAAAAATCAATTTTCTGATGAAAAATGATGACCCGTGACCTGTCGAACTTTTTCCAGATGGTCAAAAATGGTAATTTTTTAAAGTTAAATTTTTGGACTGTAAATGACTATTGCATGTGAATTAGAACTCTTGGAACTAAGTGTGTTTAGAGTCATTTTAATGCCTGAAATAGGTCGAAATAGAAGCTTCTGAGTAGGAGAAAATGTCTCTAAAAATGGCAATTTTGGTCACATTGAGGCTTTAAAAAGTAGTTATTCAACATGAGGCTCAATCCAAATGACATTTTGAATCAATTTTTCTACAGTCCAAAAAATCAATTTTCTGATGAAAAAAGATGACCCGTGACCTGTCGAACTTTCTCCAGATGGTCAAAAATGGTAATTTCTTTAAGTTTAAGTTTTTGGACTGTAAATGACTATTGCATGTGAATTAGAACTCTTGGAACTAAAATAAGTGTGTTTAGAGTCATTTTAATGCCTGAAATAGGTCGAAATAGAAGCTTCTGAGTAGGAGAAAAAGTCCGTAAAAATTGAAATTTTGGTCACATTGAGGCTTTAAAAAGTAGTTATTCAACATGAGGCTCAATCCAAATGACATTTTGAATCAATTTTTCTACAATCCAAAAAATCAATTTTCTGATGAAAAACGATGACCCGTGACCTGTCGAACTTTCTCCAGATGGTCAAAAATGGTAATTTCTTTAAGTTTAATTTTTGGACTGTAAATGACTATTGCATGTGAATTATCACTTTTGGAACTAAAATAGGTGTGTTTAGAGTCATTTTAATGCCTGAAATAGGTCAAAATAGAAGCTTCTGAGTAGGAGAAAATGTCTCTAAAAATGGCAATTTTGGTCACATTGAGGCTTTAAAAAGTAGTTATTCAACATGAGGCTCAATCCAAATGACATTTTGAATCAATTTTTCTACAGTCCAAAAAATCAATTTTCTGATGAAAAACGATGACCCGTGACCTGTCGAACTTTCTCCAGATGGTCAAAAATGGTATTTTCTTTAAGTTTAATTTTTGGACTGTAAATGACTATTGCATGTGAATTATCACTTTTGGAACTAAAATAGGTGTGTTTAGAGTCATTTTAATGCCTGAAATAGGTCGAAATAGAAGCTTCTGAGTAGGAGAAAATGTCTCTAAAAATGGCAATTTTGGAATCATTGAGGCTTTAAAAAGTAGTTATTCAACATGAGGCTCAATCAAAATGACATTTTGAATCAAGTTTTCTACAGTCCAAAAAATCAATTTTCTGATGAAAAATGATGACCCGTGACCTGTCGAACTTTCTCCAGATGGTCAAAAATGGTAATTTCTTTAAGTTTAATTTTTGGACTGTAAATGACTATTGCATGTGAATTATCACTTTTGGAACTAAAATAGGTGTGTTTAGAGTCATTTTAATGCCTGAAATAGGTCGAAATAGAAGCTTCTGAGTAGGAGAAAAAGTCCGTAAAAATTGAAATTTTGGTCACATTGAGGCTTTAAAAAGTAGTTACTCAACATGAGGCTCAATCCAAATGACATTTTGAATCAATTTTTCTACAATTCAAAAAATCAATTTTCTGATGAAAAACGATGACCCGTGACCTGTCGAACTTTCTCCAGATGGTCAAAAATGGTAATTTCTTTAAGTTTAAGTTTTTTGACTGTAAATGACTATTGCATGTGAATTATCACTTTTGGAACTAAAATAGGTGTGTTTAGAGTCATTTTAATGCCTGAAATAGGTCGAAATAGAAGCTTCTGAGTAGGAGAAAATGTCTCTAAAAATGGCAATTTTGGTCACATTGAGGCTTTAAAAAGTAGTTATTCAACATGAGGCTCAATCAAAATGACATTTTGAATCAAGTTTTCTACAGTCCAAAAAATCAATTTTCTGATGAAAAATGATGACCCGTGACCTGTCGAACTTTTTCCAGATGGTCAAAAATGGTAATTTTTTAAAGTTACATTTTTGGACTGTAAATGACTATTGCATGTGAATTAGAACTCTTGGAACTAAGTGTGTTTAGAGTCATTTTAACGCCTGAAATAGGTCGAAATAGAAGCTTCTGAGTAGGAGAAAAAGTCTGTAAAAATTGAAATTTTGGTCACATTGAGGCTTTAAAAAGTAGTTATTCAACATGAGGCTCAATCCAAATGACATTTTGAATCAATTTTTCTACAGTCCAAAAAATCAATGTTCTCATGAAAAACGATGACCCGTGACCTGTCGAACTTTCTCCAGATGGTCAAAAATGGTAATTTCTTTAAGTTTAAGTTTTTGGACTGTAAATGACTATTGCGTGTGAATTAGAACTCTTGGAACTAAAATAAGTGTGTTTAGAGTCA
Organism: Triturus cristatus; assembly: GCF_964204655.1. Taxonomy (NCBI): domain Eukaryota; kingdom Metazoa; phylum Chordata; class Amphibia; order Caudata; family Salamandridae; genus Triturus; species Triturus cristatus. Next base: position 837,466,508 of record NC_140594.1, read on the forward strand.
TTTTAATACCTGAAATAGGTCGAAATAGAAGCTTCTGAGTAGGAGAAAAAGTCCGTAAAAATTGAAATTTTGGTCACATTGAGGCTTTAAAAAGTAGTTATTCAACATGAGGCTCAATCCAAATGACATTTTGAATCAATTTTTCTACAATCCAAAAAATCAATTTTCTGATGAAAAACGATGACCCGTGACCTGTCGAACTTTCTCCAGATGGTCAAAAATGGTAATTTCTTTAAGTTTAATTTTTGGACTGTAAATGACTATTGCATGTGAATTATCACTTTTGGAACTAAAATAGGTGTGTTTAGAGTCATTTTAATGCCTGAAATAGGTCGAAATAGAAGCTTCTGAGTAGGAGAAAATGTCTCTAAAAATGGCAATTTTGGTCACATTGAGGCTTTAAAAAGTAGTTATTCAACATGAGGCTCAATCAAAATGACATTTTGAATCAAGTTTTCTACAGTCCAAAAAATCAATTTTCTGATGAAAAACGATGACCCGTGACCTGTCGAACTTTCTCCAGATGGTCAAAAATGGTAATTTCTTTAAGTTTAATTTTTGGACTGTAAATGACTATTGCATGTGAATTATCACTTTTGGAACTAAAATAGGTGTGTTTAGAGTCATTTTAATGCCTGAAATAGGTCGAAATAGAAGCTTCTGAGTAGGAGAAAATGTCTCTAAAAATGGCAATTTTGGTCACATTGAGGCTTTAAAAAGTAGTTATTCAACATGAGGCTCAATCAAAATGACATTTTGAATCAAGTTTTCTACAGTCCAAAAAATCAATTTTCTGATGAAAAATGATGACCCGTGACCTGTCGAACTTTTTCCAGATGGTCAAAAATGGTAATTTTTTAAAGTTAAATTTTTGGACTGTAAATGACTATTTCATGTGAATTAGAACTCTTGGAACTAAAATAAGTGTGTTTAGAGTCATTTTAATGCCTGAAATAGGTCGAAATAGAATCTTCTGAGTAGGAGAAAAAGTCTGTAAAAATTGAAATTTTGGTCACATTGAGGCTTTAAAAAGTAGTTATTCAACATGAGGCTCAATCCAAATGACATTTTGAATCAATTTTTTTACTGCCCAAAAAATCAATTTTCTGATGAAAAACGATGACCCGTGACCTGTCGAACTTTCTCCAGATGGTCAAAAATAGTAATTTCTTTAAGTTTAATTTTTGGACTGTAAATGACTATTGCATGTGAATTAGAACTCTTGGAACTAAAATACGTGTGTTTAGAGTCATTTTAATTCCTGAAATAGGTCGAAATAGAGGCTTCTGAGTAGGAGAAAAAGTCTGTAAAAATGGCAATTTTGGTCACATTGAGGCTTTAAAACGTAGGTATTCAACATGAGGCTCAATCCAAATGACATTTTGAATCAATTTTTCTACAATCCAAAAAATCAATTTTCTGATGAAAATCGATGACCCGTGACCTGTCAAACTTTTTGCAGATGGTCAAAAATGGTAATTTTTTAAAGTTTAATTTTTGGACTGTAAATGACTATTGCATGTGAATTAGAACTCTTGGAACTAAAATAAGTGTGGTTAGAGTCATTTTAATGCCTGAAATAGGTCGAAATAGAGGCTTCTGAGTAGGAGAAAAAGTCTGTAAAAATAGCAATTTTGGTCACATTGAGGCTCTCAAAAGTAGTTATTCAACATGAGTCTCAATCCAAATGACATTTTGAATCAATTTTTCTACAGTACAAAAAATAAATTTTCTGATGAAAAACGATGACCCGTGACCTGTCGAACTTTTTCCAGATGGTCAAAAATTGTATTTTTTTTAAGTTTAATTTTTTACTGTAAATGACTATTGCATGTGAATTAGAACTCTTGGAACTAAAATAAGTGTGTTTAGAGTCATTTTAATGCCTGGAATAGGTCGAAATAGAGGCTTCTGAGTAGGAGAAAAAGTCTGTAAAAATGGCAATTTTGGTCACATTGAGGCTTTAAAAAGTGGTTATCCAACATGAGGCTCAATCAAAATGACATTTTGAATCAATTTTTCTACAGTCCAAAAAATCAATTTTCTGATGAAAAACGATGACCCGTGACCTGTCGAACTTTCTCCAGATGGTCAAAAATGGTAATTTCTTTAAGTTTAAGTTTTTTGACTGTAAATGACTATTGCATGTGAATTATCACTTTTGGAACTAAAATAGGTGTGTTTAGAGTGATTTTAATGCCTGAAATAGGTCGAAATAGAAGCTTCTGAGTAGGAGAAAATGTCTCTAAAAATGGCAATTTTGGTCACATTGAGGCTTTAAAAAGTAGTTATTCAACATGAGGCTCAATCAAAATGACATTTTGAATCAAGTATTCTACAGTCCAAAAAATCAATTTTCTGATGAAAAACGATGACCCGTGACCTGTCGAACTTTCTCCAGATGGTCAAAAATGGTAATTTTTTAAAGATTAATTTTTGGACTGTAAATGACTATTGCATGTGAATTAGAACTCTTGGAACTAAGTGTGTTTAGAGTCATTTAAATGCCTGAAATAGGTCGAAATAGAAGCTTCTGAGTAGGAGAAAAAGTCTGTAAAAATTGAAATTTTGGTCACAGTGAGGCTTTAAAAAGTAGTTATTCAACATGAGGCTCAATCCAAATGACATTTTAAATCAATTTTTCTACAGTCCAAAAAATCAATTTTCTGATGAAAAACGATGACCCGTGACCTGTCGAACTTTCTCCAGATGGTCAAAAATGGTAATTTCTTTAAGTTTAAGTTTTTTGACTGTAAATGACTATTGCATGTGAATTATCACTTTTGGAACTAAAATAGGTGTGTTTAGAGTCATTTTAATGCCTGAAATAGGTCGAAATAGAAGCTTCTGAGTAGGAGAAAATGTCTCTAAAAATGGCAATTTTGGTCACATTGAGGCTTTAAAAAGTAGTTATTCAACATGAGGCTCAATCAAAATGACATTTTGAATCAAGTTTTCTACAGTCCAAAAAATCAATTTTCTGGTGAAAAACAATGATCCGTGACCTGTCGAACTTTTTCCAGATGGTCAAAAATGGTAATTTTTTAAAGTTAAATTTTTGGACTGTAAATGACTATTGCATGTGAATTAGAACTCTTGGAACTAAAATAAGTGTGTTTAGAGTCATTTTAATGCCTGAAATAGGTCGAAATAGAATCTTCTGAGTAGGAGAAAAAGTCTGTAAAAATTGAAATTTTGGTCACATTGAGGCTTTAAAAAGTAGTTATTCAACATGAGGCTCAATCCAAATGACATTTTGAATCAATTTTTCTACAGTCCAAAAAATCAATTTTCTGATGAAAAACGATGACCCGTGACCTGTCGAACTTTCTCCAGATGGTCAAAAATGGTAATTTCTTTAAGTTTAAGTTTTTTGACTGTAAATGACTATTGCATGTGAATTATCACTTTTGGAACTAAAATAGGTGTGTTTAGAGTCATTTTAATGCCTGAAATAGGTCGAAATAGAAGCTTCTGAGTAGGAGAAAATGTCTCTAAAAATGGCAATTTTGGTCACATTGAGGCTTTAAAAAGTAGTTATTCAACATGAGGCTCAATCAAAATGACATTTTGACTCAAGTTTTCTACAGTCCAAAAAATCAATTTTCTGATGAAAAACGATGACCTGTGACCTGTCGAACTTTTTCCAGATGGTCAAAAATGGTAATTTTTTAAAGTTACATTTTTGGACTGTAAATGACTATTGCATGTGAATTAGAACTCTTGGAACTAAAATAAGTGTGTTTAGAGTCATTTTAATGCCTGAAATAGGTCGAAATAGAAGCTTCTGAGTAGGAGAAAAAGTCTGTAAAAATTGAAATTTTGGTCACATTGAGGCTTTAAAAAGTAGTTATTCAACATGAGGCTCAATCCAAATGACATTTGTGAATCAATTTTTCTACAATCCAAAAAATCAATTTTCTGATGAAAAACGATGACCCGTGACCTGTCGAACTTTCTCCAGATGGTCAAAAATGGTAATTTCTTTAAGTTTAATTTTTGGACTGTAAATGACTATTGCATGTGAATTATCACTTTTGGAACTAAAATAGGTGTGTTTAGAGTCATTTTAATGCCTGAAATAGGTCGAAATAGAAGCTTCTGAGTAGGAGAAAATGTCTCTAAAAATGGCAATTTTGGTCACATTGAGGCTTTAAAAAGTAGTTATTCAACATGAGGCTCAATCAAAATGACATTTTGAATCAAGTTTTCTACAGTCCAAAAAATCAATTTTCTGATGAAAAATGATGACCCGTGACCTGTCGAACTTTTTCCAGATGGTCAAAAATGGTAATTTTTTAAAGTTAAATTTTTGGACTGTAAATGACTATTGCATGTGAATTAGAACTCTTGGAACTAAGTGTGTTTAGAGTCATTTTAATGCCTGAAATAGGTCGAAATAGAAGCTTCTGAGTAGGAGAAAAAGTCTGTAAAAATTGAAATTTTGGTCACATTGAGGCTTTAAAAAGTAGTTATTCAACATGAGGCTCAATCCAAATGACATTTTGAATCAATTTTTCTACAGTCCAAAAAATCAATTTTCTGATGAAAAACGATGACCCGTGACCTGTCGAACTTTCTCCAGATGGTCAAAAATGGTAATTTCTTTAAGTTTAAGTTTTTGGACTGTAAATGACTATTGCATGTGAATTAGAACTCTTGGAACTAAAATAAGTGTGTTTAGAGTCATTTTAATGCCTGAAATAGGTCGAAATAGAAGCTTCTGAGTAGGAGAAAAAGTCCGTAAAAATTGAAATTTTGGTCACATTGAGGCTTTAAAAAGTAGTTATTCAACATGAGGCTCAATCCAAATGACATTTTGAATCAATTTTTCTACAAGCCAAAAAATCTATTTTCTGATGAAAAACGATGACCCGTGACCTGTCGAACTTTCTCCAGATGGTCAAAAATGGTAATTTCTTTAAGTTTAATTTTTGGACTGTAAATGACTATTGCATGTGAATTATCACTTTTGGAACTAAAATAGGTGTGTTTAGAGTCATTTTAATGCCTGAAATAGGTCGAAATAGAAGCTTCTGAGTAGGAGAAAAAGTCCGTAAAAATTGAAATTTTGGTCACATTGAGGCTTTAAAAAGTAGTTACTCAACATGAGGCTCAATCCAAATGACATTTTGAATCAATTTTTCTACAATTCAAAAAATCAATTTTCTGATGAAAAACGATGACCCGTGACCTGTCAAACTTTTTCCAGATGGTCAAAAATGGTAATTTTTTAAAGTTTAAGTCTTTGGACTGTAAATGACTATTGCATGTGAATTAGAACCCTTGGAACTAAAATACGTGTGTTTAGAGTCATTTTAATTCCTGAAATAGGTCGAAATAGAGGCTTCTGAGTAGGAGAAAAAGTCTGTAAAAATGGCAATTTTGGTCACATTGAGGCTTTAAAACGTAGGTATTCAACATGAGGCTCAATCCAAATGACATTTTGAATCAATTTTTCTACAATCCAAAAAATCAATTTTCTGATGAAAATCGATGACCCGTGACCTGTCAAACTTTTTGCAGATGGTCAAAAATGGTAATTTTTTAAAGTTTAATTTTTGGACTGTAAATGACTATTGCATGTGAATTAGAACTCTTGGAACTAAAATAAGTGTGGTTAGAGTCATTTTAATGCCTGAAATAGGTCGAAATAGAGGCTTCTGAGTAGGAGAAAAAGTCTGTAAAAATAGCAATTTTGGTCACATTGAGGCTCTCAAAAGTAGTTATTCAACATGAGTCTCAATCCAAATGACATTTTGAATCAATTTTTCTACAGTACAAAAAATAAATTTTCTGATGAAAAACGATGACCCGTGACCTGTCGAACTTTTTCCAGATGGTCAAAAATTGTATTTTTTTTAAGTTTAATTTTTTACTGTAAATGACTATTGCATGTGAATTAGAACTCTTGGAACTAAAATAAGTGTGTTTAGAGTCATTTTAATGCCTGGAATAGGTCGAAATAGAGGCTTCTGAGTAGGAGAAAAAGTCTGTAAAAATGGCAATTTTGGTCACATTGAGGCTTTAAAAAGTGGTTATCCAACATGAGGCTCAATCAAAATGACATTTTGAATCAATTTTTCTACAGTCCAAAAAATCTATTTTCTGATGAAAAACGATGACCCGTGACCTGTCGAACTTTCTCCAGATGGTCAAAAATGGTAATTTCTTTAAGTTTAAGTTTTTTGACTGTAAATGACTATTGCATGTGAATTATCACTTTTGGAACTAAAATAGGTGTGTTTAGAGTCATTTTAATGCCTGAAATAGGTCGAAATAGAAGCTTCTGAGTAGGAGAAAATGTCTCTAAAAATGGCAATTTTGGTCACATTGAGGCTTTAAAAAGTAGTTATTCAACATGAGGCTCAATCAAAATGACATTTTGAATCAAGTATTCTACAGTCCAAAAAATCAATTTTCTGATGAAAAACGATGACCCGTGACCTGTCGAACTTTCTCCAGATGGTCAAAAATGGTAATTTTTTAAAGATTAATTTTTGGACTGTAAATGACTATTGCATGTGAATTAGAACTCTTGGAACTAAGTGTGTTTAGAGTCATTTAAATGCCTGAAATAGGTCGAAATAGAAGCTTCTGAGTAGGAGAAAAAGTCTGTAAAAATTGAAATTTTGGTCACATTGAGGCTTTAAAAAGTAGTTATTCAACATGAGGCTCAATCCAAATGACATTTTAAATCAATTTTTCTACAGTACAAAAAATCAATTTTCTGATGAAAAACGATGACCCGTGACCTGTCGAACTTTCTCCAGATGGTCAAAAATGGTAATTTCTTTAAGTTTAAGTTTTTTGACTGTAAATGACTATTGCATGTGAATTATCACTTTTGGAACTAAAATAGGTGTGTTTAGAGTCATTTTAATGCCTGAATTAGGTCGAAATAGAAGCTTCTGAGTAGGAGAAAATGTCTCTAAAAATGGCAATTTTGGTCACATTGAGGCTTTAAAAAGTAGTTATTCAACATGAGGCTCAATCAAAATGACATTTTGAATCAAGTTTTCTACAGTCCAAAAAATCAATTTTCTGATGAAAAATGATGACCCGTGACCTGTCGAACTTTTTCCAGATGGTCAAAAATGGTAATCTTTTAAAGTTAAATTTTTGGACTGTAAATGAGTATTGCATGTGAATTAGAACTCTTGGAGCTAAAATAAGTGTGTTTAGAGTCATTTTAATGCCTGAAATAGGTCGAAATAGAAGCTTCTGAGTAAGAGAAAAAGTCCGTAAAAATTGAAATTTTGGTCACATTGAGGCTTTAAAAAGTAGTTACTCAACATGAGGCTCAATCCAAATGACATTTTGAATCAATTTTTCTACAATCCAAAAAATCAATTTTCTGATGAAAAATGATGACCCGTGACCTGTCGAACTTTTTCCAGATGGTCAAAAATGGTAATTTTTTAAAGTTAAATTTTTGGACTGTAAATGACTATTGCATGTGAATTAGAACTCTTGGAACTAAGTGTGTTTAGAGTCATTTTAATGCCTGAAATAGGTCGAAATAGAAGCTTCTGAGTAGGAGAAAATGTCTCTAAAAATGGCAATTTTGGTCACATTGAGGCTTTAAAAAGTAGTTATTCAACATGAGGCTCAATCCAAATGACATTTTGAATCAATTTTTCTACAGTCCAAAAAATCAATTTTCTGATGAAAAAAGATGACCCGTGACCTGTCGAACTTTCTCCAGATGGTCAAAAATGGTAATTTCTTTAAGTTTAAGTTTTTGGACTGTAAATGACTATTGCATGTGAATTAGAACTCTTGGAACTAAAATAAGTGTGTTTAGAGTCATTTTAATGCCTGAAATAGGTCGAAATAGAAGCTTCTGAGTAGGAGAAAAAGTCCGTAAAAATTGAAATTTTGGTCACATTGAGGCTTTAAAAAGTAGTTATTCAACATGAGGCTCAATCCAAATGACATTTTGAATCAATTTTTCTACAATCCAAAAAATCAATTTTCTGATGAAAAACGATGACCCGTGACCTGTCGAACTTTCTCCAGATGGTCAAAAATGGTAATTTCTTTAAGTTTAATTTTTGGACTGTAAATGACTATTGCATGTGAATTATCACTTTTGGAACTAAAATAGGTGTGTTTAGAGTCATTTTAATGCCTGAAATAGGTCGAAATAGAAGCTTCTGAGTAGGAGAAAATGTCTCTAAAAATGGCAATTTTGGTCACATTGAGGCTTTAAAAAGTAGTTATTCAACATGAGGCTCAATCCAAATGACATTTTGAATCAATTTTTCTACAGTCCAAAAAATCAATTTTCTGATGAAAAACGATGACCCGTGACCTGTCGAACTTTCTCCAGATGGTCAAAAATGGTATTTTCTTTAAGTTTAATTTTTGGACTGTAAATGACTATTGCATGTGAATTATCACTTTTGGAACTAAAATAGGTGTGTTTAGAGTCATTTTAATGCCTGAAATAGGTCGAAATAGAAGCTTCTGAGTAGGAGAAAATGTCTCTAAAAATGGCAATTTTGGAATCATTGAGGCTTTAAAAAGTAGTTATTCAACATGAGGCTCAATCAAAATGACATTTTGAATCAAGTTTTCTACAGTCCAAAAAATCAATTTTCTGATGAAAAATGATGACCCGTGACCTGTCGAACTTTCTCCAGATGGTCAAAAATGGTAATTTCTTTAAGTTTAATTTTTGGACTGTAAATGACTATTGCATGTGAATTATCACTTTTGGAACTAAAATAGGTGTGTTTAGAGTCATTTTAATGCCTGAAATAGGTCGAAATAGAAGCTTCTGAGTAGGAGAAAAAGTCCGTAAAAATTGAAATTTTGGTCACATTGAGGCTTTAAAAAGTAGTTACTCAACATGAGGCTCAATCCAAATGACATTTTGAATCAATTTTTCTACAATTCAAAAAATCAATTTTCTGATGAAAAACGATGACCCGTGACCTGTCGAACTTTCTCCAGATGGTCAAAAATGGTAATTTCTTTAAGTTTAAGTTTTTTGACTGTAAATGACTATTGCATGTGAATTATCACTTTTGGAACTAAAATAGGTGTGTTTAGAGTCATTTTAATGCCTGAAATAGGTCGAAATAGAAGCTTCTGAGTAGGAGAAAATGTCTCTAAAAATGGCAATTTTGGTCACATTGAGGCTTTAAAAAGTAGTTATTCAACATGAGGCTCAATCAAAATGACATTTTGAATCAAGTTTTCTACAGTCCAAAAAATCAATTTTCTGATGAAAAATGATGACCCGTGACCTGTCGAACTTTTTCCAGATGGTCAAAAATGGTAATTTTTTAAAGTTACATTTTTGGACTGTAAATGACTATTGCATGTGAATTAGAACTCTTGGAACTAAGTGTGTTTAGAGTCATTTTAACGCCTGAAATAGGTCGAAATAGAAGCTTCTGAGTAGGAGAAAAAGTCTGTAAAAATTGAAATTTTGGTCACATTGAGGCTTTAAAAAGTAGTTATTCAACATGAGGCTCAATCCAAATGACATTTTGAATCAATTTTTCTACAGTCCAAAAAATCAATTTTCTCATGAAAAACGATGACCCGTGACCTGTCGAACTTTCTCCAGATGGTCAAAAATGGTAATTTCTTTAAGTTTAAGTTTTTGGACTGTAAATGACTATTGCGTGTGAATTAGAACTCTTGGAACTAAAATAAGTGTGTTTAGAGTCATTTTAATACCTGAAATAGGTCGAAATAGAAGCTTCTGAGTAGGAGAAAAAGTCCGTAAAAATTGAAATTTTGGTCACATTGAGGCTTTAAAAAGTAGTTATTCAACATGAGGCTCAATCCAAATGACATTTTGAATCAATTTTTCTACAATCCAAAAAATCAATTTTCTGATGAAAAACGATGACCCGTGACCTGTCGAACTTTCTCCAGATGGTCAAAAATGGTAATTTCTTTAAGTTTAATTTTTGGACTGTAAATGACTATTGCATGTGAATTATCACTTTTGGAACTAAAATAGGTGTGTTTAGAGTCATTTTAATGCCTGAAATAGGTCGAAATAGAAGCTTCTGAGTAGGAGAAAATGTCTCTAAAAATGGCAATTTTGGTCACATTGAGGCTTTAAAAAGTAGTTATTCAACATGAGGCTCAATCAAAATGACATTTTGAATCAAGTTTTCTACAGTCCAAAAAATCAATTTTCTGATGAAAAACGATGACCCGTGACCTGTCGAACTTTCTCCAGATGGTCAAAAATGGTAATTTCTTTAAGTTTAATTTTTGGACTGTAAATGACTATTGCATGTGAATTATCACTTTTGGAACTAAAATAGGTGTGTTTAGAGTCATTTTAATGCCTGAAATAGGTCGAAATAGAAGCTTCTGAGTAGGAGAAAATGTCTCTAAAAATGGCAATTTTGGTCACATTGAGGCTTTAAAAAGTAGTTATTCAACATGAGGCTCAATCAAAATGACATTTTGAATCAAGTTTTCTACAGTCCAAAAAATCAATTTTCTGATGAAAAATGATGACCCGTGACCTGTCGAACTTTTTCCAGATGGTCAAAAATGGTAATTTTTTAAAGTTAAATTTTTGGACTGTAAATGACTATTTCATGTGAATTAGAACTCTTGGAACTAAAATAAGTGTGTTTAGAGTCATTTTAATGCCTGAAATAGGTCGAAATAGAATCTTCTGAGTAGGAGAAAAAGTCTGTAAAAATTGAAATTTTGGTCACATTGAGGCTTTAAAAAGTAGTTATTCAACATGAGGCTCAATCCAAATGACATTTTGAATCAATTTTTTTACTGCCCAAAAAATCAATTTTCTGATGAAAAACGATGACCCGTGACCTGTCGAACTTTCTCCAGATGGTCAAAAATAGTAATTTCTTTAAGTTTAATTTTTGGACTGTAAATGACTATTGCATGTGAATTAGAACTCTTGGAACTAAAATACGTGTGTTTAGAGTCATTTTAATTCCTGAAATAGGTCGAAATAGAGGCTTCTGAGTAGGAGAAAAAGTCTGTAAAAATGGCAATTTTGGTCACATTGAGGCTTTAAAACGTAGGTATTCAACATGAGGCTCAATCCAAATGACATTTTGAATCAATTTTTCTACAATCCAAAAAATCAATTTTCTGATGAAAATCGATGACCCGTGACCTGTCAAACTTTTTGCAGATGGTCAAAAATGGTAATTTTTTAAAGTTTAATTTTTGGACTGTAAATGACTATTGCATGTGAATTAGAACTCTTGGAACTAAAATAAGTGTGGTTAGAGTCATTTTAATGCCTGAAATAGGTCGAAATAGAGGCTTCTGAGTAGGAGAAAAAGTCTGTAAAAATAGCAATTTTGGTCACATTGAGGCTCTCAAAAGTAGTTATTCAACATGAGTCTCAATCCAAATGACATTTTGAATCAATTTTTCTACAGTACAAAAAATAAATTTTCTGATGAAAAACGATGACCCGTGACCTGTCGAACTTTTTCCAGATGGTCAAAAATTGTATTTTTTTTAAGTTTAATTTTTTACTGTAAATGACTATTGCATGTGAATTAGAACTCTTGGAACTAAAATAAGTGTGTTTAGAGTCATTTTAATGCCTGGAATAGGTCGAAATAGAGGCTTCTGAGTAGGAGAAAAAGTCTGTAAAAATGGCAATTTTGGTCACATTGAGGCTTTAAAAAGTGGTTATCCAACATGAGGCTCAATCAAAATGACATTTTGAATCAATTTTTCTACAGTCCAAAAAATCAATTTTCTGATGAAAAACGATGACCCGTGACCTGTCGAACTTTCTCCAGATGGTCAAAAATGGTAATTTCTTTAAGTTTAAGTTTTTTGACTGTAAATGACTATTGCATGTGAATTATCACTTTTGGAACTAAAATAGGTGTGTTTAGAGTGATTTTAATGCCTGAAATAGGTCGAAATAGAAGCTTCTGAGTAGGAGAAAATGTCTCTAAAAATGGCAATTTTGGTCACATTGAGGCTTTAAAAAGTAGTTATTCAACATGAGGCTCAATCAAAATGACATTTTGAATCAAGTATTCTACAGTCCAAAAAATCAATTTTCTGATGAAAAACGATGACCCGTGACCTGTCGAACTTTCTCCAGATGGTCAAAAATGGTAATTTTTTAAAGATTAATTTTTGGACTGTAAATGACTATTGCATGTGAATTAGAACTCTTGGAACTAAGTGTGTTTAGAGTCATTTAAATGCCTGAAATAGGTCGAAATAGAAGCTTCTGAGTAGGAGAAAAAGTCTGTAAAAATTGAAATTTTGGTCACAGTGAGGCTTTAAAAAGTAGTTATTCAACATGAGGCTCAATCCAAATGACATTTTAAATCAATTTTTCTACAGTCCAAAAAATCAATTTTCTGATGAAAAACGATGACCCGTGACCTGTCGAACTTTCTCCAGATGGTCAAAAATGGTAATTTCTTTAAGTTTAAGTTTTTTGACTGTAAATGACTATTGCATGTGAATTATCACTTTTGGAACTAAAATAGGTGTGTTTAGAGTCATTTTAATGCCTGAAATAGGTCGAAATAGAAGCTTCTGAGTAGGAGAAAATGTCTCTAAAAATGGCAATTTTGGTCACATTGAGGCTTTAAAAAGTAGTTATTCAACATGAGGCTCAATCAAAATGACATTTTGAATCAAGTTTTCTACAGTCCAAAAAATCAATTTTCTGATGAAAAACAATGATCCGTGACCTGTCGAACTTTTTCCAGATGGTCAAAAATGGTAATTTTTTAAAGTTAAATTTTTGGACTGTAAATGACTATTGCATGTGAATTAGAACTCTTGGAACTAAAATAAGTGTGTTTAGAGTCATTTTAATGCCTGAAATAGGTCGAAATAGAATCTTCTGAGTAGGAGAAAAAGTCTGTAAAAATTGAAATTTTGGTCACATTGAGGCTTTAAAAAGTAGTTATTCAACATGAGGCTCAATCCAAATGACATTTTGAATCAATTTTTCTACAGTCCAAAAAATCAATTTTCTGATGAAAAACGATGACCCGTGACCTGTCGAACTTTCTCCAGATGGTCAAAAATGGTAATTTCTTTAAGTTTAAGTTTTTTGACTGTAAATGACTATTGCATGTGAATTATCACTTTTGGAACTAAAATAGGTGTGTTTAGAGTCATTTTAATGCCTGAAATAGGTCGAAATAGAAGCTTCTGAGTAGGAGAAAATGTCTCTAAAAATGGCAATTTTGGTCACATTGAGGCTTTAAAAAGTAGTTATTCAACATGAGGCTCAATCAAAATGACATTTTGACTCAAGTTTTCTACAGTCCAAAAAATCAATTTTCTGATGAAAAACGATGACCTGTGACCTGTCGAACTTTTTCCAGATGGTCAAAAATGGTAATTTTTTAAAGTTACATTTTTGGACTGTAAATGACTATTGCATGTGAATTAGAACTCTTGGAACTAAAATAAGTGTGTTTAGAGTCATTTTAATGCCTGAAATAGGTCGAAATAGAAGCTTCTGAGTAGGAGAAAAAGTCTGTAAAAATTGAAATTTTGGTCACATTGAGGCTTTAAAAAGTAGTTATTCAACATGAGGCTCAATCCAAATGACATTTGTGAATCAATTTTTCTACAATCCAAAAAATCAATTTTCTGATGAAAAACGATGACCCGTGACCTGTCGAACTTTCTCCAGATGGTCAAAAATGGTAATTTCTTTAAGTTTAATTTTTGGACTGTAAATGACTATTGCATGTGAATTATCACTTTTGGAACTAAAATAGGTGTGTTTAGAGTCATTTTAATGCCTGAAATAGGTCGAAATAGAAGCTTCTGAGTAGGAGAAAATGTCTCTAAAAATGGCAATTTTGGTCACATTGAGGCTTTAAAAAGTAGTTATTCAACATGAGGCTCAATCAAAATGACATTTTGAATCAAGTTTTCTACAGTCCAAAAAATCAATTTTCTGATGAAAAATGATGACCCGTGACCTGTCGAACTTTTTCCAGATGGTCAAAAATGGTAATTTTTTAAAGTTAAATTTTTGGACTGTAAATGACTATTGCATGTGAATTAGAACTCTTGGAACTAAGTGTGTTTAGAGTCATTTTAATGCCTGAAATAGGTCGAAATAGAAGCTTCTGAGTAGGAGAAAAAGTCTGTAAAAATTGAAATTTTGGTCACATTGAGGCTTTAAAAAGTAGTTATTCAACATGAGGCTCAATCCAAATGACATTTTGAATCAATTTTTCTACAGTCCAAAAAATCAATTTTCTGATGAAAAACGATGACCCGTGACCTGTCGAACTTTCTCCAGATGGTCAAAAATGGTAATTTCTTTAAGTTTAAGTTTTTGGACTGTAAATGACTATTGCATGTGAATTAGAACTCTTGGAACTAAAATAAGTGTGTTTAGAGTCATTTTAATGCCTGAAATAGGTCGAAATAGAAGCTTCTGAGTAGGAGAAAAAGTCCGTAAAAATTGAAATTTTGGTCACATTGAGGCTTTAAAAAGTAGTTATTCAACATGAGGCTCAATCCAAATGACATTTTGAATCAATTTTTCTACAAGCCAAAAAATCTATTTTCTGATGAAAAACGATGACCCGTGACCTGTCGAACTTTCTCCAGATGGTCAAAAATGGTAATTTCTTTAAGTTTAATTTTTGGACTGTAAATGACTATTGCATGTGAATTATCACTTTTGGAACTAAAATAGGTGTGTTTAGAGTCATTTTAATGCCTGAAATAGGTCGAAATAGAAGCTTCTGAGTAGGAGAAAAAGTCCGTAAAAATTGAAATTTTGGTCACATTGAGGCTTTAAAAAGTAGTTACTCAACATGAGGCTCAATCCAAATGACATTTTGAATCAATTTTTCTACAATTCAAAAAATCAATTTTCTGATGAAAAACGATGACCCGTGACCTGTCAAACTTTTTCCAGATGGTCAAAAATGGTAATTTTTTAAAGTTTAAGTCTTTGGACTGTAAATGACTATTGCATGTGAATTAGAACCCTTGGAACTAAAATACGTGTGTTTAGAGTCATTTTAATTCCTGAAATAGGTCGAAATAGAGGCTTCTGAGTAGGAGAAAAAGTCTGTAAAAATGGCAATTTTGGTCACATTGAGGCTTTAAAACGTAGGTATTCAACATGAGGCTCAATCCAAATGACATTTTGAATCAATTTTTCTACAATCCAAAAAATCAATTTTCTGATGAAAATCGATGACCCGTGACCTGTCAAACTTTTTGCAGATGGTCAAAAATGGTAATTTTTTAAAGTTTAATTTTTGGACTGTAAATGACTATTGCATGTGAATTAGAACTCTTGGAACTAAAATAAGTGTGGTTAGAGTCATTTTAATGCCTGAAATAGGTCGAAATAGAGGCTTCTGAGTAGGAGAAAAAGTCTGTAAAAATAGCAATTTTGGTCACATTGAGGCTCTCAAAAGTAGTTATTCAACATGAGTCTCAATCCAAATGACATTTTGAATCAATTTTTCTACAGTACAAAAAATAAATTTTCTGATGAAAAACGATGACCCGTGACCTGTCGAACTTTTTCCAGATGGTCAAAAATTGTATTTTTTTTAAGTTTAATTTTTTACTGTAAATGACTATTGCATGTGAATTAGAACTCTTGGAACTAAAATAAGTGTGTTTAGAGTCATTTTAATGCCTGGAATAGGTCGAAATAGAGGCTTCTGAGTAGGAGAAAAAGTCTGTAAAAATGGCAATTTTGGTCACATTGAGGCTTTAAAAAGTGGTTATCCAACATGAGGCTCAATCAAAATGACATTTTGAATCAATTTTTCTACAGTCCAAAAAATCTATTTTCTGATGAAAAACGATGACCCGTGACCTGTCGAACTTTCTCCAGATGGTCAAAAATGGTAATTTCTTTAAGTTTAAGTTTTTTGACTGTAAATGACTATTGCATGTGAATTATCACTTTTGGAACTAAAATAGGTGTGTTTAGAGTCATTTTAATGCCTGAAATAGGTCGAAATAGAAGCTTCTGAGTAGGAGAAAATGTCTCTAAAAATGGCAATTTTGGTCACATTGAGGCTTTAAAAAGTAGTTATTCAACATGAGGCTCAATCAAAATGACATTTTGAATCAAGTATTCTACAGTCCAAAAAATCAATTTTCTGATGAAAAACGATGACCCGTGACCTGTCGAACTTTCTCCAGATGGTCAAAAATGGTAATTTTTTAAAGATTAATTTTTGGACTGTAAATGACTATTGCATGTGAATTAGAACTCTTGGAACTAAGTGTGTTTAGAGTCATTTAAATGCCTGAAATAGGTCGAAATAGAAGCTTCTGAGTAGGAGAAAAAGTCTGTAAAAATTGAAATTTTGGTCACATTGAGGCTTTAAAAAGTAGTTATTCAACATGAGGCTCAATCCAAATGACATTTTAAATCAATTTTTCTACAGTACAAAAAATCAATTTTCTGATGAAAAACGATGACCCGTGACCTGTCGAACTTTCTCCAGATGGTCAAAAATGGTAATTTCTTTAAGTTTAAGTTTTTTGACTGTAAATGACTATTGCATGTGAATTATCACTTTTGGAACTAAAATAGGTGTGTTTAGAGTCATTTTAATGCCTGAATTAGGTCGAAATAGAAGCTTCTGAGTAGGAGAAAATGTCTCTAAAAATGGCAATTTTGGTCACATTGAGGCTTTAAAAAGTAGTTATTCAACATGAGGCTCAATCAAAATGACATTTTGAATCAAGTTTTCTACAGTCCAAAAAATCAATTTTCTGATGAAAAATGATGACCCGTGACCTGTCGAACTTTTTCCAGATGGTCAAAAATGGTAATCTTTTAAAGTTAAATTTTTGGACTGTAAATGAGTATTGCATGTGAATTAGAACTCTTGGAGCTAAAATAAGTGTGTTTAGAGTCATTTTAATGCCTGAAATAGGTCGAAATAGAAGCTTCTGAGTAAGAGAAAAAGTCCGTAAAAATTGAAATTTTGGTCACATTGAGGCTTTAAAAAGTAGTTACTCAACATGAGGCTCAATCCAAATGACATTTTGAATCAATTTTTCTACAATCCAAAAAATCAATTTTCTGATGAAAAACGATGACCCGTGACCTGTCAAACTTTTTCCAGATGGTCAAAAATGGTAATTTTTTAAAGTTTAAGTCTTTGGACTGTAAATGACTATTGCATGTGAACTAGAACTCTTGGAACTAAAATACGTGTGTTTAGAGTCATTTTAATTCCTGAAATAGGTCGAAATAGAAGCTTCTGAGTAGGAGAAAATGTCTGTAAAAATGGCAATTTTGGTCACATTGAGGCTTTAAAAAGTAGTTATTCAACATGAGGCTCAATCAAAATGACATTTTGAATCAATTTTTCTACAGTCCAAAAAATCAATTTTCTGATGAAAAACAATGATCCGTGACCTGTCGAACTTTTTCCAGATGGTCAAAAATGGTAATTTTTTAAAGTTAAATTTTTGGACTGTAAATGACTATTGCATGTGAATTAGAACTCTTGGAACTAAAATAAGTGTGTTTAGAGTCATTTTAATGCCTGAAATAGGTCGAAATAGAATCTTCTGAGTAGGAGAAAAAGTCTGTAAAAATTGAAATTTTGGTCACATTGAGGCTTTAAAAAGTAGTTATTCAACATGAGGCTCAATCCAAATGACATTTTGAATCAATTTTTCTACAGTCCAAAAAATCAATTTTCTGATGAAAAACGATGACCCGTGACCTGTCGAACTTTCTCCAGATGGTCAAAAATGGTAATTTCTTTAAGTTTAAGTTTTTTGACTGGAAATGACTATTGCATGTGAATTATCACTTTTGGAACTAAAATAGGTGTGTTTAGAGTCATTTTAATGCCTGAAATAGGTCGAAATAGAAGCTCTGAGTAGGAGAAAATGTCTCTAAAAATGGCAATTTTGGTCACATTGAGGCTTTAAAAAGTAGTTATTCAACATGAGGCTCAATCAAAATGACATTTTGAATCAAGTTTTCTACAGTCCAAAAAATCAATTTTCTGATGAAAAACGATGACCTGTGACCTGTCGAACTTTTTCCAGATGGTCAAAAATGGTAATTTTTTAAAGTTACATTTTTGGACTGTAAATGACTATTGCATGTGAATTAGAACTCTTGGAACTAAAATAAGTGTGTTTAGAGTCATTTTAATGCCTGAAATAGGTCGAAATAGAAGCTTCTGAGTAGGAGAAAAAGTCTGTAAAAATTGAAATTTTGGTCACATTGAGGCTTTAAAAAGTAGTTATTCAACATGAGGCTCAATCCAAATGACATTTTGAATCAATTTTTCTACAATCCAAAAAATCAATTTTCTGATGAAAAACGATGACCCGTGACCTGTCGAACTTTCTCCAGATGGTCAAAAATGGTAATTTCTTTAAGTTTAATTTTTGGACTGTAAATGACTATTGCATGTGAATTATCACTTTTGGAACTAAAATAGGTGTGTTTAGAGTCATTTTAATGCCTGAAATAGGTCGAAATAGAAGCTTCTGAGTAGGAGAAAATGTCTCTAAAAATGGCAATTTTGGTCACATTGAGGCTTTAAAAAGTAGTTATTCAACATGAGGCTCAATCAAAATGACATTTTGAATCAAGTTTTCTACAGTCCAAAAAATCAATTTTCTGATGAAAAATGATGACCCGTGACCTGTCGAACTTTTTCCAGATGGTCAAAAATGGTAATTTTTTAAAGTTAAATTTTTGGACTGTAAATGACTATTGCATGTGAATTAGAACTCTTGGAACTAAGTGTGTTTAGAGTCATTTTAATGCCTGAAATAGGTCGAAATAGAAGCTTCTGAGTAGGAGAAAAAGTCTGTAAAAATTGAAATTTTGGTCACATTGAGGCTTTAAAAAGTAGTTATTCAACATGAGGCTCAATCCAAATGACATTTTGAATCAATTTTTCTACAGTCCAAAAAATCAATTTTCTGATGAAAAACGATGACCCGTGACCTGTCGAACTTTCTCCAGATGGTCAAAAATGGTAATTTCTTTAAGTTTAAGTTTTTGGACTGTAAATGACTATTGCATGTGAATTATCACTTTTGGAACTAAAATAGGTGTGTTTAGAGTCATTTTAATGCCTGAAATAGGTCGAAATAGAAGCTTCTGAGTAGGAGAAAATGTCTCTAAAAATGGCAATTTTGGTCACATTGAGGCTTTAAAAAGTAGTTATTCAACATGAGGCTCAATCAAAATGACATTTTGAATCAAGTTTTCTACAGTCCAAAAAATCAATTTTCTGATGAAAAATGATGACCCGTGACCTCTCGAACTTTTTCCAGATGGTCAAAAATGGTAATCTTTTAAAGTTAAATTTTTGGACTGTAAATGACTATTGCATGTGAATTAGAACTCTTGGAGCTAAAATAAGTGTGTTTAGAGTCATTTTAATGCCTGAAATAGGTCGAAATAGAAACTTCTGAGTAAGAGAAAAAGTCCGTAAAAATTGAAATTTTGGTCACATTGAGGCTTTAAAAAGTAGTTACTCAACATGAGGCTCAATCCAAATGACATTTTGAATCAATTTTTCTACAATCCAAAAAATCGATTTTCTGATGAAAAACGATGACCCGTGACCTGTCGAACTTTTTCCAGATGGTCAAAAATTGTATTTTTTTTAAGTTTAATTTTTTACTGTAAATGACTATTGCATGTGAATTAGAACTCTTGGAACTAAAATAAGTGTGTTTAGAGTCATTTTAATGCCTGGAATAGGTCGAAATAGAGGCTTCTGAGTAGGAGAAAAAGTCTGTAAAAATGGCAATTTTGGTCACATTGAGGCTTTAAAAAGTGGTTATCCAACATGAGGCTCAATCAAAATGACATTTTGAATCAATTTTTCTACAGTCCAAAAAATCAATTTTCTGATGAAAAACGATGACCCGTGACCTGTCGAACTTTCTCCAGATGGTCAAAAATGGTAATTTCTTTAAGTTTAAGTTTTTTGACTGTAAATGACTATTGCATGTGAATTATCACTTTTGGAACTAAAATAGGTGTGTTTAGAGTCATTTTAATGCCTGAAATAGGTCGAAATAGAAGCTTCTGAGTAGGAGAAAATGTCTCTAAAAATGGCAATTTTGGTCACATTGAGGCTTTAAAAAGTAGTTATTCAACATGAGGCTCAATCAAAATGACATTTTGAATCAAGTATTCTACAGTCCAAAAAATCAATTTTCTGATGAAAAACGATGACCCGTGACCTGTCGAACTTTCTCCAGATGGTCAAAAATGGTAATTTTTTAAAGATTAATTTTTGGACTGTAAATGACTATTGCATGTGAATTAGAACTCTTGGAACTAAGTGTGTTTAGAGTCATTTAAATGCCTGAAATAGGTCGAAATAGAAGCTTCTGAGTAGGAGAAAAAGTCTGTAAAAATTGAAATTTTGGTCACATTGAGGCTTTAAAAAGTAGTTATTCAACATGAGGCTCAATCCAAATGACATTTTAAATCAATTTTTCTACAGTCCAAAAAATCAATTTTCTGATGAAAAACGATGACCCGTGACCTGTCGAACTTTCTCCAGATGGTCAAAAATGGTAATTTCTTTAAGTTTAAGTTTTTTGACTGTAAATGACTATTGCATGTGAATTATCACTTTTGGAACTAAAATAGGTGTGTTTAGAGTCATTTTAATGCCTGAAATAGGTCGAAATAGAAGCTTCTGAGTAGGAGAAAATGTCTCTAAAAATGGCAATTTTGGTCACATTGAGGCTTTAAAAAGTAGTTATTCAACATGAGGCTCAATCAAAATGACATTTTGAATCAAGTTTTCTACAGTCCAAAAAATCAATTTTCTGATGAAAAATGATGACCCGTGACCTGTCGAACTTTTTCCAGATCGTCAAAAATGGTAATCTTTTAAAGTTAAATTTTTGGACTGTAAATGACTATTGCATGTGAATTAGAACTCTTGGAGCTAAAATAAGTGTGTTTAGAGTCATTTTAATGCCTGAAATAGGTCGAAATAGAAGCTTCTGAGTAAGAGAAAAAGTCCGTAAAAATTGAAATTTTGGTCACATTGAGGCTTTAAAAAGTAGTTACTCAACATGAGGCTCAATCCAAATGACATTTTGAATCAATTTTTCTACAATCCAAAAAATCAATTTTCTGATGAAAAACGATGACCCGTGACCTGTCAAACTTTTTCCAGATATTCAAAAATGGTAATTTTTTAAAGTTTAAGTCTTTGGACTGTAAATGACTATTGCATGTGAATTAGAACTCTTGGAACTAAAATACGTGTGTTTAGAGTCATTTTAATTCCTGAAATAGGTCGAAATAGAAGCTTCTGAGTAGGAGAAAATGTCTGTAAAAATGGCAATTTTGGTCACATTGAGGCTTTAAAAAGTAGTTATTCAACATGAGGCTCAATCAAAATGACATTTTGAATCAATTTTTCTACAGTCCAAAAAATCAATTTTCTGATGAAAAACAATGATCCGTGACCTGTCGAACTTTTTCCAGATGGTCAAAAATGGTAATTTTTTAAAGTTTAAGTCTTTGGACTGTAAATGACTATTGCATGTGAATTAGAACTCTTGGAACTAAAATACGTGTGTTTAGAGTCATTTTAATTCCTGAAATAGGTCGAAATAGAAGCTTCTGAGTAGGAGAAAAAGTCTGTAAAAATTGAAATTTTGGTCACATTGAGGCTTTAAAAAGTAGTTATTCAACATGAGGCTCAATCCAAATGACATTTTGAATCAATTTTTCTACAGTCCAAAAAATCAATTTTCTGATGAAAAACGATGACCCGTGACCTGTCGAACTTTCTCCAGATGGTCAAAAATGGTAATTTCTTTAAGTTTAAGTTTTTTGACTGTAAATGACTATTGCATGTGAATTATCACTTTTGGAACTAAAATAGGTGTGTTTAGAGTCATTTTAATGCCTGAAATAGGTCGAAATAGAAGCTTCTGAGTAGGAGAAAATGTCTCTAAAAATGGCAATTTTGGTCACATTGAGGCTTTAAAAAGTAGTTATTCAACATGAGGCTCAATCAAAATGACATTTTGACTCAAGTTTTCTACAGTCCAAAAAATCAATTTTCTGATGAAAAACGATGACCTGTGACCTGTCGAACTTTTTCCAGATGGTCAAAAATGGTAATTTTTTAAAGTTACATTTTTGGACTGTAAATGACTATTGCATGTGAATTAGAACTCTTGGAACTAAGTGTGTTTAGAGTCATTTTAATGCCTGAAATAGGTCGAAATAGAAGCTTCTGAGTAGGAGAAAAAGTCTGTAAAAATTGAAATTTTGGTCACATTGAGGCTTTAAAAAGTAGTTATTCAACATGAGGCTCAATCCAAATGACATTTTGAATCAATTTTTCTACAGTCCAAAAAATCAATTTTCTGATGAAAAACGATGACCCGTGACCTGTCGAACTTTCTCCAGATGGTCAAAAATGGTAATTTCTTTAAGTTTAAGTTTTTGGACTGTAAATGACTATTGCATGTGAATTAGAACTCTTGGAACTAAAATAAGTGTGTTTAGAGTCATTTTAATGCCTGAAATAGGTCGAAATAGAAGCTTCTGAGTAGGAGAAAAAGTCCGTAAAAATTGAAATTTTGGTCACATTGAGGCTTTAAAAAGTAGTTACTCAACATGAGGCTCAATCCAAATGACATTTTGAATCAATTTTTCTACAATTCAAAAAATCAATTTTCTGATGAAAAACGATGACCCGTGACCTGTCAAACTTTTTCCAGATGGTCAAAAATGGTAATTTTTTAAAGTTTAAGTCTTTGGACTGTAAATGACTATTGCATGTGAATTAGAACCCTTGGAACTAAAATACGTGTGTTTAGAGTCATTTTAATTCCTGAAATAGGTCGAAATAGAGGCTTCTGAGTAGGAGAAAAAGTCTGTAAAAATGGCAATTTTGGTCACATTGAGGCTTTAAAACGTAGGTATTCAACATGAGGCTCAATCCAAATGACATTTTGAATCAATTTTTCTACAATCCAAAAAATCAATTTTCTGATGAAAATCGATGACCCGTGACCTGTCAAACTTTTTGCAGATGGTCAAAAATGGTAATTTTTTAAAGTTTAATTTTTGGACTGTAAATGACTATTGCATGTGAATTAGAACTCTTGGAACTAAAATAAGTGTGGTTAGAGTCATTTTAATGCCTGAAATAGGTCGAAATAGAGGCTTCTGAGTAGGAGAAAAAGTCTGTAAAAATAGCAATTTTGGTCACATTGAGGCTCTCAAAAGTAGTTATTCAACAGGAGTCTCAATCCAAATGACATTTTGAATCAATTTTTCTACAGTACAAAAAATAAATTTTCTGATGAAAAACGATGACCCGTGACCTGTCGAACTTTTTCCAGATGGTCAAAAATTGTATTTTTTTTAAGTTTAATTTTTTACTGTAAATGACTATTGCATGTGAATTAGAACTCTTGGAACTAAAATAAGTGTGTTTAGAGTCATTTTAATGCCTGGAATAGGTCGAAATAGAGGCTTCTGAGTAGGAGAAAAAGTCTGTAAAAATGGCAATTTTGGTCACATTGAGGCTTTAAAAAGTGGTTATCCAACATGAGGCTCAATCAAAATGACATTTTGAATCAATTTTTCTACAGTCCAAAAAATCTATTTTCTGATGAAAAACGATGACCCGTGACCTGTCGAACTTTCTCCAGATGGTCAAAAATGGTAATTTCTTTAAGTTTAAGTTTTTTGACTGTAAATGACTATTGCATGTGAATTATCACTTTTGGAACTAAAATAGGTGTGTTTAGAGTCATTTTAATGCCTGAAATAGGTCGAAATAGAAGCTTCTGAGTAGGAGAAAATGTCTCTAAAAATGGCAATTTTGGTCACATTGAGGCTTTAAAAAGTAGTTATTCAACATGAGGCTCAATCAAAATGACATTTTGAATCAAGTATTCTACAGTCCAAAAAATCAATTTTCTGATGAAAAACGATGACCCGTGACCTGTCGAACTTTCTCCAGATGGTCAAAAATGGTAATTTTTTAAAGATTAATTTTTGGACTGTAAATGACTATTGCATGTGAATTAGAACTCTTGGAACTAAGTGTGTTTAGAGTCATTTAAATGCCTGAAATAGGTCGAAATAGAAGCTTCTGAGTAGGAGAAAAAGTCTGTAAAAATTGAAATTTTGGTCACATTGAGGCTTTAAAAAGTAGTTATTCAACATGAGGCTCAATCCAAATGACATTTTAAATCAATTTTTCTACAGTACAAAAAATCAATTTTCTGATGAAAAACGATGACCCGTGACCTGTCGAACTTTCTCCAGATGGTCAAAAATGGTAATTTCTTTAAGTTTAAGTTTTTTGACTGTAAATGACTATTGCATGTGAATTATCACTTTTGGAACTAAAATAGGTGTGTTTAGAGTCATTTTAATGCCTGAAATAGGTCGAAATAGAAGCTTCTGAGTAGGAGAAAATGTCTCTAAAAATGGCAATTTTGGTCACATTGAGGCTTTAAAAAGTAGTTATTCAACATGAGGCTCAATCAAAATGACATTTTGAATCAAGTTTTCTACAGTCCAAAAAATCAATTTTCTGATGAAAAATGATGACCCGTGACCTGTCGAACTTTTTCCAGATGGTCAAAAATGGTAATCTTTTAAAGTTAAATTTTTGGACTGTAAATGACTATTGCATGTGAATTAGAACTCTTGGAGCTAAAATAAGTGTGTTTAGAGTCATTTTAATGCCTGAAATAGGTCGAAATAGAAGCTTCTGAGTAAGAGAAAAAGTCCGTAAAAATTGAAATTTTGGTCACATTGAGGCTTTAAAAAGTAGTTACTCAACATGAGGCTCAATCCAAATGACATTTTGAATCAATTTTTCTACAATCCAAAAAATCAATTTTCTGATGAAAAACGATGACCCGTGACCTGTCAAACTTTTTCCAGATGGTCAAAAATGGTAATTTTTTAAAGTTTAAGTCTTTGGACTGTAAATGACTATTGCATGTGAACTAGAACTCTTGGAACTAAAATACGTGTGTTTAGAGTCATTTTAATTCCTGAAATAGGTCGAAATAGAAGCTTCTGAGTAGGAGAAAATGTCTGTAAAAATGGCAATTTTGGTCACATTGAGGCTTTAAAAAGTAGTTATTCAACATGAGGCTCAATCAAAATGACATTTTGAATCAATTTTTCTACAGTCCAAAAAATCAATTTTCTGATGAAAAACAATGATCCGTGACCTGTCAAACTTTTTCCAGATGGTCAAAAATGGTAATTTTTTAAAGTTAAATTTTTGGACTGTAAATGACTATTGCATGTGAATTAGAACTCTTGGAACTAAAATAAGTGTGTTTAGAGTCATTTTAATGCCTGAAATAGGTCGAAATAGAATCTTCTGAGTAGGAGAAAAAGTCTGTAAAAATTGAAATTTTGGTCACATTGAGGCTTTAAAAAGTAGTTATTCAACATGAGGCTCAATCCAAATGGCATTTTGAATCAATTTTTCTACAGTCCAAAAAATCAATTTTCTGATGAAAAACGATGACCCGTGACCTGTCGAACTTTCTCCAGATGGTCAAAAATGGTAATTTCTTTAAGTTTAAGTTTTTGGACTGTAAATGACTATTGCATGTGAATTAGAACTCTTGGAACTAAAATAAGTGTGTTTAGAGTCATTTTAATGCCTGAAATAGGTCGAAATAGAAGCTTCTGAGTAGGAGAAAAAGTCCGTAAAAATTGAAATTTTGGTCACATTGAGGCTTTAAAAAGTAGTTACTCAACATGAGGCTCAATCCAAATGACATTTTGAATCAATTTTTCTACAATTCAAAAAATCAATTTTCTGATGAAAAACGATGACCCGTGACCTGTCAAACTTTTTCCAGATGGTCAAAAATGGTAATTTTTTAAAGTTTAAGTCTTTGGACTGTAAATGACTATTGCATGTGAATTAGAACCCTTGGAACTAAAATACGTGTGTTTAGAGTCATTTTAATTCCTGAAATAGGTCGAAATAGAGGCTTCTGAGTAGGAGAAAAAGTCTGTAAAAATGGCAATTTTGGTCACATTGAGGCTTTAAAACGTAGGTATTCAACATGAGGCTCAATCCAAATGACATTTTGAATCAATTTTTCTACAATCCAAAAAATCAATTTTCTGATGAAAATCGATGACCCGTGACCTGTCAAACTTTTTGCAGATGGTCAAAAATGGTAATTTTTTAAAGTTTAATTTTTGGACTGTAAATGACTATTGCATGTGAATTAGAACTCTTGGAACTAAAATAAGTGTGGTTAGAGTCATTTTAATGCCTGAAATAGGTCGAAATAGAGGCTTCTGAGTAGGAGAAAAAGTCTGTAAAAATAGCAATTTTGGTCACATTGAGGCTCTCAAAAGTAGTTATTCAACAGGAGTCTCAATCCAAATGACATTTTGAATCAATTTTTCTACAGTACAAAAAATAAATTTTCTGATGAAAAACGATGACCCGTGACCTGTCGAACTTTTTCCAGATGGTCAAAAATTGTATTTTTTTTAAGTTTAATTTTTTACTGTAAATGACTATTGCATGTGAATTAGAACTCTTGGAACTAAAATAAGTGTGTTTAGAGTCATTTTAATGCCTGGAATAGGTCGAAATAGAGGCTTCTGAGTAGGAGAAAAAGTCTGTAAAAATGGCAATTTTGGTCACATTGAGGCTTTAAAAAGTGGTTATCCAACATGAGGCTCAATCAAAATGACATTTTGAATCAATTTTTCTACAGTCCAAAAAATCTATTTTCTGATGAAAAACGATGACCCGTGACCTGTCGAACTTTCTCCAGATGGTCAAAAATGGTAATTTCTTTAAGTTTAAGTTTTTTGACTGTAAATGACTATTGCATGTGAATTATCACTTTTGGAACTAAAATAGGTGTGTTTAGAGTCATTTTAATGCCTGAAATAGGTCGAAATAGAAGCTTCTGAGTAGGAGAAAATGTCTCTAAAAATGGCAATTTTGGTCACATTGAGGCTTTAAAAAGTAGTTATTCAACATGAGGCTCAATCAAAATGACATTTTGAATCAAGTATTCTACAGTCCAAAAAATCAATTTTCTGATGAAAAATGATGACCCGTGACCTGTCGAACTTTCTCCAGATGGTCAAAAATGGTAATTTTTTAAAGATTAATTTTTGGACTGTAAATGACTATTGCATGTGAATTAGAACTCTTGGAACTAAGTGTGTTTAGAGTCATTTAAATGCCTGAAATAGGTCGAAATAGAAGCTTCTGAGTAGGAGAAAAAGTCTGTAAAAATTGAAATTTTGGTCACATTGAGGCTTTAAAAAGTAGTTATTCAACATGAGGCTCAATCCAAATGACATTTTAAATCAATTTTTCTACAGTACAAAAAATCAATTTTCTGATGAAAAACGATGACCCGTGACCTGTCGAACTTTCTCCAGATGGTCAAAAATGGTAATTTCTTTAAGTTTAAGTTTTTTGACTGTAAATGACTATTGCATGTGAATTATCACTTTTGGAACTAAAATAGGTGTGTTTAGAGTCATTTTAATGCCTGAAATAGGTCGAAATAGAAGCTTCTGAGTAGGAGAAAATGTCTCTAAAAATGGCAATTTTGGTCACATTGAGGCTTTAAAAAGTAGTTATTCAACATGAGGCTCAATCAAAATGACATTTTGAATCAAGTTTTCTACAGTCCAAAAAATCAATTTTCTGATGAAAAATGATGACCCGTGACCTGTCGAACTTTTTCCAGATGGTCAAAAATGGTAATCTTTTAAAGTTAAATTTTTGGACTGTAAATGACTATTGCATGTGAATTAGAACTCTTGGAGCTAAAATAAGTGTGTTTAGAGTCATTTTAATGCCTGAAATAGGTCGAAATAGAAGCTTCTGAGTAAGAGAAAAAGTCCGTAAAAATTGAAATTTTGGTCACATTGAGGCTTTAAAAAGTAGTTACTCAACATGAGGCTCAATCCAAATGACATTTTGAATCAATTTTTCTACAATCAAAAAAATCAATTTTCTGATGAAAAACGATGACCCGTGACCTGTCAAACTTTTTCCAGATGGTCAAAAATGGTAATTTTTTAAAGTTTAAGTCTTTGGACTGTAAATGACTATTGCATGTGAACTAGAACTCTTGGAACTAAAATACGTGTGTTTAGAGTCATTTTAATTCCTGAAATAGGTCGAAATAGAAGCTTCTGAGTAGGAGAAAATGTCTGTAAAAATGGCAATTTTGGTCACATTGAGGCTTTAAAAAGTAGTTATTCAACATGAGGCTCAATCAAAATGACATTTTGAATCAATTTTTCTACAGTCCAAAAAATCAATTTTCTGATGAAAAACAATGATCCGTGACCTGTCGAACTTTTTCCAGATGGTCAAAAATGGTAATTTTTTAAAGTTAAATTTTTGGACTGTAAATGACTATTGCATGTGAATTAGAACTCTTGGAACTAAAATAAGTGTGTTTAGAGTCATTTTAATGCCTGAAATAGGTCGAAATAGAATCTTCTGAGTAGGAGAAAAAGTCTGTAAAAATTGAAATTTTGGTCACATTGAGGCTTTAAAAAGTAGTTATTCAACATGAGGCTCAATCCAAATGACATTTTGAATCAATTTTTCTACAGTCCAAAAAATCAATTTTCTGATGAAAAACGATGACCCGTGACCTGTCGAACTTTCTCCAGATGGTCAAAAATGGTAATTTCTTTAAGTTTAAGTTTTTTGACTGTAAATGACTATTGCATGTGAATTATCACTTTTGGAACTAAAATAGGTGTGTTTAGAGTCATTTTAATGCCTGAAATAGGTCGAAATAGAAGCTCTGAGTAGGAGAAAATGTCTCTAAAAATGGCAATTTTGGTCACATTGAGGCTTTAAAAAGTAGTTATTCAACATGAGGCTCAATCAAAATGACATTTTGAATCAAGTTTTCTACAGTCCAAAAAATCAATTTTCTGATGAAAAACGATGACCTGTGACCTGTCGAACTTTTTCCAGATGGTCAAAAATGGTAATTTTTTAAAGTTACATTTTTGGACTGTAAATGACTATTTCATGTGAATTAGAACTCTTGGAACTAAAATAAGTGTGTTTAGAGTCATTTTAATGCCTGAAATAGGTCGAAATAGAAGCTTCTGAGTAGGAGAAAAAGTCTGTAAAAATTGAAATTTTGGTCACATTGAGGCTTTAAAAAGTAGTTATTCAACATGAGGCTCAATCCAAATGACATTTTGAATCAATTTTTCTACAATCCAAAAAATCAATTTTCTGATGAAAAACGATGACCCGTGACCTGTCGAACTTTCTCCAGATGGTCAAAAATGGTAATTTCTTTAAGTTTAATTTTTGGACTGTAAATGACTATTGCATGTGAATTATCACTTTTGGAACTAAAATAGGTGTGTTTAGAGTCATTTTAATGCCTGAAATAGGTCGAAATAGAAGCTTCTGAGTAGGAGAAAATGTCTCTAAAAATGGCAATTTTGGTCACATTGAGGCTTTAAAAAGTAGTTATTCAACATGAGGCTCAATCAAAATGACATTTTGAATCAAGTTTTCTACAGTCCAAAAAATCAATTTTCTGATGAAAAATGATGACCCGTGACCTGTCGAACTTTTTCCAGATGGTCAAAAATGGTAATTTTTTAAAGTTAAATTTTTGGACTGTAAATGACTATTGCATGTGAATTAGAACTCTTGGAACTAAGTGTGTTTAGAGTCATTTTAATGCCTGAAATAGGTCGAAATAGAAGCTTCTGAGTAGGAGAAAAAGTCTGTAAAAATTGAAATTTTGGTCACATTGAGGCTTTAAAAAGTAGTTATTCAACATGAGGCTCAATCCAAATGACATTTTGAATCAATTTTTCTACAGTCCAAAAAATCAATTTTCTGATGAAAAACGATGACCCGTGACCTGTCGAACTTTCTCCAGATGGTCAAAAATGGTAATTTCTTTAAGTTTAAGTTTTTGGACTGTAAATGACTATTGCATGTGAATTATCACTTTTGGAACTAAAATAGGTGTGTTTAGAGTCATTTTAATGCCTGAAATAGGTCGAAATAGAAGCTTCTGAGTAGGAGAAAATGTCTCTAAAAATGGCAATTTTGGTCACATTGAGGCTTTAAAAAGTAGTTATTCAACATGAGGCTCAATCAAAATGACATTTTGAATCAAGTTTTCTACAGTCCAAAAAATCAATTTTCTGATGAAAAATGATGACCCGTGACCTCTCGAACTTTTTCCAGATGGTCAAAAATGGTAATCTTTTAAAGTTAAATTTTTGGACTGTAAATGACTATTGCATGTGAATTAGAACTCTTGGAGCTAAAATAAGTGTGTTTAGAGTCATTTTAATGCCTGAAATAGGTCGAAATAGAAGCTTCTGAGTAAGAGAAAAAGTCCGTAAAAATTGAAATTTTGGTCACATTGAGGCTTTAAAAAGTAGTTACTCAACATGAGGCTCAATCCAAATGACATTTTGAATCAATTTTTCTACAATCCAAAAAATCGATTTTCTGATGAAAAACGATGACCCGTGACCTGTCGAACTTTTTCCAGATGGTCAAAAATTGTATTTTTTTTAAGTTTAATTTTTTACTGTAAATGACTATTGCATGTGAATTAGAACTCTTGGAACTAAAATAAGTGTGTTTAGAGTCATTTTAATGCCTGGAATAGGTCGAAATAGAGGCTTCTGAGTAGGAGAAAAAGTCTGTAAAAATGGCAATTTTGGTCACATTGAGGCTTTAAAAAGTGGTTATCCAACATGAGGCTCAATCAAAATGACATTTTGAATCAATTTTTCTACAGTCCAAAAAATCAATTTTCTGATGAAAAACGATGACCCGTGACCTGTCGAACTTTCTCCAGATGGTCAAAAATGGTAATTTCTTTAAGTTTAAGTTTTTTGACTGTAAATGACTATTGCATGTGAATTATCACTTTTGGAACTAAAATAGGTGTGTTTAGAGTCATTTTAATGCCTGAAATAGGTCGAAATAGAAGCTTCTGAGTAGGAGAAAATGTCTCTAAAAATGGCAATTTTGGTCACATTGAGGCTTTAAAAAGTAGTTATTCAACATGAGGCTCAATCAAAATGACATTTTGAATCAAGTATTCTACAGTCCAAAAAATCAATTTTCTGATGAAAAACGATGACCCGTGACCTGTCGAACTTTCTCCAGATGGTCAAAAATGGTAATTTTTTAAAGATTAATTTTTGGACTGTAAATGACTATTGCATGTGAATTAGAACTCTTGGAACTAAGTGTGTTTAGAGTCATTTAAATGCCTGAAATAGGTCGAAATAGAAGCTTCTGAGTAGGAGAAAAAGTCTGTAAAAATTGAAATTTTGGTCACATTGAGGCTTTAAAAAGTAGTTATTCAACATGAGGCTCAATCCAAATGACATTTTAAATCAATTTTTCTACAGTCCAAAAAATCAATTTTCTGATGAAAAACGATGACCCGTGACCTGTCGAACTTTCTCCAGATGGTCAAAAATGGTAATTTCTTTAAGTTTAAGTTTTTTGACTGTAAATGACTATTGCATGTGAATTATCACTTTTGGAACTAAAATAGGTGTGTTTAGAGTCATTTTAATGCCTGAAATAGGTCGAAATAGAAGCTTCTGAGTAGGAGAAAATGTCTCTAAAAATGGCAATTTTGGTCACATTGAGGCTTTAAAAAGTAGTTATTCAACATGAGGCTCAATCAAAATGACATTTTGAATCAAGTTTTCTACAGTCCAAAAAATCAATTTTCTGATGAAAAATGATGACCCGTGACCTGTCGAACTTTTTCCAGATCGTCAAAAATGGTAATCTTTTAAAGTTAAATTTTTGGACTGTAAATGACTATTGCATGTGAATTAGAACTCTTGGAGCTAAAATAAGTGTGTTTAGAGTCATTTTAATGCCTGAAATAGGTCGAAATAGAAGCTTCTGAGTAAGAGAAAAAGTCCGTAAAAATTGAAATTTTGGTCACATTGAGGCTTTAAAAAGTAGTTACTCAACATGAGGCTCAATCCAAATGACATTTTGAATCAATTTTTCTACAATCCAAAAAATCAATTTTCTGATGAAAAACGATGACCCGTGACCTGTCAAACTTTTTCCAGATGGTCAAAAATGGTAATTTTTTAAAGTTTAAGTCTTTGGACTGTAAATGACTATTGCATGTGAATTAGAACTCTTGGAACTAAAATACGTGTGTTTAGAGTCATTTTAATTCCTGAAATAGGTCGAAATAGAAGCTTCTGAGTAGGAGAAAATGTCTGTAAAAATGGCAATTTTGGTCACATTGAGGCTTTAAAAAGTAGTTATTCAACATGAGGCTCAATCAAAATGACATTTTGAATCAATTTTTCTACAGTCCAAAAAATCAATTTTCTGATGAAAAACAATGATCCGTGACCTGTCGAACTTTTTCCAGATGGTCAAAAATGGTAATTTTTTAAAGTTTAAGTCTTTGGACTGTAAATGACTATTGCATGTGAATTAGAACTCTTGGAACTAAAATACGTGTGTTTAGAGTCATTTTAATTCCTGAAATAGGTCGAAATAGAAGCTTCTGAGTAGGAGAAAAAGTCTGTAAAAATTGAAATTTTGGTCACATTGAGGCTTTAAAAAGTAGTTATTCAACATGAGGCTCAATCCAAATGACATTTTGAATCAATTTTTCTACAGTCCAAAAAATCAATTTTCTGATGAAAAACGATGACCCGTGACCTGTCGAACTTTCTCCAGATGGTCAAAAATGGTAATTTCTTTAAGTTTAAGTTTTTTGACTGTAAATGACTATTGCATGTGAATTATCACTTTTGGAACTAAAATAGGTGTGTTTAGAGTCATTTTAATGCCTGAAATAGGTCGAAATAGAAGCTTCTGAGTAGGAGAAAATGTCTCTAAAAATGGCAATTTTGGTCACATTGAGGCTTTAAAAAGTAGTTATTCAACATGAGGCTCAATCAAAATGACATTTTGACTCAAGTTTTCTACAGTCCACAAAATCAATTTTCTGATGAAAAACGATGACCTGTGACCTGTCGAACTTTTTCCAGATGGTCAAAAATGGTAATTTTTTAAAGTTACATTTTTGGACTGTAAATGACTATTGCATGTGAATTAGAACTCTTGGAACTAAAATAAGTGTGTTTAGAGTCATTTTAATGCCTGAAATAGGTCGAAATAGAAGCTTCTGAGTAGGAGAAAAAGTCTGTAAAAATTGAAATTTTGGTCACATTGAGGCTTTAAAAAGTAGTTATTCAACATGAGGCTCAATCCAAATGACATTTGTGAATCAATTTTTCTACAATCCAAAAAATCAATTTTCTGATGAAAAACGATGACCCGTGACCTGTCGAACTTTCTCCAGATGGTCAAAAATGGTAATTTCTTTAAGTTTAATTTTTGGACTGTAAATGACTATTGCATGTGAATTATCACTTTTGGAACTAAAATAGGTGTGTTTAGAGTCATTTTAATGCCTGAAATAGGTCGAAATAGAAGCTTCTGAGTAGGAGAAAATGTCTCTAAAAATGGCAATTTTGGTCACATTGAGGCTTTAAAAAGTAGTTATTCAACATGAGGCTCAATCAAAATGACATTTTGAATCAAGTTTTCTACAGTCCAAAAAATCAATTTTCTGATGAAAAATGATGACCCGTGACCTGTCGAACTTTTTCCAGATGGTCAAAAATGGTAATTTTTTAAAGTTAAATTTTTGGACTGTAAATGACTATTGCATGTGAATTAGAACTCTTGGAACTAAGTGTGTTTAGAGTCATTTTAATGCCTGAAATAGGTCGAAATAGAAGCTTCTGAGTAGGAGAAAAAGTCTGTAAAAATTGAAATTTTGGTCACATTGAGGCTTTAAAAAGTAGTTATTCAACATGAGGCTCAATCCAAATGACATTTTGAATCAATTTTTCTACAGTCCAAAAAATCAATTTTCTGATGAAAAACGATGACCCGTGACCTGTCGAACTTTCTCCAGATGGTCAAAAATGGTAATTTCTTTAAGTTTAAGTTTTTGGACTGTAAATGACTTTTGCATGTGAATTAGAACTCTTGAAACTAAAATAAGTGTGTTTAGAGTCATTTTAATGCCTGAAATAGGTCGAAATAGAAGCTTCTGAGTAGGAGAAAAAGTCCGTAAAAATTGAAATTTTGGTCACATTGAGGCTTTAAAAAGTAGTTATTCAACATGAGGCTCAATCCAAATGACATTTTGAATCAATTTTTCTACAAGCCAAAAAATCTATTTTCTGATGAAAAACGATGACCCGTGACCTGTCGAACTTTCTCCAGATGGTCAAAAATGGTAATTTCTTTAAGTTTAATTTTTGGACTGTAAATGACTATTGCATGTGAATTATCACTTTTGGAACTAAAATAGGTGTGTTTAGAGTCATTTTAATGCCTGAAATAGGTCGAAATAGAAGCTTCTGAGTAGGAGAAAAAGTCCGTAAAAATTGAAATTTTGGTCACATTGAGGCTTTAAAAAGTAGTTACTCAACATGAGGCTCAATCCAAATGACATTTTGAATCAATTTTTCTACAATTCAAAAAATCAATTTTCTGATGAAAAACGATGACCCGTGACCTGTCAAACTTCTTCCAGATGGTCAAAAATGGTAATTTTTTAAAGTTTAATTTTTGGACTGTAAATGACTATTGCATGTGAATTAGAACTCTTGGAACTAAAATAAGTGTGGTTAGAGTCATTTTAATGCCTGAAATAGGTCGAAATAGAGGCTTCTGAGT
Source organism: Triturus cristatus (assembly GCF_964204655.1). Lineage (NCBI taxonomy): Eukaryota > Metazoa > Chordata > Amphibia > Caudata > Salamandridae > Triturus > Triturus cristatus. Next base: position 837,501,247 of record NC_140594.1, read on the forward strand.
AGGAGAAAAAGTCTGTAAAAATAGCAATTTTGGTCACATTGAGGCTCTCAAAAGTAGTTATTCAACATGAGTCTCAATCCAAATGACATTTTGAATCAATTTTTCTACAGTACAAAAAATAAATTTTCTGATGAAAAACGATGACCCGTGACCTGTCGAACTTTTTCCAGATGGTCAAAAATTGTATTTTTTTTAAGTTTAATTTTTTACTGTAAATGACTATTGCATGTGAATTAGAACTCTTGGAACTAAAATAAGTGTGTTTAGAGTCATTTTAATGCCTGGAATAGGTCGAAATAGAGGCTTCTGAGTAGGAGAAAAAGTCTGTAAAAATGGCAATTTTGGTCACATTGAGGCTTTAAAAAGTGGTTATCCAACATGAGGCTCAATCAAAATGACATTTTGAATCAATTTTTCTACAGTCCAAAAAATCTATTTTCTGATGAAAAACGATGACCCGTGACCTGTCGAACTTTCTCCAGATGGTCAAAAATGGTAATTTCTTTAAGTTTAAGTTTTTTGACTGTAAATGACTATTGCATGTGAATTATCACTTTTGGAACTAAAATAGGTGTGTTTAGAGTCATTTTAATGCTTGAAATAGGTCGAAATAGAAGCTTCTGAGTAGGAGAAAATGTCTCTAAAAATGGCAATTTTGGTCACATTGAGGCTTTAAAAAGTAGTTATTCAACATGAGGCTCAATCAAAATGACATTTTGAATCAAGTATTCTACAGTCCAAAAAATCAATTTTCTGATGAAAAACGATGACCCGTGACCTGTCGAACTTTCTCCAGATGGTCAAAAATGGTAATTTTTTAAAGATTAATTTTTGGACTGTAAATGACTATTGCATGTGAATTAGAACTCTTGGAACTAAGTGTGTTTAGAGTCATTTAAATGCCTGAAATAGGTCGAAATAGAAGCTTCTGAGTAGGAGAAAAAGTCTGTAAAAATTGAAATTTTGGTCACATTGAGGCTTTAAAAAGTAGTTATTCAACATGAGGCTCAATCCAAATGACATTTTAAATCAATTTTTCTACAGTCCAAAAAATCAATTTTCTGATGAAAAACGATGACCCGTGACCTGTCGAACTTTCTCCAGATGGTCAAAAATGGTAATTTCTTTAAGTTTAAGTTTTTTGACTGTAAATGACTATTGCATGTGAATTATCACTTTTGGAACTAAAATAGGTGTGTTTAGAGTCATTTTAATGCCTGAAATAGGTCGAAATAGAAGCTTCTGAGTAGGAGAAAATGTCTCTAAAAATGGCAATTTTGGTCACATTGAGGCTTTAAAAAGTAGTTATTCAACATGAGGCTCAATCCAAATGACATTTTGAATCAATTTTTCTACAATCCAAAAAATCAATTTTCTGATGAAAAATGATGACCCGTGACCTGTCAAACTTTTTCCAGATGGTCAAAAATGGTAATTTTTTAAAGTTTAAGTCTTTGGACTGTAAATGACTATTGCATGTGAATTAGAACTCTTGGAACTAAAATACGTGTGTTTAGAGTCATTTTAATTCCTGAAATAGGTCGAAATAGAAGCTTCTGAGTAGGAGAAAATGTCTGTAAAAATGGCAATTTTGGTCACATTGAGGCTTTAAAAAGTAGTTATTCAACATGAGGCTCAATCAAAATGACATTTTGAATCAATTTTTCTACAGTCCAAAAAATCAATTTTCTGATGAAAAACAATGATCCGTGACCTGTCGAACTTTTTCCAGATGGTCAAAAATGGTAATTTTTTAAAGTTAAATTTTTGGACTGTAAATGACTATTGCATGTGAATTAGAACTCTTGGAACTAAAATAAGTGTGTTTAGAGTCATTTTAATGCCTGAAATAGGTCGAAATAGAATCTTCTGAGTAGGAGAAAAAGTCTGTAAAAATTGAAATTTTGGTCACATTGAGGCTTTAAAAAGTAGTTATTCAACATGAGGCTCAATCCAAATGACATTTTGAATCAATTTTTCTACAGTCCAAAAAATCAATTTTCTGATGAAAAACGATGACCCGTGACCTGTCGAACTTTCTCCAGATGGTCAAAAATGGTAATTTCTTTAAGTTTAAGTTTTTTGACTGTAAATGACTATTGCATGTGAATTATCACTTTTGGAACTAAAATAGGTGTGTTTAGAGTCATTTTAATGCCTGAAATAGGTCGAAATAGAAGCTTCTGAGTAGGAGAAAATGTCTCTAAAAATGGCAATTTTGGTCACATTGAGGCTTTAAAAAGTAGTTATTCAACATGAGGCTCAATCAAAATGACATTTTGAATCAAGTTTTCTACAGTCCAAAAAATCAATTTTCTGATGAAAAACGATGACCTGTGACCTGTCAAACTTTTTCCAGATGGTCAAAAATGTTAATTTTTTAAAGTTACATTTTTGGACTGTAAATGACTATTGCATGTGAATTAGAACTCTTGGAACTAAAATAAGTGTGTTTAGAGTCATTTTAATGCCTGAAATAGGTCAAAATAGAAGCTTCTGAGTAGGAGAAAAAGTCTGTAAAAATTGAAATTTTGGTCACATTGAGGCTTTAAAAAGTAGTTATTCAACATGAGGCTCAATCCAAATGACATTTTGAATCAATTTTTCTACAATCCAAAAAATCAATTTTCTGATGAAAAATGATGACCCGTGACCTGTCGAACTTTCTCCAGATGGTCAAAAATGGTAATTTCTTTAAGTTTGATTTTTGGACTGTAAATGACTATTGCATGTGAATTATCACTTTTGGAACTAAAATAGGTGTGTTTAGAGTCATTTTAATGCCTGAAATAGGTCGAAATAGAAGCTTCTGAGTAGGAGAAAATGTCTCTAAAAATGGCAATTTTGGTCACATTGAGGCTTTAAAAAGTAGTTATTCAACATGAGGCTCAATCAAAATGACATTTTGAATCAAGTTTTCTACAGTCCAAAAAATCAATTTTCTGATGAAAAATGATGACCCGTGACCTGTCAAACTTTTTCCAGATGGTCAAAAATGGTAATTTTTTAAAGTTAAATTTTTGGACTGTAAATGACTATTGCATGTGAATTAGAACTCTTGGAACTAAGTGTGTTTAGAGTCATTTTAATGCCTGAAATAGGTCGAAATAGAAGCTTCTGAGTAGGAGAAAAAGTCTGTAAAAATTGAAATTTTGGTCACATTGAGGCTTTAAAAAGTAGTTATTCAACATGAGGCTCAATCCAAATGACATTTTGAATCAATTTTTCTACAGTCCAAAAAATCAATTTTCTGATGAAAAACGATGACCCGTGACCTGTCGAACTTTCTCCAGATGGTCAAAAATGGTAATTTCTTTAAGTTTAAGTTTTTGGACTGTAAATGACTTTTGCATGTGAATTAGAACTCTTGAAACTAAAATAAGTGTGTTTAGAGTCATTTTAATGCCTGAAATAGGTCGAAATAGAAGCTTCTGAGTAGGAGAAAAAGTCCGTAAAAATTGAAATTTTGGTCACATTGAGGCTTTAAAAAGTAGTTATTCAACATGAGGCTCAATCCAAATGACATTTTGAATCAATTTTTCTACAAGCCAAAAAATCTATTTTCTGATGAAAAACGATGACCCGTGACCTGTCGAACTTTCTCCAGATGGTCAAAAATGGTAATTTCTTTAAGTTTAATTTTTGGACTGTAAATGACTATTGCATGTGAATTATCACTTTTGGAACTAAAATAGGTGTGTTTAGAGTCATTTTAATGCCTGAAATAGGTCGAAATAGAAGCTTCTGAGTAGGAGAAAAAGTCCGTAAAAATTGAAATTTTGGTCACATTGAGGCTTTAAAAAGTAGTTACTCAACATGAGGCTCAATCCAAATGACATTTTGAATCAATTTTTCTACAATTCAAAAAATCAATTTTCTGATGAAAAACGATGACCCGTGACCTGTCAAACTTTTTCCAGATGGTCAAAAATGGTAATTTTTTAAAGTTTAAGTCTTTGGACTGTAAATGACTATTGCATGTGAATTAGAACTCTTGGAACTAAAATACGTGTGTTTAGAGTCATTTTAATTCCTGAAATAGGTCGAAATAGAGGCTTCTGAGTAGGAGAAAAAGTCTGTAAAAATGGCAATTTTGGTCACATTGAGGCTTTAAAACGTAGGTATTCAACATGAGGCTCAATCCAAATGACATTTTGAATCAATTTTTCTACAATCCAAAAAATCAATTTTCTGATGAAAATCGATGACCCGTGACCTGTCAAACTTTTTGCAGATGGTCAAAAATGGTAATTTTTTAAAGTTTAATTTTTGGACTGTAAATGACTATTGCATGTGAATTAGAACTCTTGGAACTAAAATAAGTGTGGTTAGAGTCATTTTAATGCCTGAAATAGGTCGAAATAGAGGCTTCTGAGTAGGAGAAAAAGTCTGTAAAAATAGCAATTTTGGTCACATTGAGGCTCTCAAAAGTAGTTATTCAACATGAGTCTCAATCCAAATGACATTTTGAATCAATTTTTCTACAGTACAAAAAATAAATTTTCTGATGAAAAACGATGACCCGTGACCTGTCGAACTTTTTCCAGATGGTCAAAAATTGTATTTTTTTTAAGTTTAATTTTTTACTGTAAATGACTATTGCATGTGAATTAGAACTCTTGGAACTAAAATACGTGTGTTTAGAGTCATTTTAATTCCTGAAATAGGTCGAAATAGAAGCTTCTGAGTAGGAGAAAATGTCTGTAAAAATGGCAATTTTGGTCACATTGAGGCTTTAAAAAGTAGTTATTCAACATGAGGCTCAATCAAAATGACATTTTGAATCAATTTTTCTACAGTCCAAAAAATCAATTTTCTGATGAAAAACAATGATCCGTGACCTGTCGAACTTTTTCCAGATGGTCAAAAATGGTAATTTTTTAAAGTTAAATTTTTGGACTGTAAATGACTATTGCATGTGAATTAGAACTCTTGGAACTAAAATAAGTGTGTTTAGAGTCATTTTAATGCCTGAAATAGGTCGAAATAGAATCTTCTGAGTAGGAGAAAAAGTCTGTAAAAATTGAAATTTTGGTCACATTGAGGCTTTAAAAAGTAGTTATTCAACATGAGGCTCAATCCAAATGACATTTTGAATCAATTTTTCTACAGTCCAAAAAATCAATTTTCTGATGAAAAACGATGACCCGTGACCTGTCGAACTTTCTCCAGATGGTCAAAAATGGTAATTTCTTTAAGTTTAAGTTTTTTGACTGTAAATGACTATTGCATGTGAATTATCACTTTTGGAACTAAAATAGGTGTGTTTAGAGTCATTTTAATGCCTGAAATAGGTCGAAATAGAAGCTTCTGAGTAGGAGAAAATGTCTCTAAAAATGGCAATTTTGGTCACATTGAGGCTTTAAAAAGTAGTTATTCAACATGAGGCTCAATCAAAATGACATTTTGAATCAAGTTTTCTACAGTCCAAAAAATCAATTTTCTGATGAAAAACGATGACCTGTGACCTGTCGAACTTTTTCCAGATGGTCAAAAATGGTAATTTTTTAAAGTTACATTTTTGGACTGTAAATGACTATTGCATGTGAATTAGAACTCTTGGAACTAAAATAAGTGTGTTTAGAGTCATTTTAATGCCTGAAATAGGTCGAAATAGAAGCTTCTGAGTAGGAGAAAAAGTCTGTAAAAATTGAAATTTTGGTCACATTGAGGCTTTAAAAAGTAGTTATTCAACATGAGGCTCAATCCAAATGACATTTTGAATCAATTTTTCTACAATCCAAAAAATCAATTTTCTGATGAAAAACGATGACCCGTGACCTGTCGAACTTTCTCCAGATGGTCAAAAATGGTAATTTCTTTAAGTTTAATTTTTGGACTGTAAATGACTATTGCATGTGAATTATCACTTTTGGAACTAAAATAGGTGTGTTTAGAGTCATTTTAATGCCTGAAATAGGTCGAAATAGAAGCTTCTGAGTAGGAGAAAATGTCTCTAAAAATGGCAATTTTGGTCACATTGAGGCTTTAAAAAGTAGTTATTCAACATGAGGCTCAATCAAAATGACATTTTGAATCAAGTTTTCTACAGTCCAAAAAATCAATTTTCTGATGAAAAATGATGACCCGTGACCTGTCGAACTTTTTCCAGATGGTCAAAAATGGTAATTTTTTAAAGTTAAATTTTTGGACTGTAAATGACTATTGCATGTGAATTAGAACTCTTGGAACTAAGTGTGTTTAGAGTCATTTTAATGCCTGAAATAGGTCGAAATAGAAGCTTCTGAGTAGGAGAAAAAGTCTGTAAAAATTGAAATTTTGGTCACATTGAGGCTTTAAAAAGTAGTTATTCAACATGAGGCTCAATCCAAATGACATTTTGAATCAATTTTTCTACAGTCCAAAAAATCAATTTTCTGATGAAAAACGATGACCCGTGACCTGTCGAACTTTCTCCAGATGGTCAAAAATGGTAATTTCTTTAAGTTTAAGTTTTTGGACTGTAAATGACTTTTGCATGTGAATTAGACCTCTTGAAACTAAAATAAGTGTGTTTAGAGTCATTTTAATGCCTGAAATAGGTCGAAATAGAAGCTTCTGAGTAGGAGAAAAAGTCCGTAAAAATTGAAATTTTGGTCACATTGAGGCTTTAAAAAGTAGTTATTCAACATGAGGCTCAATCCAAATGACATTTTGAATCAATTTTTCTACAAGCCAAAAAATCTATTTTCTGATGAAAAACGATGACCCGTGACCTGTCGAACTTTCTCCAGATGGTCAAAAATGGTAATTTCTTTAAGTTTAATTTTTGGACTGTAAATGACTATTGCATGTGAATTATCACTTTTGGAACTAAAATAGGTGTGTTTAGAGTCATTTTAATGCCTGAAATAGGTCGAAATAGAAGCTTCTGAGTAGGAGAAAAAGTCCGTAAAAATTGAAATTTTGGTCACATTGAGGCTTTAAAAAGTAGTTACTCAACATGAGGCTCAATCCAAATGACATTTTGAATCAATTTTTCTACAATTCAAAAAATCAATTTTCTGATGAAAAACGATGACCCGTGACCTGTCAAACTTTTTCCAGATGGTCAAAAATGGTAATTTTTTAAAGTTTAAGTCTTTGGACTGTAAATGACTATTGCATGTGAATTAGAACTCTTGGAACTAAAATACGTGTGTTTAGAGTCATTTTAATTCCTGAAATAGGTCGAAATAGAGGCTTCTGAGTAGGAGAAAAAGTCTGTAAAAATGGCAATTTTGGTCACATTGAGGCTTTAAAACGTAGGTATTCAACATGAGGCTCAATCCAAATGACATTTTGAATCAATTTTTCTACAATCCAAAAAATCAATTTTCTGATGAAAATCGATGACCCGTGACCTGTCAAACTTTTTGCAGATGGTCAAAAATGGTAATTTTTTAAAGTTTAATTTTTGGACTGTAAATGACTATTGCATGTGAATTAGAACTCTTGGAACTAAAATAAGTGTGGTTAGAGTCATTTTAATGCCTGAAATAGGTCGAAATAGAGGCTTCTGAGTAGGAGAAAAAGTCTGTAAAAATAGCAATTTTGGTCACATTGAGGCTCTCAAAAGTAGTTATTCAACATGAGTCTCAATCCAAATGACATTTTGAATCAATTTTTCTACAGTACAAAAAATAAATTTTCTGATGAAAAACGATGACCCGTGACCTGTCGAACTTTTTCCAGATGGTCAAAAATTGTATTTTTTTTAAGTTTAATTTTTTACTGTAAATGACTATTGCATGTGAATTAGAACTCTTGGAACTAAAATACGTGTGTTTAGAGTCATTTTAATTCCTGAAATAGGTCGAAATAGAAGCTTCTGAGTAGGAGAAAATGTCTGTAAAAATGGCAATTTTGGTCACATTGAGGCTTTAAAAAGTAGTTATTCAACATGAGGCTCAATCAAAATGACATTTTGAATCAATTTTTCTACAGTCCAAAAAATCAATTTTCTGATGAAAAACAATGATCCGTGACCTGTCGAACTTTTTCCAGATGGTCAAAAATGGTAATTTTTTAAAGTTAAATTTTTGGACTGTAAATGACTATTGCATGTGAATTAGAACTCTTGGAACTAAAATAAGTGTGTTTAGAGTCATTTTAATGCCTGAAATAGGTCGAAATAGAATCTTCTGAGTAGGAGAAAAAGTCTGTAAAAATTGAAATTTTGGTCACATTGAGGCTTTAAAAAGTAGTTATTCAACATGAGGCTCAATCCAAATGACATTTTGAATCAATTTTTCTACAGTCCAAAAAATCAATTTTCTGATGAAAAACGATGACCCGTGACCTGTCGAACTTTCTCCAGATGGTCAAAAATGGTAATTTCTTTAAGTTTAAGTTTTTTGACTGTAAATGACTATTGCATGTGAATTATCACTTTTGGAACTAAAATAGGTGTGTTTAGAGTCATTTTAATGCCTGAAATAGGTCGAAATAGAAGCTTCTGAGTAGGAGAAAATGTCTCTAAAAATGGCAATTTTGGTCACATTGAGGCTTTAAAAAGTAGTTATTCAACATGAGGCTCAATCAAAATGACATTTTGAATCAAGTTTTCTACAGTCCAAAAAATCAATTTTCTGATGAAAAACGATGACCTGTGACCTGTCGAACTTTTTCCAGATGGTCAAAAATGGTAATTTTTTAAAGTTACATTTTTGGACTGTAAATGACTATTGCATGTGAATTAGAACTCTTGGAACTAAAATAAGTGTGTTTAGAGTCATTTTAATGCCTGAAATAGGTCGAAATAGAAGCTTCTGAGTAGGAGAAAAAGTCTGTAAAAATTGAAATTTTGGTCACATTGAGGCTTTAAAAAGTAGTTATTCAACATGAGGCTCAATCCAAATGACATTTTGAATCAATTTTTCTACAATCCAAAAAATCAATTTTCTGATGAAAAACGATGACCCGTGACCTGTCGAACTTTCTCCAGATGGTCAAAAATGGTAATTTCTTTAAGTTTAATTTTTGGACTGTAAATGACTATTGCATGTGAATTATCACTTTTGGAACTAAAATAGGTGTGTTTAGAGTCATTTTAATGCCTGAAATAGGTCGAAATAGAAGCTTCTGAGTAGGAGAAAATGTCTCTAAAAATGGCAATTTTGGTCACATTGAGGCTTTAAAAAGTAGTTATTCAACATGAGGCTCAATCAAAATGACATTTTGAATCAAGTTTTCTACAGTCCAAAAAATCAATTTTCTGATGAAAAATGATGACCCGTGACCTGTCGAACTTTTTCCAGATGGTCAAAAATGGTAATTTTTTAAAGTTAAATTTTTGGACTGTAAATGACTATTGCATGTGAATTAGAACTCTTGGAACTAAGTGTGTTTAGAGTCATTTTAATGCCTGAAATAGGTCGAAATAGAAGCTTCTGAGTAGGAGAAAAAGTCTGTAAAAATTGAAATTTTGGTCACATTGAGGCTTTAAAAAGTAGTTATTCAACATGAGGCTCAATCCAAATGACATTTTGAATCAATTTTTCTACAGTCCAAAAAATCAATTTTCTGATGAAAAACGATGACCCGTGACCTGTCGAACTTTCTCCAGATGGTCAAAAATGGTAATTTCTTTAAGTTTAAGTTTTTGGACTGTAAATGACTTTTGCATGTGAATTAGAACTCTTGAAACTAAAATAAGTGTGTTTAGAGTCATTTTAATGCCTGAAATAGGTCGAAATAGAAGCTTCTGAGTAGGAGAAAAAGTCCGTAAAAATTGAAATTTTGGTCACATTGAGGCTTTAAAAAGTAGTTACTCAACATGAGGCTCAATCCAAATGACATTTTGAATCAATTTTTCTACAATTCAAAAAATCAATTTTCTGATGAAAAACGATGACCCGTGACCTGTCAAACTTTTTCCAGATGGTCAAAAATGGTAATTTTTTAAAGTTTAAGTCTTTGGACTGTAAATGACTATTGCATGTGAATTAGAACTCTTGGAACTAAAATGCGTGTGTTTAGAGTCATTTTAATTCCTGAAATAGGTCGAAATAGAGGCTTCTGAGTAGGAGAAAAAGTCTGTAAAAATGGCAATTTTGGTCACATTGAGGCTTTAAAACGTAGGTATTCAACATGAGGCTCAGTCCAAATGACATTTTGAATCAATTTTTCTACAATCCAAAAAATCAATTTTCTGATGAAAATCGATGACCCGTGACCTGTCAAACTTTTTGCAGATGGTCAAAAATGGTAATTTTTTAAAGTTTAATTTTTGGACTGTAAATGACTATTGCATGTGAATTAGAACTCTTGGAACTAAAATAAGTGTGGTTAGAGTCATTTTAATGCCTGAAATAGGTCGAAATAGAGGCTTCTGAGTAGGAGAAAAAGTCTGTAAAAATAGCAATTTTGGTCACATTGAGGCTCTCAAAAGTAGTTATTCAACATGAGGCTCAATCAAAATGACATTTTGAATCAAGTTTTCTACAGTCCAAAAAATCAATTTTCTGATGAAAAATGATGACCCGTGACCTGTCGAACTTTTTCCAGATTTTCAAAAATGGTAATCTTTTAAAGTTACATTTTTGGACTGTAAATGACTATTGCATGTGAATTAGAACTCTTGGAGCTAAAATAAGTGTGTTTAGAGTCATTTTAATGCCTGAAATAGGTCGAAATAGAAGCTTCTGAGTAAGAGAAAAAGTCCGTAAAAATTGAAATTTTGGTCACATTGAGGCTTTAAAAAGTAGTTACTCAACATGAGGCTCAATCCAAATGACATTTTGAATCAATTTTTCTACAATCCAAAAAATCAATTTTCTGATGAAAAACGATGACCCGTGACCTGTCGAACTTTCTCCAGATGGTCAAAAATGGTAATTTCTTTAAGTTTAAGTTTTTTGACTGTAAATGACTATTGCATGTGAATTATCACTTTTGGAACTAAAATAGGTGTGTTTAGAGTCATTTTAATGCCTGAAATAGGTCGAAATAGAAGCTTCTGAGTAGGAGAAAATGTCTGTAAAAATGGCAATTTTGGTCACATTGAGGCTTTAAAAAGTAGTTATTCAACATGAGGCTCAATCAAAATGACATTTTGAATCAAGTTTTCTACAGTCCAAAAAATCAATTTTCTGATGAAAAACGATGACCTGTGACCTGTCGAACTTTTTCCAGATGGTCAAAAATGGTAATTTTTTAAAGTTACATTTTTGGACTGTAAATGACTATTGCATGTGAATTAGAACTCTTGGAACTAAAATAAGTGTGTTTAGAGTCATTTTAATGCCTGAAATAGGTCGAAATAGAAGCTTCTGAGTAGGAGAAAAAGTCTGTAAAAATTGAAATTTTGGTCACATTGAGGCTTTAAAAAGTAGTTATTCAACATGAGGCTCAATCCAAATGACATTTTGAATCAATTTTTCTACAATCCAAAAAATCAATTTTCTGATGAAAAACGATGACCCGTGACCTGTCGAACTTTCTCCAGATGGTCAAAAATGGTAATTTCTTTAAGTTTAATTTTTGGACTGTAAATGACTATTGCATGTGAATTATCACTTTTGGAACTAAAATAGGTGTGTTTAGAGTCATTTTAATGCCTGAAATAGGTCGAAATAGAAGCTTCTGAGTAGGAGAAAATGTCTCTAAAAATGGCAATTTTGGTCACATTGAGGCTTTAAAAAGTAGTTATTCAACATGAGGCTCAATCAAAATGACATTTTGAATCAAGTTTTCTACAGTCCAAAAAATCAATTTTCTGATGAAAAATGATGACCCGTGACCTGTCGAACTTTTTCCAGATGGTCAAAAATGGTAATTTTTTAAAGTTAAATTTTTGGACTGTAAATGACTATTGCATGTGAATTAGAACTCTTGGAACTAAGTGTGTTTAGAGTCATTTTAATGCCTGAAATAGGTCGAAATAGAAGCTTCTGAGTAGGAGAAAAAGTCTGTAAAAATTGAAATTTTGGTCACATTGAGGCTTTAAAAAGTAGTTATTCAACATGAGGCTCAATCCAAATGACATTTTGAATCAATTTTTCTACAGTCCAAAAAATCAATTTTCTGATGAAAAACGATGACCCGTGACCCGTCGAACTTTCTCCAGATGGTCAAAAATGGTAATTTCTTTAAGTTTAAGTTTTTGGACTGTAAATGACTATTGCATGTGAATTATCACTTTTGGAACTAAAATAGGTGTGTTTAGAGTCATTTTAATGCCTGAAATAGGTCGAAATAGAAGCTTCTGAGTAGGAGAAAAAGTCCGTAAAAATTGAAATTTTGGTCACATTGAGGCTTTAAAAAGTAGTTACTCAACATGAGGCTCAATCCAAATGACATTTTGAATCAATTTTTCTACAATTCAAAAAATCAATTTTCTGATGAAAAACGATGACCCGTGACCTGTCGAACTTTCTCCAGATGGTCAAAAATGGTAATTTCTTTAAGTTTAAGTTTTTTGACTGTAAATGACTATTGCATGTGAATTATCACTTTTGGAACTAAAATAGGTGTGTTTAGAGTCATTTTAATGCCTGAAATAGGTCGAAATAGAAGCTTCTGAGTAGGAGAAAATGTCTCTAAAAATGGCAATTTTGGTCACATTGAGGCTTTAAAAAGTAGTTATTCAACATGAGGCTCAATCAAAATGACATTTTGAATCAAGTTTTCTACAGTCCAAAAAATCAATTTTCTGATGAAAAACGATGACCTGTGACCTGTCGAACTTTTTCCAGATGGTCAAAAATGGTAATTTTTTAAAGTTACATTTTTGGACTGTAAATGACTATTGCATGTGAATTAGAACTCTTGGAACTAAAATAAGTGTGTTTAGAGTCATTTTAATGCCTGAAATAGGTCGAAATAGAAGCTTCTGAGTAGGAGAAAAAGTCTGTAAAAATTGAAATTTTGGTCACATTGAGGCTTTAAAAAGTAGTTATTCAACATGAGGCTCAATCCAAATGACATTTTGAATCAATTTTTCTACAATCCAAAAAATCAATTTTCTGATGAAAAACGATGACCCGTGACCTGTCGAACTTTCTCCAGATGGTCAAAAATGGTAATTTCTTTAAGTTTAATTTTTGGACTGTAAATGACTATTGCATGTGAATTATCACTTTTGGAACTAAGTGTGTTTAGAGTCATTTTAATGCCTGAAATAGGTCGAAATAGAAGCTTCTGAGTAGGAGAAAATGTCTCTAAAAATGGCAATTTTGGTCACATTGAGGCTTTAAAAAGTAGTTATTCAACATGAGGCTCAATCAAAATGACATTTTGAATCAAGTTTTCTACAGTCCAAAAAATCAATTTTCTGATGAAAAACGATGACCCGTGACCTGTCGAACTTTCTCCAGATGGTCAAAAAGGGTAATTTCTTTAAGTTTGAGTTTTTGGACTGTAAATGACTATTGCATGTGAATTAGAACTCTTGGAACTAAAATAAGTGTGTTTAGAGTCATTTTAATGCCTGAAATAGGTCGAAATAGAAGCTTCTGAGTAGGAGAAAATGTCTCTAAAAATGGCAATTTTGGTCACATTGAGGCTTTAAAAAGTAGTTATTCAACATGAGGCTCAATCAAAATGACATTTTGAATCAAGTTTTCTACAGTCCAAAAAATCAATTTTCTGATGAAAAATTATGACCCGTGACCTGTCGAACTTTTTCCAGATGGTCAAAAATGGTAATTTTTTAAAGTTAAATTTTTGGACTGTAAATGACTATTGCATGTGAATTAGAACTCTTGGAACTAAAATAAGTGTGTTTAGAGTCATTTTAATGCCTGAAATAGGTCGAAATAGAATCTTCTGAGTAGGAGAAAAAGTCTGTAAAAATTGAAATTTTGGTCACATTGAGGCTTTAAAAAGTAGTTATTCAACATGAGGCTCAATCCAAATGACATTTTGAATCAATTTTTTTACTGCCCAAAAAATCAATTTTCTGATGAAAAACGATGACCCGTGACCTGTCGAACTTTCTCCAGATGGTCAAAAATGGTAATTTCTTTAAGTTTAATTTTTGGACTGTAAATGACTATTGCATGTGAATTATCACTTTTGGAACTAAAATAGGTGTGTTTAGAGTCATTTTAATGCCTGAAATAGGTCGAAATAGAAGCTTCTGAGTAGGAGAAAAAGTCCGTAAAAATTGAAATTTTGGTCACATTGAGGCTTTAAAAAGTAGTTACTCAACATGAGGCTCAATCCAAATGACATTTTGAATCAATTTTTCTACAATTCAAAAAATCAATTTTCTGATGAAAAACGATGACCCGTGACCTGTCAAACTTTTTCCAGATGGTCAAAAATGGTAATTTTTTAAAGTTTAAGTCTTTGGACTGTAAATGACTATTGCATGTGAATTAGAACTCTTGGAACTAAAATACGTGTGTTTAGAGTCATTTTAATTCCTGAAATAGGTCGAAATAGAGGCTTCTGAGTAGGAGAAAAAGTCTGTAAAAATGGCAATTTTGGTCACATTGAGGCTTTAAAACGTAGGTATTCAACATGAGGCTCAATCCAAATGACATTTTGAATCAATTTTTCTACAATCCAAAAAATCAATTTTCTGATGAAAATCGATGACCCGTGACCTGTCAAACTTTTTGCAGGTGGTCAAAAATGGTAATTTTTTAAAGTTTAATTTTTGGACTGTAAATGACTATTGCATGTGAATTAGAACTCTTGGAACTAAAATAAGTGTGGTTAGAGTCATTTCAATGCCTGAAATAGGTCGAAATAGAGGCTTCTGAGTAGGAGAAAAAGTCTGTAAAAATAGCAATTTTGGTCACATTGAGGCTCTCAAAAGTAGTTATTCAACATGAGTCTCAATCCAAATGACATTTTGAATCAATTTTTCTACAGTACAAAAAATAAATTTTCTGATGAAAAACGATGACCCGTGACCTGTCGAACTTTTTCCAGATGGTCAAAAATTGTATTTTTTTGAAGTTTAATTTTTTACTGTAAATGACTATTGCATGTGAATTAGAACTCTTGGAACTAAAATAAGTGTGTTTAGAGTCATTTTAATGCCTGGAATAGGTCGAAATAGAGGCTTCTGAGTAGGAGAAAAAGTCTGTAAAAATGGCAATTTTGGTCACATTGAGGCTTTAAAAAGTGGTTATCCAACATGAGGCTCAATCAAAATGACATTTTGAATCAATTTTTCTACAGTCCAAAAAATCAATTTTCTGATGAAAAACGATGACCCGTGACCTGTCGAACTTTTTCCAGATGGTCAAAATGGTAATTTCTTTAAGTTTAAGTTTTTTGACTGTAAATGACTATTGCATGTGAATTATCACTTTTGGAACTAAAATAGGTGTGTTTAGAGTCATTTTAATGCCTGAAATAGGTCGAAATAGAAGCTTCTGAGTAGGAGAAAATGTCTCTAAAAATGGCAATTTTGGTCACATTGAGGCTTTAAAAAGTAGTTATTCAACATGAGGCTCAATCAAAATGACATTTTGAATCAAGTTTTCTACAGTCCAAAAAATCAATTTTCTGATGGAAAATGATGACCCGTGACCTGTCGAACTTTTTCCAGATGGTCAAAAATGGTAATTTTTTTAAGTTAAATTTTTGGACTGTAAATGACTATTGCATGTGAATTAGAACTCTTGGAACTAAGTGTGTTTAGAGTCATTTTAATGTCTGAAATAGGTCGAAAAAGAAGCTTCTGAGTAGGAGAAAAAGTCTGTAAAAATTGAAATTTTGGTCACATTGAGGCTTTAAAAAGTAGTTATTCAACATGAGGCTCAATCCAAATGACATTTTGAATCAATTTTTCTACAGTCCAAAAAATCAATTTTCTGATGAAAAACGATGACCCGTGACCTGTCGAACTTTCTCCAGATGGTCAAAAATGGTAATTTCTTTAAGTTTAAGTTTTTTGACTGTAAATGACTATTGCATGTGAATTATCACTTTTGGAACTAAAATAGGTGTGTTTAGAGTCATTTTAATGCCTGAAATAGGTCGAAATAGAAGCTTCTGAGCAGGAGAAAATGTCTCTAAAAATGGCAATTTTCGTCACATTGAGGCTTTAAAAAGTAGTTATTCAACATGAGGCTCAATCAAAATGACATTTTGAATCAAGTTTTCTACAGTCCAAAAAATCAATTTTCTGATGAAAAATGATGACCCGTGACCTGTCGAACTTTTTCCAGATGGTCAAAAATGGTAATTTTTTAAAGTAATATTTTTGGACTGTAAATGACTATTGCATGTGAATTAGAACTCTTGGAACTAAAATAAGTGTGTTTAGAGTCATTTTAATGCCTGAAATAGGTCGAAATAGAAGCTTCTGAGTAGGAGAAAAAGTCCGTAAAAATTGAAATTTTGGTCACATTGAGGCTTTAAAAAGTAGTTACTCAACATGAGGCTCAATCCAAATGACATTTTGAATCAATTTTTCTACAATTCAAAAAATCAATTTTCTGATGAAAAACGATGACCCGTGACCTGTCAAACTTTTTCCAGATGGTCAAAAATGGTAATTTTTTAAAGTTTAAGTCTTTGGACTGTAAATGACTATTGCATGTGAATTAGAACTCTTGGAACTAAAATACGTGTGTTTAGAGTCATTTTAATTCCTGAAATAGGTCGAAATAGAGGCTTCTGAGTAGGAGAAAAAGTCTGTAAAAATGGCAATTTTGGTCACATTGAGGCTTTAAAACGTAGGTATTCAACATGAGGCTCAATCCAAATGAGATTTTGAATCAATTTTTCTACAATCCAAAAAATCAATTTTCTGATGAAAAACGATGATCCGTGACCTGTCAAACTTTTTCCAGATGGTCAAAAATGGTAATTTTTTAAAGTTTAATTTTTGGACTGTGAATGACTACTGCATGTGAATTCGAACTCTTGGAACTAAAATAAGTGTGTTTAGAGTCATTTTAATGCCTGAAATAGGTCGAAATAGAAGCTTCTGAGTAGGAGAAAAAGTCTGTGAAAATTGAAATTTTGGTCACATTGAGGCTTTCAAAAGTAGTTATTCAACATGAGGCTCAATCCAAATGACATTTTGAATCAATTTTTCTACAGTCCAAAAAATCAATTTTCTGATGAAAAACGATGACCCGTGACCTGTCGAACTTTCTCCAGATGATCAAAAATGGTAATTTCTTTAAGTTTAATTTTTGGACTGTAAATGACTATTGCATGTGAATTATCACTTTTGGAACTAAAATAGGTGTGTTTAGAGTCATTTTAATGCCTGAAATAGGTCGAAATAGAAGCTTCTGAGTAGGAGAAAATGTCTCTAAAAATGGCAATTTTGGTCACATTGAGGCTTTAAAAAGTAGTTATTCAACATGAGGCTCAATCCAAATGACATTTTGAATCAATTTTTCTACAGTCCAAAAAATCAATTTTCTGATGAAAAACGATGACCCGTGACCTGTCGAACTTTCTCCAGATGGTCAAAAATGGTAATTTCTTTAAGTTTAAGTTTTTGGACTGTAAATGACTATTGCATGTGAATTAGAACTCTTGGAACTAAAATAAGTGTGTTTAGAGTCATTTTAATGCCTGAAATAGGTCGAAATAGAAGCTTCTGAGTAGGAGAAAAAGTCCGTAAAAATTGAAATTTTGGTCACATTGAGGCTTTAAAAAGTAGTTATTCAACATGAGGCTCAATCCAAATGACATTTTGAATCAATTTTTCTACAATCCAAAAAATCAATTTTCTGATG
The DNA here is from genome assembly GCF_964204655.1 of Triturus cristatus. NCBI lineage: Eukaryota > Metazoa > Chordata > Amphibia > Caudata > Salamandridae > Triturus > Triturus cristatus. Next base: position 837,518,889 of record NC_140594.1, read on the forward strand.
AAAAACGATGACCCGTGACCTGTCGAACTTTCCCCAGATGGTCAAAAATGGTAATTTCTTTAAGTTTAATTTTTGGACTGTAAATGACTATTGCATGTGAATTATCACTTTTGGAACTAAAATAGGTGTGTTTAGAGTCATTTTAATGCCTGAAATAGGTCGAAATAGCAGCTTCTGAGTAGGAGAAAAAGTCTGTAAAAATTGAAATTTTGGTCACATTGAGGCTTTAAAAAGTAGTTATTCAACATGAGGCTCAATCCAAATGAGATTTTGAATCAATTTTTCTACAATCCAAAAAATCAAATTTCTGATGAAAAACGATGACCCGTGACCTGTCGAACTTTTTCCAGATGGTCAAAAATGGTAATTTTTTAAAGTTTAATTTTTGGACTGTAAATGACTACTGCATGTGAATTCGAACTCTTGGAACTAAAATAAGTGTGTTTAGAGTCATTTTAATGCCTGAAATAGGTCGAAATAGAAGCTTCTGAGTAGGAGAAAAAGTCTGTGAAAATTGAAATTTTGGTCACATTGAGGCTTTCAAAAGTAGTTATTCAACATGAGGCTCAATCCAAATGACATTTTGAATCAATTTTTTTACTGCCCAAAAAATCAATTTTCTGATGAAAAACGATGACCCGTGACCTGTCAAACTTTCTCCAGATGGTCAAAAATGGTAATTTTTTAAAGATTAATTTGTGGACTGTAAATGACTATTGCATGTGAATTAGAACTCTTGGAACTAAGTGTGTTTAGAGTCATTTAAATGCCTGAAATAGGTCGAAATAGAAGCTTCTGAGTAGGAGAAAAAGTCTGTAAAAATTGAAATTTTGGTCATATTGAGGCTTTAAAAAGTAGTTATTCAACATGAGGCTCAATCGAAATGACATTTTGAATCAATTTTTCTACAGTCCAAAAAATCAATTTTCTGATGAAAAACGATGACCCGTGACCTGTCGAACTTTCTCCAGATGGTCAAAAATGGTAATTTCTTTAAGTTTGATTTTTGGACTGTAAATGACTATTGCATGTGAATTATCACTTTTGGAACTAAAATAGGTGTGTTTAGAGTCATTTTAATGCCTGAAATAGGTCGAAATAGAAGCTTCTGAGTAGGAGAAAATGTCTCTAAAAATGGCAATTTTGGTCACATTGAGGCTTTAAAAAGTAGTTATTCAACATGAGGCTCAATCAAAATGACATTTTGAATCAAGTTTTCTACAGTCCAAAAAATCAATTTTCTGATGAAAAATGATGACCCGTGACCTGTCGAACTTTCTCCAGATGGTCAAAAATGGTAATTTCTTTAAGTTTAATTTTTGGACTGTAAATGACTATTGCATGTGAATTATCACTTTTGGAACTAAAATAGGTGTGTTTAGAGTCATTTTAATGCCTGAAATAGGTCGAAATAGAAGCTTCTGAGTAGGAGAAAATGTCTCTAAAAATGGCAATTTTGGTCACATTGAGGCTTTAAAAAGTAGTTATTCAACATGAGGCTCAATCCAAATGACATTTTGAATCAATTTTTCTACAGTCCAAAAAATCAATTTTCTGATGAAAAACGATGACCCGTCACCTGTCGAACTTTCTCCAGATGGTCAAAAATGGTAATTTCTTTAAGTTTAAGTTTTTGGACTGTAAATGACTATTGCATGTGAATTAGAACTCTTGGAACTAAAATAAGTGTGTTTAGAGTCATTTTAATGCCTGAAATAGGTCGAAATAGAAGCTTCTGAGTAGGAGAAAAAGTCCGTAAAAATTGAAATTTTGGTCACATTGAGGCTTTAAAAAGTAGTTATTCAACATGAGGCTCAATCCAAATGACATTTTGAATCAATTTTTCTACAATCCAAAAAATCAATTTTCTGATGAAAAACGATGACCCGTGACCTGTCGAACTTTCTCCAGATGGTCAAAAATGGTAATTTCTTTAAGTTTAATTTTTGGACTGTAAATGACTATTGCATGTGAATTATCACTTTTGGAACTAAAATAGGTGTGTTTAGAGTCATTTTAATGCCTGAAATAGGTCGAAATAGAAGCTTCTGAGTAGGAGAAAATGTCTCTAAAAATGGCAATTTTGGTCACATTGAGGCTTTAAAAAGTAGTTATTCAACATGAGGCTCAATCAAAATGACATTTTGAATCAAGTTTTCTACAGTCCAAAAAATCAATTTTCTGATGAAAAACGATGACCTGTGACCTGTCGAACTTTTTCCAGATGGTCAAAAATGGTAATTTTTTAAAGTTACATTTTTGGACTGTAAATGACTATTGCATGTGAATTAGAACTCTTGGAACTAAAATAAGTGTGTTTAGAGTCATTTTAATGCCTGAAATAGGTCGAAATAGAAGCTTCTGAGTAGGAGAAAAAGTCTGTAAAAATTGAAATTTTGGTCACATTGAGGCTTTAAAAAGTAGTTATTCAACATGAGGCTCAATCCAAATGACATTTTGAATCAATTTTTCTACAATCCAAAAAATCAATTTTCTAATGAAAAACGATGACCCGTGACCTGTCGAACTTTCTCCAGATGGTCAAAAATGGTAATTTCTTTAAGTTTAATTTTTGGACTGTAAATGACTATTGCATGTGAATTAGAACTCTTGGACCTAAAATAAGTGTGTTTATAGTCATTTTAATGCCTGAAATAGGTCAAAATAGAAGCTTCTGAGTAGGAGAAAAAGTCTGTAAAAATGGCAATTTTGGTCACATTGAGGCTTTAAAAAGTAGGTATTCAACATGAGGCTCAATCCAAATGACATTTTGAATAAATTTTTCTACAATCCAAAAAATCAATTTTCTGATGAAAATCGATGACCCGTGACCTGTCGAACTTTTTCCAGATTGTCAAAAATTGTAATTTTTTAAAGTTTAATTTTTGGACTGTAAATGACTATTGCATGTGAATTATCACTTTTGGAACTAAAATAGGTGTGTTTAGAGTCATTTTAATGCCTGAAATAGGTCGAAATAGAAGCTTCTGAGTAGGAGAAAATGTCTCTAAAAATGGCAATTTTGGTCACATTGAGGCTTTAAAAAGTAGTTATTCAACATGAGGCTCAATCAAAATGACATTTTGAATCAAGTTTTCTACAGTCCAAAAAATCAATTTTCTGATGAAAAATGATGACCCGTGACCTGTCGAACTTTTTCCAGATGGTCAAAAATGGTAATCTTTTAAAGTTAAATTTTTGGACTGTAAATGACTATTGCATGTGAATTAGAACTCTTGGAGCTAAAATAAGTGTGTTTAGAGTCATTTTAATGCCTGAAATAGGTCGAAATAGAAGCTTCTGAGTAAGAGAAAAAGTCCGTAAAAATTGAAATTTTGGTCACATTGAGGCTTTAAAAAGTAGTTAGTCAACATGAGGCTCAATCCAAATGACATTTTGAATCAATTTTTCTACAATCCAAAAAATCAATTTTCTGATGAAAAACGATGACCCGTGACCTGTCAAACTTTTTCCAGATGGTCAAAAATGGTAATTTTTTAAAGTTTAAGTCTTTGGACTGTAAATGACTATTGCATGTGAATTAGAACTCTTGGAACTAAAATACGTGTGTTTAGAGTCATTTTAATTCCTGAAATAGGTCGAAATAGAAGCTTCTGAGTAGGAGAAAATGTCTGTAAAAATGGCAATTTTGGTCACATTGAGGCTTTAAAAAGTAGTTATTCAACATGAGGCTCAATCAAAATGACATTTTGAATCAATTTTTCTACAGTCCAAAAAATCAATTTTCTGATGAAAAACAATGACCCGTGGACCTGTCGAACTTTCTCCAGATGGTCAAAAATTGTAATTTCTTTAAGTTTAATTGTTTGACTGTAAATGACTATTGCATGTGAATTATCACTTTTGGAACTAAAATAGGTGTGTTTAGAGTCATTTTAATGCCTGAAATTGGTCAAAATAGAATCTTCTGAGTAGGAGAAAAAGTCTGTAAAAATTTACATTTTGGTCAAATTGAGGCTTTCAAAACTAGTTATTCAACATGAGTCTCAATCCAAATGACATTTTGAATCAATTTTTTTACTGCCCAAAAAATCAATTTTCTGATGAAAAACGATGACCCGTGACCTGTCGAACTTTTTCCAGATGGTCAAAAATGGTAATTTTGTTAAAGTTTCATTTTTGGACTGTAAATGACTATTGCATGTGAATTAGAACTCTTGGACCTAAAATAAGTGTGTTTATAGTCATTTTAATGCCTGAAATATGTCGAAATAGAAGCTTCTGAGTAGGAGAAAAAGTCTGTAAAAATGGCAATTTTGGTCACATTGAGGCTTTAAAAAGTAGGTATTCAACATGAGGCTCAATCCAAATGACATTTTGAATCAATTTTTCTACAATCCAAAAAATCAATTTTCTGATGAAAATCGATGACCTGTGACCTGTCGAACTTTTTGCAGATGGTCAAAAATGGTAATTTTTTAAAGTTTAATTTTTGGACTGTAAATGACTATTGCATGTGAATTAGAACTCTTGGAACTAAAATAAGTGTGTTTAGAGTCATTTTAATGCCTGAAATAGGTCGAAATAGTGGCTTCTGAGTAGGAGAAAAAGTCTGTAAAAATGGCAATTTTGGTCACATTGAGGCTCTCAAAAGTAGTTATTCAACATGAGTCTTAATCCAAATGACATTTTGAATCAATTGTTTTACTGCCCAAAAAATCAATTTTCTGATGAAAAACGATGACCCGTGACCTGTCGAACTTTTTCCAGATTGTCAAAAATGGTAATTTTTTAAAGTTTAATTTTTGGACTGTAAATGACTATTGCATGTGAATTAGAACTCTTGGAACTAAAATAAGTGTGTTTAGAGTCATTTTAATGCCTGAAATAGGTCGAAATAAAAGCTTTTGAGTAGGAGGAAAAGTCTGTAAAAATTGCAATTTTGGTCACATTGAGGCTTTAAAAAGTAGTTATTCAACATGAGGCTCAATCCAAATGGCATTTTGAATCAATTTTTCTACAGTACAAAAAATCCATTTTCTGATGAAAAACGATGACCCGTGACCTGTCGAACTTTTTCCAGATGGTCAAAAATTGTATTTTTTTGAAGTTTAATTTTTGGACTGTAAATGACTATTGCCTGTGAATTAGAACTCTTGGAACTAAAATACGTGTGTTTAGAGTCATTTTAATGCCTGAAATAGGTCGAAATAGAGGCTTCTGAGTAGGAGAAAAAGTCTGTAAAAATGGCAATTTTGGTCACATTGAGGCTTTCAAAAGTAGGTATTCAACATGAGGCTCAATCCAAATGACATTTTGAATCAATTTTTCTACAATCCAAAAAATCTATTTTCTGATGAAAAACGATGACCCGTGACCTGTCGAACTTTTTCCAGATGGTCAAAAATGGTAATTTTTTAAAGTTTAATTTTTGGACTGTAAATGACTATTGCATGTGAATTAGAACTCTTGGAACTAAGTGTGTTTAGAGTCATTTTAATGCCTGAAATAGGTCGAAATAGAAGCTTCTGAGTAGGAGAAAAAGTCTGTAAAAATTGAAATTTTGGTCACATTGAGGCTTTAAAAAGTAGTTATTCAACATGAGGCTCAATCGAAATGACATTTTGAATCAATTTTTCTACAGTCCAAAAAATCAATTTTCTGATGAAAAACGATGACCTGTGACCTGTCGAACTTTCTCCAGATGGTCAAAAATGGTAATTTCTTTAAGTTTAAGTTTTTTGACTGTAAATGACTATTGCATGTGAATTATCACTTTTGGAACTAAAATAAGTGTGTTTAGAGTCATTTTAATGCCTGAAATAGGTCGAAATAGAAGCTTCTGAGTAGGAGAAAAAGTCTGTAAAAATTGAAATTTTGGTCACATTGAGGCTTTAAAAAGTAGTTATTCAACATGAGGCTCAATCCAAATGACATTTTGAATCAATTTTTCTACAGTCCAAAAAATCAATTTTCTGATGAAAAACAATGACCCGTGACCTGTCGAACTTTCTCCAGATGGTCAAAAATGGTAATTTCTTTAAGTTTAATTTTTTGACTGTAAATGACTATTGCATGTGAATTATCACTTTTGGAACTAAAATAGGTGTGTTTAGACTCATTTTAATGCCTGAAATTGGTCAAAATAGAATCTTCTGAGTAGGAGAAAAAGTCTGTAAAAATTTAAATTTTGGTCACATTGAGGCTTTCAAAACTAGTTATTCAACATGAGTCTCAATCCAAATGACATTTTGAATCAATTTTTTTACTGCCCAAAAAATCAATTTTCTGATGAAAAACGATGACCCGTGACCTGTCGAACTTTTTCCAGATGGTCAAAAATGGTAATTTTTTAAAGTTTAATTTTTGGACTGTAAATGACTATTGCATGCGAATTAGAACTCTTGGACCTAAAATAAGTGTGTTTATAGTCATTTTAATGCCCGAAATAGGTCGAAATAGAAGCTTCTGAGTAGGAGAAAAAGTCTGTAAAAATGGCAATTTTGGTCACATTGAGGCTTTAAAAAGTAGGTATTCAACATGAGTCTCAATCCAAATGACATTTTGAATCAATTTTTCTACAATCCAAAAAATCAATTTTCTGATGAAAATCGATGACCCGTGACCTGTCGAACTTTTTCCAGATTGTCAAAAATTGTAATTTTTTAAAGTTTCATTTTTGGACTGTAAATGACTATTGCATGTGAATTAGAACTCTTGGACCTAAAATAAGTGTGTTTATAGTCATTTTAATGCCTGAAATAGGTCGAAATAGAAGCTTCTGAGTAGGAGAAAAAGTCTGTAAAAATGGCAATTTTGGTCACATTGAGGCTCTCAAAAGTAGTTATTCAACATGAGTCTTAATCCAAATGACATTTTGAATCCATTTTTCTACAGCCAAAAAAATCAATTTTCTGATGAAAAACGATGACCCGTGACCTGTCGAACTTTTTCCAGATTGTCAAAAATGGTAATTTTTTAAAGTTTAATTTTTGGACTGTAAATGACTATTGCATGTGAATTAGAACTCTTGGAACTAAAATAAGTGTGTTTAGAGTCATTTTAATGCCTGAAATAGGTCGAAATAGAAGCTTTTGAGTAGGAGAAAAAGTCTGTAAAAATTGCAATTTTGGTCACATTGAGGCTTTAAAAAGTAGTTATTCAACATGAGGCTCAATCCAAATGACATTTTGAATCAATTTTTCTACAGTACAAAAAATCAATTTTCTGATGAAAAACGATGACCTGTGACCTGTCGAACTTTTTCCAGATGGTAAAAAATTGTATTTTTTTTAAGTTTAATTTTTGGACTGTAAATGACTATTGCATGTGAATTAGAACTCTTGGAACTAAAATAAGTGTGTTTAGAGTCATTTTAATGCCTGAAATAGGTCGAAATAGAGGCTTCTGAGTAGGAGAAAAAGTCTGTAACAATGGCAATTTTGGTCACATTGAGGCTTTAAAAAGTAGGTATTCAACATGAGGCTCAATCCAAATGACAATTTGAATCAATTTTTTTACTCCCCAAAAAATCAATTTTCTGATGAAAAACGATGACCCGTGACCTGTCGAATTTTCTCCAGATGGTCAAAAATGGTAATTTTTTAAAGATTAATTTTTGGACTGTAAATGACTATTGCATGTGAATTAGAACTCTTGGAACTAAGTGTGTTTAGAGTCATTTTAATGCCTGAAATAGGTCAAAATAGAAGCTTCTGAGTAGGAGAAAAAGTCTGTAAAAATTGAAATTTTGGTCACATTGAGGCTTTAAAAAGTAGTTATTCAACATGAGGCTCAATCCAAATGACATTTTGAATCAATTTTTCTACAACCCAAAAAATCAATTTTCTGATGAAAAACAATGACCCGTGACCTGTCGAACTTTCTCCAGATGGTCAAAAATGGTAATTCCTTTAAGTTTAATTTTTTGACTGTAAATGACTATTGCATGTGAATTATCACTTTTGGAACTAAGTGTGTTTAGAGTCATTTTAATGCCTGAAATAGGTCAAAATAGAAGCTTCTGAGTAGGAGAAAAAGTCTGTAAAAATTGAAATTTTGGTCAAATTGAGGCTTTAAAAAGTAGTTATTCAACATGAGGCTCAATCCAAATGACATTTTGAATCAATTTTTCTACAACCCAAAAAATCAATTTTCTGATGAAAAACGATGACCCATGACCTGTCGAACTTTTTCCAGATGGTCAAAAATGGTAATTTTTTAAAGTTTAAGTCTTTGCACTGTAAATGACTATTGCATGTGAATTAGAACTCTTGGAACTAAAATACGTGTGTTTAGAGTCATTTTAATTCCTGAAATAGGTCGAAATAGAAGCTTCTGAGTAGGAGAAAATGTCTGTAAAAATGGCAATTTTGGTCACATTGAGGCTTTAAAAAGTAGTTATTCAACATGAGGCTCAATCAAAATGACATTTTGAATCAATTTTTCTGCAGTCCAAAAAATCAATTTTCTGATGAAAAACAATGACCCGTGACCTGTCGAACTTTCTCCAGATGGTCAAAAATGGTAATTCCTTTAAGTTTAATTTTTTGACTGTAAATGACTATTGCATGTGAATTATCACTTTTGGAACTAAAATAGGTTTGTTTAGAGTCATTTTAATGCCTGAAATTGGTCAAAATAGAATCTTCTGAGTAGGAGAAAAAGTCTGTAAAAATTTAAATTTTGGTCACATTGAGGCTTTCAAAACTAGTTATTCAACATGAGTCTCAATCCAAATGACATTTTGAATCAATTTTTTTACTGCCCCAAAAATCAATTTTCTGATGAAAAACGATGACCCGTGACCTGTCGAACTTTTTCCAGATGGTCAAAAATGGTAATTTTTTTAAGTTTCATTTTTGGACTGTAAATGACTATTGCATGTGAATTAGAACTCTTGGACCTAAAATAAGTGTGTTTATAGTCATTTTAATGCCTGAAATAGGTCGAAATAGAAGCTTCTGAGTAGGAGAAAAAGTCTGTAAAAATGGCAATTTTGGTCACATTGAGGCTTTAAAAAGTAGGTATTCAACATGAGGCTCAATCCACATGACATTTTGAATCAATTTTTCTACAATCCAAAAAATCAATTTTCTGATGAAAATCGATGACCCGTGACCTGTCGAACTTTTTGCAGATGGTCAAAAATGGTAATGTTTTAAAGTTTAATTTTTGGACTGTAAATGACTATTGCATGTGAATTAGAACTCTTGGAACTAAAATAAGTGTGTTTAGAGTCATTTTAATGCCTGAAATAGGTCGAAATAGAGGCTTCTGAGTAGGAGAAAAAGTCTGTAAAAATGGCAATTTTGGTCACATTGAGGCTCTCAAAAGTAGTTATTCAACATGAGTCTCAATCCAAATGACATTTTGAATCAATTTTTTTACTGCCCAAAAAAACAATTTTCTGATGAAAAACGATGACCCGTGACCTGTCGACCTTTTTCCAGATGGTCAAAAATGGTAATTTTTTTAAGTTTAATTTTTGGACTGTAAATGACTATTGCATGTGAATTAGAACTCTTGGAACTAAAATAAGTGTGTTTAGAGTCATTTTAATGCCTGAAATAGGTCGAAATAGAAGCTTCTGAGTAGGAGAAAAAGTCTGTAAAAATTGAAATTTTGGTCACATTGAGGCATTCAAAAGTAGTTATTCAACATGAGTCTCAATCCAAATGACATTTTGAATCAATTTTTTTACTGCACAAAAAAACAATTTTCTGATGAAAAACGATGACCCGTGACCTGTCGAACTTTTTCTAGATGGTCAAAAATTGTAATTTTTTAAAGTTTAATTTTTTGGACTGTAAATGACTATTGCATGTGAATTAGAACTCTTGGAACTAAAATAAGTGTGTTTAGAGTCATTTTAATGCCTGGAATAGGTTGAAATAGAAGCTTTTGAGTAGGAGAAAATGTCTGTAAAAATGGCAATTTTGGTCACATTGAGGCTTTAAAAAGTAGTTATTCAACATGAGGCTCAATCAAAATGACATTTTGAATTAATTTTTCTACAGTCCAAAAAATCAATTTTCTGATGAAAAACGATGACCTGTCGAACTTTTTCCAGATGGTCAAAAATGGCAATTTTTTAAAGTTTAATTTTTGGCCTGTAAATGACTATTGCATGTGAATTAGAACTCTTGGAACTAAAATAAGTGTGTTTAGAGTCATTTTAATGCCTGAAATAGGTCGAAATAGAAGCTTCTGAGTAGGCGAAAAAGTCTGTAAAAATTGAAATTTTGGTCACATTGAGGCTTTAAAAAGTAGGTATTCAACATGAGTCTCAATCCAAATGACATTTTGAATCAATTTTTTTACTGCCCAAAAAAACAATTTTCTGATGAAAAACGATGACCCGTGACCTGTCGAACTTTTTCCAGATGGCCAAAAATGGTAATTTTTTAAAGTTTCATTTTTGGACTGTAAATGACTATTGCATGCGAATTAGAACTCTTGGACCTAAAATAAGTGTGTTTATAGTCATTTTAATGCCCGAAATAGGTCGAAATAGAAGCTTCTGAGTAGGCGAAAAAGTCTGTAAAAATGGCAATTTTGGTCACATTGAGGCTTTAAAAAGTAGGTATTCAACATGAGTCTCAATCCAAATGACATTTTGAATCAATTTTTCTACAATCCCAAAAATCAATTTTCTGATGAAAATCGATGACCCGTGACCTGTCGAACTTTTTCCAGATTGTCAAAAATTGTAATTTTTTAAAGTTTCATTTTTGGACTGTAAATGACTATTGCATGTGAATTAGAACTCTTGGACCTAACATAAGTGTGTTTATAGTCATTTTAATGCCTGAAATAGGTCGAAATAGAAGCTTCTGAGTAGGAGAAAAAGTCTGTAAAAATGGCAATTTTGGTCACATTGAGGCTCTCAAAAGTAGTTATTCAACATGAGTCTTAATCCAAATGACATTTTGAATCAATTTTTCTACAGCCAAAAAAATCAATTTTCTGATGAAAAACGATGACCCGTGACCTGTCGAACTTTTTCCAGATTGTCAAAAATGGTAATTTTTTAAAGTTTAATTTTTGGACTGTAAATGACTATTGCATGTGAATTAGAACTCTTGGAACTAAAATAAGTGTGTTTAGAGTCATTTTAATGCCTGAAATAGGTCGAAATAGAAGCTTTTGAGTAGGAGAAAAAGTCTGTAAAAATTGCAATTTTGGTCACATTGAGGCTTTAAAAAGTAGTTATTCAACATGAGGCTCAATCCAAATGACATTTTGAATCAATTTTTCTACAGTACAAAAAATCAATTTTCTGATGAAAAACGATGACCTGTGACCTGTCGAACTTTTTCCAGATGGTAAAAAATTGTATTTTTTTTAAGTTTAATTTTTGGACTGTAAATGACTATTGCATGTGAATTAGAACTCTTGGAACTAAAATAAGTGTGTTTAGAGTCATTTTAATGCCTGAAATAGGTCGAAATAGAGGCTTCTGAGTAGGAGAAAAAGTCTGTAACAATGGCAATTTTGGTCACATTGAGGCTTTAAAAAGTAGGTATTCAACATGAGGCTCAATCCAAATGACAATTTGAATCAATTTTTTTACTCCCCAAAAAATCAATTTTCTGATGAAAAACGATGACCCGTGACCTGTCGAATTTTCTCCAGATGGTCAAAAATGGTAAGTTTTTTAAAGATTAATTTTTGGACTGTAAATGACTATTGCATGTGAATTAGAACTCTTGGAACTAAGTGTGTTTAGAGTCATTTTAATGCCTGAAATAGGTCAAAATAGAAGCTTCTGAGTAGGAGAAAAAGTCTGTAAAAATTGAAATTTTGGTCACATTGAGGCTTTAAAAAGTAGTTATTCAACATGAGGCTCAATCCAAATGACATTTTGAATCAATTTTTCTACAACCCAAAAAATCAATTTTCTGATGAAAAACGATGACCCATGACCTGTCGAACTTTTTCCAGATGGTCAAAAATGGTAATTTTTTAAAGTTTAAGTCTTTGGACTGTAAATGACTATTGCATGTGAATTAGAACTCTTGGAACTAAAATACGTGTGTTTAGAGTCATTTTAATTCCTGAAATAGGTCGAAATAGAAGCTTCTGAGTAGGAGAAAATGTCTGTAAAAATGGCAATTTTGGTCACATTGAGGCTTTAAAAAGTAGTTATTCAACATGAGGCTCAATCAAAATGACATTTTGAATCAATTTTTCTACAGTCCAAAAAATCAATTTTCTGATGAAAAACAATGACCCGTGACCTGTCGAACTTTCTCCAGATGGTCAAAAATGGTAATTCCTTTAAGTTTAATTTTTTGACTGTAAATGACTATTGCATGTGAATTATCACTTTTGGAACTAAGTGTGTTTAGAGTCATTTTAATGCCTGAAATAGGTCAAAATAGAAGCTTCTGAGTAGGAGAAAAAGTCTGTAAAAATTGAAATTTTGGTCACATTGAGGCTTTAAAAAGTAGTTATTCAACATGAGGCTCAATCCAAATGACATTTTGAATCAATTTTTCTACAACCCAAAAAATCAATTTTCTGATGAAAAACGATGACCCATGACCTGTCGAACTTTTTCCAGATGGTCAAAAATGGTAATTTTTTAAAGTTTAAGTCTTTGGACTGTAAATGACTATTGCATGTGAATTAGAACTCTTGGAACTAAAATACGTGTGTTTAGAGTCATTTTAATTCCTGAAATAGGTCGAAATAGAAGCTTCTGAGTAGGAGAAAATGTCTGTAAAAATGGCAATTCTGGTCACATTGAGGCTTTAAAAAGTAGTTATTCAACATGAGGCTCAATCAAAATGACATTTTGAATCAATTTTTCTACAGTCCAAAAAATCAATTTTCTGATGAAAAACAATGACCCGTGACCTGTCGAACTTTCTCCAGATGGTCAAAAATGGTAATTCCTTTAAGTTGAATTTTTTGACTGTAAATGACTATTGCATGTGAATTATCACTTTTGGAACTAAAATAGGTGTGTTTAGAGTCATTTTAATGCCTGAAATTGGTCAAAATAGAATCTTCTGAGTAGGAGAAAAAGTCTGTAAAAATTTAAATTTTGGTCACATTGAGGCTTTCAAAACTAGTTATTCAACATGAGTCTCAATCCAAATGACATTTTGAATCAATTTTTTTACTGCCCCAAAAATCACTTTTCTGATGAAAAACGATGACCCGTGACCTGTCGAACTTTTTCCAGATGGTCAAAAATGGTAATTTTTTTAAGTTTCATTTTTGGACTGTAAATGACTATTGCATGTGAATTAGAACTCTTGGACCTAAAATAAGTGTGTTTATAGTCATTTTAATGCCTGAAATAGGTCGAAATAGAAGCTTCTGAGTAGGAGAAAAAGTCTGTAAAAATGGCAATTTTGGTCACATTGAGGCTTTAAAAAGTAGGTATTCAACATGAGGCTCAATCCACATGACATTTTGAATCAATTTTTCTACAATCCAAAAAATCAATTTTCTGATGAAAATCGATGACCCGTGACCTGTCGAACTTTTTGCAGATGGTCAAAAATGGTAATGTTTGAAAGTTTAATTTTTGGACTGTAAATGACTATTGCATGTGAATTAGAACTCTTGGAACTAAAATAAGTGTGTTTAGAGTCATTTTAATGCCTGAAATAGGTCGAAATAGAAGCTTCTGAGTAGGAGAAAAAGTCTGTAAAAATTGAAATTTTGGTCACATTGAGGCATTCATAAGTAGTTATTCAACATGAGTCTCTAACCAAATGACATTTTGAATCAATTTTTTTACTGCCCAAAAAAACAATTTTCTGATGAAAAACGATGACCCGTGACCTGTCGAACTTTTTCCAGATGGTCAAAAATTGTAATTTTTTAAAGTTTAATTTTTTGGACTGTAAATGACTATTGCATGTGAATTAGAACTCTTGGAACTAAGATAAGTGTGTTTAGAGTCATTTTAATGCCTGAAATAGGTCGAAATAGAAGCTTCTGAGTAGGAGAATAAGTCTATAAAAATTTAAATTTTGGTCACATTGAGGATTTAAAAAGTAGTTATTCAACATGAGGCTCAATCCAAATGACATTTTGAATCAATTTTTCTACAGTCCAAAAAATCAATTTTCTGATGAAAAACGATGACCCGTGACCTGTCAAACTTTTTCCAGATGGTCAAAAATGGTAATTTTTTTAAGTTTAATTTTTGGACTGTAAATGACTATTGCATGTGAATTAGAACTCTTGGAACTAAAATAAGTGTGTTTAGAGTCATTTTAATGCCTGAAATAGGTCGAAATAGAAGCTTCTGAGTAGGAGAAAAAGTCTGTAAAAATTGAAATTTTGGTCACATTGAGGCACTCAAAAGTAGTTATTCAACATGAGTCTCAATCCAAATGACATTTTGAATCAATTTTTTTACTGCCCAAAAAAACAATTTTCTGATAAAAAACGATGACCCGTGACCTGTCGACCTTTTTCCAGATGGTCAAAAATGGTAATTTTTTTAAGTTTAATTTTTGGACTGTAAATGACTATTGCATGTGAATTAGAACTCTTGGAACTAAAATAAGTGTGTTTAGAGTCATTTTAATGCCTGAAATAGGTCGAAATAGAAGCTTCTGAGTAGGAGAAAATGTCTGTAAAAATTGAAATTTTGGTCACATTGAGGCACTCAAAAGTAGTTATTCAACATGAGTCTCAATCCAAATGACATTTTGAATCAATTTTTTTACTGCCCAAAAAAACAATTTTCTGATAAAAAACGATGACCCGTGACCTGTCGACCTTTTTCCAGATGGTCAAAAATGGTAATTTTTTAAAGTTACATTTTTGGACTGTAAATGACTATTGCATGTGAATTAGAACTCTTGGAACTAAAATAAGTGTATTTGGAGTCATTTTAATGCCTGGAATAGGTTGAAATAGAAGCTTTTGAGTAGGAGAAAATGTCTGTAAAAATGGCAATTTTGGTCACATTGAGGCTTTAAAAAGTAGTTATTCAACATGAGGCTCAATCAAAATGACATTTTGAATTAATTTTTCTACAGTCCAAAAAATCAATTTTCTGATGAAAAACAATGACCCGTGACCTGTCGAACTTTCTCCAGATGGTCAAAAATGGTAATTCCTTTAAGTTTAATTTTTTGACTGTAAATGACTATTGCATGTGAATTATCACTTTTGGAACTAAGTGTGTTTAGAGTCATTTTAATGCCTGAAATAGGTCAAAATAGAAGCTTCTGAGTAGGAGAAAAAGTCTGTAAAAATTGAAATTTTGGTCACATTGAGGCTTTAAAAAGTAGTTATTCAACATGAGGCTCAATCCAAATGACATTTTGAATCAATTTTTCTACAACCCAAAAAATCAATTTTCTCATGAAAAACGATGACCCATGACCTGTCGAACTTTTTCCAGATGGTCAAAAATGGTAATTTTTTAAAGTTTAAGTCTTTGGACTGTAAATGACTATTGCATGTGAATTAGAACTCTTGGAACTAAAATACGTGTGTTTAGAGTCATTTTAATTCCTGAAATAGGTCGAAATAGAAGCTTCTGAGTAGGAGAAAATGTCTGTAAAAATGGCAATTTTGGTCACATTGAGGCTTTAAAAAGTAGTTATTCAACAAGAGGCTCAATCAAAATGACATTTTGAATCAATTTTTCTACAGTCCCAAAAATCAATTTTCTGATGAAAAACAATGACCCGTGACCTGTCGAACTTTCTCCAGATGGTCAAAAATGGTAATTCCTTTAAGTTTAATTTTTTGACTGTAAATGACTATTGCATGTGAATTATCACTTTTGGAACTAAAATAGGTGTGTTTAGAGTCATTTTAATGCCTGAAATTGGTCAAAATAGAATCTTCTGAGTAGGAGAAAAAGTCTGTAAAAATTTAAATTTTGGTCACATTGAGGCTTTCAAAACTAGTTATTCAACATGAGTCTCAATCCAAATGACATTTTGAATCAATTTTTTTACTGCCCCAAAAATCAATTTTCTGATGAAAAACGATGACCCGTGACCTGTCGAACTTTTTCCAGATGGTCAAAAATGGTAATTTTTTTAAGTTTCATTTTTGGACTGTAAATGACTATTGCATGTGAATTAGAACTCTTGGACCTAAAATAAGTGTGTTTAGAGTCATTTTAATGCCTGAAATAGGTCGAAATAGAAGCTTCTGAGTAGGAGAAAAAGTCTATAAAAATTTAAATTTTGGTCACATTGAGGATTTAAAAAGTAGTTATTCAACATGAGGCTCAATCCAAATGACATTTTGAATCAATTTGTCTACAGTCCAAAAAATCAATTTTCTGATGAAAAACGATGACCCGTGACCTGTCAAACTTTTTCCAGATGGTCAAAAATGGTAATTTTTTTAAGTTTAATTTTTGGACTGTAAATGACTATTGCATGTGAATTAGAACTCTTGGAACTAAAATAAGTGTGTTTAGAGTCATTTTAATGCCTGAAATAGGTCGAAATAGAAGCTTCTGAGTAGGAGAAAAAGTCTGTAAAAATTGAAATTTTGGTCACATTGAGGCACTCAAAAGTAGTTATTCAACATGAGTCTCAATCCAAATGACATTTTGAATCAATTTTTTTACTGCCCAAAAAAACAATTTTCTGATAAAAAACGATGACCCGTGACCTGTCGACCTTTTTCCAGATGGTCAAAAATGGTAATTTTTTTAAGTTTAATTTTTGGACTGTAAATGACTATTGCATGTGAATTAGAACTCTTGGAACTAAAATAAGTGTGTTTAGAGTCATTTTAATGCCTGAAATAGGTCGAAATAGAAGCTTCTGAGTAGGAGAAAAAGTCTGTAAAAATTGAAATTTTGGTCACATTGAGGCACTCAAAAGTAGTTATTCAACATGAGTCTCAATCCAAATGACATTTTGAATCAATTTTTTTACTGCCCAAAAAAACAATTTTCTGACAAAAAACGATGACCCGTGACCTGTCGACCTTTTCCCAGATGGTCAAAAATGGTAATTTTTTAAAGTTACATTTTTGGACTGTAAATGACTATTGCATGTGAATTAGAACTCTTGGAACTAAAATAAGTGTGTTTAGAGTCATTTTAATGCCTGGAATAGGTTGAAATAGAAGCTTTTGAGTAGGAGAAAATGTCTGTAAAAATGGCAATTTTGGTCACATTGAGGCTTTAAAAAGTAGTTATTCAGCATGAGGCTCAATCAAAATGACATTTTGAATTAATTTTTCTACAGTCCAAAAAATCAATTTTCTGATGAAAAACGATGACCTGTCGACCTTTTTCCAGATGGTCAAAAATGGCAATTTTTTAAAGTTTAATTTTTGGCCTGTAAATGACTATTGCATGTGAATTAGAACTCTTGGAACTAAAATAAGTGTGTTTAGAGTCATTTTAATGCCTGAAATAGGTCGAAATAGAAGCTTCTGAGTAGGCGAAAAAGTCTGTAAAAATTGAAATTTTGGTCACATTGAGGCTTTAAAAAGTAGGTATTCAACATGAGTCTCAATCCAAATGACATTTTGAATCAATTTTTTTACTGCCCAAAAAAACAATTTTCTGATGAAAAACGATGACCCGTGACCTGTCGAACTTTTTCCAGATGGTCAAAAATGGTAATTTGTTAAAGTTTCATTTTTGGACTGTAAATGACTATTGCATGCGAATTAGAACTCTTGGACCTAAAATAAGTGTGTTTATAGTCATTTTAATGCCCGAAATAGGTCGAAATAGAAGCTTCTGAGTAGGAGAAAAAGTCTGTAAAAATGGCAATTTTGGTCACATTGAGGCTTTAAAAAGTAGGTATTCAACATGAGTCTCAATCCAAATGACATTTTGAATCAATTTT
This sequence comes from Triturus cristatus, assembly GCF_964204655.1. Lineage (NCBI taxonomy): Eukaryota > Metazoa > Chordata > Amphibia > Caudata > Salamandridae > Triturus > Triturus cristatus. Next base: position 837,536,663 of record NC_140594.1, read on the forward strand.
TCTACAATCCAAAAAATCATTTTCTGATGAAAATCGATGACCCGTGACCTGTCGAACTTTTTCCAGATTGTCAAAAATTGTAATTTTTTAAAGTTTCATTTTTGGACTGTAAATGACTATTGCATGTGAATTAGAACTCTTGGACCTAAAATAAGTGTGTTTATAGTCATTTTAATGCCTGAAATAGGTCGAAATAGAAGCTTCTGAGTAGGAGAAAAAGTCTGTAAAAATGGCAATTTTGGTCACATTGAGGCTCTCAAAAGTAGTTATTCAACATGAGTCTTAATCCAAATGACATTTTGAATCAATTTTTCTACAGCCAAAAAAATCAATTTTCTGATGAAAAACGATGACCCGTGACCTGTCGAACTTTTTCCAGATTGTCAAAAATGGTAATTTTTTAAAGTTTAATTTTTGGACTGTAAATGACTATTGCATGTGAATTAGAACTCTTGGAACTAAAATAAGTGTGTTTAGAGTCATTTTATTGCCTGAAATAGGTCGAAATAGAAGCTTTTGAGTAGGAGAAAAAGTCTGTAAAAATTGCAATTTTGGTCACATTGAGGCTTTAAAAAGTAGTTATTCAACATGAGGCTCAATCCAAATGACATTTTGAATCAATTTTTCTACAGTACAAAAAATCAATTTTCTGATGAAAAACGATGACCTGTGACCTGTCGAACTTTTTCCAGATGGTAAAAAATTGTATTTTTTTTAAGTTTAATTTTTGGACTGTAAATGACTATTGCATGTGAATTAGAACTCTTGGAACTAAAATAAGTGTGTTTAGAGTCATTTTAATGCCTGAAATAGGTCGAAATAGAGGCTTCTGAGTAGGAGAAAAAGTCTGTAACAATGGCAATTTTGGTCACATTGAGGCTTTAAAAAGTAGGTATTCAACATGAGGCTCAATCCAAATGACAATTTGAATCAATTTTTTTACTCCCCAAAAAATCAATTTTCTGATGAAAAACGATGACCCGTGACCTGTCGAATTTTCTCCAGATGGTCAAAAATGGTAATTTTTTAAAGATTAATTTTTGGACTGTAAATGACTATTGCATGTGAATTAGAACTCTTGGAACTAAGTGTGTTTAGAGTCATTTTAATGCCTGAAATAGGTCAAAATAGAAGCTTCTGAGTAGGAGAAAAAGTCTGTAAAAATTGAAATTTTGGTCACATTGAGGCTTTAAAAAGTAGTTATTCAACATGAGGCTCAATCCAAATGACATTTTGAATCAATTTTTCTACAACCCAAAAAATCAATTTTCTGATGAAAAACGATGACCCATGACCTGTCGAACTTTTTCCAGATGGTCAAAAATGGTAATTTTTTAAAGTTTAAGTCTTTGGACTGTAAATGACTATTGCATGTGAATTAGAACTCTTGGAACTAAAATACGTGTGTTTAGAGTCATTTTAATTCCTGAAATAGGTCGAAATAGAAGCTTCTGAGTAGGAGAAAATGTCTGTAAAAATGGCAATTTTGGTCACATTGAGGCTTTAAAAAGTAGTTATTCAACATGAGGCTCAATCAAAATGACATTTTGAATCAATTTTTCTACAGTCCAAAAAATCAATTTTCTGATGAAAAACAATGACCCGTGACCTGTCGAACTTTCTCCAGATGGTCAAAAATGGTAATTCCTTTAAGTTTAATTTTTGGACTGTAAATGACTATTGCATGTGAATTAGAACTCTTGGAACTAAGTGTGTTTAGAGTCATTTTAATGCCTGAAATAGGTCAAAATAGAAGCTTCTGAGTAGGAGAAAAAGTCTGTAAAAATTGAAATTTTGGTCACATTGAGGCTTTGAAAAGTAGTTATTCAACATGAGGCTCAATCCAAATGACATTTTGAATCAATTTTTCTACAACCCAAAAAATCAATTTTCTGATGAAAAACAATGACCCGTGACCTGTCGAACTTTCTCCAGATGGTCGAAAATGGTCGACCAATGGACAAAAATTTAAATTTTGGTCACATTGAGGCTTTCAAAACTAGTTATTCAACATGAGTCTCAATCCAAATGACATTTTGAATCAATTTTTTTACTGCCCAAAAAAACAATTTTCTGATGAAAAACGATGACCCGTGACCTGTCGACCTTTTTCCAGATGGTCAAAAATGGTAATTTTTTTAAGTTTAATTTTTGGACTGTAAATGACTATTGCATGTGAATTAGAACTCTTGGAACTAAAATAAGTGTGTTTAGAGTCATTTTAATGCCTGAAATAGGTCGAAATAGAAGCTTCTGAGTAGGAGAAAAAGTCTGTAAAAATTGAAATTTTGGTCACATTGAGGCATTCAAAAGTAGTTATTCAACATGAGTCTCAATCCAAATGACATTTTGAATCAATTTTTTTACTGCACAAAAAAACAATTTTCTGATGAAAAACGATGACCCGTGACCTGTCGAACTTTTTCTAGATGGTCAAAAATTGTAATTTTTTAAAGTTTAATTTTTTGGACTGTAAATGACTATTGCATGTGAATTAGAACTCTTGGAACTAAAATAAGTGTGTTTAGAGTCATTTTAATGCCTGGAATAGGTTGAAATAGAAGCTTTTGAGTAGGAGAAAATGTCTGTAAAAATGGCAATTTTGGTCACTTGAGGCTTTAAAAAGTAGTTATTCAACATGAGGCTCAATCAAAATGACATTTTGAATTAATTTTTCTACAGTCCAAAAAATCAATTTTCTGATGAAAAACGATGACCTGTCGAACTTTTTCCAGATGGTCAAAAATGGCAATTTTTTAAAGTTTAATTTTTGGCCTGTAAATGACTATTGCATGTGAATTAGAACTCTTGGAACTAAAATAAGTGTGTTTAGAGTCATTTTAATGCCTGAAATAGGTCGAAATAGAAGCTTCTGAGTAGGCGAAAAAGTCTGTAAAAATTGAAATTTTGGTCACATTGAGGCTTTAAAAAGTAGGTATTCAACATGAGTCTCAATCCAAATGACATTTTGAATCAATTTTTTTACTGCCCAAAAAAACAATTTTCTGATGAAAAACGATGACCCGTGACCTGTCGAACTTTTTCCAGATGGCCAAAAATGGTAATTTTTTAAAGTTTCATTTTTGGACTGTAAATGACTATTGCATGCGAATTAGAACTCTTGGACCTAAAATAAGTGTGTTTATAGTCATTTTAATGCCCGAAATAGGTCGAAATAGAAGCTTCTGAGTAGGCGAAAAAGTCTGTAAAAATGGCAATTTTGGTCACATTGAGGCTTTAAAAAGTTGGTATTCAACATGAGTCTCAATCCAAATGACATTTTGAATCAATTTTTCTACAATCCAAAAAATCAATTTTCTGATGAAAATCGATGACCCGTGACCTGTCGAATTTTTTCCAGATTGTCAAAAATTGTAATTTTTTAAAGTTTCATTTTTGGACTGTAAATGACTATTGCATGTGAATTAGAACTCTTGGACCTAAAATAAGTGTGTTTATAGTCATTTTAATGCCTGAAATAGGTCGAAATAGAAGCTTCTGAGTAGGAGAAAAAGTCTGTAGAAATGGCAATTTTGGTCACATTGAGGCTCTCAAAAGTAGTTATTCAACATGAGTCTTAATCCAAATGACATTTTGAATCAATTTTTCTACAGCCAAAAAAATCAATTTTCTGATGAAAAACGATGACCCGTGACCTGTCGAACTTTTTCCAGATTGTCAAAAATGGTAATTTTTTAAAGTTTAATTTTTGGACTGTAAATGACTATTGCATGTGAATTAGAACTCTTGGAACTAAAATAAGTGTGTTTAGAGTCATTTTAATGCCTGAAATAGGTCGAAATAGAAGCTTTTGAGTAGGAGAAAAAGTCTGTAAAAATTGCAATTTTGGTCACATTGAGGCTTTAAAAAGTAGTTATTCAACATGAGGCTCAATCCAAATGACATTTTGAATCAATTTTTCTACAGTACAAAAAATCAATTTTCTGATGAAAAACGATGACCTGTGACCTGTCGAACTTTTTCCAGATGGTAAAAAATTGTATTTTTTTTAAGTTTAATTTTTGGACTGTAAATGACTATTGCATGTGAATTAGAACTCTTGGAACTAAAATAAGTGTGTTTAGAGTCATTTTAATGCCTGAAATAGGTCGAAATAGAGGCTTCTGAGTAGGAGAAAAAGTCTGTAACAATGGCAATTTTGGTCACATTGAGGCTTTAAAAAGTAGGTATTCAACATGAGGCTCAATCCAAATGACAATTTGAATCAATTTTTTTACTCCCCAAAAAATCAATTTTCTGATGAAAAACGATGACCCGTGACCTGTCGAATTTTCTCCAGATGGTCAAAAATGGTAATTTTTTAAAGATTAATTTTTGGACTGTAAATGACTATTGCATGTGAATTAGAACTCTTGGAACTAAGTGTGTTTAGAGTCATTTTAATGCCTGAAATAGGTCAAAATAGAAGCTTCTGAGTAGGAGAAAAAGTCTGTAAAAATTGAAATTTTGGTCACATTGAGGCTTTAAAAAGTAGTTATTCAACATGAGGCTCAATCCAAATGACATTTTGAATCAATTTTTCTACAACCCAAAAAATCAATTTTCTGATGAAAAACGATGACCCATGACCTGTCGAACTTTTTCCAGATGGTCAAAAATGGTAATTTTTTAAAGTTTAAGTCTTTGGACTGTAAATGACTATTGCATGTGAATTAGAACTCTTGGAACTAAAATACGTGTGTTTAGAGTCATTTTAATTCCTGAAATAGGTCGAAATAGAAGCTTCTGAGTAGGAGAAAATGTCTGTAAAAATGGCAATTTTGGTCACATTGAGGCTTTAAAAAGTAGTTATTCAACATGAGGCTCAATCAAAATGACATTTTGAATCAATTTTTCTACAGTCCAAAAAATCAATTTTCTGATGAAAAACAATGACCCGTGACCTGTCGAACTTTCTCCAGATGGCCAAAAATGGTAATTCCTTTAAGTTTAATTTTTTGACTGTAAATGACTATTGCATGTGAATTATCACTTTTGGAACTAAGTGTGTTTAGAGTCATTTTAATGCCTGAAATAGGTCAAAATAGAAGCTTCTGAGTAGGAGAAAAAGTCTGTAAAAATTTAAATTTTGGTCACATTGAGGCTTTCAAAACTAGTTATTCAACATGAGTCTCAATCCAAATGACATTTTGAATCAATTTTTTTACTGCCCCAAAAATCACTTTTCTGATGAAAAACGATGACCCGTGACCTGTCGAACTTTCTCCAGATGGTCAAAAATGGTAATTCCTTTAAGTTTAATTTTTTGACTGTAAATGACTATTGCATGTGAATTATCACTTTTGGAACTAAAATAGGTGTGTTTAGAGTCATTTTAATGCCTGAAATAGGTCGAAATAGAAGCTTCTGAGTAGGCGAAAAAGTCTGTAAAAATTGAAATTTTGGTCACATTGAGGCTTTAAAAAGTAGGTATTCAACATGAGTCTCAATCCAAATGACATTTTGAATCAATTTTTTTACTGCCCAAAAAAACAATTTTCTGATGAAAAACGATGACCCGTGACCTGTCGAACTTTTTCCAGATGGCCAAAAATGGTAATTTTTTAAAGTTTCATTTTTGGACTGTAAATGACTATTGCATGCGAATTAGAACTCTTGGACCTAAAATAAGTGTGTTTAGAGTCATTTTAATGCCTGAAATAGGTCGAAATAGAAGCTTCTGAGTAGGAGAAAAAGTCTGTGAAAATTGAAATTTTGGTCACATTGAGGCTTTCAAAAGTAGTTATTCAACATGAGGCTCAATCCAAATGACATTTTGAATCAATTTTTTTACTGCCCAAAAAATCAATTTTCTGATGAAAAACGATGACCCGTGACCTGTCGAACTTTTTCCAGATGGTCAAAAATGGTAATTTTTTAAAGTTTAATTTTTGGACTGTAAATGACTATTGCATGCGAATTAGAACTCTTGGACCTAAAATAAGTGTGTTTATAGTCATTTTAATGCCCGAAATAGGTCGAAATAGAAGCTTCTGAGTAGGAGAAAAAGTCTGTAAAAATGGCAATTTTGGTCACATTGAGGCTTTAAAAAGTAGGTATTCAACATGAGTCTCAATCCAAATGACATTTTGAATCAATTTTTCTACAATCCAAAAAATCAATTTTCTGATGAAAATCGATGACCCGTGACCTGTCGAACTTTTTCCAGATTGTCAAAAATTGTAATTTTTTAAAGTTTCATTTTTGGACTGTAAATGACTATTGCATGTGAATTAGAACTCTTGGACCTAAAATAAGTGTGTTTATAGTCATTTTAATGCCTGAAATAGGTCGAAATAGAAGCTTCTGAGTAGGAGAAAAAGTCTGTAAAAATGGCAATTTTGGTCACATTGAGGCTCTCAAAAGTAGTTATTCAACATGAGTCTTAATCCAAATGACATTTTGAATCCATTTTTCTACAGCCAAAAAAATCAATTTTCTGATGAAAAACGATGACCCGTGACCTGTCGAACTTTTTCCAGATTGTCAAAAATGGTAATTTTTTAAAGTTTAATTTTTGGACTGTAAATGACTATTGCATGTGAATTAGAACTCTTGGAACTAAAATAAGTGTGTTTAGAGTCATTTTAATGCCTGAAATAGGTCGAAATAGAAGCTTTTGAGTAGGAGAAAAAGTCTGTAAAAATTGCAATTTTGGTCACATTGAGGCTTTAAAAAGTAGTTATTCAACATGAGGCTCAATCCAAATGACATTTTGAATCAATTTTTCTACAGTACAAAAAATCAATTTTCTGATGAAAAACGATGACCTGTGACCTGTCGAACTTTTTCCAGATGGTAAAAAATTGTATTTTTTTTAAGTTTAATTTTTGGACTGTAAATGACTATTGCATGTGAATTAGAACTCTTGGAACTAAAATAAGTGTGTTTAGAGTCATTTTAATGCCTGAAATAGGTCGAAATAGAGGCTTCTGAGTAGGAGAAAAAGTCTGTAACAATGGCAATTTTGGTCACATTGAGGCTTTAAAAAGTAGGTATTCAACATGAGGCTCAATCCAAATGACAATTTGAATCAATTTTTTTACTCCCCAAAAAATCAATTTTCTGATGAAAAACGATGACCCGTGACCTGTCGAATTTTCTCCAGATGGTCAAAAATGGTAATTTTTTAAAGATTAATTTTTGGACTGTAAATGACTATTGCATGTGAATTAGAACTCTTGGAACTAAGTGTGTTTAGAGTCATTTTAATGCCTGAAATAGGTCAAAATAGAAGCTTCTGAGTAGGAGAAAAAGTCTGTAAAAATTGAAATTTTGGTCACATTGAGGCTTTAAAAAGTAGTTATTCAACATGAGGCTCAATCCAAATGACATTTTGAATCAATTTTTCTACAACCCAAAAAATCAATTTTCTGATGAAAAACAATGACCCGTGACCTGTCGAACTTTCTCCAGATGGTCAAAAATGGTAATTCCTTTAAGTTTAATTTTTTGACTGTAAATGACTATTGCATGTGAATTATCACTTTTGGAACTAAGTGTGTTTAGAGTCATTTTAATGCCTGAAATAGGTCAAAATAGAAGCTTCTGAGTAGGAGAAAAAGTCTGTAAAAATTGAAATTTTGGTCAAATTGAGGCTTTAAAAAGTAGTTATTCAACATGAGGCTCAATCCAAATGACATTTTGAATCAATTTTTCTACAACCCAAAAAATCAATTTTCTGATGAAAAACGATGACCCATGACCTGTCGAACTTTTTCCAGATGGTCAAAAATGGTAATTTTTTAAAGTTTAAGTCTTTGCACTGTAAATGACTATTGCATGTGAATTAGAACTCTTGGAACTAAAATACGTGTGTTTAGAGTCATTTTAATTCCTGAAATAGGTCGAAATAGAAGCTTCTGAGTAGGAGAAAATGTCTGTAAAAATGGCAATTTTGGTCACATTGAGGCTTTAAAAAGTAGTTATTCAACATGAGGCTCAATCAAAATGACATTTTGAATCAATTTTTCTGCAGTCCAAAAAATCAATTTTCTGATGAAAAACAATGACCCGTGACCTGTCGAACTTTCTCCAGATGGTCAAAAATGGTAATTCCTTTAAGTTTAATTTTTTGACTGTAAATGACTATTGCATGTGAATTATCACTTTTGGAACTAAAATAGGTGTGTTTAGAGTCATTTTAATGCCTGAAATTGGTCAAAATAGAATCTTCTGAGTAGGAGAAAAAGTCTGTAAAAATTTAAATTTTGGTCACATTGAGGCTTTCAAAACTAGTTATTCAACATGAGTCTCAATCCAAATGACATTTTGAATCAATTTTTTTACTGCCCCAAAAATCAATTTTCTGATGAAAAACGATGACCCGTGACCTGTCGAACTTTTTCCAGATGGTCAAAAATGGTAATTTTTTTAAGTTTCATTTTTGGACTGTAAATGACTATTGCATGTGAATTAGAACTCTTGGACCTAAAATAAGTGTGTTTATAGTCATTTTAATGCCTGAAATAGGTCGAAATAGAAGCTTCTGAGTAGGAGAAAAAGTCTGTAAAAATGGCAATTTTGGTCACATTGAGGCTTTAAAAAGTAGGTATTCAACATGAGGCTCAATCCACATGACATTTTGAATCAATTTTTCTACAATCCAAAAAATCAATTTTCTGATGAAAATCGATGACCCGTGACCTGTCGAACTTTTTGCAGATGGTCAAAAATGGTAATGTTTTAAAGTTTAATTTTTGGACTGTAAATGACTATTGCATGTGAATTAGAACTCTTGGAACTAAAATAAGTGTGTTTAGAGTCATTTTAATGCCTGAAATAGGTCGAAATAGAGGCTTCTGAGTAGGAGAAAAAGTCTGTAAAAATGGCAATTTTGGTCACATTGAGGCTCTCAAAAGTAGTTATTCAACATGAGTCTCAATCCAAATGACATTTTGAATCAATTTTTTTACTGCCCAAAAAAACAATTTTCTGATGAAAAACGATGACCCGTGACCTGTCGACCTTTTTCCAGATGGTCAAAAATGGTAATTTTTTTAAGTTTAATTTTTGGACTGTAAATGACTATTGCATGTGAATTAGAACTCTTGGAACTAAAATAAGTGTGTTTAGAGTCATTTTAATGCCTGAAATAGGTCGAAATAGAAGCTTCTGAGTAGGAGAAAAAGTCTGTAAAAATTGAAATTTTGGTCACATTGAGGCATTCAAAAGTAGTTATTCAACATGAGTCTCAATCCAAATGACATTTTGAATCAATTTTTTTACTGCACAAAAAAACAATTTTCTGATGAAAAACGATGACCCGTGACCTGTCGAACTTTTTCTAGATGGTCAAAAATTGTAATTTTTTAAAGTTTAATTTTTTGGACTGTAAATGACTATTGCATGTGAATTAGAACTCTTGGAACTAAAATAAGTGTGTTTAGAGTCATTTTAATGCCTGGAATAGGTTGAAATAGAAGCTTTTGAGTAGGAGAAAATGTCTGTAAAAATGGCAATTTTGGTCACATTGAGGCTTTAAAAAGTAGTTATTCAACATGAGGCTCAATCAAAATGACATTTTGAATTAATTTTTCTACAGTCCAAAAAATCAATTTTCTGATGAAAAACGATGACCTGTCGAACTTTTTCCAGATGGTCAAAAATGGCAATTTTTTAAAGTTTAATTTTTGGCCTGTAAATGACTATTGCATGTGAATTAGAACTCTTGGAACTAAAATAAGTGTGTTTAGAGTCATTTTAATGCCTGAAATAGGTCGAAATAGAAGCTTCTGAGTAGGCGAAAAAGTCTGTAAAAATTGAAATTTTGGTCACATTGAGGCTTTAAAAAGTAGGTATTCAACATGAGTCTCAATCCAAATGACATTTTGAATCAATTTTTTTACTGCCCAAAAAAACAATTTTCTGATGAAAAACGATGACCCGTGACCTGTCGAACTTTTTCCAGATGGCCAAAAATGGTAATTTTTTAAAGTTTCATTTTTGGACTGTAAATGACTATTGCATGCGAATTAGAACTCTTGGACCTAAAATAAGTGTGTTTATAGTCATTTTAATGCCCGAAATAGGTCGAAATAGAAGCTTCTGAGTAGGCGAAAAAGTCTGTAAAAATGGCAATTTTGGTCACATTGAGGCTTTAAAAAGTAGGTATTCAACATGAGTCTCAATCCAAATGACATTTTGAATCAATTTTTCTACAATCCCAAAAATCAATTTTCTGATGAAAATCGATGACCCGTGACCTGTCGAACTTTTTCCAGATTGTCAAAAATTGTAATTTTTTAAAGTTTCATTTTTGGACTGTAAATGACTATTGCATGTGAATTAGAACTCTTGGACCTAACATAAGTGTGTTTATAGTCATTTTAATGCCTGAAATAGGTCGAAATAGAAGCTTCTGAGTAGGAGAAAAAGTCTGTAAAAATGGCAATTTTGGTCACATTGAGGCTCTCAAAAGTAGTTATTCAACATGAGTCTTAATCCAAATGACATTTTGAATCAATTTTTCTACAGCCAAAAAAATCAATTTTCTGATGAAAAACGATGACCCGTGACCTGTCGAACTTTTTCCAGATTGTCAAAAATGGTAATTTTTTAAAGTTTAATTTTTGGACTGTAAATGACTATTGCATGTGAATTAGAACTCTTGGAACTAAAATAAGTGTGTTTAGAGTCATTTTAATGCCTGAAATAGGTCGAAATAGAAGCTTTTGAGTAGGAGAAAAAGTCTGTAAAAATTGCAATTTTGGTCACATTGAGGCTTTAAAAAGTAGTTATTCAACATGAGGCTCAATCCAAATGACATTTTGAATCAATTTTTCTACAGTACAAAAAATCAATTTTCTGATGAAAAACGATGACCTGTGACCTGTCGAACTTTTTCCAGATGGTAAAAAATTGTATTTTTTTTAAGTTTAATTTTTGGACTGTAAATGACTATTGCATGTGAATTAGAACTCTTGGAACTAAAATAAGTGTGTTTAGAGTCATTTTAATGCCTGAAATAGGTCGAAATAGAGGCTTCTGAGTAGGAGAAAAAGTCTGTAACAATGGCAATTTTGGTCACATTGAGGCTTTAAAAAGTAGGTATTCAACATGAGGCTCAATCCAAATGACAATTTGAATCAATTTTTTTACTCCCCAAAAAATCAATTTTCTGATGAAAAACGATGACCCGTGACCTGTCGAATTTTCTCCAGATGGTCAAAAATGGTAAGTTTTTTAAAGATTAATTTTTGGACTGTAAATGACTATTGCATGTGAATTAGAACTCTTGGAACTAAGTGTGTTTAGAGTCATTTTAATGCCTGAAATAGGTCAAAATAGAAGCTTCTGAGTAGGAGAAAAAGTCTGTAAAAATTGAAATTTTGGTCACATTGAGGCTTTAAAAAGTAGTTATTCAACATGAGGCTCAATCCAAATGACATTTTGAATCAATTTTTCTACAACCCAAAAAATCAATTTTCTGATGAAAAACGATGACCCATGACCTGTCGAACTTTTTCCAGATGGTCAAAAATGGTAATTTTTTAAAGTTTAAGTCTTTGGACTGTAAATGACTATTGCATGTGAATTAGAACTCTTGGAACTAAAATACGTGTGTTTAGAGTCATTTTAATTCCTGAAATAGGTCGAAATAGAAGCTTCTGAGTAGGAGAAAATGTCTGTAAAAATGGCAATTTTGGTCACATTGAGGCTTTAAAAAGTAGTTATTCAACATGAGGCTCAATCAAAATGACATTTTGAATCAATTTTTCTACAGTCCAAAAAATCAATTTTCTGATGAAAAACAATGACCCGTGACCTGTCGAACTTTCTCCAGATGGTCAAAAATGGTAATTCCTTTAAGTTTAATTTTTTGACTGTAAATGACTATTGCATGTGAATTATCACTTTTGGAACTAAAATAGGTGTGTTTAGAGTCATTTTAATGCCTGAAATTGGTCAAAATAGAATCTTCTGAGTAGGAGAAAAAGTCTGTAAAAATTTAAATTTTGGTCACATTGAGGCTTTCAAAACTAGTTATTCAACATGAGTCTCAATCCAAATGACATTTTGAATCAATTTTTTTACTGCCCCAAAAATCAATTTTCTGATGAAAAACGATGACCCGTGACCTGTCGAACTTTTTCCAGATGGTCAAAAATGGTAATTTTTTTAAGTTTCATTTTTGGACTGTAAATGACTATTGCATGTGAATTAGAACTCTTGGACCTAAAATAAGTGTGTTTATAGTCATTTTAATGCCTGAAATAGGTCGAAATAGAAGCTTCTGAGTAGGAGAAAAAGTCTGTAAAAATGGCAATTTTGGTCACATTGAGGCTCTCAAAAGTAGTTATTCAACATGAGTCTTAATCCAAATGACATTTTGAATCCATTTTTCTACAGCCAAAAAAATCAATTTTCTGATGAAAAACGATGACCCGTGACCTGTCGAACTTTTTCCAGATTGTCAAAAATGGTAATTTTTTAAAGTTTAATTTTTGGACTGTAAATGACTATTGCATGTGAATTAGAACTCTTGGAACTAAAATAAGTGTGTTTAGAGTCATTTTAATGCCTGAAATAGGTCGAAATAGAAGCTTTTGAGTAGGAGAAAAAGTCTGTAAAAATTGCAATTTTGGTCACATTGAGGCTTTAAAAAGTAGTTATTCAACATGAGGCTCAATCCAAATGACATTTTGAATCAATTTTTCTACAGTACAAAAAATCAATTTTCTGATGAAAAACGATGACCTGTGACCTGTCGAACTTTTTCCAGATGGTAAAAAATTGTATTTTTTTTAAGTTTAATTTTTGGACTGTAAATGACTATTGCATGTGAATTAGAACTCTTGGAACTAAAATAAGTGTGTTTAGAGTCATTTTAATGCCTGAAATAGGTCGAAATAGAGGCTTCTGAGTAGGAGAAAAAGTCTGTAACAATGGCAATTTTGGTCACATTGAGGCTTTAAAAAGTAGGTATTCAACATGAGGCTCAATCCAAATGACAATTTGAATCAATTTTTTTACTCCCCAAAAAATCAATTTTCTGATGAAAAACGATGACCCGTGACCTGTCGAATTTTCTCCAGATGGTCAAAAATGGTAATTTTTTAAAGATTAATTTTTGGACTGTAAATGACTATTGCATGTGAATTAGAACTCTTGGAACTAAGTGTGTTTAGAGTCATTTTAATGCCTGAAATAGGTCAAAATAGAAGCTTCTGAGTAGGAGAAAAAGTCTGTAAAAATTGAAATTTTGGTCACATTGAGGCTTTAAAAAGTAGTTATTCAACATGAGGCTCAATCCAAATGACATTTTGAATCAATTTTTCTACAACCCAAAAAATCAATTTTCTGATGAAAAACAATGACCCGTGACCTGTCGAACTTTCTCCAGATGGTCAAAAATGGTAATTCCTTTAAGTTTAATTTTTTGACTGTAAATGACTATTGCATGTGAATTATCACTTTTGGAACTAAGTGTGTTTAGAGTCATTTTAATGCCTGAAATAGGTCAAAATAGAAGCTTCTGAGTAGGAGAAAAAGTCTGTAAAAATTGAAATTTTGGTCAAATTGAGGCTTTAAAAAGTAGTTATTCAACATGAGGCTCAATCCAAATGACATTTTGAATCAATTTTTCTACAACCCAAAAAATCAATTTTCTGATGAAAAACGATGACCCATGACCTGTCGAACTTTTTCCAGATGGTCAAAAATGGTAATTTTTTAAAGTTTAAGTCTTTGCACTGTAAATGACTATTGCATGTGAATTAGAACTCTTGGAACTAAAATACGTGTGTTTAGAGTCATTTTAATTCCTGAAATAGGTCGAAATAGAAGCTTCTGAGTAGGAGAAAATGTCTGTAAAAATGGCAATTTTGGTCACATTGAGGCTTTAAAAAGTAGTTATTCAACATGAGGCTCAATCAAAATGACATTTTGAATCAATTTTTCTGCAGTCCAAAAAATCAATTTTCTGATGAAAAACAATGACCCGTGACCTGTCGAACTTTCTCCAGATGGTCAAAAATGGTAATTCCTTTAAGTTTAATTTTTTGACTGTAAATGACTATTGCATGTGAATTATCACTTTTGGAACTAAAATAGGTGTGTTTAGAGTCATTTTAATGCCTGAAATTGGTCAAAATAGAATCTTCTGAGTAGGAGAAAAAGTCTGTAAAAATTTAAATTTTGGTCACATTGAGGCTTTCAAAACTAGTTATTCAACATGAGTCTCAATCCAAATGACATTTTGAATCAATTTTTTTACTGCCCCAAAAATCAATTTTCTGATGAAAAACGATGACCCGTGACCTGTCGAACTTTTTCCAGATGGTCAAAAATGGTAATTTTTTTAAGTTTCATTTTTGGACTGTAAATGACTATTGCATGTGAATTAGAACTCTTGGACCTAAAATAAGTGTGTTTATAGTCATTTTAATGCCTGAAATAGGTCGAAATAGAAGCTTCTGAGTAGGAGAAAAAGTCTGTAAAAATGGCAATTTTGGTCACATTGAGGCTTTAAAAAGTAGGTATTCAACATGAGGCTCAATCCACATGACATTTTGAATCAATTTTTCTACAATCCAAAAAATCAATTTTCTGATGAAAATCGATGACCCGTGACCTGTCGAACTTTTTGCAGATGGTCAAAAATGGTAATGTTTTAAAGTTTAATTTTTGGACTGTAAATGACTATTGCATGTGAATTAGAACTCTTGGAACTAAAATAAGTGTGTTTAGAGTCATTTTAATGCCTGAAATAGGTCGAAATAGAGGCTTCTGAGTAGGAGAAAAAGTCTGTAAAAATGGCAATTTTGGTCACATTGAGGCTCTCAAAAGTAGTTATTCAACATGAGTCTCAATCCAAATGACATTTTGAATCAATTTTTTTACTGCCCAAAAAAACAATTTTCTGATGAAAAACGATGACCCGTGACCTGTCGACCTTTTTCCAGATGGTCAAAAATGGTAATTTTTTTAAGTTTAATTTTTGGACTGTAAATGACTATTGCATGTGAATTAGAACTCTTGGAACTAAAATAAGTGTGTTTAGAGTCATTTTAATGCCTGAAATAGGTCGAAATAGAAGCTTCTGAGTAGGAGAAAAAGTCTGTAAAAATTGAAATTTTGGTCACATTGAGGCATTCAAAAGTAGTTATTCAACATGAGTCTCAATCCAAATGACATTTTGAATCAATTTTTTTACTGCACAAAAAAACAATTTTCTGATGAAAAACGATGACCCGTGACCTGTCGAACTTTTTCTAGATGGTCAAAAATTGTAATTTTTTAAAGTTTAATTTTTTGGACTGTAAATGACTATTGCATGTGAATTAGAACTCTTGGAACTAAAATAAGTGTGTTTAGAGTCATTTTAATGCCTGGAATAGGTTGAAATAGAAGCTTTTGAGTAGGAGAAAATGTCTGTAAAAATGGCAATTTTGGTCACATTGAGGCTTTAAAAAGTAGTTATTCAACATGAGGCTCAATCAAAATGACATTTTGAATTAATTTTTCTACAGTCCAAAAAATCAATTTTCTGATGAAAAACGATGACCTGTCGAACTTTTTCCAGATGGTCAAAAATGGCAATTTTTTAAAGTTTAATTTTTGGCCTGTAAATGACTATTGCATGTGAATTAGAACTCTTGGAACTAAAATAAGTGTGTTTAGAGTCATTTTAATGCCTGAAATAGGTCGAAATAGAAGCTTCTGAGTAGGCGAAAAAGTCTGTAAAAATTGAAATTTTGGTCACATTGAGGCTTTAAAAAGTAGGTATTCAACATGAGTCTCAATCCAAATGACATTTTGAATCAATTTTTTTACTGCCCAAAAAAACAATTTTCTGATGAAAAACGATGACCCGTGACCTGTCGAACTTTTTCCAGATGGCCAAAAATGGTAATTTTTTAAAGTTTCATTTTTGGACTGTAAATGACTATTGCATGCGAATTAGAACTCTTGGACCTAAAATAAGTGTGTTTATAGTCATTTTAATGCCCGAAATAGGTCGAAATAGAAGCTTCTGAGTAGGCGAAAAAGTCTGTAAAAATGGCAATTTTGGTCACATTGAGGCTTTAAAAAGTAGGTATTCAACATGAGTCTCAATCCAAATGACATTTTGAATCAATTTTTCTACAATCCCAAAAATCAATTTTCTGATGAAAATCGATGACCCGTGACCTGTCGAACTTTTTCCAGATTGTCAAAAATTGTAATTTTTTAAAGTTTCATTTTTGGACTGTAAATGACTATTGCATGTGAATTAGAACTCTTGGACCTAACATAAGTGTGTTTATAGTCATTTTAATGCCTGAAATAGGTCGAAATAGAAGCTTCTGAGTAGGAGAAAAAGTCTGTAAAAATGGCAATTTTGGTCACATTGAGGCTCTCAAAAGTAGTTATTCAACATGAGTCTTAATCCAAATGACATTTTGAATCAATTTTTCTACAGCCAAAAAAATCAATTTTCTGATGAAAAACGATGACCCGTGACCTGTCGAACTTTTTCCAGATTGTCAAAAATGGTAATTTTTTAAAGTTTAATTTTTGGACTGTAAATGACTATTGCATGTGAATTAGAACTCTTGGAACTAAAATAAGTGTGTTTAGAGTCATTTTAATGCCTGAAATAGGTCGAAATAGAAGCTTTTGAGTAGGAGAAAAAGTCTGTAAAAATTGCAATTTTGGTCACATTGAGGCTTTAAAAAGTAGTTATTCAACATGAGGCTCAATCCAAATGACATTTTGAATCAATTTTTCTACAGTACAAAAAATCAATTTTCTGATGAAAAACGATGACCTGTGACCTGTCGAACTTTTTCCAGATGGTAAAAAATTGTATTTTTTTTAAGTTTAATTTTTGGACTGTAAATGACTATTGCATGTGAATTAGAACTCTTGGAACTAAAATAAGTGTGTTTAGAGTCATTTTAATGCCTGAAATAGGTCGAAATAGAGGCTTCTGAGTAGGAGAAAAAGTCTGTAACAATGGCAATTTTGGTCACATTGAGGCTTTAAAAAGTAGGTATTCAACATGAGGCTCAATCCAAATGACAATTTGAATCAATTTTTTTACTCCCCAAAAAATCAATTTTCTGATGAAAAACGATGACCCGTGACCTGTCGAATTTTCTCCAGATGGTCAAAAATGGTAAGTTTTTTAAAGATTAATTTTTGGACTGTAAATGACTATTGCATGTGAATTAGAACTCTTGGAACTAAGTGTGTTTAGAGTCATTTTAATGCCTGAAATAGGTCAAAATAGAAGCTTCTGAGTAGGAGAAAAAGTCTGTAAAAATTGAAATTTTGGTCACATTGAGGCTTTAAAAAGTAGTTATTCAACATGAGGCTCAATCCAAATGACATTTTGAATCAATTTTTCTACAACCCAAAAAATCAATTTTCTGATGAAAAACGATGACCCATGACCTGTCGAACTTTTTCCAGATGGTCAAAAATGGTAATTTTTTAAAGTTTAAGTCTTTGGACTGTAAATGACTATTGCATGTGAATTAGAACTCTTGGAACTAAAATACGTGTGTTTAGAGTCATTTTAATTCCTGAAATAGGTCGAAATAGAAGCTTCTGAGTAGGAGAAAATGTCTGTAAAAATGGCAATTTTGGTCACATTGAGGCTTTAAAAAGTAGTTATTCAACATGAGGCTCAATCAAAATGACATTTTGAATCAATTTTTCTACAGTCCAAAAAATCAATTTTCTGATGAAAAACAATGACCCGTGACCTGTCGAACTTTCTCCAGATGGTCAAAAATGGTAATTCCTTTAAGTTTAATTTTTTGACTGTAAATGACTATTGCATGTGAATTATCACTTTTGGAACTAAGTGTGTTTAGAGTCATTTTAATGCCTGAAATAGGTCAAAATAGAAGCTTCTGAGTAGGAGAAAAAGTCTGTAAAAATTGAAATTTTGGTCACATTGAGGCTTTAAAAAGTAGTTATTCAACATGAGGCTCAATCCAAATGACATTTTGAATCAATTTTTCTACAACCCAAAAAATCAATTTTCTGATGAAAAACGATGACCCATGACCTGTCGAACTTTTTCCAGATGGTCAAAAATGGTAATTTTTTAAAGTTTAAGTCTTTGGACTGTAAATGACTATTGCATGTGAATTAGAACTCTTGGAACTAAAATACGTGTGTTTAGAGTCATTTTAATTCCTGAAATAGGTCGAAATAGAAGCTTCTGAGTAGGAGAAAATGTCTGTAAAAATGGCAATTCTGGTCACATTGAGGCTTTAAAAAGTAGTTATTCAACATGAGGCTCAATCAAAATGACATTTTGAATCAATTTTTCTACAGTCCAAAAAATCAATTTTCTGATGAAAAACAATGACCCGTGACCTGTCGAACTTTCTCCAGATGGTCAAAAATGGTAATTCCTTTAAGTTGAATTTTTTGACTGTAAATGACTATTGCATGTGAATT
Source organism: Triturus cristatus (assembly GCF_964204655.1). Lineage (NCBI taxonomy): Eukaryota > Metazoa > Chordata > Amphibia > Caudata > Salamandridae > Triturus > Triturus cristatus. The sequence goes on from NC_140594.1 coordinate 837,555,065, forward strand.
ATCACTTTTGGAACTAAAATAGGTGTGTTTAGAGTCATTTTAATGCCTGAAATTGGTCAAAATAGAATCTTCTGAGTAGGAGAAAAAGTCTGTAAAAATTTAAATTTTGGTCACATTGAGGCTTTCAAAACTAGTTATTCAACATGAGTCTCAATCCAAATGACATTTTGAATCAATTTTTTTACTGCCCCAAAAATCACTTTTCTGATGAAAAACGATGACCCGTGACCTGTCGAACTTTTTCCAGATGGTCAAAAATGGTAATTTTTTTAAGTTTCATTTTTGGACTGTAAATGACTATTGCATGTGAATTAGAACTCTTGGACCTAAAATAAGTGTGTTTATAGTCATTTTAATGCCTGAAATAGGTCGAAATAGAAGCTTCTGAGTAGGAGAAAAAGTCTGTAAAAATGGCAATTTTGGTCACATTGAGGCTTTAAAAAGTAGGTATTCAACATGAGGCTCAATCCACATGACATTTTGAATCAATTTTTCTACAATCCAAAAAATCAATTTTCTGATGAAAATCGATGACCCGTGACCTGTCGAACTTTTTGCAGATGGTCAAAAATGGTAATGTTTGAAAGTTTAATTTTTGGACTGTAAATGACTATTGCATGTGAATTAGAACTCTTGGAACTAAAATAAGTGTGTTTAGAGTCATTTTAATGCCTGAAATAGGTCGAAATAGAAGCTTCTGAGTAGGAGAAAAAGTCTGTAAAAATTGAAATTTTGGTCACATTGAGGCATTCATAAGTAGTTATTCAACATGAGTCTCTAACCAAATGACATTTTGAATCAATTTTTTTACTGCCCAAAAAAACAATTTTCTGATGAAAAACGATGACCCGTGACCTGTCGAACTTTTTCCAGATGGTCAAAAATTGTAATTTTTTAAAGTTTAATTTTTTGGACTGTAAATGACTATTGCATGTGAATTAGAACTCTTGGAACTAAGATAAGTGTGTTTAGAGTCATTTTAATGCCTGAAATAGGTCGAAATAGAAGCTTCTGAGTAGGAGAATAAGTCTATAAAAATTTAAATTTTGGTCACATTGAGGATTTAAAAAGTAGTTATTCAACATGAGGCTCAATCCAAATGACATTTTGAATCAATTTTTCTACAGTCCAAAAAATCAATTTTCTGATGAAAAACGATGACCCGTGACCTGTCAAACTTTTTCCAGATGGTCAAAAATGGTAATTTTTTTAAGTTTAATTTTTGGACTGTAAATGACTATTGCATGTGAATTAGAACTCTTGGAACTAAAATAAGTGTGTTTAGAGTCATTTTAATGCCTGAAATAGGTCGAAATAGAAGCTTCTGAGTAGGAGAAAAAGTCTGTAAAAATTGAAATTTTGGTCACATTGAGGCACTCAAAAGTAGTTATTCAACATGAGTCTCAATCCAAATGACATTTTGAATCAATTTTTTTACTGCCCAAAAAAACAATTTTCTGATAAAAAACGATGACCCGTGACCTGTCGACCTTTTTCCAGATGGTCAAAAATGGTAATTTTTTTAAGTTTAATTTTTGGACTGTAAATGACTATTGCATGTGAATTAGAACTCTTGGAACTAAAATAAGTGTGTTTAGAGTCATTTTAATGCCTGAAATAGGTCGAAATAGAAGCTTCTGAGTAGGAGAAAATGTCTGTAAAAATTGAAATTTTGGTCACATTGAGGCACTCAAAAGTAGTTATTCAACATGAGTCTCAATCCAAATGACATTTTGAATCAATTTTTTTACTGCCCAAAAAAACAATTTTCTGATAAAAAACGATGACCCGTGACCTGTCGACCTTTTTCCAGATGGTCAAAAATGGTAATTTTTTAAAGTTACATTTTTGGACTGTAAATGACTATTGCATGTGAATTAGAACTCTTGGAACTAAAATAAGTGTATTTGGAGTCATTTTAATGCCTGGAATAGGTTGAAATAGAAGCTTTTGAGTAGGAGAAAATGTCTGTAAAAATGGCAATTTTGGTCACATTGAGGCTTTAAAAAGTAGTTATTCAACATGAGGCTCAATCAAAATGACATTTTGAATTAATTTTTCTACAGTCCAAAAAATCAATTTTCTGATGAAAAACAATGACCCGTGACCTGTCGAACTTTCTCCAGATGGTCAAAAATGGTAATTCCTTTAAGTTTAATTTTTTGACTGTAAATGACTATTGCATGTGAATTATCACTTTTGGAACTAAGTGTGTTTAGAGTCATTTTAATGCCTGAAATAGGTCAAAATAGAAGCTTCTGAGTAGGAGAAAAAGTCTGTAAAAATTGAAATTTTGGTCACATTGAGGCTTTAAAAAGTAGTTATTCAACATGAGGCTCAATCCAAATGACATTTTGAATCAATTTTTCTACAACCCAAAAAATCAATTTTCTCATGAAAAACGATGACCCATGACCTGTCGAACTTTTTCCAGATGGTCAAAAATGGTAATTTTTTAAAGTTTAAGTCTTTGGACTGTAAATGACTATTGCATGTGAATTAGAACTCTTGGAACTAAAATACGTGTGTTTAGAGTCATTTTAATTCCTGAAATAGGTCGAAATAGAAGCTTCTGAGTAGGAGAAAATGTCTGTAAAAATGGCAATTTTGGTCACATTGAGGCTTTAAAAAGTAGTTATTCAACAAGAGGCTCAATCAAAATGACATTTTGAATCAATTTTTCTACAGTCCCAAAAATCAATTTTCTGATGAAAAACAATGACCCGTGACCTGTCGAACTTTCTCCAGATGGTCAAAAATGGTAATTCCTTTAAGTTTAATTTTTTGACTGTAAATGACTATTGCATGTGAATTATCACTTTTGGAACTAAAATAGGTGTGTTTAGAGTCATTTTAATGCCTGAAATTGGTCAAAATAGAATCTTCTGAGTAGGAGAAAAAGTCTGTAAAAATTTAAATTTTGGTCACATTGAGGCTTTCAAAACTAGTTATTCAACATGAGTCTCAATCCAAATGACATTTTGAATCAATTTTTTTACTGCCCCAAAAATCAATTTTCTGATGAAAAACGATGACCCGTGACCTGTCGAACTTTTTCCAGATGGTCAAAAATGGTAATTTTTTTAAGTTTCATTTTTGGACTGTAAATGACTATTGCATGTGAATTAGAACTCTTGGACCTAAAATAAGTGTGTTTAGAGTCATTTTAATGCCTGAAATAGGTCGAAATAGAAGCTTCTGAGTAGGAGAAAAAGTCTATAAAAATTTAAATTTTGGTCACATTGAGGATTTAAAAAGTAGTTATTCAACATGAGGCTCAATCCAAATGACATTTTGAATCAATTTGTCTACAGTCCAAAAAATCAATTTTCTGATGAAAAACGATGACCCGTGACCTGTCAAACTTTTTCCAGATGGTCAAAAATGGTAATTTTTTTAAGTTTAATTTTTGGACTGTAAATGACTATTGCATGTGAATTAGAACTCTTGGAACTAAAATAAGTGTGTTTAGAGTCATTTTAATGCCTGAAATAGGTCGAAATAGAAGCTTCTGAGTAGGAGAAAAAGTCTGTAAAAATTGAAATTTTGGTCACATTGAGGCACTCAAAAGTAGTTATTCAACATGAGTCTCAATCCAAATGACATTTTGAATCAATTTTTTTACTGCCCAAAAAAACAATTTTCTGATAAAAAACGATGACCCGTGACCTGTCGACCTTTTTCCAGATGGTCAAAAATGGTAATTTTTTTAAGTTTAATTTTTGGACTGTAAATGACTATTGCATGTGAATTAGAACTCTTGGAACTAAAATAAGTGTGTTTAGAGTCATTTTAATGCCTGAAATAGGTCGAAATAGAAGCTTCTGAGTAGGAGAAAAAGTCTGTAAAAATTGAAATTTTGGTCACATTGAGGCACTCAAAAGTAGTTATTCAACATGAGTCTCAATCCAAATGACATTTTGAATCAATTTTTTTACTGCCCAAAAAAACAATTTTCTGACAAAAAACGATGACCCGTGACCTGTCGACCTTTTCCCAGATGGTCAAAAATGGTAATTTTTTAAAGTTACATTTTTGGACTGTAAATGACTATTGCATGTGAATTAGAACTCTTGGAACTAAAATAAGTGTGTTTAGAGTCATTTTAATGCCTGGAATAGGTTGAAATAGAAGCTTTTGAGTAGGAGAAAATGTCTGTAAAAATGGCAATTTTGGTCACATTGAGGCTTTAAAAAGTAGTTATTCAGCATGAGGCTCAATCAAAATGACATTTTGAATTAATTTTTCTACAGTCCAAAAAATCAATTTTCTGATGAAAAACGATGACCTGTCGACCTTTTTCCAGATGGTCAAAAATGGCAATTTTTTAAAGTTTAATTTTTGGCCTGTAAATGACTATTGCATGTGAATTAGAACTCTTGGAACTAAAATAAGTGTGTTTAGAGTCATTTTAATGCCTGAAATAGGTCGAAATAGAAGCTTCTGAGTAGGCGAAAAAGTCTGTAAAAATTGAAATTTTGGTCACATTGAGGCTTTAAAAAGTAGGTATTCAACATGAGTCTCAATCCAAATGACATTTTGAATCAATTTTTTTACTGCCCAAAAAAACAATTTTCTGATGAAAAACGATGACCCGTGACCTGTCGAACTTTTTCCAGATGGTCAAAAATGGTAATTTGTTAAAGTTTCATTTTTGGACTGTAAATGACTATTGCATGCGAATTAGAACTCTTGGACCTAAAATAAGTGTGTTTATAGTCATTTTAATGCCCGAAATAGGTCGAAATAGAAGCTTCTGAGTAGGAGAAAAAGTCTGTAAAAATGGCAATTTTGGTCACATTGAGGCTTTAAAAAGTAGGTATTCAACATGAGTCTCAATCCAAATGACATTTTGAATCAATTTTTCTACAATCCAAAAAATCATTTTCTGATGAAAATCGATGACCCGTGACCTGTCGAACTTTTTCCAGATTGTCAAAAATTGTAATTTTTTAAAGTTTCATTTTTGGACTGTAAATGACTATTGCATGTGAATTAGAACTCTTGGACCTAAAATAAGTGTGTTTATAGTCATTTTAATGCCTGAAATAGGTCGAAATAGAAGCTTCTGAGTAGGAGAAAAAGTCTGTAAAAATGGCAATTTTGGTCACATTGAGGCTCTCAAAAGTAGTTATTCAACATGAGTCTTAATCCAAATGACATTTTGAATCAATTTTTCTACAGCCAAAAAAATCAATTTTCTGATGAAAAACGATGACCCGTGACCTGTCGAACTTTTTCCAGATTGTCAAAAATGGTAATTTTTTAAAGTTTAATTTTTGGACTGTAAATGACTATTGCATGTGAATTAGAACTCTTGGAACTAAAATAAGTGTGTTTAGAGTCATTTTATTGCCTGAAATAGGTCGAAATAGAAGCTTTTGAGTAGGAGAAAAAGTCTGTAAAAATTGCAATTTTGGTCACATTGAGGCTTTAAAAAGTAGTTATTCAACATGAGGCTCAATCCAAATGACATTTTGAATCAATTTTTCTACAGTACAAAAAATCAATTTTCTGATGAAAAACGATGACCTGTGACCTGTCGAACTTTTTCCAGATGGTAAAAAATTGTATTTTTTTTAAGTTTAATTTTTGGACTGTAAATGACTATTGCATGTGAATTAGAACTCTTGGAACTAAAATAAGTGTGTTTAGAGTCATTTTAATGCCTGAAATAGGTCGAAATAGAGGCTTCTGAGTAGGAGAAAAAGTCTGTAACAATGGCAATTTTGGTCACATTGAGGCTTTAAAAAGTAGGTATTCAACATGAGGCTCAATCCAAATGACAATTTGAATCAATTTTTTTACTCCCCAAAAAATCAATTTTCTGATGAAAAACGATGACCCGTGACCTGTCGAATTTTCTCCAGATGGTCAAAAATGGTAATTTTTTAAAGATTAATTTTTGGACTGTAAATGACTATTGCATGTGAATTAGAACTCTTGGAACTAAGTGTGTTTAGAGTCATTTTAATGCCTGAAATAGGTCAAAATAGAAGCTTCTGAGTAGGAGAAAAAGTCTGTAAAAATTGAAATTTTGGTCACATTGAGGCTTTAAAAAGTAGTTATTCAACATGAGGCTCAATCCAAATGACATTTTGAATCAATTTTTCTACAACCCAAAAAATCAATTTTCTGATGAAAAACGATGACCCATGACCTGTCGAACTTTTTCCAGATGGTCAAAAATGGTAATTTTTTAAAGTTTAAGTCTTTGGACTGTAAATGACTATTGCATGTGAATTAGAACTCTTGGAACTAAAATACGTGTGTTTAGAGTCATTTTAATTCCTGAAATAGGTCGAAATAGAAGCTTCTGAGTAGGAGAAAATGTCTGTAAAAATGGCAATTTTGGTCACATTGAGGCTTTAAAAAGTAGTTATTCAACATGAGGCTCAATCAAAATGACATTTTGAATCAATTTTTCTACAGTCCAAAAAATCAATTTTCTGATGAAAAACAATGACCCGTGACCTGTCGAACTTTCTCCAGATGGTCAAAAATGGTAATTCCTTTAAGTTTAATTTTTGGACTGTAAATGACTATTGCATGTGAATTAGAACTCTTGGAACTAAGTGTGTTTAGAGTCATTTTAATGCCTGAAATAGGTCAAAATAGAAGCTTCTGAGTAGGAGAAAAAGTCTGTAAAAATTGAAATTTTGGTCACATTGAGGCTTTGAAAAGTAGTTATTCAACATGAGGCTCAATCCAAATGACATTTTGAATCAATTTTTCTACAACCCAAAAAATCAATTTTCTGATGAAAAACAATGACCCGTGACCTGTCGAACTTTCTCCAGATGGTCGAAAATGGTCGACCAATGGACAAAAATTTAAATTTTGGTCACATTGAGGCTTTCAAAACTAGTTATTCAACATGAGTCTCAATCCAAATGACATTTTGAATCAATTTTTTTACTGCCCAAAAAAACAATTTTCTGATGAAAAACGATGACCCGTGACCTGTCGACCTTTTTCCAGATGGTCAAAAATGGTAATTTTTTTAAGTTTAATTTTTGGACTGTAAATGACTATTGCATGTGAATTAGAACTCTTGGAACTAAAATAAGTGTGTTTAGAGTCATTTTAATGCCTGAAATAGGTCGAAATAGAAGCTTCTGAGTAGGAGAAAAAGTCTGTAAAAATTGAAATTTTGGTCACATTGAGGCATTCAAAAGTAGTTATTCAACATGAGTCTCAATCCAAATGACATTTTGAATCAATTTTTTTACTGCACAAAAAAACAATTTTCTGATGAAAAACGATGACCCGTGACCTGTCGAACTTTTTCTAGATGGTCAAAAATTGTAATTTTTTAAAGTTTAATTTTTTGGACTGTAAATGACTATTGCATGTGAATTAGAACTCTTGGAACTAAAATAAGTGTGTTTAGAGTCATTTTAATGCCTGGAATAGGTTGAAATAGAAGCTTTTGAGTAGGAGAAAATGTCTGTAAAAATGGCAATTTTGGTCACTTGAGGCTTTAAAAAGTAGTTATTCAACATGAGGCTCAATCAAAATGACATTTTGAATTAATTTTTCTACAGTCCAAAAAATCAATTTTCTGATGAAAAACGATGACCTGTCGAACTTTTTCCAGATGGTCAAAAATGGCAATTTTTTAAAGTTTAATTTTTGGCCTGTAAATGACTATTGCATGTGAATTAGAACTCTTGGAACTAAAATAAGTGTGTTTAGAGTCATTTTAATGCCTGAAATAGGTCGAAATAGAAGCTTCTGAGTAGGCGAAAAAGTCTGTAAAAATTGAAATTTTGGTCACATTGAGGCTTTAAAAAGTAGGTATTCAACATGAGTCTCAATCCAAATGACATTTTGAATCAATTTTTTTACTGCCCAAAAAAACAATTTTCTGATGAAAAACGATGACCCGTGACCTGTCGAACTTTTTCCAGATGGCCAAAAATGGTAATTTTTTAAAGTTTCATTTTTGGACTGTAAATGACTATTGCATGCGAATTAGAACTCTTGGACCTAAAATAAGTGTGTTTATAGTCATTTTAATGCCCGAAATAGGTCGAAATAGAAGCTTCTGAGTAGGCGAAAAAGTCTGTAAAAATGGCAATTTTGGTCACATTGAGGCTTTAAAAAGTTGGTATTCAACATGAGTCTCAATCCAAATGACATTTTGAATCAATTTTTCTACAATCCAAAAAATCAATTTTCTGATGAAAATCGATGACCCGTGACCTGTCGAATTTTTTCCAGATTGTCAAAAATTGTAATTTTTTAAAGTTTCATTTTTGGACTGTAAATGACTATTGCATGTGAATTAGAACTCTTGGACCTAAAATAAGTGTGTTTATAGTCATTTTAATGCCTGAAATAGGTCGAAATAGAAGCTTCTGAGTAGGAGAAAAAGTCTGTAGAAATGGCAATTTTGGTCACATTGAGGCTCTCAAAAGTAGTTATTCAACATGAGTCTTAATCCAAATGACATTTTGAATCAATTTTTCTACAGCCAAAAAAATCAATTTTCTGATGAAAAACGATGACCCGTGACCTGTCGAACTTTTTCCAGATTGTCAAAAATGGTAATTTTTTAAAGTTTAATTTTTGGACTGTAAATGACTATTGCATGTGAATTAGAACTCTTGGAACTAAAATAAGTGTGTTTAGAGTCATTTTAATGCCTGAAATAGGTCGAAATAGAAGCTTTTGAGTAGGAGAAAAAGTCTGTAAAAATTGCAATTTTGGTCACATTGAGGCTTTAAAAAGTAGTTATTCAACATGAGGCTCAATCCAAATGACATTTTGAATCAATTTTTCTACAGTACAAAAAATCAATTTTCTGATGAAAAACGATGACCTGTGACCTGTCGAACTTTTTCCAGATGGTAAAAAATTGTATTTTTTTTAAGTTTAATTTTTGGACTGTAAATGACTATTGCATGTGAATTAGAACTCTTGGAACTAAAATAAGTGTGTTTAGAGTCATTTTAATGCCTGAAATAGGTCGAAATAGAGGCTTCTGAGTAGGAGAAAAAGTCTGTAACAATGGCAATTTTGGTCACATTGAGGCTTTAAAAAGTAGGTATTCAACATGAGGCTCAATCCAAATGACAATTTGAATCAATTTTTTTACTCCCCAAAAAATCAATTTTCTGATGAAAAACGATGACCCGTGACCTGTCGAATTTTCTCCAGATGGTCAAAAATGGTAATTTTTTAAAGATTAATTTTTGGACTGTAAATGACTATTGCATGTGAATTAGAACTCTTGGAACTAAGTGTGTTTAGAGTCATTTTAATGCCTGAAATAGGTCAAAATAGAAGCTTCTGAGTAGGAGAAAAAGTCTGTAAAAATTGAAATTTTGGTCACATTGAGGCTTTAAAAAGTAGTTATTCAACATGAGGCTCAATCCAAATGACATTTTGAATCAATTTTTCTACAACCCAAAAAATCAATTTTCTGATGAAAAACGATGACCCATGACCTGTCGAACTTTTTCCAGATGGTCAAAAATGGTAATTTTTTAAAGTTTAAGTCTTTGGACTGTAAATGACTATTGCATGTGAATTAGAACTCTTGGAACTAAAATACGTGTGTTTAGAGTCATTTTAATTCCTGAAATAGGTCGAAATAGAAGCTTCTGAGTAGGAGAAAATGTCTGTAAAAATGGCAATTTTGGTCACATTGAGGCTTTAAAAAGTAGTTATTCAACATGAGGCTCAATCAAAATGACATTTTGAATCAATTTTTCTACAGTCCAAAAAATCAATTTTCTGATGAAAAACAATGACCCGTGACCTGTCGAACTTTCTCCAGATGGCCAAAAATGGTAATTCCTTTAAGTTTAATTTTTTGACTGTAAATGACTATTGCATGTGAATTATCACTTTTGGAACTAAGTGTGTTTAGAGTCATTTTAATGCCTGAAATAGGTCAAAATAGAAGCTTCTGAGTAGGAGAAAAAGTCTGTAAAAATTTAAATTTTGGTCACATTGAGGCTTTCAAAACTAGTTATTCAACATGAGTCTCAATCCAAATGACATTTTGAATCAATTTTTTTACTGCCCAAAAATCACTTTTCTGATGAAAAACGATGACCCGTGACCTGTCGAACTTTCTCCAGATGGTCAAAAATGGTAATTCCTTTAAGTTTAATTTTTTGACTGTAAATGACTATTGCATGTGAATTATCACTTTTGGAACTAAAATAGGTGTGTTTAGAGTCATTTTAATGCCTGAAATAGGTCGAAATAGAAGCTTCTGAGTAGGCGAAAAAGTCTGTAAAAATTGAAATTTTGGTCACATTGAGGCTTTAAAAAGTAGGTATTCAACATGAGTCTCAATCCAAATGACATTTTGAATCAATTTTTTTACTGCCCAAAAAAACAATTTTCTGATGAAAAACGATGACCCGTGACCTGTCGAACTTTTTCCAGATGGCCAAAAATGGTAATTTTTTAAAGTTTCATTTTTGGACTGTAAATGACTATTGCATGCGAATTAGAACTCTTGGACCTAAAATAAGTGTGTTTATAGTCATTTTAATGCCCGAAATAGGTCGAAATAGAAGCTTCTGAGTAGGCGAAAAAGTCTGTAAAAATGGCAATTTTGGTCACATTGAGGCTTTAAAAAGTAGGTATTCAACATGAGTCTCAATCCAAATGACATTTTGAATCAATTTTTCTACAATCCAAAAAATCAATTTTCTGATGAAAATCGATGACCCGTGACCTGTCGAACTTTTTCCAGATTGTCAAAAATTGTAATTTTTTAAAGTTTCATTTTTGGACTGTAAATGACTATTGCATGTGAATTAGAACTCTTGGACCTAAAATAAGTGTGTTTATAGTCATTTTAATGCCTGAAATAGGTCGAAATAGAAGCTTCTGAGTAGGAGAAAAAGTCTGTAAAAATGGCAATTTTGGTCACATTGAGGCTCTCAAAAGTAGTTATTCAACATGAGTCTTAATCCAAATGACATTTTGAATCAATTTTTCTACAGCCAAAAAAATCAATTTTCTGATGAAAAACGATGACCCGTGACCTGTCGAACTTTTTCCAGATTGTCAAAAATGGTAATTTTTTAAAGTTTAATTTTTGGACTGTAAATGACTATTGCATGTGAATTAGAACTCTTGGAACTAAAATAAGTGTGTTTAGAGTCATTTTAATGCCTGAAATAGGTCGAAATAGAAGCTTTTGAGTAGGAGAAAAAGTCTGTAAAAATTGCAATTTTGGTCACATTGAGGCTTTAAAAAGTAGTTATTCAACATGAGGCTCAATCCAAATGACATTTTGAATCAATTTTTCTACAGTACAAAAAATCAATTTTCTGATGAAAAACGATGACCTGTGACCTGTCGAACTTTTTCCAGATGGTAAAAAATTGTATTTTTTTTAAGTTTAATTTTTGGACTGTAAATGACTATTGCATGTGAATTAGAACTCTTGGAACTAAAATAAGTGTGTTTAGAGTCATTTTAATGCCTGAAATAGGTCGAAATAGAGGCTTCTGAGTAGGAGAAAAAGTCTGTAACAATGGCAATTTTGGTCACATTGAGGCTTTAAAAAGTAGGTATTCAACATGAGGCTCAATCCAAATGACAATTTGAATCAATTTTTTTACTCCCCAAAAAATCAATTTTCTGATGAAAAACGATGACCCGTGACCTGTCGAACTTTTTCCAGATGGTCAAAAATGGTAATTTTTTAAAGTTTAAGTCTTTGGACTGTAAATGACTATTGCATGTGAATTAGAACTCTTGGAACTAAAATACGTGTGTTTAGAGTCATTTTAATTCCTGAAATAGGTCAAAATAGAAGCTTCTGAGTAGGAGAAAATGTCTGTAAAAATGGCAATTTTGGTCACATTGAGGCTTTAAAAAGTAGTTATTCAACATGAGGCTCAATCAAAATGACATTTTGAATCAATTTTTCTACAGTCCAAAAAATCAATTTTCTGATGAAAAACAATGACCCGTGACCTGTCGAACTTTCTCCAGATGGTCAAAAATGGTAATTCCTTTAAGTTTAATTTTTTGACTGTAAATGACTATTGCATGTGAATTATCACTTTTGGAACTAAGTGTGTTTAGAGTCATTTTAATGCCTGAAATAGGTCAAAATAGAAGCTTCTGAGTAGGAGAAAAAGTCTGTAAAAATTGAAATTTTGGTCACATTGAGGCTTTAAAAAGTAGTTATTCAACATGAGGCTCAATCCAAATGACATTTTGAATCAATTTTTCTACAACCCAAAAAATCAATTTTCTGATGAAAAACGATGACCCATGACCTGTCGAACTTTTTCCAGATGGTCAAAAATGGTAATTTTTTAAAGTTTAAGTCTTTGGACTGTAAATGACTATTGCATGTGAATTAGAACTCTTGGAACTAAAATACGTGTGTTTAGAGTCATTTTAATTCCTGAAATAGGTCGAAATAGAAGCTTCTGAGTAGGAGAAAATGTCTGTAAAAATGGCAATTCTGGTCACATTGAGGCTTTAAAAAGTAGTTATTCAACATGAGGCTCAATCAAAATGACATTTTGAATCAATTTTTCTACAGTCCAAAAAATCAATTTTCTGATGAAAAACAATGACCCGTGACCTGTCGAACTTTCTCCAGATGGTCAAAAATGGTAATTCCTTTAAGTTTAATTTTTTGACTGTAAATGACTATTGCATGTGAATTATCACTTTTGGAACTAAAATAGGTGTGTTTAGAGTCATTTTAATGCCTGAAATTGGTCAAAATAGAATCTTCTGAGTAGGAGAAAAAGTCTGTAAAAATTTAAATTTTGGTCACATTGAGGCTTTCAAAACTAGTTATTCAACATGAGTCTCAATCCAAATGACATTTTGAATCAATTTTTTTACTGCCCCAAAAATCACTTTTCTGATGAAAAACGATGACCCGTGACCTGTCGAACTTTTTCCAGATGGTCAAAAATGGTAATTTTTTTAAGTTTCATTTTTGGACTGTAAATGACTATTGCATGTGAATTAGAACTCTTGGACCTAAAATAAGTGTGTTTATAGTCATTTTAATGCCTGAAATAGGTCGAAATAGAAGCTTCTGAGTAGGAGAAAAAGTCTGTAAAAATGGCAATTTTGGTCACATTGAGGCTTTAAAAAGTAGGTATTCAACATGAGGCTCAATCGACATGACATTTTGAATCAATTTTTCTACAATCCAAAAAATCAATTTTCTGATGAAAATCGATGACCCGTGACCTGTCGAACTTTTTGCAGATGGTCAAAAATGGTAATGTTTTAAAGTTTAATTTTTGGACTGTAAATGACTATTGCATGTGAATTAGAACTCTTGGAACTAAAATAAGTGTGTTTAGAGTCATTTTAATGCCTGAAATAGGTCGAAATAGAAGCTTCTGAGTAGGAGAAAAAGTCTGTAAAAATTGAAATTTTGGTCACATTGAGGCATTCATAAGTAGTTATTCAACATGAGTCTCTAACCAAATGACATTTTGAATCAATTTTTTTACTGCCCAAAAAAACAATTTTCTGATGAAAAACGATGACCCGTGACCTGTCGAACTTTTTCCAGATGGTCAAAAATTGTAATTTTTTAAAGTTTAATTTTTTGGACTGTAAATGACTATTGCATGTGAATTAGAACTCTTGGAACTAAGATAAGTGTGTTTAGAGTCATTTTAATGCCTGAAATAGGTCGAAATAGAAGCTTCTGAGTAGGAGAATAAGTCTATAAAAATTTAAATTTTGGTCACATTGAGGATTTAAAAAGTAGTTATTCAACATGAGGCTCAATCCAAATGACATTTTGAATCAATTTTTCTACAGTCCAAAAAATCAATTTTCTGATGAAAAACGATGACCCGTGACCTGTCAAACTTTTTCCAGATGGTCAAAAATGGTAATTTTTTTAAGTTTAATTTTTGGACTGTAAATGACTATTGCATGTGAATTAGAACTCTTGGAACTAAAATAAGTGTGTTTAGAGTCATTTTAATGCCTGAAATAGGTCGAAATAGAAGCTTCTGAGTAGGAGAAAAAGTCTGTAAAAATTGAAATTTTGGTCACATTGAGGCACTCAAAAGTAGTTATTCAACATGAGTCTCAATCCAAATGACATTTTGAATCAATTTTTTTACTGCCCAAAAAAACAATTTTCTGATAAAAAACGATGACCCGTGACCTGTCGACCTTTTTCCAGATGGTCAAAAATGGTAATTTTTTTAAGTTTAATTTTTGGACTGTAAATGACTATTGCATGTGAATTAGAACTCTTGGAACTAAAATAAGTGTGTTTAGAGTCATTTTAATGCCTGAAATAGGTCGAAATAGAAGCTTCTGAGTAGGAGAAAAAGTCTGTAAAAATTGAAATTTTGGTCACATTGAGGCACTCAAAAGTAGTTATTCAACATGAGTCTCAATCCAAATGACATTTTGAATCAATTTTTTTACTGCCCAAAAAAACAATTTTCTGATAAAAAACGATGACCCGTGACCTGTCGACCTTTTTCCAGATGGTCAAAAATGGTAATTTTTTAAAGTTACATTTTTGGACTGTAAATGACTATTGCATGTGAATTAGAACTCTTGGAACTAAAATAAGTGTATTTGGAGTCATTTTAATGCCTGGAATAGGTTGAAATAGAAGCTTTTGAGTAGGAGAAAATGTCTGTAAAAATGGCAATTTTGGTCACATTGAGGCTTTAAAAAGTAGTTATTCAACATGAGGCTCAATCAAAATGACATTTTGAATTAATTTTTCTACAGTCCAAAAAATCAATTTTCTGATGAAAAACAATGACCCGTGACCTGTCGAACTTTCTCCAGATGGTCAAAAATGGTAATTCCTTTAAGTTTAATTTTTTGACTGTAAATGACTATTGCATGTGAATTATCACTTTTGGAACTAAGTGTGTTTAGAGTCATTTTAATGCCTGAAATAGGTCAAAATAGAAGCTTCTGAGTAGGAGAAAAAGTCTGTAAAAATTGAAATTTTGGTCACATTGAGGCTTTAAAAAGTAGTTATTCAACATGAGGCTCAATCCAAATGACATTTTGAATCAATTTTTCTACAACCCAAAAAATCAATTTTCTCATGAAAAACGATGACCCATGACCTGTCGAACTTTTTCCAGATGGTCAAAAATGGCAATTTTTTAAAGTTTAATTTTTGGCCTGTAAATGACTATTGCATGTGAATTAGAACTCTTGGAACTAAAATAAGTGTGTTTAGAGTCATTTTAATGCCTGAAATAGGTCGAAATAGAAGCTTCTGAGTAGGCGAAAAAGTCTGTAAAAATTGAAATTTTGGTCACATTGAGGCTTTAAAAAGTAGGTATTCAACATGAGTCTCAATCAAAATGACATTTTGAATCAATTTTTTTACTGCCCAAAAAAACAATTTTCTGATGAAAAACGATGACCCGTGACCTGTCGAACTTTTTCCAGATGGCCAAAAATGGTAATTTTTTAAAGTTTCATTTTTGGACTGTAAATGACTATTGCATGCGAATTAGAACTCTTGGACCTAAAATAAGTGTGTTTATAGTCATTTTAATGCCCGAAATAGGTCGAAATAGAAGCTTCTGAGTAGGCGAAAAAGTCTGTAAAAATGGCAATTTTGGTCACATTGAGGCTTTAAAAAGTAGGTATTCAACATGAGTCTCAATCCAAATGACATTTTGAATCAATTTTTCTACAATCCAAAAAATCAATTTTCTGATGAAAATCGATGACCCGTGACCTGTCGAACTTTTTCCAGATTGTCAAAAATTGTAATTTTTTAAAGTTTCATTTTTGGACTGTAAATGACTATTGCATGTGAATTAGAACTCTTGGACCTAAAATAAGTGTGTTTATAGTCATTTTAATGCCTGAAATAGGTCGAAATAGAAGCTTCTGAGTAGGAGAAAAAGTCTGTAAAAATGGCAATTTTGGTCACATTGAGGCTCTCAAAAGTAGTTATTCAACATGAGTCTTAATCCAAATGACATTTTGAATCAATTTTTCTACAGCCAAAAAAATCAATTTTCTGATGAAAAACGATGACCCGTGACCTGTCGAACTTTTTCCAGATTGTCAAAAATGGTAATTTTTTAAAGTTTAATTTTTGGACTGTAAATGACTATTGCATGTGAATTAGAACTCTTGGAACTAAAATAAGTGTGTTTAGAGTCATTTTAATGCCTGAAATAGGTCGAAATAGAAGCTTTTGAGTAGGAGAAAAAGTCTGTAAAAATTGCAATTTTGGTCACATTGAGGCTTTAAAAAGTAGTTATTCAACATGAGGCTCAATCCAAATGACATTTTGAATCAATTTTTCTACAGTACAAAAAATCAATTTTCTGATGAAAAACGATGACCTGTGACCTGTCGAACTTTTTCCAGATGGTAAAAAATTGTATTTTTTTTAAGTTTAATTTTTGGACTGTAAATGACTATTGCATGTGAATTAGAACTCTTGGAACTAAAATAAGCGTGTTTAGAGTCATTTTAATGCCTGAAATAGGTCGAAATAGAGGCTTCTGAGTAGGAGAAAAAGTCTGTAACAATGGCAATTTTGGTCACATTGAGGCTTTAAAAAGTAGGTATTCAACATGAGGCTCAATCCAAATGACAATTTGAATCAATTTTTTTACTCCCCAAAAAATCAATTTTCTGATGAAAAACGATGACCCGTGACCTGTCGAATTTTCTCCAGATGGTCAAAAATGGTAATTTTTTAAAGATTAATTTTTGGACTGTAAATGACTATTGCATGTGAATTAGAACTCTTGGAACTAAGTGTGTTTAGAGTCATTTTAATGCCTGAAATAGGTCAAAATAGAAGCTTCTGAGTAGGAGAAAAAGTCTGTAAAAATTGAAATTTTGGTCACATTGAGGCTTTAAAAAGTAGTTATTCAACATGAGGCTCAATCCAAATGACATTTTGAATCAATTTTTCTACAACCCAAAAAATCAATTTTCTGATGAAAAACGATGACCCATGACCTGTCGAACTTTTTCCAGATGGTCAAAAATGGTAATTTTTTAAAGTTTAAGTCTTTGGACTGTAAATGACTATTGCATGTGAATTAGAACTCTTGGAACTAAAATACGTGTGTTTAGAGTCATTTTAATTCCTGAAATAGGTCGAAATAGAAGCTTCTGAGTAGGAGAAAATGTCTGTAAAAATGGCAATTTTGGTCACATTGAGGCTTTAAAAAGTAGTTATTCAACATGAGGCTCAATCAAAATGACATTTTGAATCAATTTTTCTACAGTCCAAAAAATCAATTTTCTGATGAAAAACAATGACCCGTGACCTGTCGAACTTTCTCCAGATGGTCAAAAATGGTAATTCCTTTAAGTTTAATTTTTTGACTGTAAATGACTATTGCATGTGAATTATCACTTTTGGAACTAAGTGTGTTTAGAGTCATTTTAATGCCTGAAATAGGTCAAAATAGAAGCTTCTGAGTAGGAGAAAAAGTCTGTAAAAATTGAAATTTTGGTCACATTGAGGCTTTAAAAAGTAGTTATTCAACATGAGGCTCAATCCAAATGACATTTTGAATCAATTTTTCTACAACCCAAAAAATCAATTTTCTGATGAAAAACGATGACCCATGACCTGTCGAACTTTTTCCAGATGGTCAAAAATGGTAATTTTTTAAAGTTTAAGTCTTTGGACTGTAAATGACTATTGCATGTGAATTAGAACTCTTGGAACTAAAATACGTGTGTTTAGAGTCATTTTAATTCCTGAAATAGGTCGAAATAGAAGCTTCTGAGTAGGAGAAAATGTCTGTAAAAATGGCAATTCTGGTCACATTGAGGCTTTAAAAAGTAGTTATTCAACATGAGGCTCAATCAAAATGACATTTTGAATCAATTTTTCTACAGTCCAAAAAATCAATTTTCTGATGAAAAACAATGACCCGTGACCTGTCGAACTTTCTCCAGATGGACAAAAATGGTAATTCCTTTAAGTTTAATTTTTTGACTGTAAATGACTATTGCATGTGAATTATCACTTTTGGAACTAAAATAGGTGTGTTTAGAGTCATTTTAATGCCTGAAATTGGTCAAAATAGAATCTTCTGAGTAGGAGAAAAAGTCTGTAAAAATTTAAATTTTGGTCACATTGAGGCTTTCAAAACTAGTTATTCAACATGAGTCTCAATCCAAATGACATTTTGAATCAATTTTTTTACTGCCCCAAAAATCACTTTTCTGATGAAAAACGATGACCCGTGACCTGTCGAACTTTCTCCAGATGGTCAAAAATGGTAATTCCTTTAAGTTTAATTTTTTGACTGTAAATGACTATTGCATGTGAATTATCACTTTTGGAACTAAAATAGGTGTGTTTAGAGTCATTTTAATGCCTGAAATAGGTCGAAATAGAAGCTTCTGAGTAG